>NW_027362764.1:403571949-405001949 GCF_046119375.1 Phyllobates terribilis
AGGGAAAGTATAGGATATAAGTTAGTATTTAGGTAGTGATAGATAGGAACTTCAGGATCCAGAATAGTTACAGATAGGCAGTGGTAGGCCTGTTAGCTTGGTAGTATAAGTATTGTTAGTATAGTGTTAATGTAGGAAAGTAATGCAGCTGTGTGTTGGAATGTAGGTGAAAGATTAGATCGTCACAGCAACAGACTGCAGGAAAAGATACAGTTAAATGTTTGCGACCAGCCCAGCATGGGAGGTGGAGAGGTCAAGCAAAAAGGGGAAGCATTTCCTGGTTTTAGTCAGACAGAGTTAGTATGTGAGGTTCGTGTCAAGTGGAAGTTCAAGTGGCAGTGCGCTGAGGCCTGTGAAGCACATAGCGTTCTGACAGCATGAGGTCATACAGAATTTTCTGTGTACACTCCTGTAACGTCGGGGCCTATGGCCTGAACTAGCCACTGGGAAGTATGCCTTATCCCCTTCTATACAGAGGAAGCCAGATGGGGAAACACGTGAAGGAAACGTAATGGATCTCGAGAATGCTGTTGGGCCGGATGGGAAATCCCTTGGGCTGACATGAAGATCAAGTGTAGAGATTGTCCAAGCTGAACGTAAGCAGAGGCTTGAAATGTGCTGTATTGATGAAACTGTAACTGAAGGGTGCTGTACCCGAAACTGCGTGTTAAAGACTGTTTTATCCGAACTGTCCAGTAAAGTTGAACTTGTTATAACAAACCGGGTGTCCCCTGATGTGTGTGCGGCTGATCCTGAACCTAAGGACGTGGATGCAGTGGAGGCCTCCGGCCTACAAGTGAGTACCAAGCAAACATCACAGCACACTACATATTGACTGGGACACTGTTTATTTTTGGGGTGCCAGGGTGTGTAGAAGCAGCAGCTTGCCCACGGCTACCGCCCTGGGCACCTTACAGAAGTACAGTAAAAAAAAAAAACACATTTAGGGATTAGGTAGATAAGAAGTGTAGGATATTGTGTAATAAAGCAAATTACAAAAGTGTTTAGGGTGTAAAGATAGACAGTTAGAAAATACAGTACATTTTAGGTGCCGGACAACCCCTTTAATGAATTCACCATGGTAGTTTGACTTTTGATGAATTTTGGCAACAAGAAATAGGTTAATGGGTTCTCTATCCTATTATATTCTATGTCCAATTGAATTTACAAAAAAAATCAGCTCACCCTTCTCAGTTGGTAGCGCTCTGGAGAAGAAAATAACCCAAGATCTGTTAAAGTGAAAGTAAAATCTGCTTCACTGAAATACTAAGGGAAATTACGGTATCTGCTAATGATGTGTATTAGAGAGAAGTCTTATAACTTCATATATTGTCATTTTTTGCGTTTTTACTAGAAGTGATTAGTACATGATAGGTATTCCATAAGACAGACGTGCACCTCATCATAAATTTGGTACATTTTACTGCAATGTTCTTCAGCTTATGACTGACACATGAAATGCAATTCTTAATAAATGTACATAGAATAGGAGATTTATATCTTCTGTTATATAGTTTAGGTTATATACACTATAAAATTTCATAGCAAATATGTCATAATACACCATGTATTTAAAAACAAGTAATTAGGAAAACTTAGTTGTGTAGAGGCACAGTTTTTCAAATGCAATTATGCTGGTATCCCTTTTTATGTGTACACAGGGCTGCCACCAGGAATTTCAGGGCCCCACACTGCCAAAATTTTTGGGCCCCGTTAAACTCCACCCATGCTCCGCCTGCATCCCAGCTTCGTCTCCACCCCTCGGACCTTCCACAGTCCCGCCGCCCACTCTTGGAAAAACTCCAGTTCTACACCAAATTCTCACCAACTTAACAGTTCCCACCGAACACCATATCACACGCATAGTCATCAGCTCTTTCAATTTGGCCAAAAGATTTTTTAAAGCAGCCACCATGACAGGGACACTCTTTTGGCCGGATCCTACTCTACTCTAACCTATTAAACATTTCTTAAACTATCCAATACTCTTTTTAGGTATATTTTTTTTTCTTTAAGGGAATGCGTCATATACATTTTTTAAATGATCATTATACCACATACAAGGGATAAATACCATCACACCATGACCAGATCACATATTACCATCACATAGTGGCCGAATAATACCACATACAGGGGACAAATACCGCCACACCAAGACCAGACCACATATCACCACCTCATAGTGACCGAATACTAAATACTGATCATTAATAAAAAAAAAACCCACAATACTAATATTACCATAAGTACCATTATACACAGGAGCTCTGTACATAATATACAGTGTATAGTGTAAGTGTACAGGTAATATAGGGACTCTATTAATATAATATTGCTCTCCCCCACCCTCAAGTCATCACCACTTGCTCTCCCTCACGATCAAGTAATTAACATTTTCTTTTCGCCACTACAAGTCTCAATTCATCACCATTTGCTGTACACCACCCTCCAGTCTCAATTCATCACCATTTGTTGTACCCCATCCCCCAGTCTCCATTCATCACCGTTTGCTGTACCCCTTCCCCAGTCTCAATTCATAACAATTTGCTGTTCCCCACTCCTTAGTCTTAATTAATCACTGTTTGCTGTCACCCACCCCACAGTCTCAATTCATCACTGTTTGCTGTCCTCCACCCCCCAGTCTCAATTCATAATCATTCACTGTACCCCACCCCCCCAGTCTCAATTCATAATCATTCACTGTACCCCACCCCCCCAGTCTCAATTCATAATCATTCACGGTACCCCATTCCACCGTCTCAATTCATAATTATTCACTGTACCCCATCCCCCAGTCTCAATTCATCCTCATTTGCTCCCCCCCTCCCCTCACTCATTTAATTCATTTTATTTAAAAAAAAAGTTTTTCATACTCAACCCCGACGATCAGCTGTTCTTGGCGCCCGCAGCAGGCGGCCTAATCTGCTCTGTTCCGGAGCTTCTCCATCTATTGATAATTGCTGCTCCCGGGTACTGCACATCCGCCTCCTATTGATTTGAATAGGGGGCGGATGTGTAGTATCCGGCTGCAGCCACTCTCAGTAGATGAAGCAGCTTCGGAACTGAGCAGTTTAGGCCACCTACTACTGGCGCCGAGAACAGCTGATCGGCGGGGTTGAGTATGAAAAACTTTTTCAGGTGATCACTTTCACTTCCTCCCCCCTCCCTACTATATATGCTGGAGATCCCCTATACCGCCCCATCTCCAAAAGGTCTCCCTATATAGCGATCATCTCCATAGAGCCCCCCCATACTGCCTCATCTCCAGAGACCCCATACTATTGCCCCATCTCCACACAATCCTCCTATATAGCCCCCATCTGCACACAGTCACCCTAGATAGCCCCCATCTGCACACAGTGACCCTAGATAGCCCCCATCTGCACACAATCCCCCTATATAGCCACCATCTACACACAGTCCCCTATATAGCCCCCATCTTCACACAGTCACCCTAGATAGCCCCCTCTGCACAGTCACCCTATATAGCCCTATCTGCATAGTCACTCTATATTGTCCCCATCTGCACACAGTCACCCTAGATAGCCCCCATCTACACACAATCTCCCTATATAGCCACCATCTACATACAGTCCCCTATATAGTCCCCATTTGCACACAGTCCCCCCTATATCCCCTATATAGCCCCCATCTGCACACATTCACCCTGTATAGCCCCCATCTGCACACAGGCCCCCATCTGCACACACCCTAGATAGCCTCATCTGCACACAATCCCCCTATATAGCATTATCTACATAGTCACCCTATATAGCCCCATCTGCACAGTCACCTTAGATAGCTCCCATCTGCACACAATCCCCCTATATAGCCACCATCTACATACTGTCCCCTATATTGCCCCCATCTGCACACAGTCCCCCTATATAGCCCCCATCTGCACACAATCCCCCTATATAGCCACCATCTACATACTGTCCCCTATATAGCCCCCATCTGCACACAGTCCCCCTATATAGCCCCCATCTGCACACAATCCCCCTATATAGCCACCATCTACATACTGTCCCCTATATAGCCCCCATCTGCACACAGTCCCCCTATATAGCCCCCATCTGCACACAATCCCCCTATATAGCCACCATCTACATACTGTCCCCTATATTGCCCCCATCTGCACACAGTCCCCAATCTGCACACAGTCACTTTATATAGCGCCATCTGCACAGTCTCTCTATATAGCCCCCATCTTTACACAGTCACCCTAGATAGCCCCCATCTGCACAGTCACCCTATATAGCCCTATCTGCATAGTCACTCTATATTGTCCCCATCTGCACATAGTCACCCTAGATAGCCCCCATCTACACACAGTCACCCTAGAAAGCACTCATCTGCACACAATCTCCCTATATAGCCACCATCTACATACAGTCCCCATTTGCACACAGTCCCCCCTATATCCCCTATATAGCCCCCATCTGCACACATTCACCCTATATAGCCCCCATCTGCACACAGGCCCCCATCTGCACACAGTCCCCCATCTGCACACAGTCCCCCATCTGCACACACCCTAGATAGCCTCATCTGCACACAATCCCCCTATATAGCCTTATCTACATAGTCACCCTATATAGCCCCATCTGCACAGTCACCCTAGATAGCTCCCATCTGCACACAATCCCCCTATATAGCCACCATCTACATACAGTCCCCTATATTGCCCCATCTGCACACATTCACCCTATATATGCCCCATCTGCACACAATCACCCTAGATAGCCCCCATCTGCACAGTCCTCCATCTGCATACAGTCACCCTAGATAGCCCCATCTGCACACAATCCCCCTATATAGCCACCATCTACATACAGTCCCCTATATAGCCCCCATCTGCACACAGTCCCCCTATATTGCCCCCATCTGCATACAGTCACTCTATATTGCCCCCATCTGCACACAGTCACTTTATATAGCGCCATCTGCACAGTCTCTCTATATAGCCCCCATCTTCACACCGTCACCCTAGATAGCCCCCATCTGCACAGTCACCCTATATAGCCCTATCTGCATAGTCACTCTATATTAACCCCATCTGCACACAGTCACCCTAGATAGCCCCCATCTACACACAGTCACCTTAGATAGCCCCCATCTACACACAGTCACCTTAGATAGCCCCCATCTACACACAGTCACCCTAGAAAGCACCCATCTGCACACAATCTCCCTATATAGCCACCATCTACATACAGTCCCCTATATAGTCCCCATTTGCACACAGTCGCCCCTATATCCCCTATATAGCCCCCATCTGCACACATTCACCCTATATAGCGCCCATCTGCACACAGTCCCCCATCTGCACACAGTCCCCCATCTGCACACAGTCCCCCATCTGCACACAGTCCCCCATCTGCACACAGTCCCCCATCTGCACACAGTCCCCCATCTGCACACAGTCCCCCATCTGCACACACCCTAGATAGCCTCATCTGCACACAATCCCCCTATATAGTCTTATCTACATAGCCACCCTATATAGCCCCATCTGCACAGTCACCCTAGATAGCTCCCATCTGCACACAATCCCCCTATATAGCCACCATCTACATACCCTCAGCCTAATACTTGGTTGCACAACCTTTAGCCAAAATAACTGCGAACAACAGCTTCCGGTAACCATCAATGAGTTTCTTACAATGCTCTGTTGGAATTGTAGACCATTCTTCTTTGGCAAACTGCTCCAGGTCCCTGATATTTGAAGGGTGCCTTCTCCAAACTGCCATTTTGAGATCTCTCCACAGGTGTTCTATGGGATTCAGGTCTGGACTCATTGCTGGCCACCTTAGAAGTCTCCAGTGCTTTCTCTCAAACCATTTTATAGTGCTTTTGGAAGCATGAGCAATCTCAAGGCTACAAGTCCATCTCCAAAGACCTGAATGTTCCTGTGTCTTCCGTGCGCAGTGTCATCAAGAAGTTTAAAGCCCATGGCACTGTGGCTAACCTCCCTAGATGTGGACGGAAAAGAAAAATTGACGAGAGATTTCAACGCAAGATTGTGCGGATGATGGATAAAGAACCTCGACTAATATCCAAACAAGTTCAAGCTGCCCTGCAGTCCGAGGGTACAACAGTGTCAACCCGTACTCTCCGTCGGCGTATGAATGAAAAGGGACTGTATGGTAGGATACCCAGGAAGACCCCACTTCTTACCCCGAGACATAAAAAAGCCAGGCTGGAGTTTGCCAAAACTTACCTGAGAAAGCCTAAAACGTTTTGAAAGAATGTTCTCTGGTCAGATGAGACAAAAGTAGAGCTTTTTGGGAAAAAGCATCAACATAGAGTGTAGAGGAAAAAAAAAGAGGCATTCAAAGAAAAGAACACGGTCCTTACAGTCAAACATGGCGGAGGTTCCCTGATGTTTTGGGGTTGCTTTGCTGCCTCTGGCACTGGACTGCTTGACCGTGTGCATGGCATTATGAAGTCTGAAGACTACCAACAAATTTTGCAGCATAATGTAGGGCCCAGTGTGAGAAAGCTGGGTCTCCCTCAGAGGTCATGGGTCTTCCAGCAGGACAATGACCCAAAACACACTTCCAAAAGCACTATAAAATGGTTTTAGAATAAGCACTGGAGACTTCTAAGGTGGCCAGCAATGAATCCAGACTTGAATCCCATAGAACACCTGTGGAGAGATCTCAAAATGGCAGTTTGGAGAAAGCTCCCTTCAAATATCAGGGACCTGGAGCAGTTTGCCGAAGAAGAATGGTCTACAATTCCAGCAGAGCATTGTAAGAAACTCATTGATGGTTACCGGAAGCGGTTGTTCGCAGTTATTTTGGCTAAAGGTTGTGCAACCAAGTATTAGGCTGAGGGTGCCAATACTTTTGTCCGGCCCTTTTTTGGAGTTTTGTGTGAAATGATCAATGATTTGATTTTCGCTTCATTCTCTTTTGTGTTTTTTCCTTGGAAGCAAATTTAATGAAGAGAATAATACCAAAGAATTTGTGATTGCAATCATTTTCAGGAAGAAACTGAGCATTATCTGACAGAATTGCAGGGGTGCCAATACTTTTGGCCAGCACTGTAACTTCCATCTTCACATAGTCCCCCTATACAGTCCCATCTCCATACAGAGCCCCAACCCTTCATTTACTGTCCCTTCTTAATAAAGAGCCACCCCAAACCCAACTAAATTGCCCTATCTCCATACTAGACCACATCCCCCATGAGGGCCGTCTCCATACTAAGACCCTCCGTCTATAATATGCCCATCTCTTCAGCTCACCGAATGCCTACCGTCTCCCGACTCCAGCTCCCGCGCCCTCCCATCCTCTGCGGCGCTCTGATGATGTCTGCTGCGTGATGAGATAACCTCGTCACGCTTGCACGTCAGGCAGGGACCTGATCCCGAAAGTGCCGGGCGCCAGCATCTACATTTGGTTTTGCGACTTCTCAGACGCAAATACAAATGAATGCTGGCAGACTGTGCGGCCCCCCCGCTCCTCCTCCCTAAGTCCAACTCTCCACCCCCCGCCTCGCCCTGCACCACACAGTTTTTTTTACTTTAGGCTTGGCGATGCCTCCCCCCACAACTAGCCACCCTAGGCACCGGACTTCCAGTGCCAAGTGCAAAATATGGCCCTGGACTTTGGGAATTTTTATACAAGTTTCGTCCCGCTCTGACAAAATGGGTGGAGTTGGGACAGTGCTAAGTTTGTGATGCCAAAGGTCATCTAATTCATGCTAGAAATCTTACTCCAGACTCTGATTGGAGTAAGTTTTGTGGTGAGGTGCACAGAGACTATTGTCACTTTTCAGACGCGCTGGAATCATTAAAGAATACCTTTCACAAAATTTTTCATTTTGATTTGGACACACAATATAATAGTTGCTGCAGAAAGAAATAAAACATTTTTTTTTTAATTACGCTTCTATATTACGAAGATATTAGCACTCAAAGTAGTTGCCACTTAAAGGGAATCTGTGAGGTCATTTTTGCGTACCATACTAATGATATCCTTACATAGGGCTTGGGCAGCAATTAGAATATGTAACGTTTATTGTTTACGTTGCCCCGTTGTGTTGATGTAAGACCTAGAAAATTTATAGCCCCACGCCGGTAAATCAAGTGTATGTAAATGCGAAATTAATATTCACCCCTTCCACTGCCCATAATCCCTCCCACTCCTCTGCGATGTCATCAGTGATTCAATCAGTAGTCAAGCTTATGTAAATGTAAAATTAATATTCACCCCTTTCCCCTAGGTGGCCCACTCAGTCACTGATGTGGCACCACACTCGCTCACACCCCTGACAGGCTGAGAAGCCCCTTCACTAGCCCCAAAAAGACTTGTTTTCATGCTTTGATTTTCCTAAAAAGAATTTGTAGAAACAAAGAATTGTTAAAGCATAAAGAGAGAGCGCGGGTTGAAGATGTACGAAAAGTTCCAGCTGAAGAGATGCTGATTGTTTTAATTGTGTTAATTGTTTATTTCTTACAGGTATCCCACAAGAAAAAGGTCGTAAGATTAGGTTGTTATCAATGTTTATGAACGTTATACCAATTTCACAATGCTAATTTGTATATAAAGTTATCCAACTTTCACCACTGTCTTAGAATTGGTCAGATTGACCAATTAAGACGAATATCGTGGACGACATTCAAAAATGAGGGAAGAGTGTGACATGCAGATGTAGTGCTATTGCTTTAAAAGCATTCAGCAACTATTAGAAGTAACACAGGCACATGAGGCAGGAAGTGTTGTGCTCCAGAAGCATCCAGCAACTAAAGGGGTTAACACAGTCACAGAAGAAGGGGAGTGTTTTAGCAGAGCCCCAGGGGGATTGTGGGGAAGTTGTTTACTGTCTGGCTGGAGCCAAAGAGAAAGGTGGTGTGTGTGTTCTGCATCTGACAGAAGCGCACCTGCAAGTGAAAAGGATTCAAGTCAGGAGTGAAGCTAAGCACAGGTCAGATAGAGTTCCTGAACTAACGGTGCAGAATATTGTCAGGCAGAAAGGTTCTGTAAAGAATGCTGTGTTCATTAATGTGCCTTTGCATTAGAACTGTGCTGTCCTGTACTACTGGGAAGACTGTGAACTGCTGAGCTGCTAAGGAAACTGTACTGTTTGTCACTGGAGCCTGTTGCTCATAAGACTTAACTTGCACTGGCTGTGAGGCTTCTTATGAAATCCTACTGTTCTACCGTTTATGAGGACTCTTGTCAAGTGTGTCTGGTCAGCAAGTGAGACAACCTACCTGTCTGTGCCTGACGGTCAATACCCCTGTGTGCTTGAGTGAAGCTGCAGCACATGGTCTATGGTCGCCCTGAGCAACGGTTCCCCCAGGATTCCAAAGAATTCATGTAACCTGTCTCGCCCCTATCTGAACCTAGCGGCGTGCGTGTAACAATAGTCCTCCATATAGTATAATGCACAGCCCATAGTCCTCCATATAGTAATGCATCACATAGTCCTCCATATAATATACTGCACTGCGCATAGTCCTCCATATAATATAATGCACTCTCCATAATCCTCCATATAGTATAATTTACAGACCATTGTCCTCCATGTAGTATAGCGCACAGCATATAGTCCTCCATATAATATAATGCACAGCCCATAGTCTTCCATACAGTATACTGCACAACCCATAGTCCTCCATACAGTATAATGCAACCCACAGTCCTCCATATAATATAATGCATAGTATAATACACCTCCATATATAATGCAAAGCCCATGTGCCTGCTTGGGCCTGCCTGTATACCAGCCATACTTGCCGTACCTGCCTGCACTTGCCATGCTCAGCTGTATACCAGCCCTACTAGTCTGAGTCTGCACATGCCGTGCCCACCGGTATACCAGCCTTGCCAGTATGCACCTGCTGTGCTTATACCAGCCTGCACCTGCCGTGCTCACCTGTATACCAGCAGTACCAGTCTGCACCTGCCGTGCTCACCTGTATACCAGCCGTATCAGTCTGCACTTGCCGTGCCCACCTGTATACCAGCCTTGCCTGCCTGTACCAGCCAAGCTTTCCCTCTCTAGGCCATTCCAGCTCCGTGCCTTGGGGGCAGCTGCCTTACGTCCTTCCTGAAGTAGCTCCTGGTGTCCATCTGGAGCCAAGTCTAGCAAAGAGTCAGGTGTTCACCTAGTTACACCCCTCCAGGCTCTCTTCGGATAACGTCTCAGTAGTTCCACCATTCCCGTTACACATATCACTCATAAAATATAATGCACGGCCCATAGACCTCCATACAGTAAAATGCACAGCCCATATCCTTTATATAATACAATGCCCAGCCCATATACTTCATATAATATAATGCACAGCCCATAGTCCTCCATACAGTATAAAACACAGCCCATTACCTTCATGTAATATAATGCACAGCTCATAGTCATCCATGTAGTAGTATGGCCACCGTGTTTTCACTGATTTAAAGAAAAAAATACTCACCTTCCCTCCACTCCACCACCGCACTGGACCCTCTTCTGAAGCCGGCAGCTGACTTCAGCGTACAAACGACGGGAACGCATAATGTCACTGCCATGCGCCCCCAGTCACATGATTGGTCGGCAGAGTGTGTTGCCATGCACGGACCCGCTCATTCCTGATGAACATGCTGCCAATTATTTGATATCATCAAGTGAAACGATCTTTTATCTTGGTTAAAAATCATTATTCTTAATCCCACTGATAGTGGGGCCGTGGCCTTAGCAGCACTTTGGAAAACGGGAAATGTGCTGCTGAGAACAATGGTAGGCTGTGCAAACAGAACAATCTTTAACTGATTGTTCTGTGCGCATCTAAAGCACAGTCTGTCTGTCTGAACAGAGGTTTAAATGACTAGCATTTAACAACGCCGGTCAGTTGGCAGTTGGTGTAAACGTACAACGCCTTTTCAATAAGTATGTTGTACATACAACCCCTTAACAACACTTTTACTCATCTCCGGTGCTGGCGCTGTTCCAACGGTATCAGAAGTAGCTGTCCCGAGGCTCGCGTCACATTGTTATGTCCTGCGATCCCTGCGCCTAATTAGTGCTGGCTTCACTCGCCTCTCCTACGGATGTATCAGACATCAAGAGGAAGTCCGAGTATCAGCTGGCCGCTCACTTCCTCTTGATGTTTGATTCGTCCAAAGGTGGGGAGAGTGAAGCCAGCACTGATTAGGTGCAGGGATCGCCTGACATAACAAGGTGACATGAGTCTACGGAGAGCGGGTGCTAACAACACTGGAACAGCGCAGACACCGGAGGTGAGTATAAGCGTTGTTATTTTACTGGGAGTAAACATTCTGATTGTGATAGGTTGTCTGAGTAGTGGACAATCCCTTTAAGTTCCCAGAATGAGTTTTTGGCGAGTTGTAAAAGCTGTGTATTTTCGCTGCACAAAAAAATGCAACATCTCACAATTCCAGCAAAGTGGATGTTTTTAGAAGAACTTTGCAATTTTAACCATTGCTGAGCATTAGACAACCCCTCTAAATCACTGAAAAGAATACAATACACATTACACTAAGGCAGGCTGACACATCTGTAATCTAGCCACAATGCACGGACTGGCTGGGGGTCTCCTGACCCATATTGCACAGCCTCATATATGCTTATTAATCTATCAATTTCAAGTCAGGAAACCTGCAGCAGGTCTGTGTATAACAGTACATACTTGGACCGTGAAACATGAATGTGTGAAACCGACCTAAAGGCGTCAAAGCCAATTGTTATCAGCGGACAGTCTAATATGTATGGGTTCTCCTAACTCTCCCATAACAGATGATGTTGGGAGAGAGAACGATCTGGTCTCTAGAATTTCCAACGGACAAACTTTTTGTTCTATGAGAGATAATCCGCTGCCAGAGGTCTGACAGTGCTCATTAACAAAGAACACAAGAGACAAGCGCTCCTGTAGTGGGGACCTAGGTGTCTAATGTGAATGGGGGAGCCAGGAGAGCTAGATGTCTAATGTGAATGGGGGAGCCAGGAGAGCTAGGTGTCTAATGTGTATGGGGGAGCCAGGAGAGCTAGATGTCTAATGTGAATGGGGGAGCCAGGAGATCTAGGTGTCTAATGTGTATGGGGGAGACAGGAGAGCTAGGGGTCTCATGTGTATGGGGGAGACAGGAGAGCTAGGGGTCTCATGTGTATGGGGGAGCTAGGAGAGCAAGGGGTCTCATGTGTATGGAGAAGCCAGGAGAGCTAGGTGTCAAATGTGTATCAGGGCCGGGAGAGCTAGGTGCCTAAAGTGTATGGGGGAGCCAGGAGAGCTAGAGGTCTAATATTTAGGGGGAGCCAGGAGAGTTAGGTGTCTAGTGTGTATGGGGGAGAAAGGAGAGCTAACTGTCTAATGTGTAAGGTGGCCAGGAGAGCTAGGTGTCTAATGTGTATGGGGGAGCCAGGAGAGTTAGATGTCTAAAGTGTATGGGGGAGCAAGGAGAGCTAGGTGTCTAATGTGTATGTGGAAGCCAGGAGAGTTAGGTTTCTAATGTGTATGGGGAAGCCAGAAGAGCTAGGGGTCAGAGATGGATGTCTAATGTGTAGCGGGCCAGGAGAGCTAGGTGCCTAATGTGTATGGGGGAGCCAGGAGAGTTAGGTGTCTAATGTGTATCGAGGAGCCAGGAGAGCTAGGTCTCTAATGTGTATGGGGGAGCAAGGAGGGCTAGGTGTCTAATGTGTATGGGGGAGCCAGGAGAGTTAGGTGTCTAATGTGTATGGGGGAGCCAGGAGAGTTAGGTGTCTAATGTGTATCGAGGAGCCAGGAGAGCTAGGTCTCTAATGTGTATGGGGGAGCAAGGAGGGCTAGGTGTCTAATGTGTATGGGGGAGCCAGGAGAGTTAGGTGTCTAATGTGTATGGGGAAGCCAGAAGAGCTACGGGTCAGAGATGGATGTCTAGTGTGTAGCGGGCCGGGAGAGCTATGTGCCTAATGTGTATGGGGGAGGCAGAAGAGCTAGGTGTCTAATGTGTATAGGGGAGCCAGGAGAGTTAGGTGTCTAATGTGTATGGGGGCGCTAGGAGAGCTAGGTGTCTAATGTGTATGGGGAAGCCAGAAGAGCTAGGGGTCAGAGCTAGATGTCTAATGTGTATTGGGGCCGGGAGAGCTAGGTGCCTAATGTGTATGGGGGAGGCAGAAGAGCTAGGTGTCTAATGTGTATAGGGGAGCCAGGAGAGTTAGGTGTCTAATGTGTATGGGGGAGCCAGGAGAGCTAGGTGTCTAATGTGTATGGGGAAGCCAGAAGAGCTAGGGGTCAGAGCTAGATGTCTAATGTGTATTGGGGCCGGGAGAGCTAGGTGCCTAATGTGTATGGGTGAGCCAGGAGAGCTAGGTGCCTAATGTGTATGGGGGAGCCAGGAGAGCTAGGTGCCTAATGTGTATGGGGGAGCCAGGAGAGCTAGGTGCCTAATGTGTATGGGGGAGCCAGGAGAGCTAGGTGCCTAATGTGTATGGGGGAGCTAGGTGCCTAATGTGTATGGGGGAGCCAGGAGAGCTAGGTGCCTAATGTGTATGGGGGAGCCAGGAGAGTTAGGTGTCTAATGTGTATGTAAAATTGCGCCTCTGAGACAGGACAATAAAGTTAAATGCATTTTTATTAAGACATTTTGGGTTAAAAAAGGAATAACTGGAGCTCTGATTGGGGTCAAATAATTTAGAAACCTCAGAGGAATTTCACCTAATGCGAAGCTTATTTTACGGCTATGTGCCATTACCATGCATAAAACAAAAAAGGGTTTGGTACCACGTGTTAGCCAGTTGAATAAAGATTGTTCTCAGTGGAAAAAACAAAATAATTATCTTGTAGTTATGCCTTTTAGTGTTTAATAAAAATAAAATAAGTGCTGTTACAAGCTTTCGAGACTTCTTAGGTGTAGGCCTCTGCTTTTTTCTGTGTATATCTTTGTCTTTCTTCAGATACTTTGCTGTACCATGCCTGAGGAAGAGACCAAAGAATTCTCGAAAGTTTGTGTTGCAACATCACTTAGTTTATTTTATTAAACGACATCATAACTGCATGATTATTATCTTGTTTCTCCCACTGAGAGCCAGCTATTGTCATACATAAAGAACACAGTAATCTTCTCAGTCTTGGAGATGACAGGAACACAAGACTGTGGCGGAATCAGCCGCCTCCTAACTATTTGCCATCTCTGTAGGAGACCCTGCGGCTGCCACTAATATAGGGGAAGGAAACGGGATACATATAGGATGTACACGCCGCCTGTTACAGGGTCACAGAACATAAGATCTCTCTGAAGATGGCAACTTCTGTGAGCTTCCGCTACTTATAGCTGTATAACGGGCGCCGCCATTTTTGCAGAGCCCTGCGCTACTGACTGTAACACTCGAACTCAGGCTCGCTCTAGTATCTGCTCGCCGTACTTCTAACGTCATCGGTAAACCTCCAATTTTACGTCAGTTCTCACCGTAAAGAGATTGGAAGGGCGTGACCCGGAAGTGACGTTCTTATCATTTCCGGATTATTAGCGGGATTGAGGCTCTGGAGAATTCTGCTGCGTGTGAACGGTACGTGTGGATACATACACCCTAGCAGGCCCGTAACGGTACAATGGCCTGCGTATTAATGCCGTGCTGTCATCTTATCCAGGAGAGCAACCTGTCGTTCTCTGCGGGCAGCCATTGTAGCCTGGAGGAGTGACTGGGCGCGCATAGAGAGGACTGTCCTCATGTTCATCTCACATGATACTGTGGAGCTTTATATTGGCGTAAACATATCACATTACAGCTGGTTCAGATACAAGTGCATGCTTTTGCATTAGGGGTGTGGTTTTTGTCTCGTGAGGTACTGGTGGGGAAGAGCAGTTGTACGGGTGAGATGGTGGTGGTGGCGGGGAGGGGCGGCTGTACGGGTGAGGTGGTGGTGGTGGCGGGGAGGGGCGGCTGTACGGGTGAGGTGGTGGTGGTGGCGGGGAGGGGCGGCTGTACGGGTGAGGTGGTGGCGGGGAGGGGCGGCTGTACGGGTGAGGTGGTGGCGGGGAGGGGCGGCTGTACGGGTGAGGTGGTGGCGGGGAGGGGCGGCTGTACGGGTGAGGTGGTGGCGGGGAGGGGCGGCTGTACGGGTGAGGTGGTGGCGGGGAGGGGCGGCTGTACGGGTGAGGTGGTGGCGGGGAGGGGCGGCTGTACGAGTGAGGTGGTGGTGGTGGCGGGGAGGGGCGGCTGTACGGGTGAGGTGGTGGTGGTGGCGAGGAGGGGCGGCTGTACGGGTGAGGTGGTGGTGGTGGCGGGGAGGGGCGGCTGTACGGGTGAGGTGGTGGTGGTGGCGGGGAGGGGCGGCTGTACGGGTGAGGTGGTGGTGGCGGGGAGGGGCGGCTGTACGGGTGAGGTGGTGGTGGCGGGGAGGGGCGGCTGTACGGGTGAGGTGGTGGTGGTGGCGGGGAGGGGCGGCTGTACGGGTGAGGTGGTGGTGGCGGGGAGGGGCGGCTGTACGGGTGAGGTGGTGGTGGTGGCGGGGAGGGGCGGCTGTACGGGTGAGGTGGTGGTGGTGGCGGGGAGGGGCGGCTGTACGGGTGAGGTGGTGGTGGTGGCGGGGAGGGGCGGCTGTACGGGTGAGGAGGTGGTGGTGGGGGAGGGGCGGCTGTACGGGTGAGGTGGTGGCGGCGGGGAGGGGCGGCTGTACGGGTGAGGTGGTGGCGGCGGGGAGGGGCGGCTGTACGGGTGAGGTGGTGGTGGTGGCGGCAGGGAGGGGCGGCTGTACGGGTGAGGTGGTGGTGGTGGTGGCGGCGGGGAGGGGCGGCTGTACGGGTGAGGTGGTGGTGGCGGGGAGGGGCGGCTGTACGGGTGAGGTGGTGGTGGTGGCGGGGAGGGGCGGCTGTACGGGTGAGGAGGTGGTGGTGGTGGCGGGGAGGGGCAGCTGTACGGGTGAGGAGGTGGTGGTGGTGGTGGGGGGGAGGGGCGGCTGTACGGGTGAGGTGGCGGGGAGGGACGGCTGTACGGAGGAGGTGGTGGTGGTGGTGGTGGGGGGGAGGGGCGGCTGTACGGGTGAGGTGGCGGGGAGGGACGGCTGTACGGAGGAGGTGGTGGTGGTGGTGGGGGGGAGGGGCGGCTGTACGGGTGAGGTGGCGGGGAGGGGCGGCTGTACGGGTGAGGTGGTGGTGGCGGGGAGGGGGCGGCTGTACGGGTGAGGTGGTGGTGGTGGCGGGGAGGGGCGGCTGTACGGGTGAGGTGGTGGTGGTGGCGGGGAGGGGCGGCTGTACGGGTGAGGAGGTGGTGGTGGCGGGGAGGGGCGGCTGTACGGGTGAGGTGGTGGTGGTGGCGGGGAGGGGGCGGGTGAGGAGGTGGTGGTGGTGGCGGGGAGGGGGCGGCTGTACGGGTGAGGTGGTGGTGACGGGGAGGGGGCGGCTGTACGGGTGAGGTGGTGGTGACGGGGAGGGGGCGGCTGTACGGGTGAGGTGGTGGTGGTGGCGGGGAGGGGCGGCTGTACGGGTGAGGTGGTGGCGGGGAGGGGCGGCTGTACGGGTGAGGAGGTGGTGGTGGCGGGGAGGGGCGGCTGTACGGGTGAGGTGGTGGTGGTGGCGGGGAGGGGGCGGGTGAGGTGGTGGTGGTGGCGGGGAGGGGGCGGGTGAGGTGGTGGTGGTGGCGGGGAGGGGGCGGCTGTACGGGTGAGGTGGTGGTGACGGGGAGGGGGCGGCTGTACGGGTGAGGTGGTGGTGACGGGGAGGGGGCGGCTGTACGGGTGAGGTGACGGGGAGGGGGAGGCTGTACGGGTGAGGTGGCGGGGAGGGGGCGGCTGTACGGGTGAGGTGGTGGTGGCGGGGAGGGGGCGGCTGTACGGGTGAGGTGGTGGTGGCGGGGAGGGGGCGGCTGTACGGGTGAGGTGGTGGTGGCGGGGAGGGGCGGCTGTACGGGTGAGGTGGTGGTGGCGGGGAGGGGCGGCTGTACGGGTGAGGTGGTGGTGGCGGGGAGGGGCGGCTGTACGGGTGAGGTGGTGGTGGCGGGGAGGGGCGGCTGTACGGGTGAGGTGGTGGTGGCGGGGAGGGGCGGCTGTACGGGTGAGGTGGTGGTGGCGGGGTGAGGTGGTGGCGAGGAGGGGCGGCTGTACGGGTGTGGTGGTGGCGGGGAGGGGCGGCTGTACGGGTGTGGTGGTGGCGGGGAGGGGCGGCTGTACGGGTGAGGTGGTGGTGGTGGCGGGGAGGGGCGGCTGTACGGGTGAGGTGGTGGTGGTGGCGGGGAGGGGCGGCTGTACGGGTGAGGTGGTGGGAGGGGCGGGGAGGGGCGGCTGTACGGGTGAGGTGGTGGTGGTGGCGGGGAGGGGCGGCTGTACGGGTGAGGTGGTGGTGGTGGCGGGGAGGGGCGGCTGTACGGGTGAGGTGGTGGTGGTGGCGGGGAGGGGCGGCTGTACGGGTGAGGTGGTGGGAGGGGCGGGGAAGGGAGGGGCGGCTGTACGGGTGAAGGGGCATTGGATACACAGTGTGAGGCTGCGAAGCAGAAAGTTCGTTACACCCCAATGCATTTCCTGACATGCAGAATTTCAAAACGTGATTTCTCGCTGCTGAATCATCGCTTTGGGGTCTTAAAGAGATCTATCTTATCTTTTCAAAAGGGTGATATGTATGGTTTGGGGGTGTAGAGGTTTCTGACAGGTTCCTTTCATGAAATACACTTTTTCAACTTATTTTAACTTGCGTCTCATAGCAGTAAAAATAAATGTGAGTTGAAGGCATGGGGGTACTGGTATTTTTTTTTCTTACTGGCATCTTCTGGATTTTGGCAGCTGTAAGCTGTGAATGTTTATATTGAATCTCTGCTTATCCTTGAATTAAACATTATTTGTCTACATTGGCAGAAACTTCTGTTGCATATTTTAATGTAATATTTTTCTCCACAGACCTCTTCAGTGAGTGATCAATAGTTGACTCCCCAAGCCACAACTGAGGAAATACAGGTTAGGAAAAAGAGTGTGATTTGTGTAAAGACACAAGACTCAAGAAAAAACTTGAGTATTGGGGTAGACCGCATTGAAAGAAGTGACAACCAGTAATCACATAAATTCCGCATCACATGCGTGCTGTATAGGGGGTTTGGAGTTTAGGATTGCGTTCAATGTTTGATAACCTGTGAAGTGAGTGAGTGCCTTACTGGTGTAGATTTACCGGACCCTGTTCCAGCGGTTGCATCAGTAGTCTGTGACTGCTAAAACAGAGCCCTGCAAACATCCTACCTGCCAGGATCCCCATCACCTCTTCTGACTAGTAGGCCTAACATAACGTCGCTCTGCAGCAACGTTTTTGCTCAAATGTAATATGCATATATCTTTTCTGAAGCATTAGAGCATTTCAGAGTAAAGTCTACCTGTCTGCAACCGTGCAGCTAGGCCCTGATTCATTCTGCCCTCTGTTTGGGCAGTATGAACCAAGTGGCAAATTCCCTTTAACAACTTGGGACAACCCCTCTAATTTTAGTTAAATTGTTCATAAATTCCACTCTTACTACTTCTTACTTTCCAACTCATGAATGTTTTGTGTCTATTTTTATGGTACAGTAAAATGTCTTACATTTTTTTTAGCAATGGCAGTTGATTGGTGCTGAATATGCATTAATATATTTGAAATATTTGCATGGTGGTGGGTTTTTAAAACTCAAAAGTTAACATTAGAAAGATAGTCTAAAACTTAACACAATTGCTGGAGGCTAAACCAGATAAAAGGTTTCATATGTAAAGCTTTATTTTCCTGAACATTAATAAAAACAACCAGACTGTCCCCTGCACAGATTTGACAGCAAACTTCAAATGCTATGTAAGTTATTTGCTGTGTTTGTATGTTAGTGTTGTGTGTGTTCCTTTATAACATCAGGTTCATATTTAGTTTAAAGGGAACCTGTCAGCTCTCCCAAGACCTCCAAACTGCCAACATGTCTTTATTGAACAGTCTATATACTGTATTTTTTGGATTATAAGGCTCACTTTTTTTCCTCCAAAATTTTGGAGGAAAGTGGGGGGTGCGTCTTATAGTCCGAATACTATCTCCCTGTATATACTGTGGCTCTCCGTGGTAGGAGGTCTGGGGGAGCAACAGCGGGGCACAGGAGGCAGCAGCCGACTGCTGCAGCCTGCGCTGTGCCAGCTACTAAAGAAAATGAGTATTCCCTTCTCCCCACTCCCATGGGCGTGGGGAGCAGAGAATATTCATTTTCCTTAATAGCCGGCACACTGTACCGCAACGCGGCTCCTGCTGCGGTCTGTGTGCCCGCTATTAAAGCTCATGAATATTCACTACAACCCACTTCCATGGGTTGTAGTGAATATCCATGGTCTTTAATAGCGGACATACTGACCGCAGAGCGTAGCAGGAGCCCCGCTGCGGTAGTGTGCGCACTCTCACACTGTGTGAGGGCGCATGGCAGGGACGCCGTGTGCGCCCTGCCATGCGCGGCTCACACAGTGAGAGTGTCGGCAGCAGAGCGGGACAGCGCTGGAGGAGAGAGGAGGTGAGTATGATTGTTTTTTTTGTTTTTTTTTGTGGGCAGCAGGATGCGGGCTCAAGGGGTGCCATGCATACCAGGATGGGGGGGCTCAAGGGGTGCCATGCATACCAGGATGGGGGGGCTCAAGGGGTGCCATGCATACAAGGATGGGGGGGGGGGTCAAGGGGGTGCCATGCATACCAGGATGGGGGGGGATCAAGGGGGTGCCATGCATACCAGGATGGGGGGGGATCAAGGGGTGCCATGCATACCAGGATGGGGGGGGGGGGATCAAGGGGGTGCCATGCATACCAGGATGGGGGGGGATCAAGGGGGTACCATGCATACCAGGATGGGATGGGGGGCCACGTATACCAGGAAGGAGGATATTAACAGAATTGGGGAACATTACCCCAATACCAGTGTCAGCAGCAGACTCCCTCCCCTATAACAGGGCATCATGACCACATTTTTTGCTTTAAATATTTTTTTTCCTATTTTCCACCTCTAAAACCTAGGTGCGTCTTATGGTCCGAAAAATACAGTACTTCCAATCAAGCTTTTTCAATCTCCTTTTCCTGCCTTACAGGTTTTAGAATCTCCGTGTAATCAGTCTTATAACGGCTGTCTCAATATACTAATTGGTGGGTGACTAGTCATGGGACTAATCATCCCAGTAATCAGGTTATCACACCTCTGTGGCCATAAGTGACATGATTTGCAAGAGCAGCATCACCACCAGCTCTTTGCAAAACTCGCACATAAGGCTCAGGCATGAGAGCACCATGTGCATTCGAGACCTACTTTGGTGATTTACACAAAAAATGGTCCACAATTTCAGATGTTCTAGGGAGAAAAAATAAAAGCAATCCCCAAGAAGTGACATCATTTTGGAACCCACACCTTCTCAAGGCATTTATCAAGGGATTTAATGAGCAATTTGACTCCACAACTGTTATCCAGAAATTAGTGCAGAATGGAGTTTGCTTGGTGAAAATGGCATATTTTTCCCAAAGATATGCAATTTCAGCACGCAATATTTTGTCCCTAGTTTTTTCCCCTCTGAAAGGACATCTCTTTAAAATTGCTGTTTTTAATGGATTTTTATAAAAGCCCGTATGGTGGCCCTGAACTTTTGGCTAGACATTCATAGGGCTCAGAAGTAGAATAGCACCGTGCGCATTTGATTCCTAATTTGAGGATTTACAAAGCATTGGCAAATAATTGCTTAACCCCTTCACCCCGAAGCCTGTTTTCACCTTCATGAACAAGCCACTGTCACTTTATGAGGTAATAACTCTGGAACACTTCAACGGATCTCACTGATTCTGAGATTATTTCGTGACATAGTGTACTTCATGATAGTGGTAAAACTTGTTCGATATAACTTGCGTTTATTTGAGAAAATGTTAAAACTTTGGCTAAAATTCTGGAAAACTTCGCAATTTTAAATCTTTTCAATTTTATTCCCTTAAACCAGAGTGTTAGGTCACACAAAGTAGTTAATAAATAACATTTCCCACATGTCTACTTTTCATCTGCATCATTATTTGAAATACATATTTTTTTCTGTTAGGAAGTTAGAAGGGTTAAAAGTTGACGAGCAACTTTCTAATTTTTCCAACAAAATTAACAAAACCTTTTTTTTTTTTTTTTGTTGGGGACCAGATCAGATTTGACTTTGAGGGGGCCTATATGACAGAAAATACCCCAAAATGACTCCATTCTAAAAACTGCACCCTTCAAGGTGCTCAAAATCACATTGAAGAAGTTTATTAACCCTTCAGGTACTTCAGAGAAAAACATAGGGAGGAAAGAAAAGGAAATATTCATCTCACCAAGTGCTCCAAACCCAAGTGTTTGAACAGGGCTGTGGAGTTGGAGTTGTGGAGTCGGTATAAAATGGACCAACTCCTACTCCTAAAATATATAATAAATTGGGTACAGTAGTTCAATACAGTTTGTGGGAAATATTTTTTCATAAGAATTTGGGAAAGTTATGAAATGTGCTATTCCTCATCTAAGGGTCTAGACTTGGCTGCGATGACTCTGTGCTACAGTAAATTTATCACTTAAACCTGAGCCATGTATGAGGGAGTCGTGAAGTCGGAGTTGGAGTCGGTTGTCATGGAAATTGAGGAGTTGGAGGTTTGGCTTACCGACTCCACAACCCTGGGTTTGAAGCCTTCATATGAAGAATGCGGTGCACGGACTCCAAACCGACAGCTGGGCAATAGAGAGAGGGAAAAAAAAACCTAGAGGGTTCCAGGACTTATGACTTAGAGATCCACAGCTTGAAACGCATATACCGGTGTCCTTTTTATCTCCCTCCCCTATGTCACCCCATCTCCCATTTCATTGATATGTTTTTGCAAAAAACTTTTTTTAATCGTTTTTTTTCATTAAATGTCATATTTTAAATTTCTAATCATTGGAGGATGCTGGAATCCTCTTGGTTTTTTTTCTCCTTCATGTGCTTCCCAGGAATTGAAGCAATATGGAAGTGTAACCGGAGAAAATGGACCCCAACATTTGCTGTGCAATTTCTCCTGAGTACATCGATACCCAATATGTGGGGGAAAACTACTGTTTGGTTGCACGGCAGGGCATGGAAGGGATGGACACAGTTTGACTTTTTGAATGCAAAATTGTCTGGAATTGAGACTGGACACCATGTTCCGTTTGGAGAGCCCCTGATGTGCCTAAACAGTGGAAACCCCTCATACGTGACCCTATTTTGGAATCTAGATCCCTCCCCCCAAGGAATTTGTGTGGTGAGCATGTTGAACCCCCAGGTGCTTCACAGAAATTCATAATGTTGAGCTGTGAAAATGAAAAAAAATCTAATTTTTTTTCCACAAAAATGTTCCTTTAGCCCCATTTTTTTATTTTCACAAGGGTAGCAGGAGAAAATGGACCCCAAAAATTGTTGTGCAATTTCCCCTGAGTATGCCGATACCCCATTTGTGGTGAAAAACTACTGTTTGAGCGCATGGCAGGGCTCGAAAGAGATGGAGTGACTGTTTAGAGTGCAGACTTTGATGGAATGGTCTGCACTCCCCATGTCGTGTTTGGAGAACCCCTGATGTGTCTAAACAGTAAAACTTATCCAGAGGCAAAGTTTTAGAGTAATGATTATCATGCTTTTGGTTTTACTGTTGTATGAGTTTATAATGTGGTGGTATGTGTAAGTTGAGTGGAGTACATCAGATTATAAAAGTGTGTTGTGTCAACAGGGTAGAAACAAATTTTATTAATTTATGGATATGTTGTATGCTTTGAAGCAATCCTTAATGCAAAGGCCAGGTTTCTTAAGGCAGGTTTCACAATAGTAAATTTGTTTCTTTTCATATTCCCTTATTGGAGCATACCCTGCACCTTTTTTTGTGATCTTCCCTTTTTCACGGTGTATGGTAGTCAAAATAAGGACACCCCTCTTGTCCTTATACTTGATCACCAGCATGTTGTCGCTGCATTGGCTTCTGCTTTTGCCCTTTCGCTGCAGTTACCCAATTGGGGGCTTAGGGAGTCCTTTCTGATTTTTTTCGCACTGTGCCGCTTGCAACTGTACCTCTGACAGAGAGGGTCTTGAAAAGTGGGATGCTTGTGTAAAATTTATCTATGTAGAGTTATCCGCAGTGGGTGCAACAATTCCCACTTACTCCCAGGACAGAGGGTCATTCATGGGGGTCAGTCTGGGTGTCCCTCCCTTTGTGGACTGTAAATCTGTGGGTGTACCCTGAGGTACTCTCACACAGCTTGTACAGTTTAATTCTGTACCTGGCGCTCTTACTAGGCAGGTATTTGTCAGAATTTTAGCCTCCCTTTGAAATCAACCAGAGATTCATCTATAGCGATGTCCCTTTGGGGGTTTTACACCTAAGTAAATTTTCTGCTGAAGTGTTCAGCTACTGGCCGAATTTTATATAGACTATCAAAGTTAGGATCGTCTCGGGCAGGACACTGCACGTTATTATAATGCAGACATTTTTTGATCGCTTCAAATCGTGCCCCTTTCATGGCCATACGGAATACTGGTGTGCTGTAGAGAATATCAGTACTCCAGTATTGCCGAAGCTCTGGTTTTCTGACTATGCCCATATGCAGCACAATGCCCCAAAATGTCGTAATTTCTGCTGAATGTACAGGGGTCCATGTTGCCTATGATGACGTGGGACTTTCGGTGAAAAATTGTTGGGCATACAAATTTGTCTGGGCCACCATAACGTTTATTATATTCTCGCTGAAAAAGAATTTGAAAGTCAATTTCAGTGAAGCCTGTAACATCAAATTGGATTCCTGAGCTGCCAGTGAAATCCAGAATATCAGGCTGATAATTTTCGGGGGGTTCATATGGGATCGATTGCTGTAGTTGGTTGCCTGGGTCAGAGGTTGCTTTTCTGGGTGTCTTTCCTCACTAGATGAAGAGGAGGAATATGGGATCTTCCTCACTGGCTGAATCTACGTTGGAGGCAAGGAAAGCATATGCCTCCTCTGGTGAATGGCGTCTTCTTGACAAATGGGCCATTTTTATTTTAGTCTTCAAAACACTGGGGATGTGTGTGTAATTGGTGGTTTTACACGTGTATTGTGTGGGGCTTGTGTAAAGGGTACTATTTATTACAAAAAGTAGAGAGAGAAAAAGTAAAAGGAAAAATGTATAAGAAAAAAAATTAAAAATCAGATGTAAAAAAAAAGTTTGTATAAAATTACAAGGTTCACGACTCTAATGCCCTACCTGTAAAGTTACTCAGCGCTAACTAACCCTGAAAGGGTTTCTTGATTTTTACCCTGTAGTATAAGTGTATATGCACATGACCTCTCTTTCATGCGGATATGCTCCGAAACCCGTCTGAAAAAGCATTTAATAAATGCTAAAAAGAATGAACCTATGCATTGCAATGTAAAAGTAATTCACTGTTCATCTTTGAACTTCATTCAACTGCTTCAGGTTTGTACTACTGCAAAGCGGTTAAAAGAAGTAACCTGACCATTCTTCAGGTGGCTTGGAAGCTTTTCACTATCTTATACATACAGGTATAAAAAAAACAACTCCAGCAGCAAATCAAAAAATGAATGCAAAAACGCCAAAAAAGACATTTTAGGAAGAACACTGGTGTTTTCCTCAAGTGTCCTCTGGTTGCAAAACTCAACAGGTATGCCGGTGTCTAAAAGACGCTGTGTGCATACATCAATAAGGTCTAAACTTTTTAATGTTTTTGCGTATAAAGGTATGTGAGGGCTTGTTTATTGTGGGACAATATGTAGTTTTTAATCATATATTTTGGGGATCATGTGGCCTTTTAAATGCTGTATGTTTCACACAAGAAGGCACATTGTAATAGTGTTTAATGAATGGCAGGTCATATGTTTAGCATGCTAGGAAGTTTATTTCCACACTAATGTGATCCTTAGATACGAGTTGGTTTAAATATTAGATATTGTCACTTTATTAGTAGTATCTGACAACTGCAATTCTATAACACTAAATGGAGGATTTTAGTCAAAGGGATAAATATATTTACTTCCTATAAATAAAATCCTAACGAAAATTGTTACATAAAACTGTCATGTTGCCAGATAGACCCTCAATTAGTACTGTGGAAATGTAAATACACATTTTTTTTATATATTTGAATAAAGGATATTTTTTGTCAGTTTATCCACTCAGGTCAGTGATCTAAACCTTGTATGCTCACCTGGCAGAGATCGGACCACCTCTAGGGCTATCATTGTTCACTGTTTGGCTAATGCGGAAGACGAGCTAAGCTAGGGTGCCCGTACCGGGGCATCGCTCATTCCCACGTGTGGTAGAAGCCTGGCACCTGTTCTTCTATTCCATAGGGCTGCTACTTAGTCTTCAATCCACATATTTGTGCAACTCTTACCTTTGCATCTAGGGATGCAAGTCATTGCAGAAGGGTAACCTGAGGGATTTTTGTTTTTACTTCTGCAGATTTATTTATCTATCATGCAGAAAACATATTATATTGCCATGTTACTACAACCTTTCTATGCATATTTTAATAGGATATTTTTCTCCACAGAATCCTACAACAGCCATTCAAAGTTGTGTTTCACAGACCACATAAGAGAAAATGCAGGTTAGAAATATGTTGTGTGATGTTTTGAGCCTATAGGAAAAAATATTTGAATTTGACTATTAAAAATGTTTTTCTAGAGCCTTATTATTAATAGACTATCTCCAGCGAGTAACGTGATGTCTCCTGCACCCTTACTTAGTTGTGGCTGTGCCTGGTGTTGCAGCTCAGTGGTATTCAAAGAAAATATTTTTCCATGTCTCTATTACCTACTTTAGTAGTTGGAGTACAGATATATTGTTTTACAAAAATATACACAATTTATTATTATATGAAAACAATGCGATAGTTTGTGTATTTGAGTTGTACTAGTGACAATGTTGTTAAAGCACCCAATTTAAAAAACACCAAAGAAAGCATAGAATGCAACTCCATGAAAATACTGCTGCCTTTCCCCAGCTGCAGTTATCTTTTTATGATGGCCTTCACTCATAAGTTATTTCTGAACGTTAACCCTTGGTTCCACTTAAGCCCCTGACAATCCTAACGTGACGTTGCAATATGGAACGGTTCCAATCACTGTTGGCTTTTCTGCCTGCGTGAAATGTTTGACGATAAAAAGTCATTTCTCTATCTTCTCTGCTTTACTTTTTTTTATGGGACCGATCTTTCATGCTGTCAGTGTTAAAGGGGTATTCCCATTTCCAAGATCCTATCCCAATATGTAGTAGGTGTAGTAATAAGATTATTCACATTAGCAAACGCCTCCAATTAGAAATGTAGTCTAGTTCTTGTTGCTTTCCCCATGGAGGGCATTGCAGTAGCTTAGGTATCCATGGTTACCACCACTCATATACTGACACTTAGCTGTTAGTGGTCCTAACCGTGGATATCTAAGCTACAGCAATGCCCTGCATAAGGGGTAAGTGACAGTGAATTAGAAGAAATATACTACATTTCTAATTTGGGGTATTAACTAATATTATATTATTGTTGTTATTATTATTATTACACATATTACATATTGGGTAGGATCTTGGTGATTGGAATACCACTTTAATGAAATAATCAGTGATTGCTTTCATATATTTTAGAACATATAGTGTGCTATTGTATTCCTTGGTTTGTATATAATACAGTCACTGCAATTTGCTGATTTGGAGGTGATGACTGCCTTCTAATTTGGCCGATCATTCCTCCCTTCAATCCAAAGTTGTTTTTCATTAACACTGGATCGTACTTGCCCTTTAAATTTGTAGGCTTTTGGCCCGGGAGATGCATGTCTAGTAGAAATGATTGGGTTCCCATCAGAGAATGGTCACCTTGTTGTGGTTGTTGGGCACACAGAAATTGGCTAATATGTTCACTGAGTACGTTTAGATTTAAAAGTATATAATTTAAAGCAGTAATACAGTCAAAATTTCATATATTTAATGTTTGCAAAATGCACTGTGTGCTGCTGCACTCTTTGGTCTGTATACAGTAGACATTCATGTATTTTTTTGTCCATTCTCTACTTTTACATTTTTATGGAACAGATCTCTGATGCTATTAAATGAAGATGAAACAATCATCAACTTCTTTTATTAGTACAGATACAGTAAAAAAAAAAAAAAAATACCATTAAGACCCCCCCCCCCCCATACACAATAGATGGCTATCGGGTGAACAATCTGCCCACTACTATCGCTCCTGACTCCTCGATATACAGGAATGCTAGAATCCCCTTGCAGCGGCTTAGCTGACCAAGAACAAGAGGATCGCCAGTAGGATATTGTAGTTGAGATGCCCCCACACACATTGTAGTGGTGGCTGAGCCCACCGATGTTAGTCTAAGGGTATGTTCACACAATCCTTTTTGGCAGCACTTTGAACGCAGCATACTTGAGCTGTGTCCAAAGCGCTGCATGCAGGTGAATCCGCATGTGTTCATTGAACCATGCGGATTCACCGCATCCTATACATTGCACTGATAGAATTTCTCTTGCGGAGACTATCGACTCCACAAGAGAAATTGACACGCTGCAGTCTGTGAAGACGCGCCACATGTCTGTCTCCGTGGGTGAGCCGCAGGAGCATGGAGACGCATAGTGGTCATGGGATTTCTTGGAATCCCGTCCAAAATGCTCAACATCCAATCCGTAGCGTTTACTGACCGTGTGCACGCACCCTAATATGTATGAAGGCTTTTACGTTGCATGCTGATTCCCCTACTTCACATCTTGCATGATCTGTCTTGAGCATTAAAGATCAATAACATCTTTTGCCTTCTTAATAAAATAGCTTATCCCTTTTAACACCCCTTGTAAATCTGTACTCTTTAGTCAGTGGTGGGACTTGGTAGTGTGAACACAATCTATGCAGTGCGATTATAGCCTTACAATGTTTTAAATCATCAATGGGAATGTTAAATCTACAGAATTTATCTATCTTACTTTAATTTACCCCACTAGTCAACTGTCTTGAACTCTCCATCTGCATTCATTGATGTGAAGGTAAAACTTCGTAAATAATGTTTGTTACGAAAATTATTGCAAAAGAATGGCCAAAGACGACCAACTGCTGATCCATATTAGATTAAGACAGACACCAGGATGGTCATTTTTCTGTAATTGTAACTGAAAAAGATTAATATTTTAACTTTTAACTTTCCAGAACAATAATTCAAGCAACCAGAATGCATCACTTAAGGCAGGTCAGAACCAAAATCCAGACCAAAATGTGAAACCCAAATTCAAATGCAAGGTAAGTTTTTGTGATTGCTCTTATGTGTTACAGTTCTTAAGGTTAACCAGAAACATGAGAGCATTTGTTATTGCAGTACACTTATGTACTCAATCCAAGGATAGTTGTCTAATGGTTTTGTTGTAATTATGGGATTTTAACCAGTTAACTACCAAACTTCGTAAATTTACTGCGCTCTTGGTCCTGGGCTTTAACCTCTTAACCATTGTAAATTTTCAGTACAAGGTTAAAGGGGTATTTCTATCTCCATGAGCCTATCTCAATATTTAATAGGTATAATAATAATTAGCAAATATCTCTAATTAGAAATGTAGTATAGTTCTTCTGATTTGCTGTGTCGCTTACACCATATGCAGGGCATTGCAGTAGCTAGTAGGTATCCAAGTTAGTTGTTAATGACCATACCCATGGATATTTAAGCTACTGCACCTCCAGTATATGTTATGTTTAACAGCAGGGGACCATGGAGAGGGTTTATTACCACTTATGACTTTTCCTTTGTCGGCTACATAGCGCTTAGCGATTGCCAATGCTTTTGAAGGACCTAGAGATCACGTAATCAATGAGGGTCTTTATGTCATAACAGAGTTGCTAGGTCTTAGCAGACCCAGATCAGCTCTCCTAATGATGCGCCTGGCACAACGGGGCAGTTTTTCTTTGTTACTGGGGCTCCTATAGATGCCCTACTAACATCGAGGGGAAAAAAAATTAGCAATAAAAAAAATAATAATAATCTTTAGAAATCTTTTATCTCTTGGGGATCAAATTATGTAAAAACCAAAGCAGATATGTAAAAAGTCTGCAAAAAAATTAAAAGTACTAAAAATCAATAGTCTCCATTATGAAAAACAAATCTTTATTATAACACATACACTACCATTCAAAAGTTTGGGGTCATTTAGAAATTTCATTATTTTTGAAAGAAAAGCACTTTTTTTTTTTTTCAAAGAAGCGAACATTAAATGAATCAGAAATGCACTCTATACATTATTAATGTGGTAAATGACTATTCTAGCTGCAAACGTCTTGTTTTTATTGCAATAGTTACATAGTTGTATAGAAGCCCATTTCCAGCAACCACCACTCCATTGTTTTAATGGTACATTGTGTTTGCTAACTGTGTAAGAAGGCTAATGGATGTTTAGAAAACCTTGCACAAGAATGTTAGCCCAGCTGAAAACTGTTTGGCTGATTTGAGAAGCTATAAAATTGACCTTCCTTTGAGCTAGCTGAGAATCTGGAGCATTACATTTGTTTGTTCTATGAAACTCTCAAAATGGCCAGAAAAAGAGAGCTTTCATGTGAAACTCGACAGTCTATTCTTGTTCTTAGAAATGAAGGCTATTCCATGCGAGAAATTGCCAAGAAACTGAAGATTTCCTACAACGGTGTGTACTACTCCCTTCAGAGGAGAGCACAAACAGGCTCTAACCAGAGTAGAAAGAGAAGTGGGAGGTCCCGCTGTACAACTGAGCAACAAGACAAGTACATTAGAGTCTCTAGTTTGAGAAATCGACGCCTCACAACTCCTCAACTGGCAGCTTCATTAAATAGTACACGCAAAACGCCAGTGTCAACGTCTACAGTGAAGAGGCGACTCCGGGATGCTGGCCTTCAGGGCAAAGTGGCAAAGAAAAAGCCATATCTGAGACTGGCTAATAAAAGGAAAAGATTAATATGGGCAAAAGAACACAGACATTGGACAGAGGAAGACTGGAAAAAGGTTTTATGGACAGACGAATCAAAGTTTGAGGTGTTTGGATCACACAGAATAATATTTGCGAGACGCAGAACAACTGAAAAGATGCTGGAGGAGTGTCTGACGCCATCTGTCAAGCATGGTGGAGGTAATGTGATGGTCTGGGGTTGCTTTGGTGCTGGTAAAGTGGGAGATTTGTAAATGTAAATGGGATTTTGAATAAGGAAGGCTATCACTCCATTTTGCAACACCAATTTCATCCTACAACAGGACAAGGACCCAAAGCACACCTCCAAATTATGTATGAACTATTTAGGGAAGAAGCAGGCAGCTGGTATTCTATCTGTAATGGAGTGACCAGCGCAGTCACCAGATCTCAACCCCATTGAGCTGTTATGGGAGCAGCTTGACCGTATGGTATGCAAAAAGTGCCCATCAAGCCAATCCAACTTGTGGGAGGGGCTTGAGGAAGCATGGGGGGAAATTTCTCAAGATTACCTCAGCAAATTAACAGCTAGAATGCCAAAGGTCTGCAATGCTGGAATTGCTGCAAAAGGAGCATTCTTTGACAAAAGCAAAGTTTGAAGGAGAAAATTATTCTTTTAAATAAAAATCATTATTTCTAACCTTGTCAATGTCTGGACTATATTTTCTAGTCATTTTGCAACTCATTTGATAAGTAAAAGTATGAGTTTTCATGGAAAACACAATTGCCTGGGTAACCCCAAACTTTTGAATGGTAGTGTATAACAAAAAACGTACACATATTGGGCATCTACACACCTGTATTAACCGGGAGAATTCATTCATCAGGTTATTTGGTGTGACGTGTGAACAATAATAAATCTAAAAAAAAAAAAAACTACGCCAAAAATCACATTTTCTGTATTTGTGTTGCAAAAAAAATTATTTTTAAATGGCACTAAAAATACTAATTTTCCCTCATTAAACAGCCATATATAGCGACGTCAGTGAAAAGAATTAAAAAAATATATATGGCCGCTGCAAAGAAGGGAGGCAAAGTGGGGAAAAAAATATCCGGTCACTAAGCAGCTAAATATAGCTTGCATCACTTTATGATCGCTCCATCTTTGTAATTGTCTTATATTAACACTTCTAATGTGACATCATTGGAGTTGGTGAAATTCTGCCTAAAGGAACAGTTACACTTCATGGCTACTGTGCAACACTCCTTTTATAATTATCGAGCAGTTCAAACAGGCTGCTGGTCACCTGCTGAATGAGCAAAACTGTTATTTCTCAAATGAAATAATCATTTGATTTGCACACAAAAAAAAATCCTCATCCTCGACAGCACATCGCATGTGTAAACAGGACATGTACCCAGGGCTCGGAGGGCCAGTGGAGTCTGAGTCGGTGCCGGTATAAAATGGACCAACTCAAAATGTATAATAAATTGGGTACAGTAGTACAATGCAGTTTGTGGGGAATATGTTTTCATAAGAATTTGGGAAAGTTATGAAATGTCCTATTCCTGATCTAAGGGTCTAGACTTTTAGCTGAGAAAAATGTGTCCTGCCATAAATTTATCACTTAAACATGAGCCATGTATGAGGGAGTCGGTGTCATGGAAATTTGAGGAGTTTAAGTCGAAGGTTTGGCTTACAGACTCCACAGCCCTGCCTGCATGTACCACTGATAACAATGGCAGCCTGTGCGCACAGGACCATTTATTACTAGTTGTTCATCGCACATCTGATGCAGGATTTGGCCTTTGTAAATGGGCTATTAAAAAATCATCGATCAACGCACAAGTAGCTGATTTAGTGGATGTTGGCCAAACCTGATATTAGCTTAACCCACAGTCTGTGTGTGGGAGCCTCGGACAATTTGTCGTGCGGGTATGATTGGAATATCGATCTTGCTTATCCGATTCCAGATTGCTAATCCTACTGTCTCCCGTAGATTATCTGTTGCTAGATATGTCAGTCGCCAGCTTTCTCATGGAAAATGCAGGAACACTCGGCTGATCAATCGTTCCTGTGTATGGATGAGCCAGCCAGGCTGGCTTCCAGCCAAATCATTTATGGTGTATGGAGGCCTTTAGTGTCGCGGTTTGGTTAGACACTTCGATTAGATCTCAGCTTTGCGTTTAGGTAGCTTACTATCAGGGCTGTGGAGTCGGTAAGCCACAGTTGCGACTTCGACTCCGACTCCTGGATTTTATCAGGTTCCGACTCCGGCTCCGACTCCTCCATAAATGGCCAATTCGTAACAATAAATTTACTGTTGTAAAATATTAACATCGTGCTTATTCAGTTTCTCACCATCATATAAGTAATCAGACCACTTAGAGCAAAAACTATTTATTAGAATACAATTAGAATATAGCAAATAACTTTTCTAAACTCTTGTAAGTAAATATGCAATAAACACTGTTATGCAGTTAATAAGAAGAAATCTATAAATTTGTCCTCAGAAAAAGTATTGCCTCTGTCAGATCCTCCTTCATGGATGCCCTCAAATCTGATCTAATTATTTTGAGAGCAGAGAACAACCTCTCTACACTAACTTGGGTTGGTGGCAAAGCAGTAACCACTCGGGCAACATCTCTGACAATGTCAGGATACAGAGGAATCGCTTGTTGCACTGTTATTTTTGATGAACGGTCAAATTTCTCAATTTCTTTTAGTGCACATGAAAAATTCTGCTGAAATGTACTGGCTGTGTTCTTTGATGGGGATGACTCTTCTATGCGGGAACGCTTTGCACGGTCCTTGTGATCCAAATATTCATCAGTTGATGATGAGGGTGAAGATGTGGCAGGATGACCAAATTCTTCTTGTTCCTCCTGACTGTTCTGCAACCCTTTCATCCTCACTGCTATTTCAAACAGAGCGTATTTTCCTTTAGTTAGCTGTTGATCATCTAGAAGAATCCGATGCATTGGGTCTACATAAACAGCTGCCAAAAGAATGTTATTTTGTAATAGTAGCTCCTCTCTCCATTTCATTGATGTAGCAATGCTACTTGCAACTAACCCCCCTCTTTGGGACAGGCGAAGCATCAGGTTCTTCCACTCCTTTAAGAAAATGCCTGGAGTTAAGTCCTTTGCTTGTAATTTTTGCTCTAGCAATTTTTCCAGCTCAGTCACCTGATTCCACTGACTTTCATTTAGCGTCAGTTGAGGGTTAGCCATGTCTACAAGAAAGGTTTTCAGTTCAACCAAGCGCTGAATCATTAAGTAAGTACTGCCCCATCGTGTGGCTTGATCAATAATTGCCCCTTTTCCAGCACGTCTCTTCAAAATTGAGTTAACTTTAGGGGTTCTGGCAACAGTAGCCAATTTTCTCACCTTGCCAATCAGTGCAGCAGCATGTCCTTCTTGCAGACTGTCTCTTATAGCCAGCTGTAGCGTATGCACAACACAGCGCATGTGATGAATGAAAGAACGTATTGACATAGTTTAGATGATCTTGTTGAAACTATCATGTTGCTGTTCATCTGAAGCAACTTCAGTTTGCTCCTCAGTTACAATACTGTGTTCCTCTATTTCAAAACATTTGTGTCTGTGGACCCAGAATGTTCTTCTAGCTGCTGGTCACCATCATTACTCTCATTCATTAGCTTAACAGTACTTATCATATTTGAAGGATTGTCAGTTACGACAGAAGGAACTTGCTCTTTTTTTAAGTTCATAGTCTTGCAGAACCTTTTCCACCAAGACCTGGAGAAACTCACTGGTGTGATGAGCTTTGGTGTCTTTTACTGCCAGTGTCTTGGTAACTATTTCATTTTTGTCACAAACAAATCGGACATTGATGGCAAAATAGTTCACTCTATGACGTGTGCAGGCATCCATTTTAAGAAACAGAAAGCGTCCCTTGAGAGTTTTTTTAAGTTCTTCCTTTTGTTTAAAAGCTTCTTCGATTACTAATTTTCTAATACTCTCTCTCTCCAGAGAAACACCAAGCTTGCGGGCCATTTCCCCATTCAGACACATAAAAGCTGGTCGTGAAAATAATGAAATAGGCACACTATCCTTTACAACAAGCTCTATGATCTGTTTTTTAAATGTATCTACTGTCATTGTCACAGTAACTTTGTCAATGACAAAATATCTTGCAACTGATGGCTGCAAAGTTCTCTGCTCCTTTGTTTGGCTGGAAGAGCTGGGCACTGGTTCATTGGTTTGGATGCAGTCTTTCTCATCCACTGCTTTCAGTACTTCTGGATGAAAGCGCTGTAAATGTTTCTTTAGATTAGAAGCTCTGGTAGGAGCATTTTTATCTTTGCCTGAATATGCACTGATCTTGGCTTCACAGCATTTGTTTTCGTCTGGATCATTTGTCATACACTGACAGACAATGTTTTCTATCTTGAGTGATGGTGAAATGTTAAAATACAGCGGATTTAATGTGACGCTTCTTTGACATTCTCAGGTTTTTAATTCTGCATTCACAATCCAAATGACAATTGTTTTTCCTAAAAACAATTGTACAAAATTATTGCCAGGTCATACAACTGATATAGTGGTCAGTAATACTGTTATTCCTCATGTACTCACAGTTAACTGATGCAAAGTTTGTTGAAAGGATAATACTTCTTACAGTCTTCCTCTTCTGAGTAGCAGCTGTGAGATGCTTGGAAGACGCACACCTAGTAAACATCTAGTCTAGAGGAGGAGCTTTACTACTAAGAATTTGCAACACATTTTCAGTTTCATACATTGTAAGTAGGGGGGTTGGGGCAGCATGAGGTTAACCAAATATAAGATTAGATAAGGGCAGTGGAGAACAGTGACACACAAGAAGTAAGAAATGTCTCTATCTCCAGCCGAACTGCTTATCACTGTTGTTCATAGTTTGATAGAACATATATATTTGAGTAACATTTATAAAATTCATATGAAAGTTCAATTATGAAATATTAATACATTTTTTTTAAAGCTGGAGTCGGTACATTTCTACCGACTCTGACTCCAACCAAAACGAACTCCGACTCCACAGCCCTGCTTACTATGTTGACAAGCTGCTCTTCCAGTGTTGAGAGATGAATAGATAGCCTATGTACCCAGTCACAGTTTTGTTATGATGCCTGCAGTTGCTAGGTGCAAGATAAATGCGGCAGTGTATTAGTTACAACTCTTAGCTCTGTTCAATTAATTTTATTTGTGCAAAATTTGTTTGTTTTTTTTGTTTTTTTTTACTCAGGACTGCGATTTCCACTGTAGTTCTTTACAGAACTTTAGAATACATTTGCAAATGGCACATCAAACGACAAATGAAACCATTGAGGTACAGAATTTTCTATTAAATTTTTAATTTGTTTTCAAAGATGAAATATTTATTCCTGCTTTTTCTTTGTGTAAGATTCTGTTTTCACAGATCAAATATACCTCATTTGTGTAAGAAATATTATTACAGCTGCTGCTCATTATTGAAAAGAGTGCCTGCAATTAGGGGTTGCAATAGCATTGATGCCTGTTAAGACATGTTTTTGGCTTTAAAATCCGCCTCATGCGTATATGTATAAATAAGACTGAATGCCTCTATGCATGGAGAGCGTGAGCAGTTTCCAAGCAGACGCATTGCACAGTGAGCAGGTCTGCTGTACTGAATGTCAAGATTCCTGTGCTCTAATATTTAGTAGCATCAGTACTACCAGGTGCCGGTGACCCACAGAGGATGTGCTAGTAGGCCACTACTTGTCTGTATTACTGCTGCTAATAAATCTGTTAAGTCACAGGGGTCAGATACCATTGGAGCAGCATTTAGTGCAGGGAGGGGATGGGCAGGAAGGGTATTTGTTTTGGGGGATGGGAGGGGTGAGATCTGCACTAATTTATTGCCCACACTCCCAAACTCTAGATGAGGAGAGTGGATGATTGCTCCTTGGTTCTCCTCTCTTAGCCATTGGCTAAGGAGGTGACACACTAGGAGTGAAGTACAGAAGAGAGGGCTTGGACAGTGTAGTGTGCACAGAACGGTAATGGTACAATCTGTGTAATATCTACACTGAGTGTAGGATAAGGGTTTTATATAAAGACTAACAGGGCAATATAGAATATATAAACCAGCCACTATGCACACAAAAAGGGTGTTATTTTGTAGGGGGCACAAATGGAGTCATTACTGTGCTGGAGCAGAAGGGAGGCACTATTACAATTTAAACCACATTATTTATAGAGGGCATAAAGGTGGCCATTAAGGCCCCGTCACACTTAGCGACGCTACAGCGATCCCGACAACGATACGACCTGTCAGGGATCGTTGCTGCGTCTCTATGTGATCGCTGGTGAGCTGTCAAACAGGCAGGCTCACCAGCGATCAGGGGAGCAGCGACATCGTGGAAAGAATCTTTCCACGATGTCCTGCTCCTGGTTACCAGTCTGCTGAAGCAGGAGCAGGCTGGTGACCATGATAAACAGCGGGTTACTAAGTGCGCGTGTGCCCCTAGTAACCCGCTGTTTATCATGGTTACCAGCCTGATCACTGGTCACACACAGCGATGTGTGCTGACCAGCGGGAGGGGAAAGACCAAAAAATGGTCCAGGACATTTCGCAGCAATCAGCGACCTCACAGCAGGGGCCTGATCGCTGCAAAGTGTCACACATAGCGACATCGCTGGTGAGGTCGCTGTTGTGTCACCAAAACCGTGACTCAGCAGCGATCTCGCTAGCGATCTCGCTATGTCAGACGGGGGCTTTACGGTGTTGTAAACTACTGCAGAGGAAGAAACCGCCTGATAATAGCCAGGAATATTGTTAGTGCTCACACCTGACAAAGCACAGTTAAGCCCCCAAAACATTAGACTAATTATAATGATGGGTTTGGCTGACAGTATTATGTGTGTGGGGCCCCGGACAACTAATTGTCGGGAAGATGTCGATCGGAAATGTCCAATTTCGGATTGCCGATTTGCTTTGTTTTCTTGGAGATAAGCTACAATCAGACATATCTGGCAACGGCTTTCTCATTGAGCACACAGGAGCACTCGACCACACGATTGCTTCTATGTATTGGAGAGCCGGCCCAAGATGGCTTCCGGCCGACACATCGTTCGGCAGACAGCATCCAAAATGGTATGGCAGGCATTACACAGTAAAGTTTCAGGATTAGCCTGTGATCTTCCACATACCATTGTCAAATTAGGTTTAGGTCTGAAGGTCTCCTCACCCTCATTTACATTACAGGGTTTGCTCTGGGCAACCATTTTTTCAGTGCATTAGTCACTAGACAATGAGTTGACCACAGCATGTCACAAGTTTATGCTTCTCTACAAAATTATAATCATCAAGGAACTTACCTGGACTTCTCCCTTATAAAATTACCTTACAAGTTTTCAGCTTTTATGCAATGAAGCATGTCATTGTATATGAATAAGCTGACAATCTGCAGAATCAAGACTCCATGCAGTACTGTTTGTCTGCTGAACACTTCTGGTCTTTGTACAAGATCTCTTCACCACTTCTCTCCACCTCAGTCTGCTTTCAAAACGTCGCTGATTACTGGTGAGTGGTAGTAATACTGTATGGTGGAAACTATACTAAAATTACAAGGGCTCATGAACATCCAGAGAAGATTTCCTCCTCAAATTACAGTTCTGGAAAGTCACATATTTGGGTGAGTATAATGCAAACCCACTCATAATAAAATGTTAATCCTTTCATGGAAAAACGGAGATACAAGTAGTTGGGAGGTCAACCATAACCATATTCATTTTCTCCTGAGAAATTCTGTAAATTGATTTAAATACATTCTCCAAAGCATAACTGGAAATTGATTTGGTCAATTTCCCAAGGAAATACAAAGAGCATAGCACTGTTCATAGAATAGATATGGAACCCAGTAAACTGAACACTTGTTATGAGAGCCTTCGAAGACCCTCTCCTCTTAGTAATGGTATGATCCTCCTTTCCTGAAACTCTGTGGACTGAAGATGAGGGTGGGACCTCTCTCCTGTGAGACTTGCCAGCACTTTTGTCTCGTGTTGGCTTCCCTCTTTTTTTTTTTTTGGTGATGCTAAACTGAGACACAGTGCTTGTCTTAGCTGTGAGGAGCAGGTCCCCTGCAGAGGGGGCTCTCATATCATATATTTGTATTCAGACTTGACTGGGCTGATTATGAATAGAAAATAGCAACACACATCTACTGGAGGGAAAGAAAATGGACTGCAGGGGCAGCAATTGGGGAACAGCATAAGGCTAGAAAAGGGCACAATTGGGTAATATATTTTAAAGTAGTTTAAAATTAGTTTTACTTAATAAGAATCAAAATGACAGTTACTCTTTAATTACATTATCAGTCTTTGCAGAGTTATGAATCTTTGCAATATACTCAATTACTTTATTTTGCTTCCTTTTCTTCCAAACCTTATGCTGAAAGTGCTCTTTGTTCATGCAATTGGAGTAGCTGATTTGAATTGCAGCTGTAACAAAAATTTGTACTACAATGTGAGTTTCTCTGCTTCTTTACCCCATGCTCAGAGAACGGGAATGTTTTATATAGTGTCTGTGCATGGAGGAAAGGAGCAGAGACTCACACCGGAGTATGAATGTTTGGTACAGCTGCAGTCAGGGCTGTGGAGTCAGTATAAAATGGACCAACTCCGACTCCTAAAATATATAATAAATTGGGTACAGTAGTTCAATGCAGTTTGTTCGGAATATTTTTTCATAAGAATTTGGGAAAGTTATGAAATGTTCTATAAATGTCCGTCCGTCCTATTCCTGATCTAAGGGTCTAGACTTTTAGCTGAGATGAATCTGTGCTGCAGTAAATTTATCACTTAAACATGAGCCATGTATGAGGGAGTCGGAGACATGGAAATTGAGGAGTCAGAGGTTTGGCTTAACGACTCTACAGCCCTGGCTTCAGTTTAATTCAGCGTGTAAGAGCAAGTTGGAGACACTTTCAGCATGGAGTTTGAGAGAGAAAACCAAGGTAATGGAAGCCGCTGGAAAGATTCATAACTTTTTAAAGACTAATCAATACAAGCAATCCCTGGGTTATGAACCAGAATATGTATGCAATTTGAAACAGGGCCCTGAAAAAAAACAACTTTTTAATCGCCTGACCACTCCAGCTGCCCCACTACTTATAAACTCGAGACATTTTCATATACTCTTAGAAAGGAGCTAGTTTCTTATGAGTGCATGTGAGCTGTGCTTCTGCCTCTCAAATAGACTTACACTGCACTCATGGCACTTTTGAATAGCAAAAGGAGCCACTGAAGATCCCATAGCCAACCCCATACGTGTATTTAAAGTGTAACTGTCATTTTTAATTTTTTCAGGTGCGTTTTGTGGAAATATGCCGCCAAATCAGTGTTAAAAGACTACTTGTTTATTTTTTTTCTTTTAAGGACTTTACTGAAATTGTTTCACAGCGTATGTCATAACTGTTAACAAGTAATGTGTCTTTTTCTGAAACTCAAACTACATAAGTTGCCTCAATGGGGTAATACATGTTTTGGGTTTCAGTTTCTTTTACTGTCCACGATAGAGCAGAAGATTTAACTTCCACTTGAGCAACGGGACTTAAATTTAGCTTTTTCCACTCTACCCGGTGGAAAAAGCTAACACTCACTGTTTTCCCAAGTAATTGTGAATTTGCTTTCTTCCTAAGGTTAACTGTTCTTTTCTTTTGTTTTGGGACTGATTTGCTTCTTCACTTTAAAGAAACTGAATGCATTAAAAAAGGCCGGTAAGTGTATTTTATTTCTCAAATGGGTCCTTATGTCTATGCATTTGCCAGAGAGACGGTGAGCTTCTGTGCAATGCTGTTCACTATTCCTTCACAATAGTACTTTTCTGAGTACTATATGTGCCATTCAGTGTTTCTGAAGTTTACAGGTTTAGCAAGCAGAATACATTTTTTATATATATTACATTTAAATAATATTGGGTTTATGCAATCCAGTGCTTTTATTTATTCTTGTTAGATTATACATTATCCCTATAGTTAAATCACTGGAAACATTCTGTCAGAAATGCATTTCTGCATTTTCTTCGGGGGTTATTTTGTCATTGTACAGAATTTCTCTTATCGCTACTTTTAGGAGCATTCTCATTGAATACCAGATATTGGTAGTACTATTGATTACTGAACTTTGTAATTTCCTACTAGTACAAGGTTTTCAAACATGCGGGCCACATGTGGCCCCAAAGCAATTCTATTGCAGCCCTCAGCCAGTGTCTGACTGGGCGGGGTGACAGAGGGACAGATATACATCAGGTCTGCACTGGAGTTATACTGTAAATAGTCGAGTTTTGGAGCCATCATACTGTGTATAGGGGGGCTGTGGGGACCTCATATTGTAAATAGGGTACTTGTGGGGTCATTATACTGTATATAGGGAGCTGTGGGGGGGGGGCATCATTCTGTATAGGAAGCTGTGGGGATATACTGTGTATAGGGGATCTATGGGGACATCATACTGTATATAGAGGGTTGGGGGGGGCATTTTGCTGTATATTGGGTGCTGTGGAGATATCCTGTATGTAGGGAACTTTAGTGAAATTATACTGTATATAGCAGCTATGTGGACATTACACAGTGTATAGGGGGACTGTGGAGCCATCATTCTCTATAGAATTGTGCTTCCATCATACTATATATAGGGCACTCTGGGGCCATCTTACTGTATGTAGATATGTAGAAAGCTATGGGGACCATCATATTGTATATTGGGAGCTATGGGGACATTATACTGTGTATAGGGAATATCTTGCCCTGATACTGCTGTATATAAGGGACTGTGGAGGCCATGATGTTGCTTTATATAAGGGACAATGAAGGCATCATTCTGTATGTAGAGAGGCTGTGGAGCCATGATTCTGTTTGTTGGGGGTAGTAAGGCCATTATGCTGTATGTAGGGCGGCTGTGGGGCCATCGTTGTATCTGTGTGGGGCCATCATTCTGTATGTAAAGGAAGCTGTGGGGCCATCATTCTGTAGTAGAGCTTCTGGGTAATCATAAAGTATGTAAGGAATCTGTGGGAGCCATCATACTGTATATAGGGAGATATGGGGACATGATACTGTGTATAGGTGATCTTGGGGGGGCCATGGTACTCCTGTATCTAAGGGACTTTGTGGCAATGATACTGCTGTATATAGGGGACTGTGAGGGGGTCATGATATTGCTTTATATAAGGGACCGTGGAGGTATCATTCTGTATATAGAAAGGCTGTGGGGCCATGATTCTGTATGTCGGGGGGAGGGGGGGGCAGTAAGGCCATCATGCTGTGTATATTGGGCGACTGTGGAGCCATCATTCTGTATGTGTGGGGTCTGTGGGGGCCTTCATTCTATATGTAAGGGTTCTGTGGTGGTCATAATTCTGTATGTAAAGGGGGTTATGGGGCCATCATTGTTTATGTAGGAGAGATTATGGGCCATCATACTGTATGTAAGAAACCTGTGGAGCCATCATGCTGTATATAGGGAGATATGGGGACATTATACTGTGTAGGGTATCTCTGGGGCCATCATACTATATATAGGAACCTGTGGGGGCATACTGTATGTAGAGAGCTGTGGGGGCATTATACTGTATATAAAGGACTGGGGCTATCATACTGTGCATATGGGAATATGGAGCCATGATATTGCTGTATACAGGGAATTGGGGCCATGATACTGTATTTAGGAGGGGCAGTGAGGCAATCAAACTGTATGTAGGGGGCTGTGGGGCCGTCATACTGCATGTAAGGGGGCTGTGGTGGCTATCATACTGCATGTAAGGGCCTGTGTGGGTCCCAGTACACAAGGCACAAAATGTGACACTGTTTACTTGTATTAGGCTGTGTGCCCACGTAGCGTTTTACAAGCGTTTTTGATGCGGAATTTCCGCAGCGGAAAAGCTTGTAAAATGCTTGGTAACCCGCACCCCATGATCCCCAATGGGATTCCGCAAGTTCTATGCACATGCTGCGGATTTTTCCGCAGCGTTTATGCCGCGTTCAAAAATCCGCAGCATGTCATTTAATTTTGCGTTTCCGCATGCAGAATTGCCTTTGTCCAATGCATAAAAAACGCAAGGCAATTCCGCATGTGGAAAACGCGTGATAAACGCGCGAAAAAAGCGCGATAAACGCGTGCGGAATTTCGCATGCGTTTTTCCGGGAGAGGACTTGCATTTATGCAGCAGAAATTTTCTGCTTCATAAATGCAACGTGGGCACATAGCCTTACACCGTGATGTAGCTGCTATACAAAGCGAACTTTGGCCTGAAAAACCCTGTCGTGCCATGTTGCAAGTCCCAACCTAAATTTAACAATGCTTCCCAAGCCTATCGGGATTTTTCGATGTGGCCCCAGACCCCATTTTAGTTTGAGACATCCTGTATTAGAGAAAAGTGTTAAAACCCTTACTTTACCGCAACCTAAGGTTGATCTTTTTCTGCGGACTCAGCAGAATTCTCAACATTTATAAAAGATTAGTGTTGAGCGATACTGCTCAGATAACGTTTTTCATCCGAGCATGCTCGGTGTGGGCCCAACAGGCCCACCAAAGTTGTTGTGCAAGGCCGGATTAGAGGTGTAAAGAACGAGCTCGGAGAATCTATACAGTACATGCACACACATAGTGTCCAACATAAGATTCCACTTTAAATGCGGGAGGGGTTCATATACACCCCTGGTAGAAAGGGCTTTATGCCAGCAAGCAAACTGTTTTGTGGGATTCAGATGTAGTTGTCTGGTTCGATCCAGTATCTCAGGGACTTGGAATGTGTAGGGGGGAGGTTTCTGTGTAAAAGTGCTGTGTGATAGATTTTAGAGCATAAAATCGGGACTGAGAAGGCAAAATGGAATCTGATTTCCCACACTCTGTCTTATCCGATTATCTTCGGCATGCTCTGCTAATATGTTGGACTCCCTGCATGTTTTCCGGCAGTAGATACGTGGGGATTGCATGTTTGTCAGGCAATCCCTGCATGTAAAAGTACTTCATGGAGAGTTTAGCATGTGCAACAATAAATAATACCAATAATACACCATACATGTAAACATGCAAATATATACTTGGACTAATAAGACCACTCACCAATAATTACAATAAAGCAAGAAAGAAAGGATGATATAGTGGTTATCAAGAATGTTAAAATAAGCAAGTTTATTACATATATACACACAGATCAAAGAGGGGGGAAATGGGCATGTGCATGGGGAATGCTATAAAAACAAGAAGCACTGCATCTGGGTAGATGTAATACAGTGTGCATATAGTAATTAAATAGGTATCATATCTATCTTAACATGGTATAATATCCTGCAGGTAAATGATAGAGCGAGGATATAGCACATGGCACTAAAGAGTAGGATCAATCTATACAGAAGGTATCATAATGCCCATAGAAATATCCATTATACCTAAGTAGCTTCTGAAGGAATATACTGCTAGATCCAAGCGCTCCCACCCCAACGGCTGTTTCGGTACGCCTTCGCCAGGGGGCCGACTAAGGATCCTTATCTATTGTTAATGAGTAATTTAGAATCGGGGGATTCTGTTATGCTTCAATACTTAGTGTTTTGATATAACTGCATGAGGGGATGATGGGGATAGGAATCATCATGCTATTGGTCATGGTTCACATCCCATTACACCATAATTCGGTGAAATAATCTCTTTGCTATAAGGTTAAACATTTGTAATTTAATTTAAATAACTTTTCATATTTAGATTTCCAGTTGATTACATAGTTGAAGTGTCTCTTTATTTTATGCTGCCTTATCTGGCATGGAGCAAGAAGAGGTTCAAATATGTGGCCAAAATGTATTGTACAAAATCCTTATCGATTAGAGTAGAGTTTATGAGCGATACTTTCTGGGCGTCATATGGTTGTATCAACAACTAGATCACCAAGTGTGCACTATGGTGTCTGTCTGACAATTGAATTAAAGAGGCATGTGAACACCTTACAATGATTATAATAAATACACGGATAGAACACTTGAGTGATTCACGGATGTATGAATGAGGCCTTAGGGACATGTTTTGATCATGTGTTGCTGGTTCAGCACTCAGCACAGGTATCTTCTTTGTGATAAACTAATCTCTTGTTGAATATTTTGGACAACCTACCATTTTGAGTATAGGAGAGCTGGGTAATTTGTAGGATCACTGCACTAACAGGCTTCACAAAGTATGAAACCTGTGCTGAACTTGTAATACCTACTTTTAGTCAATAAATCATGTCCCTAACACACTGTTTTAGAAAAATAAAAATTGCACAGCCCCTTTAATAATGAAGGTATCCAACTCCTTCCCCATCATGGGCACAGGAAGAGGGACGTATCCACTGCATTCTCAAGAAGGTAGGTTGCAAAAGTTTTATTCAGTAGTGTACACACATGGTGAATATGAGTGGATATGGTTAATTTCAGACAAAAGTGACAAAATAATAAATGACGTCTGTAACTGCGTAGAAATCGCCTGCCATACCTCTTCAGCTCCATACGTTGGATGCAGCCTCCACCACAGGGAGATAAACACATGCTCTGATGTTACTATCCTACTTATCGGTTTCAGCGACCCCTGACAAAGACCTGGGATGGGTCGAAACTTAGAATTTTTGTTGCTTTTCTATCTCCAAGCTCAAATTCACCGTGTGTGTGTGTGTGTGTGTGTGTGTGTGTGTGTGTGTGTGAGAATAAAAGTTTTGCAACCTCGGCCTTGAGAGTGGGCTGGATACCTCTTCAAGGACCTTTTTGGTTAAGTCTACTCCCTCATTGAGTGCAGACCAATTTTTTCATTGGATTCCATAGTGGGCACAAGCAGCTGCTCTCTTCCTCCACGTGAATTATATTGCAGCTCCTGGCTGCTTTGTATAAGCACAAGGTCACCAGAAAAGTGCACTAGTATGAGGAGTACTCGTGTACTTTACAACAAAGATTCCACCAAACAAAGTGGTAAAATCAGCGCTGAGGACAAGACTTCTGAATACTGAGGCAGAGGAGCCTCAATAATGGGATATTCTTGCGCTTCTCTTTAATGGGGTTGTTAAGTTTGGTTTGGTCAAACATTTTTTTCCCCCTGAAAATAAGCTGATAGCACAATCTCCCACTGAACACAAGCAATCAGCCATAATCTGAAGAATCCACCACCAGCAAGTGTTCAATTCCTCTCCATTGCCACCTGAGAGGAAGTCAAGAATTACACGGTGCCCACTAAAATCAGTGGGCTGTTTATCACAGATTCCCGCTGCAACTCATCATGAAGGTATCAAATGAAGAGTGCACGGAGAGGTCAACTCAGTGAATAACTGCAAAATTTGTAAGTTAAAAGGGTATTCTCTTTGAAAATGTTACGATATTGGTACAACAATTGGTTGGGGCACCAACATCTGGAACCCTTATTCTAAAACTCCAGAGACAGAGATGCTTTCTGCATTTCTCATACAGTGCTGCTTCCTGCAACTTGATGTGCAGGCAACTGCAACGGAGCTCCGTCCAAGTGATTGAGGCTGTGTTATAGTTCCTTTCACAGAAAGTGGCAGTGGCATCCTTGTGCAAGGAAAACCTGTTGAAAGAACCACAGTGCTTAACAAGCACTGTGGCCTATTTGTTCTAAAGACCTTCCACAGTGTCTTCTAGTATCGTCCTTTTTAATTTTAATGCTGGTGAATTTTTCCTATCAAATCTTGAAGTAATTCAGGGTAAGTTTTGTTTTTATGCTTTAATGAATGGATTATACAGGCAGTTATTTACAGTCATCAATTTTCTATAATATCGGCAAAAATGTTGCAGTTTTACAGCGGGAAAAAACCCACACCGCAGCAGCAACATGTGAACGCAGCCTTATACAGGGGGTGTTAAATTCCTTCTGCCTGTTTGGCGACTTGACATTGATTTCGACTATTAGGCTACAGCCCCACTGTCAGTATTTGGTCAGTATTAGGTCAGTACTTTTTTTCTCAGGAGTGGGAGCCAAAGCAAGTGAGGAACAATTAGAGAAAAGTTATAATAGAAGCAAGTCACCAATTCTGTATTTATCACCCACTCCTGGTTTTGGCTCCCACTCCTAAGAAAAATACTGACCGAATATGGACAGTGGGGCCGTGGCCTTAGATGTAGATTGACTATAGGTGGGCTATGAGGCTGTTTTCACCTGATTTTGCTGCAGTGTTGAGCATCTTGGTTATTATGGTTGTGAATGAAGGGGCAGAACCGAAGTGAGTAGATTTATGTTACCAATTTTGCAGGACACCCTGGGTTAGCTAAAATCATGCTGATTCTAGAAATTTTGAGTTTGTTTTTTTTGTGTATCCAAAAAGCCAGCATAAGGACATTTTTTTTTTTAAATTATGTATAATATATTACTTTCTTAGTTGCCCATAATAGATTTTGAGGCTTTTTTAAAAAAAATGACACGCGTTAATAAAAAAAATACATAATTGCTTCAAATCTCAATATTTTTCAAATGTCTTACCTTAATTATCAATGTGGCACAAATTGCACCAGCATGTTTAGTACACTTCCCAATGTTAGTAAAGAACTGGAGACCAATGTGTAAAATGTTGATGTTGTGAAAATTGTGACTTTATATGGATGCAAAAAAAAGAGGATGAAACATAAATGTATTTATTCCTTACAGTATCTAGAATATTCATTTTTTTCCACTTTTATATATAAATGCACTTATTAATATGTTGTACTTCACTCCAAAAGTTTAACCATGCCCCATTTTTTTTTTATCATTTTGATGTTTTGAAGTAGGTTCTAAAAATGTGTGTATTAAATGGTGTAAGTCATTGATGATTTGGTGCACATATTCACGACTAGGAGAAAGCTAAGATTGCACAAATGCAAAGATAATTGTCCGCCAGTGACGGAGTAAAATTATGATAATCAAGTTTATATCTGGTATACAAATACTTTCAGAATTAAAGGGAATCTGTCAGAAGGTTTTTGCTGTATAATCTGAAGACAGCAGGAGATAGAGGCTGAAGCTCTGAATTCAGGGATGTGTTGCTTGTCAAAATGCCTGAGTTTACGAACTGTGAAGTATTTATCACCTCACTATCATGGACTTTATACACAGAGAGCCTGGTGGGGGCAGGCCTTCATTCTAAATCTAAAAGCTCTAATTGAGTGAGAACTGCTGCACCCCGTAAACTAAGTGATGTATCCTTGGATTCAGCTTCTTTGCCTACATCATGCTGTTCTCAGATGAGTTAGCAAAAACCTGCTGACAGATTTCCTTTAAAAGACGTGACCCAAGATGGGACATGCGTCATTTTGACATTACAATGTAATATGTTCATTTTATGTGTCACTTTTGCAGAAGCTGCCATGTGCACATAGCCTAAAGGTGTTTTCTAAGATTTTAGTCAGGGTGATGAGTGGGGGTCGTTGAGCTCTGCATCCCCTTCATTGTTTATATAGACCCAGGGTCTTGTCCATGCTGACGGCTGTGCCTTGTACTGTAGCTTAGTGCCATGAGCCCTGCAGCCCTATTATTCTGATCAGTAGGCGATTGGATCTCAAAATCATCAAGCACTGATTGAATATCCTATAGATAAGCTATGAGTGTTTAAATCCCACACAGCCGCTTTTAGGTTAAACTAGTAGCTTTCTGTAGAATCTAATGTACACTAAGTTTAAGAAAAGTGCCTTCATTAAGAAATTTTATTGTAATCTCAATATGTATTTTATGACTGACTAATCTTTTTGTTTGTGCTTTTCAAGTTGAAGAGATAAAGAAAGTGCAACCTGTGAGGAATTTTCAACCAGGTATACAAAAAATTATATGATATTATTCCTTGGACAAATAAACACACCTTTTTAAAAATGCATTTTTAGACTTGGTGATGTAGTTGTATGCTTTAAATTCTACATTATAATTACTCACATACACTATCAAGTGATACTCCTACTTAGGAACTTGCTGTCCAGCCAATATTTGCCAGGTTCCCTTTTAAGCTACATATCAGTTGATTCATGCTATACCCGTACCAAGGGCTTCATGTGTCGGGAGACCGATGTGTTGCAGTCGTGTGTTGTACTTTTGCAATTCTGCTGTATATTAGAGAATGTATACTTTGAAATAACTGCCAAGGACCATGCAACTCAGAAAATTATATTAAAATGTATGGAAAAAGGGGAAAAGAAAAGCCTCACAGTGCAGTAAGTCGTATGGCTGCTCTCATTAGTTATGCATGGATCCAGTAACCTTTGACCACCGGTAATATATACATAAGGAAAAAAGGATCTGCATCAGAAAGGAAATTAAATAAAATTCATATCTTTATTCCATCCAGATTAAAAATCAGGACATCCATGGCTCACACGATTAAAAATGTTCATTCTAGAACATGTTGGTGTGTCATGGATGTCCTAATTTTTTATCTAGATGGAATAAAGATTTGAATTTGATTTTATTTCCTTTCTGATGTGTATCCTTTTTTCCTTCTGCTTATATTAACCAAAAAATCTCTTGAGATCTCAATCTGCGCATACGCAGCCTCTGGTGGCCATTTTCCCAAGCCCACCACAGGGAAATCAATGGGAAGGGGGACTCCGCTCTCTGCCAACATGTTATGAGAGCCCAGGGCCCGCAACCCCCCTTCTGGGACACCAGGGCTGTGGTGTCGGAGTCGGTATAAAATGGACCGACTCCAACAATATATAATAAATTGGGTACAGTAGTTCAATGCGGTTTGTGGGGAATATTTTTTTCATAAGAATTTGGGAAAGTTATGAAATGTCCTATTCCTGATGTAAGGGTCTAGACTTTTAGCTGAGATGAATCTGTGCTACAGTAAATTTATCACTTAAACATGAGCCATGTATGAGGGAGTCGGAGTCATGGAAATTGAGGAGTCGGAGGTTTGGCTTACCGACTCCACCGCCTTGCGGGACACCACTTCCTCCCGGCCCGAGGCCGCAGCATTGCCCCACTCCTGCCGCCAGCCTCTTGAAGCAGCGACCCTGCCTCCTGTGACCCCGCTCCACCTCCGCTGGCAAATAACTGCTTTTTGATTAAACTAATACATTCTATAGAATGTAATGTAGGAAAGGTGCTTCATTAAGCAGTTTTTCTTCAATCTCAATTTTTGTGTTGATAGCTAATGTTTTTTTTCTTTTTCAAGAAATAAAGAATGTGAACCCTACAGGAAATGTCCAAGCAGGTATACAATTATTTGTATCATATTGTCCTTTGGTTAAAAAAAATGCTCATCTTCAGACTTGCTCATCTAGTTGTTTGGTTCACATTCTGCATTATCATTTTTTAAGTGGCAGGAATTCATGTTCCAGGCAAGATTTATCATGTGGCATTAAAGAGAACTCATCAGTTGATTAGTACTGTCCGAATCACGGGCTTCATAAGTCAGACAAGCTGTTATTGCAGCCATTTATGTTGTACTCTGAAATGTTGCAATATGTCAGAGAAAATATACTTTGGAACGACGACCAAGGACCATGCTTATCGGATTATTAGTCAACAAGGGAAGGGGGAATCCCCAGAGGATTCTCACTCCCTGTGACGTGCACTGTGCTCCCTGACTTCCCGGGCATGCGCAAAGCACCGCTCACATAGAGCGCACTTTGCTTCATCCCGTCCCCGGCTGCCTGTGCACTGCGCCGCAGGGTTCTATTACGCAGGCGCTGGGAAGTGACAGTGACTCCCCGGCGCCTGCGCAATAGGTTCCTGCAGCGCAGTGCACGGAGAGACGGGCCGGGATGAAACAAAGCACGCTCTATGTGAGCGGCACTTTGTGCATGCCCAGAAGTCAGAGTGCATAGGGGAATAATAAGCACATAGGTGGGGAATGCTTGGTTTTCCCTGGAAGCCAAGCCTGTACAAAATAGAATTGATTAAAGCGCTTTTCTCTGCAATCAGACCTCTACTATGGGCCATACAGGTATGTATAGATTTACTTTTCTATACCTTGTATGCTCATAGTAGCAGTCTGATAACTCCAAAGTGGTGGCAGATTCCCTTTAAAAATACCAAAAGTATAAGAAAAAAAGTATGTGCTAGGTTGATCCTGATTGACTTGATGATTCCCTCATTTCTATTCAAATACATATGATAGTTATCATTCATCCAGCCCATATTTTTACAGGTGCTGTGACTTATGCAGTATATATTTTTTCCCAGCTGTTCCTAACGAAACCTGACAGATTCCATTACTTATAACAGGTCACTCAGGATTCCTTCAGGTTTTTTTTAGTAGTTCATTTTACTAGCTAGGACTAAGTAGAATTTTTGTCAGGTTTAATGAAACCCTACAAGAGTGGAACCCTGATGCCAGTGTGATCATGGTCTAGTGATATTTCTTGTTTTTCACATAATGTGCAACAACAGCTCTGTTGGCTGTGCCTTGTACTGCAGCTTAATGCCATGAGCCCTGTAGCTCCTTTAGTCTGATTAGCGGAGATCAGACCCCAAAACCATCAAGCACTGATTGCCTATCTAAAGATAAGCCATTAATGCTTAAATCCCAAATAACCCCTTGCAGTAGCATGTAATGTACACTAAATGTAGGAAAAGTGCTTTCATAAGAAATTTCTTATCACAGTATCTTGTGTTGGTGACAAATTTTTAAATCTCTTTTTAATCTCAAGCAAGGAACGTGAACCCTGCAGGGAACGTTAAACCAGGTATACAGATATTTATTTTACATCTTCCTTTAATTCATGAATGCTTTTGTGAATTCTGCATCTTCAGGCCTGCTGATTTAGTTGTATGCTTCTAATTCTGCATTACAATAATTGCCATTTCTCAAGTGGCATGAACTCATTGTCCAGCCAAAATCTGTCATATTTGTAATGTCGCAATAAAGTTAATACAACAGGCTCTAATGGGAACCACTCCTGCACGTGACGTCACTGGTCTCTGTACAGCGGGTATTTTGACAGTGCGCTCTGTTGCCTGCTTTTTACTGCTTATCTGAGCTGGTGAGAGAGCATGCCGTCATTGTACTCGGTGCACATTGCACAGGGACTAGCCCAGACCCTGAAGCAAAGATCACTGATGACATGCTTTTTTTTTAGAAACTGAGTGCATGCTGGAATATGCTAAAGTGTCAAAAAAAAAGGAAGTGGAGGGGGGAAAGAAAAGCAGCTAGTGTAGATGGGGAATTTTTAATTTAACTGTATATTTAAATATACCTTATATTTAAGTATGTGTATATATATATATATATATATATATATATATATATATATATATATATATATATATATATATATATATATATAAAAATAACTGAAACATTTTAAAAACGCTCTTATGTGAAAAAGTAAATTTACAAAAAAAGTACACATTGATTTCACCATGTCTAGAACAGCCTGGCGATGACACTTTATCATTATTTAACCTATATGGTCAACACAGTAAAAGAAAAAAAAATAAATTTCTGAAAATTGTAGATTTTTCATCATACTGATATAGAAACAATGGAATAAAAAGTGATCAAAAATTCATATATATTACAGATAAAAGACATCATCTTATCCCGCAATAAAATGCCCCTATATGGCTTTGTTGGCAAAAAGTAAAAGTTACAACTATCAGAATAGCGCAACAAAAAAAAAAAAAAAATTAGTTTTAAAAATATTTGTTAGTGTGTAAAAGTAGTAAAACATTAAAAATCTATGTTAATGTGATAGCACTGTATTAAACTGACCCAAAGAATAAAGTTGTCTTATCACTTTTACTGCACGGTGATGTGCGGAATACATGGCAAAAACATTAATTTTGTCTCCCAACAATCCAGATAAAAAGCCATTTCAATAAAGTTCTGTACCTTGAAATGGTGCTGCTAAAAACTTCAACTCATTCTAGAAAACAAGCCCCTACTCTCATATGTCGTCCAAAGATAGTTTTTCAATGTTGCTAGTAGCTGCAAGATGCTGGAAAAGCGACAGCACCAATGAAATCCACACTACCAAAGCCCAATGGCCCCCATCTGAGCCCTACAGTGTGCCCAAACTACAATAAGCATCTAAATGTATGGCATTGCTGCAGATGGAAGAAGCCTGGGTTGCCCAGGACCTAATGATTTATAACTTATTTGATGGTTAGGTCATTTATATGATATCAGAGGGAGTTCAACACCCTTCACACCCACTATTCGACTGAAAATGGCTCTGGCAGGCAGCTTACAAACTTAAGCAATATAGGGGCGGAACACAACCGCTCTGTACATTGCTTAATGGCCACAGAAAGTACTGCGCTTTATCTCCCTTTGAATTGAATGTACTGCACTTACTCTGCTGCCGCCATTAAGCAATGCTTGGGTCTAATATGTTTTGTCTGTACATCACTCAGTTCTGGCCGCTGCCCGAGCAGTTTTCAGATGATCGATGGGTGGTTTCGGACCCCCCCCCCAACAATCTCATATTAAGATTATTCTTCAATTGGGAAGTCTGGAAAGCCAGTTTAACAAGCTGGGCACTGTGTTGGTCACTGAAATGGCATATTTGCAATGTTCACTTTGTAATATCCACTATGCACTAATTTCTGGAAAATGCCAGTGGGGTCAAAGTAGTTGTTACACTTGTAGATGAATTCTCTGATAGTAAGTTGTAAAATTTGGGCAATTTTTGAGTGTTTCTGCTTTTTCTTAGGAGCTGTGCAAAAGCCAACCATAATAAGTAAACCCTTCGTCCCTTACGGTAAATTATGCTTCTCTTTTGAGACTTACCATGTGCCCTAACAATAGTGTAAGACCAGAGAAATGGTGTAATAACTTACAGGGTACTTTTTTTTTCTTATTATCCATTGTAAAATGAAACATTTTGTACTAAATCTTATTAGTGTCTAACATGTAACTTTTAATCTTCAGTCAGCCCAATGGTAAAGAAACTGGCCAAAATACTGTGGGGGTAAAAATGATCATTAAACCCCTACATGAATTCCCTAAAGGGGTTTAGTTTCTGAAATGGGGTCACTTTGTTTTGTTTTGTTTTTTTTCTGTTCTAGTACTGTACCTCGGACACTCTGTAAGTGGCGCCCACAAACTATTACTCGCATAGTTGCACTCCTAATAGTGTTTCTTCCCTTCTGAGGCCCACTGTGTCTACAAACAGTACGTGCAATTCCTTTGGAAATTGTGGAATCTGGTTTACCTATTACTTATAGAGAAAATTAATAATTTATGGGTACAGAGAGGTCACTTGTAGGGGTTTTCTGCTCTTTCGGCACCATGGAGGCTCTGCAAATGTTACTTGGTGTTCACAATGTTTTCCAGCCAAAACTGTGCTCCAAAACTCAAATTGCCCCTATGCTTGGAGGTTTGATGTTTGACCAAACTGTAGTTTCCGACTACTTGTGGGTTATCGGCATGCTCTGGAGAAATTGCCTTACAAATTGTGATCCCTTATCTTTTGCTATTTATCCTGGACACATCGATATTTCAGTTACACCAGAGGTGGTACTATTGATAAACCATTGGAAGTAATAATTCCTTGAAATAAGAGAATTTTGAAGCTCTTGGATGGTTGGCATAAATTTACATGCCTTGCAAATGCCCACATTTATGTGATCCAAGAACTTTTTTTTGTAACCACGAACCAGTTTGCACTGTAGTTTGTTTCCGATGCCTCGACACCAAGATGTTTTTTTTAGATTGCAACCCCTACGTATGTTGTCATAGTCAGAAAGTCTATCCTTTTTACAGCTTTGTCCATCAGCAAAATATGCCAGTGTTTGACTAACTCAGCGAATGTCACAAGCATGTTCATCCATAGCTGCCATTTGATAAAAAGCAGAAGAAAAAGTATGCAAATATATAGGGATCACCTATAAAATGTCTATTTTTATTATTGACATGAAAAGACAAAGACTCCATAATAAAAACAATTAAAAAGCTAATAAGCTACATACTCAAATTAGCCATGCCCACAATAAGGCAAACATCTATTCTCATCCGACTGAACAATAACCTTTTACAGGATACCTATCATGGTAGACTAGTATATTCATAAGCAGTCAGGTTTTATTTCCGTGATGATTAGATAGATTAGGTGGCAATACGTGTGGGGTCCTTTCCTCGTATTATTGCCTTACTTTACAGGTCCCTTTCGTTTTAATTTCTATTGTTTTACTTTTGATTCTAGCTATTTGTTCTGACAACACACTACTGTATTTGGTGTTCTTTTTTTCAAGACATGTTTGCACTATTTTTCAATTACATTTATTGGTTTGAACACACTGATATTGATATTAGTTTTTCTTTGATCATGACTTAGTCAGTATAACTTTCCTTTCTCCGTTTAGGTGGACGAGGCCTTATTGTGGGCATGCCTAATTTGTGTATATAGTCTATTGCCTTTAATTGTTTTTATAATTGTGTCTCTTAGTGTTTGATTTCTTTTTTTGCCTTTTTCATATCAATCGTAGATTGTGAGCCCTCGCGTGCTGGGTCCTCGCTCCTCCTGTACCAGTCGCTGTCACATTGTGTTCAAGATTATTGTAATTGTTCTTGTATTATACCCCTTTTTCACATGTAAAGCGCCATGGAATAAATGGAGCTATAATAATAAATAATAATAATAACCTTGAAAAGTAAACATTTTATAGGTGATCCCTGTGCTTTTGCATACTTCTTTTTCTCGTACTTGTGATATTTTTAAGTTTGTGCTAGGTTGATCCCAATTCGATCGTGCCTTCATTTCTATTTGGATACATCTGATAGTAAACAACCAACAGGAGATTAGACCCCTAAAATATAACTTTTATTCGAATATGCTAAAAAGGACTCAATAGTCACCACAACAACAAACACAAAAACAAGACAAAATGCCAGGGAACAGGGATAAGTCACACATCAGTCAGCACTGACTGAGCGTCTGGAGAGAAGGATTGATTGCCTCTCCACTTCCCCTGATGAACCCTGGAGAGTACCAGGGAGAAACACGTTGGGACGAGATATGAGGGATCATCAATGATAAGTGTTGCTCCCTGTCTATTTATATGATATCAGACTGTTTTTTGCATTTGGGACATGATATGAGGGACTATCTATGATAAGTGCTAAGTCCCTGTATTTTCTGAGATAGGATATTAGGAATCACTAATGATTTGTGTTATTTCTTTGATATCTATGAGATGTGACATAATGCATTACCAATGATAAATGGTATTCCTTACTAAATGATATTGAGATTGTTTTAATGCATTTAGAATTGGTCATTTGTTTTGCTTGTATGTGTTACAGTCTCTATCACATTCTGGCTCTGACAATTTAGAACGACATAGAGCAGGATGCACATGTGATACCGGTCTGTGGGCATTACTTCTGGGGATTAGTCTCATATATAACAGAACCTGCTTTATTAGCTTTGGTTATTTAGTATATGCTGGTTTGTGTATGAATGTAATAAACCAGCTATCTTGAGACAAATCTTACCTTCTAAAAATTCCCAGGGCTATTATTATTGTCGCAATATACAGACTTGGGTCTCCTTAAATGCATATCTATGATGAATTGTCGGCTTCTTAATCTGTAAGTTCACTTTTCTCTATCTTTTATTCACGATTGTGTTTTTTTAAGTATAAAGATAGATATTTACCAGGGATATTAGGGACACCGACGTTGAGCGTGGGCGCCACGGAGCAAAAATTAGGGTGCCAACCTCCGCTGTCAGGAAGGGAGAGAATTTAGGGACAGATAATCCTTCCTGACTGATGTGTGACTTATCCCTGTTCCCTGGCATTTTGTCTTGTTTTTGTGTTTATTGTTGTGGTGACTATTGAGTCCTTTTTAGCATATTCGAATAAAAGTTATATTTTAGGGGTCTAATCTCCTGTTGGTTGTCTAGTTTTGTAATTGGGCCCCGCTTATACATTCCTTGTTCAGATGTTTAATAAGTTATTCATTTAGCTCATTGTTTAGGCTGCGTGCCCACTTTGCTTTTTTCAAGCGTTTTTGCTGCGGAATTTCAGCAGCGAAAATGCTTAAAAAAACGCTTGGTAATACGTGTCCCATGGTCCTCAATGATAATCCGCATGTGCTGTGCACATGCCTCGGAAATTTCCGCTGCGGATTATCATTGCGGAAAAAAACGCAGCATGTCCATTAATTTTGCGGACATGCAGTGTGTAATTGCCGCCATTGACTTGCATTGAATCGCTTAATATCCGCATCACTACATGTGCACATGCGGCTATTAAGCGATTCAATGTGTGGATGGTACCCGGGTCTGGAGAAGAGGAGACTCTCCTCCAGACTACGATACCATAGAACCTGTTAAAAAAATAATAATTTAAAATAAAAAATAAAGATTATACTTGCCTTCCGATGGCCCCCGGTCTCCTCAGCGATGCGTCCGGTGTGTTGGGCGGCTCGCTATGGTCTAAAAGGACCTTCCATGACTTCATTTAGTCAGGTCACACGCCTGCTGACGTCGGTGGTCGCGTGACCTGTCACATGACTAAATGACGTCATGAAAGGTCCTTTCACACCACCGCGAGCAGTACAAGAGACCGGGCGCAGAGGAGAAAAGACCGGGGGCCATCGGAAGGTAAGTATAATCTTTATTTTTTACCATTTTTTTTTTTTTTTTTTTTTTTTTTCTCTTTTTAACTATTACTTGGTCACACTATATAAATCCATGCCAGTTGCATGGATTTATATAGTTTGACCAAGTTGTCAAGCACTTTTCCAAGTGATGCTAAAATCGCTTGGAAAAGCGCTTGATAACCCACATGCAAAAACGCTTGACAAACGCTTCTACCTGGCAGGAATAAACGCATGTAAAATCGGCATGCGTTTTTCCTGCCAGGGAGATGCGGAAAAAAATATGCAGCATTTCTGCATCTTGGGCACATAGCCTTAGAGGTGCCGTGACTTATCCAGTACATATTTTTTCTCAGCCTTTCCTAAAGGAGCCTGACAGATTCCATTACTTATAACAGGTCACTCAGGCTTCCTTCAGGTTTTTTTTAGTAGTTTATTTTACTACACCGGAATAAGTAGAATTGTTCTCGGGTTCAGTGGAACCCTGATGCCAGTGTGATCATGGTCTAGTGATATTGCTTGTTTTTCACATAATGTGCAACAACTGCTCTGTTATGACGTGCTCTTATGTGTAAGGGGTTTTCAGGTACTTTAGTCAGTGTCTGATCAGTGGGGTTTGTGTAGACCAGCAGAATTGAGCTCTGCATCCCCTTCATTGTTTACATAGACCTAGTGTCTTGTCTATCCCGATGGCTGTGCCTTGTACTGTAGCTTAGTGCCATGAGCCCTGCAGCCCCTTTAATCTGATCAGCGGTGAGAAGACCCTGAAACCATCAAGCACTGGTGGCCTATCTAAAGAATAAGCCATTAATGCTTAAATCCCAAATAACCCCTTTTAGTAGCATTCTGTGGTATGTAATGTACACTAAATGTAGGAAAAGTGCTTTCTAAGAGATTTCTTGTTATCACAATATCTGTGTTGGTGACTAATTTTTTTTGTTCTTTTTAAGCTCAAGCTGTAAGGAACGTGAACCCTGCAGGAAATGTTCAACCAGGTATATTTATTTTACATTTTCATTTAGTTAAAGAATACTTCTGTAAATTCTGCATCTTCAGTCCTGCTGATCAAATTGTACGCTTCAAATTCTGCATCACAATATATAATAATAATAATCTTTATTTTTATATAGCGCTAACATATTCCGCAGCGCTTTACATACATTATCGTTGCTGTCCCCATCGGGGCTCACAATCTAGATTCCCTATCAGTATGTCTTTGGAGTGTGGGAGGAAACCGGAGAACCCGGAGGAAACCCACGCAAACACGGGGAGAACATACAAACTCCTTGCAGATGTTGTCCTTGGTGGGATTTGAACCCAGGACCCCAGCGCTGTGTCAATAATAACAATAATTGTCATTTCTCATGTGGCATGACCTCAATGTCCAGCCAAGATTTGTCATGTAGCAATAAAGGAAACCCCAAGGGCACTGTCACATTGCGCAGTGACTAGCCCAGAACCTGAAGGTCAGTGATGATGCTTCGTTTCAGGGAGATGACAGAGGCTGCTGCACTGACCGCAGCCATTGCTCTCTGATGACACTTGGTTTAAAGGGAACCTGTTATGTCCTAGTTGCTATGTACACTGCCCCCATTGCTTTATTAGTGATTCAATGTTCAGCACGAACAAGCTTTTTTCATTAAAATCTGTGGTGGTATAATGATTTTATAAAATTATATATACCATACTTTGTCCTATCTGCTGTATTCAGTCATAGGGGTGCGATATGTATTTGATAGTGCTCCCGGCAAGGTTGTGTAATATATATATATATATATATATATATATATATATATATATATATATATATATATATATATATATATATATATATATATATATATATATATATATATATATATATATACAGACCAAAAGTTTGGACACACCTTCTCATTTAAAGATTTTTCTGTATTTTCATGACTTTGAAAATTGTACATTCACACTGAAGGCATCAAAACTATGAATTAACACATGTGGAATTATATACTTAACAAAAAAGTGTGAAACAACTGAAAATATGTCTTATATTCTAGGTTCTTCAAAGTAGCCACCTTTTGCTTTGATGACTGCTTTGCACACTCTTGGCATTCTCTTGATGAGCTTCAAGAGGTAGTCACCGGAAATGGTCTTCCAACAATCTTTAAGGAGTTCCCAGAGATGTTTAGCACTTGTTGGCCCTTTTGCCTTCACTCTGCGGTCCAGCTCACCCCAAACCATCTCGAGTGGGATCAGGTCTGGTGACTGTGGAGGCCAGGTCATCTGGCGTAGCACCCCATTACTCTCCTTCTTGGTCAAATAGCCCTTATACAGCCTGGAGGTGTGTTTGGGGTCATTGTCCTGTTGAAATATAAATGATGGTCCAACTAAACGCAAACTGGATGGAATAGCATGCCGCTGCAAGATGCTGTGGTAGCCATGCTGGTTCAGTATGCCTTCAATTTTGAATAAATCCCCAACAGTGTCACAAGCAAAGCACCCCCACACCATCACACCTCCTCCTCCATGCTTCACGGTGGGAACCAGGCATGTAGAGTCCATCCGTTCACCTTTTCTGCGTCGCACAAAGACACAGTGGTTGAAACCAAAGATCTCAAATTTGGACTCATCAGACCATAGCACAGATTTCCACTGGTCTAATGTCCATTCCTTATGTTCTTTAGCCCAAACAAGTCTCTTTTGCTTGTTGCCTGTCTTTAGCAGTGGTTTCCTAGCAGCTATTTTACCATGAAGGCCTGCTGGACAAAGTCTCCTCTTAACAGTTGTTGTAGAGATGTGTCTGCTGCTTGAACTCTGTGTGGCATTGACCTGGTCTCTAATCTGAGCTGCTGGTGACTCGGATAAACTTATCCTCAGAAGCAGAGGTGACTCTTGGTCTTCCTTTCCTGGGGTGGTCCTCATGTGAGCCAGTTTCTTTGTAGCGCTTGATGGTTTTTGCAACTGCACTTGGGGAGACATTCAAAGTTTGCCCAATTTTTCAGACTGACTGACCTTCATTTCTTAAAGTAATGATGGCCACTCGTTTTTCTTTACTTAGCTGCTTTTTTCTTGCCATAATACAAATTCTAACAGTCTATTCAGTAGGACTATCAGCTGTGTATCCACCAGACTTCTGCACAACACAACTGATGGTCCCAACCCCATTTATAAGGCAAGAAATCCCACTCATTAAACCTGACAGGGCACACCTGTGAAGTGAAAACCATTTCTGGTGACTACCACTTGAAGCTCATCAAGAGAATGCCAAGAGTGTGCAAAGCAATCATCAAAGCAAAAGGTGGCTACTTTGAAGAACCCAGAATATAAGACATATTTTCAGTTGTTTCACACTTTTTGGTTAAGTATATAATTCCACATGTGTTAATTCATAGTTTTGATGCCTTCAGTGTGAATGTACAATTTTCAAAGTCTTGTAACTACAGAAAAATCTTTAAATGAGAAGGTGTGTCCAAACTTTTGGTCTGTACTATATATATATATATATATATATATATATATATATATATATATATATATATATATATATATATATATATATATATATATATATATATATATATATATATATAAAAACTATAGTCCCCATCTAGAGAACCACTCCTTTATTGATGGTGGCTTGATAATTGTCAATAATTTCCAACTATTGTCTATTTCATTTGCACAACAGCATGTGAAATTGATTGTCAATCAGTGTTGCTTCCTAAGTGGACAGTTTGATTTCACAGAAGTTTGATTCACTTGGAGTTATATTCTGTTTAAGTGTTCCCTTTATTTTTTTGCGCAGTGTGCATATATATATGTATGTATGTATGTATGTTTGTTTATGTGTGTGTATATAAACCAGAGAAACCTGACCAGCACCTCCTAGTGTGAACTGGTGCCAGCTGTTGTAACTATAAAATATATCAAAAGAATGCAGCAGCACTCCATATGGCCAAGATACGTCTTAACAATGAAAATATTAGATCAAAACTGTTTTGCTCAGCAACAAGTACTTACAAAAAACGAAGGTTTTTAGCGCATAAATTGGGCAATTCATGTGTGCCCATCAACCACAGCAAGGTAACCTCCCCCTGATGGGTAACTACTCTGCCTTCCATACCACTTTTGGGCTATAAGCCTACATCTAAACGGACAAACATGTCTTCTGGGCTAAAAACGCCTACATTTAAAGGGCAAGCAGAGCTGTTTATACAACACCTGCTGGTTAATGGGAGGAGTGCAGAATCAGGCAAGACTGCTCAAAAAAATAAAGGGAACGCTCAAATAACACATCCCAGATCTGAGTGAATGAAATATTCTCATTGAATACTTTGTTCTGTACAAAGTTGAATGTGCTGACAACAAAATCACACACAAATCATCAATGGAAATCAAATTTATTAACCAATGGAGGCCTGGATTTGGAGCCACCCCCAAAATTAAAGTGGAAAAACACACTACAGGCTGATCCAACTTTGATGTAATGTTCTTAAAACAAGTCAAAATGAGGCTCAGTATTGTGTGTGGCCTCCACGTGCCTGTATGACCTCCCTACAACGCCTGGGCATTCTCCTGATGAGGTTGCAGATGGTCTCCTGTGGGATCTCCTCCCAGACCTGGACTAAAGCATCTGCCAACTCCTGGACAGTCTGTGGTGCAACGTGACATTGGTGGATGGAGCAAGACATGATGTCCCAGATGTGCTTAATTGGATTCAGGTCTGGGGAACGGGCGGGCCAGTCCATAGTTACAATGCCTTCATCTTGTAGGAACTGCTGACACACTCCAGTCACATGAGGTCTGGCATTGTCCTGCATTAGGAGGAACCCAGGGCCAACCGCACCAGCATATGGTCTCACAAGGGGTCTGAGGATCTCATCTCAGTACCTAATGGCAGTCAGGCTACCTCTGGCGAGCACATGGAGAGTGTGCGGCACTCCAAAGAAATGCCACCCCACACCATTGCTGACCCACTGCCAAACCAGTCATGCTGAAGGATGTTGCAGGCAGCAGATCGCTCTCCACGGCGTCTCCAGACTCTGTCACGTCTGTCACATGTGCTCAGTGTGAACCTGCTTTCATCTGTGAAGAGCACAGGGCGCCAGTGGCGACTTTGGCAATCCTGGTGTTCTGTGGCAAATGCCAAGCGTCCTGCACGGTGTTGGGCTGTGAGCACAACCCCCATCTGTGGACGTCGGGCCCTCATACCACCCTCATGGAGTCGGTTTCTAACCGTTTGTGCAGACACATGCACATTTGTGGCCTGCTGGAGGTCATTTTGCAGGGCTCTGGCAGTGCTCCTCCTGTTCCTCCTTGCACAAAGGCGGAGGTAGCGGTCCTGCTGCTGGGTTGTTGCCCTCCTACGGCCCCCTCCACAACTCCTGGTGTACTGGCCTGTCTCCTGGTAGCGCCTCCGGACACTACGCTGACAGACACAGCAAACCTTCTTGCCACAGATCGCATTGATGTGCCATCCTGGAGGAGATCCCACAGGAGACCATCCGCAACCTCATCGGGAGCATGCCCAGGCGTTGTAGGGAAGTCATACAGGCACGTGGAGGCCACACACAATACTGAGCTTCATTCTGACTTGTTTTAAGGACATTACATCAAAGTTGGATCTGCCTGTAGTGTGTTTTTCCACTTTAATTTTGGGGGTGGCTCCAAATCCAGGCCTCCATTGGTTAATAAATTTGATTTCCATTCATGATTTTTGTGTGATTTTGTTGTCAGCGCATTCAACTTTGTACAGAACAAAGTATTCAATGAGAATATTTCATTCATTCAGATCTAGGATGTGTTATTTGAGTGTTCGCTTTATTTTTTTGAGCAGTGTGTGTATGTATATATGTGTGTATGTACAGTACAGACCAAAAGTTTGGACACACCTTCTCATTTAAAGATTTTTCTATATTTTCATGACTATAAAAATTGTACATTCACACTGAAGGCATCAAAACTATGAATTAGCACATGTGGAATTATATACTTAATAAAAAAAAGTGTGAAACAACTGAAAATATGTCTTATATTCTAGGTTCTTCAAAGTAGCCACCTTTTGCTTTGATGACTTCTTTGCACACTCTTGGCATTCTCTTGACGAGCTTCAAGAGGTAGTCACCGGAAATGATTTTCACTTCACAGGTGTGCCCTGTCAGGTTTAATAAGTGGTATTTCTTGCCTTATAAATGGGGTTGGGTCCATCAGTTGTGTTGTGCAGAAGTCTGGTGGATACACAGCTGATAGTCCTACTGAATAGACTGTTAGCTGCTTTTTTCTTGCCATAATACAAATTCTAAGTAAAGAAAAACGAATGGCCATCATTACTTTAAGAAATGAAGGTCAGTCAGTCCGAAAAATTGGGCAAACTTTGAAAGTGTCCCCAAGTGCAGTTGCAAAAACCATCAAGCGCTACAAAGAAACTGGCTCACATGAGGACCGCCCCAGGAAAGGAAGACCAAGAGTCACCTCTGCTTCTGAGAATAAGTTTATCTGAGTCACCAGCCTCAGAAATCGCAGGTTAACAGCAGCTCAGATTAGAGACCAGGTCATTGCCACACAGAGTTCTAGCAGCAGACACATCTCTTCAACAACTGTTAAGAGGAGACTTTGTGCAGCAGGCATTCATGGTAAAATAGCTGCTAGGAAACTACTGCTAAGGTCAGGCAACAAGCAGAAGAGACTTATTTGGGCTAAAGAGCACAAGGAATGGACATCAGAACAGTGTAAATCTGTGCTTTGGTCTGATGAGTCCATATTTGAGATCTTTGGTTCCAACCACCGTGTCTTTGTGCAACGCAGAAAAGGTGAACGGATGGACTCTACATGACTGGTTCTCACTGTGAAGCATGGAGGAGGAGGTGTGATGGTGTGGGGGTGCCTTGCTGGTGACACTGTTGGGGATTTATTCAAAATTGAAGGCATACTGAACCAGCATGGCTACCACAGCATCTTGCAGCGGCATGCTATTCCATTCGGTTTGCGTTTAGTTGGACCATTATTTATTTTTCAACAGGACAATGACCCCAAACACACCTCCAGGCTGTGTAAGGGCTATTTGACCAAAAAGTAGAGTGATGGGGTGCTATGCCAGATGACCTGGCCTCCACAGTCACCAGACCTGAACCCAATCGAGATGGTTTGGGGTGAGCTGGACTGCAGAGTGAAGGCAAAAGGGCCAACAAGTGCTAAGCATCTCTGGGAACTCCACCAAGATTGTTGGAAGACCATTTCCGGTGACTACCTCTTGAAGCTCATCAAGAGAATGCCAAGAGTGTGCAAAGCAGTCATCAAAGCAAAAGGTGGGTACTTTGAAGAACCTAGAATATAAGACATATTTTCAGTTGTTTCACACTTTTTTGTTAAGTATATAATTCCACATGTGTGAATTCATAGTTTTGATGCCTTCAGTGTGAATGTACAATTTTCATAGTCATGAAAATGCAGAAAAATCTTTATATGAGAAGGTGTGTCCAAACTTTTGGTCTGTACTGTGTATGTATGTGTGTGTGTGTGTATGTGTATGTGTGTATATATATATATATATATATATATATATATATATATATATATATATATATATATATATATATATATATATATATATATATATATATATATATATATATATATATATATATATATATATAATGTGTGTATATATATAATGTGTGTATGTATTTAACCCCTTCCCGACAGCCAACATATATGCATGGCACAGCAGACAAGAAGTTCTCAGCAGGCGCTCTATATGGTATAATGATGCCAGCTTTATCAGCAAGTGTCAGCTGTGTAGTATAGCTGACCCCCTTCTGCAAGGGTTCAATTTAGCTTTTTTAACTTCTTAAATGCCGCTGTCATTTAGCAGCATCTAGATAGTTGAGGGAGATGGCTCCCCTCTTTAACCCCATCGGCACCCTGCAGTCAGCATCTTTACCATGACAACCCCAGGGAAAATGGCCTTGTGATTAGTCCCCTACGGTGGCACTGTTATGCCCTGCTTATAAGCAGGGTCTAAAGGACCTCTTGTCGGGGGATGTTGACAGGTCTAATATTGCATGTCATTAGGCCAGCAATCAGACAAATTATACTTGAATTTCCTTACTAGGACTAAGTAAAAAAAAAATGTAAAAAAATTAGCTGAAAAATGTGTTGCAACATACCGCTGTTTTTATGTGAAAACTAAAGATATATAATAGTATTTCATAATCTGATGATTTTGCGTGTTTTCTCACCTACAAATAATGGAGAGATCCGTAATTTTTATCGTAGGTATACTTCAACTGTGAGTCTTTAAAAAAAAAAAAAAAAGAAGAAATCCAGCAAATCACACTGTATGATTTTTACATATATAATTTGCATTTTTATTGCATGAAATAAGTATTTGAAACAATAGAAAAACATAACTTAATATTTTGGTACAGAAACCTTTTGTTTGCAATTACAGAGGTCAGACGTTTCTAGTATTTCTGGACCAATTTTGCACACACTGCAGCAGGGATTTTAGCCCACTTTTCCGGATCTTTCAGGTTTCGGGGCTGTCGCTGGGCAACATTGAGTTTCAGCTCCCTCCAAAGATTTTATATTGGGTTCAGGACTGTAGACTGACTAGGCCACTCCAGGACCTTGAAATGCTTCTTATGGAGCCACTCTTTAGTTACCCAGGCTGTGTTTTTCGGGTCATTGTCATACTGGAAGACCCAGCCACGACCCATCTTCAAAGCTCTTACTGAGGGAAGGAGGTTGTTGGCCCAAAACTTGTGATACATGACCCCATCCATTCTCCATCAATACGGTGCAGTCGTCCTGTCCCCTTTGCAGTAAAGCACCCCCAAAGTATATTGTATCCCCCACCATGCTTCACTTTTGGGACAGTGTATTTGGGGTTGTACTCATCCTTCTTCTTCCTCCAAACACGGCGAGTGGAGTTGATACCAAAAAGTTCTGTTTTGGTCTCATCTTCTCCCATGCCTCCTCTGGATCATCCAGATGGTCATTGGCAAACTTCAAACGGGCCTGGAGATGTGCTGGTATGAGCAGCGTACCTTGCGTGCCCTGCAGTATTTTAATCCATGACTGTGTAGTGTGTTACTAATGGTAATGTTTGAGACTGTGATCCCAGCTCTCTTCAGGTCATTGACCAGGGCCTCCCATGTAGTTCTGGGCCGATTTCTGACCTTTGTCAGAATTATTCTTCGCCTGTCAGGTGAGATCTTGCTTAGAGCCCCAGTCTGAGGAAGATTGACAGTCATCTTGTGTTTCTTCCATTTTCTAATAATTGTTCCAACAGTTGTTGCCTTCTCACCAAGCTGCTTGACTATTATCCTGTAGCCCATCCAAGCCTTGTGCAGGTCTACAATTTTGTCCCCGGTGTCCTTAGATAGCTTTTTGGTCTTGGCCATGGTGGAGTGGTAGGAGTGTGATTGATTTTAGTGTTGTGAACACGTGTCTTTTATACATTTAATGAGCTCAAACTGGTGCAATAAATACAGATAATTAGTGCAGAGTAGGAGGGCTTCTCAAAGAAAAACTATTAACAGGTCTGTGAGAGTCAGAATTCTTGCTGGTTGCTAAATGATCAAATACTAATTTCATGCAATAAAATGCAATTTAATTGTATAAAAATCATACGATCGGATCTTCTAGTTTTTATTTTTAGATTCTGTCTTTCACAGTTGAAGTGTACCTACAATAAAAATTACAGACCTCTCCATTCTTTGTAGGTGGAAAAACTGGCAAAATAGTCAGTGTATCAAATACTTATTTTCCCCACTGTATAAACATCACAGAAAACATCATCATCTTATCCAGCAAGAAATATGCCCCATATCGCCTTGTTGGAAAAAAAGTTACAGCTATCAAAATGGCAGGCAATAAAAACAAAAATATTGATTGTAAAAATAGTTGTTAATGTGTAAAAGTAGCAAAACCTAAAAAAATCGCCGTCAGTGTGATAGCACTGTATTCATACTGACCAAAAGAATAAAGTTATGTTATTGCTTTTACTGCACGGTGACCTGTGTAAAACATTGCAAAAAATAAGACAGTCCTTGAATTCCTGTCTAACTGTTCATTTGGTTTCCCAACGATCCAAATAAAAAGCAATTTAAATAGTTATGTACCCTCAAATTGTTCTGCAAAAAACTTTAACTCATCCAAGAAAACAAACCCTACTCAGATATGTCAGCCAAAAAAAATAGTTTTTCTATGTTACTAGTCACTGCAAGATGCTGGAAAAGCGACAAAGCGCCAACGAAATCCACACTCCCAAAGCCAAATGACCACCCCCTCTTACCTTCTGAGCCCTACAGTGTGTCCAATGTACAGTTGGTATCAACATGTATGGCATTGCTCCAGAGGGGAGAAGCCTGGGTTGTTCAGGACCTAATGATGACTTATTTGCTGGTTGGGTCATTAATATGACATTAGTGGGGGTTTGACGCCCTTCACCCCCAGTGATTTTGTCTGAAAATGGCTCTTTCAGGCATCGTCCAAAACTAACTAATATAGGGGTGGAACACAATGTCTGTACATTGCTTAGTGGCCGCAGAAAGTACTGCGCTTTATCTCCAATTGAATTGAATGTACTGCAGTTACTCTGCAGCCACCATTAAGCAATGCATGGTTCTGATGTGTTTTCCATCTGTACATCAGTTCTGGCTGGAGCAGTTTTCAGATGATCGATGGGTGGTATCGGACCCCCAAACAATCTCATACGAAGATAGGTTTTCAATTGCTAAGTCTGGAAATCCAGTTTAACAAGCTGGGCACGATGTATTGGTCACTGAAATGGCATATTTGCAGTCTTCACTTTGTAATGTCCACTATTGCACTAATTTTTGGAAAATACCAGTGGGGTCAAAGTAGTTGTTACACTTGTAGATGAATTTTCTGATTGTAACTTGCGAATTGAGGTAAATTTTTGAATGTTTCTGCTTTTTCTTAGGAGTTATGAAAATGACACCTGCAATAAGGCATCCCTTCGTCCTAAATGGTAAATGCTTGTTCTTCTCATTTGAGCCTTCCCATGTGCCCTAACAGCAGTGTATGACCAGAGAAATAGTGTAATAACTTGCAGGGTACTTTTTAAAAAAAAATTTTTAGCCATGGTAAAAATAAAACATTTTGAACTAAACCTTATTACTGGTACATGTAATTTTTAATCTTTAGTCAATAAAAATACTGTGGGGTAAAAATGCTCATTAAATCCCTATATGAATTCCCTAAAGGGGTTTAGTTTCTGAAATGGGGTTACTTTTTTTTTTGCTGTTCTAGTACCTCGGACGCTCTGCAAATGGCACCCACAAACTATTACTGCCATAGTTGCACTCCCAAAGCCAAATAGAGATTCTTCCCTTCTGAAGCTCAACGTGTCTACAGACAGACACATGTTGGGTATTGCTGCATTCAAATGCAATTTCTTTGGAAATTGTGGGATCCTTTTTTTGTTATAATTTTAGTAAAAATGAATAATTTATGGCTAAAACAAGGTTTTTGTAGAAGAAAACATAATCTTTCACATCCCAAGATAATAAACTTTCGTTTAATAAACAGCTGTGGGTCCAAAGAGGTCACTACCTTTAAAATAAGAGGATTTTGAAGCTCTTGGATGGTTGGCATAAATTTACATGCCTTAGAAATGCCCACATTTATGTGATCCAAGAACTTGGTTTTGTAACCACTAACAATTTTGCACTGTAGTTTGTTTCCGATGCCTGGACACCAAGATGTTCTTTAGATTGCAACCCCTACGTATGTTGTCAGTCAGAAAGTCTATCCTTTTTACAGCTTTGTCCATCAGCAAATGTCACAAGCATGTTCATCCATAGCTGCCATTTGAGAAAAAGCAGAAGAAAACGTATGCTATTATGTAGGGATCACTTATAAAATGTTTATTTTTATTGACATGAAAAGACAGACTCAATAATAAAAACAATTAAAAAGCCAATAAGCTACATACTCAAATTAGCCATGCCCACAATAAGGCAAACATCTATTCTCATCCGACTGAACAATAACCGTTTACAGGATACTTTTATTTTGTGTTCTTTTTTATAGACATGTTTGCGCTATTTCAATTGCATTTATTGGTTTGAACACTGGTGAATTGATATTAATTTATTTCTTTGATCATCACTTAATGTCAAGACCAATTTCCTTTCTCCATTTAGGTGGATGAGGCCTTATTGTGGGCATGCCTAATTTGTGTATATAGTCTATTGGCTTTAATTGTTTTTTTTTATAATTGTGCCTACTTGTGGTTGGTTTCTTCTTTTTTTTGTCTTTTCGTTAGCAAGAAAAAAAAACAAAACATTTTATAGGTGATCCACGTGTATTTGCATACTTCTTTTTCTCGTACTTTTGATACTTGAAAATATGTGCTACGTTGATCCCCTTTGATTTGATGGTGCTGTAATTTCTATTCAAATACATCTGATAGTTATAAATTTTAGCCCATATTTTTACAGGTGCTGTGACTTATGCAGTATATATTTTTTTTCTCAGCCTTTACTAATGGAGCCTGACAGATTCCATTACTTATAACCGGTCACTCCGGCTTCCTTCAGGTTTTTATAATGGTTCATTTTACTAGACCGAACTAAGTAGAATTGTTGTCAAGTTCAATGAAACCCTACAAGAGTGGAACCCTGATGCCAGTGTGATCATGGTCTAGTGATATTGCTTGTTTTTCACATAATGTGCAACAACAGCTCTGTTATGACGTGCTCTTATGTTTAAAGGGAGCCTGTCACATCCTAGCTGCCCTCTAGACTGCCCCCATAGCGTTTAGTGATGCAATGTGCATCACTAACGAGCTGTGTTCATGAAAATTGATGCAGCTATAATGATTTTATAACGTTTAATATACTTAGATCCTACCTGCATTTTCAGTCATAGGGGTGTGCTTGTCATATTCAGTCATGGGTGGGCGCAGCATTCACTCACTGCTGGCGCCGCCCATGTATTTGAATCCTGTTCCCGGCCAGCGCTGATATTGTGGGACGCAGGCGCACTTGTAAATGTCCGGCCGCCTGCACAGTGAGGCTGTGTGACTACCAGCTTCACTGCGCATGCGCCGGGAACATAGCGTCATAGTGCTTGCGCAGTGCAGCTGCGAACTACACAGCTTAACTGCACAAGCGCTATGTTCCCCGCTCATGCGCAGTGAAGCTGGTAATCACACAGCCTCACTGCGCAGGTGCCCGGACTTATACAAGTGCGCCTGCGCCCCACAATATCAGCGCTTGCTGGGAGCAGGGTTAAAATACATGGGCGGCGCCAGCAGTGAGTGAATGCTGCGCCCGCCCATGTATGAATATGACAAGCACACCCCTATGACTGAAAGAGCAGGTAGGATCTAAGTATAATAAACGTTATAAAATCATTATAACTGCACCAATTTTCATGAAAACAGCTGGTTAGTGATGCCATTGCATCACTAATAACGCTATAGGGGCAATCTAGAGGGCCGCTAGGACGTGACAGATTCCCTTTAAGGGGCTTTCAGGTACTTTAGCCAGTGTTTGATCAGTGGGGTTTGTGTAGACAAGCAGAATTGAGCTCTGCATCCCCTTCATTGTTTACATAGACCTAGTGTCTTGTCTATCCCGATGGCTGTGCCTTGTACTGTAGCTTAGTGCCATGAGCCCTGCAGCCCCTTTAATCTGATTAGTGATATCGGACACCAAAACCATCAAGCACTGATTGCCTGTCCTAAAGATAGGCCAGAAGTGCTTACATGCCAAATAACCCCTTTTAGTAGCATTCTGTTGAATATAATGTACACTAAATGTAGGAAAAGTGCTTTCATAAGAGATTTCTTGTTATCACAATATCTGTCTTGGTGACTAATTTTTTGTTCTTTTTAAGCTCAAGCAGAAAGGAACTTGAACCCTACAGGGAATGTTCAACCAGGTATGTGGATATTTATTTAGCATTTTCCTTTTGTTAATGAATCCTGTAAATTCTACATCTTCAGACCTGCTGATTGAGTTTTATGCTTCAAATTCTGCATTGCAATAATTGCCATTTCTCAAGTGGCATGAACTCAATGTCCAGCTAAGATTTGTCATGTGGCAATAAAAGGAACACAGAGGGCACCGTAAAGGGAATCGCCCCCGGCAAGTGACGTCAAAGTCTCTGCAATGCTGGTATTTTGACAGCACGCACTGACAGTGTGCTCTGTCGGCTCGTTATTGCTGATCTGAGCTAGTCCCTGCAAATCGTGCAGGGACTAGCCCAGACCCTGACGCAAAGGTCACTGATGATGCTTTGTTTCAGGGAGGCGGCAGAGGCGGCTGCATTGAACGCAGCCATTGCCCTCTGACACTTTGTTTAACCCCTTAACGGCCGCTGTAACGCATTTTCACGACGGCAGTTAAGGGTACTTATGCCTCATCCCCACTCTTTCACATTGCTTAGGAACAAGCCTATAACGCCCCCGCAGTGTCGGAAAATCTCTGGGGTCTCCGCTACTGGGGGTAGCTGAGACCCTGGAGAATGTGATCAGAGTCGGTTTTTCCGGTCAGCGATCACAAAAAAAAAAGTTTGCCCGCGTTTACAATGGTTTTTCTCTTCTCTTCTCAGCATGGTTACCCGGCAACACCAGGCTAAGTAATGGCCTTGGGATCAGTCGCATACGGTGGTGACCTGTTATGCCCTGCTATAAGCAGGGTCTAATAGACCTCTTGTCAGTATAATATTGACAGGTCTAATACCCAGCCACGCACAGGTATTGCATGGAATTAGATTAGTAATCAGGCAAATTAAACTTAAATTTCTTTACTGGGAAGATTAAAAAAAAAAAAAAAAGAAAACCACTGGCGTCCAAACCTAAGTAATATAGGGATGGAACACAACCGCTCTGTACATTGCTTAGTGGCCGCAGAAAGTACTGCGCTTTATCTCCCATTGAATCGAATGTATGCAGTTATTCTGCAGCCGCCATTAGTAATGCATGGTGCTGATGTGTTTTCCTGCTGTAAATCACTTAGTTCTGGCCGCTGCTGGAGCCGTTTTCAGATGATCGATGGGTGGTACCGGACCCCCAAAAATCTAATATTAAGACTAGTCTTCAATTGTTAAGTCTAGAAAACCAGTTTAACAAGCTGGGCACTATGTATTGGTCACTGAAATGCCATATTTGCAATGTTCACTTAATATCAACTATGCACTAATTTCTGGAAAATGCCAGTGGGGTCAAAATAGTTTACACTTGTAGATGAATTCTCTGATAGTAACTTGTAAAATGAGATTTAATTTTTGATTTTTTCTGCTTTTTCTTAGGAGCTGTGCAAACACCATCCTCAATAAGGAAACCCTTTGTCCCAAACGGTAAATGATCTCTTGAGCTTTGCCATGTGCCCTAACAGTAGTGTATGACCAGAGAAATGGTGTAACATACAGGGTACTTTTTTTCTTATTATCCATGGTAAAATGAAACATTTGAACTAAATCTTATTACTGTAACTTGTAATTTTTATTCTTCAGTCGGTCCATTGGTAAAGAAATTAACGAAAATACTATGGGGTAAAAATGCTCATTAAACTCCTATATGAATTCCGTAAAGGGGTTTAGTGTCTGAAATGGGGTCACTTTGTTGTGTTTTTTTTTTTTTGCTGCTGTTCTAGTACCTCGGGCGCTCTGTAAGTGGCGCCCACAAACTATTACTGCCACAATTGGAGTCATAAAGCCAAATAGTGATTCTTCCCTACTGAGGCCCACCGTATCTACAAACAGTTTCAAAAACACATGATGGGTATTGCCACATTCAGGCGCAATTTTGTTGGAAATTGCGGAATCCGTCTTCCCTATTACTTATAGAGAAAAATTAAGAATTTATGGCTAAAACAACATTTTTGTAGAAAAACAATCTTTCACGTCCTTACAAATTGTGCGGTTCATGATATTTTGCAATTAATCATGGACACATCGATATTTCAGCTACACCAGAAGTGGTACGATTTTTTACATTTTAAAAATTGCAAAAAGGACAATGGTCCAATGCTAAATTTTTGACAACCTTGGAGATTTGTGTGCTAAGATAACTTTAACCAAGGTTTCAGACCTTATTTATCCTGTTAGCGTTATGGTTTGTTCACTATTATCGTTAGGAAAGACCAGGTGGTGCAAATTTCCCAGCTTTATAAAAACCCAGCCTCTAACCTTGTGCCAAAAAACTGCAGCCATAGGTTCTTCTAAGCAGCTGCCTAACACACTGAAAATGGTGGAGGCCCACAAAATAAGAGAAGGCTATAAGAAGGTAGCAAAGCATTTTCAAATTGCCCTTTCCCTAGTTCGAAATGTAATTAAGAAATGGCAGTTAACAGTAACAGTGGAGGGCAAGATAAGCTCTGGAAGACCAAGCAAAATTTCAGTGAGAGTTGCTCATAGGATTGCTAGAGAGGCCTTCGGATAGATTTAGCAGACTCTAGAGTTGTGGTACATTCTTCTACTGTTCAGAGACACCTACACAAGTATGGCCTTTTTAAGTGGAAGAGTCAACAGAAGAAAACCTCTCCTGCATCCTCACCATAAAATTCAGCGTCCGAAGTATGCTAAGGAACATCTAAACAAGGCTTTTGCATTTTGGAAATGCGTCCTGTGGACTGATGAGGTTAAAATAGAACTCTTTGGCCACAATGATCAAAGGTATGTGTGGAGAAAAAAAGAGCACAGAATTTCAAGAAAAGAACATCTCACCAACCATTAAGCACATCTCACCAACCATTAAGTATGGGGGTGGTTCAATCATTCTTTGGGGTTGTGTTGCAGCCAATGGCACAGGGAACATTTCACAGATAGAGGGAAGAATGAATTCAATAAAATTTCAACAAATTCTTGATGCAAACATAACACCATCTGTAAAAAAAACAAACTGAAGTTGAAAAGAGGATGGCTTCTGCATATGGATAATGATCCTAAACCAGGGCTGTGGAGTCGGTATAAAATGGACCAACTCCGACTCCTAAAATATATAATAAATTGGGTACAGTAGTTCAGTGCAGTTTGTGGGGAATATTTTTTCTTAAGAATTTGGGAAAGTTCTGAAATGTCCTATTCCTGATCTAAGGGTCTAGACTTTTAGCTGAGATAAACCTGTGCTACAGTAAATATATCACTTAAACATGAGGCATGTATGAGGGAGTCGGTGTCATGGAAATTGAGGAGTTGGAGGTTTGGCTTAGCGACTCCACGGCCCTATCCTAAACACATGTCAAAATCCACAATAGACTACATCAAAAGGCACATTCTGAAGGTTTTACAATGGCCCTCTGCTGCTACACCCCAAAATAGCAGTGCATACAAGATGACCTAGGAATCTCACAGAAGTGGAAGAATTTTCCAAGGAAACATGGATGAAGATCCCTCAAACAAAAATTTAAAGACTCTTGGCTGGCAACAAAAAGCGTTTACAAGCTGTGATACTTGCAAAAGAGGTTGCTACTAAGTACTAACCATGCAGGGTGGCCAAACCTTTGCATCGGCCCATTTTCCTTTTTGTAATTTTTAAAATGTAAAAAATGACTATTTTTTTTTTTTGCCTAAAATACAAAGGAACTTTGTCATCTTTAACTTTAGCCCTTTTAGAGATCACTTCACATTAAACTTGCTTAGAGCGAACCGGTCATCAGGAATTTGCAAAGTAAACACCGTTACACTGATTAAAATGATACCTGGGTTGATGAAATCCATTTTGTGGTTGTTTAATCTTTGATTGCAGTTTCGAGATAATATGCTCATGCTTTGAAGCGGGTCTTTATTTGGTGCTCTGTTCTCTTATTCATCCTTATGGGGTAAAATGACAGGTCACTGATCCTTCAGTGATCTGCCTCCTATTTTAAATACTGCTCTTGCACAGTTCTTATTGTGGGCTTTTAAAAAAAAAAGTAAATCCAGCAAAATGGTGCCCACTCATGCGCAATAGCATATATCACTAAATTGTGTCTTTGTGGTTGGTTTCTTTTTTTCTCTGTTTATGTCAACAATAAAAATTAGACGTTTTATAGGTGATCCCTGTGCATTTTCATACTTTTTCTATTTTTAAGTATGTTCTAGGTCAGGGTTGGACAATTAATTTTCCACAGGGGCCACATGAGAGACCGTGACTGTTGTAGAGGGCCGAACCAATAGGCCAAAATTAATTGTTCTATATTAATACTAACATATTAACCCCTTTACCCCCGAGGGTTGTTTGCATGTTAATGACCAGGCCAATTTTTACAAATCTGACCACTGTCACTTTGAAGTAATACCTCTGGAACTCTTCAACGGATCCCACAGATTCTGAGATTGCTTTTTCATGACCTATTGTGCTTCATGATAGTGGTAAAATTTCTTCGATATCACTTGCGTTTATTTGTGAAAAAATCGGAAATTTTGCGAAAATTTTTATTCCCTTAAATCAGAGAGATATGTCACACAAAATAGTTAATAAATAACATTTCCCACATGTCTACTTTATATCAGCACAATTTTGGAACCAAATTTTTTTTTGTTAGGCAGTTGTAAGGGTTGAAAATTGACCAGCGATTTCTAATTTTTCCAGGAAAATTTACAAAACCATTTTTTTAGGGACCACATCACATTTGTAGTGACTTTGAGGGGCCTTTATGACAGAAAATACCCAAAAGTAACACCATTCTAAAAACTGCACCCCTCAAGGTGCTCAAAACCACATTCAAGAACTTTATTAACCCTTCAGGTGCTTCACAGGAATTTTTGGAATGGGGAAGAAAAAAATGAACATTTAACTTTTTTCACAAAAATGTCATTTTAGACCCAAATGTTTTTATTTTTGCAGGGGTAAGAGGAAAAAATGGACCCCAAAATTTGTTGTGCAATTTTGCCTGAGCACGCGGATACCCCATACGTGGGGAAAAAACACTGTTTGGGCGCACGGCAGGGCTCAGAAGGGAAGGAGTGCCATTTGACTTTTTGAATGTAAAATTTGCTAGACTAATTAGCAGATGCCATGTTGTGTTTAGAGAGCCCCTGATGTGCCTAAACAGTGGAAACCCCCCATAAATGATAAAATTTTGGAAACTAGACCCCTCAGGGAGCTTTTCTAGATGTGTGATGAGCACCTTGAACCCCCAGGTGCTTCACAGAAGTTTATAACATGGAGCCGTGAAAATAAAATTGTCACATTTTTCCCACAAAAATGTTTTTCAGCCCCCAGTTTTGCATTTTCATAAGGGTAACAGAAGAAATTGCACCATGCAACTGGTTGTGCAATTTCTCCTGAGTAAGCCCGATACTCCATATGTGGGGGAAAACCACTGTTTGGGCTCACAGCAGGGTTCGAAAGGGAAGAAGCGCCATTCGACTTTTTGAATGTAAAATTTGCTTGAATAATTAGCGGATGTGCCTAAACAGTGGAAAACCCCCACAATTGACACCATTTTTGGAAACTAGACCCCTTTGGAGGTTATAGTTTACAGATTAAATATCCAGCAAGCTTCTTTATATTTCAGTATTTGGTTTCTATCCCCATCTCGTTTAGGTTGAGACACCAGGTCTATGGCGATGGGCCAGCGATGAAATGACGTTATTGCGTCTGTTGTCCCACACACTGGTGGAAGATGGTACCGGCGGTTCCGTCCTCTACCAATGTATTCACCGATGTCTGCATCTAGAGGATACAGATAGCGGTGACAGCGGGTTGCGAGTGGACGCAGGCGGGGGAGTTTGCGTGGGTCTGTGCTAAGTTGATTCCCATTGATTTGGTGGTGCCCACATTTCTATGAAAATACATCTGATAGTTATCATTCATTTAGCTCATTTTTTAAAGGTCCCGTGACTTATTTAATATATTTTTTCCCAGCTGTTCCTAATGGAGCCTGACAGATTCTATTCCTTATAACAGATCACTCGGGCTTCCTTTCAGGTTTTTTTAATAGTTCATTTTACTAGACAGGACTAAATAGAATTGTTGTGAGGTTCAGTGGAACCCTGATGCCAGTGTGATCATGGTCTAATGATATTGCTTGTTTTTCACATAATGTTCAACAACTGCTCTGTTATGACGTGCTCTTATGTGTAAGGGGTTTTCAGGTACTTTAGTCAGTGTCTGATCAGTGGGGTTTGTATAGACCTGCAGAATTGAGCTCTGCATCCCATTCATTGTTTACATAGGCCTAGTGTCTTGTCTATCCCGATGGGCATGAGCCCTGCAGCCCCTTTATTCTTATCAGTGGTGATAAGACCTCGAAACCATCAAGCACTGATTGCCTGTCCTAAGGATAAGCCATGAGTGCTTAAATCCCAAATAACCCCTTTTAGTAGCATTCTGTAGATTATAATGTACATTAAATGTAGGAATAGTGCTTTCATTAAGAATTTTCTTGTTATCACAATATATGTGTTGGTGACTAATTTTATGTTCTTTTTAAGTTCAAGCAATAATGGTCATGAACCCTGCTGGGAATGTTCAACCAGGTATGTGGATATTTATTTTACATTTTCCTTTTGTTAATGCTTCTGTAAATTCTACATCTTCAGACCTGATCGAGTTGTATGCTTCAAATTCTGCATTACAATAATTGTCATTTCTCAAGTGGCATGAACTCGATATCCAGCCAAGATTTGTTATATGGCAATAAAGGGAACCCCAAGGGTACCAAAAAGGAAACCGCCCCCGCAAGTGACATCACTGGTCTCTGCATGCCAGGTATTTTGACACAGTACACTGACAGTGCTCTTTGTTGCCGGCTCTTTACTGCCGATCTGAGCCGGTGAGGGAGCGCGCCATCTATGTGCACATCACGCAGGGACTAGCCCAGCCCCTGAAGCGAAGATCACTGATGACTCTTTGCTTCAAAGAGGGGAATGAGGCTGCTGCAGTGACCGCAGCCATTGCCCTCTAATGACTCTTATTTTGAGTATCCCAGTATGCACTGAGATTCTCAAACAAAGCATCATCAAAAAGGAAGTAGGGAAAAAAAAAGAAAAGCAGCTAGGTAGTGTAGTTAACCCTGCGTCTGGCACACCAGAGTTTGGGTGCAGTGTGCCTGGCCGACACAGGTTAGAAAATCACCTAAAATATACAGTTATCTCAATTTTAGTGCTCTAAAAGTAAACCGTGACCTTCATAGGGATAAATTTAAAGAGCGTATATGAAATCCGATACAAAAAAACTAATTTAATAACCATAAAAGTATTAAAACAAAAAAGTATCCAAATTTCGCTACCACCTCCAAATGGCCTCCAGTTTTCAGGACATAACTATTAATAAACATTAAAGTTAGATTAAAAATGTAATTGTAAGGCACTTAGAATGCTACTGGAGTCAAGTGTTCACTCATATTCAGATGTTAAAAGCTCAGTAGAAGCCTTCTGTGACCCATTTCCATGGTGCAGGTGGTGCATTTGCGTCACTAGGGAGTGGTGGTGATTTTTCTCGATCATCGTTGAGAAATCTTTTCAGCCGGACTTGCAGGTTAGAGGGGATTCCAGTTGTCTTCAGACTTCTTCGACGTAGCTCTCCATTCACCAGTTCATGAGCCAACGTTTTCAGGTACATTTTTTCTGAACAGTGGTTTCAGATGATTGCGGAGTTAAATAACTTGAGAATTGATACCACCCACATTCAATATCGCAAAGAAGATGACTATTGGTTAGCACTTGATGTTTCGAGAAATCATAGCTTTTCCTGTCCATTTCAGCAAAGAATCTGAAGCAAGAGAAATTATTAGTATGTGTTAGGGTGCAATGTGCCTGAGGCCACCCTCTTAGGGTATGTGCACACGATGCAGAAATGCTCAGGATTTTTTCCTGAGCGTTTCTGCATCTCTCTGGCAGGAAAAAACGCATGCGGATTGTACATGCGGTTTCCTGCCAGGGACATGCGGAAATGAAGCGTTCTTCACTTTCATTTCCGCATGCGGGTTGACAAGCGCTTCCCAAGCGATTTTAGCATCACTTGGAAAGTGCTTGTCAACTTCACACTATATAAATCCATGCAACCGGCATGGATTTATATAGTGTGTGAATGTCAAAAAATAAAAAATGAATATATACTTTACCCTCTGATGGCCCCCGGTGTCCTGCTTCGCTCGGTCCGGGCTGCCGGCAGTGAAGACTTTAGGACCTTCCGACGTCAGCGTCACGTGACCCGTCACATGACTCTGACGTCAGCGAAGGTCCTTCTTCATTCAACCGCGAAGTGCGGGGAATCAAGCAGGAGCGCTGCGCGGGCCATCAGAAGGTGAGAATATATATATATTTTTATTTTATTCTTTTTTTTTTTCTAATGGTACCTGGGTCTGGATGAGAGTCCTCTCCTCCACACCCGGGTACCATCCGCACATTAGACCGCATGAAAAGCGCATCAACATATACAGTGATGCGGATTCCATGCGGTCTAATGCAAGTCAATGGCGGCAAAAGAGCAGCGTTTCCGCAAAATTAATTGACATGCTGCGGATTTTTGAGCGCAGCGTTTACGCTGCGGAAAAATCCGCATCATGGGCACAGCACATGTGGATTTCAATTGGGGAACATTGCTGCCTTCTACCATGCGTTTTTCATGTGTTTCCGCGGCGTTTACGCAACTGCAAAAACGCAGCGGAAACGCATGAAAAACGCATCGTGTGAACTCAGCCTTATTTCTAAGAAAATCCTACTTATTTCTGGAAAATATCCACAAACTTTGCATTATTCATTCATAAAACAAGCAAAATAAACAATTGTGATGAAAAAAAACAAAAGTACAAACCTACTTCGATGAGATGAGTTCAGGCTCAAGGAGTCTGAGAGGCCACGAAGGTCACACCTGCTCTTCACAGGGACAGTGGTAAAACTGAGTGGGGAGGTTTCAAGCAGCACCTATAGATAGGAAGGTACTGGGAGGGACCTGATCCCAAGTAATGGCCTTGCGATCAGTCGCCTACGGTGGCTTATGCCCTGCTATAAGCAGGGTCTAAAAGACCTCTTGTCAGTGTGATATTGACAGGTCTAGTACCCTGCAACATACAAGTATTGCATGGCTTTAGACCAGCAGTCAGACAAATTAAACTCAAATTTCTGTACTGGGACTAAGTTACAAAAAAAAAAAAGTAGAATCATAGACTGTTAGAGTTGGAAGGGACCTCCAGGGTCATTGTATCCAACCACCTGCTCAATGCAGAATTCACTAAACCATCTCAAACAGATGTCTGTCCAGCCTCTGTTTGAAGACTTCCATTGAAGGAGAACTCTCCACCACTTGTGGCAGCCTGTTCCACTTATTGATCACCCTTAACGTCAAAACATTTTTTTCTAATATCTAATCTGTATCTTCTACCCTTCAGTTTCATTGTATTGCTTCTCGTGTTTCCATATGCAAATGAGAATAAGGATGATCCCTCTACACTGTGACATCCATTCAGATATTTGTAGACCGTTAAGTCTCCTCTTAGCTTTCTCTTTTGCAAGCTAAACATTCCCAGATCCTTTAACCATTTCTTGTAGGACATAGTTTGCCGTCCGTTCACCATCCTGGAAGCTCTTCTCTAAACTTGCTCCAGTTTTTCGATGTCTTTTTTTAAAATGTGTTGCCCAGAACTGAACACAGTATTCCAGGTGAGGTCTGACCAGGGAGGAGTAGAGGGGGAAAATTGCTTCACATGATCTAGAATCTATGATTCTCTTAATACATACCAGAACTGTTTGCATTTTTTGCTACTGCATCACACTGTTGACTTAAGTGCAGTGTGATATGTCCGTATACCCATGTCTTTTTCACATGTGCTGTTGCTTAGTTGCTATTCCTCCCATTCTGTAGATATCATTTTTATCATTTTCTTTTTTCTTGCCCAGATATAGAATCTTGCATTTCTCCCTGTTAAATATCATTCTATTAGTTGTTGCCCATTGTTCAAGCTTATCTAGATCCTTCTGAATCCTTCCTCTGTCTTCTCTAGTGTTGGCTATCCCTCCTAGCTTTGCATCATCTGCAAAATTTGATTAGTTTACCTTCAGTTCCCTTATTTAGATCATTTATAAAAAAAATGTTGAACACTGGGGCCAGGATAGAGCCTTGTGGTACTCCACTAGGAACACTTCCAATTTGATGTGCAACCATTTATTGCCACTCTTTTGAGTACGATTACTGAGCCAGTTATGAATCCACCTATCTGTACCCTTAATCCCATATTTGGGCATTTTTTCAACAAGGATAGTATGAAATACTTTATCAAATGCTTTGCTGAAGTCGAGATATACTATATTTACCGCAATTTCCTGATTTACCCAGTCAGTGATTCTATCATAGAAGAAAATTAAATTAGTATTGCATGTCTTGTTTGCTACAAACCCATGCTTGCTCTAGTTAATTACTGTATTCTTATCCAAGTAATTACAATATGCTGTTTAATAACTTGTTCAAAGATCTTTCCTGGTATAGAAGTAAGGCTCACTGACCTGTAATTTCCTGGCTCCATCTTCTTTCCTTTTTTAAATATAGAGACAACATTTGCCCTTTTCCAATGGGACTTCTCCTGTTTTCCAGGATTTTTCAAAGATTCTGGCTAGTGGTTCTGCAATTTCCTCTGTTTAAGTACAATACAATTTATAAAAATATACAAAGCAAAGAACAAATAAAATAACTGAAAAATGTTTTGTAACTAAAACACTGTTTTTATGTGAAAACAATGTAAATTTTTTTTAAAAAAAAGCACACGTAATTGGTATCGCCGCGTCTAGAACAGCCTGAGCTATACGATAATTTTCCCATTATACAACAGTTATGGCCAACACAAAAATGTAACTTTTTAATCATATTGATACATAAGTTGTTAGGTTTTTTATGTTTTGCTACTTTTACACACAGAGTGTGATAGCTCTGTATTGATACTGAGCCGAAGAATAAAGTTGTGTTATCACTTTTACTGCACGATGACCTGCTAAAACATCACAAAAAAAATAGTTCTTGAATTCCTGTCTAACTGTTCATTTTGTCACCCAACTATCCAAATAAAAAGCAATTTAAATAGTTACGTTCCCTCAAATTGTGCTGCTAAAAACTTCAACTCATTCAAGAAAACAAACCCTACTCAGATATGTCATCCGAAAAAAAAATTTTTCAATGTTACTAGTCACTGCAAGATGCTGGAAAAGTGACACGGCTCCAATAAAATCCACACTCCCAAAGCCAAGTGACCCCCTTCTGAGCCCTACAGTGTGCCCAAACTACAGTTAGCATCAACATGCATGGCATAGCTGCGGTAATAAATCGGAGGGGGTTTTGCGCCCTTCACCCTCAGTAATTGTCTGAAAACTGCTCTGGCAGGCAGCGTTCAAACCTAAGTAACACAACCGCTCTGTACATTGCTTAGTGGCTGCAGAAAGTACTGCGCTTTATCTCCCATTGAATTGAATGTACTGCAGTTACTCTGCAGCCGCCATTAAGCGATGCATGGGTCTGATGTGTTTTCCATCTGTACGTCCGTTCTGACCGGATGTTTTCAAATGATTGATGGGTGGTATGAGTTCCCCCAACAATCTCATATTAAGACTAGTCTTCAATTGTGAAGTCTGGAAAGCCAGTTTAACAAGCTGGGCACTGTGTTGGTCACTGAAATGCCATATTTGCAATGTTCACTTTGTAATATCCACTATGCACTAATTTCTGGAAAATTCCAGTGGGGTCAAAGTAGTTGTTACACTTGTAGATGAATTCTCTGATAGTAACTTTCAAATTGAGGTTAATTTTTGAGTGTTTCTTCTTTTTCTTAGGAGCTGTAAAAATGACACACAAAATAAGGAAACCTTTCATCCCAAATGGTAAATGATGCTTCTTTTCTTTTGAGCCTTGCCATGTGCCCGAACAGTAGTATATCAACAGAGTAATAGCGTAATAACTTGCAATGTACTTTTATCTTATTATACATGGTAAAAATTAAACATTTTAACTAAATCTTATTCTAACATTTAATCATCAGTCAGCCCGTTGGTAAAGAAATCAGCAAGAATACTGTGGGGTGAAATGATCATTAAACCCCTATATGAATTTCCTAAATGGGTTTAGTTTCTGAAATGGGGTCACTTTTTTTTTGCTCATAGTGGGTGAATGAAAATGAACCAGTGCCAATGCCGCCCCAATGACTGAAACTTGAACTCTGCAGGGTAAAATAAGATTAATTTTCTCCTCGCAGCATTCATATACGGGTGGGTGCTGGGCAGGTTAATAACACTATTAACCTGCAGATTAACAGCATATCTTTTATACATTTTATAGGTGATCCCTGTGCATTTCTATACTACTTTTTTTCCCTCGTACTTTTGATATTTTTATGTAAGTGCTAGGTTGATCCCGATTTTGATTTGATGGTGCTGTCATTTCTATTCAAAGACATCTGATAAAGTTATCATTCATCTAACGTATTTTTTACAGGTGCCGTGACTTATGCAGTGTATATTTTTTTTTCTCAACCGCTCCCAAAGGAACCTGACAGATTCCATTACTTATAACAGATCACTCAGGCTTCCTTCAGGGTTTTTTTTTAGTAGTTTATTTTACTAGACCGGAATAAGTAGAATTGTTGTCCGGTTCAATGAATCCCTACAAGAGTGGAACCCTGATGCCAGTGTGATCATGGTCTAGTGATATTGCTTGTTTTTCACATAATGTGCAACAACAGCTCTGTTATGACGTGTTATGTGTAAGGGGTTTTCTGGCATGTCAGTCAGTGTCTGATCAGTGGGGTTTGTGTAGACCAGCAGAATAGAGCTCTGCATCCCCTTCATTGTTTACATAGACCTAGTGTCTTGTCTATCCTGACTGCTGTGCCTTGTACTGTAGCTTAGTGCCATGAGCCCTACAGCCCCTTTATTCTGATTATCGGTGATAAGACCCCAAAACCATCAAGCACTGATTGCCTGTCCTAAAGATAGGCCAGAAGTGCTGAACCCCTTTCCGACGTGGTCAGTAATAGTACGCACCACATCTGAAAGGCCAGTTCAGCGGGGGCTTCGGCGCTGAGCCCGCACTGAACCGTGCACATGTCAACTGATTATTACAGCTGACATGCGCATGCAACAGCCGCGGGTGGAACTGCGATCCACCCGCGGCTGTTAACTAGTTAAATGCCGCTGTCAATTTGACAGCGGCATTTAACAGCGCCGCGCTGGAATCGTGTCACTTACCCCGCCCATCGGTGACCCCGGGTCACTGATGGGTGGGCATGACAACCCTGGGTCTGCAGCAGACCCCAGTGGTTGTCATGTAAAGATCGCTGTGAGCGCCACCTAGTGCTTGGCACTCATAATACAGGAGCATTTCTGCTACATAGAGGTGATGTGTTCATCACCTCAATGTAGCAGAGGCGATCGGACAGTTGCTACTTCTAGTCTCCTATGGAGACTATAGAAGCAAGCAAGAAGTGTAAAAAAAATGTTTTAAAAAATTAAAAAAATATAAAAGTTTAAATCCCCCCACCTTTTGCCCATTTCAAAATAAAATAATAAAAAATAAACCCCACATACACACATTTGTTATCGCCGCGTTCAGAATCGCCCAATCTATCAATATAAAAAAGAATTAATCCGATCAGTAAACGGCGTAACAAGAATAAAATTCCAAACGCCAGAATTACGTTGTTTGGTCGCCGCACCATTGGAATAAAATGCAATAACGGGCGATCAAAACATCGGATCTACCGCAAAATGGTATCAATGAAAAACTTCAGCTCGGCGCGCAAAAAAATAAGCCCTTACCCGGCCCCAGATCCCGAAAAATGGAGACGCTATGGGTCTCGGAAAATGGCGCCCTTTTTTTGGGGTTTTTTTAGCAACCTTTTTGGAATTTTTTTTTACCACCTAAATAAAAAAGAACCTATACTTGTTTGGTATCTGCGAACTCTTAATGACCTGGAGAATATTAATGGCAGGTCAGTTTTAGCATTCAGTGAACGTGGAAAGGGAAAAAAAAACTGTGGAATTGCATTTTTTTTCCCCGTTTTTTAGTAGACTATATGGTAAAACTAGTAATGGCGTTTAAAGTACAACTCGTCCTGCAAAAAATAAGCCCTCACATGGCTATATTGACTGAAAAATCAAAAGGCTATGGCTCTGGGAACAAGGGGAGCAAAAAAACGGAAAATGCTCCGGTCATGAAGGGGTTAAATGCCAAATAGCCCATTTTAGTAGCATTCTGTAGAATATAATATACACTAAAAGGTGTAGGAAATTGTTCTTTCATAAGAGATTTCTTGTTATCACAATATCTGTGTTGGTGACTAATTTTTTGTTCATTTTAAGCTCAAGTAATAAAGAAGTTGAACCCTATGGATAATGTTCAACCAGGTATGTGGATGTTTATTTTACATTTTCCTTTTGTTAATGCTTCTGTAAATTTTGCATCTTCAGGCCTGCTGATTGAGTTTTATGCTTCAAACTCTGCATTACAATAATTGCCATTTCTCAAGTGGCATGAACTCAATGTCCAGCTAAGATTTGTCATGTGGTGTTAAAGGGAACATATCAGCTGATTCATGCTGTCCGAACCACTGGGGGCCATGTTTAGTATACTTCCCAATCTCAGCAGCAGGAGAGAAATGTGTAAAATGTTGTATGTTAATATTGACTCTTATACAGGGCTGTGGAGTTGGTGGCCATTTTGGGGGAGTTGTAGTCTGTATAAAATGAATCACAGCATAACTGCTTATAGCAGAAATCATGATCTCCTTTGAAGCTTGGCCACAGGCAGGGTTTCAAAGGAGCTCTGTAATGACAGGCACCGGGGTCATCAGCTGACCCCAGGCGCGACCCACAATCACATCACAGGCGCATCGGAGAAAATGACGCATACACATATTGACATGTATTAAATGCCACGGTCCGAGATTGACAGCAACATTTAACAGGTTAACAATCGCGACAGGTCCTAGCTGTAACACACAGCCATTACCTGCCGTATATGGAGCGGGCTCGCTGTGGGAGCCCGCTTCATACACACGCTTCTGACATGCACCGTACATGTACGGCGGATGTTGTGAAGGGGTTAAAGAGAACGATTTAACCTATTAACAAAAGGTATGGCCATAATGGCCCTGTTATACTCATTTAATGAATACCTGTAGAAAAAAAAATCTCGACTAGTCATTAAGCCAAGATCCCAATCTGCACATGCGTTGCCTCCGGCACCATTTTGTTGGATAATGCTAGGACATGAATGCACGCAAGTGTCGCCTGGGAAAATGTAAAAATGGAGGCTCATAAAAATGACACTACCAACAGTCCCACCCTGATGCACCAAGAGGCTATAGCCCTAAAACTTCGAAGGTAAATTAAACCAGAACCAGACTACAGATTTTTTGCACTATAGGTATTTATTAAATCAGTATAACAGGGGCGTTATGGCCATACCTCTACTTTTAATAGGTTACATAGTGATGACGGGTTCTCTTTAAAGGCAACCTGCTTGTAACCTGCAGATATGGGTCAATCTGTATGTTACTAACATTCTAAAGCCCTGTGGCTGCTGCACTCAGAGCTCAGCTACGGGGAGAAAATTACTGGATGGAGGAGAGGCGGTTAAAGGTTACATTATGCTTCCTTCTCTATTTGGCCCCTTGTGTCTTCTCATTTTTGCATCTACTCCCTTCCCTTCTTAAACTGCAATAAGGATTGGTTCAAGTTGACACAACCAAATCGGATATTAATCTGACCTCATGTTCTGAGGCAGGGGTTGGTAAGCTGTTTTCTGCCAACAGCCATTTTACTATTTATCCCATGTTTCAGGAGCCGTACAAAATTATCAACCTGAAATTGAATGTGCTTTATTTGATCAAACATTTAATTAACTCACCCCCCAATGTGATGGCTGGAACTGCTTCTCTTGTGATGTTAGGTTTTATGGATGATGGTACTCGCAACTGCTTTTCCAGGTTTCGGTCAGGATTCGATGCAACTTTGGGATTGCCATAATCATTCAGACCTGAGCACTCATGTTTCTATGTCATTTTCACTTCACAGTGAATACCGTAAAAGTAAAACTCTAAAAGCAATGGCAAAATTGATTTTTTTTCATTTCATCCCACTTTAAATTTTTGTTTTTTAATTTTCAATTTTCTAATGTCAGTCAACAGAAAAATAAAAAAGTTAAGGCTCACAGACGAAGTTGAGGCAAAAACAAAAAATTCCCTTATTAAATGGTAATTTTACCAGACAGGAATAGTAAAATTCTTGCAAGATGCAATGAAAACCTGAAAGTGGATCCCTGATGCCAGTGTCATCATGGTCTATCAACATTGCTTGTTTTCCACATAATGTGCAACAACTGCTTTGTTACACTTATCTATGCCTTTTACTGCAGTTTAGTTCCATTAGCCCTGCAGCCCCTTTATTCTGATTAGCGGGGATTGAACGCCAAAACAATCAAGCACTCATTGCCTGACCTTAAAAATGGCCAGAAGTGCTTAAATCCCAAATAACCCCTTTTAGCAGCATTCTGTAGAATTTAATGTACACTAAATATAGGAAAAGTGTTTTCATTAGAGATTACAGGAAATTTCTTATGTTGATGACTACAGTAGTTTTTATCCTTTTTACGTTTAAAAAAAAAAAAAAAAAGGCAAAACCTGCAGGGAATATTCAACCAGGTACGAGGATACTTATATCTTATTGTCCCTTCTTCTTTAAAAGCTGCATTTTCAGACCTGCTGATCTAGATGTATGCTTCACACTGTGCATTACAATAATTACCATTTCTCAAGTGGCAGAACATTACCTATAAGCCATGCCGAGTGATAGTCCTGCCATAGGAACTCGCTGTCCAGCCAAGATTTGTCATGTGACATTAAAGGGGTTTTCCCACAAGCAAGATATTTTAATCAATAGATCTTGGAATAATAATAACTTCCACAGTTGGATGTGTTAAATAAAATGTTCCTGTGCTGAGATAATCTTATAAATGTTCTCCTGTGTAGCGGCTGTGTCTGACTGTGCAGGAACATGGTCTGATCATACCACAACTCCTGGGCAGGGGAAGAAGCAGACAGTGGATTTCCCCCACGTATGGGGTATCGGTGTGCTCAGGAGAAATTGCACAAATTTTGGGGTCCATTTTTTCCTGTTAACCTTCAGAAAAAAAAATTGGTCTAAAGTAAAATTATGAAAAAAAATTAAATGATTAAATGTTAATTTTTCCTTTCACATTCCATTAATTCCTGTGAAGCACCTGAAGGGTTAATAAACTTCTTGAATGTGGTTTTGAGCATCTTGAGGGGTGCAATTTTTAGAATGGTGTCACTATTGGGTATTTTCTGTAAATTTTGTTGGAAAAATTAGAAATCGTTGGTCAACTTTTAACCTTTATAACTTCCTTAGGGGAAAAAAAAAAACTGGTTCCAAAATTGTGCTGATGTAAAGTAGACATGTGGGAAATGTTATTCATTAACTATTTTGTGTGACATATCTCTCTGATTAAAGAGCATGAAAATTGAAAGTTTGAAAATTGCAAAATTTTCGCCAAATTTCCGATTTTTTTTCACAAACTCCAGTCATATGAAATAAGTTTTACCACCATCATGAAGTACAATATGTCATGAAAAAACAGTATCAGTATCAGGGGAATCCATTGAAGCGTTCCAGAGTTATTTCCTCATAAAATGACACTGTTCAGAATTGTAAAAATTGGCCTGGTCATTAACGTGCAAACAGCCTTCGGGGGTAAAGGGGTTAAAGACATCTATGACCTGTCTAGAATATTCAATTTTTTTTTTTCTAAATAAAATAAATTTGTAGAAACATGATAAATGTATACTAGTAACTTGATCATTCCAGGCCTCACTTAACCCCTTTTAAGAGCAGTGAATCGATACACGTATACAGATACTGCCAAAATGATTAAGCTACAGAAACCTCTAACCAGTACTGAAGCGGTTTCATTAAAACAGGTCCAGTTGTGCAAGTAATCAATTTTAATTAGTTTTAATTGCATGTCTTTAAGGCTCTGTTCATACTGCCATTGTTTTGTGACTGATGAAACATACTTTTTTTTTGCAGCTGTTTGCAAAGGAACCTGACAGAATCCATTAATTATAACTGGTCACTTTTGTAATAGTAATTTTGCCAGACAGGACTAATAGAATGGTTGTTGGGTTCAATGAAAACCCAAAAGTGTGAAGCGCTCAAACCAGTGTGGCCATGGTCTAACGATATTACTTATTTTTCCCCAATTTAGCATCATCTGCTTTCACACTTGCTCTAATGTTAAAGGGGTTTTCAGGAACTTTAGTCAGTAGCTAATCAGTGGGGGTTGTGCTCAGAAACCTTGCAGACCAGCAGAATTGAGCTCTGCATCCCCTGCATTGTTTACCCAGTGTCTTGTCTATTCTGAGGGCTGTGCCTTGTACTGCAGCTTTATTCCCATGAGCTCTGCAGCCCCTTTATTCTGATCCATGGGGATCAGTCCCCAAAGCCATCAAGCATTAATTGGCTATCCTACAGATAGGCCATGAGTGTTTTTAAATCCCAAATAACGGCTTTTAGGTTACACTAGTAGCATTCTGTCGAATGTAATGTATTCTAAATGAAAGAAAGTGCTTTCATTGAGAAATTTATTGTAATCTCAATATCTGTGTTTGTGACTCAATTTTGTTCTTTTTAAGTTCAAGGAAAAAAGGTGATCCCTGCACGGAATATTCAACCAGGTACGAGGATACTTAGATCTTATTGTCCCTTCTTCTTTAAAAGCTGCATTTTCAGACCTGCTGATCTAGATGTATGCTTCACACTGTGCATTATAATAATTACCATTTCTCAAGTGGCAGAACATTACCTATAAGCCATGCCGAGTGATAGTCCTGCCATAGGAACTCGCTGTCCAGCCAAGATTTGTCATGTGGCATTAAAGGGGTTTTCCCACAAGCAAGATACATTTTAAACAATAGATGTTGGAATAACAATAACTTCCACAGTTGGATGTGTTAAATAAAATATTCCTGTGCTGAGATAATCTTATAAATGTGTCTCTGCTGTGTACTGTGTAATGGACCCCAAGAACCAACAAGCACTGATTGTCGTAAAGATAAGGCCATGGATGTTTAAATACTAAATGACCCTTTTTAGGTTAAATTATAGAACGTAATGTACAGTAAGGCTATGTGCCCACGATGCAGAAATGCTCAGGATTTTTTCCTGAGTGTTTCTGCATCTCCCTGGCAGAAAAAAACGCATGCGGATTGTACATGCGGATTGTACATGCGTTTTTCCTGCCAGGGACAAGCGGAAGTGAAGCGTTCTTCACATGCATTTCCACATGCGGGTTGACAAGCGCTTTCCAAGCGATTTTAGCATCACTTGGAAAGTGCTTGTCAACTTCGTCACACTATATAAATCCATGCAAATGGCATGTATTTATTTAGTGTGACCTAAAGAATGGTTAAAAATAAAATCTATACTTACTTTCTGATGGCCCCCGGAGTCTTGATTCCCTCCGGCAGCGGTAGACTAAAGGACCTGCCGACGTCAGCGTCTTATGACCAGTCACATGACTATGACGTCAGCGCAGGTCCTTCATTCCATCACGAACTGCCGGCAAGCAAGGAGGAGCGCATCGGGGGCCGCCAAAAGGTAAGTATATTTTTTATTTTATTCTTTTTTTTACAGGTTCTATGGTACCCAGGTCCGGAGGAGAGTCTCCTGTCCTCCACACCCGGGTACCATCCACACATTAGAACGCATGGAAAGCGCATCTACATATACAGTGATGTGGATTCCATGCGATCTAATGCAAGTCAATGGCGGTGAAAACGCAGCGCTTCGGCAAAATAATTGGTAGTGCTGCGTTTTTTTCTGCAATGATAATCCGCAGCGGAAATTTCCGCAACATGTGCACAGCACATGCGGATTATCATTGGGGGACATGGCAGGCCTTCTACCATGTGTTTTTTAAGCGTTTCTGCAGCGTTTTGCCGCTGCAGAAACGCTTAAAAAGCGCATCTTGGGCACACAGCCTTAATGTAAAAAAAAAGTGCTTCCGTTAAATGGGTTGTCCACATTTGCAGAATCTTTTTCTTATTTAAATACATGCAATTGGGTTTCATTAAAAATTTTGCACCGTTTGCCTCCTATGTCCACGTTTTTTTCATGTGAGGTTTTGAATTGGACAAGGCTGATAGACAAGTTTGGTCACATGCTCCTCCACCAGCAGCCATTGTAAACGCCGAAGAGCGCTGCAGTCTGAGAGAAGCTGCACAAACCAAAGCTGAATAAAGACCTGTCTATAATAGTAAGTGGCACAAAATCATGTCCCCAACACATCTTAAATTAAAGATAGTGGTCAATCCCGGTAACTCATTCTGCAGCCAGCAATAGACGGTGTAATACAGAGGCTATAGGAGGCAAATGGTGCAAAATTTTTAACCAAACCCAATTGAAAAGTTTTTTTTTTCCCTCTGTTACATGCATTTAAGAAAAATAAATAATCCCAGAGCTGGACAAACCCCCTTTAAGAATTCTCTTCCAATCTTAATATCTTTGTTTGTGACTAATTTTTTGTTCTTTTTAATCTCAAGAAAAACAGAAGGAGAAACCTGCTGTTCAACCAGGTATGCAGATAATTATTGGCCCTTGGTTAAAAAGTGCTTCATTCAGCTATCGGACAATGATATATTGTGTAAATCAGGTTTTTGTGTTACGTGCTTGGGGTTTCTTGTTTGGGTTTTTTTTTTTTCAGATCATGGGAAAATGACTAATCTTGCAATTTTCACACAGGGCACCTGGGATTTTTTAGACTCTCATATGGACATTAGACAAATGAACCAACTCAGACCCTATGTGTTGTAGTGAAGAATCTAATGAGCATGTGCAAAGGTCATTATGGAGGGGAGTATGGTCGCCTATTGTGATCGGTGGATTCTGTGGACAGAAAGTCTTAGTTTAAAGAAAGCCAAGTGGCCATTGTGAAAATTGCAAGATTACCAATTTCCTTTTTTAATAATTAGAAAATAGGAAGGTTGCTGAAGGAGGGAAAGAATGTGAATAAAATGTAACTTTTATTAATTAAGCTAAAACTATTGATAATCATACATCCGTGAAGATGCCCTTCAGTGCCAGTGCTCTTAGAAAAAGCCGGTACCCCCGGTGAAACGCGCATCAGGGACGATTGTCCTGTCCATGTTTAATGAATCGGCATACTAGGGACATAAATGCCATTCCCCGGTCCTGTCATTGTGCCGGTTTTGCCTCCCAAGTGCCTTATGACACAAATAGCAGTATGCAGCATGCTGTATGCTGTAGTGCTTTTGTGATTTGATCATCTTCAATGGCACTGACCGCGTGCGCACCACCTGCACGCGGTCAGTCTGGAAGATCAGTGCCGGAGACTGCTCTAATTTGCGTGCTCTGCCTCATTCATTCATGGGGTGCCAGCCGTTATTGCCAATATTACTGTGGCATGTATGAAATATCCTCACTATAGGATCGCATTGTTACAACAGCGATCGTGGATAATGAAATATCTGCCGTCTATTCATTCATTTTAGACATAAGCACATTAGTCCTATAGATTTGATAGAAATAATAAATGAGGTTGATGGATGGTGGCTTTCTTTGTATTGGTCCCCCATTATATTGAGCGATGTTCTTTATTACATGGCAAATTTAATAATTTTTTGACAGTAAAGACGGGGATGGATGGGATCCCTGAATAGGATATATATAATACCCAACCATTCAATTGCAGGGACATTGGTTGTGGCATTACCTTGATTTGGTGCTGTTACATTTAATTCAGGACTTTGTGGGTCACAGCTGTCTGTATCTCATTGCAGCAGTGACCCAATATATATCCTTCACGGATGTATGATTATCAATAGTTTTAGCTTAATTAATAAAAGTTAAATTTTATTCACATTCTTTCCCTCCTTCAGCACCCTTCCTATTTTCTAATAGTTATGTAACTGGTGGTGGCCATCTATGTGAATATTGTCCAGTTTAAGTCAGACTATATTTAGTTTGTTCCTTTTTTATTAAGATCGTAGCAAGAAAAAAAAAATACATCTAAGGGTCCATGCCCACGATGTGTTTTTCAAGCGTTTATGCTGCGGAATTTTTGCTGCGTAAACGCTTGGGAAACGATTGGTAATCCGTCCCCAATGGAATTCCGCACCTTCAGTGCCCATGCTGCGGATTTTTCCGCATCGTTTTTGATGCGCTCAGAAATCCGCAGCATGTCCATTATTTGTGCATTTACGCATGCGGAATTGCCATCTACAATGCATTAGAAAACTCATGGCAATTCCGCATGTGCAAAACGCGCGTCAAATTCCGCACGCGTTTTTCCAGGCAAGGAGATGCAGAAATTTTCTGCTTCATTTCTGCTTCGTGGGCACATAGCCTAACACAATAAGCCTGATTTAAACACTTGGTTATTTTCTGTTAATAGCTTTGCAGATATTTTTAATCTGTATGTATGTATTCTGCAATATGATATTTAACATTTTTCAAGTGGGAGAACTTTACCCAAAAAGTCTTGCCAAATAGTAATCCTGCCATAGGAACTCATTGTCCACCCATGATTTGTCATGTAGCGTTAAAAGGAAACACAGGCATCATGTATCGGAGACTGGCTCCATTATTGCAGTCCTATGTGTTTCACTCTAATGTTGCTTGGACTAGTCAAGTATCCTGCGTTTTCAGCCCACCCCATTCTTATAGATTGTCGGGGGAGGGCTGGGACGGCAGTTTGAGAGCAACATGCATGGCAGCAATTATGAAGCTGATTTTGAATTCATACAGCATCATAAGTATTAAGGTTTTCAAGAAATTTGTTATCAAAATATTGAGGAAAATTTTCAATTTATGTCAAATATAGCATTTTGTTTTTGGTTCAAGATTTTAAATCTGCATTGACTGTATTGTTCTTGATGATAAAGCCCACGGTAGCTGATGCCAAGCATTGTGTTCATTAGTATATGCAAGTGTTGATGCCCAACCAAAACTGTATACCCATCAGCCATAGTTTTTTTGGGTTTTTACATCTTTGATAAGGTCACCACTCGAAACCATAGAGTAGAATGGATGGAATAGATGTATTCACACATCCATTAAAATCATGGATCTGAGAGCGAGCTTCATGTGACTGAGCATGTCCTATTCTGAACTTGCTTTGTAGATCAGAATAACCATTAAAGTCTATGGATCCATCAGACAGGGATGAATATCAGAGGCCTTCTGATTTGTCTTTGTGTTTCATGGATCTGTTCCTTAGTGATAAATCTGACTAAAAACGTAACCTTCAAGGGTTCTTATTATTGGCTTGGAAGTAAGCACATCTCTTCAGTGGAGAAAAATGGAAGCAGATAGGACAAATAAATCGGTGTGGTAACACACGGATGCATGTATGCAGCCTTATAGGGGCTTTTCAAATATGGTATAGAACATCACCAGACAACTCCTCTCTACTGACTACATATGTTGTGTGCGCGCCTGGTTATAATTGATTGATTATTTTGCAGAAATCATTCCTGAGAGCATCGGAAGGAATATTGTAAAGTTAAAAGATTACATGTCCCGAAGAGACAGGGAGCCTCTAATTGGTAGGTCTTCAGAAAAGAAAGTCTAAAAGTAGACATATTAAGAAAATGTGTTTTGAAATGTTCCACAGAGATAGACAGTTCAGCTCCACGACTGGGGAAACGTTTGCCTAAAATATGACCGCACTGAACAATCTGTAATAGAGCTGAGCGTGCAGGTGGAGCTGCTGAGTCTATCTATCAATCAATGTAAAAAAATTAAAACGTTACTGGTCTCAGATGAATTTTTTTTTTTTTTTTTATGAAAATGTTATAGGTCTCAATCACGCCACAAATGATGATTTTTTTTTTACACCATAGACACTAGAGCATGATGCAACCCTGCGAATCATTCTTAATAAGCACCTATCACCAGTCTGTGGCCACCCTTTTTGTTTAAGAAAAGAATGTGCAGCCTCAGACTGGTGATTCTTCTAAATGTCTCCTATTAGAAAATATGGTCACATGAGTCCTTAAAGGAGTTTGTCCACTACTCGGACAATCTGTTCTCAATCACTGTTTTTCATCCCAAAATAAAAAAAGAAAACGACAGCTATACTTGCCTCCGGATGTCGTCACTTTTCGAGCAGTGTCGTCACTGGCTCTCCCAGGGTCTCGTGTGACATTATGCCACATGAGCTCTGCAGCCATTCAGCTTCCCCTTAACTCTCTCCTGCTTTGTTCAAATCTGACATTTGGAGGTAGTCTGTAAGTTACAATAGCCTGTTTACACAGCGTTTTTTCTTTTTCTGCAGGTTTGGAGTATGTGCTGGAATATAATACTAAATCAATAACAAATCAAATTGAACCCAAATATTTTTGTGAGCTTTGTGAATGTGACTTAGAGCTGGACCCAATGGTGGAGCATTTAGCTGGTTTTGGACACCGTAAACTTTATCTGGTGAGTATTTGTAACTCTCTTTGCAATATCAGGATGTATACTTTCATTGAAGAAATAAAATAACAAGCAAAAAGCATACATGCATGTAGATGGCTTTCACAAGTTGTGGGGAAAGAGACTTGTTTCAGACATCCTTCCCAAAAGTGGAGAAGTTTAATAATTAGACTTTTTACACCTGTATGTAAAATAATCCAGGATTTAGAACATAGACAAAATTGACTTATTTTCAAAACCAGTCAGCTTTGTATGTTTGTACAAGCAGTGTCATAGAGAATGTTCTACATATGAATCCCTTCAGTACACAGCTTGTTTGGCTTTCTTTTGGTATGAACTGTTCTAAAGTCGCAAATTGCACAAAACAGTGGACAATTGATGTAGTTCATCAGGATTGGCCATGGTCTACAACTTTTAGATAGACATTTTAATACTATAGGCAGAAAATGGCTCAGTTCTGCTCATTTGCAGTTATTAGGACACTTTGATTTAAGCCATAACAGCATCTAATTGGCACATTTTACTCTGATTCTCTTCAGTTTTAGACTGGCATATGAAAAATCAATCTTGGTAGATCTCCCAGTATTTCTCTGTAATTGATTATACAAATAATTTATAAATATATACTTGTATATGTTAGTTCCTTTTGATTTGATTTTAATTAACACAACTCTCAAACAGGCAAAAGAATATCCATATGTCCTAAAAGCTCAGTCCAGCAGCAAAGAAGACCCATCTCAGTTTATAAGAAGAATGGCTTTGGAGATAGAGAGAGAGGAGGGAACAAAGATGTACTTGGTATGTTTTATTAGTTTCTAATTTATTTTCATGAAACGTTCTAAAATCTTTTGAGCCACACTTTGTATTTTGTTTGTAGGATGCACTGCCAAAAGTCTGTAACCTATAAAAGTTAATTTAAGTTTAGTGATATGAAAAAAGTATTACTGGTCAGAACCTTCAAGCCTTTGAAGAGGATAAGAGCGAATTTGACCATTCGTGAGAAAGACTACCAACAATCCTATAAGCTCTGTTGATCTTGCTTGCATGGCTTTTAAATTAATGCTTAAATATTCCAGTAAGAGGGGTCTCATTATATTTCTTTTGGAAGTAACAATCCTAAAAGTCAATATCGACCATTTAACGAGCTTTGCCATATGACTTAGGCCAAGTCATATGGCAGGGCTCATTAAAAGTTCGATACTGACTTTTAGGACTGCTACTTCCAGTAGCTAGCACTAGAGTTCAAGTCCTCTTCCTCTCTGAAGAGGCAACTTGCATATTAAATTTCCCATAAGAACATGTATGGCATATAAGTCTCCTCACTCTGACATGACAGGCCTGGCTTGTCACTCTCCACAATTAGTACCTTTACCCTTTAGATCGCTGTATAACCCTATTCCTCTAGTGATCTCCTGCTGATAACTTATTTCATCACACATACAGCAAACATTACAGTAAGTGACACATCACTGGAATTAGGGGCTCTGCCTTTACATTATGATGCTCTCGGATTAGGTGGCAAAAACCTGGTAAAATTCTCTTTTAAGAGAGCTGTGCATCAACTAATGCCCACAAACCTCAATAAACTTAAGCAACATCGTAAAGAAGAGTTTGCTGAAATTCCTTCAGAAAACTTCAGACTAAAGACGTCATACAGAAAAACGATTACTTGAAAATATTGCAGCTCAAAGTTATTCTTTTGATTAGTGTGTTTGTTAAAGAAGCACTCCCATTAACTTTTTTTTTTTGCCCTTAAACCTGTGTTAATGTTAGTGTAATGTCAGTGTATTTTATATATTCATGGTGGTCTTCCTTCGTTATCAAACTCTGGTCCTCTTTCAAGTCACGTGATGACGATTCAGACTTGCTTCGACTTTCTCATGACTATGTTTGTATAATGTGTGTGTACAATATACCGTATTTTATTATAAGACACACTTTTTTCCCCAAAATTTGGGAGGAAAATGGAAGTGCATCTTATAATTCGAATGTAACTTAATGTGGGTGGGGGGATGGCGGGATGGCGGCTCCGGTGGAGCGGGGTCACAGCAGGTAGAGTCGCTGCTTCAAGAAGCTGGTATTGGCTGCAGGAGTGGGGTTGATGCTGCGGGCTTCAGGCTCGGAGGAAGGAGTGTCTCGGTGGTGCGAGGCTGCGGTGGGCCCCAGGCTTTCACAAAATGTCAGTGGTATCCCTGCACTTCCCATTGTTTTCACTGCTGTGGACTTCAGCGAAAATGGATGCCAGAAGGCTGCACAGGCACAGATCGAGATCTCGTCTCCAGAGATCTCAATCTGCGCATGCTCCGCATCCGGCGTCCACTTTCTTGAAGCCACCGCAGGGAACTGAATGTGAAAGGGCACTCCACTCCCCAGCACCGACATCTAATGAGTGCCCAGGCACTGCAGCATCGCCCCACCAGGGAACACGCAGGGCTTTGTCAGGTTACCAAATGCTATGGGCAACTGTGAAGTGAAGGATCTTCTAGTATTAAGTCTTGTAATGGTAATGTTGTTTAAATGCTTTACAGGTTGATTCATCAATATGGCCGGACACCATGATGACTCTGAGGACAGCAGACAGGAGTGAGTGCCTTACGCTTTGCCTTTTGTATTTGTTTCCCAATTCCTAAATCTCATACAACACTTTCTTGGTATAGCAATTCCTTTAGACAATGTGTGTTTAAATGGGTTTACCATAAAAGGCATTTATCATCTATAGAATCTGTTTCCGTGGGTGCTGTACTCTGCTGTTTTTGTCAGTCCCATTGACATTAAATAGAGCAGCAGGCTGCATTAATGATCATTACTACAGTCATACTCCTCAATGTGGTCATGCATTAAGGAGGAACTAGGTTGGGGATCCTTGAGGGACTCCAGTGATCAGTCACATATGTGTTTGAAAACCTAAATTCCATCATTTTTACTGAATGCAGTGCCATTTTTTCAGTAAAATGATAGAAACCTGAGGGACTTCATTATAAATCAATGGGGTCTGTTTGGTGAAAGTAGTAAGAGAGAGGTCATTGCACCTTGTAGTGTATGCGATGTGATATCCAGACTGTTATGTACAACACTGTAGAATATACAAAAATCAAGATTACATAGGTGGCGCCTATAACTACTTAAGACATTTCTACCCTTCCCTGGCATTCTTTATCTAAATAGTTGCATTAGAGTGTTGGGAAGAGAACGATGTTTGTGACTTGACAAGGGGGGGTTGAAATGTCACAAGCATTTCTGGTCGCTTCCCATGTAATCGCATGATTCTTGTATTTGCTACTGTGTTATTGTACACCATAAAGGATGAAGATCACCTTTTGAAACACTCTGGAATGTGCAGTAAACGTTTACATTATTATTTATCAGATATGCATCCCCTAGTCTACTTGCACATCCCCCTCTCCTTTGTATCACGTGTACTTCACGTCTCTACACTCTCTGGTGAAAGTGCTAACCTCCATGTGATCTATGTTTTGATATGAATTTTGTTTTTCTAATACAGAACAGCAAAATAGAGTTGAACGCCGATGTGTACCTAGTCTAATATGCCAAACCTTCCCATACCAAATATAAGATGGCCATTTTGTCTTTAAATATAAGTTGTCTGCCAAAGGTGATAAAAAGACAGTAAAGGGACATTTACACCAGCCGATTTTGCATTGTTAAATGGCTGCAGATCTGTAAATATTTACATATTGGTTGTCAATTAATAACCTTTTTAAACAGGGAGAGCGAACGGCTATTCAGATGTACATTGAATGATCTGTATTAGATCGCTCAGTGCACATAAACAATGTGCGCCTTTAGGATGATGATCTTTTGTGCACCACAAAAGATCATTTCACCCAAAGAGCAAGCTTGCCTGTTTAGACTGCAAGTTTATTGTGAAAAGAGCATTCCGAGGAACACTTGTTTACTACAAGCTGGCAGTGTAAATACTTTTTGTGCTTACATTTGGTAATAAAATGTTTGTTTTTCTTTAACAGAAATGAGAAAGAAATCAAGGTAAAGCAATTGTTTCCTTACAGTATTACAACCGATTCATGTTGACCACAAATGTTTTGCACAGGTGTTTTATTTTCATATGCTTTATTTAAAATAATTGACAAACTTTATTATACAGTACTGTCCAAAAACTTTTATGCAGGTGTGGATAAAATGCAAAGTAAAAATGAAATAAAAATGTTAGTTTATATTTATTTAAAATGTAAAGTGATTGAAAAACAAAGAAATCACATCAATATTTGGTGTGATCACCTTTTGCCTTCAAAACATTTAGCATTGATTCTTCTAAGTGCCCTAGTCATTGCTTTTGCTTCTTTGTGCACTTTTTTTCTCTCTGCCCTTAGGTTCCCTAGCCAAATATCATGGAGAAATGACCACAGATCTTCTGTGGATGTAGGCTTGCGAAAATACTTCTGTCTCTTCATGTAATCTGAGACAGTCAATAATGTTGAGGCAAGGGCTCTGTGGGGGCCATGTTATAGCTTCCACGACTCATTATTTTTCTTTGCACTGAAGATAGTTCGTAATGACATTGGCTCTTGGGGGCTGTTGTCCTGTTGTAGTATATATTTGAAAATCAAACACCTCCCTGATGGTATTGTATGATGGATGAAAAATCTACCTGTGTTTCTCAGCATTGAGGGCACTATTCATCTTGACCAAATCCACAACTACATTTGCTAAAATGCCGACTTAAAACTTGCAAGGATCCTCCACCAGGCTTCACTGTAGCCTGCAGACATTCATTATTGTACCACTCTCCAGCCCTTTGGCAAACAATCTGATTTCTGTTATAGCCAAATATTTCACATTTTGACTCATCAGCCAGAGCACCTGCTGTAATTTTTCTGCACATCAGTTCCTATGTGTTCATGTATAGCTGAATCGCTTGACCTTGTTGAAATGTCAAAGGTATGGCTCCATGAAAACCACTTCTGGCCAGATGTCTCTGAACAGCGGATGGGCGTAGTTTGGTTCCACTGGTTGCTGCCATTTCTGAGCTGATGGCACTGCAGGCCATCTTCCGATTTCAAAGGAAAGTGAGCATGATGTCTTTCTTTTGCAGCACTGATTCTGTTTCCTTGGCTGACCACTGCATTTTCAGAGTTTGGTATTTTTTTGGTGGTTCTTCCAAAGAGCTTGAACAGCACATCTTGCAACCTTTATCTGCGTTGAAATTTTTTCCTGGGAGAGACTTTGCTGATGTAGTACAGCTACCTTGTGTTATGTTGCTGTGCTCAGTCTTGAAAGAACAAGGAGCCCTGGAAGTGATTATATGGCTCCAACAGAGCCCTGCTCTCAGCAGTTAGTCTGCTGGGATTACATAAACTGCTGTGGAATATGTTGGCACTATAGAAATAAAAATGTATTATTATATGAAGAGACAGAAGGATCTGCACAAGCCTACATCAAAAGAAGACCTGTGGTTAGTTCTTTGGAACAACCTTCCTGTCAGTATGGCCGTATGAAGGCTTGTTTTTTTGTGGGACGAGTTCTACTTTTGAATATCGCCATTGATTTTACCATATAGTGTACTGGAAAACGGGGAAAGAAAATTCCAATTGCATTGAAATGTGAAAAAAAGTGCAATTCCACAATTTTTATTTGGGTTTTTTATTTACTTTGTTCACTATATGGTAAAACTGACCTCGCGATATAATTCCCCAGGTCATTAAGAGTTCGCAGATACCAAACATGTATAGTTTATTTTTGGAAAAAAACATCGCATATTGTATGAAAAAAAGTTTTTGTGTTTGTCGCCGTTTTTCGAGACCCACAGCGTCTCCATTTTTCGGGGTCTGTTGCTGAGTGATGGCTTATTTTTTGCGCCCTGAGCTGATGTTTTGATACCATTTTGGGGTAGATGCGATGTTTTGATTGCCTCGTGTTGCATTTTATTGTAATGTTGCAGCAGCCAAAAAACTGTAGTTCTGGTGTTTCAATTATTCTTCTCGTTACGCTTGTTACCGATCTGATTTATTTTGTATTTAGATAGATGGGACATTTCTGAACTCAACAATACCAAATGTGTATTATTTTATATTTTTTGCAATGGGACAAAAAGGGAGTGATTTTTTTTTTTTTTTTTTTTTTTCCATATTTTAAAAACTTTTCCCACCTTTAATTTTAATAGTCCCCTTAGGAGACCTGAAGCTGCGATCGCATATGCTATAAAAAGCATGGCTTCAGCCCTTCTAATATGACAGAAATCACAATCTCCTATAAACGCTGGCCAAGAACCCCAGTGTTCACAGGAGTTTTGTAATGGCGGGCACGGAGGTCTCCGGTCAATAAAAAAACGTTTTGGTTTTTTTTTTATTAATTTAGTTATTAATAAATTAATAAATTTAATAATTAATAAATTTTTATTAATTTAGTTATTAATTGTTTAAAACCAGTAGAATATTGACCTGCAGAACCACGTTACCCTAGTCTAGTAAAAAAAAAATAGATTGTGGAGTTGTTTTTAACAATTACAGCCCACTTTTTTTTTTTTTTTTTTTTTTACCTGGCCTTCAGTTCATCATATGGTAATATGAACAACTAATCCCTCATAAAAGAAGCTTTTTAAATGGCTTTGTTGACTATAGAATACAAAAGTTATGACTCTTGGAAGTAAAAAAGAAAATTGGGGGGAGAGGGGATTTATTAGGAATAGAGGAAATAACTGAAATCTGATGGGTTCTCTTTGATGCAACTTGTCACTGCTTTTGTAAAGGAACTTTTGCTTCAGTAACTCTAATTCATTGTGCTTTATATTTTCAGATGGTCTGATGACAAGAATGTAAGTAATGTGTGTATATATGTAATACAGTGGGTACAGAAAGTATTCAGACCCCTTTAAATTTTTCTCTTTGTTTCATTGCAGCCATTTGGTAAATTCTAAAAAGTTCATTTTTATTCTCATTAAAGTACACTCTGTACACCCCTGTACACACTCTGCACCCCATCTTGACTGAAAAAAAAACAGAAATGTAGAAACTTTTGCAAATTTATTAAAGAGAAACTGAAATATCACATGGTCATAAGTATTCAGATCCTTCGCTCAGTATTGAGTAGAAGCCCCCTTTTGAGCTAGAACAGCCATGAGTCGTCTTGGGAATGATGCAACAAGTTTTTCCACACCTGGATTTGGGGATCCTCTGCCATTGCCAATGATTTAATTAAGAGGTGTAGTTTGTAAAATGAGGTCTCTTATGGGGGTTCTGCTGTCCTGACACCTCAGAGGCTCTGTGACATGACACCTGCAAAGCTTTCAAGGCAAATCTGCACTCTGATATGGCACTCCTTCAATTCTGAACATTTTACTGTGCCTGAAAAGTAGTTTCCAACCACATATGGGGGTATTGACATACTCAGGAGAAAATGGACAACAAAATTTGATATGCAATCTCTCCTATTAGCCCCTTTGAAAAATGAAAGCTTGGGGCTAAAACAACATTTTAGTGGAAAAAAATATTTTTTTTCATTTTCACAGCCCAATGTTATACAATACTGTGAAATACTTTGAGAGGTATATTTTCCAAAATGGGGTCACTTGTGGAGGTTTCTGCTGTTTTGACATCTCAGGGGCTCTGCCAATGTGACGTGGAATCGGCAATCTATTCTAGCAAAAATTGTGCTTCAATAGTCAAATGGTGCGCTTTCCTCCTCGAACCATAATGTGTGCCCAAACAAGAGTTTCTGACCACATATGGGGTATCCCTGTACTCAGGAGACATTGTACACCAAATTATATGATCTGTTTTCTCGTGTTACCCTTGTAAAAATGAAACATTTTGGGTTAAAACATTTTTTGGGAAAAAACACAATTATTAATTTTCACGCTCCAATATTTTAAAATTCTGTGAAGCACCTGTGGGTTCAAGGTGCTCACCACACCTCTAGATAAATTCCTTGAGGGGTGCAGTTTCCAAAATTGGGTCACTTGTGCCCCCCTCCACTGTTTCATTGTTTTAGGCACATCAGGGGCTCTGTAGACACAACATGGCTTCAGCTATCTATTCCAGCCAATTTTGCTTTCAAAAAGTCAAATTGTGCTCCATCTCTTCCGAAATTTGCCGTGCATCCAAACAGTTTTCCACCACATACGGGTTATCGGGGTGCTCAGGAGAAATTGCACTCCAAATTGTCCTGTCCTTTTTCTCCTACCCTTGTGAAAATGAAAAATTTGGGACTAAAGTAACATTTTTGGGGGAAAGATTGTATTTTCTTTCCATATTGCTTTAATTCCTGTGATGCACCTAAATGATTAATAGACTACTTAAATGTGGTTTTGAGCACTTTGACGGGTGCATTTTTTTAAATGGTGTCACTTTTGGGTAGTTTCTGCCATATAAGCCCCTCAAAGACACTTCAAATGTGCTGTGGTCCCTAAAAAGAATAGATTTTGTTGGAAAAATGAAAAACTGCTGATAAAATGTTAACCCTTCTAACGTCTTAAAAGAAAATGTTTCAAAAATGATGCAGATGTAAAGTAGACATCTGGGAAATGTTTTTTATTAACTATTTTGTGTGATATAACGATCTGATTTAAGGGCATAAAAATTAAGTATGAAAATTGTGTAATGTTCAAATTTTGTTACATTTTCAATATTTTCATAAATATACACATCATATCAACCAAAATTTACCACGAACATGAAGTACAGTGTCAAACATTTTCAGAATCACTGGGATACGTTGAAGCTTTCCAGAGTTATTACCACATAAAGTGACACATGTCAGATTTGAAAAATGAGGTTCGGTCATTAATGTACAAAGTGGCTTGGTCCTTAAACAGGACCTATCACCTGCACACATACTACAGTATATTATAGTAAGGAGATTGTAGATATAAATAAATATGAAATAAATTACCTTTTATAATAATAATGACTATATATAATTACATGACAGAATCGCAATTCTAGGAGCTGCCATCTTGGGATTGGCAGCTCAGCGTGCAGTGTTCTAAGGAGACACCCCCAGATCCCAGGCTGGTTGCTAGGCAGCGCCTCTAGCCAGCAGCAGTGCAGTAACCCTAACAGCTCATTCCCCAAACTGTACCGTTATAGAAACACAAAAAGCCTATAATAAAGGGGCAATATAGAGGTGGATATATATATTTACAGAATATACGCACACACATCTCACCATATATACATACACCACACACATTTTTGGTGGAAAATGGGAATAATATTTTTTTTAATAAAATGGTGGTGCTTCTTATAGTACGCTTTTATGGTAGTTAACCTGGGGCGGGGGGCGAAGCGGGGTCCCAGAAGGCAGGATGGCTGCTGCAGGAGTGGGGTGATGCTGTGTGCCCCAAGCTGGGAGAAGGGGGTGTTCGTGGGTGGTGTGAGGATACGGCGGGCCCCAGGCTTTCCCAAAATGTTGCCGGAGCCCCTGCACTTCCCTGGTTTTCAATGCAGTGGACTTTGGGAAAATGGCCACTGGAGGCGTCGCATGCACAGATTCAGATTTCAGCACCTCCTCAAAGCATAAAGACCCGCATTATCACCCCACCCCTGCCAACACAGCCGCCAGCTTCCTGCAGCATTGACCCTGCCTCTTCCTGGGACCCCGCTCCACCGCAAATCATTGTAGTAAATGAAAGATGAAGGTGCCAACTAATGAAAGCATTTTTTTTTATGGCTGCAGTTTTTGGGGGGGGGAATTGTTTTTTGTTTTTTTTCCCTGTATATAAACTGACCACCATGCGTGTTCCCCATGGTTGCGGTCCTGCTGTAACTCATTGATGCATAATGTCCATCATATTAAAATGTGCTTATCTGTAGTGTTCACATGTATATCTGTTTCAATAGGATGAAACAAGAATGAAGAAGGCTCTAGCCTATCTGGTAAGAATTTATTAATATACCTTTTTGATTACAGAATGACAATGAATGAAAGGGGCTGTGCTTACCAGAAAAATGTTTAAAAAAAAAAAAAAAAGTTTACTAATTTGTATTCTCAAAGGACCCCCGATTTCTAGTAAACAGCAGGTGTACTTTTAGTTTGTACTTGTAATCCGGGGTGTGTGAAGGGGACTGGCCGCCTGTCTTAATTCAGTAGCTAAGCTAACCTTCACTGTCATGGCCAATCCGTAAAATTAAAAAACTGGAAAGACCATAATAATTTTATTTATATAGCGTTAACGTATTCCGCAGCACTTTACAGTTAAGTAGGGACATATACAGACAATATAAATAATACAATGTATCATATTTCAACAGTTACAGGAGGATTGAGGGCCCTGCAACCAAGTTTACAATCTATATGGAAATGGGGGGGGCACAATAGGAAGAACATGGTCATCAGCCAATATTTGTCTAATGGCATTTTCCATGTGGTATTTGGTGCATGGAGGATGTGGAGACAGATGAATACGTAGGGGCAGATTAAGATTAATATTTAGGAAGGAACAGGGGAGAGTTAGGTTGGTGAGTTGAGGTGGTAGGCTTGTCTAAACAATGTGTTTTTAACCCCTTAATAGCCTATGACGTTTTAGTATGCTATAGGCTATTACTCCCGGTTCAGCGCGGGCTCCGGCGCTGAGCCCGCACTGAACCGGGCACATGTCAGCTGATTCTTACAGCTGACATGTGCCCGCAACAGCCGCGGGTGGAATCTCGATCCACCCGCGTCTGTTAACCAGTTAAACGCCGCTGTCAATCTGACAGCGGCATTTAACATCGGCGCGGCCTTAGTCCCACCCATCGGTGATCACGGGTCACTGATAGGTCGGCATGACAACCCGGGGTCTGCAGCAGACCCCTGTGGTTGTCATGTCTCGCTAGCTACGAGCGCCACCTAGTGGTCGGCGCTCATAGCACAGGAGCATTTCTCCTGCATACAGGTGATCTGCTCGTCGCCTGTATGCAGTAGAAACGATCAGGAAACTGCAGCTTCTAGTCTCCTATGGAGACTATTGAAGCATGCAGAAAGTGTAAAAAAAAAATGGTTTTAAAAATATTAAAAAAAATATAAAAGTTTAAATCGCCCCATTCAAAATAAAATAATGAAACAAAATTCCCACATACACATACTTAGTATCGCCGCGTTCAGAATCGCCCGATCTTTCAATATAAGAAAAGAATTAATCCGATCGGTAAACAGCGTAACGAGAAAAAGATTCTAAATGCTAGAATTACGTTTTTTTGGTCATCGCAACTTTGCAATAAAATGCATTAACGGGCAATCAAAACATCGATTTTATCCCAAAATGGTATCAATAAAAACGTCAGCTGGCGTTTAAAAGTACAACTCGTCCCGCAAAAAATAAGCCCTCACATGTCCATCTTGACTGAAAAATAAAAAGGCTATGGCTCTGGAAAGAAGGGGAGCAAAAAACGGAAAAACCCAAGGTCCTTAAGGGGTTAAGGCATGTTTGAAGACATTGGGTCTAGATATCAGTCGGATCGTTTGGGGCAGTGCATTCCAGAAAACTGGCGCGGCACGAGAGAAGTCTTGGAGACGGAGGTGTGTGGTTCGGATTAAGGAGGATGTTAGTTTTAGATCAGTTGCAGAACGGAGGGCACAGGAGGGGCAATAGACAGATATGAGGGATGAGATATAGGGTGGTGCAGAACTGTGGAGAGCTTTATGGGTGAGAGAGATGAGTTTGTATTGTATTCTGTGGTGAATGGATAACCAGTGCAATGACTGGCACAGGGTAGAGGCGTGGGTGAAGCAGGCTGATAGAAATACGACCCTGGCTGCTGCATTCAGAATGGATTGGAGAGGAGAGAGTTTGTTTAGAGGGAGGCTGATCAGAAGAGTTGCAGTAGTCCAGACGAGAGTGAATAAGAGCGATGGTAAGAGTTTTTGCCTTATCAAAGGTGAGAAAAGGTCAGATTCTGGAGATGTTTTTAAGGTGCAGGTGACCTGAACTAGTGCGTGATTTGTATATGGGGAATAAAGGAAAGTTGTGTGTCAAATGTGACCCCCAAGACAGTGAGCTTGCTGCTTGGGAGTTATGGTGGCGCCACCCAAGGAAATTGAGTCAGGTAGAGGGAGGAAAAATGAGTTCAGTTTTGGAGAGATTCAGTTTCAGATAGAGAGAGGACATGATGTTAGAGACAGCAGATGGACAATCACTGGTATTTTGTATTACAGTGGGGGTGATGTGAGGTGAAGAGGTATATAGTTGGGTGTCACAGCATAGAGATGATACTGGAAGCCAAATCTGCTGATGGTTTGCCCAATAGGGGCAGTATACAAGGAAAAGAGGAGAAGGCCTAGGACTGATCCTTGTGGAACCCCGATAGTAAGGGGAAGATTAGAGGAAGAAGAGTCGGCAAAAGATACCGTGAAGGTGCGGTCAGAGAGATAGGAGGAGAACCAAGAGAGAGCGGTGTCCTTGAGGCCTATAGAGCGGAGTATAGTGAGGAGGAGCTGGTGATCCACAGTGTCAAACGTGGCAGAGAGATCCAGGAGAAACAGCAGGGAGTAGTGACCATTAGATTTAGCTGTTAGTAGATCATTAGAGACTTTAGTGAGAGCAGTTTCAGTAGTGTGTGAGGAGCAGAAACCAGATTGTAAAGGGTCGAGAAGAGAGTTGTCTGAGAAATAGCGTATTAGACGGGAGTGGACCAAGTGTTCCAGGAGTTTAGAGATGAAGGGAAGATTAGAGACCGGTCTGTAGTTAGCACTGCAATTCTCATCCAGGGATAGCTTTTTAAGTAAAGGGGTTATGATGGCATGTTTGAAGAGGGAAAGATACTCGAAGAATAAGAGAGGTTAAATATTTTAGTTAGGTGGGTAGTGACAGCTGGGGAAAGGGACTGAAGAAGATGTGAGGGAATAGGGTCACTGTTGCAGGTTGTAGGGCGAGAAGAAGCGAGGAGTCTGGTCACTTCTTCTGTGACCGGCTCGAAGATGGAAAGTGAACTTGAGGTGTGGGAAGGAATGGGATCCAGACTGAGGGAATTGTGCAAGAATGTCTTGACTGATATGATTGATTTTTTTGTAGGAAATAAGTGGCCAGATCGTCAGCACTTAGGTTGGTGACGGGGGTCTGTATTTTAGGGCTCTGGAGGGAGTGGAAGGTTTCAAAGAGTCGTTTAGGATTGTTGGCTAGAGTTGTGATGAGAGTGGTAAAGTAGACTTGTTTAGCCAGATGGAGAGCAGAGTTATAAATTTTGAGCATGAACTTATAGTGGATGAAGTCTTCTGCTGAAAGTGATTTTCTCCACAGACGCTCAGCGCACCTTGAGCAGCGCTGGAGAAAACGTGTTTGCATCGTGTGTCAGGGCTGCCGTGGCATAATAGGTTCTTAACCGGGTAAAAAATATATCAATTGATTGGAAAAATTGTTCATTTGGCAGAGTTCTGTGTCCACAACCACTTATTTCACTTAGATAAAAGCTCATGCAGACCCACGAAGATAACAGGATACCGATGGTGAAAAAGGGGTTAATTCTTGTACTGCATGGTCAGAGGAGACTGTTGATGGATGGAGCCAGAGACCTGTGTAGAATAAATGCACTTTATTTGTCAACGCGTTTCGAAATTACACACTTCTGTGGACAAACCAGTGACCTTCTTCTACACTATTGTTATGGCCAATGCGTAGACAGAGGGACGCCAATTTGGGCTTTCAAATGAGCCTACCTTCTAGCCGACTCTATTCGCAAATAGTTCTAATAACATGTTGAACACAAACCAAAAAAGTGCAGCTGTTGGGATCACTTCTGATAACATAAGGTCATGGCACCTTTAGAAATGCCAATATATTATTACATTGTGTATATTTTAGATTAGGAGCACGGCTAAAGATTCTTTTTTCTTTAAATTGGACAACACCTTTAATTTTTTGCATCCATAAGCACAACCTGTTTGCAATTTTGCTTGTGTTAGCTCTGTATGTCATTATTCTGCAGGTGACAAGTTTAACAGGAGAAAAAAAAGTAAATTAACTACATCAGGTCTTCTCGCATCCTAATGAACATGCCACTTTACCATTGGGACATGAAAAGGCAGTGAAATATTGGTACCTCTGCCTAGCAGCATTGCATTTCCATTGCTAAGAGATGAAGCAGAAGGAATTGAGTACTGTCATTGTTTACAGTGCTCAATTGACTCTTCACATCCCGTGGTCAATAACAGCTGCATGTAAGGAGTGTGACAGAGGGAGATTGCTTTGTCTGTCACCCCATCAGCTCCACACAGCAAGATTGTAGGGTTCCAGTGCTAGCTATTTCAATCAGAAGCCTAAAAGTGGCTTCCAGGTCTGTCATAGATCAAGGCCTAATAGACCAGCCACAGCCTCTCCTCCGGACCCCCCGGAAGTGAAACTACCACTTCCTGGTCAAAAGTCACCGGCACGCTCATAAGGGAGCGTGCCCTGCGCATAAGCAGTCCCGGACTATGCGGTTACCGGCTGACATATGGAAAGTCGCTGCCACCCACACGCGCACGATTCCAACCAGCGGCGGCAACTCAAGGACCCGACACCGGCGCTGCAAGGAGCCCTTCTTCCAGGCAACCAGGCCGGGCCTGGGTAAGCTGTTTTCGTTTATTATATGCGCCTGATCTTCAGATGCAGGTTCCCTCAAGGACAGGAAACCAACTGATGCGACGGAGAGGTTCCACCCTTTTCGTTCAGTAGGTTCCTGTCCTTGATGGGCTTACCCCTGCTCTTTTGTGATGTCATGGGGGAAAAGAAAATAAAATCTTCAAAAATTATGAATCCCAAAATGGTTCCAATAAAAACTACAGCTAGTTACATAAAAGAAAAAAAAATAATCAAAGCTCAGTACTCAAAAAAAAAAAAAAAGTCATGAGTCTCAGAATGATTCAAAAAAATATTTTTTTAAACTAAATTTTTGTGCAAAAGTAGTAAAGAATTAGTTATAAATTAGGTATCACTGTAATCATATATGTCCATGCTATAAATCTATATCTTTAATTATCCTGTACAGAGAACACAAACAATTTAAAAAAATCTAAAATTGCATTTTTTTTTTGTTCATCATTCAAAACAAAAAACAATAATTGATCAAAAAGTCACATATACCCAAAAATACAATCGATGAAACCTACAATTTGTTACGCATAAAACAAGTCTTCACACAAGTCACTTAACTACGGAAAAATCCAGAATAACTGCTTTTTTTCTTTGTTCCGTTTGCCAAAAATATATAATTTAAAATTATCAAAAAGTCATGTGTATGCCAAAATGGAACCAATGAAAACTGCATCTTATCATGCAAATAAGTCCCCATATAGCTTCGTTGCCAGAAAAATGTTAAACTTTTGACTCTCAAAATGTGGCAACATGAAAAAAAAATTTCAGTGTCCTTATTGCAGAAAAGTAATAAAACATAGTTAAAACGACACAAAATTTATATTGCCATAATCGTGCTAACTCACAATCAAGTTAACACATTTTCTTGGCTGTTTGGGGGACACTAAGAATACATATTAGAAAAAAGCAGACTCCTCCCCAACAGGCTACACGTGGGCTGTCGACACCAAGCCATGCAGTTTAGCGTAGTGTTATGCATTTGTGTTATGTATCAGAGATGTGAAGTCTCTCAGTGCTCCATTTCATGCCGGTATTTTGTGTCAGAGGTCAGATCGTCTCTAGGGCTATAATTGGTCACTGGTTTCAATCTGCCAATGTGGAAGATCTGGCTACGCTAGGTCGTCCTTGCCTGGGTTCAGCTGACTTCCCACATGGAGTAGAATCTTTCTGGGTCTTATGCCTCCAGACGTCTGTTCTTCTATCCCATTGTCCTGCAACATAGTCCTCAGTCCGCGTCTTTGGAGTTCTTGCATTTGCGTCTATGGATGAAAGTCTTAGCAGAATGGGTTCTACAAGCAGCAGTTACTTGGGTAGTAACCGGAAGGATTGCTATTCTTCCTTCTGTAGTACTGGTATTATACAGACACCAGAGGCAGGCGGAGGGGCAGAAGCCGAAAACCCTACCCACAATCCTGCCCTTATGCACCAAAAGCATTTTACCTGAAAACTTCAAATGTGGATTAAAGAACAACTACTGTTGAGGGAGGGTAATAACCCTTCACGGTTGACCAAGTGAGTGTCAAATTATTATGTTGATTGCGCAGTCCACAGAAAACCAAACGGAGGCAATGCTCTGTATGGGAGGATTCAAAGAATCTCTGATCCCGTTTATTTTGCTTAGCATTTTATATTGTTTTGAGTTTATTAATGTCCAATCATCTACTGCCGTACTACAGGCTTGAGCCAATGTTAGTGCAATTATTACGGAAACACATATATGGTCATATTATCGTTAGTTCAAAGCACGCTGGAAATTTACAAGGTCAATCCTGGCCTAGACTAGTTAGATAACAGAAGCAGGGTGTCTGACAGAATGTTCTTGTGAGAAAAGGTTAGTGTGATAAAGTTGCAGGGAAGAGAAAGAAAGAATGTATGTTATGCAAGGAGTGATAATAACATGATTTTAAAGCAAGCAGACAAAATGGAGTTGCTCTAGCATGAGTATCAATATGTCCTTTACACTCGGATAGCATGAATATTAATGTCTTTTACATTCCCCCCTAAAAATTTTGTTATTATCAACAATAGAGGTGCTTTAATCATTCCCTTGTCGTCCAGGTCCTCAATGCTGGTTACATCTGGGAGGTCCGTGTACAGTAGCACTGGATGTTGGTTGACAGCGTCCTCCTTGCTCTCTGATGACTGGCAGGTTTTCCTCATGCAAAATGGGATACAATAAAAGACTAGTTTTAGTAAAACATATATTAACAAGATGCAAGCAGCAATATGCAACACTCCTTGTAATATTCCAGCAATCCATCCACCAATCCCTTTAAACCAATTAGCAGGATTCAAAAAAGTAGAACGTATCAGACCACCAATTGTCTTTGGTCAATTCATTATGTTTGTTATATTCTTCCCTGAGTTTCCTAATGTTTTCCATTTTAGTCTTTAACCGTATGGTAGAGTCAGGGTCAATATAGTGACAACAGGCTGGGCCTATAACTTGACACATCCCTCCTTGAGCTGCTGTCAAATAGTCCAGCACTAAAGTATTTTGATTAGCCACTATGATGAGATGATTCTGCACCGCAACAGTAGTATTAATTACTTCCAATACACTCCAAATCTGGTCATCTAAGTAATCAGTGACTTCCACTAATTTGTCCCACATTTGTGTTACCATAGGGTAGAGGAAGACAGTACTGGCTATCTTATTGGGTATACTCATTTGTACTAAATGAGGTCTTCCTGATGGGTGTGGGATATTGTCCTTAGCACGTTTATAGATGGTATGAAGAGGGATGGCTCTCATATCTACTTTACTATGGGTGATGAGATAAGTGGCTGGAGTTAAGGCCTTGTCGCATAACGAGATCGCTAGCGAGATCGTTAGTGCGTCACGGTTTTGGGATCGCTGGAGAGTCGTTTCGTGATCGCTGGGGAGCTGTCAAACATGCAGAACTTCCTAACTATTTCGGCTGCCCCAGCGATCTAACTAACGATCTCGGCGGTCGTTGGGACGCTTTCACACAGCAGCTATTTCAACGATCCACACCTTGATAGGGACTGTACTGTGTCACAAAGGCATGCATAAAATCACTTTTCCGTGCCCCCTCATCTCCGATTGGTGGACGCTATTGCGTTCTGATTGGGCGGCCTTGGTTTAACATCGCTACTGCGTTTCCGGTCAGATGGGATCGCTACTGCGTCTCCGGTCAGACGGGAACACTGGTGTGTGCGTTGTTCCTGTACAGATGTATGGATGTCCATATATTTATATGAAAATATATATAGAGAGAGAGAGAGAGAGAGAGAGATATGTAAATGGCCATTTATGTGTATGCATATCTGTATGTTTGAGAGTATGTATGTGTATATATAGTTATCTATATATGTATGTGTATATGAGTGTGTGTGTGTGTATATATTTATGTACTTAAAAATATGTATGAGTACATGGATGAATCTGTTTACATAAGAGTACACGAATGTATATGCATGTATGTATCTGTATACGCATGTGTATACATATGAGGTGTGTGTATGTGTATATATATATATATATGGACTGCTTACTGCGGTGACTACTGCTTCTACTGAAAGAATGAGAAACAAAGCTTTTGCATAGTAGAACACACAGTTTATTAGACACATCAGTACAGAAATGTCAGTAGTGTAGAAACATGAGTAGTTGCCCACTATAGGTTCTGATGCTGCCAAGGAACAGCACCAGGACCGTTAAAATACTGGCAGTAGTTGTCGCGGCAGGTCTTCGCATCATGGGTGTTTCTGCCATGTCCCACTGGTTGAAGGCCTGCAATTGCAGGATCGTTTGCACGCCATTCACCGAGCTCCACTTCCCCATTGGCTAGGTCCACAGAGTCCACGAAGCCAGGCGGACAGTACGTAATTGCATCACGTCGACGAAGAAAGTTGTGAAGCGTGCAACAGGCCAAAACAACAGAGTCTATTGATTTAAGCTTCATGTTAATTGGCGTGTGAAAAACTCTGAAGCGGTTGGCCAGGACAGCGTGTCAGAAAACGTGCTGTGTGGGTGTGTATGCACAAGACCCCTAAAATATCTGCCCATGCAAAAGCATATATATACAGATAGAAGCCAAGATCTCCCTACCTGAAGAGCAATGATAGCAGATAATTGGTAGATGTCCTATAAATGAATTAAAAATGGAAACTCATTTGAGACCCCAAACAATACCTACCTTGCTAAAGATGTCTGATTTCTTCAAAGTGGAGTCACAGCCGGAGAACGCTGGTGGGATCCGAAAACAAGGACGCAGTAGCGACCACCAATCGGGGACAAGGGGCGTGGAAAAGTCCAATTTATGCACGCCTACAGTTCTGAATCGCTAACGAGGTCGTTGATAAGGTGTCAAATACAGTGATGCACACTGCCCAGCGGGAGCGCAACGACCCAGGAATGATCCAGGAAGCTTTGTAACGATAAGCGATCTCACAGCAGGGGCCTGATCGTTGCTACTTGTCAGACATAACGAGATCACTAGCGAGATCTCTATTGCGTCACGAAAACCGTGACGCATCAACGATCTCGCTAGCGATCTCGTTATGTGTGACGGGGCCTTTAGCCAGGCCAACATACAAGTCCCCCCTACTCCGACTGGGAGCCATTTATACGCATTATTCCCACAGACCCAATATGTGGCTGATGGCAGATCCCATAAAACAGAGTGCTGTAATACTAATTTATGTACCAAATCAATAAAAACTGTGTTATTTGATAACCTACACCATGAAGGCATTTGTCCCAGGGGGCTACAATATCCAACATCCGGATTGCCACATGTTGGATCACTAGGCTTATATTCAGAAAATTCACGTTTCGCTACCGCTGGGGTCGCCAGGAGCACCCGGCATGGTCCGTCATACAGTGGTTCTAGTCAATGTTTCCGAACATGCTTCTTCACATACACATAATCTCCAGGCTTGAGGGTATGACAACCTTCTACATCAGCTGGATCTGGAATAGAAGATGATACTAACGCATTGGGTGTTAGTTAGTACTTTGGCAAGCTGAATCACATATTGCACAACATAATCTGTTTCTTCTGATAATTGTTGTGGGATAAATCTAGCTATGGCTGGTTGTGACCCAAATAGTATCTCATAGGGTGACAGTTTGTGTTTCCCTATGGGGGTGGTGCGTATGTGATATAGTGCAATGGGAAGGAGCTCAGGCCACTGGGCCGTAGTCTCCTGCATCATTTTGGTTAATTGCCTTTTCAGTGTGCCATTCAATCTCTCCACCTTGCCACTTGACTGTGGATGGTAAGGAGTATGTAACGCTACTGTTGATCTGATCATGGTAAGTATTTCTTGATATACGCATGAGGAAAAGGCTGGTCCTTGATCACTTTCGATAACCTCTGGGACTCCATACCGGCAAACAACTTCAAAGACCAACTTCTTGGCAGTGGTAAGGTTGCAGCCTCTACCAATGTATCTGAAGTTGTGACAACAGATCCAGTATGAAACCTGCCAGAGGTGTCAGCATATCTTGATCCATCCGTATATAATGTAAGTTCTGGATCATCCAAGGGTACTTCCTCCCTCCCCCACCCCCCCCACTAAAACAAGTGGAGTTGACTCCTCAGTAATTTGTTCCAGACAGTCATGCGGTGGAGCCTCTTTCCCCTCTCCTTCAGGTGCTGGCAGCAGGGTGGCTGGGTTGATGGTGGTGCACCGGTGTAATTTCACATTTTCTGGCAAAATCATCAAACACTGCAGCCGCAGGTGTCTCTGTGTAGACAGATGTTTAGGTTGCTGTGTGGCGTGAACTGCTCGTAGACAGCTGGGGGAGGCCCTGGCTACCGGGTCCAGATGCGCTGAGTAATAACCGACTGGGCGCTGCTTTGTACAGTGTCTCTGCGTGAGTACTCCGGCTACATGCCCTCCCGTCTCAGAGACATACAAATGGAAAGATTGAGCATAGTCTGGATTTCCAAGGGCAGGGGCTGTCATTAGCCTTGACTTTAGTTGCTCAAAGGCTTGTTGCAGCAGTTCTTGGTGGTCCTTGTTGTTTACATCAGCCAGAGTGTCTTCATTTAATGCATCATGTAGGGGCTGCATCAGACGTGAGGCGTCTAGGATCCATTGTCTGCAATATGTACATAGTCCGAGGAACCGTTGCATCTCTATGGGATCTTTTGGGAATGGTAGCAGGTAGATGGCCGTCTTCCTTTCTTCTGTGAAATGTCTGGCACCCTGAGTAAGGCAGTGGCCTAAGACGACCACTTGACCAAGGCAAAACTGAAGTTTCGAGGCTGAGACTCGACAATTCAGTTTTGCTAGATGCTTGAGGAGGCTAACACTGGCCCTGATGGACATTTGCTCCATGGGGGCACACAAAAGAAGAATATCCACGTTTTGTAAAAGTAGTACCTCAGAGTTGTCCAGCTGCTACGGCAGCAGACAGCTAGACATGTTCTTTGCAAACGGATTAGGGCTATTCTGTGCACCCTGCGGCATCACCGTCCAAGTCAATTGCTTGCCCTGATATGTAAATGCAAACAGAAACTGACAGTCTTTGTGTAGTGGAATGCTAATAAAAAAAAAAAAGTTTGCTAAATAAATTACTGTAAACCAGACAACGTGTATGTGCATCTGTTAGAAACTTAAGGATATATGACCATCTAGAGAATTAGTTTACATCACCATATTTTAGCCCTAACGTCAAAGTGGACATAAGTATGTGCTGTTGAGGGTAGTGGATTGATCAGCCAACTTATCCTGAGCCCATATTTTAAGGGCTTGACAGAAGTTAACCCCACTCTCATACGTATTGACGTCTAATGCTCTGTCACACACTGATCATGATGATCTTCCTCATACACATTCCGGGTGTAGTGTGTATTGCTGCCTGTATTCTGGGTGTGCCAAGATGGCCGCCACTAGAAGGAAGCATACTACAGGAGGGGTGCGCCAAGATGGCCGCCACCAAAGGGACATCTGGTCAGAGGCCGGAGGTGATGCAATGGGTGTAGCAACATGGCCGCTGCAGTAAGGGTTGGAACTTTGGGCGGACATAGTGTCCCATCCTCATCTGTTATACCTAAGAGTGGCTTGGGTAGTAGCAAGGGGTGGGTCTCCTGGACGGGGCATGTGACATGCAACACAATAATCTGCTGACAATGGATTCTGCTGGCCACAATTAGAACATTCCCTACAATTCATTACGCCGCCATTATCAGAGAGCAGTATCTTTGTAATACACATAACATAGCGTCTTTCCCTTATTGTCAGTATTTTCTTCCTCCATTCACCCTTTTTTTTTCTGCAAATTCTCTGCTGTTCTATATCAAGCCAAAGCTGTGTGTAACAATCCTTTATCTTCTAACTTTCCCTTTTTCTTCTTCATAATTAACCGGCCCTTATCTGGTAGCTTGCATGTTTTAGGTAACTGTTTAAGTTTCTGTGCATAACTTTTCCCTTCTTTCAATAAACTCAGCGCAGCCTTTTTTCACATCCGCTGCATTTTGTAGCACAAAACAGTCAGACACTGCTGTTACAGTGCTAGATAATTCTCCCTTCTTTACATAAAAATAATTAAAACAACCAGGCTTCGTCTGCGAGCGAGAAGGCGGATGGCAGGCTGAGGCCTCCCTCCCACCTTAAACACTTTTGGTGCATTCTTAAATGATCTTTTCTCTTCTCGACCGATCATGATATTTCTCACCTCCTGTCTGTCTCTCTCTCACCTCCTGTCTGTCTCTCTCTCACCTCCTGTCTGTCTCTCTCGCGCCTCCTGTCTGTCTCTCTCTCGCGCCTCCTGTCTGTCTCTCTCTCGCGCCTCCTGTCTGTCTCTCTCTCGCGCCTCCTGTCTGTCTCTCTCTCGCGCCTCCTGTCTGTCTCTCTCTCGCGCCTCCTGTCTGTCTCTCTCTCGCGCCTCCTGTCTGTCTCTCTCTCGCGCCTCCTGTCTGTCTCTCTCTCGCGCCTCCTGTCTGTCTCTCTCTCGCGCCTCCTGTCTGTCTCTCTCTCGCGCCTCCTGTCTGTCTCTCTCTCGCGCCTCCTGTCTCTCTCTCGCGCCTCCTGTCTGTCTCTCTCTCGCGCCTCCTGTCTGTCTCTCTCTCGCGCCTCCTGTCTGTCTCTCTCTCGCGCCTCCTGTCTGTCTCTCTCTCGCGCCTCCTGTCTGTCTCTCTCTCGCGCCTCCTGTCTGTCTCTCTCTCGCGCCTCCCTGTCTGTCTCTCTCTCGCGCCTCCGGTCTGTCTCTCTCTCGCGCCTCCTGTCTGTCTCTCTCTCGCGCCTCCTGTCTGTCTCTCTCTCGCGCCTCCTGTCTGTCTCTCTCTCGCGCCTCCTGTCTGTCTCTCTCTCGCGCCTCCTGTCTGTCTCTCTCTCGCGCCTCCTGTCTGTCTCTCTCTCGCGCCTCCTGTCTGTCTCTCTCTCGCGCCTCCTGTCTGTCTCTCTCTCGCGCCTCCTGTCTGTCTCTCTCTCGCGCCTCCTGTCTGTCTCTCTCTCGCGCCTCCTGTCTGTCTCTCTCTCGCGCCTCCTGTCTGTCTCTCTCTCGCGCCTCCTGTCTGTCTCTCTCTCGCGCCTCCTGTCTGTCTCTCTCTCGCGCCTCCTGTCTGTCTCTCTCTCGCGCCTCCTGTCTGTCTCTCTCTCGCGCCTCCTGTCTGTCTCTCTCTCGCGCCTCCTGTCTGTCTCTCTCTCGCGCCTCCTGTCTGTCTCTCTCTCGCGCCTCCTGTCTGTCTCTCTCTCGCGCCTCCTGTCTGTCTCTCTCTCGCGCCTCCTGTCTGTCTCTCTCTCGCGCCTCCTGTCTGTCTCTCTCTCGCGCCTCCTGTCTGTCTCTCTCTCGCGCCTCCTGTCTGTCTCTCTCTCGCGCCTCCTGTCTGTCTCTCTCTCGCGCCTCCTGTCTGTCTCTCTCTCGCGCCTCCTGTCTGTCTCTCTCTCGCGCCTCCTGTCTGTCTCTCTCTCGCGCCTCCTGTCTGTCTCTCTCTCGCGCCTCCTGTCTGTCTCTCTCTCGCGCCTCCTGTCTGTCTCTCTCTCGCGCCTCCTGTCTGTCTCTCTCTCGCGCCTCCTGTCTGTCTCTCTCTCGCGCCTCCTGTCTGTCTCTCTCTCGCGCCTCCTGTCTGTCTCTCTCTCGCGCCTCCTGTCTGTCTCTCTCTCGCGCCTCCTGTCTGTCTCTCTCTCGCGCCTCCTGTCTGTCTCTCTCTCGCGCCTCCTGTCTGTCTCTCTCTCGCGCCTCCTGTCTGTCTCTCTCTCGCGCCTCCTGTCTGTCTCTCTCTCGCGCCTCCTGTCTGTCTCTCTCTCGCGCCTCCTGTCTGTCTCTCTCTCGCGCCTCCTGTCTGTCTCTCTCTCGCGCCTCCTGTCTGTCTCTCTCTCGCGCCTCCTGTCTGTCTCTCTCTCGCGCCTCCTGTCTGTCTCTCTCTCGCGCCTCCTGTCTGTCTCTCTCTCGCGCCTCCTGTCTGTCTCTCTCTCGCGCCTCCTGTCTGTCTCTCTCTCGCGCCTCCTGTCTGTCTCTCTCTCGCGCCTCCTGTCTGTCTGTCTCAGGGGAGACTAATTTTTTCTGCTCCACTGAAACATTGATCACTACAACTGACAAAAGATCCTTAATTTGTGCACAGCACGAGTCCGGCCGGACCTCCCTGTTCCACTGACTTTATTTCACCCCCTCCCATCGGGGGAGTCTCGAACGGTCAGATTAAAGGAGGAGAACTCTCATCCGCAGTTCTCCGGACACTAGATATATGTATATCTGTGTGCGTGTCCTACCCAATCTTCGATCACCTGCCGCGACTGAAACTAACAGTGTTCAGTCTCCTAAGGATCTTTATCAGAAGTTGAGAAAGATTCACTCAATATTCACTTGTCAGTCCGAGGTGATACTGCTTTAAAAGTAAACAATATCAGACCCCTAATGGGACTACACCCCTTATAGTCTCACCTTTGACTATATCCAACCAAGACGTCCGGAGATACTGCAAACAACCACACACCACGTGGAAACCACGCCACACTGCCTTAACACTAGTAAAGAACTTGTGCACTTACCGTGGCTTTTTGTGGGGGATGATCAGTCCCAATTCTAGTGGGGGAGGCTGAAAGCAAGTCTCTTTGTGGACGTCCAGAGGTGGTGGGGTGTCCCTGGTTAGGAATCCGAGTCACGGCACCAGCTGTTGAGGGAGGGCAATAGCCCTTCACGGTTGACCAAGTGAGTGTCAAATTATTATGTTGATTGCGCAATCCACAGAAAACCAAACGGTGGCAATGCTCTGTATGGGAGGATTCAAAGAATCTCTGATCCCGTTTATTTTGCTTAGCATTTTATATTGTTTTGAGTTTATTAATGTCCAATCATCTACTGCCGTACTACAGGCTTGAGCCAATGTTAGTGCAATTATTATGGAAACACATATATGGTCATATTATCGTTAGTTCGAAGCACGCTGGAAATTTACAAGGTCAATCCTGGCCTAGACTAGTTAGATAACAGAAGCAGGGTGTCTGACAGAATGTTCTTGTGAGAAAAGGTTAGTGTGATAAAGTTGCATGGGAAGAGAAAGAAAGAATGTATGTTATGCAAGGAGTGATATTAACATGATTTTAAAGCAAGCAGACAAAATGGAGTTGCTCTAGCATGAGTATCAATATGTCCTTTACACTTGGATACCATGAATATTAATATGTCCTTTACAATACAAAGTGGATTTCTTCACTAAAAGTGTTGATTTAATCTGTATAACATCTCCAATATGGCCATGCCTTTACTTTACACTGCTAAATCATACTGACAGGTTCTCATTAAGGGTTTAGGTAACCTTTAATACATGCAAGATTCCCTAAAATTAGCAATACTGTTAATGTTTGTGTCCTACAGTATGAAATATGCAAATTTGTTAGCTGTTCTGCCTTAACTTAATTATCTGTTAATGTACACAGATGTGCCTTTCTCCAATGTCTTTTTTTTATTTCAATTCCAGGAATCATTTGAGATTGACAGTGAAATTGAAGCAACGACCGTAACAAGGCTCTGTGAGAAGCTGACTGCTAATCTGAAATTCTATAGTACCAATGCAATGCAAGTTGCAGTAAGTTTGTACTTATGGGGTTTTTTTGGTTTGTTTTTTTAAACTACATGCAGCGCATTTTCATCTTTCATCAGCCATGTACAGGCAAGCACATTTATGTATACTTAATATTGTGCTTGAGGGACATGAAAAGGTTGGTCTTAATAGGCATTTGCTGTGTTTTGCAATGTTCCATTCCAAAGGATTTTAATTACGGCAAAGGAACCTTGAAGAGTTTCTCCAGCACTGACAAATTGCTGACCTGTCCATAGGAATAAGTCATCAATATGAGATTGATGGCTGTCTAATTCTCGACTAGGAGACAATGCGCAGTACTCTGCAGCGGGCACTGTGCAATGTTTGGGGCTTCTGTGTTCCGTCATATACATTGCTTCGTTTTGGCTGCTGTGGGCACAGTTTTCAGCTAATCAGTGAGGGTTCTGCGCATCATTATCAAATAGGTCATCAGTAGTTCACTCTGGACAACCCCTTTAACTTCAGGTCCTGTAAATTTGTCTCAAAGCCAATAGAAACAAATCACCGTTCTGCTGTTACTTTTTTAAACTGCGGAAAGATCAAGGAAGTCATTTTTTATCACCTGACATTTAAAATACTAACTGCTTGCTCTCGTAATTTGACTACCGCCTGTGTTTTGAGTGCTGACTTGAAGCCAGACTGAGGATTTTGAATGTTGTGGCAAAACATAGCAATGCTTCACTATTGCTTTATTTGCGGGATAGAATACCCCTTTCTCAAAGACCCTTCTTCTGATTAGCATTTGCTGTAGTTTAGTTTACAGGTTTGTGAGCCCAGATGTTTGTAATAATATGTTGCTTTATTGTTTAAGCTTTTTCCATCTAGAGTTGCTAAAGCACAGGACGTGGCCATGTCTTTGGTGAAGAATGTTGCAAACCAACGTAGGCATAATGCAAAACAGAAGAAATCAAAAGCCAACAAAAGACCACCAAGTAAGTTTTTTCATGATGAAAATGAATGTACAAATGTCTGAGAAGGCATTATACTATAAGACATTATCACGTACTTTATTTTACTAATTATAATCAGGTGAAACATGTATTCTTTTTTTTCCCTATTTTTTAGATCTTATTTTTTTCCTTTTATATGCCTTTATTCTATTTTCTGTACACAATAGCGGGGGCGGCAATCTTCCCGAGCTACTGGTAACCACATTTAAAGAGAGAGGCCTCACACAGCCACATGGACTATAGAAACTGGTAGTCTGGAGATATTCATTGACTTCTGTGGGAAAGTCTTCTAGGCAGATCCTATTACTTATGTAGAAGTCATTGTTTAGGGATTGTAGGGGTGAACTGTGAATGTGTTTTCCGCTTCCAGCTTTATAATAGATATTTCCTGTCATTGTAAACCTGCCTCTGATAATGACTACTGAAATGTGATCTCTACAGAACAGGAAGTAAAAGCCCATTGTAACCCTCAGTGGTCCTTATGAAAACTGCAATATTTCAGTATTTTTGTACATGATAGGTTCCACTGAAGTCAAGTTTTGTTTTGTGATCTGATCTCTGATACATGCTCCCTGAACTACACTGCAGTGTTTCAGAGAAAAACATACATTTTAAAGCAGAGCTCCACCTACAGCTGTTAACCTGTTGTGGGGGTTTCAACTATTTTTGCACATCAGGGGCTCTCCAAACGTGACATGGCGTCCTCTCTCGATTCCAGCTGATTTTGCGTTCAAAAAGTCACACAGTGATCCTTCCCTTCTGAACTCTGCCGTGCGCCCAAACACTGTATTTTCCCCACATATGGGATATTGGCTTACTCAGGAGAAATTGCATAACAGTTTTTGGGGTCCATTTTCTCCTCTTACCCTTGTGAAAATAAAAAAATTGGGGCTAAAACATCATTTTTGTGGAAAAAGTTAGATTTTTTTATTTTCACGGCTCCATGTTATAAAGTTCTGTAAAGGACTTGTGGGTTCAAGGTGCTCACCACACATCTAGATAAGCTCCCTGAGGGGTCTAGTTTCCAAAATGGTGTCACTTGTTGGGGGTTTCCACTGTTTAGGCACATCAGGGGCACATCCGCTAATTATTCAAGCAAATTTTACAATCAAAAAGTCAAATGGCGCTCCTTCCCTTCCGAACCCTGCCGCGCGCCCAAACAGTGGTTTTCCCCCACATATGGGGTATCTGCTAACTCAGGAGAAATTGCACAACAAACTGCATAGTGTAATTTCTTCTGTTACCCTTATGAAAATGCAAAAGTGGGGGCTGAAAAAAACATTTTTGTGGTAAAAATGTGAAAATTTTATTTTTACGGCTCAATATTATAAACTTCTGTGAAGCACCTGGGGGTTCAAGGTGCTCACCACACATCCAGATAAGTTCCCTGAGGGGTCTAGTTTCCAAAATGGTGTCACTTGTGCCTAAACAGTGGAAACCCCCACATCAGGGGCTCCCCAAATGCAACATGGCGTCCGCTTATTATTCAAGCAAATTTTACATTCAAAAAGTCAAATGGCGCTCCTTCCCTTCCGAACCCTGCTGTGCGCCCAAACAGTGGTTTTACCCCACATATGGGGTATCTGCTTACTCAGGAGAAATTGCACAACAAATTTTGGGGTCCATTTTTTCCTGTTACCCCTGCGAAAAAAAAAAAAATGGGTCTAAAGTAACATTTTTGTAAGAAAAGTAAATTTTTTTTCTTCCCCATTCCAAAAATTCCTGTGAAGCACCTGAAGGGTTAATAAAGTTCTTGAATGTGGTTTTGAGTACTTTGAGGGGTGCAGTTTTTAGAATGGTGTCATTTTTGGTTATTTTCTGTCATAAAGACCCCTCAGTGACTTTAAATATGATGTGGTCCCTAAAAAAAAAATGGTTTTGTAAATTTTGTTTGAAAAATGAGAAATCGCTGGTCAACTTTTAACCCTTATAGCTCCCCAATAAAAAAAAAAATTTGGTTCCAAAATTGTTCTGATGTAAAGTAGACATGTGGAAAATGTTATTTATTAACTCTTTTGTGTGACATATCTCTCTGATTTAAGGGCATAAAAATTCAAATTTTGAAAATTGCAACATTTTCAAAATTTTCGCCAAATTTCCGTCTTTTCCACAAATAAACGCAAGTGATAGCGAAGAAATTTTACCACTATCATGAAGTACAATACACCACGAAAAAAACAATCTCCGAATCGGGGGGATCCGTTGAAGCGTTCCAGAGTAATTACCTCATAAAGTGACAGGGGTCAGAATTGTAAAAATTGGCCTGGTACGTGCAAACCACCTTGGGTTGTAAAGGGGTTAAATGCCGCTGTCTATCTCTGACATTGGCACGTACTTTGCACCGACATGGGCACACGTTCCATGCGCCTGTCGACTCCCCCATGATATTTTTTCATTTACATGGTGAAAAAAAATTAGAAATTTAGTAAAAAGAAAAATATAAATATTTTTAGACCCATAGCTTTTTAAATTATTTTGTCAATGGACCTGAAGGCTTGTTTCAGCAGCAGATGGAAGGAAGGGAGACACAGTCATTACTAGTGGAAGGGAGACACAGTCATTACTAGTGGGTAGGCGGAGCCCACATAGGATAGAACACCTCAGATTAAAAAAGAGTGTTGTCCGGCCCCTCCAGCTTGGGCTCCTCCTACTCCAGCTCTCCAGTCTAAAATTTGAGGTCACAGAGGATGGTCGCTGCTGGAAGCAGCTCCTCAGAAAATTTTTTTATTTTTATCTGACAGAGACTTGGACCCCCGTGGTCTTGAGGTCTCAGGGGTCTCAGCGCTGCTGGACCCCCACCCCTCCCTTGGCGGATCTGCATTACCCTTTGAGAGAGGTCCCTGCAGAACCCTGCCGGCCCCAGGGGATGAGGGATGCTTCCCTGGCGGGGACGCAAACCGCGCATCTGGGGTCACTGCGTTCTCCGCCCTGGGGGGAAGCTTGGGCACAGCGCCACAAATCCCTGGGGTCCCTGTGGCGCTCAGCTGGGTGAGTACTCAGCATGTTAATGAGTTTTGAGTGCTTCAGCGGCTGCTGCGGCAGCCGCTGCTACATGTATTCAGGTGGTGACTTGTGTTTTTTTTGTCCGCAGGTGGATGCCGGCAGGAGCGGAGAGCGGAGGAGTCGCGCGCGCTTTTTTTGAAGCCGGCGGGGGGCGTGGCTTCGCGCCTTCCCGGTCTTTCGCGGGCAGGAAGCGCTCTGAGCGCGCGCTTTCTCCTGCCCCTCCTCTTCCGGCTTCTCTCTCCTCACAGCGCGGCGGCCATTACTGAACGGCTTCCATCGGGCTCCTCACTCTCCTCTCCTCCCGACAGACCGAAGGAACACTGCACCGCGGCCAGCTGGGTGAGTCGCTTCTGCCTGTTAGGGCAGAAGCTTAACCCCTCACCCCCTCAGCGCAGGGCACCTTTCTGAGGCACAATAAGGTGGCAGACTGTGCTGTCCTGCAGCTATTACCTCATAGAGGTTCCTTTTTTTTGTCTGGGGCTCGCACATCCTTTTCATTTACAGAGGTTGTGGGGAGTCTGCGACATTAACCCCTTATTAGGCGGTTATCCCTTAATTGGGGGTCAGCTGGGGTAGCTCTCTCTTTAAGAGCTTTAACCCTTCAGCTTTCTTTTAAGAAACCACACTGTCCTACTTACTGACAGGTTTAACCTGCCATATACTGTGTGAGGGCATGTCAGATCAGGGTCCAGGAGGTGCGGACCGTCTCCCAGGTCCGCTACAGGATCAGTCTCGCGTGTCTGACACGCAGGAGTCCTCGACGGCGTCAAGCGCAGCGGTCGGGGGTTTCGGTGATGGGGCAGTGGTCAAAATGGAGGCCCTCACTCGTTCTATTGATGGCCTGTCTGACCTTCTAGGTTATTGGGTGTCAGCTAGATCCTCTCATGGCATGAAGCGCCACAGGCCGGTACTGCCCTCCCCGCGCAGCGACTCGGAGATCTCTGTTATGGAGGGTTCCCCTTCAAGCTCAGATGGGGAGATGTCCGATTCGGATAAGGAGGATCGGCAGGGGCACTCTGCCTCTTTTTTGGGCCGTGCAGAGGCTTTTATTGGAGCCATGAGGGAGGCGTTACAGTTTCCGGAGGAGGTAACTAGACGTCCTGGTAAGTCGGCCCGGATGTTTCAGGAGTCGCATAGGTCGCGCTTGGCATTACCATCTCTGGATGAGCTTAATGGGGCAGTGGAGAAGGAACGCCTGTGTCCAGATAAACGTTTTCAGGGGACACGGTTTTTTGAGGCACTGTATCCGTGTTCCACGGAGTTGATTGATAATTGGATTCCTTCTCCTGAAGTGGATGTCCCTTTATCCCAGCTTAGCAAATCCTCATTACTGCCTGTTAAAGGGAAGGCGAGTCTGCAGGATCCGCTGGACAGAAAAACGGAGATGGCGGCGAAATCCATCTACGAGGCCGCGGGTCATGGATTCAGAGCGGTGCTAGGATCCATGTGTGCTTGTAAAGCTTCCCTAAGCTGGTTGGACCGTCTACGGACGGCGTGGCAGGATGGATCCCCGCTATCCGAGGTAGATGGGCTTTTCAAGTTGTTGGAGGATGTGGCCCGATATGGCAGTGATGCAGGTTTGGATACCGCGTCACTGCTGTCCAGGGCGCAATCCTTGGCGGTCACAGTCAGAAGAGCACTGTGGCTCAGACAGTGGACCGGGGACGCGGTTTCCAAGCAAGGTTTGCTATCTTTAGCTTACAAGGGTGGTCCGTTATTTGGATCTGACCTCACGGAGCTGATTGTCAAGGCAAAGGCAAAAGAAGCGGCCTTACCACAGCGAAGAACTGTGGCTTCTGCGTCGGGCAGGCCTAGTGCCGGTAGTAGTCGGCGGCCCTTTCGGTCCAGGGGACGGTCCGGTCAGCCCTCTTGGGGATCGGGTTGTCCCTCTTTTTCAGGAAAAAAGGCTTCTCAGAAATCCCGCACTCCCTGGAAACAGAGCTTCCGTCAAGACAAGCGGGAAGCTGACAAAAAGCCCGCTAAGGCGGACTGACGCCAGGTTTTCACTCGAGGGCTCTCGAGTGGGGGGTCGCCTGCTCCAATTCGAATCGACTTGGGCGTCCCGCGTTTCGGACGCCTGGGTGACGCGGGTTGTGTCAGCAGGCTACTTCATAGAGTTTCTTTCTCGACCCCCGGACAGGTTTTGCCGATCTCGCATTCCGTCAGAGCCCGAGCTAGTTGCCGCTCTACGGCAGGAGGTCGATTCCCTTCTGCAGAATGGTGTGGTGGTACCGGTTCCGCCAGGGAAGAGGGTTTTATTCAAACCTCTTTGTGGTCCCCAAAAAGGAGGACAAATTTCGCCCCATTCTGGATCTCAAAAGATTGAATCGGCATGTCCGCACCCGGAAATTCCGCATGGAGTCGCTTCGCTCGGTTGTGGCGGCCCTGTCGCAGAACGACTTTTTGGTGTCAATCGACATTCGCGACGCTTATTTGCATGTTCCCGTCGGAAGGGCCCACCAACGCTTCCTTCGTTTTGCCATAGGTCAGGACCATTTCCAGTTTGTGGCCCTACCATTCGGGTTGGCCTCGGCGCCCAGAGTTTTTACAAAAATTCTGGCACCTCTCATGGCGATCCTTCGAAGACAGGGGGTTACGGTTCTTCCCTACCTGGACGACCTTTTGATTGTGGCGTCCTCAAAGGAGGAGGCGGTGACGGCTCGCAATCTATCCCTTCAGCTCCTGGAGGACTTCGGGTGGCTGGTCAATTGGAAGAAGTCGTCTCTGGAACCGTCGCAGTCAATCCTGTTTTTGGGGATGCATTTCGACACTGTACGAGCAGTGGTGTCCCTGCCTCCAGACAAGCAAGCAAGTCTTCTTCGACATGTACAGGTTATGAAGTCTTCGACAGCAATGTCCCTTCGAAGGTGTATGCGCCTTTTGGGTTTGATGGTGGCGTCAATGGAGGCACTTCCGTTTGCCCAATTTCATTCCAGGACTCTCCAAATGCTCATTCTGAACCGTTGGGATCGATCACAGGCTTCGCTGGATCGCAGTGTCATCATCTCCCACAGGGTGCGAGAGTCTCTAGAATGGTGGTTACGTCCGGAAGCGTTATCCCTGGGGAAGTCCTTCCTCCTTCCGAGGTGGTCGGTCATAACCACCGATGCCAGCCTGTCAGGCTGGGGGGGGTGTCTGGAACGATCTCTGGATTCAGGGAGTATGGTCGTCGGAAGAGTCTGTCCTGCCGATCAACATCCTGGAATTGAGGGCGATTTTCCTTTGCCTCCAACACTGGACGTCCCTTTAAACGGTCTGCCAGTCCGAGTGCAGATAGACAACGCGACGGCGGTCGCGTATATCAACCATCAAGGTGGAACGAGGAGCTCCAGGCTCATGATGGAAGTGTCTCGGATCCTGGTATGGGCCGAGGCCAAGGTGCCAGCCATCTCTGCGATTCACATTCCGGGAGTTCAGAATATCACGGCGGACTTCCTCAGTCGCGAGAAGGTGGATCCCGGAGAATGGAGTCTTCACCCAGAAATTTTTGCACAGCTGTGCTCCCGTTGGGGAACTCCTCAAGTGGATTTGATGGCATCAAGGTTCAACACCAAGTTACCGACGTTCATGTCCAGGTACAAGGACCCGAAGGCTGTGGCGGTGGATGCTCTGGTGGCTCCGTGGGACCAATTCGAGCTAATCTATGTGTTCCCGCCGATATCCTTACTTCCTCTGGTGTTGCGTCGGATCAGACTGGAAAGAGTTCCGGCTATGTTAGTAGCCCCAGACTGGCCAAGGAGGACGTGGTTCTCGATGCTGGTGTCGCTTCTGGCTGCGCCTCCACTTCCTCTCCCTCTTCGCCCGGACCTGTTAACCCAAGGGCCCGTTCGTCATCCGGACCTGAAGTCTCTGCGTTTGACGGCGTGGCTCTTGAGACCGAAATCTTGACTCGTCAAGGTTTTTCAGCTGAAGTCATTGCCACTCTGCGAGCTGCCAGGGGTCCTGCCACTACTAGGATCTATCACAAGACTTGGGAGGCCTTCTTTTCATGGTGTTCGGGTTCTTCAAGGAACCCGAGGATTTTTTCCATTCCCAATTTGTTGGCCTTTTTGCAGTATGGCCTGGACAAGGGTTTGGCAGTTAGCACTCTGAGGGGTCAGGTTTCTGCTTTGTCCTTGCTGTTTCGGAAGGCTATCGCCTCGCGTAGGGACGTTCGTTCATTTTTTCGCGGGGTAACCCGTCAGTTTCCGCCGCGGAAGGCGCTTGTGTCCCCTTGGCGGCTCAATCTGGTCTTGGAGGCTCTTCAACATGGGCCTTTTGAGCCTATGGACTCCGTTAGCCTTTCTTTGCTTTCTTGGAAGGTTGCCTTTTTAGTGGCAGTCACCTCTTTGAGAAGGGTTTCTGAACTGGCGGCTCTTTCTTGCTCGCCTCCTTTTCTGGAGTTTCTCCCGGATCGCGTGGTGCTTCGCACACGGGGCGACTTTCTACCTAAGGTGGTGTCACAATTTCATGTTAACCAGGATATTGTGTTGCCCTCGCTCTGTCCGGAACCGAGGAATGCGAAGGAACGGGCCTTGCACTCATTGGATTTAGTGCGGGCTTTGAAGTTCTATTTGTCTATTACTCAAGGTTTTCGGAAATCGGACTCTCTGTTTGTGATTCCAGCAGGTCGTCGGCGTGGTCAACGAGCTTCCAAGGACACTATAGCTCGATGGATTCGGTTGGCCATTTTAGAGGCTTACCGACTCAAGGGCGAATCTTGTCCAATTAAGATTCGAGCTCACTCCACGAGAGCTGTGGGTTCATCGTGGGCTTTTCATCAAGGGGCCTCGGCAGCTCAACTCTGCCGGGCGGCTACCTGGCGCTCCGTCCACACTTTTACAAAGTTTTATAAGGTGGACGTCAGTGCTTCCGCTGATGCAGCCTTAGGACGTAGGGTCCTGCAGGCGGCTGTAGTTTAAGTTATCGTTGACTTGTATTTAGCGCTAGTTGCGCATTTTTCTAGGTTGTTGGGATTCTGCCTCTGTTGGTTTTTTCCCACCCTTAATTTTTGGACTGCTTTGGGACGTCCCACTAGTAATGACTGTGTCTCCCTTCCTTCCATCTGCTGCTGAAAGACGGATTTTGGTAAGACCTTACCTGTAAAATCCTTTTCAGCGAAGGAAGGAAGGGAGACACAGCTCCCTCCCATGGCAGAAGTGTGTTGTTGTGTTTTCAGATGCAGCGTGACCCTTCTCTGATAAGCGATTATCTGGGCTGAGGTCGGCGCGCTAAGGCTCTGTTCCAGCATTGCCAGCTCATCGCAGTGGTCAGGTCCAGTGAGTAGTACCTGGGACTGTGTGGTTTTTCTGTTATATGCATAACCTGTCTCTTGTTTTTTCTCTGAAGTTCTTCAGAAGGGGTTATGTTGCTCCGCTGGTGATATTTGCTCATCCTTAGCTTGTGTACGGACTGGAGAGCTGGAGTAGGAGGAGCCCAAGCTGGAGGGGCCGGACAACACTTTTTTAATCTGAGGTGTTCTATCCTATGTGGGCTCCGCCTACCCACTAGTAATGACTGTGTCTCCCTTCCTTCCTTCGCTGAAAAGGATTTTACAGGTAAGATCTTACCAAAATCCGTCTTTTTTGTGTGTTGAGCTGACATTTCTATTTATACTATTCGGGGGTTAAGACCGTAACCGAAAGTTACGGTCATGCATAGTTAATCTCTCTCTGAAGCCAGGGCGCGTACACTCGGCATCAGAGGATCAATGACGAGCGGGAAAGAAGCCGCGCGCATGCGCGAGCTAAATGCAGTGCTTACCATGACGCTGCACTTGCAAGTTATCACGTCCACAGGGGCGTGATAACATGCAAAGTGGGCCGACTAGTTTGGGGACACTAACGTCCCCACGACTAGTCAAAGCCTTCATTTACATATCATAAACGGACTTTAGAATTACTTTTTTCGAAAGATCGGTTTATATATGTAATGTAACACAGGTACTGTTAGGCAGGTAATTTAAATTTGCACATGCAACTGCTGCTTATTCCCGGGACACGGGGGACCTGACAGGTTCCCTTTAAGATGGCATCCATGGGGACCTTCAGCAACTTCCCGGCTGCCTTGTCAATCCATTGACACTTTGTGGTGGAAGGGCAGTCAAGCCATTTAAATTCTGCTGTCAGAGAGCAACAGCAGCCTTTAAATGGTTAAACAGCGCTATCATAGCTAGCTGCATTTAAAGGCATCTGCGGGTTATGGTGCGGGTTTAACCCCTTACATCCTATGTTTGGAAGGCTTTAAGTAAAGTTCTCCTGTCTCGTTTAAATAAGGAGCTTTTTTATTCTTTGTACACAGAGGGAGAGAGTTACTAAACAAAAGGTGTCGGAATTCTGGCTTAATGTGTACCAAAAAATTTGCGTATATACATTAGGGTGACAGTCAAAAAAAAATTTGTGCAATTTTTTAGGTCTCACCCCTGGGAATCACATCCCTTTGGTGTGATTGTAACATAACAAAATTTCTTAACATTGCAACATTGTTTACTGGTGGCTCAATCATTACAAAACTAACATTTATTTGTAATAAATGTCTTGCAGCAAAGTAATCATCTCTTGGATTGCATTGTGCAAGCTGGTTGGTGCAAAATTCAACTAGACACTCCGTAAGTGGACCTAGCTCAGTTGAAACGGTCATCTTCCATTCCAGCCGAAAAGTGGGTTTTATCCAGTTGATTTCAGGCAGCCCAAAATCTCTCGAACAACTTTATATTTGGACCTGTTGATGCCAGCCATAATTTATCAAACATGCTTGCAATAATTATCTTATGAATGTGGTGCCCACATTGCAAACTCTGTAGTTCCTTCTGCGGTTTCTGTTGCAAGAGGATGCACATACCAGCCTTTGTACCAGTGCTACTACTGACATAAACTTCACTTTGTCCAAGAGCTGCCAATCCTGCAGAACCTCGAATACTGCCTTAGCTTGTGCTGCTCCTGTGCTGTTGGATATCTCTGGGACCGACGACCACTTCAGTTCCTCCTCCTGACACTAGTATTGCCAGTCTATCAGCAGTTCCATTGGGGTTCTGGCTTCTAATCCTTTTCCCGTCCCAGTGTAGAGTCAGTGGACCACTGCTATCTTAGAAAGCTTTGATAGCATTTTCTGCAATCTCTTGATGCCAGCGACGAGCTTGTCTAATAGATTCCCTATTCAATGTGAGACTATCTGGATCATGGCAAAAAGACTGCAAAGCAGCAGCGACCAGGTTTGTCGCTTTTTTTTTTTTTTTTTTTTTATCACCGGTATTAGTTCTGTCTAGTGCTGCAGCAACTTCCGGAGTCACAATGTTGATAGGTCTTACCGACTTAGTTTATTGGGACTAAAATGCCCATTGCCCTCTTCACTATTGTCACTGCAACTGCTTCTACTACTGCAAAGTTCTACTGATTCTGTCGACTGCTGAACTTGGTTTCCTTTTCTTTTTTTTTCTTTTTTTTTTTTTTTTTGTTTCTCTGCCTGTAAATTTCTCAAATCTTTCCTTGACCTTGGCCAGCTTTCTGGTTAATGGTCCCATGCTTCCATTATGACCTTTTTCTCTTTGAGCAAGCATGAAGTCACGGTCTTCCTGACGTTTTAGAAGTTTCATAGCATCAACATGAGCGACATCAAACAAATCACGTTCATTAACAAGTTCTTTCTCCTTGGATTCTAGTGTTTTGGTTTGCAGTTTGGTCAATGGAAGAGTCTCAAGAAGAATGCTAAACAGACTCTCCACCTTACTGATCTCGTGATATTGTTGCCTTGTCGGGATTCTCGCTTTTTCCCAGAACCGAAGTACTTCATTGGCTGCGACAGTAGCACTAATACATGTTGGTTGCGATTCTGTACAGTGCAGGAAATAAAACCTTGCCAACACCTGCCGATTCAGCGGCAGCTTAGAACCAGTAATACTGCCTGCTGTCCCTTCAATTTACCACATTCCTCTAACACTGCAATTTGAAGATGCCATTTTTTCTGACAATAGTGACTAAACCTGTGGGAGACCCAAATAGCAAACAAAAAACCACATTTCATTAAAGTTTGATACATTACTGCTAAGGATGAGCGAATGCCTGTGTATTCGGCTGTGCACCTTCGCCATTAGCCATCTATGCTAAAGCCTGAGGGAGGGGCTACAGCCGCAGAGTTTGTTGATTGGCTGCCCTGCACTCAACCTTTCAACAAGCTTTATTGTCTGGGACAGTGAATGGAACACGAGTGTGCACTACTGCGCATGCTTTCCCTCCGCTCCATACACTTCCAGTGTGAGCTGGACAGCGGCCAAAGCTGAATACACAGGGATTCCCTCATCCCTAGTTGCTGCAAATTACCCTAATATCGCTCATCAACACTTGAAAATTACTATTATAAATTACAGTAAGTAAATTTCAGGCAAAAATTTAATTAGACAGTAAAAGCCACCAGGGCTGTGGAGTCGGTAAGCCAAAACATCTGACTCCTCAATTACCATGACATAGATTCCGACTCCCTCATACATGGCTCATGTTTAAGTGATAAATTTACTGTAGCACCGATTCATCTCAGCTAAAAGTCTAGACCCTTAGATCAGGAATAGGACAGACATTTATAGGATATTTCATAACTTTCTCAAATTCTTATGAAAAAATATTCCCCACAAACTGCATTGAGCTACTGTACCCAATTTATTATATATTTTAGGAGTTGGAGTCGGTCCATTTTATACCGACTCCACCAAAATGGACTTAAGGCCCCGTCACACTTAGCGACGCTGCAACGATCCCGACAACGATACGACCTGTCAGGGATCGTTGCTGCGTCGCTATGTGGTCGCTGGTGAGCTGTCAAACAGGCAGGCTCACCAACGATCAGGGGAGCAGCGACATCGTGGAAAGAATCTTGCCACGATGTCCTGCTCCTGGTTACCAGCCTGCTGCTGAAGCAGGAGCAGGCTGGTAACCATGGTAAACATCGGGTTACTAGGGGCACACGCGCACCTAGTAACCCATTGTTTATCATGGTTACAAGCCTGCTAAAGTGAGCTCTAACCTCCCGCTCACTGTAGCAGAGTGGTAACCATGATAAACAACGGGTTACTAGATGCGCGTGTGCCCCTAGTAACCCGATGTTTACCATGGTTACCAGCCTGATAGCTGCTCCCGCTGGTCACACACAGCGATGTGTGCTGACCAGCGGGAGGGCAACGACCAAAAAATGGTCCAGGACATTTCGCAGCGATCAGCGACCTCACAGCAGGGGCCTGATCGCTGCAAAGTGTCACATATAGCGACATCGCTGGTGAGGTCGCTGTTGTGTCACCAAAACCGTGACACAGCAGCGATCTCGCTAGCGATCTCGCTATGTGAGACTGGGGCTTTAGACTCAGACTCCACAGCCCTGAAAGACGCAATGGGAGTGGTGTAGGCTGCTGGGTATGATTTAGAGATTAGACTTGACTAAAACAGTGAATAATGCTGAATGTTGTCTGTAATCTGGCAAGTTTACTCTGAAACAGGAAATATAAACTAATATTAATAAGAATAAATATTTTTTACAAATAAGTAAATAGGAAAGAATTTCAAGGAGCGGTGGGGCACTTTTTGCTGCTCTATATTAAAATTCCTCAAATCCTATTTTAACGGCTGTTGAGTGTTGAAGGGCTGACATTCAGCCACCTTTTAAACACGACCAAAAGAAACAATTTTTTAAAGGACATTACAGATCATTATGTGTAACAGTTATAAGGGGTGAAACTTTGAATAAAACTTAACTTTTATTTTTTTTATATAGAACACATTGTCACCCAAATATACTGAGTGATTATAAAAGATTCATTGGGTTTCAAAGAGGTATATATCAAATCGATCACATGCACAATAGTGACTGGCACATGATAACAAGCACAAACTTTCCAAGTTTAGCACATATTTGCAAATTTCCTGTGTGTCCTACTTTAGTCACATGACACACCTTTATGCGGTAATTCAGTTTGACCCAAACACTCTACAGCATGCCCCGTTCCCTCGAACCCTTTCCACGGCTTCGCCTGTAACACTCTGGCGTCTGGGGCTTTTATGTTTACACAGGCATTCGATGTCCTTAAATTGTCAATGCCACCACAGCATGCTCCCCAGGTGGGTCATTTTCAGACTTTCGTCTGAACACTCGTTGCACGATAACAATCAATTTACACTTCACTAAAACTCAAAATGGTTTCTCTTGCATAGTCGCCATTTTGGGATTTGATGTGGCCCTGCCATCTGGTGAGTCACAAGCGATTATGCATGCGCACGTTACAAACTGAGATGTGACCTTTCAATGCGTTTTTACAAACGGGTGAAATTTATATCTTTGCAGTAATGTGAATGCAAAACCCGATTAATCTTTTATACTCACTCTGTCCATTGCACCACATTTATGTACTTTAGGTGCGTTTTGCACCTCACTCAACAAGGGGTGTGCATAGAGGAAATAATGTGACTTAAGCTGAAAGAGGTAGGACTTAAAATGTGAAAATATGTGCCAAAACTTTGGCACAAAACATTGTCATAATGTAAGCCAACCTTCTCAGAAAGTAGATAAGTGTCTAAAGATGTTCCAGATTTATCATCCAGCATGAGCCACTGTGATAAACTTGGCACATCTACAGACTGTCTGGTCTTATGTTTCCAGAAGTTTTGGGGAAGTCACAATTCCTCTTGCAAGTATGAGGACATGACTCATGGCTTCCCGGAAACATTGCATAGTTGGTTGCTGTTTATAAATGTAGCGGTATTTAAAGGGATTGACCACTATGAGCATGTTGATAACCTATAATTGGACAGGTCATCACTATCAAATTGGTGTTGGGCTGACATCCACACCCCCCTCCCCCATTCTCCCACACACAATCAGCTGTTACCAGCTTTGACTACAGTTGGATATAAACTGTGTATATATAGAAACACCAGCACAATGTAGCATTGTTTAGTGGCTGCTCTCAGATACTGCAGATCACTTCTTAATCAAATGAATAGGATTGGTGCCGGATGTTGGACCCTGAGGAAAGGTCGTCAATATAATTTAATGATCTGAATGCCTAATGGATCTTCAAATGATTTACAGGAGAGAAATGAAAAAATAAAACTGCTGTAAGAAAGCTAAAGTTTCAGATTTTACCATGCTTCTGAACAACACAAGTGATTAATAATTTGCATCTGGAAACATAATTTTTGTTAAAGTAGCTTAACAAGTTCCATCTGATAACTTTTGATTTTATATTTACAGGTCTTGAAGGAAATTCCAATTTGGAAAAAGTTGGTATACGGAGTGGTTTTCCTGGGAACAATTTTCAAAACAGTGGTGCAGTCCAAAATATGCAACAACCTCCTCCGTATCAACAACAAGGGCAGCAAAATGCATTTAATCCACCCATGGATGCAAAACAGAACTTACTAGGGGCACCCTTGTATCAACAAGCACCGCAAAATACATTTGTTCCACCCATGAATGCAAATCAAAACGTGCCAAGGGCACCCCTGTATCACCAAGCACAGCAAAATGCATTTGTTTCACCCATGAATGCAAAACAAAATATGCCAAGTGCACAACCTTATCAACTAGCATGGAAAAAAACATTTGTTCCTTTAAATGCAAATCAATCAGTTCCAGAAGCCTTCACATCCAAAGAAAATGAAACCTCCCAGAAGGCTGATGATTCCATTCTAAAAAACATAAGCCAAGATGATACTCAGTTTTTTAAGAAATTAGTGTCATTGCTTGAAGCTCTTCCACAAAATGCCCCCCTTTCTGAAGGTACACAACCAAATTCAAAGTTGCAGATGTTAAAATCATTGTTACTATCCCAAAAGAATGCAGAGCAAGAACAAGCAAACCTGAAACTGATGACGCAGATTGCCTCCATGGTAAAGGACACTATAACTGCACAGAATGCTAATCTAAATCAACACCTCATGATGTTAATGACCTCTCAGAATAGCACACCAATGGTCATGCCAACAGCCCCCCTCAACAATAGTCTAATGGCCCCAATGCAGATAAATAACAATTCAGCAATGAATACAGCTGGCTTAGCTTCAGGTATTCAGGGTGTGGGAAATATGCCGATGAATATGAATTCAATGATGCCGTATCAGAATTTTGGCACCCAAGTGTATGGGCAGATGGGAGAAATTGAAACAAAATCAATGAATCCAAATGCTTATCAGGTCCCACCTGCTCAAATGCAAAACTATCCCAGCACATCACAAACTATCAACCCTCAACCCACATCACAATCCCTCAATTATAATTCTTATGGCAACTCATCACAGGTAGTAAACCCTAAATATGATGACCTCAAGGAAACACCATATAGTAGAGTTGGTCTTCCTGCAGGTTCTTCACAAACTCCGCGCAATGATTATTATGATAATACAAGAGGAGAATTGGGGATGCAGGAGCCAAGACCCCAAAATAGCTTAAGGTCTTATAATTCATCTGATTGGGATGATCAGGGAGGTGATATGCCCTATATTAAGCGTGCCAGGCTAGAAGAACATACCAAGGATGAGTCACTTGAGTCTCTTGGCATAAACACAGCTGGCATGCCTGAAGAGCTTCTAAAGAGGCTTCGAGGGAAGGATTTATTCACTGCGTCTGCAATTTTAAGCGAGTATTCAGAAAGGCGTTCTGGAAAATAAGGTAAGACTAATGCGTTTTCGAACCATATGAACTTGTTTTTGCCAAAATACACTTATGTTGAAGGTCACAACACTGCTCTATGATACTCATTTAAAGGAGATCTAGAAGCACTTACAATCAAAATTATTCAACCCCCTTTTAATGACTACTGCAGCCTCAGAATTATTCATCCCCTTCATGACAAGCGTCTAGTATGTAGTATAGCACATTTGGCTGTTTTGATCAGATGCATAGCCAGGCACCAGGTTCTGGCAGCAATCTAGAAATATCTAAGCCCAGATAACGATTGCAAAAATCCATCAACCAGGGCACTGAACATCTCATTTAGATATCCAATGCCAGAGATGTTGGATTTTAATGGAGGTGGAAACTTATGCATTTTAGGTAAGCCATAATAAATTGCCGTTACAGTGAAATCAGTCAAGAGATGTTTGGCATCTTCTTTACTCAAAAACACTAGCTGTAAACCTCATTGCTCTACTTATTTTCACCGTTACCTTGGAGCAGTCACCTTTTAGGTGACCATGCAGCAGAATATTGCCTCCATTTCTTCCATTCTACTCCACTTTCCTCTCCATTGGCTTATATAAAGCGCAACTGTATTGTGGAAATCTGTTGAGAATGAACAGTTCTGGACAGGAAAGAAGAACATTTCTATGATATGTTATATTACAAAGTGTCCTTTCTTTATTTGTACCATTTGTTTTATGGAAAAAAAATGAGATCACAATTGCTCTTTAAAATGTGCACTGCAAGTCCGTTTCCTATACTGATTCCTTTCTGCAGCGTAAAAAAAAATCTCATCCACTTTGCTGATACTGTTATTCTGGATTTGCAGGTGGAAAATTAGTTTTTTGCATTTATTGCTGTTAGCCAAGTTACGAATATAACAAACTATCACAATGAATGATAATGAATAAAGGTTTAGCTAAATAGTATGTATTTTTTTTCACAGCTATTACAAATTGTCATGGACGACCACAGGACCATAAGCTGACGTCCATTATCTTCATGAAGAGTCCTTACTATTGTCTATCCACAAACAAGGAGAATTATTTCTTAAGAAAATAATTTTTGTATAGTTTTACGTAAAAATTACTTAAACTGTTTAAAATAGCTCACATTTTCCTGCAGTTTGAACTTCTGTAGAGTGGATGAAACTCTTGTCAGCTGCATAGGAGTATGTAGTATTTGTGAGTAGATAACACAGCATGTTTTTGCTGTGCACAAAAAAAATATGTACAGTCAATGTGTAGTTTGATTTTAGGAACATCCTATAGTGGTTCTTGTGACTTATGTAAGGTATTTTGTTAAGGCTTTTTGTTTTGCCATTCACTTTTATGAAGTAGATGGTGATGGTGTATATTCAGTAAATTGTTTGAGTTGCCTATGTTCTTTTTGTTTCCTTTTGACTTTGATAAACATCATTAAAATAAAAGTTGACGTGGAGAGAAACATTTACTTTAAAATTGTTTTTTTAGATTTTCAATAACTAAGAAACATGGAATATAATAATGAGAATCTTTTGGAATTTGTAATAAACAGTTTAACAGTTTCTGCACAATGAATTTTCCACTTATGTCATATTGGTATTTGTTTGGATTCTAGAGATTGTAAACATTAAAAAAAGGAAAAATCTTCACTTTTACATTCACTCTTTACGCAGCCAATCGCAGTTGATTTACGGTTGAAATACCGTATTTTTCGGACAATAAGACTCACTTTTTTTCCACCAAAACTTTGGAGGAAAGTGGGTGGTGCGTCTTATAATCCGAACTAAACACGTCTGTACTATATACTGTGGATGGTGGGGGGGGAGCGGCAGCGGTGGATGAGTGGGCACAGGAGGCAGCAGCCACCTGCTGCAGCCTATGTTGTGCCCGCTGCTAAAGAAAATGAATATTCACTGCTCCCCACGCCCATGGGCGTGGAGAGCAATGAATTTTCGTTTTCCTTAATAGCTCACACACTGTAGCCGCAGCGTGTCTCCTGCTGCGGCCGGCGGTCTGTGTGCCCGCTATTAAAGACCATGAATATTCACTACAATCCACTCCCTTGGGTTGTAGTGAGTATTCATGGTCTTTAATAGCGGGCACACAGACCGCCGGCCACAGCAGGAGCCGTGCTGCGGCTACAGTGCGCACGCTATTGAACAGAGTGAATGGTCACTGCTCCCCACGCACACAATCCCGGCGTGGGGATCAGTGACTATTCCGGCACAACATATCACTGTGTGAGGGTGCATGGCAGGGACGCCATGCGCAGCTCACACAGAGAGAGACTGTCTGCAGCAGAGCGGGACGCAGCGCTGGAGGAAAGAGAATGTGAGTATAATTGTTTTTTTTGTGGGCAGCATGATGGGGATCAGAGGGTGCCAAGCATACCAGGATTAAGGGATCAGAGGGTGCCAAGCATACCAGGATTAAGGGATCAGAGGGTGCCAAGCATACCAGGCTCAAGGGATCAGAGGGTGCCAAGCATACCAGGCTCAAGGGATCAGAGGGTGCCAAGCATACCAGGCTCAAGGGATCAGAGGGTGCCATGCATACCAGGATGGGGGATATTAACAGAATTGGGGGACATTACCCCAATACCAGTGTCAGCAGCACACCCTTCCCCCCCATAACGGTGCATCATGACCACATTTTTTGCTTAAATTTTTTTTCTATTTTCCTCCTCTAAAACCTAAGTGCGTCTTATGGTCCAGTGCATCTTATAGTCCAAGAAATACGGGAATATTGTCTAGGAGCTTTAAAGTCTGTTAGAAATTATTCTGAGATTTTTTTTCTGGACACGCTGCACTTAACAGAGGACATTTCGCCTGATAAGCATTTTAAACTGGCCACATCATGGAATAGTATCTGTAGAACTGAGTAAATGAGTTTTTATTTTTTAATTTCTCCTCTCTGTTGTGGAGATATTAGCTTGTAAAATGTAGTGTTGCCAAATATTTGTCTATGGGGGGTGTATACTTCTTCCCTTGCATGCGTTTGACCAGTGATAAGCAGGCAGGAACACACTGGCAAAAAAAAGAACATGCCCTCCTCTTCTCACTGATCTCTACAGCTACTGTGTAGACCAGGGTGATGAACTTTTTTTTGCCAAATGTTATTTGGATATTTATACCATCATTCATACTTAAAAATTAGCCTTGTATATTTGGACAAATATTTCACTAACTGACCCCTAAATGTGATGGCTAGAACTGCTTCTCTTTGGTGAGCTATGGGATGCTAGGTGGTATTGATGATGCTACTCGCAACTGCTTTCCTAGGTTTGCGATGGTCACTTTGGAGCGCAGTTGACTTTTTGCATTGGTAAGTTTTGAAAAGAGAAGTTCAGCAATAGCCCATATGTGTGGTCAGAAACTATTGTTTGGGCACATGGCAAGTCTCAGAAGGATGTGCCATTTAGGTTATGGAGCACAGATTTTGCTGTAACAGTTATGTGGCGACGACACACCCATTAATGTGGGATGTTCTGAGATGTGTCTTCCAAATTAAAATGTAAAATCCAAATATGTGCATGCAAGATCCACGCTGATACATTGAGCATCAGGGCGGGTCACTTTATTAGTTCATGTGGGCAAGGGTTTACAGGTTAATATTCATACATGGCAACAATATAATTGGCTCAGCTTATCTCTAAATATGTGCTGGCATTAGCATATATACATCTCATTGGCTGAATGTAATTCTGTCTTAACCCACCCAGCTGAAGTCTAGGTGTAACTGTACTCCTTAGGTTTCGGTTCTTCCTCATCTCTAAAGGCCCCGTCACACTAAGCGACGCTACAGCGATCCCGACAATTATACGACCTGTCAGGGATCGTTGCTGCGTCGCTATGTGGTCGCTGGTGAGATGTCAAACAGTCAGATCTTCCCAACGACGCAGCAACCTGTACCGATCTGTATAACGATGCACGCCTATGTGTTTCTGTGTCTGAGTCGTCAACAAGGTCGTTGGTAAGGTGTCAAACACAGCGATGCATGCTACCCAGCGGGACCTTAACAATCAAAGAGATGTCCAGACCATTCCGACATGACTAGCGATCTCACAGCAGGGGCCTGGTCGCTGCTAAGAGTCAAACGTAGCGAGATCGCTACTGAGGTCGCTGTTGCTTCACAAAACTTGTGACTCAGCAGCGATCTCGCTAGCGCTCTCGCTTAGTGTGACGGGGCCTTAAGTCTCTAGACTAAAACATTCTTAAAATCCTCTTATCTGAAAACACACATACTGGCTCAAACTCCATTTCAGAAAGCAAGGAGTTACATGTACTACAAAAATCAATAGAGTCAGGATCGATAAACTCCTGCTCTCACAATTCCCTTCTATTGTGGCATTGGGTGGCTGTTCCAGCTGAAGTGACCATCTACAGACTCCCCCAGATACGTTCTCCTCCCCTAATAGAAGAAGCCGGCCTTCCTACACCGATGCTCCGGATCGGTCTGTCATACCATCGGATGGACACACACGCAAGCCACAACAAGCAAGGACACTATACGGGTGCTACATTCATGTGCTGGTCAAAGTTGGCATCCAGCAGTTTGTCATTGTATATATCATCCAGTCCACATTATTATTTGCTGTAAAGATGGGGAATAGCGATTCAAGTTCCGCTGCTATTTGATCTCTGGTTTGAACTCGTCTGGTACTCCTCTTGGGACTTCACTAGCGTCGATGCACACCTGAGGGTTGTAAGAAGTAGGAATGCTGGTGTTATGCTTGTCTATATTTGGAGTCACAATCTGGAGCATTATTAGAGTAACAGTAAAAAAGTAAAAATTTAACAATAGCACACGTACCCTCCCATCCCACTGGCAGTATTGGATAAAAGTCACCATTTCCACACACCTACTACAAGTCAGCCCTGGCTACTGTCTGATTCAGGAGGACATGGCATTGTGCCAAGTTAGTGGTGGTGTTGAGACTGCAGTAGGAGGAACCTAAATGCTTTAGGTCAATGGTACATGTTAAACTCTGGACATAAGTGTAATTCCCTGGCCCATTGGCCTTTAGGTGTTAAGGGTTTATTGGAGGAGGGGGAATACATCTGGAGCAGATTACACTCTGAAGTATTTTCTCCTTTTTTTGCAGAAAGTAGCTAAATTAAGCTGGAGAAAGAAATTGAGTTTGTCTAGTCGCTTATAGGGCAGGGCACAAGGAATAAGTCTTTGGAAGTATTAGGTTGCAGTGTCTTAGTCTTATTTAGAGTAGGTCGGTCCCTGATATCCTTGAGATAAGTGTCCTAATCTGTCAGTGTCCCCCGGGATATTTATGACCATCACACATATATAGTCCTGCATCAGTAACAGAGGGGCTCTCTATCGTCAAGTACAAGGGAAGACAGTTTTCAGACTTACAAGCAAGAAGGGACACTACTGTATAATGTCTGGACACGTATTCTGGTTGTAACAGAGTTATTATAGTAAGGAGACTTCTACTCATCTGTCTTTTCTCGGGCTACGTAAGGGTTGTAAGCCCAGTGTTCCATCCCAACATATTCCAGGACTCCCAATCAGACCCATAGCCAGTACTGGAGGTGGAGACGCATACTTTTGGGTGAGTCTATAGATGTCCCCACGCTGCCATTCCACCCTTGGGCAGGAGACCAGGTTACACAGGTCAAATGTATAACTGACTACAGGGTCTGAGATATTAAACCAGAAAGTGGTAATTCGCTCCCCATTCTTTCTTGGGACATAGTCCTCAATGAGCCCCATTTTTCAAGGTAAAAGGATAAGGCACAAGGTGTGCACCCACATCACTCTGTGGCTTTTTTGGGCTCAGCTGTCTTCCTGTGTGAGTCGTGGATCTAGTTGAGCTTTCTCTCGAACGTTACAGTCATCTCAGTTTTCAGCAGGACTTGGAAGGGCCCATCAAATCGAGGTTCAAGGGCTCTTCTGACATGTCTTTTGGCCACCACCATGTCTCCGGGCTGCAGGGGGTGGCTCCCTTCCACAGAATCTAGATCTAGAAAAGAAGAGTACACTTGAGAGTATATGTTACATCAGCGTTTTGTAAGTGCAATAAGATGACAGCCTATCATGTTGCATCTGGAGCTGATGTGGAAAATACAACCCTAGCCTAGGGGCTCACCCAAGTAACACTTGATATGGGCTGAGGACTGTCTTTTTGTTGGGAGTATACCTGATTGATAAGAGTACAAGGGGCAAGCATTCTGGCAATGGTCTGCCCGTTTCAGCCATGGCTTTCTGGATTTTCAGTTTCAGGGTCCCATTCAATCTCTCTACCTCTACTTTGTGGATGGTGCAAAGTATGAAAGGCCTTTTCCACTCCAGGGCGGACAGTTTTTCCTGCATTATTTCTCCGGTAAAGTGGGTGCCTCTGTCACTCTCTTTATGGTCTCAGGCACCCCTTATCTGCAGACTTCTGAAATTAGTTTCTTCGATGTAGCTCTAGCGGTGGCTTTACATGTGGGGTGCGGTTTTGTTTATCCCGAGAAGAGCTTGACACAAGTACATACTTGTAGGTTTGCATCTTGGGAAGTTGAATGTAGTCCTTCTGAAGACGCTGGAACAGGTACAGGGGCCTCAGTGTGTCTCATAGGCGTCTTGGTGGTGCGTCCCACGTTATTGAGCGCACTGGTCAGACAGGCTTGAATATGTTTGCAGTGACACTGAACCCAGGAGCATACCAATGACTGGACAAGGTCTGTCACAGCAGTCTTTGACTGGAGGGTATTGCTGTGGGTGGCTTGAGCCATCATGTGATACAGAGCTTGGGGAAGGCAAACTTCTGAAGATATGAAACTGAATCCAAAACTGAACTAGTTTTTCCTCCCTCTACTAACCTTCCTATACCTGACTTCAATTTCCTTGGGTGGCACCACCATAACTCCCAAGCAGCAAGCTCGCTGTCTTGGAGTCATATTTGACACAACTTTCCTTTATTCCCCATATACATACAAGAGAAGCGTGATGAGGGGGGTTATCATGAGTCTAAAAGGGAGACTGCAGTTTCTGTGGCCAGGTTTTTCACAATTATAACGTGAAATTTCTTTGTCCTTGCCTGGTCTCGTGATACATGAGGGTCTCGGAACCGGGTTTTTGCCTCGTTATTCAGGGCATTGGTTGCTTCCAGTCCCTTGGCTACTTGGAGTATAATGGCCGGGTACTCTGGATGGGACATTATTAGTGGCTCTCTAATTACGGGCTTTAAACCTTCAACAAAGTCACAGGACAGTAAACGGGTGTGGATTTCGGACATGCTCTTGTATCCTAAGTCCTGCCAATATTTTTCTATGGACTCTATCATCCTGTGAATATCATGAAGGATGGCTGACTGGGAAGCTAACCTGTCCTGACCCCACTGGGTGAGTTTTCTCACATATTGCTTTCTCATATACTCACCGAATCCAGTGAGGTATCATCTGCGGGTGGGGCTCCTATTGCCCCCACCACAAGGGGGTAGAAGATATTTCCTGGATTTGCTGACGACACCAGGTCCTTAAATCCCCCCAACCACAGGAGAAAGCCTAATTTTCTCTACCTCTCTAACAAATGGCATGGTAAACATTTAAAGGTCTGACATTCTACTCATTGCCAGCATTTCACTAAGATTCCAGGGACGCCACATACCCTCCTGGGACTCTACAGTGTCTAGTCCCCTAGACTGGGGTATGAGAGCTGGTGGTAGCAGTCTGGACGAGGGCTGTGAGCGAGCAGCAGGGAGGGTGTGAGGTGAGCTGTCCACCTTAACTGAGTAATTGTCCTAGTGAATCTTGGATGGCCGCAAAAGACTAACGTAAAACTGCTGCATCCATTTGGGTTGTCAGGGAAGTAGCTGGTGGGCAGGGCGAGTCCTGAAGTGGTGTTAGTCCCATCCAGTGCAGGCATAATATTCATTGGGGCCTGTCTAAGACTTATGGAGGTGGGGCACTGGCAAAGGGGGCTACCACACTATGCAAATGGATTGTGGGGCGATAACAAAAGGGTACAATCCTGTTTTAAGATTGAGGTTTAATGGTTTCTATATGCCAACAGGGGGCACCACATACACAACAGGTCTCCCCCCAAGCTTGGTTCTGATTCCTACATTCCCGACATGTCCATCCTTCAGGGACAATATAAGAGGGTGAAGTCAAACTGGGAGCAGCAAGTGGATCAACTCCATCTTTGTTACATATTTTAACATACAAAAACTTATCACCATGTTTTCTTTCAACTCTCCTGTACTTACAAAGGTTTTCCACCATATCTCAGCCTGGTCTAATAAGCCAGCATCATTAAAACAACCTTGCTGTTCCTTCAATACTTTCCAGAAACCTTCATCAAATCTGCCACCCGGTGGACAACCAGACACTGAACAAAACCTAGGCATTTTATGCACAAATTTCTTTTCTTTCTTTCTGTTTCTTTAAAAACAGGAATACAGGACTAGAAAGACAAACCAACAGGGACTCTTACCACGATCACTATGGGTTTTTCTACTCTGTACAGCACCTCTACCATGTTCAATCTGCCCCTTATTGAAGAGATTACCCAGCTTCTGTTTCTCGAAATACAGAACTAGGGAGGCAAACCAGCGGGCACTCATACCATGCGCACTATGGTTTCCTGCCTGTCACTCCATGCCTGACTTACAGGTGCTTCTCAAAAAATTAGAATATAACCAAAAATTAATTTATCTCAGTTCTTCAATACAAAAAGTGAAACTCCTATATTATATAGAGTCATTACAAATAGAGTGATCTATTTCAAATGTTTATTTCTGTTAATGTTGATGATTATGGTTTACAGCCAATGAAAACACAAAAGTCATTATCTCAGTAATTTAGAATAATTAACAAAAAACACCTGCAAAGGCTTCTTAAGCATTTAAAAGGGCCCTTAGTCTGTTTCAGTAGGCTCCACAATCATGGGGAAGACTGCTGATTTGACAGATGTCCAGAAGGCAGTCATTGACACACTCCACTAGGAGGGTAAGCCACAATAGGTCATTGCTAAAGAAGCTGTTTGTTCACAGAGTGCTGTATCCAAGCATATTAATGGAAAGTTGAGTGGAAGGAAAAAGTGTGGTAGAAAAAGGTGCACAAGCAACCGGAATAGCTGCAGCCTTGAAAGGATTGTTAAGTAAAGGCCATTCAAAAATTTGGGGGAGATTCACAGGAGTGGACTGCTGCTGGAGTCATTGCTTTAAGAGCCACCACACACAGACGTATCCAGGAGATGGGCTAAAATTGTCACATTCCTTGTGTCAAGCCATTCATGACCAATAGACAACGCCAGAAGCTTCTTAACTTGGCCAAGGAGAAAAAGACTTGGACTGATGTTCAGTGGTCCAAGGTGTTGTTTTCAGATGAAATTTAGCATTTCATTTGGAAATCAATGTCCCAGAGTCTTGAGGAAGAGTGGAGAGGCACAGAATCCAAGCTGCTTGAGGTCTAGTGTGAAGTTTCCACCTTCAGTGATGGTTTGGGGAGCCATGTCATCTTCTGGTGTAGGTCCACTGTGTTTTATCATGACCAAAGTCAGCACAGCCGTCTACCAGGAAATTTTAGAGCACTTCATGCTTCCCTCTGCTGACAAGCTTCTTGGAGATGGAAATTTCATTCTCCAGCAGGACTTGGCACCTGTCCACACTGCCAAAAGTACCAATACCTGGTTTAAAAACAACAGTATCGCTGTGCTTGATTGGCCAGCAAACTCGCCTGATCTTAACCCCATAGAGAATCTATGGGGTATTGTCAAGAGTAAGATGAGAGACACCAGACCCAACAATGCAGATGAGCTGAAGGCTGCTATCAAAGCAACCTGGGCTTCCATAACACCTCAGCAGTGCCACAGGCTGATTGCCTCCATGCCACGCCACATTGATGCAAAAGGAGCCCGCCAAGTATTGAGTGCGTTTACTGAGAATACATTTCAGTAGGCCAACATTTTGAATTTTAAAATCATTTTTTTCAAGCTGGTGTTATAAAGTATTCTAATTTACTGAGATAATGACTTTTGTGTTTTCATTGGCTGTAAGCCATAGTCATCAACATTAACAGAAATAAACGCTTCAAATAGATCACTCTGTCTGGGGTCTAGCAGATTGGTTGGGTCAGCAGTCTTTTGCCTTCGCGGGTCCATGTTCGGGCACCAGATTTTGTCATGTGGGACGTTCTGAGACGTTGTACCTGTTCCAAATTAAAATGTAAAATCCAAATATGTGCACACAAGAGCCACACTGATATATTGAGCATCAGGGCAGGTTTCTCTTTATTTCCTCATGTGGTCAAGGTTTTATTGGTTGTTAATATTCATACATGGTAACAATATAATTGTCTCAGCTTATCTCGAAATTTGTCCTGGCATTAGCATACATAACTCTCATTGGCTGAAGGTAATTCTGTCTTCACCCAGCTGAAGTCTAGGTGTAACTCTACTCCTTAGGTTTCGTTTCTTCCTCATCTCTAAAGCCCTCGTCTCACATAGCGAGATCGCTGCTGAGTCACTGTTTTGGTGACGCAACAGCGACCTCACCAGCGATGTCGTTATGTGTGACACTTTGCAGCGATCAGGCCCCTGCTGTGAGGTCGCTGATCGCTGCAAAGTGTCCTGGACCATTTTTTGGTCCTTGCCCTCCCGCTGGTCAGCACACATCGCTGTGTGTGACCAGCGGGACCAGCGATCAGGCTGGTAACCATCATAAACAGTGGGTTACTAGGGGCACACGCGCACTTAGTAACCCGCTGTTTATCATGGTTACCACTGTGCTACGGTGAGCGGTAACCTCCCGCTCACCGTAGCAGAGTGGTAACCATGATAAACAGCGGGTTACTAAGTGCGCATGTGCCCCTAGTAACCCGCTGTTTATCATGGTTACCAGCCTGCTCCTGCTTCAGCAGCAGGCTGGTAACCAGGAGCAGGACATCGTGGAAAGATTCTTTCCACGATGTCGCTGCTCCCCTGATCGCTGGTGAGCCTGCCTGTTTGACAGCTCACGAGCGATCACTTAGCGACGCACCAACGATATCAGCCAGGTCACATCGTTGTCGGGATCGCTGGTGCTTTGTTATGTGAGATGGTACCTTAAGTCTCTAGACAAAGACATTCCTAAAATCCTGTTATCTGAAAACACACATACTGGCTCAAACTCCATTTCAGAAAGCAAAGAGTTACACGTACAAAAATCAAAATGGAGTCAGGATAGATAAAATAACTCCTGGTCTCACAGGTGCTATCCTGCATTTGTACAGTCCCTGAGGTGCCAGAACAGGAGAAAGCCCCCTAAAGTTAACCCATTTTGGAAACTACGCTCCTTGAGGAATTATTATATATTATTATTATAGTGCCATTTATTCCATGGCACTTTACATGTGAAAAAAGGTGTATCCATACAAAAACAATTACAATGATCTTCAACAAAACATTACGGCAACTGGAACAGGAGGAGCGAGGACCCTGCCCGCAAGGGCTCACAATCTACAAGGGATGGGTGAGGATACAGTATGTGAGGATAGAGCTGGTCGTGCAGCGGTATGATGAAGCGGTGGTTACTGCAGGTTGTAGGCTTGTCGGAAGAGGTGGGTCTTCAGGTTCCTTTTGAAGGTTTCCACAGTAGGTGAGAGTCTGATATGTTGGGGTAGAGAGTTCCAGAGTAGGGGGGACGCACTGGAGAAATCTTGTATGCGATTGTGGGAAGAGGGGAGTAGAGCAGGAGATCTTGTGAGGATCGGAGGAATTCATCTAGATGTGTAATGTGCACTTTGACCTCACAGATGTTTCATATATTTTTATAGCAGTATGCTGTGAAAAAAAAAAAAAAACTATTCTTTAAAAAATTTCATATTAGTGTTTTTAATTTTCGCAAGAGCTAATAAGAGAAAAAGAACCATATAATTTATTGTGCAATTTCTCTGGAGTGTGGTAATACCCTATATACAGTATACCCTATATATGGTCATTCATTTAGGCTCCACAAGTGTTTCCTAGAAATTCGAACGCAGTGTATTTTGTGTAAATTGCATTTTTTTACGTGCATGTAATTTCAGCAACCAATAAATTGTGTTCAGTTTGCACCACATTAAAACACAGGTTATACTGGGTTCCTTGCTTTAAAATGCATTCTACATATGGCCCTAGTCTTTCATATAGACATGTGAAGAGCCTTCTTTGGTTATTTGCTGAGCAATAGGCTAAGAAATGCAGTGACATTGAGATTAAATAATAGAGACATGAGATTTGACCCCATTTTGGAAACTATACCCCTTTGGGTACTCCTATATGGGTGTGGTGTCCATTTTTACCACATAGTTGGTTTTCCACATATAGTATGGCCTGAAAGTTTGTGAAACTTTCAAAACTTCTTATATTTCTACAAAAATTTGATCTAAAACTACATCAGATTTTCATCCAATTCCTAAAAATAGATGGAAAACCAAATCAAATAAATGAGTCAAAAATTTTAGACAGTAATTTTTTTATATTATGAAAATGAGCCAACATCACGTCTGTGAGTGACAAACGTATGGGAACCTTTGCTTACAGTATCTTGCGTGACCCCCTTGTGTAGTAATTACTGTATCTAAAAATTACTGGTAATCATTAGTTAGTCTTGCATATCTGCTTGTAGGAATTTTAGCCCATTTCTTCCTTACAAGGAACTTCTGCTCCAGGTCATTCCACAACATTTCTATGGGAATATAAGGTCATTACTTTGACTTGGCCATTCCGAAACTTAACACTTCTTTAAAGGGAACCTGTCACATCCTTTATCGATATTAAACTGCCGCCAATGTCTTGCAATGTGCATCACTAACATAGTCTTCTCAAGCAAAACTTCCCACTATTTATCAAAAAAAAAAAACACTTCATCTTTAGGTGTTTGCTTCACATAACTTCTCTTTCAGTCATAGGGTTGGCTCTTTCTATCCTACCAGTCACCGTCCTCTTCAAATTATTCATGCCGATCGCAGCCTTATTGATTGCCTGGACTCCCCACGATGTCACAGCGATGTCACAATAAATCCCATGCTTGTGCACTGACTATCGGGTCCTCGTGCATGTGCACTGAATCTGGGTGTACGTCCCCAACTTCATTTCAAATCTGCCTATGCTCGCGGTGAGTCAGTTGCTAGATGACGTTTCCGTTGTGAGTGGCACTGTGTTCCTGCAGCTCCAGAGCATGCGCAGATATGAAATTAAGCTGGCGACATACACCCAGATTCAATGCACATGGACGAGGACCTGATAGTCAGTGCGCAAGCGCAAGATTTCCTGGGCGGCTGCTGTGACATCGGGGGAGTCCAGGCAATCAATCCGGCTGCAATGGGTGTGAATAATTTGAAGAGGACCATGACTGGAGTGATAGAAAGCCCCACCCCTATGACTGAAAGAGAAGATATGTGATACAATCACTTAACCCCTTACCGACATGTGCCGTACATATACAGCACATGTCGTGTCTCTCCATTTGGCGCGTACTCCGGCGATGAGCCTGTGTGGCACCCCAGGGGTCCGGTTGCCACAGTGGCATTGACTCCCTCACAGGGGGTGATGCCATGCCTGGAAGCAAGGAGAGGTCCCCTAATCAGGTATACCAGTATACAACACTTTCCTGGCTCCAGACCAGAAAGGGGAGCTCCTCCCCTTAACAACTGGAATCTGGAGGCGGGGTTAGTAAGAGTTAGTTGGAGTCAGGCAGCAACGAGGAAGGACCTGGGGAAGGGAGCTGTGAACAAGCTCACCCCAGAGAAGCGCAAAGGAACCGGACACCGGAGTCTGTGGTTGTGGGGCACTGAAGGTCCAGCAGCTACATCCAGAGGGCAGGAGACTGCAGGTCTCCCGGCCCCACCAGACGCGCCGGCGGCTCAGCAGCATCATAGGTCCCAGCACCGCCACGTGGGAGCGACACTTGAGGAAGGCCCGAGCTGCCTGCCATACGGTTGAGGAAAAAGACGTTTTACTCGGGGACGAGGGCCGCAGCATAGCTTCAAGCAGCAGGGCCAAAGAGAATTGCGCAGAGGGAAGGCCTACAACTCCACCTGGCGAGGTGGATCCCCAACTTGCTTCCAGGCCTCCCAGACCTCCACTACCAGCTAGTACCCGTGCCCCGGTCTGCTCTGACAAACCGCAAGTAAAAATAGAGGAAACCGCCATTAATTTGTTGTCTGGTCATTACCTGCGCCCTCAGCCCTGTTTTGCACCGCACCAACAATCATCTACACTGCCCTGGAGCTTAACTCAGTCTGTGGAGAGCTGAACCAACTCTGCTGCGTCTCCATCAGCTCCAGTGGATCTGCACCGCAGCGGCGGTCCCATATAGCCGCATAACACAGGTGGCGTCACGAACATTATCTCTAAAAACTTTATTCCCGTTTCACTATTCCTTTAATAGACTGCTCTGGGTCACGGACCGGGTCACTGCCACTGTGACATCCCCCAGCATCAACCGGCCCAGCTGCCGACTACCCCACGGCCCAGGGGGCGCGTCACCTGCACCTTTCCGGGGACATGACAGCTGATCTGATCAGCTGTCATGTGTCCCTAACGGTTGCGGGTGGAATTGCGATCCACCCGTGGCTGTATGGCCACGGCAGAAGGACGTCATTAGTCCTGTCTATTGGCACCCAGCGGTCGGCAAGTGAGCATTTCTGCTACACATAGGCGATCAGACAATCACAGCTTCTAGTCTCCAATGGAGACTATTGAAGCATGTAAAAAAAATGTGTTTTTTTTTTAAAAAAAAATAAAAATCTAAACGTTTAAATCACCCCCCTTTTGCCCCATTCAAAATAAAACAATATAAAAAAATTACATATACACATATTTGGTATCGCCGCTTTCAGAATCGCCCAATCTATCATTATATAAAAAGAATGAATCCAATCAATAAACGGCAAAATGAGAAAAAAAATCAAAATGCCAGAATTATGTTTTTTTAATCGCCGCAACACTGCAATAAAATGCAATAACGGGCAATCAAAACATCGTATGTACCCCACAACGGTATCCATGAAAACGTCAGCTCGGCGTGCTAAAAATAAGCTCTCACTCGGCCCCAGATCCCGAAAAATATAGACACTACGGGTCTTGGAAAATGGCGACTTTTTTTTTTCACCACTTAAATAAAAAAGAACCTATACATGTTTAGTATCTACAAACTCCTAATGACCTGGAGAATCATAATGGCAGGTCAGTTTTAGCATTTAGTGAACATGGTAAAAAACAACTGTGGAACTGCATTTTTTTTTGCAATTTCACTGCACTTGGATTTTTTTTTTCCCGTTTTCCAGTGCATTATATGGTAAAACGAATGGTGTTGTTCAAAAGTACAACTTGTTTTGCAAAAAAATAAGCCCTCACATGGCCATATTTTCCAAAAAATAAAAAAGTTATAGCTCTGGGAAGAAGGGGAGCAAAAAACAAAAGCGCAAAAATGGAAAAAGGTCCAGGGGTAAAGGGGTTTAGGATAAAAAGTGTTTTTGAGATAAATAGTTGGAAATTTTGCTTGAGAATACCATGTTAATTATGCACTTTGCATCACTAGCAAGATATTTAGGGCATACATTTTGTTTCACCTTTCTTTCCACCTGAATTTCACTTCATTCCTGCACTTAGTTTGTTTACATGCTCCTATTGCAGACCAGGCAGCTCTCTGGGCTGTTTTTTTTAATCTCACAGCCAGAGCTAGCACTGCCCTCTGCTTCAGTGTTCACCCCTCCCAGTACACACTCATTGGCTTTTAGTATCTATCCCAGCAATGATAGAGGAGCGATCTTGTATCCTCATCTGTAGTGCAGTAGTGTAGGGCGGCAGGGGGCAGTGCCATTGTGAAGGAGTAAAAAAAATGGATTTTTAAATTTGCCCCTTCTTCTTTGATGGACAAAGTGTCAATATCTCCGTTTTAATTCGGGGGAGTTGGGAGATGGAAGGTGGTGGAGATTCAAGATCTTAGTACTGCATGGGCAAAGGAGGAGCAGTAATCAAATCCCTGCTGGGACGGAAGATGTTGAATCCTAAAGATGACTAGGGATGAGCAGACTTGGATGTTCGGGTTCGTCTGAACTGTAGTTCAAAGTTCAGTTTGCCATGCGAACTTGACCCCAAACACAATAGAAGTCAATGGTGATCCGAACTTCGGTAATGTAAAATGGTCATAGTAAGGGCAAGGGGGCTGCAAAAGGAAGCAAAATGTGGGTACCAGCAGGACAATTGCCAGGCAAAGAAATGTGGATAGGGAAATTACTTAAAATAACAAAAAAAGGATCCCCCTACAGCAGAGGCAGGTCTAAGCCTGACAGATGCCGCATAGGCCCCCTATTCCGAGCGACCTTGGGTACGGTGGGTGACAAGGCAAGGCGGCCATGGTATCCTCTGGAGGCCATTCACCTCACCCTCCCCGTGCAAGAGTTGTTTTCTGTACGCCTGCTGCTTCGGGACCTGCCCACACAGCAAGCCGCTCTCCCTTCTGACTAGCCCCTACCCCCTCCCCTTGCCATACGGGCTCCATTCCATGGTGAAGGGACTACGAAGAATGGAGAATCAGAGTTTGATTCTGGAGAGGGAGCCTGATAAATGGGTACCATATCCAAGGAAGGCAACAGTCAAGCAAATTAACCACTCCTCTGCAGTTGATGTTGCAAGAAAAAATAGCCTTCCATGGCAATTTAGGGGCTCTATAATTGGAATGAGTAGTTTAAGTCCTTTAATAAGCATCTATTTGAGGCCAAGTCTGCTGTCAGCTGCCGTGGGAGGAGCTTGTCTGAGGAGGTGTGTCCAGCCAACAGAGTGTGCGTGTGGAAGGAGCTCTCTCCAGGAATGAGGATCATGTCCTGCCTCTCCACTCCCCAGGGAGAGGGAGGGCTTCCAGGGAAGGGCTCATGGTGGCCCCAGCTCATGCCCATCGGTCTACACCAATGGGGGGGGGCAGGGAGGCAACTGAGGACTCACCTGGGAGGTCCACCAGAGGGAGGAGAACAGAATCCCCAGGTCCGGCACTCAAAGGGGGACCGACTCAGCAGCAGCAAGGTAAGGGGCTTACATCTGCCCCAGGGATGGCCAATGGTGTGACTGGTGGGGGGACTAGCAGGATGGCCCTAAAAAAGAACTAAGGGGGGCCATGGATCCCCGGGAAAATGTGGAAACATACACAACCCGTGTTACCCACATGTTTAGAATTTACGAGGAGACGAGCAGAGATGTGTGCCGTCTCCAGGAGGAGTTGAAGGAGGCGAAGGAAGCAAGGTCTGAAGTCAGTAATGTACCCGGGAGGCCCCGTCAGGGGATGGCAGTTAGGGTGCAAACCCTAAGAGAGAAATTTGAAGCTTCGGTGGCTTTCTGGGAGGGGATCCTCAGAAATGCAGGTCACTTCCTGGAGAAATTCCAAAATGACCAATGCTTTGCCAACATGAAGAGGTCAAGCCAGGGCGGCGGGGCATGGGTTGTCACCTTGCCTGTCAAGATCGTCCTGCCCCAAGGAGGTGTGTCTTCAAGCAATGAGACTCCGCCCAGCTCTGCCGCTCCACCTGGCTCCGTTGCTCTGCCCAGTGTCAACACATCAGGCAATAACATCACCCTGCCCAGCACTGTAGCCCCACCAGGGGGAGGAGTCGAACCCAGCAATGTTACTTCTAGCAAAGAGTCTGGTGATGCTAGCTCCGGTAGTGTACCACCTAGCAACGGTGGGGTCCCACTCACGGGTGATCCAGCCAGTAGTGTCCAACCCAACAGGGAGGAGAGTGGGCGGAGTTTCACCTGCAATATGGAGGACAGTGGAGAGGGTGAAAGTGGTCTGCTTAGAAAACCTGCTGAGGGGGAATCTGGTGCAGGAGAATCAGAGAACTGTTCATTAAGACCAGGGCAGGTGGCATTATCCAATTCAGGATTAGAGGACATGTGTGGACAGGGGATGAGCGGCTGGTCAAGCGATGAGGAATATGAATCAATCGGTGGTTTGCAAATGGCCATTAAACAGCAGAAGTCTCCGATGGATCTTACGCGGTTCTCCTTTGGCGACGATGAGGCACCAGAAGAGGAAAAGAAAAAAAGAAGAAAGGGAAGACCGAGGCTGCATGGGAGACGGTGAGCTTTAAATACATGAATATGTCTGATGTGACTGCCACTTCCAGTGCGATCCCCTCAGGGCAGATGCGACCGGCTCCTTCAGTGAGTTTGGGACGTATATCAGGCTGGGAGAGTGAAAAGAAAGGTGAGCGTGGTGAGGCTGCGATTCCTGCAGCTCACAGCAGGGGTGGCAGTATAGCCGATTTGGTTGGTGTACCAAACATTGAAAGTGTTGTGGAATTTCCATCTCTCCACCCCGCTTCTAAGCCGGTCGCCACTGGGAACGCAAGGGGAGAGGCAGGGAGGCATGCAGCTGCTACAGGGGAGCAGCATACCGAGAAGATCCTGTTCACAGTGGGAATGGCTCCCGAGGCCGGAGGGCAGGTTATCCTGTAACCCAGGGCAATAATAGGCTCGGTAAGGGGGCCTTGGAGAAGGTAGTGAGGACTGTCTGCAGCAGCTGTTTACGGAACCACAAAGTCCATAAACACTGTAAGCACTGTAAATACTGTAAGTACTATGGCTGCCCTACCTGATCCTCTTCTGACAAGTGTGGAAGGGGGCGTGAGTGGGGGTGTGTGAGTGAGGAGGTTGTGAATGAAGGAGAGATGGAAGTGGTGATGGTTCATGGGGGGGACAAGTGGGGTGAGTGGTGAAGCTGGTGTGGATGGGGGGGTGATGGAGTGGTTGGTGTTGGTTCCACTGCCCCCCCAGCGGTAGTGGTCGGACCCCAGGGGGCTAGCTATGCCGGGGCCACTGCTGCTGGGTCAGGAGGTGTGTCTGAGTCTTTGTCTGGCAAACTTGGTGACGGTGACTTGCAACGGCGTCTTCTGGAAGCCCTGAAGAAGGGTGAGGAAACCATCACTGTGGGGAATGGGGTGGTTGACCTGTGTTTTTGGACAAAAAGACATGGATTGTCACCCTTCCAAGATAAAGAAGCAAGGTTGTCTGTAGTAGGATGAAGTTGGTGCCGGGAAAAAATCTGCGCTCCTCCGTGGTGAAGAAATTTGATGAGAGATTGTATAATTAAACAATCTTGTAGTTTATTGCTAAAAGCTACGATTACTACGCGTTTCGTGGACGTCCCGTCCACTTCCTCAGGTACATAGCTGATGTAGACCGATTCATCAAACGGTCTTATATACATAAAACCACACGTGGTAAAAAAAGCCCGCTGTTATTCTAGGCACCAAGACCAACAAACGGTTTACAGAAAAACAGTGAAATTATTGATAAATAGTTTAAATGAAATTATTGATCGACTAGTTACACTCTTATGGATATATAATGAAAACCATAGACCAAATAAATAAAATGACCTCTGGAATGGAATCATCCAAATATAAAATATAATTATATTTATATTTGAGCACATAGGATAAAACATTTGTAGTTGATCAAGGACCGCAGTGTATGCAGTCCCACAGTCCTGGCTCTTTTGCATCATGTGTGAAAGATCAGAGAGTCCAGACCGCTCTGCCCGACCTCACACCTCATCGGCTGACAGGCAGAAAACCAAGAGCTGAAAGAATGGCAGAAGGTGCAGTAAACCAAGCCTTCAGGAGTTTACACACTTGCGGTCCACAGTTATCTCCTCATGTCCCCCCCTCCCTCCTCTCCCCCCCCCCTTCTTTACTGACAAACACCTCATACCTAATACACTAGAAGCAGGCTTGCACCTTCTGCCATTCTTTCAGCTCTTGGCAGAAGGTGCACTGTGCACGGCCGTGTCTGCTAGTGTGACGTCACGCAGTGCGCGCCCTGCACTGCTATTTACCACCGAAGAGGAGCTGGACGATGGGAGCCGGGGGATGGTGAGTGTGTGTGTGTGTGTTTGTGATTGAGTGAGTGAGTGTGTGTATGCAGGCAGATATCATTGTGTGATGTCTGTTTATATGTATTTTTGTGTTTCAAATGTGTTTATGCATGTATGTATATGTCTGTATATGTTTGTGTGTGTGCGTGACTGCGTGCGGCCTCCCGCTGTGTATAGATGGCTAAATGCGGCCTCCTGCTGTCTATAGATGGCTTCTGCGGCCTCCTGCTGTGTATAGATGGCGTCGTGCGGCCTCATGCTGTGTATAGATGGCGCCGTGCAGCCTCCTGCTGTGTATAGATGGCGCCGTGCGGCCTCCTGCTGTGTATAGATGGCGCCGTGCAGCCTCCTGCTGTGTATAGATGGCGCCGTGCAGCCTCCTACTGTGTATAGATGGTGCCGTGCGGCCTCCTGCTGTGTATAGATGGCTACATGCAGCCTCCTGCTGTGTATAGATGGCTACGTGCGGCCTCCTGCTGTGTATAGATGGCTACGTGCGGCCTCCTGCTGTGTATAGATGGCGCCGTGCAGCCTCCTGCTGTGTATAGATGGCTTCGTGCGGCTCCCTGCTGTGTATAGCTGGTGTTGTGCGGCCCCCTGCTGTGTATAGATGGCTATGTGCGGCCTCCTGCTGTGTATAGATGGCACCGTGCGGCCTCCTGCTATGTATAGATGGCTACGTGTGCTCAATATTAAGTCATACAATTAATGTAAGGCTATGTGCCCACGATGTAGAAATGCTCCGGATTTTTTTTGAGCGTTTCTGCTCTCCCTGGCAGAAAAAACGCATGCGGATTGTACAAGTGTTTTTCCTGCCAGGGACATGCGGATTTGAAGCGTTCTTCACATGCATTTCTGAAAGGGGGTTGTCAAGCGCTTTCCAAGCGATTTTAGCATCACTTGGAAAGTGCTTGACAACTTGGTCACACTATATAAATCCATGCAACCGGCATGGATTTATATACTGTGACCCTAAAAGAATGGTAAAAAATAAATATACACTTACCTTCTGATGGCCTGCCGACGTCAGCGGTCACGTGACCCGTCACATGACTAAATTACGTCACCACAGGTTCTTTAGTCCACCGCAAGCTGTCGACAAGCCAGGACGCATCGGATAAAGACACCGGGGGCCATCAGAAGGTAAGTATAATATTTATTTTTTATTTTATTCTTTTTTTTACAGGTTCTATGGTACCCAGGTCCAGAGGAGAGTCTCCTCTTCTCCAAACCCAGGTACCATCCGCACATTGAAACGCATTGAATCCGCATGTACAGATCCAGTGATGCGGATTCCATGCGTTCCAATGCAAGTCAATGGCGGCGAAAACGCAGCACTTCCACAAAATAATTGGTAATGTTGCGGATTTCTCCGCAATAATAATCCGCAGCGGAAATTTCCGCAGCATGTGCACAGCACATGCGGATTATCATTGGGGAACATGGCAGATCTTCTACCAAGCGTTTTTAAGCGTTTCTGCAACGGAATTGCCGTTTCGGAAACGCTTAAAAAACACATAGTGGGCACACAGCCTAGAAAAAATTATTATAATTAATATATTAATATTGTGCCAAATTAATTTCACATGAACTATCACATGATCTATCACAGGGGATCATGTGACATGTGATACATCAGGTGTGTGTGTGGGGGGGGGGGGGCACGCCTTCTAAACTACCCGGGGCCCTTGTTACTCTTAATCCACCCCTGATCATGATGTAGTGCTAAGTATGGTGGGTAAGGTGACGGAGCCTTAAGGGGGCATCTTCTTCGCCGGGGGTAGAAAGTAAGCCCTTGGGGGAGAAGGTCGCGCCAAGTCAGCTAGACAAAGGCAGGGATGTACGGAAGAAAGACATGGATGTGTCAGTATGCTTGAAACATGTAGCTTCATCTGAGGAGGAATACGTTTCAGGAGGGCGTGGGAAAAAGGCTGCTGTCGAACCCAATCACCCATGATAGCGGCACTCCCCCCGCTGACGCTGACAACCATTAATGTTGCCAGCAAAAAGTCAGATGCGGCTAGGTTTATGGCCTGATTTTCTCGGTCACCTTAATACCGACATTTTATTTTTTGCAGGAGACCAGGTTGTCAGATCTGACGTCTTTACGGAAGGCAAGAAGGGAGTGGACGCATGGGCCCTCAAACTGGTCTCTTGCGGCTGAGCTGTATAGCAGGGTGGAGATTCTTTTTAAAACCACAGATGTTGAATGCCAATGGGTAATTGAGTTGGAAATGGGGAGGTGCTTGATCTTGGATGTGCTCATGAAAGGACAGGAGCTTTGGTTCGTGATCATCTATGGTCCACAGTCCAATTAAGACCGTAAAAGTCTTTTTATCAGGATTAAACCCTTTCTGTTTTCTAGCCGGCAGGTGGTCTTTGAAGGGGACTTCAATAACGTCTGGAGGCCCCAGGATAGAGGAGGTTCCAGAGACTGGCTAGCTTATGACAGCGTCGCGTTAAATAGCATAGTTAGCGAGGCTCGTCTGGTCGATGTCCACATCAGGAACAACCCATGCCACGTGGGGTTCACATACTTTAGAGGAAGTCAGATTAGGTCCAGGATAGATAGGTTCTATTTAAAGGAGGAGGCTATCTTCTCACCAATATCTGTGGTGGAGGTGGAATTCTCCGACCACTGTTTGATTATGTTTTCTTTGAATATCACAGAGACCCCTCGGATGGGAAGAGGCATGTGGAAGCTCAATTCGTCACTCTTTCAGGAATCAGTGAGACTGTCCTGAGTCTCTTCAGAGCCAGGTACCGTTGTTGGGCCTTTGTAGCACCAAGTCAGAGTGGTGGGAGATGTTTAAACACTGGGTAGCGAGATTCTTCCACCAGCTCTCTAACCTCAGAAGCTTAAACAGGGAGCGCCTGTATCAGAGCCTGAGGAGGAAACTCGAGCATCTTGTCTCGACTGGGGGTGACCGAGAGGAAATCTCCAGGATGAAAGCCTTGCTAAAGAGGTGTCAGTATGATTAGGCACACATCTTTAGTTTTTGAGAGGGATTTCGGGAAATACAGCTCGCCTGACCCCTACAGAAACTGTAAAATGTCAGTGAATGCTAATGTTGTGGTGGGTCTGAAGGATGGTACCGGTTCTCTGATGAGATCCAGATCAGGGGTCCTGGAAGTCATCAGATCCTACTACTCGCATCTCTTGGGGAGGAAGGAACTGGATCGAGACAGGATGTAGGCTTTCCTGGCTGAGACGGTCCCTATGTCAGGGGTAGACCCCTCGCTTGGTGGCTTGGAGGATATGATCAAAGAAGAGGAAGTGAGACTGGCGATTGATGGGCTTCGGCTCAAAAAGTCACCAGGTCCAGATGGCTTAATATCTGAGTTTTATAAGACCTTTAAGGACTCCTTGGTCCCCTTATTGACTCAGATGTTTAACAAGTGTCTTTCCTTGGGCACTCTGCCGAGATCCATGAGGAGGTCTGCTTTGATCCTTCTTTGAAAGGGTAAGGACCCGTCACACATTGAGAACTGGAATCCCATAGCGCTTCTCAATGTGAGAAGGTGCTTTTTAATAGGTTGGTGAAATTTGCGCCACAGCTGCTTTCCGAGGGCCAGCACTGCTGTGTTCCGGGCCGTAGCACTTTTAGTGCGGTTCTCGGTGTCCGGGAGGCAGTGGAGCAGGGCAGGTCAGGCCTTTGGAAGGGGTTTATGCTGTCCCTGGATCAGGCTAAAGCTTTCGACCGAGTTAATCATGACTACCTCTGGTCTACTCTTCTGAGGTATGGTCTACCAGGTGGGTTTGTGGATTGCCTTAAAACCCTGTACAGAGGGGGCAGAGAGTTTTCTGCTGGTGAATGGTTGGGTTGGGTAACCTTTTGAGGTCGGTTCCGGTGTTCTCCAGGGTTGTCCTTTCATAACGCTTTCGTGATTCATCCCTTCGTAAGAAGAGTGGATCGTGGACTGTTGGCGGGGATAGAGATGGGCAGTCCGGGGGCACGGGAGGCCACCCTGAAGGTAGTGGCCTACACTGACAATGTCACTATTTTCGTCTCCTCGGAAGGGGAGGCTGAGGAGGTGATGTCAAAAGTGGAACGCTACTCGGAGGCATCGGGGTCCAGGGTCAATCAGGACAAGTGTGAAAGTCTCTGGCTGGGAGGAGGGGACCCCGGTTTTGGTCTCCCGGACACCCTTCCAGAGCCCCAGGAGTATGCCAAAGTCCTAGGCATCGAATGTGGTCAGGGTGATTACCCCACTAAAAACTGGGATGGTAGGCTCGAGTGTGCTGCCCGGAAAGTGGACCAATGGAAGGGTTGGTCTCTGACCCTGAGGGAAAGGGTAAACCTGTGCAAAGCTTTCCTGCTCCCTTTGCTAATTTACATGGGCACTGTCTGCATCTTGCCAGAGCCTCTCTGGACACGCGTTTATAGCCTGTTCTTCTAACTATTATTGGGGAACAGGTTGAACCTAGTCAAACGGGAGGTTACTTACCGTACGAGGAGACTAGGGGGGTTGAATATGGTCAAACCAGTGGTGTTCCTAGTAAACACCTTTTTGAAAGCAAACATTGCAAACCTTGGGAAGGAGAGGGCTCTCTCTTGCAGGGAGTGGTTTCAGCCTTTCTTCCATGAATGGGAGCCAGGAGGGCGTGTGAATGATCTTCACGCACCACACGGGCATCTCCCGGCTTATGTTACCCCAGTTCTGAAGGTAATTCGCCGGTGGGGCCTGGGGGTGTGGGAGGTAATAACTCTGTCAAGGAAACTCCTTGATGAGATGGTCTTGTCAACACTTTTCCAAAAACCTCTGGCCCTCAGGGATCGCCCAAGTCAGGATCTGGAGGTGGGGCTGCGGCTTTTAAATTCAAGTAGGATCCCCTTGAAGTTTTTTTACTTGACTTGGCGCTGCTTCCATGGTAAGCTATATGTGAGGGACAACCTGAAGTACAGGAATTCCGAGGACAGGAATTGTCCTCGGGAGAATTGTGCTGATGTGGCGCCCCTGAGGGTTAAGTCGCCACAGAGGTACTGCATCTCACCCAGAGGTGTGGTATCCCACTCTCAGGTAAGGATAGAGTGCAACCCGGGACCCTAACACCTGCATCCAACACATCCACTTCAGTAGGGCAGGGCGAGATTGCTACTAAGGGAGAGCACAGTCCCTGGTCCCTGGCTGGAGTGGAGGGGAACCAAGTGAGGGGGAACCATGTAGTGGGTGTGGGTGGAGGAAGCAGATCAGGGGAGCACTTGTGAAGGAGGTGTATAAAAGAGGGAGCCATCTTGTAAAGACAAGCCAGTCTGAGAGGAGAAGTGAGGGGAGCAGGGGCTCTGCACGAGCTCTGCCCCAGAGTGGGCCTAGCAGAGAGACCGAGAAGAAGGAGAGAGGAGTAGGATGGAAGGCTCCAGGAGGAACGAGGGGATTCTAGGGGTACGGGCAGTGCTGGAGGCCACCGGTACGCCCGAATCTACCAGGTGTGGAAGGATCAAGCCGCAGAGGGGACCGGCCCCTAAACTAGTGGAGAACTACAAGGCTCAGATAGAAACTGGAGGCTTCTGTAGTTTTAGGGTGCAGTTGCCACAGCCACAATTACATCACCGAGAAGGTGGTCACAGAGGGTCCAGGGGACTGCAGGTCGCCCGACAAGACCCGAGGCTACCGGATTGGGACACTGATTGTGAGGCGCAGGGCAGGAGGGTGAGAGCCAGCGCAGGAAGACGACTGAGAAAGGCACATAGAACGGGGTCCTGTCAGGCACTCTTGAATTACCTGATGAGCAAAAAAAAAAAAAAATGGCCAACTACACAACACTAAACGGACCATAGTACCAAGACAAAAGTGTCAAGCACTAGGTCCGTATTGCCTACTCATATAATTGAATGCAAAAAAAGGAGGACAAAAGAGTAATGTGGCAAAACAGGCATCATTTAATTTCATACAAAAACTCCAAAGTGGTAAAAATATTCAGAATCACAAGAGCAGGGAATAAGGTGCGAAGTGCCAGAAACCGGAGAATCCCTGGGAGGACAGGGCAATAAAGGATTATATGCTATTCCATGATGCGTTTTGTTGGACCATCATTTATTTTTCAACAGGACAATGACCCCAAACACACCTCCAGGCTGTGTAAGGGCTATTTGACCAAGAAGGAGAGTGATCGGGTGCTGCGCCAGATGACCTGGCCTCCACAGTCACCAGACCTGAACCCAATCGAGATGGTTTGGGGTGACCTGGACCGCAGAGTGAAGGCAAAAGGGCCAACAAGTGCTAAGCATCTCTGGGTACTCCTTCAAGATTGTTGGATGACCATTTCCGGTGACTACCTCTTGAAGCTAATCAAGAGAATGCCAAGAGTGTGCAAAGCAGTCATCAAAGCAAAAGGTGGCTACTTTGAAGAACCTAGAATATAAGACATATTTTCAGTTGTTTCACACTTTTTTGTTAAGTATATAATTCCACATGTGTTAATTCATAGTTTTGATGCCTTCAGTGTGAATGTACAATTTTCATAGTCATGAAAATACAGAAAAATCTTTAAATGAGAAGGTGTGTCCAAACTTTTGGTCTGTACTGTATATATTATATATATATATATATAATATCTTGTTTTCTATGTTTTTGCTGTTTGTTCGGTGTTATGAATGGGTATTATATCAGGGCGGTGGAGCCAGGTGTGGTAGGAGGGAGGTTGTATATAGTGCACGGTTGAAAGTAATGTAAGAATGGGGGAGACAGGTAGGGTACCTGTTAAGTTTTTGCTGGTGGTCCTTGTGTCGTTAAAGTTTTGGATTTATGTTTTGTCACTTGTAATATTTCCACTTTCATAAAATAGAGTTCCAGCTCCAGTAGCGTACACTAAAATCTACCACCACTACCGCGCACACACAGATGATACAGTGAAACTGCAAATGGTCATTAAATGAGTTAATTTTGTCTGCTTTGATGAATTTCTGACTATAGATCACCGTTAAAAAAACATGAATCTGTCAATGAATGTATGGAAAAAAGCTATCAAGTTATGGACTGTAGAAGAGATATGTGACCAGAATGAACACTTTCCAGCAGATAATACTAGTATGAGATAAGAAACACAACAAGAATGCAAAAAAACAAGAATTTGGCTTGGCTTGGCCTCTGAAAAATTTTGGGGTGAATTTAAAAAGATTTTGAAGTGGATTGGATTTAAAAAAGTTTGGAAGATGAGGCCCTGTACCACCACCACCACTACAGCGTACACACGGGTGGTGCAGTGAAACTGTGAAACGTCATTAAATTAGTTAATTTTGTCTGCTTTGATGAATTTCTGACTACATATCACTGTAAAAATACATGAATCTGTCTATGAATATATGGAAAAAAGCTATCATGTTATGGACTGTGGAAAAGCTGTATTACGAACACGCTCCACCAGGCTGTATTACAGGCATGCTACACGAGCAGCACCATGAACACGTCCAAATCCACTATTTAAGGCTCTAATTTTTTAAGTGTTTTTTAGGCAAACAGACACGGGTGCAGATTATTAAAAAAAAAATTACGCACAGTACTATCACAGACATGGGTGCATAACAGTAAAACAATTTGTTTTTACGCACATGACTCCCAAAGAGATGGTTGCAGATTATAAAAAATTGTTTTTACGCACAGTAATATTACAAACATGGGTGCATAACAGTAGAAAAAAATGTTTTTACGCACAGTAATATACAATGGGGAAAAAAGTATTTAGTCAGCCACCGATTATGCAAGTTCTCCCACTTAAAAAGATGAGAGAGGCATGTAATTGACATCATATGTAGACCTCAACTATGAGAGACAAAATGAGAAAACAAATCCTAAAAATCACATTGTCTGATTTGGAAAGAAATTTTTTTCAAATTTTGGTGGAAAATAAGTATTTGGTCACCTACATACAAGCAAGATTTCTGGTTCTCACAGACCCGTAACTTCTTCTTTAAGAGGCTCCTCTGTCCTCCACTCATTACCTGTAGTACTGGCACCAGTTTGAACTTGTTATCAGTATAAAAGACACCTGTCCGCAACCTCAAACAGTCACTCTCCAAACTCCACTATGGTGAAGATCAAAGAGCTGTCGAAGGACACTAGAAACAAAATTGTAGCCCTGAACCAGGCTGGAAAGACTGAATCTGCAATAGGCAAGCAGCTTGGTGTGAAATCAACTGTGGGAGCAATAATTAGAAAATGGAAGACATATAAGACCACTGATAATCTCCCTCGATCTAGGGCTCCACACAAGATTTCATCCCGTGGGGTCAAAATGATCTCAAGAACGATGAGAAAAAATCCCAGAACCACACAGGGGGACCTAGTGAATGACCTGCAGAGAGCTGGGACCAACATAACACAGGCTACCATCAGTAACAGTACCCCGCCAGGGACACAGATCCTGCAGTGCCAGATGTTTCCTCCTGCTTAAGCCATCACATGTCCAGACCCATCTGAAGTTTGCTAGAGAGCATTTGGATGATCCAGAAGAGTATTGGGAGACTGTCATATGGTCAGATGAAGCCAAAGTAGAACTGTTTGGTAGAAACACAACTCGGCGTGTTTGGAGGAGAAAGAATGCTGAGTTGCTTCCAAAGAACACCATACCTACTGTGAAGCATGGGGGTGGCAACATCATGCTTTGGGGCTGTTTCTCTGCCAAGGGACCAGGACGACTGATCCATGTACATGAAAGAATGAATGGGGCCATGTATCGTGAGATTTTAAGTGCAAACCTCCTTCCATCAGCAAGGGCATTGAAGATGACTGGGTCTTTCAGCATGACAATGATCCCAAGAACACTGCCAGGGCAATGAAGGAGTTGCTTCGTAAGAAGCATTTCAAGGTCCTGGAGTGGCCTACTTATTTTCCACCAAAATTTGAAAAAAAATTTCTTTCCAAATCAGACAATATGATTTTCAGGATTTGTTTTCTCATTTTGTCTCTCATAGTTGAGGTCTACCTATGATGTCAATTACAGGCCTTTCATCTTTTTAAGTGGGAGAACTTGCACAATTGGTGGCTGACTAAATACTTTTTTTCCCCACTGTAACAGACATGGGTGCATAAGAAAAAACACAAAAATTGAGCTTGGTTTAAGTTGGTACACATGCAGCACATAAACGCATGATCACAATGGCCATAAATCAGTCAAAACCTACAAGAAACAAAATGAACATAAACCCTGCTGTAAATAAATAAAAAGCCAAACTGCATTTAAATAGCATAGGGTTCTTAGTAACACTATTTTTGATCAAATGTAGCATAAAAGCTATCTCACCATGTCAAGGTGACACTACTTGGGATGGTCCTACACTGTCTAATATTAAAAACCTTACCATGTTTCGGAGTTGACCTCAGTGTGTGAATAAGGGAAAACAAAGGACCGGATCCTGAACTGTGGACACCATCCTTGGGAAGCTATTTAAATGTAATTTCCAGCTCAAGGAAGTAAGGCCACACCCTGGTTTGCATAGAATGCAAAAATACTTGTATTTTATGCAAGCCAGGGTGTGGCCTACCTGCAACACAGCACACATGTCCCGCATGGAGGCCCACTCATTGATGAAGCGGTTTTGTTTCGCAGACCGAATCCGCCGTGCGTGCTGCAGCTGAAATTCCACTATTGCCAGCTGCTGATCGCACAGTCTCTCCAGCATATGTAAGGTGTAGCTCCACTTTGTTGGTACATTGCATATGAAGCGGTTAGCGGGAAGGCAGAAGTAATGCTGCAGCTCAGACAGATAAGCAGCAGGGTGAGAACGCCGAAAGCGTGCACACTGCCCACACACTCAGCAGCAGCTCTGACATACGTGGGTAGTTTTTCAGGAAACTCTGCACCACCAAATTCAGCACATGCACCAGGCAAAGGATGTGCGTCAAAGCGGCTAGGCCCAGAGCTGCTGCGAGATTTCACCCGTTATCGTACACCACCATGCCGGGCTTGAGGTTCACCAGTATTAACCACTCATCTGTCTGCTGTTTGATCCCCATCCACAGCTTCTGTGCGTTTTGGGATTTCTACACCAAACAGATCAGTTTCAGAACAGCCTGCTGTCGTTTCCCCCATGCTGTGCCAAAGTTGGTAGTGCAGGTCTTACTGTGACCGAATGAGGAGGAGGCAACCTGGACAGAGAAACGTCCTGCAATCCTCGGTGGTGGTAGAAGATGCACTAGAATACCTTCTGTCTCTGTCCCAGGCCCCACTACATTTATCCAGTGGGCAGTTAGGGAGATGTAATGTGTCTGGCCGTGCTTACTGATCCACGTATCAGTGGTTATGTGGACCTTGTCGTTTATGGCGTTGCACAGTGCACACCTGATTTGGTCCGCAACATGTGTGTGCAGGGCAGGGATGGCCCGCCTGGAAAAGTAGTGGCTGCTGGAAACAATGTACTGCGGGACAGCCACCGCCATCAGATTTTTTAAAACTCAAGGGTTTGGGGGATGGAGAGCTGAACACTTCCATGGGACAGTGTGGAGATGCTCGCTAACACTGGTGGTAGTGCTGTCACATCCTCTCTTTGCGAGGAGGCAGGTGGCCCTGTTAATCGTGAGCGGGAGTAAAAGGCCGAGACCACAGCAGAAGAGGGAGCAGGAGGAGGCTCAGATCTGTCTTGCTTTTTATGATGTGTTCTCCACTGCACCTCATGATTAGAATTCAGATGCCTTGTCATGCAGGTGGGGCTCAGGTTCAGAACATTTATGCCTTGACTCTGGCTCTGACGGCACAGTGTGCAAACCACTCGTCGCTGGTCGTCAGCACATTGCTTGAAGAAATGCCACACCAGGGAGCTCCTTTGAGCTGGCTATGGTGTTTTCATTTCCTCTGCATGGTGGGCAGTAGCAGCCGACATACTGGCTAGGGGCTGTCCCCTCTGTTTCTGCAACCTGCTCCCTCTTTTGCTGTGCTGCTGGGGCAGTGTAACCACCTCCTTTTCCTCTGAACTGCCCACGTTACTAGGATTGACTTTTCTCCATGTGGGGTCTAGAACCTCATCATCCCCCACATCATTTTCCACTCACTCCTCACCCCTACCCTCCTTGCCGGTCTGCACACTGCAGAAAGACACAGCATTTTGCACCTGTGTTTCAGCATCAGTGATGTGTTTTGATGGTCCACTAATGGTGTGCACTAGCCCTCCCACATACTCATCATCCAATCTAACAAGTGGTTGGGCACCAGTACATTCAGTCTCTTCCACTTCTGAGGCAGGGCCAGGTGGTTGGGCCACGGAGCTTCAGCCAGCCGACTCATAAAAAAGCAGAAAAGACTACTGCATGACTTGGGGCTCAGACTGCTTGGCTGATTTGCAAGAGGGTGAGGTGGAAGCTGGATGACCATGATCCTCAGGTGACAACTTTGTGCTTTCTGTAGTGGACCAGGTAGAAGATAATGTGAAGGATCTGGAGAAACTCTCAGCGAATCTAACACCGCCTCAACAAGTTCTGGCCTCCCCATTCGTGTAGCGGTACTCGGCCTTATGAAATGACGCAGAACTTCCTGTCACCTGACAGAACGACCACGTCCTCTTCATGTAGCAGCTAAACCAGCACCACCACGTCCTATACAGTACTTGATGCTCTCCTCATGTTTTAAAGTGTTTTTTAGGCACACTAATTGCATAGACACGGGTGCAGAGTATGAAAAATTGGTTAGCAACAATACTCACCCAGACACAGGTAGAGAGTATTAAAAATTGGTTAGCAACACTACATGCCAAGACAAGGGTACAGAGTATTACAAATTGGTTAGCAACACTAATCACCCAGACACAGGTGCAGAGTATTAAAAATTGCAAGAGTTAAGGCTGCGTGGTACTCCTACTATGGGTGCACAAATAGGGTTCTACTCCAGAATAGATAATAAGATGAATTTGGCACTCCAGAATAGATGCAAAAATAAGATTTTTATTGTACAGATTTTCATCACATGACATGCCGTGGCCGGAAATACGTCACAATCAGGAAGCGCCATACATGCGGGTCACCGGCGGTCCTCTTTATAACACGCGCACCACCCTCAGCAAGCAGTGCCATTCTCTCAGCACAGCAGTGCTTTTCACCAGGGACGGTCCATAAACTTTGCCTGCTCAAAGTGCATATTAGTTTTTGATACAATCGGTAAGCCTTAGGCTGAGTTCACACGATGCGTATTTAATGCGTTTCCGCGGCGTTTTTGCAGTTGCGTAAACGCCGCGGAAATGCATTAAAAACGCATGGTAGAAGGGCAGCAATGTTCCCCAATTGAAATCCGCATGTGCTGTGCCCATGATGCGGATTTTTCCGCAGCGTAAACGCTGCGCTCAAAAATCCGCAGCATGTCAATTAATTTTGCGGAAACGCTGCGTTTTCGCTGCCATTGACTGACATTAGAACGCGCCAATTCTGCAAGACTGCATCTGTACTTGCGTAATTGGCGCGTTCTAATGTGCGGATGGTACCCGGGTGTGGAGGAGAGGAGAGTCTCATCCACACCCAGGTACCATTAAAAAAGCTGTAAAACAAGAATAAAATAAAAAATAAATGTATACTTACCTTCTGTCGGCCCGCGCACCGCTCCTTCTTGGTTCCCGGCACTTGCAGTGAGTTGTAGGACCTGCGCTGACGTCAGAGTCATGTGACGGGTCACGTGACGCTGACGTCGGCAGGTCTTTCAATTCAAAGTTGCCGGCGAGGGAGAATGGATTGAGCAGGACAGCGCGGGCCATCGGAGGTAAGTATATACACTCTCTCGGGTCACACTATATAAATCCATGTCGGCTGCATGGATTTATATAGTGTGACCTAGTTGTCAAGCACTTTCCAGGTGATGCTAAAATCGCCTGGAATGCGCTTGTCAATCCACATGCGGAAACACATGTGGAAACGCATGTGAATCCGCATGTATTCTGCAGGAAAAACGCATGCATGCGTTTTTTCTGCCAGGGAGATGCAGAAATGATGCAGAAATTTTCTGCTTCATTTCTGCATCGTGTGCACATACCCTTATTATGCATTTGTATATTCCAGCTTATGAATTTGTTCATCATCATGTCTCCCAATAGGAGTGCTATTACATACATGTATCTTTCTCTAACAGCCTTCTCAAGCTATCAGAGTCAGGCCTGCTGCTGAGCAGTAAACTGGCAAACCAGTTCTCCTTTTTCTCCCTCTTTCTCTTATTCTCTTTTTTTCATGATTATGGATTGCTTTTGACTCGCCCCCTGGGCCGTGGGGCACTCGGATCCGGGCAATAGGGGAACGATGGGGGTAGTAGTGGCAACCCGGTTCCGTGACTCAGGGTGGTCAGACCAGTGGTAGTCCATTATGTGCTGATGATTATGTCCGACTACGCCACCCGTGGATTGCGGTTATTAGAAACCGCCGCTGCATGCAGACCGCTGGGGCTGATGAGGTGTGCAGCTAGGGTAGTGTGACTCCCCACTCCCCCAGAGTGCGGCCCCAGGGCAGTATAATGGATGTTGGGAGTGATGGTAGTGAGAGTCCCAGTGCTGATAGTGCTGGAGGAGCAAGGAGCACGCAGACAACAGGTTGCAGTCCAGGGTCTTTACTATAACAGGTAAATTGACCCACAAACAGTCCCAGCTAGGAGGGGACCTGGATGTCTGAGAGCAACGGGGAAATTGGCCCTGGTCAGGGTGAGGGTGTAGGCCTACCGTGCTTTCTGTGCTCCTTCTGGCTATCTCCTCGTTATAGGGTAACAGCCCACGTTTCCGAGCTTTCCGTGTATTCTCGCCTGTATGGCCTGCGACGTGGGTTCCTTTCTGCTCCCAGCCTTGTACGGCTTTGCTGGTTCCTTCTGTTGTGGCAGGGCCTCCAGGCTTCTTAGGCCAAGGAATATACAGTCCCCTGCGGACTGGTTATCTGCTGGGGGATGTGGAATCCTCCCAGCCTCAGACACCAAAGTCTGGTAAATTAAGTCCGTTATCTGCCAAGACAGGCTCTCCTCGCCTCTTGTCTCTGGCTTGTGGCTCTCCTCCTGCCACACTTCCTCTTAGGTGCAATACAACTGTCCCTCTCTGCTCTGGGACCTGAATCCTGAGACAGGTCGTCCAGCTCTCCCTAACCCTGCCCCCAGTACCAGCTTTTATAGGGGCAGCCTGCTCCCCCTACTGGCCTGAGACAGGAGGTACTGCATGCTAATGTTCCCCTGACTAGAGAACCTCCCCCTTGCTCTCAGACACAGCTTTATTACATTTTGTGGCATCCAGGCCAGGGTGACACATTCCCCCCTAGTGAAATTTAGTACTCCGGGACTAAACAATAAACAAAGACAATATACATGACTATAAAACATTAACAGACAGACGACGCACAGATTGAGTTCTTAAGGTCACAGTGTGGTCTGTGACCGGGTGTCCATATCACCAATACAACGGGGAGCCTTAACCAGGTGGGGATCTGTCCTACCCCAAGTCCTTCACAGTCTTAGTTCATTCCTGGGTTAGGCTCCGAACGCAGTCCATACCAGGTCCCGGTTATAAAAAGTCAATAACCTTTGAGTCCTTACGGTAGCTGCAAGAAACTGAAACACAGAATTACCAAACATGCATGTAACTTGGCAAACATTTCAACATTTGGCAACAGGGTTATTTACAATTTTAGTACACTCTATATTTTCCAGCGAGCGGGTATCTGCCCTTTTGTGCTCCTGGTTTACCTCCTTAACCCACTGTCTGGTGGTGGACTGACTTGGCTTTCCCCACTAGCGTTAGGGGTGCAGCTACCAGCTGGGTGTACAGGTAGGGCAGGCAGCTGTCTGCGGGTCCTTTGGCTTACCGCAGGCATGGCAGGCTCACTGTCAGCAGAGAGTTGACTCTCCTGGGCTGCTGGTACAGGCTCTTCTGCCTCTGGAACCGCTTGCTCCTCTTCACCTTCCGGCTCTGGTGTTGGTTGTTGCTGTGCCGGTTGCAGGAAATGCAGGACGGGTACCACTATGGCATCATTTATTCGAGTCCAGGACTGAGGGAACTCTCCGAGAACGGTGCTGATCATTTCTTCCTTGTCCTCTGCGGGTTCAAGGTCACTCTGATCCTCTTCTGCACTGCGGAGTTGCTCGGGGCATCTTTTGAGGTGGTCTCTGGAGACGACACTAGTGGTTTCTCCTCCGTCTTTGGTGATTACGCACACCTTTGGGTTGTCGTAGTCAGACTGCAGTACGGTGTAGGGTTCCCTTTCCCACTGGTCGTCCAACTTATGTAGCCTTCTTTTTCGCTTTAGGACTTGCTCACCAGGTTCTATGGGACTAGCAGGGGCGTGTTGATTGAAGAGTCTTTCTTGCTTCTCTCTCACCTGGGCCAGGCTCTTCTCCACACTCTCCTGTACCTTCTTGTACTGCAGTTGCCTTTCGGTATCCCAGTCCGCATCCGGGGAGGTGTCCTCAGGTATTAGGACTCCCATCTCCAGGTCTACGGACAGCTTACCTGGTCTAGCTCGCATCAGGTAAGCCGGGGTGCAGTTTGTAGCGTTCACCAGGATATTGTTGTACATGTCTACCAGGTCCGGCAGTTTTTCTGGCCACAGGCTGCGTTCCTCCAGGGGCAACGTCTTCAGGAGATCAATGACTATATTGTTCATCTTCTCACACATCCCGTTGGTTTGGGGGTGGTAAGGCGTTGTCCGAATCTTCTTACAGCCATAGAGGTTGCAGAACTCCTGGAAGATTTCAGCTTCAAACGCTGGACCCTGGTCTGTCAGGACCTGTTCCGGATACCCGTGTGGACGGCAGAAGTATTGCTGGAAGGCTCGGGCCGCTGTTTGGGCTGTCAAGTCCTTTACCGGGACCACCACTAGAAAACGGGAATAGTGGTCCACGATTGTCAGGGCATAGATGTATCCAGACCGGCTTGGAGCCAATTTGACGTGGTCCAGAGCTACCAGCTCAAAAGGCTGCGTGGTGACGATGGGCCTCAAGGGTGTCTTCTGGCTGGTGCGGTCCTTCCTCCTCAGGTGACAAGGGCCACAGTCTCTGCACCACTTTTCTACTGCTCCTCTCATGCCGACCCAAAAGAACCTTCCTCTTAGCAGGAACTCCAGTTTCTTCCAACCGAAGTGCCCCGCTCTGTCATGGTAAGCCCCCAGGACCATAGCTGCATCCCGCCTTGGAACCACGACTTGCCAGGTCAGCTCGTGCGTCCGGTGGTTGACAATCCTTCTGCACAGCTTGCCTTCGTAGAGGAACAGCTTGCTCTTCTCCTTCCACAGCTGCTTGGTTTCCTCTGGAGCATCCGGATCCATGCGGTCAGCAGATCTTTCACCAGGCGGATGGCAGGGTCACTATCTTGGGTCTCGGCCCAGCTGTGGTGAGGTAGGGGATTGATCATCACGGTTGTTAGATCCTCCTCCTTCACGCGGTGGGAGTATTGAGCGGCTCCATACCGGTGAAACGCGGGGAGTTCTACCTCCTCCAGCTCTTCTGGGTCTTCGTCACCTTCAGGTAAGTGAGGCATCCTCGATAGGGAGTCAGCGTTGGCATTGGTTTTGCCGGCCCGGTACTTGATCACGAAGTCATAGTTAGAGAGACGGGCCATCCACCGCTGTTCTAGGGCACCCAATCTTGCATTGTCCAGGTGTGTCAACGGGTTGTTGTCCGTGTACACGGTGAACTTTGCGGAGGCCAGGTAATGCTTGAAGCGTTCCGTCACGGCCCACACCACCGCCAAGAATTCTAGCTTGAAGGAGCTGTAATTCTCCGGGTTCCTCTCGGTGGGCCTCAGCTTCCGGCTGGCGTATGCGATCACCCTTTCTCTGCCCTGTTGGTTTTGGGACAGTACGGCTCCCAGTCCCACATTACTGGCATCTGTGTGGAGAATAAAAGGCTGGCCATAGTCAGGGTAGGCCAGGATCTCATCCCCCGTGAGGGCCATCTTCAACTGGCGGAAGGACTCCTCTTCCGGTTTATCCCACTTGAAGGGTGGCTTTTGACTTCGGGACTTAGACTGTCCAATCAGGAGGTCCTGCATAGGAGCTGCCATCTTAGTGAACCCGGGGATGAACCTTGGGTAGTAGCCTACCAACCCGAGAAACTGTCTCACCTCTTTGATGTTCGAGGGGCTTGGCCAGCTATTGATTGCCGTGACCTTGTCAGGGTCGGGGGCTACTCCTTCCGCACTTACCACGTGCCCTAGGTACTGGACCTTTGGTTTCAACAGGTGACACTTCGATGGTTTCACCTTCAGGCCGTAGCCTGCCAGGGCTTCGAACACCTCGGCCAGGTGCTTTAGATGGTCCTCGTAGGTCTTTGAATAGACGATCACGTCGTCCAGGTAAAGGAGGACCGTCTCGAAGTTTCGGTGCCCTAGACAGCATTCCATCAGCCGCTGGAAGGTCCCTGGTGCGTTGCAGAGCCCGAAAGGCATACAGTTGAATTCGCTCAGTCCCATCGGGGTGGTGAAGGCGGTCTTCTCCTTGTCAGCCTCTGCCACAGGAACCTGCCAGTACCCGCTAGTAAGGTCCAAAGTAGAAAAGAAGTTAGCTGATTTTAGTGCGGCTAAAGACTCCTCTATTCTAGGCAGCGGATATGCGTCTTTGTGGGTGATACGGTTGATTTGTCTATAGTCGACGCACATTCTCATGGTGGTGTCTTTCTTTTTCACCAGAACCAAGGGGGCTGCCCAGGGGCTACAGCTGTCTCTAATGACCCCAGCTTCTTTCATTTCTCTTAGCATGCCCTTGGCGTTCTGATAATGTGCAGGGGGTACAGGCCTGTGTCTCTCTTTTATTGGTGGGTGGCTCCCTGTGGGGATGTGGTGTTCTATCCCCTTTACTCTGCCGAAGTCTAGCGGGTGCTTACTAAAGACTCTCTCGTACTCCTGTACCACCCGGTAGACTCCTTGTTTTTGGTGCAGGGGAGTGGAGTCAGCACCCACATGGAGTTTCTGGCACCAGTCCTCCTTTTGTTTCTGGGAGCCATTACCCTCCGCCTGAGGAGATGGAGGCAAGGGTTCCACGGCCCTGATAGCTTTGTGTTCGACCACAAACAGCTTGGCGAGTGTAGCGTACCTGGGTAAGTGTACCTCCCTCTCCCCATTGTTGAGGATGCGGACGCGCACCCTCCTATGACGGACATCAACCACCCCCCGGGCTGTCAAAATGGTGGGCCTGCTGTCTGAGTACACGGGTTCTACCATGTCTGGGTAGTCTCTACCTCTCAACCCGATTGCAGTCCGACACCAGATCATCATTTCACTTTTGGGAGGCATGGAAATGGAGAATGGGTCACTCAGTCTTACGCTACCGATTTCACCACCAGACAGTTCTACCTGCTGCCGTCTCATCAGGGCTTTTATTTCCTTGTTGAGAACTCTCTGTTGGCTGGAACTAGCATTCACCGCCACCTGTTGTAAGATTACAATTACCTCTGAAAGACAATTTTCAATCACGTTAGTACCCACAGTTATTTTAGGGTGACTTTCACGACGGTCAATGTCCACAATAATCACTCCCTGTGCCGGCAGTTCAACTTTACCAATTTTAATGGTCATCTCCTTGAACCCCATCTGCGGCACGGGTAAGCCATTACTGGCGATGATGCTCAAGTTACTGTCTGGATACCATGTGATATCAGCATCAGTCCAATACTGCTTAAAGAGTACATAAGGGATAGTGGTTACTTGCGACCCAGTATCCAGCAAGGCGCTCATGGAGATACCGTCCAGCACCACGGGTAAAACCGGGCGCCCCCCAACGTACTTATTACGCCAATTGTAAGGGCCTGGTGATCTTATGCCTGGGGGTTGGCCCTCTGCCCCAGGTTGGACCCGTTTAAATTACAGTGCCTGGAAATGTGTCCGGTCTGGTTGCATCGACGGCAAATGGGCTGTCCATCCTCTGCGTAGCGGTCTGTGGGCCTCCCTCGGAACGACGGGATCCTCCTCTGTCGACGCCATGGGACATCCTCCGGACTTGAAGCCAGCTCGATGGGTCTTGACGGGTCCACTTGCAACGCCTGGACGGTCCTGGTCAACGCCGCGACGCTCCTGGTCAGCTCCTGGACTTGGTGGTGCAGGTCTTTCGACGGGGCTTGATTCAGGGCCTGTGCATCAGCCCCCACGGGGTCCATAGAGGAGGGCGCCTCCTGGTGGTAGGTGAGAGCAGGGCGCCGGGGGTTTATAGCGCCACTGGTTGCAGATTCACGGAGCACCCTTATGGCCCTGTCCTTAAATTGGGCAAAGGTCAGGTCGGGGTTCTGAAAGAACATGAGGCGCAGTTGGGCCCTGTGGGCGCTAGACAGCAGACCTTCTATGAATTGTTCTGTTAGCAGCTTATCCGTTTCCTGCACACTGCCAGGGTCAGTTTGTTGAATAGCCCTCAAGGCTTCCTGCAGATTTAGGGCATAGTCTCTGATGCTGTCCTGTGCCCGCTGCTTACATCCATAGAACCTCATTTTAATTTCAGCGGAGGTACGTGTGTCAAAGGTACCCCGCAGCCGGGCCAGAATACCCTTCACAGTGCTTTTCTCCTCAGTGGGCCATGATTTTACCTCCCTTTGGGCTGCGCCAGTTAACTGCCCTGTTAGTATGCTGACCTTCTGTTCCTCTGTCAGGGGGTAGACTTGGAACAAACTGTACAGCCTTTCCTTAAAATCAGTTAGGGCATGGGGCTCCCCTGAGTACTTGGGCAGCCAGGCCGCTCCAGGGATGTAGGGCAGGGAAAAGGGCATCACCGCTGCTGCAGCTGCGTTGGTGGTAGTGGGCGCCTCTGTGTCCGACATTTTCCTCCCCCCTAGTTAAGTGTGGCCTACCTTCCGACGATCCTCTTCTGTAGGCCGCGGCTCCGCTGCTGCTGCTCTGGACGAGGACCTTGTGTCGCGTCCCGATGACGTCAGCGTCGCTCTCTCTCCCTTCCAGGACCTTGCGCAGCGTCGGTGCGTGGGGCGGAGCTTCGGGTCTTTGCTTTGTACGGCTTTGCTGGTCCCTTCTGTTGCGGCAGGGCCTCCAGGCTTCTTAGGCCAAGGAATATACAGTCCCCTGCGGACTGGTTATCTGCTGGGGAATGTGGAATCCTCCCAGCCTCAGACACCAAAGTCTGGTAAATTAAGTCCGTTATCTGCCAAGACAGGCTCTCCTCGCCTCTTGTCTCTGGCTTGTGGCTCTCCTCCTGCCACACTTCCTCTTAGGTGCAATACAACTGTCCCTCTCTGCTCTGGGACCTGAATCCTGAGACAGGTCGTCTAGCTCTCCCTAACCCTGCCCCCAGTACCAGCTTTTATAGGGGCAGTCTGCTCCCCCTACTGGCCTGAGACAGGAGGTACTGCATGCTAATGTTCCCCTGACTAGAGAACCTCCCCCTTGCTCTCAGACACAGCTTTATTACATTTTGTGGCATCCAGGCCAGGGTGACACACTTTCATAAAGACTTGTTTAGAAAGACTTAATTATATGACTACTTTAGCATGATGAAATGTATTCTATTTATTTCTGATCTGGATTGCCTAAAAAGTGAAAGTGAAAGATTCACTTTCATGTATTTTTTTTAGGCTAAAACTTCATAATACATCTGATGTTGATTTTTTTTCTTGATAATATCCTAGTATTTCTTGCAATTTCTTAGCGATATTGCTCATCCATTTATGCTTATGAGTCCATATGTTTTGCAAAATTGTTATTTTTGTTCCCTGTATAAATTATACTTACTGTTGGTTATTAATTTGTAGTTCTGAAGAAGGCCACAACTTAGCCGAAACGTTAACTAAACAGTGGAAAATCTGTACAATAAAAATGTTATTTTTGCATCTATTCTGGAGTGCCAAATTCATTTTATTATCTATTGAGTATTAAAAATTGGTTAGCAACACTACATGCCAAGACACGTGTGCAGAGTATGAAAAATTGGTTATCAGCACTATTCGCCCAGACACAGGTGCATAGTATAAAAAAATGGTGAGCAACACTACTCGCACAGGCACAGGTGTAGAGTGTGAAAAATTTGTTCTGATCCTGTCCTCTACCTGCCGCAGCTACACCACCATCCCATATTTGATGCTCTCCTCATTTTTTTTAAGTGTTTTTTTAGGCACACTAATCGCATAGACACGGGTGCAGAGTATGAAAAATTGGTTAGCAATACTAATCGCCCAGGCATAGGAACAGAGTTTGAAAAATTGGTTAGCAACACTACTCGCCCAGACATGGGAGCATAGTATTAAAAATTGGCTAGAAACACTACTCACCAAGACACGGGTGCAATGTGTTAAATATTGGCTAGAAACACTACTTGCCAAGACACGGGAATGTGGCTCCCCTGCGGGGGATTACCACAGGATCCATAGGTGCAGGGAGAGATGTACACTTGGGCACACACAACACCTTCCACCCCAGGTCTGAGGGGAGGAGTCAGTTTCCAGGGAGACAGCAAAAGCGGCAGTTAGTCTCGAGACGGGTGAAAGAGGAGAGAGAGAGAGCTGTTGGCTGAGGACCAGTGAAGCCCTGAACTAGGAAACAGGTCTGTGTTGTGAAGCGCCCTAGAGAGAGGGACGGAGGCTAGAAGGAGAAAGAAAGAGATAAAACTATTATCCCTTTAGCTCACCCGGACACTGGAGTCCGAGATTGCTATTAATTCAGGAATAGCATAGAAAACCCGGACAGATCAGGAGGATCTACTCCCCCTGAAGAAGAAGGGGAAAGAGTTGCCAAACTTGACCAAGTATAGGACCAGGAGCCCAGAAAGAGAATTTGTAGCCCCAAGGAAAGGTCCTCATTGTCAGTTGTGGAGAAGGACCCCAAAGAAAGTAAAATGTGGCAGGTTCAGCTTAAGGCAGGACTGACCCCAAACAACGCACACATTGTTAGAGGAGGCCTCACAAATCTCCACGGTGAATATCTCTACCTGCACCGAAAACCTGGTTACCCTCCTGAACTGTACCTGTTACCGGACATCAGTAAAAGAAAGGTACTGAAACAAAGACTTAATGTGTGTGTGTGCCTACTTTGACATTACTGCCTATAGCGTTCGTACAAGCCGTATGCCGATCACCTCAGCAACCATACACAGCGCTTGTAACCGATTTTACCAGTTACCACAGGAGGCGTCAGGGCACAATACTCCCATCATCCTCACCCCTATCCCTTTACTGACGGTCCAGGGCACGGAACCGGGAACCGACCAACCGTGATCCCCACAGAAGTAACCCATCCATCCCGGTATCCGAGTACCCCTCCCCTGTCGACCGACTCAGGTGCAGTGTGTTAAAAATTGGTTAGCTATAGGGATTAGCGAACGTGCTCACTGACACTCGGATATCACTCGAGTATCTGGGTGTTCAGATGTGCTCAGCACTGGGCAAGCATGAGCCGGTGCTCGAATTTCAAACTCAAATCCCTGCCCCGTATGTTTGCTGCCTGTTACACAGCCAATAAGCATGTGAGGATTGCCTGCGAGTCACTGTAATGCCATAGCCATCTTGGTAGTGGCATTATTGTGATGGTCTGGCTGAATGACATCATCAGGGGTTATAAAAAGACAGGCATCGGCACACTGATGCCATTGCACAGCTCGGGGACAGTTCTTATTGGAGGGAGAGAGTGCTTGTCCAGGGCAGTGTGTGCACAGTTGAACGAATTAGAGACCTCTAGCGTTGGTACTGTTGCTGATTCTAAACCATCATACTAACACCCCTTGTAAGGGCTGAATCTGTGAGTTGCTGTTTGTATCGGATACATTCTGCATTTAGCCTAGAAAGTGACAGTTGCAGGAGCAGGGAGAGTGGCAGAATACAGCCTCTATGCAGGGCTTAGGGCTTTGCAGTCTGTTGCTAAATAAATATCTGCTGCATGTGACCACATTATTATTTTTTTTTTGGTTGAAAAAAAAATGACTATATTGTCATCCATAGAGTATTACATGCTTTGTGGTACATTTTGGTGTTATATAGCACTCCAGAAAAGCATTGAAATTTTTTTCTGAATTCAAATGCTCATCCACAGAGTATTACATGCTCTGTGGTACACTTTGGTGGTATATAACACTCTAAAAAAGCATTGAAGAACTTTTCTGGATTAAATTACTCACTGATTTTTTTTTTTTTTTTTTGGTTGAAAAAAAATGACTATATTGTCATCCACAGAGTATTACGTGCTTTGTGGTACATTTCAGTGTTATAAAACATTTTGGTTTTACAGTAGCGACCAAAAGTTTAGCTTTTTTTTGTGATTATTTCTGTCTGGGTGTTGTGATGCCATTTTCCTGGTCATTTTAGTAAACCGGAAGCAAATGGTTGTCAGCTATAAGGAAAAATATTGTGTTTGACATTGTTTTATCCCTTATGTGTTTATGTGTTAGATTTTAACATTTGCTTGGTCAAATGTTTTGCATATTTTGTCATGGGTAGTCAAATTTTACCTAAAATTTTATTTTTTATTTTTTTTGTATTTTTAGGTTAAAAAATGGCAAATACAAAGCCAGATGTATCACCAGATGTCAGGAAGCTTATTATTCTGAGAGTGAAGTCAGGGAAAAGCAAAAAAAAGGTAGCTATGGAATTCAACTGTTCTCAGAGTCAAGTGTCACGTATATTAAAGAAAGAAAATGAAGGTTATGGAACAGCTGACAAACCTAGAAGTGGACGATCATGAAAAACTTCCTCCAAAGTTGATCACAAAGTGAGTCGCCAAACTGTGGTGCGACAGCTAAGAGCAGTAGGATTGAATGCACGAGTTCCAGTCAAGAAGCCTCTGCAAAGAACCGGAAGGTCCAAATTGAGTTTTCCAAAGAACACAGCCAATGGAAAGAGACAGATTGGTCTAAGGTGTTGTGGTCAGATGAATCCAAGTTCAATCTGTTTGGTAGTGATGGCAAGCACTATATACACCACCCAATTGGAAAATGTAATGATGTAAGGTACCAAACACCTACAGTGAAACATGGTGGTGGCAATGTTATGGTTTGGGGCTGCTTTTCTGCATCTGTCATTGGCCCTCTGCATAGAATTGATGGAAATATTAATGCTACCATGTACAAGGATATACTGGAGAATGTAATGCTGCCACATGGTAAAACCAAAGTAGGCAGGGGAAATCCCAGCAAGACAATGACCCTAAGCACACATCCAATTTAGTCAAAAATTGGTTAGCAAAGAAAAATGTTCACCTGTTGCAATGGCCAAGCCAATTACCAGATTTAAACTCTATAGAGCACCTTTGAGATGAGTTTGAGCCCGTACCCATAGCAATAAATGAAATGTTTGCAGATTTGAAAATGGAATGGAGCAAGATCCCTCAAGATGTCTTGAATATCCTAGTGGCTTCAATGCCCCGGTGTGGTGCAGTAATTGAAGCAAGAGGTTATGCTACAAAATACTAAGTTATGGCATTGTAAACAATGAATTACTCTCTATGTTGTGATCAATAAATAGTATATGAAAAACTTTTGGCAGTCAGTTTTCTTTAATTAAATGACCATACCTATAATCAAAAGCAGTTTGGTTAAAATTAAGGTCTTGCATGATGACAACTTCATGCACTTTCAATTCATCGCCAGGAAAATGGGATCACAACAACCAGACAGAAGTAATCACACTTTAAAAAAAAAAAAAAAAAAAACGCAAAACTTTTGGTCGCTACTGTATATAACACTCAAAAAAAGCACTGAAAAAAATGTCTGAATTCAATTACTCACCCATAGAGTATTACCGTATATACTCAAGTATAAGTCGACTTTTTCAGCCCATTTTTTAGGCTGAAAACCCCCCCTCGGCTTATACTTGAGTATATACATTTCGGTGGTGGATAGTAGTGGGGGGGTTGCGGCAGTGGAGGAGCTGGGCACACGCAGTAGCCGGCTGCTGCAGCTACAACGTGTGCCCACTGCCCATGGGAGTGGAGAGGAGTGAATATTCATTTATTTAATAGAGGGCGCACAGTGTCAGCAGCGCTGCAGTGATCCTGTGTGCCCGCTACTAAAGAGAATGCATATTCACTCCTCTCCACTCCCATGGGCTTGGAGAAGGCTGAATATTCATTTTCCTTTAGCAGCGGTCACACAGGATAGCTGAGCAGCAGCGGGAGCCGCGGCGCTGCTGACACTGGGCTCACGCTATTAAAGAACAGGGATATTCACTCCTCTCCACTACCATAGTCCCGGCGTGGAGAGGAGTGAATATCCACGCAGCTCACCTCGGCATCTGAGGGCGCAAGGCAGTGACGTCATGCGCTGCTCAAATGCGGAGGTGAGATGCTGGCATACAGGATGCAGCGCTGGAGCAAAGGTGAGGAAGGAAGGTGAGTAGAAGTGTTTATTTTTTTTTAATGTGTGCAGTGATGGGGGGCCATGCATACCAGGATTGGGGATGAGGGGTGCCATGCATACCAGGAATGGGGATGAGGGGTGCCATGCATACCAGGATTGGGGGTGAGGGGTGCCATGCATACCAGGATTGGGGATGAGGGGTGCCATGAATACCAGGATTGGGGATGAGGGGTACCATGCATACCAGGATTGGGGATGAGGGGTACCATGCATACCAGGATTGGTGATGAGGGGACAATACTTACCAGGATATGGAAATTTACCAGTAGCTGCTGCATTTCCCACATTAGGCTTATACTCGAGTCAATAAGTTTTCCTATTTTTTTGTGGTAAGATTAGGTGCCTCGGCTTATATTCGGGTCGGTTTATACTCAAGTATATACGGTACGTACATTTCAGTGTTATATAATACTACAAAAAAAGTTTACATTTTTTTCTGGATTGAATTTGTCATCCATACACTTTTATGTGCTTTGTGTTACATTATGGTTGTATTAAACTGAAGAAAAACCAATAGCCATGAGGCTCAATTTCTTAAGTCTGGGTATATCAATAAATCAAGAAACCAAAGAACATAGTATACACCCTAAAATATAACTTTTAATAGATATTTTAAAAGATAACATCAATAAATAAGGGACAGGGGGAGGGGTAACAGTAGAGTAACTGAAATGGCATTCAAACTCACCCTATAGCGCCCTAAAGGGAGGAATGCCCGACCTAACAGCAGAGTAATCACCTTAATGTGTCGGCGTGGTGTCCCCGCTCCACGGAGGCTGTAACTTACCTCTCCCTAACCAACCCCTATACAGACATACAAACATAAAAAAACAAAAAGTATTCCAATGTTAGAAGACCAGACAGTCATATCAAAAATTTGACATGCTGAAAAAAATATACAAAACCATGCATCAGTTATGATGGAGAAAGGGAAGAGTAAAATATCAGTTGTTCTCCATATAATTTCTCTAAATTGTTAAATATCAGAAAACCACGGGATAATAAGTGACTATGGGCTAGTATGGGAAAAAGACCATCGGTAAGTATCGGTATTTCCCAAAACAGTGAATAATAAGAGAGATTAATGTAAGCACATCTTCAATATATATTGACTCAAAGTTAAATATCTCAATCAATGTGAGCAGTAACTACAAATTACAAAATATTATTGTATTATTCAGCATTTTTTAGAAAAAGGCCATTGTAATAGCCACAACTATTCTGCCAAACTGGAGAGAGACAACAAACAATATATTCATATCAAAACCATAATATATTGATCAACTGCTAGAATGCAGACTTATCTGATGCCAGTTCATTAATGGTCCCAGTGTATGCTAAAGTCCCAGTCCCAATGTGTTTCGCTCCCTCCTCAGTCGGGACTCATCAGGGGATAATGACAGGAGTGCACCATAATAGATCGGGCTGAATGGAAAATGGATATATCCAGTCTGGTGAGTTACCATGCCCAATTCTTGGTTTCTTGGTGGTATTAAACTCCAAAGAAACACTGACTGCTGAAGGTGACAATTTTTTTAAAAATTATAAATAAACTTGGTTTTAATAGACCTAGGCATTAGAAAATGCGTAAGGTGTGCGGTAAGGGAAGTGGAAGTGCTGATGTTGGTGCACACAGACACTGAGGATGTGGGGAAGGTGCGACTACGCCTGTTGTTGGAGCACAAGAAACACGCCCATCCCCGACACATAGGTTCCTGTCCCACTTTGGGAGGCATGGTACACCATTTCTGAAGCCAGAGTAGTGCAAACAGGTGGCTGGTTGGATAGCAGATGATGCTTCCAGCATGCTTGGCAGTACCACCCAGTCTTCTACATGGTCCAGTCTCACCAGCCAACAGTCTGGAACACTTAATCCTCACCCTGATCCTCCTTCCCAACATATTGAGTCCCAGGAGACTAGAAATCCCACACTAGGACACTCCGAGGAACACTTTACAACATCATTTCTTGATTGTGGCCTCTCAACCAGCATGTTCCAAGAGGAACAGGAGTACATGCCTTTTAGTGATGCACAAAACATAGAACAGTCATGGCCACAAGAAGATGACGGTGGGGAACGGCAAATTTTGTCTAAGGAGGAAGATGATGATGAGACACAGTTGCTGATAAGTCAGGTAGTTGTTAAGTCACCAAGTCAGGAGGACCAGGGTGCACCGGTGGAAGACGAGGTGGTGGATGACAAAGTCACTGACCCAACCAGGGAAGCTGGGATGCAGAGCGAGGCCAGCAGCGCTGAGGGGGAGGGATCAGCAGCACAGAAAAAGGCAGGAAGGGGCAGTGGGATGATCAGAGGGAGAATGCAAGCAACTGTTCCGCAGAGCACCGACACTTGTGACTTTCTCCATCAAAGAGTTAGGTGTTCCCCAGTCTGGGACTTTTTAAAAGAAAGTTCTGGGACAAAAAAAATGGTCATTTGCAACCTGTGCCATGCCAAGATCAGCAGGGGTCTGACCACTAACAGCCTAGCTACCATCAGCATGATCAGGCACATGTCATCTAAGCACCCGACTCGGTGGGCCGAACGCCTGGGTCCACGATTGGTGCCAGTGGTTGACACCACTACCTCTTCCCCTGTGCTGGGTGCTTGTTAATCTCCTGTCCATGACACTAGTGCAGATGCCTTCTGACACACCAACATAATTTCTGAAAACATACCCAGATTTGCCAGAACTTTTGGTCAAGGTGCGCCATGTCAACGCCCATTTCCGCAAGTCGGCTACAGCTGCCGCTACTCTGACAGTGCTGCAGTAGCACATGCAAGTGTCAGCTCACCGACTGGTGTGCGATGTGCCAATGCAGTGGAACTCCACACTGCACATACTGGCAAGGCTTTGTGAGCAGCAGAGGCAAATTGTTGAGTACACGTCCGTCGGTATTCTGGTCACCCTCAGCACATAACAACTGAAGAGTGGGCATGGATGTCTGACATTTGTGCAGTTCTCCAAGATTTTGAGGAGTACACAAAGATGATGAGCGGCAATGACGCTATCATCAGCGCAACGATCCCTCTTCTGTGCCTACTTTACCCCTTTCTGACATTGTCAGTAATAGTACGTCCCTGCGTCCTGTGCCTTATGGACCACGTACAGACTATTATGCACATGTGATTGCTCCCGCACACAGACTGTGCGAGCCTGATCACTGCCGAGTGTCAGCTGATTCTGAAAGCTGACACCCAATACTCAGTGCCAGGAGCGGTCCGCGATCGAAGTCGATTGCAGCATTTTTGGAGCAAGGAGAGGAAAAACAGCCCCTCTTACCTTGGATCAGAGACCTAGCGACTTCATCGTCATGACAACATCCGGGTCACCAGGCACTAGCAAGCTAGTTTGATCATGCTCAGTTCATGACCAAACTAGCTTGTGTCTGCAGGGCTGACAGATATAAGGTATAGCAGTGATCCTGCACTGCTATACCTTATAACTGCGAACAGCCAGCAGAAAGTGAAAGTCCCATAGTGGGACAAAGTAAAGAAGTGAAAAAAGGTTGTAAAAATATTTTTTTAAAAATATATTATATATTGTACTTCTAAATAAATATTATTATGAACAAAAAAAATAAAAGTACACATTAGTGTTGAGCGAGCACTAAAATGCTCGGGTGCTCGAAGCTCGGGCCGAGCTCACCGTGATACTCGTGTGCTCGACCCGAGCAACGAGCCCAATGTTAGTCTATGGGAGACCCGAGCATTTTTGCTGCGGCACCCCCGGCAGTCTGTAGAAAGCCTAAAAAGTGCCCAAAACGATAGTGACAGTGCTCAAAAGACATGGGGACAGCATGGGCATCGCCCCAGGAAGCCAGAGGTATTAAGCCACTTTTACGGGCTCACAATAAAACGTTCAAAAACGAAACTGAAACGGTTTTCCTGTGAAATATGTTAAGGAACTTCCTTTCCAGGGTAAAGACTTGTGTATAAGGTAAAATAAATAACCAAAAACAAAAATACTCCACCACACCTTGGGCTATATTCACAAGTAGCATTTTTCATGCGCTTTTGCACTTTTGTATTGCTTTCAACCGTGACAAATGCATTCACCGGGAAATGTCATTTTAACATTTTACAATCTTATCTGGCCATGTGCTGTGTGACACATGCATACAGTGCTGAAAAGACATGGGAACAGCATGGGGAAGACCCCTGGAAGCATCTCTGACACCCAGGTCACTGTCTAAAAGTGTGCCCATCAGAAGTGATCCTTGCCGCATGAGAAGATGCAGACTTGCAACTATCCCTGTGCAAGTCCTTGTCCCAGGGCAGTGTTCAATTGTACCTCCCCCATTCCTTGCAATGTAAGCGCAAGTATGCAGCCTGCCACCCACCCACCCTCAGGCTGCAATACCATACTGCTAGCTTGCACTTGAAATGGGGCCTTTTAGTTTGTAGGAGGCTGAAGCTGGCCACTACCTCATGGCTGCTTTGGCAGTGAGGTATCCATACTCAGTCCCAAGCTGCCTGGCGGCCGGGTGTCCACGCTCGGTCCCCAGCCACCAGGGGGTGGCCGGGTGTCCATACTCGGTCCCCACCCCCCCTATTTCTCCTTGGAACTTCCCCACACACTTTTCTTAGCCCGGCCTGCTTTAGGGCAGCATTGGACGAGCCCACCAGAGAACCAGACTCCTCTGGTGGGCCCTGGCTTCTCCATCAGGGGAGTTGAAAGTGCCAAAGTGAGGAGCACAATGATGATGATAGAAGTTAGCATCTGCTTTGTGTTCTTGGAATGCAAGCATAAGTGTGCAACCTGCCACCCACCCACCCCCAAGCTGCAATACCATACTGCTAGCTTGCTTGCACTTGAAATTGAGCCTTTTAGGCATGTGGAGGCAGACGCCGGCCACCATGTCATGGTTGCGTCGGCGGCCTGGTATCCATACTCAGTCCCCAGCCGCCCGGCGGCCGGGAGTCCACGCTCGGTCCCCAGCCGCCAGGGGGCGGCCGGGTGTCCATAAACGGTCTCCAGCCGCCTCTATTTCTCCTTGGAATTTTCCCCCACACTTTTCTTAGCCCGACCTGCTTTAGGGCAGCATTGGACGAGCCCACCAGAGAAAAAGACTCCTCCGGTGGGCCCTGGCTTCTCCATCAGGGGAGTTGAGAGAGCCAAGGTGAGGAGCATGATGATGATGATAGAAGTTAGCATCTGCTTTGTTTTCTTGGAATGCAAGCGCATGTATGTAGTAGCGGCTAGGCCTGAGGTGGTCAGCGTTTTGGCGCATATCCTTCCTCCTCCGAGGATTGCTGGATGTTTTCCTGCTACTATCCCAGTTCTATGACTCCCGTTAAAACAAAGCTTCAGGTGATGAATGATGGATGAGGTGGTGGCAAAGGAGAAAGAGCAGGCGGACCAGGGACCATTCACATCAATATCAGGCCAGTCAACCACACATGTCTTGTAGGATATGTTTCTGTACCAAAAGGAGCGGTTCGGCTACACAGTTATAGGGCATGCAGTGAGTGTAATGCCTACCAAAAATTTCGAAGCACTCCAATGCCCCTTGGAAGTGACATGGAGGTCAGAGAGCCTTACCTAAACCGTGTATTTCCATTTATAGCAACTGGGTCTCCTGTGCACTATTGGCCTAAGCAGTGAATGGAAGGCTTTCCAAAAATTATGAGGAACTGCAATGCCCCTTGAAACAGACGTGGATTACAGCATACTAAAAACCTTCTACCCATTATTGGGGAGTGGGTCTCCCTTAGTGTTCGCCTATGCATTGAAAAGGAAAAGCTGACTAAAAATCGGAGGAAATGCAATGCCCGTTGGAAGAATGGTGGAGTTCGCAGTGGAATAAAAAGACAATATCAATGCCCCTTGAAAAAGTGGTGGAGGTCGCAGTAGCTTCACAAACGGTTTTAATGCCTCTGGGAAAAGTGGTGGAGCTCGCAGTAGCTTAACAAGATGGTTTTAATGCCCCTTGGAAGAGACGTGGAGGTTGCAGTGGAATAAAACGACAATATCAATGCCCCGGGGAAAAGTGGTGGAGGTCGCAGTGGAATAAAAAGACAGTATCAATGCCCCTGGGAAAAGTGGTGGAGGTCTCAGTAGCTTAACAAGACGGTTTTCATGCCCCTTGGAAGAATGGTGGAGTTCGTAGTGGAATAAAAAGACAATATCAATGCCCCTTGAAAAAGTGGTGGAGGTCGCAGTAGCTTAACAAGACGGTTTTAATGCCCCTTGGAAGAGACGTGGAGGTCGAAGTGGAATAAAAAGACAATATCAATGCCCCTGGAAAAAGTGCTGGAGGTCGCAGTAGCTTAACAAGACGGTTTTAATGCCTCTTGGAAGAGACATGGAGGTCGCAGTGGAATAAAAAGACAATATCAATGCCCCTGGGAAAAGTGGTGGAGGTCACAGTAGCTTAACAAGACGGTTTTAATGCCCCTTGGAAGAGACGTGGAGGTCGCAGTAGCTTAGCAAGATGGTTTTAATGCCCCTTGGAAGAATGGTGGAGGTCGCAGTAGCTTAACAAGACGGTTTTCATGCCCCTTAGAAGAGCCATGCAGTACAGCATATTAAAAACATTATTCCCATTATTGGGGAGTGGGTCTCCCATAGTCTTTGCCTATGCCTTCCAGTTCCAAGCAAAAGCTGCCAAAAATAAGGACGGAGGAACTTGCAATGCTGGCAACATGGACCACGGTCACCCTGGTGGTATAGTGATGGTGGAGGCTGAGGAGAAGGAGAAGAGCAAAATACAGCCAAAATGAGGAAGCGTATACCCATGTGTGGGTGTGAAGCAGTGCATGGGACTACACCTCCCGAAATAACACAGTGGATTTGACTTTATGTTACTCTGCTGTCATTTGGTGGTGATGAGAAGTCTGGCCCAATCCAGCCCTTGTTCATTTTGATAAGGGTCAGCTTGTCAGCATTGTCAGTTGACAGGTGAGTGCGCTTATCAGTTATAATTCCCCCAGCGGCACTAAAAACACACTCCGATAACACGCTAGCGGCAGGGCAGGCCAGGACCTCCAAGGCGTACAGAGCGAGTTCATTCCAAGTGTCCAGCTTGGATACCCAATAATTAAAAGGCACAGAGGAATCACGGAGGACGCTGGTACGGTCGGCAAGGTACTCCCTCACCATCTTTTGAAACTTTCCACTCCTTGTGAGAGTACTCCGCGCCTCAGGGCCTGTAAGCTGGGCGGGTCTCAGAAAACTGTCCCAGAATGTTGACAGTGTTCCCCTGCCTCTGCTGGATTGGAGTTGCGTCTCTCTCGCCTGTATGCCTTGGTTGGTCAATGAACTGTGACCTCTGCCGCTAGCGTGTTCAGATGGGAATTTTTTTAACAGTTCTGCAGCAAGGGCCTTCTGGTACTGCCCCATTTTTGTAGACCTCTCCACCTCAGGAATAAGAGAGTGAAAGTTCTCCTTGTAGCGGGGGTCTAAAAGTGTCACCAACCAGTAATGACTGTCACCCAACATTTTGACAACGCGAGGGTCACGGTTAAGGCAGCGTAACATAAAGTCAGCCATACGTGCCAGACTGGTAACGGGCAAGACTTCCGTGTCCTCACCAAGATGACGACTGACCATGCTCTCCTCCTCCTCCTCTCCCCTGTCCTCTGGCCACCCACACTGAACCGACTGTCTTATGTGTGGAGTCTGACCTGAATATCGACGGCCTTGTTGCAGCTGGTACTCCACAACTGCTCTCTTCTGCTCACAAATCCTTTGCAACATGTGGAGGGTAGAGTTCCAACATGTGGGGACATCACACACCAGTCGATGTGCCGGAAGCTGCAAACGCTGCTGCAACACAGCAAGGGCGGTGGAAGCTGTAGCTGACTTGAGAAAATGAGTTGACAGGCGGCGTACTTTGACGAGCAGATCTAGCAATTCGGGGTACGCTTTAAAAAATCGATGAACCACGAGGTTAAGCACATAAGCCAGGCATGGTACGTGTGTGATCTCGCCTCGCCTCAGAGCCGCCACCAGGTTACGGCCATTGCCACACACGACCATGCCTGGATGTAGGTTCAGCGGTCTCAGCCACAGATCTGCCTGCTCTTTCACAGCTGTCCACAACTCACAAGCAGTGTGAGGTTTATCACCTAAGCTTATGAGTTTCAGCACAGCCTGTTGCCGTTTGGCTGAGGCAGTACTGCAGTGCTTCCAGCTTGTACCTGATGTGGTGATATCTGAGATGGAGGCTGAACATGAGGAGGAGGAGGAGGATGATGCGCAGGAGCTGTACACTGTGGGGGCAACTCTGACTGACATAGGACCCGCAATCCTCGGTGTGGGGAGCATGTGTTCCGTCCCATGGTCTGACTGGGTCCCGGCTTCCACTATGTTTACCCAGTGTGCAGTCATTAAGATGTACCGTCCCTGGCCACAAGCACTTGTCCACGTGTCCGTTGTCAGGTCCGTTGTCACGTGCTTGTGTAGTGCGGGGATGGCACACCGGGCAAAATAGTGTCGGCTGGGGACCAAGTACCGAGGGACGGCCACCGCCATAAGGTTGCGGAAGGATTCCGTCTCCACCAGCCTAAAAGACAGCATTTCCAATGCAAGCAGTCGTGAAATGTGCGAATTTAGGACTGTGGCCTGTGGGGCGTTGGCTGCGAATTTGCGCTTTCATTCAAAGCTCTGGGATATGGACAATTGAACGGTGCGGTGGGACGTGGACGAGGACGTTGATGCTGTTTCATGAGAAACTGCCATAACAAGTGAAGACTAAGAGGAGGGGGGATCTTTGCATGCAGTATGGACAGGGGATTGCCTTGCACGTACAACAGGGGGTTCTATTACACGCACAGCAGCGGAAGAAGCAGTGGTGACACCAGCTGACACTGGTCGTGGACCCTGGGGTTCGCCCCATAAAGTTGGGTGCTTTGCTGCCATGTGCCTGATCATGCTGGTGGTGGTCAGGCTGGTAGTTTTGTCACCCCTGCTGATGCTGGCATGGCAGGTGGTACAAATGGCCTTTTTGGGGTTATCAGCAGAGTCTTTAAAAAAATTCCAGACTCTGGAAGACCTACCGGTTGTACTAGCAACGTCCCTCGTGTTGGTGTTACGGGGAACTGTTGCACGGCCTTCTGTGTGCGGCCACCACACTGCTTCTTCCTGCCTGTTGGGGTACTCTGCCTCCCTCCCCCTGTGTGCTGCTGGCCTCGCTCTGTGTGTCCTCCTGCCACGTTGGGTCAGTTACTAGATCATCAACCACCTCCTCCTCTTCCACTTGCGCACGACGATCCTCCTCCTCACCTTGTGGCAATTGTGTCTCGTCATCGTCCACCTCTTGTGATAAATTGACAGCGTCGACTTCCTGTGTCCATGGCTGTTCAAATATTTGGGCATCGCTACATGGGATCTCCTCTTCCACCACTTCAAGCGGAGCAGGCGAGGGGCACAAATATGGAAATGGACCAGTGAACAGCTCTTCAGAGTGTCCAAGTGTGGGATCAGTTGCTGTCTGACGACACTCGGCATGGTGGGAGGAAGGAGCATCAGGGTGAGGAGGAGTATGCGGTCGAGACTCACGGCTACTAAAACTTGACCGTGTGGAAGACAGACCGGAGGTGGTGGTGCCCAGGTAACTGGAGGTATTATCTGCTATCCAATTAATAACCTGTTCACTCTGATCAGTTCGCAATACTGGTGTTGTAGTGTGCTTCCCTAGTATTTCGGTCAAGAAGTGGGAGCGAGAAGATGTGGCTGTTGGTTGTGGCACATTTTCACCTTGGCCAAGGCCCCGTCCTCTACACGCACCATCACTAGAACGTCCAATTCCACGTCCCTTGCCACGTGCCTTGCCCATTGTAAATTAAGTAAAATAGCTTACACTCGCACTATCAAGGGAAAAAGGGTAATAAAAAGGAGATTAGAACCGTGGAAGAGGAAAACCACAGTTCTATTCCTCTGACCTACACCAGACTCTTTTAAACAGATATCTTGGTGTCTGACCAGTCAGGGAGACACTATTACAGTTTTTTTTGCGGCAAAAAATGTCAAAAGCAGGATAATACAGAGATTTGACCCGTGGAACTGCAAAACCACAGTTCTATTTCTCTGACCTACACCAGACTCTTTTAAACAGATATATTGGTGTCTGACCAGTCAGGGAGACACTATTACAGTTTTTTTTTACAGCAAAAAATGCCAAAAGCAGGATAATACAGAGATTTGACCTGTGGAACTGCAAAACCATAGTTATAGTTATGTTGTGTACACCAGACTCTTTTAAACACATATATTGGTGTCTGACCAGTCAGGGAGACACTATTACAGTTTTTTTACGGCAAAAAATGCCAAAAACAGGATAATACAGAGATTTGACCTGTGGAAGTGCAAAACCACAGTTCTAGTTATATGGCGTACACCAGAATCTTTTAAACAGATATATTGGTGTCTGCCAGTCAGGGAGACACTATTACAGGGTTTTTTTACGGCAAAAAATGCCAAAAGCAGGATAATACAGCGATTTGACCCGTGGAACTGCAAAACCACAGTTATAGTTATGTGGCGTACACCAGAATCTTTTAAACAGATATATTGGTGTCTGACCAGTCAGGGAGACACTATTACAGTTTTTTTACGGCAAAAAATGCCAAAAACAGGATAATACAGAGATTTGACCTGTGGAAGTGCAAAACCACAGTTATAGTTATATGGCATACACCAGAATCTTTTAAACAGATATATTGGTGTCTGCCAGTCAGGGAGACACTATTACAGGGTTTTTTTATGGCAAAAAATGCCAAAAGCAGGATAATACAGCGATTTGACCCGTGGAACTGCAAAACCACAGTTATAGTTATGTGGCGTACACCAGAATCTTTTAAACAGATATATTGGTGTCTGACCAGTCAGGGAGACACTATTACAGTTTTTTTTTACGGCAAAAAAATGCCAAAAGCAGGATAATACTGAGATTTGACCCGTGGAACTGCAAAACCACAGTTCTATTTCTCTGGCCTACACCAGACTCTTTTAAACAGATATATTGGTGTCTGACCAGTCAGGGAGACACTATTACAGTTTTTTTTTACGGCAAAAAATGCCAAAAGCAGGATAATACAGAGATTTGACCTGTGGAACTGCAAAACCACAGTTCTATTTTTCTGGCCTACACCAGACTCATTTAAACAGATATATTGGTGTCTGAATAGTCACAGACACACTAAATTTTTTTTTTTTGGGGGGGGGGATACCAAAAAGTTAATAAGACGCGTATTTGTACAGTCTGACTGATGAAGAAAAAAAATACAGGATTTAGATGAAAAAAAAAATTATTTTTCCTGGCCCCTGAGACAGGGGTGGTAATTCTAGCAATTTGACCAACAGGGGCACACAGGACTGTAATGCAGCGTTTGCTGGTATAACCACTGCGTCTCCTATACAGCCTGCCTGCCTGATATCTGGGATGGATATTAGTCCTGAGAAGGACTGTTTGTTTGATTTGGCAGGCTTTAGAGACCCTACACTACCTATTTCGCACTATATATCTCTCCCTAACTCAGCAGCACCCTCTCTACACTGTCTGATCCGGAGCGACTGTGTCCAAGATGGCGGCGCCCGGTTTTAAATACTCAAAGTGACGCTGTGCGGCCAGCCAATCACTGTAATGCCCACAAACAACATGGCTGCGGCATTACAGTGACTGGATGGCAATCCCTGTATGTTCATTGGCTCTGTAAAGGGCGCCAAACATGCAGGATGGAGACCCGAGCTCCCGCCCCAGTAACCCGGAAATGCTCGGTGCTCGCCGAACATCCCGAATAGAGAGATTCTCGGGCGAGTAACGAGCAGTGTCGAGCATGATCGCTCAACACTAGTGCACATATTTGGTATCGCCGCTTCCAGAATGACCTGACATATAAAACTGTCCCACTAGTTAACCCCTTTAGTGAACACAGTAAAAAAAATTACATAAAAAACAAACCAAAAACGGTGCTTTATCATCATACCGCCGAACAAAAAGGGGGGTAAAACGCAATAAAAAGACGAATGTATATCAAAATGGTACAGCTGAAAATGTCATCTTGTCCCACAAAAAAAATAAGCCGCCATACAGCTCCATCAGCCGAAAAATAAAAAAGTTATAGCTCTCAGAATAAAGCGATGCAAATTTTTTTATTTTTTTTATAAAATAGTTTTTATTGTGTAAAAGCGCCAAAACATAAAAAAAACTATATAAATGTGGTATCACTGTAAAGGTACTGACCCGAAGAATAAAGCTGCCTTATCAATTTTACCACATGCAGAATGGCATAAAAACAAAAAAACAATTCCTGAATTGTTGGTTTTTGTTTTTTCTACCTCCCAAAAATCGTAATAGAAGGCGATCAAAAAATGTCACGTGCCTGAAAATTGTACCAATAAAAACGTCAACTTGTCCCGCAAAAAACAAGCCCTTATATGACTTTGTCGGCAGAAATATGGAAAAATTATAGCTCTAAAAATATGGCAATGCAAAAACTAGTCTTTGCAAAAATAAGCATTTTTTAGTGTGTGACAGCAGCCAAACATAAAAACCCGATATAAATCTGGTATCGCTGTAATCGCACCGACCCGAAAAATAAAGTCGCCTGATCACTTATAACCAAAGAGGAACGGCGTAAAAAATAAATAAATCACCTGCTCATTTGTTCATTCTGCCTCCTAAAGATCGCAGTATGGCTCGGCTCACATCTATCCTGCGCACTGTACTGAGCGCTTACACCAGGTCTCCGTGTAAATCTCTGAAATACATGATTCAGATGAAACCCCCGGCAGAAGATTTCCTGTAATGAGGCAGATGGAGGCACCGTGGACGCCGTCTGGCCTGTGATTCCACGGTGTCCGTCTTTTTATCAGGCATGCATAAAAGTGCTGTCAGCCACAGTTTTGTGAACTTCTGAAAAAAAGGACACCGCTAAACAGAGGCCAGACAGAGTCCAGAGTAACTCTGCAGCCTCATTATAGTGAATGGATCCCTCAGGATAGGGTTAGGGTTGTGTTAGGTTTGTGTTAGGGTAAGGGTTGTGTTAGGATTAGGGTTAGGGTTGTGTCAGGGTTAGGATTAGGGTTAGGATTAGTGTGATGGGTGTGTTGGGGTTAGGGTTGTGTTAGGGTTAGGGTTGAGTTAGGATTAGGGTTACGGTTAGGATTAGGGTTGTGTTAAGGTTAGGGTTGTGTTAGGGTTAGGGTTGTGTTAGGGTTGGGGTTGGGATTTTTTCAAAAGTAAAGAAAAAAAATGATGAAGATATGGCGACTAGTATTGAGCGCAAGTGCTCGCTACTTGAGTTTGCATCGGGTGCTTGGGTATGCACCGAGTATCGCAGGTGCTCGAGTGACATGCTCAAGTCCCCGCCCCGCATGTTTTGCGGTTGTCATGCAGCCAAAAAAAACACGCGGGGATTGCCTGCCATACACAAGCAATCCCTGCATGTTTTTTTTGGGTGTATAACGACCATGAAACATGCGGGACGTGGACTCGAGCATGTCACTCGAACACCCACAATACTTTGTGCATACCCAAGTACCCGATGCAAACTCAAGTAGCGAGCACTTGCGCTCAAGACTAATGACAACATATTCAATATGATTACCTAATATTATCAAATTCTGTGTCGTACCTCTGGGTTCAAAATGATCACTATACCCCTTGATAAAATCCTTGAGGGGTGTAGTTTCCAAAATGAGGTCACTTGTGAGGGGTTTCAACTGTTTAGGCACATCAGGGGCTCTCCAAACGCGACATGGTGACCGCTCTCGATTCCAGCCAATTTTGTGTTCAAAAAGTCACACAGTGCTCCTTCCCTTCTGTGTTTTTTCCCCACATATGGGGTATTGGCGTACTCATGAGAAGTTGGACAACAATTTTTGGGGTCCATTTTCTCCTCTTACCCTTGTGAAAATAAAAAAATTGGGGCTAAAAGATAATTTTTGTGGAAAAAGTTAGATTTTTTTTATTTTCACAGCTCTGCATTGTAAACTTCTCTGAAGCACCTGGGGGTTCAAGGTGCTCTGCACACATCTAGATAAGTTCCCTGAAGGGTCTAGTTTCCAAAATGGTGTTACTTGTGGGAGGTTTTGACTGTTTAGGCACATCAGGGGTTCCCCAAATGCGACATGGCATCTGCTAATTATTCAAGCTAATTTTACATTCAAAAAGTCAAATGGCACTCTTTCCCTTCTGAGGCCTGCCATGCGCCCAAACAGTGTTTTTTCCGCCATTTTTTTTTATTAAAATGGCGGTGGATGAGGGACTTGTGAATTGGATAATTGACTACCTGTCGGATAGGCCACAGTTTGTTAGGTGGGGGACGGCTACATCAGATAGTGTACTGAGCAGTGTCGGAGCCCCGCAGGGAACAGTGCTGTCGCCATTCCTCTTTACATTGTACACAGCTGACTTTCAGTATAAATCAGACCGTTGTCACCTCCAGAAGTACTCGGATGACTCTGTGATAGTTGGCGGTATTGGGAAGGACCAGGATGAAGAGGAATATAGAAGGGTGGTTGCGGACTTTGTAGTATGGTGCCAGGCTAACCATCTAGAACGAAATGTTAAGAAAACCAGGGAGTTGGTGATGAGCTAGGGAAGGTGCAAGAAGGTATGCCTACCTGTTACCATTGACGGTCAGGATGTGGAGATGGTGGACAGTTTCAAATATTTGGGGGTTTACCTGGATAGCAAGCTAGACTGGAAGTGCCACATGGAGAAGGTCTACAAGAAGGGGATGAGTAGATTGTACTTCCTAAGGAAGTTAAGGTCGTTTAATGTGTGTGGCAAAATGCTTGAGGTGTTCTACCAATCCATTGTGGCTAGTGCCACCTTTGTGGCAATAATATGCTGGGGTAACAGTGTGCGTGTTGCTGACACCAACAAGCTCAACAAACTTATCAAGAAGGCTAGCGTGACGGTGGGCCTACAGCTTGGGACTTTTGAAGAGGTGGTAGAGGATAGGATTAAGAAGAAGTGCAGAGCTATAATAGGCAACAACACACACCCGCTTTATGAACTGTTTGCGAAACAGAAGAGCACATTCAGCAATCGCCTAATACAACTAAGGTGTAAAAAGGAAAAATACAGGAAATCGTTTGTTCCCACAGCTATGGGGGTGTTTAACAAATGTCTGAAAAGCAATGTCTAAAGCATTCCAAATGTTATGTTATCATATGTGTCATGTTCGAGATCTGTGTTCTGCTGCTGTGATACCGCAATTTCCTCCGGGATAAAATAAAGTATATCTTATCTTATCTTATATATGGGGTATCGGCTTACTCAGGACAAATTGCACAACAAAACGATATGGTGCAATTTCTCCTGTTACTCTTCCGAAAATGCAAAATTAGGGGCTGAAAAACATTTTGGTGGGGAAAATGTTATTTTTATGGTTCAATGTTATAAACTTTTGTGAAGCACCTGAGGGTTCAAGGTGCTCACCACACATCTAGATACGTTCCCTGAGGGGTCTAGTTTCCAAAATGGTGTCACTTGTGGGGGGTTTCCACTGTTTAGGCACATCAGGGGCTCATCAAACGCGACATGGTGTCCGCTAATTATTCAAGCAAATTTTACATTCAAAAAGTCAAATGGTGCTCCTTCCCTTCCAAACCCTACCGTGCGCCCAAACAGTGGTTTTCCCACACATATGGGGTATCAGCGTGCTCAGTAGAACTTGCATAACAAATTTTGTGGTCCATTTTTTCCTGTTGCGAAAAAAAAAATTGGGTCTAAAGTAAAATTTTTGTGAAAAAAAGTAAAATGTTCATTGTTTTCTTCCACATTCCAAAAATTCATGTGAAGCACCTGAAGGGTTAATAAACTTCTTGAATGTGGTTTTGAGCACCTTGAGGGGTGCAGTTTTTAGAATGGTGTTACTTTGGGGTATTTTCTGTCATAAAGGCCCCTCAGAGTCATTTGAAATGTGATTTGTTCCCTAAAAAAAATGGTTTTGTAAATGTTGTTGGAAAAATGAGAAATCGCTGGTCAACTTTTAACTCTTATAACTTCCTAACAAAAAAAAATTTTTGTTCCAAAATTGTGTTGATGTAAAGTAGACATTCAAAATTGTTTTTAACACAGGATATACGTTGTTAAAACAAAACTCCAAAAACCATGGTGAAATAGATTTTTTTTCAAATTTCACCACACTGGACACTTTCAGTACATGGAATGGTAAAATGAATGGAGTCATTCAATACTACAACTTGTCCCGCAAAAAATAAGCCACCATACAACTATATAGACAAAAAAAATAAAGTTATGGCTCTTGTAAGTAAGAAAGAAAAAATAAAGAGCAAAAATGAAAATTAGCTGCAAAGGGAAGGGATTAAACTGCATGTAAAAAAAAAAAAGTGCCTAGTCAGGAACGGGGGTAAATGGCCCAGTCTTGAGCTGGATAAGGGAATCTATCAACAGATCCTTGCCATTTAATCTGAAAGCAGCATAATGTAGAGACTGAGATCCTGATTCCAACGAAGTCACTTACTGTGCAGATTCTTGTAGTTTTCATACAATCACTGTTTTAAACAGCAGGAGATTAATCACCACAGAACAAGGAACCAGGGGGACCTTGCGGGCACTGCAGGATTTTAAACCTTTAATGCGTAATGTGTTACCAATGGTTTTCTTGGTGACTGTGGTCCCAGCTGCCTTGAGATCATTAACAAGTCCCCCCTGTGTAGTTTTAGGCTGATCTCTCACCTTCCTCATGATCAAGGAAACCCCCCCCACGAGGTGAGATTTTGTATGGTGCCCCAGATCGATGTCGATTGACAGTCATTTTGTATTTCTTCCATTTTCTTACTATTGCACCAACAGTTGTCTCCTTCTCACACAGCATCTTACTTATGGTTTTGTAGCCCATTCCAGATTTGTGCAGGTCTATGATCTTGTCCCTGACATCCTTAGAAAGCTCTTTGGTCTTGCCCATGTTGTAGAGGTTAGAGTCTGTCTGATTAATTGAGTTTGTGGACAGGAGTCTTAAATACAGGTGACTACATAAGACAGCTGTCTTTAATGCTGGTAATGAGTTGATTAGGAGCGTCTAACTGGTCTGTAGGAGCCAAAACTCATAATCGTTTGTAGGGGATCAAATACTTATTTTTCACTGCAAAATGCAAATAAATGTATCTAATTTATACAATGTGATTTTCTTGATTTTTTTTTTGGGGGGGGATATTCTATCTCTCAATGTTAAAATTAACCTACCCTTAAAATTATAGACTGGTCATGTCTTTGTCAGTGGGAAAACTTACAAAAACAGCAAGGGATCAAATAATTATTTCCTTCACTGTACATGAGGTCTGTATAACCTCACCTCCACCACTGATTAACAGCTTTCTGCCTATGCACAGTATATACAGAAAGCTCCCAATCATTTGTGTGGGCGGGGTTAATCCTGGCTCAGTATTCAGAGAACTGCTAGATCTGCAGCAGATGAAACAGTGATTGTATCAAAATTACAACACACAGCCCAATAAGTGACATCTTTGGAATAATAGTTTCTGCCCTAATATCATGCTGCTCTCAGATGGGGTAGCAAAAATCTGGTGACAGAGTCCCTTTAAGACTTGCTAAATTTTTATTTTAGGCCCCCTCCGATACTTTAATCTTTCATACAGCTTTGTCTTTATGCAAAGAGCATTTGTCAGTTTGATCAGTGTCCTTTTCTATGACAGACTCCCAAGCAGTTGCCATCAGTTACACTTTCAGTAGTCACACGGACTGATAGAGCGTTGAAATAAAGCATGGTGATCTCTTTTCTTACAGCGCAATAGTTCTTAATTTTCTGTTTTAAAATCATGACTTGTGCTTGGAAGTTAGCTGCCATTTATTTTTAAAAATTCATACAAGTGCTGCTCACAAAACTAGAATATCATCAAAAAGTTAATAAATTTCAGTTCTTCAATACAAAAAGTGAAACTACAAACAGAGTGATCTATTTCAAGTGTTTATTTCTGTTAATGTTGATGATTATGGATTACAGCCAATGAAAACACAAAAGTTATTATCTCAGTAAATTAAAATAATTAACAAAAAACACCTGTAAAGGCTTCCTAAGCATTTAAAAAGGTCCCTTAGTCTGTTTCAGTAGGCTCCACAATCATTGGGAAGACTGCTGACTTGACAGATGTCCAGAAGGCAGTCATTGACACACTCCACAAGGAGGGTAAGCCACAAAAGGTCATTGTTAAATAAGCTGTTTGTTCACAGAGTGCTGTATCCAAGCATATTAATGGAAAGTTGAGTGCAAGGAAAAAGTGTGGTAGAAAAAGGTGCACACACAACCGGGATAACCGCAGCCTTGAAAGGATTGTTAAGAAAAGGCAATTCAAAAATTTGGGAGAGATTCACAAGGAGTGGACTGCTGCTGGAGTCATTGCTTCAAGAGCCACCACACACAGACGTATACAGGAGATGGGCTACAAAAGTCGCATTCCTTGTGTCAAGCCACTCATGACCAATAGACAACGCCAGAAGCGTCTTACCTGGGCCAAGGAGAAAAAGACCTGGACTGTTGCTCAGTGATCCAAGGTGTTGTTTTCAGATTAAAGTAAATTTTGCATTTCATTTGGAAATCAAGGTCCCAGAGTCTGGAGAGAGAGTGGAGAGGCCACAATCCAAGCTGCTTGAGGTCTAGTGTGAAGTTTCCACAATCAGTGATGGTATGGAGAGCCATGTCATCTGCTGGTGTAGGTCCACTGTGTTTTATCAAGATCAAAGTCAGCGCAGCCATCTACCAGGAAATTTTAGAGCACTTCATGCTTCCCTCTGCCGACAAGCTTTTTGGATATGGAAAAATTTCATTCTCCAGCAGGACTTGGTACCTGTCCACACTGCCAAAAGTACCAGTACCTGGTTTAAAAACAACAGTATCACTGTGCTTGATTGGCCAGCAAACTCGCCTGACCTTAACCCCATAGAGAATCTATGGGCTATTGTCAAGAGGAAGATGAGAGACACCAGACCCAACAATGCTGACGAGCTGAAGGCTGATATCAAAGCAACCTGGGCTTCCATAACACCTCAGCAGTGCCACAGGCTGATCGCCTCCATGCCACGCCGCATTGATGCAAAAGGAGCCGAGACCAAGTATTGAGTGCATTTACTGAACATACATTTCAGTAGCCCAACATTTTGGATTTTAAAACATTTTTCAAGCTTTTGTTTTAAAGTATTCTAATTCACTGAGATAATGACTTTTGTGTTTTCATTGGCTGTTATCCATAATCATCAACATTAAAAGAAATAAACACTTGAAATAGATCACTCTGTTTGTAATGACTGTATATAATTTATGAGTTTCACTTTTTGTATTGAAGAACTGAAATAAATTTACTTTTTGATGATATTCTAATTTAGTGAGACGCACTTGTAAATAAGAACTGGTTCTCTTGTTCCCAACAGTGTAGGTGACGCTCAAGCACCCGTGATCAAGGTCATGACTAGATTGTATTGCTCATGAAAGTGTAATAAGGGAGGAAGCAGTATGACGTCACAACTGATGCTAGTTCCCTATTCATTTGCTTTGAAAAATACATACCCTTTGTGCATGTATTGCTGGGGCACAGAATCCCCAACATCTGTAAAGGGGTTGTCTCCTTTCAAATAATGTTCTGCCCCAGCTGCAGATTTAAATAAAAAAAAAAAAAATAGCTGCATTCACCTTCCCCTAGTCTGCACTGCTGCTCTTTGTAACTATCTGGCATTAGCTATGATGCTTAGCCAATCAGTGAGCTCACTGGCTCTGCTTATGTAGACTGAACGCCCACTTCAAGCTGCTGAGCTCACTTTATGTCTGCTGCGCTGTCGATATGGGGAGCAGCAGACATGTTGTCTTTAGTTGTTAGTGTGGATCGACTAGTGCTCATCCTCCTTCCCTATTCAGGGCCAAGTGCTAGGGAAATACAGCGGTAGGTTTCTGAGCAGCGAGTGGTGAAAAACCAATATAGGGACGGTAGGGGAGACAGGGTGATATCAGATGAGCCTAGAAGGTCTCCACTCCCCCCTTTCCTTAGAGTCTGGGCTCCCTTCCCCTTTTCCCTTTGTGTTGCACTTAGTCCTTCCCACACCTTGCGTGACATTATCACCAGCCGTACACATTTAGAGAAAAAAAAAAACTAAAACTGACACTTGGGTTTCATTGTGTGTTGTTTTTTTGGGTGTGTTTTTTTTCTTTCTCCCTTGGTATGGGAGAGTGAGAAGCAATGAGTAGGAATTGTGATCTCACTCTTGCAGGGACATCCACAATCCTGGGCTTTTTCTTTACCACAGGATTCGGTTTGTCTCCAGTCTGTAGAGGTTTTTTTTGGGGCTCTGATCCTCATCTATGATGACCCTGACCGAATCACCTTGGCTGAGTCTAGGCTACATCGCCTTCAGCAGAGGAATCCGTCAGTGGAGACGTACAGTTCTGAATTCAGTAGATAGGCAACAGATTCTAAATGGAATGACTCAGCCCTTAAAAAAACAATTTTGTGAGGGTCTTACTGAATGGTTCAAAGATGCTTTGGCAGTATTTGAAACCCCTTAGTTCTTGGAGGCTGCCATGTTATTGGCTATACGTCTTTATAGACGCCTTCGTGATAGACTGGTGAGACCAACTTCTCTGGGGCCTGCTTGTCGGGGTTATGTACCTCTACCGGGGGAGCGGTCTGGCGGTGAACGAGTACTGGGGGAGGCAGAGGAACCCATGCAGTTAGGGGGTGCCTCTGCATCATACATTTCCCTGGAGATTCGCAAGAGAAAAGGATAATGTTTTTTTTTGTGTGGGAAAAAGGGACATTTTATAGGGACCTGTCCTTCAATTCAAAAACAAAAGGAGACTCGATTAACTCTTGGTAGTTGGGAGTTGGATAAGCAAGGAATGTATTTGTCACCAACCTACAGTTTCCAGTTTGTCCTGACAGCAGAGGTGGTGCTAGAGAGCAAAACCGAGAAAATTTTTGTGTTTGACAGTGGAGCCGGAGTCAGCATGGTTGATGCTGAGTTTGTGAATACTCATGGTCTTGCTTGCTGTGCTTTAGCTAGGCATACTCCCATCTTCGCCATCGACTCGGCGCCACTTGCACAGAAAGCATTTACTCAGATTGAACATAATGTAAAACTGAGGATGGGTCGGTTCATTGTGAAATAATCCCTAGTTATGTCCTGGACAGTCTTCCCACCCCAACTGTTTTGGGTCTTGCCTGGCTGGTGAAACATAATCCGTTGGTGGATTGACAAACCGGGGAGATTGTTGAATGGGGATATTACTGCCATGAGAACTGTTAGATTTTTCCTTGATACAATCTCTATGGAAATATTACCTGCTTTTGTGTCTGGTTTTGATGACGTTTTTTCTGAGAAGGGGTGTCAGGATTTGCCTCCTCATTGTGCATATGATTGCCCTATTAAGGTTCGTAAGGTTGAGAACTTTATCACCAGACGGCCTTAATGAATCTCTATCATTTTCCTCTTTCCTTTAAGTTTGCCTCCTGTCAATAATGGGCTTTGCACGCCTTCTCTGCTCTATTTCTTCTAGTGCAATGGCTCTTCTGGTTTTAATTGTTATAATGTTTTTTTCCTTTATTTGTTTTTAATTACTTGCTGTTTCTTTCAGCTGTCACTTTATGTCTGAAGGTTCTGGTCAACTGACCGTCTAAATGGTGTAGGAATGATTGCTTGGAAGGTGGAATAAGAACGGATTATTGGAGAGGAATCAATTTCTTCATACTGTTATAATACATTCCTTCCATAAATGTTAAATAACTATCAGTCTTCTTTAATATATTTTCGAATGGTGTTCTTTCCTACCTGATGTTATGACACACTTGGATGCGGTGCGCCTGCGCTGCTGCCTCCGCGACTTGGTGCGCGCCCGGCTGTCTCTGCGGCGCCGGTGTGCGCGCGGGCGCTCTGGCACCTTTTGTGCCATGAGCCCGTGCATGCGCACTGGTTCCTGACAGCTCGGACGGACGCCTGGGGCGGGGGCTAGCGGCGCATGCGCCGTCATACAGCACCAAGCCATGTCCCCCCTCATCCCATGTGATCGGTCACATGAGGCCACACATGACCGACACAATGGTGTTTAAAAGACCGTCTCCTCCACTATTCCTCACTCACCTTGAGAAGGCGGCCACAGGTGGCCGCGAAACGCTCGTCGGGGCACACCATTGCGCTCCTCCATAACTGGTTTCCATCTGGCCCCTAACCTGGTAATATGGATTAACTTCACCTGCACTATACCCGTACTTTACACTTTTCTATTGGCATGCTTACAGCATTTGATGCAAATACACGCAATGCATTTGGTTCAGCTTCCTATTACCTACTTGAAATGTTGCATTGACTATTGACTTCATCACAAGACTGACCTATTTGCTCCCTTTATACCTGTTTATGCTGTATTTTCTTTTTTTCTGCCTTTATAATCGTGTATGGGTTTAATCTATTGATAGGACTATTGGCCAAAATGCCAGTGATCATTGCTGCTATCTGCTTGCACCTTACCCTAATTGTTGTCTGCACTTCTGTACCAATTAATGTTGATAATAAAAATATATATATTTCTACGCCATTATAACTTTTTGAATTCTCCTTATTAAGCATGTGTATTATGAGTTGGCATTGTTTGGTGTTTATGGGAAGTACCTTCTCCCATGTACGCCAATATATTTCTATTAGGGTCATACTATTATTGTTGCTGATTTCTGTGTGTTTCACAGCTTTTTTCAGACCCATCATGGATTTTAGAGCCTGGGATGGGACCGGGCTCTCACAATTGCATGAGATTGCAATGATGGTAGTACCAGTGGAGAAATAGCGAGGGGGGGGCACCACATTTGAACACGTTAATGAATTTAAAGATTTGATCAGAAAAAGGACACGGCTGTGGTGGAATGTCGCCTTCTTGAGGAAATATATTGAGAAGGGCCTTATACCCCGTGGCTTGAGGGTACAAATTTTCCCCTCATTTAGTATAGATGATGACACAATGAAATCTAGATGGGAACAGCACTCAAATGTACGTTCGACTGGATTTATGAATTTGCTCATAGAAATGAATCAGGTATCATTAACTACTATTGAGGCTCAAATTGAGAAATTACAAATCTCCCTCAAAAACGAAATGTCTACTGATTCACTTAAAAAACTAAATGAGGATGTTGAGGCATTATCCCAGAAATGGGCAAATGAGACACAACTGATGAAATAAAAAAAATTCCAAAGAGACATACAGGATAAACAACTACAGAGGGTGTATAAGTGGGACAACTCAGGTAGCCGCTCGCACCCTTATTATAGGAGTGTGTTTCAATCTAGATCCAGATCCACGTCGGCATCGTCTGCTGCCTCCACTGAAGATGCACACGATAGGCCTCAATTGACGGACAGCCATGGTGCATCTCTACAGATAACAAAAAGGATTCAGACGAGATTGACCAGTAAGAACAAGGGTCCGTCCCTACAGCGGGTGAGTGAGTCCCAGGGGGGTTTGCAGGTCGTCAATCTGTCCTCCCATATTCTTTCCACTGAGCAGCTGGAGAGCCTAAGTATGGGCTTAACCTTTTCTCCAACTAATGGTTTTAATTATTTTACAGCCCTAAAGGACCTCCATCTGTTCACCCGCAAGCTCATCTTACATAAACTACACTCCAAGAGGGCTATATCCTCCGATGCCCTGAGTGCGGCGGAATGGGAGGCGATTAATAATTTGGAAGAACTTCTACAAGAACAAGGCCCTTCACAATCAGGTGGGTTGCCTCAATGTGCAGTACTCAGATCTACGCGCTTCCTCCCCCTGTCCCTATGTCCTGCCATTGAGATATTTGCCAAGTTGGTTTCAGATGATTTAAAAAAACTGCCAACTAGAAGGAAGTTTGACAACCTCATGGCACGACAGCGAGTAGCAATAAAACAACTACAAGCCTATGATGATATTGTAATTAAACCAGCGAACAAGGGGGGAAATATCGTGATCTGGCCATGCACTAAATATGAAAAGGAAGTTTTCCGACAGTTGAGAGACACCAATACTTACTCTAGATTACATTATAATCCGACTGCCTCCTATTCCGCCGCACTTCAGGGTATTCTAGGTCGTGCTTGTGAGGAAGATATTATAACTAAAAAAACTGTGGAAGCGCTTACTGTACGCGTTCCTAAAACGTCAACTTTGTACCTTCAGCCCAAAATTCACAAGGACGCCGTCGACCCACCTGGGCGCCCGATTGTGTCCGGTTTAAACGGATTGTGTGAACCAATCTGCAAATTTATTGACTTCTACTTAAAACCAATTGTAGAGACGTTACCATCATATGTAAGGGACACTACGGATGTCCTAACGCGGGTCGATGGCGTCCTTCTGGAGGAGGGCTTCTTGCTCATCACGGTAGATGTAAAGGCTTTATACACCTGTATTAAACATACGATCGGTCTGGACGCGGTCCGTCTCTTCCTGGGGGCGTCCGACCTGGGCGGCCCTTTGTGCGAACTAATTCTCGAGCTGCTGCTCTTCATACTTACACATAATTATTTCTTATTTAAGGACATGATCTACCTGCAGAAGCGTGGCACGGCCATGGGGGCGGCCTGCGCGCCATCGTATGCCAACCTCTTCCCGGGCGCATGAGAGAGGCAGATTTTTGGCGACGAGGGTGCGGGAGCCGCGGACCATGTGCTGTACTGGCTTCGTTACATCAACGACATTCTGTTCTTTTGGCGGGGTACGGTGCGGCAGCTCGAGAGTTTTATGGCACAATTGAAATCAAACATGTGGAGCATCAGGCTGACATATAAATTTGACACACCTGGGATCGAGTTACTGGATGTCAGACTTGAGGTGGGTGGCGCCGGGCGCCTCCAGACTGTCATTTATAGGAAGCCGACATCAGTCAATTCCCTAATCCATGCAAAGACAGCACACCACCCTGCAACAATTAGGGCCGTCCCGGTCGGCAATTCCTGAGGGCGAGACGGATCTGCTCTTCAGACCTTAAATTTGAACATCATGCCACTGATCTAAAAAATAGATTTGAATTACGTGGCTATAATAAAAGGTGTATAAAGCGGGGCTATGATCGAGCAAGACGGACCCCAAGAAATCACCTGTTATATCCCAACAGACAAAATTAAATTGGTGATGGGCAGAAGAAGATTCGTTATATATCTATTTACAACCACGAGTGGGAGAATATGAGGAAAATCATGATGAGACACTGGAACGTTTTGACGACCGATACCTCCCTGGGACCAATCCTTGGTGATTATACCCCTAGACGATCAAGCAATTTAAAGGATATTTTGGTTTCCAGCCATTATGTACCGGCGAAACGAAATTCCTTTGGCTCCCATGGTCCCCTGTTGTTGACTTTTCCTTGCGGCCGTTGTCGTGCCTGCACCAATGTCCTGCGCAGCAGCATGTTCACCTCCTTGGAGGGTAAAAGAGAATTCAATATTAGACATCACATTTCTTGTTGCACAAGCAATATAATCTAATATGCCACATGTGATTGCCCATTAATTTATATTGGGCTAACATCAAGAGAACTCTGAGTACGTGTGTGCGACATTGGTGCGGCAAGGAGAGCGGCCGACATTGCCGAACTCAAGGCAATCCCCAGACACTTTAGGGCCGCCCACAATTGCGACCCTGGGTGTCTTAAGATTCGTGGAATAGACGTGATCCATATGGGTGCTCGGAGGGGTAATGCAAGGAAAGTTTTGGCACAAGTTGAGGCCAAATGGATCGTAAGGTTGGGAACTTTATCACCAGACGGCCTTAATGAATCTCTATCATTTTCCTCTTTCCTTTAAGTTTGCCTCCTGTCAATAATGTGGGCTTTGCACACCTCCTCTGCTCTATTTCTTCTAGTGCAATGGCGCTTCTGGTTTTAATTGTTATAATATTTTTTCCTTTATTTGTTTTTAATGACATGCTGTTTCTTTCAGCTGTCACTTTATGTCTGGAGGTTCTGGTCAACTGACCGTCTAAATGGTGGAGGACTGATTGCTTGGAAGGTGGAATAAGAACGAATTATTGGAGAGGAATCAATTTCTTCATACTGTTATAATACATTCCTTCCAAAAATGTTGAATAACTATCAGTCTTCTTAAATATATTTTCTAATGATGTTCTTTCCTACCTGATGTTATGGCACACTTGGATGCAGTGCGCCTGCGCTGCTGCCTCTGCGACTGGGCACGCACCCGGCTGTCTCTGCGGCGCCAGTGTGCTCGCGTGCGCTCTGGCACCTTTGGTGCCATGCGCCCGTGCATGCGCACTGGTTCCTGACAGCTCGGACGGGCGCCTGGGGCGGGCATTAGCGGCGCATGCGCCGTCATACAGCACCGAGCCACGTCCCCCCTCATCCCATGTGATCGGTCACGTGAGGCCACACGTGACCGACACAATGGTGATTAAAAGACCGTCTCCTCCACTATCCCTCACTCCCCTTGAGAAAGCGGCCACAGGTGGCCGCGAAACGCTCGTCGGGGCACATCATTGCGCTCCTCCATCACTGGTTTCCATCTGGCCCCTAACCTGGTAAGATGGATTAACTTCACCTGCACTATACCCGTACTTTACACTTTTCTATTGGCATGCTTACAGCATTTGATGCAAATACACGCAATGCATTTGGTTCAGCTTCCCATTACCTACTTGAAATGTAGCATTGACTATTGACTTCATCACAAGACTGACCTATTTGCTCTCTTTATACCTGTTTATGCTGTATTTCCCTTTTTTCTGCCTTTATAATCATGTATGGGTTTAATCTATTGATAGGACTATTGGCCAAAATGCCAGTGATCATTGCTGCTCTCTGCTTGCACCTTACCCTAATTGTTGTCTGCACTTCTGTACCAATTAATGTTGATAATAAAAATATATATATTTCTACGCTGTTATAACTTTTTGAATTCTCCTTATTAAGCATATGTATTATGAGTTGGCATTATTTGGCGTCTATGTGAAGTACCTTCTCCCATGTACGCCAATATATTTCTATAAGGGTCATACTATTATGATTGCCCTATTAACCTGACCCCTGGAGCTAAACTACCAAAGTCCAGACTGTATAATCTTTCTGGCCCTGAGAGACAAGCCATGAAGGATTTCATTGTGGAAAGTCTGGAGAAGGGACACATTAGGCCCTCATCTTCACCTGTGGCGGCAGAGTTCTTCTTCGTGAAAAAGAAAGATGGCAGTCTATGTCCCTGTTTAGATTTCCAGGAATTAAATCAAATTACCATCCCAGATCCATACCCTCTTCCTCTGATTCCAGATTTGTTCAGCCAGGTTGTAGGTGCTTAGGTATTCTCCAAGTTGGATTTAAGGGGAGGCTACAATCTGGTTAGAATCAGAGAAGGGGACAAATGGAAAACAGCGTTCAATACCCCTGAAGGGCATTTTGAGAGTCTGGTTATGCCTTTCGGTTTGACCAATGCACCTGCTATGTTCCAGTATTTCATAAATTATATTTTCCATCATTTGGTGGGAAGTTTATATCTGAACGATATTTTGGTTTACTCACCTGATTTTGAGACACATCAGGGGCATGTTAAACAGGTGCTCCAGATATTAAAGGATAACAAACTATATGCCAAACAAGAAAAATGTGTTTTCGCTGTTCAGGAGGTGCAGTTTTTGGGGTACTTGTTGTCATATTCGGGTTTTCGTATGGGTCCGAAGAAGATCCGTGCAGTCCTTGATTGGAACCGTCTTGAGAACCTGAAGGCTCTACAATGTTTTCTGGGCTTTACTAATTTTTACCAGAAATTCATCCAAAATTACTCAGCAATTGTGAAACCCGTTACTGACATGACTAAGAAGGGGTCTGATTTTTCCAAATGGTCAGATGCCTCCATCCAGGCTTTTTCTTCCTTAAAAAATTAATTGTACAATGCTCCTATATTCAGTCAACCCAAAGTTTCCCAACTCTTTATTGTGGAAGTTGATGCGTCTGATGTGGGGGTTGGGACTGTGTTGTCTGAGGGTCCATCCACTGGTAAATGTCGTCCATGCGCCTTCTTTTCAAAAAAAACGTTTTGTGGCGCCCCTGAGGGTTCGGTCGCCACAGAGGTATTGCATCTCATCCAGAGGTGTGGTATCTCACTCTCAGGTAAGGAAGGAGTATGGCTCGGGACCCTAACACCTGCGTTCACTACACCACATTTCCGGGGGACAGGACGAGATTGCTCCTACGGGAGAGCACAGTCCCTGATCCCTGGCTGGAGTGGGGAGGAACCACTTAGAGAAGGGGGAACTATGTAGTGGATGGGGTGGAGGACGTAGATCCTGGGAGCACATGTGTAGGAGGTATAAAAACTAGACACCATCTTAGATCAGGGTGGAGTTCCAGTCAGATAGACTGAGGAGAAGTGACAGGAGCAGAGGCTCTGCACGAGCTCTGCTCCAGAGGCGGGCCTGGACAGTGAGGCCCAAGTCTGAGAGAAGAAGAGAAGAGAGGAGAGGGAGCAGGACGGCTCCAGGAATAAGGAGAGAAGGGACCCTAGGGGTACGGGCCGTGCAGCAAGCCACCCGTACTCCAGCCGCTACAAGGAGGTAGAGGGGTCAGGCCAATACAGGGAACCGGGTCCCTCAACTAGTGGAGAAACAGCAAATGCTTAACTAGGAACCGGAGGCTGCAGTGTTTCAAGTGCTGTAGTCACAAGTCCACACCAGCCGCACTAAGAAGGTAGCCACATAGAACATACATCGCCCGCCAAGGCCCGAGGGTACCGGATAGAAGTAGCGCTGGTTGTGAGGTGCAGGAAGAGGCCAGAGGAAGGTACACAGAATGGGGTCCTGATAAGTGCTCTGGAAATACCTGAGGGTGGACTGAACCCCTCACTGAGTACGCACAGCACGACGGGGGAAGATTGCTTGGTACCTGTAATCTGAACTACAACAACAGTGAGTAAAGACCCTGGGACTGCACTTTCCTGTCTCTGTGTTCCTTGCGGCGCCAGCACTCACAGCACTAGAACGCCCTGCACAATCACCACCATCATCCAGTCACGCTGCCCTGAAGCTACACTCCTCCTGTGGGGAGTCACATCACCTTGCTGCACATACCACCAGCTTCAGCGGACTGCTCCGCAACGGCGGTTACCAATAACCGCATTCCACAGGTGGCGTAGTCGGACATTAACATTTGTACACATAGACTACCCCCTTGGTTTGACCGCCCTGGGTCACGGACCGGGTCGCCGCCACGGTGACTACAACCCCCAGCATCTACAGGCCCGGCTCCGGGTACCCCACAGCCCAGGGGGGCGCGTCAATTTGGCTATCAAATTGAAGTTTGAAGAATGGCGACATTGGTTGGAGGGGACTGTCCATCCTATTACTGTTATTACTGACAATAAGAACCTGTCATATCTCCAGTCAGCTAAATGTCTCAACCTTAGGCAAGCAGATGGTTCCTGTTTTTTACTAGGTTCAATTTTGTTGTCACTTTTCATTCAGGGGTCAAAAATGTCAAGGCTGATGCTTTGTCCCGGAGCTTCCCTGGTGATGGTGACCATGAGAACCCTGCCCCGATATTACAGAAGGGCCTAGTCATTTCAGCATTATATCCTGAACTGGAGGGTGAGGTGGTGGAGGCTCAGGGGGACATCCCTGCCTCCTGCCCTCCAGGAATATTATTTGTACAATCTGATCTGCGCCGCAAAGCAATTAAGGAACATCATAACTCTGTGCTTGCTGGTCATCCAGGTGGTAAGGCAACCGCGGACCTCCTCCCTCGTCATTTTTGGTGGCCAGAGTTGCATCAGGATGTGATTGAACACGTATCTACTTGTAGTATTTGCGCACATTCTAAGGTTTCGCATACCCGTCCGTCTGGTACTCTTCTTCCGCTGCCTATCCCTAGTAGGCCATGGACACACTTGTCCATGGATTTTATCAATGACCCACCAGTTTCTGCAGGCACAACGGTGGTTTTGGTGATTGTAGATAGGTTCAGTAAAATGGTTCACTTCGTCGCATTACCTACACTTCCAAATGCGAAGACACTTGCTCAGGTGTTTAAAAATGAGATTGTGAAGCTTAATGGGGTTCCCTCTAATGTGGTGTCAGATCGGGGGACCCAGTATGTTTCCAAGTTCTGGAAAGCATTCTGTTCTCGACTGTTGGTGCAGCTGTCCTTTTCCTCTGCCTTCCACCCTCAGTAGAATGGACAGACCGAGCGTGTCAATCAGAATTTGGAGACCTCCTTCTTGTGTTTTGTCTCCAAAAATCAGAAGGATTGAGCATCCTACTTACCGCTGGCAGAATTTGCCATTAATAATCATCGTCAAAAATCCACTGGCAGTTCGCCGTTCTTTGGTGCATACGGTTACCATCCACAGTTTGGAAACTTTAGTGGGGGAGGAGCTTTGAGAGTTCCTGAGGAGGAACGTTTTGCTTCGTCCCTCTCCTCGGTGTGGCAGGGGGTGCCGAGTAATTTAAAGATCATGGGAGAAAGGTATAAATGCATGGCTGACAGAAAATGCTTCCCAGGTCCGGACCGGAATGTGAATGACTCTGTGTGGTTGTCTACCAGGAATATTAAGTTGAAAGTCCCTTCCTGGAAGCTGGGACCTAAATTTATTGGTCCCTATAAAATAACCGCCTTCATTAACCCAGCAGCGTTTCGTCTTGAGCTTCCTCAGGCCCTTAAAGTACAAAATGTTTTCTACAGGTCCTTACTCAAGAAATATGTGGGACCACTTGAGCCCTCACCTCTACCGCCGCCCCCACTAATGGTTGATAATAATCTAGAGTTTCAGATTTTGAGGATTGTAGATTCTCGTTTCCAACGTCATTCTCTACAATACTTGGTGCACTGGAAGGGTTATGGTCCCGAGGAGAGGATGTGAATTTCAGCATCAGAGGTGAACGCTCCCAGGTTGGTTTGTTCATTCCACACCTCTTATCCTGAGAAACCTGGTTCTGAATGTCCAGCGGCCACTCGTAGAGGTGGAGTGCTGTCACGGGTGTGTCAGATGTGACAGGCAGTGGCCCTGCAGTTGGTTGCAGAAGATCTCTTCGTTTGGCATTACAGTTAAATAGTTTCACTTTGCTGCAGAGTGGTGCCGGTGATATTCACATGTTTCCTTGCGAAAGCTTGGAGTGAGTGCTGTCTGTTTACTTCCTCTCTGGTGCTAAGAGGACGTGTGTGTTATCTCTCTGAAGTCGGCTCAAGCTAAGTTATTTTTCCCCATGTCTGTTTACCTTGTTTTCTTTAGTTGTTAGTGGGGATCGACTAGTGCTTACCCCCCTTCCCTATCTTCCCTATCCAGGGCCAAGCGCTAGGGAAATACAGGGGGAGGGTTCCTGTGCGGCGACTGGTGAAGAACCAATATAGGGACAGTAGGGGAGACAGGGTGATATCAGATGAGCCTAGGAGGTCTCCACTCCCCCCTTTCCCTAGAGTCTGGGCTTCCTTTACCTCTTCTCTTTGTGTTGCACTTAGTCTTTCTCACACCTTGCGTGACATAGGACAACTGCATCGTTTTTAAGGGAGGATGGATGTGGCATTTACCTCAAGATTTTGGCCAGCAACCTCCTTCCCTCAGTAAGAGCATTGAAGATGGCTCATGGCTGGGTCTTCCAGCATGACAATGACCCAAAACACACAGCCAGGGCAACTAAGGGGTGGCTCCATAAGAAGCTTTTTAAGGTCCTGGAGTGGCCTAGCCAGTCTCCAGACCAGAACCCAATAGAAAATTTTTGGAGGGAGCTTAAACTCATTGTTGTCCAGAGACAGCCCCGCAACCTGAAAGATCTGTAGAAGATTTGTATGGAGGAGTGGGCCAAAATCCCTGCTCTAGTGTGTGCAAACTTGGACAAGAACTACAGGAAACGTCTAACCTCTGTAATTGCAAACAAAGGTTTCTGTACAAAATATTAAAAGGGTTTTCCCACAAACAAAAGTTCATTTTAAAAATTGTCTGTGTCTGACCATGTACGGAACATGGTCTGATCATACCACATCTCCTGGGCAGGGGAGGAAGCACAAGAGTGCACAGATATTACAGCAGGGGATCACAGAGGATTTATTTTGTGAAGTAAAATATTTCACTGCCTGTTTTTAAACAATATTTTACCTCACAAAATGAATCCTCTGCGATCCCCTGCTGTAATGTCTGTATTGTCTTTTGCTTCCTCCCCAGCCCAGGAGCTGTGGTATGATCCATACACGGTCAGACACAGACAATTTTTAAAATTATCTTTTGTTAGTGGGAAAACCCCTTTAAGCTCTGCTTTTCCATTGTATCAAATACTTATTTCATGCAATAAAATGCTAATTATTTATGGAAAAATCATACAGTGTGATTTTCTGGATTTTTTGAGATTCTGTCTCTCACAGTTGAAGTGTACCTACGATAAAAATGAAAGACCTCTCCATTTTTTGTAGGTGGGAAAACTTGCAAAATCGGCAGTGTATCAAATACTTATTTTCCCCACTGTATGTCAAAAAGTGGTGTAAAATATGACCAAAATGTACTCTAGTCCCTGAATGGAGTATATTTCTTGCCATGGCGCATGCCTTTTAATGAATCAGGCACATCTTACCATCTTACTCCAGCGCACTCCACCAAAGCTGACATTCAATACGCCAGCCTTGATGAACTAGCTCTTATGTGCACTTAGTCTAACGAGGAGATGTGCCTTAACAGGAAGTGTCATAACCTAATGTGTTACAATGTGCACCAAAACCCCCCCCACACCAATTAAAGAGAAAGTTTATGGGGTAATGTAAGTTAATAGATGGTGTAAACTTAGACTAGATCTTATAAAGATGTGCCAGATTTATCAAACAGCATTAATCACTGTGATAAATGTAGGCATTTTAAAGGGATTGTCCAGTTAAAGCAAATTATCACCTATGCACAGGATATGTGATAACTTGCTCGTCTTTGGGCGTCCAAGTACAGGTACAGCAAAAGGAATTTTTATTCTTATAATAGACAATGAGATAATTTGCGCTGGACTACGAAATTGCAAGAAGTAGTGAGAAGTGGTAGGGTAAAAGGTATATTTTATTAAAATAGAATGACGTACATTAAAAATTATTAAAATCAATACAAAAGGTGATCTGACGATGGTCCTGATTGCAGGGAGTCCTGTTTAGGATCAAATTTGTATTGGAAGCGGTTGGTAGATAGGTCACATAAAGGTCAATTTAGTTTGAGGTGGTGATACACCTTAAAGGAAAAAGAGGAAATTGGGTTAGGTTCTGGATTGTTTTACAGAAAGGTTGGATCGGGATTCCATGTTTATACCTGGATGAGTCTAGGTGTTCCGTGCGATTAAACAGTCTCGTAGGACGTTGTGGATCCGACGAGAAAAAACTAGAAGAAGGAACACAAGAATAGGATCAGCAATAAGTGGTGAAAAACTGATGGTTATAAGTGACCATACCTGACTAACAGGGCAAGATCCCTGGACCTCCTGAGACTGAGTAGGAGGTTGGTGCAAAAGGAGTAAGCGAGTATGGTCCTTTTAAATACCCTAGATAGAGAGGACACATGGATTATGAATAGGTGGTCACGTCAGTGCAGATATGGTGAATATGAGACCTAGATATACCTACTGGCAGAACGTAGATGTTGGAATTACTGTGTGCATATGGAACGGAGTACAATTCTGATCCCGTAGTCAGAAGTGGTTATGTTGATAGCCCCAATATGCACTTGATACAAAACACAGCGCTAGTGCAGGCAAAGATCGGCTGATAGTTATTAAGATTTTAGTGGTGACTGAGTAATAATGTTGGATACCCTGGTATCCAGGTGGCGTTAGCTTTATTGCAGTCTGCAAATCTGTAAGCGCGGTCACAGTTCCACATAAGAAAGTGATACCTTTTTGGTTGTAATAGATGATTACAGGGTACACAGCTGGTGGAGTGCTGGTAGATAGCTTACCTCCTTAAGGGTGCTTCGTCGGGTGGTGAAGCCCGTGCGGTGGAGGGGTAAGTAGTTGGTGGAGTTGCAGCAGCATGTAGCAGAGCATATTCCCGGCCGGTGACTCGTGCTCTCAAAGATCCTGGCTTGTTAGCAATGCAGGACCTGCATGATGTCACAGTCACGTGATCCTCACGTGACAGGCTGAAGACGGAGCAGCAAGAGGACCAAAATTCCTACGCGTTTCGGAGGCGTTCGGCTTCCTTCATCAGGGATGGTCCTGCTGCTGTAAGTGGTCCTTTATATAGGGGATGCTGAAGTGAGGATCATTGCAATGCAAAAAGTTCTATATCACTATTCAGGCCCCTTGGTATAAGCGTGTCCATTTTAAAGATCCAGGAGCTTTCTGTACGGGAGATTCTTTTGATATAGTCCCCTTTTCTCCAATGTTTTGGTACAATCTGTATCCCTATAATCTGTGTGCATTGTATATGTCCCCCATGTACCTCTAAGAAATGTTTAGAAAGGGGATGACCCAAAAAACGATTTTTGATGTTCCGTAGGTGCTCAGTAATGCATTTGCTCATGGGTCGTTTGGTGCGACCTACATAATATTTGCCACAGGGGCATTTCAGGCAATATATGACTCCTTGTGAGGAACATGTGATGAAGTCCTTAATAGGGTATTCGTTTTGGTCCGTTTTAATAATTTTTTGTTTGCTAGTGAGCGAATACCTGCAGGCGTTGCATTTTTTGCAGGGGTAAAAGCCATGTAGATTTTTCGCGAATGGGGCAGATATGATTTTTGAAATACGTGGGTTCCTAACTGATGGGGCGATAAGAATTTTTATTCTTGTTACAAAATGGCTCAGCAGGTCAGAGTGCTGCTCCATTCGTTCTCTATGGGCCTGCTGGAAAAAAACTGATCACAGCTCTTAGCAGCTTCATAGAGAATAAATGGTGCGGTGGTCGAGCATGCGCACTGCTGTTCCAATCCAAAGGGGAGAGAAGTTCCCCTGTTCTGCAGATACAAGAGAACGAAGCCCCATGATCAGTAAGGTACCACCTATCCCAGTTGTTTCAAACTCAGCTAATTAAACAGGCTGCACATACCAAAAAATATTGAAATTGATGGGCTGCATTCCTTGTCTGATGAGAAGACCTTTTCAGTGATGCCATTTTTTTCTATGACTTTTTCATCACTTTTTATTCTATTATTTGTGTGTCAGAATAATGAAAAATGTTTGTGTTTTTTTTTTTAATTCTTTAACGTTTATCATATGGGTTATGGTTAGAGATGGGTGAACCTGAACAATAAAGTTCGGGGTCCGTACTGAACACCTGAGGAAGTCCTTGTTACTATTTGGGTTCGGCACCCTGAACATGGGTGTTTCTCACACTGTCATCTGCGGGTCACAGACGTTGGCTGATGAGAGGAGAGTACTACTCCTCCCATAAGCCTATGCCTGCTGTCGCTGATAACAGCCGGAGCCTGTGCTAAAATTAAAAAAAAGGGTAAAATGAATAAATAAATATTGAAATAAAAAACACAGTTATACTCACCTAACACCAAATCCCTGAAGCCATTGTCCCCTGTAAAAAAACAACACACCATAACACTCACCTTAACGACAAATCCCCAAAGCCCATGTCACCTCTCAAAGAGAAAAAATAATAAACCACCATAATACTCACCTATCTGCCATAATCCATAGTGTCCCACGACAGGCTGGCAGCCAGCTCCACACTGACAGGAGCGTATTATCTCTCACAATGTATAGTGCTGAGTTGCCGTGAGAGAGTTCACAGAAGTTCATCAGCTGATGAGCTTCGGTGATCTCACTTACGGCACTGCCACTGCGTGAGAAAGTTCTCACACGGCGCCGGTTCCGTAAGTAAGGTCACAACAGTTCATCAGCTGATGAACTCGTGTGAACTCTCTCAAGGCAGCTCAGCGCTACACATTGCCTGTGTCAGTATTCAGCCTGCTGTCATGTAGAACAGTTACATCAGTGCCTGCTGATGTGACTGCTCTACAAATGATCCAGATCGTTGTGGAACACTATTGATTATTTCATCACTTCAGACAGGTGAGGGATATGGGTTTTTTGTTTGTTTTTTTTACAGGTGACAATGGCTTCTGGTGTTAGGCGAGTATAAATTTGCTTTTTTATTTTTTGATTTTTACAGGGGACAATGGTTTCAAGGATTAGGCGTTAGGTGAGTATAACTGTGTTTTTTATTTGTAAATAAATGAGTAAAACAGTGTGTACTTTTATTTCAAATTAAGAATTTTTTTCATGCTGTGTCTGTATTTACAAATTTGTACTATGGGGTTAGTAATGGGGGCGTCTTATACACGCCTCTCCATTACTAACTTCTGGGCTTCATGTCAGCTGCCAATACAAGGCTGACATGTACCCCAATCCTATTACCCCACTTGCCACTGCACCAGGTCAAGTGGTAAGAGCCAAGGTTTGCGCCAGATTTTGCACATTTTATTGATGCGCCATTTCTGGGATGACTGATGTTATTAGCATCAGAGGGGGCCAATATCCATGGCCTCTTCCCTGGCTATTAATATCAGCCCACAGCTCTATGTTTATCCTTTGCTGGTTAGAATTTATAGGGGACCCTACATAATATTTTTCTTGGGTCCCCCTGTAATTTAGCCAGTAAACGCTAATCAAACAGCTGTGAGCTGTTATTAATAGCCAGGGAACATTTGGGTCTAATGGCCCCTTCCTAGGCTATTAATATCAGCCTGCAGTGGTCTGTTTAGCCTTTGCTCCACCAAGTAATACCAGGCGACAATGATGTGAGCTGCACTCAGCACCTGGCGCCTGTCCGGCACTCCAGCATTTAGCAGTCTGGCACTACAGCTACTGTGAGACCCGGGTCTCCCGGCAGCTGCAAGGCCCAGAACCTCATGGGAAACTTTTAGGGACATTTTCAGGTTATTGGAGTTTCCAGCTGCTGGAGCACCTGGAAGCTGCGAACTAAGGTTACTTTGGGTGTGTATTTTACTATACTTGTTAATAAAAAAAAACAACAGGAAAAAAAAGCTGAGGGAAAGCTGATAGCTGAAATTAATATTCTGGGAACGGGCCAATAGCCCTAAAGGTTCCCAGGATATTAACTTCAGCTGACATCTGTTTGTGTAACATGCCTGGCGGCGTGCTGGCATGGCTTACCATCTCCCACCATGCAAGACTGCCAACTTACCTATCAATCCAGGCTGCACACTTTGCTCCATTACTTGCTGTATGCATGTCTCTTGTCTGATTGCTTTTGGTGGCGGCGCTGTTACTTCCTGATTCTTAAAGTTACAGTGTGCTCAGTTCTAATGCGTCCCCAGCCTATTGCTGTGAGTCACTGGATACTTAAACCCCCTCCACCCAGTAGGAGGTGCCTGAGCAACACTTTCAGTGTGTTCTGTGCAACTGAGTTGTCGGGTCCTGTCCTGTATCTTGTCTGTTTCCGGCACCCTGGGGGCTGAGTACCCAGGCCTGTTACCTGTATCTGTGACTTCTAGTCTATTCCTGCCACCCTGGGGGCTGAGTCAGGGGTGGATTAAGAATAGCAAGGGCCCCGGGCAGTTTAGAAGGCGTGGGCCCCCCACCCACACACACACACCTGATGTATCACATGTCACATGATCTCCTGAGATAGATCATGTGATAGTTCACGTGAAATTAATTTGGCACAATATTAATTATAATCATTTTTTTTAAGCTGTGTGCCCACTATGCGTTTTTTAAACGTTTCCACAGCGGCAATTCCGCTGCAGAAACACTTAAAAAACGCTTGGTAGAAGGTCTGCTATGTTCCCCAATGATAATCCGCATGTGCTATGCACATGCTGCTGAAATTTCTGCTGCGGATTATCATTGCGGAAAAATCCGCGGCATTACCAATTATTTTGCGGAAGCGTGGCGTTTTCGCCGCCATTGACTTGCATTGGAACGCATGAAATCCACATCACTGCATCTGTACATGCAGAATCCATGCGTTTCAATGTGCGGATGGTACCCGGGTTTGGAGAAGAGGAGACTCTCCTCCGGACCCAGGTACCATAGAACCTATAAAAAAAGAATAAAATAAAAAATAAATATTATACTTACCTTCTGATGGCCCCCGGTGTCTTTATCCGATGCGTCCTGGCTTGCCGGCAGCTCGCGATGGTCTGAAAAGGACCTGTCGTGACGTCATTTAGTCATGTGACGGGTCACACGACCGCTGACGTCGGCAGGCCAACAGAAGGTAAGTATATATTTTTTATTTTTTACCATTATTTTACGGTCACACTATATAAATCCATGCTGGTTGCATGGATTTATATAGTGTGACCAAGTTGTCAAGCACTTTCCAAGTGATGCTAAAATCGCTTGGAAAGCGCTTGTCAACCCGCATGCAGAAATGTATGTGAACAACGCTTCACTTCCGCTTGTCCCTGGCAGGAAAAACGCATGTACAATCCGCATGCGTTTTTTCTGCCAGGGAGATGCAGAAACGCTCAAAAAAAATCGATAGCATTTCTGCATCGTGGGCACATAGCCTTACATTAATTGTATGACTCAATATTGAGCACACGTAGCTATCTATACACAGCAGGAGGCCGCAATGTGCCATCTATACACAGCGGGAGGCCGCACGGTGCCATCTATACACAATGGGAAGCCGCACGGTGCCATCAACACACAGCGGGAGGCCGCACAGTGCCATCTATACACAGCGGGAGGCCGCACGGTGCCATCTATAAACAGCGGGAAGCCGCACGGTGCCATCTATACACAGCGGGAGGCCACACGGTGCCATCTATACACAGCGGGAGGCCGCACGGTGCCATCTATACACATCGGGGGGCCGCACTGTGCCATCTATACACAGCAGGGGGCCGCACGGCGCCATCTATACACATCAGGGGGCCACACGGTGCCATCTATACACAGCAGGGGGCCGCACGGCGCCATCTATACACAGCAGGAGGCTGCACGGCGCCATCTATACACAGCGGGAGGCCGCACGGCGCCATCTATATACAGCGGGAGGCCGCACGGCACCATCTATACACAGCGGGAGGCCGCACGGCGCCATCTATACACAGCGGGAGGCCGCACGAAGCTATCTATACGCAGCAGGAGGCTGCACGGAGCCATCTATACACAGCGGGAGGCCGCACGGCGCCATCTATACACAGCGGGAGGCCACACGTAGCCATCTATACACAGCAGGAGGCCGCACGTACCAATCTATACACAGCATGAGGCCGGATGGCGCCATCTATACACGGCAGAAGGCCGCACGGCGCCATCTATACACAGCGGGAGGCTGCACGGCGCCATCTATACACAGCGGGAGGCCGCATGGCGCCCCCCCAGAGATAGCAGGAGGCCACACGGCACCATTTACAGTACAGACCAAAAGTTTGGACACACCTTCTCATTTAATGATTTTTCTGTATTTTCATGACTATGAAAATTGTACATTCACACTGAAGGCATCAAAACTATGAATTAGCACATGTGGAATTATATACTTAACAAAAAAGTATGAAACAACTGAAAATATGTCTTATATTCTAGGTTCTTCAAAGTAGCCACCTTTTGCTTTGATGACTGCTTTGCACAGTCTTGGCATTCTCTTGGTGAGCTTCAAGAGGTAGTCACCGGAAATGGTCTTCCAACGATCTTGAAGGAGTTCCCAGAGATGCTTAGCACTTGTTGGCCCTTTTGCCTTCACTCTGCGGTCCAGCTCACCCCAAACCATCTCGATTGGGTTCAGGTCTGGTGACTGTGGAGGCCAGGTCATCTGGCGTAGCACCCCATCACTCTCCTTCTTGGTCAAATAGCCCTTACACAGCCTGGAGGTGTGTTTGGGGTCATTGTCCTGTTGAAAAATAAATGATGGTCCAACTAAACGCAAACCAGATGGAATAGCATTCCGCTGCAAGATGCTGTGGTAGCCATGCTGGTTCAGTATGCCTTCAATTTTGAATAAATCCCCAACAGTGTCACCAGCAAAGCACCCCCACTCCATCACACCTCCTCCTCCATGCTTCACGGTGGGAACCAGGCATGTAGAGTTCATCCGTTCACCTTTTCTGCGTCACACAAAGACACGGTGGTTGGAACCAAAGGTCTCAAATTTGGACTCCTCAGACCAAAGCACAGATTTTCACTGGTCTAATGTCCATTCCTTGTGTTCTTTAGCCCAAACAAGTCTCTTCTGCTTGTTGCCTGTCCTTAGCAGTGGTTTCCTAGCAGCTATTTTACCATGAAGGCCTGCTGCACAAAGTCTCCTCTTAACAGTTGTTGTAGAGATGTGTCTGCTTCTAGAACTCTGTGTGGCATTGACCTGGTCTCTAATCTGAGCTGCTGTTAACCTGCAATTTCTGAGGCTGGTGACTTGGATAAACTTATCCTCAGAAGCAGAGGTGACTCTTGGTCTTCCTTTCCTGGGGCGGTCCTCATGTGAGCCAGTTTCTTTGTAGCGCTTGATCGTTTTTGCAACTGCACTTGGGGACACTTTCAAAGTTTGCCCAATTTTTCGCACTGACTGACCTTCATTTCTTAAAGTAATGATGGCCACTCGTTTTTCTTTACTTAGCTGCTTTTTTCTTGCCATAATACAAATTCTAACAATCTATTCAGTAGGACTATCAGCTGTGTATCCACCAGACTTCTGCACAACACAACTGATGGTCCCAACCCCATTTATAAGGCAAGAAATCCCACTTATTAAACCTGACAGGGCACACCTGTGAAGTGAAAACCATTTCCGGTGACTACCTCTTGAAGCTCATCAAGAGAATGCCAAGAGTGTGCAAAGCAGTCATCAAAGCAAAAGGTGGCTACTTTGCAGGACCTAGAATATAAGACACATTTTCAGTTGTTTCACACTTTTTTGTTAAGTATATAATTCCACATGTGTTAATTCATAGTTTTGATGCCTTCAGTGTGAATGTACAATTTTCATAGTCATGAAAATACAGAAAAATCTTTAAATGAGAAGGTGTGTCCAAACTTTTGGTCTGTACTGTATACTCAGCAGGAGGCTGCACACAGTCACGCACACACACAAACATATACAGACATACACATACATATGTGGCACCCCAGGGGTCTGGTTTCCACAGTAACAGCAATGTTATGTCTGAGAGCAGGTGGGAGGTCTCTTGGTCAGGAATCCTATGCATGCCACACCTCCTGCCCAGTCCTGGGAGGGGAAGGACTTCCCCTATATAAACCTGGGGCTGAGGCAGGGTTAGTGAGTAGAGAAGAAGTAGAGACAGAGAAAAGAAGCAAATATAGGAACAGAACATCAGGAGCTCTGTGGGAGCAGTGTTACAAGGAGTCAGGGGCTGGCAGCTGCAGAGCTCGCCCTGACTGAGAAGATTTTCTTACCGGACCGGGAGTCCGAGGCTGTGGGGACTAACTCCTACCCAGCAGCAGAAACCGACCGGCAGGGGATTGCAGGTCCCCTGGCCCAGAAACCCGAAGGCACGGTCACACGCGTGGGACCAGCACCGCCGTCGTGGAGCGGAAGCTACTAGAAGGCCCCGAGTCACCGGCCATACGGGTGAGCACCACACGGCACACTCAGGGACGTGGGCTACTTTTACCCGCCTCTAGCAAGGTAGCCAGAAGAGTACAGTTAGTTTGGGAGGCCTACAACTCCGCCTGGCCAGGGGAGATCCCATCTGCTCAAGGACTGACCAGGCCCCAATCGCTAGCCAGTACTCCGGGAGGGTCTATCTTTGTGACCAGTAAAGACCCTGAACTACACCGTACCGTCTCCGAGTGGTTTCTGCTACCCCCATCATCCACGTCGGCTGCCCTGAGGCCATACCCCTCCCGTTGGGGGTTATACTACAACGCTGCACAATCCTACCACCGGCCTCAGCGGTCTGCCCTGCAGCAGCAGCCCTAAAGCTGCATTCAACGGGTGGCGTAGTCATCTAACATCACTGCTATTGCAGCGCCACTTAGTTTGACACCCTGGGCACGGACCGGGTCACCGCCACAAGGACTACTACCCCTATCCAGATCCGGCTCCGGGTATCCCCTGAATATGGCCCAGGGGGCGCGTCACATACACGTATAAACACATTTGAAACACAAAAATACATATAAACAGACATCACACAATTATGTCTGCCTGCACACACACACACTCACTCAATCACACACACACTCACTTTCACACACTCTCACCCCCCGGCTCGGCTCCAGTCCTCCTGCTCCTCTCCGCTCCAGTCCTCCTGCTCCTCTCCGATGCAGGCTGCAGCAGTGCAGGCCAGGCGCGCACTGCGTGACGTCACAGCTAGGAGACACGGCCTCGCACAGGGCCGTGTCTCCTAGCTGTGATGCGGCCGGGCCAGCACAGGGAAGTTAACTGCTGCAGTGCTGGCCCGGCCGAAGAAGAAGTAGCGGCTGTGCGCCGCTGCTGGGGGAGCGGTCTGGGGCCCCCCCGCCACTGTCTGCCTGTATGCCGCGCCCCCGTGTATGCTGGGCCCTGCCTGATGTCATATGGCAGGGCGGTTCCAGCATCATTCAAACTGCCTGGGGGATCTGCAGCTGGCCGGATGGGAGTGGCTCCGTGATGCAGCATGTTTGTGAGCGCCTGCTTTGAACTTTGGGACTGCCCTGCTTGACGTCATGTGGCAGGGCGGTCCCAAAGTTCAAAGCAGCCACTCACAGACACGCTGGCTGCATCACGCAGCCCTGTATATGCACTAGCGCCGGCAGGAAATTTAAATGATGTTGGGACCGCCCTGCCACATAACATCAGGCAGGGCGGTACCAACAGCATTTAAACTGCACGCCCGTGCTAGTGAATATACAGCCGCGGCAGCCAGATGGGAGCGTCATGTGGCACTGGCAGGGCGGGGCGACACAGTATGATTCAAACCGCCTACAGCTGCATGCCCGCAGCGGTGATCATCTAAACCGTTGGCCAGCGCGGTGGTGACCGCAAAAAAATGCGCATTATAATGGGAGCAATTCATGGGCCCCCTGGAGCCTCAGGGCCCCGGGCGGTAGCCCATATTGCCCTCATTATAATCCGCTTATGGGCTGAGTACCCAGGCTCGTTCCTGTATCTCGTTTTAGTGTCAGTTCCTGTCTGAACTGTGTCCTAGTCCGTTATCTGTTTGTTTCTATGTCCGATCCTTCCCTTTTCCTGCAGTGTCTGAACCAGTACCTAACTCCAACTTGTTGTCTCTGTACTTCTGTTTGTGAGTTTTGTGTCCACTCGCTACTTCTTTGCAAGTACCTTGTGTGTATCTGGTTCTGCTTGTCCCTTTTCCCTGCCTACGTTTCTACCTCCTGTGTTCTAGCTATCTTCCGGTGTTTCCCAGTCTGTTCCATGTGAACAGAGCCCTGTACTGTCTGCCTGCACCTGCTGCTCTGCTCCGCTTGTCCTCCGCAACTGCGGTTCCACTCTGCTCCGCTTGTCCTCCGCACCTGCAGTTCTGCTCCGCTCCGCTTGTCCTCCGCACCTGCGGTTCTGCTCTGCTCCGCTTGTCCTCCGCACCTGCGTTTCCGCTCTGTTCTGCTCCGCTTGTCTTCTGCACCTATGGTTCCGCTCTGCTTTGCTTGTCCTCCCCACCTGTGGTTCTGCTCTGCTCCGCTTGTCCTCTGCACCTGCGGTTCCGCTCTGCTCTGCTCCGCTTGTCCTCCCCGCCTGCAGTTCCGCTCTGCTCTGCTCCGCTTGTCCTCTGTGCCTGCGGTTCTGCTCTGCTCTGCTCTGCTTGTCCTCCGCACCTGTGGTTCTGCTCTGCTTGTTCTCCTCGCCTGCGGCTCTGCTGTGCTCTGCTTGTCCACCGCACCTGTGGCTCTGTTCCGGGATCCCAGTCTGTATTGGTCCCTATCCAGCCTGTTTTCCTACCTGCCAGTACCCGTCTGTCTGCATACCAGCCATGTCTACCAGTACCCGCCTGTCTGCATACCAGCCGTGCCTGCCAGTACCCGCCTGTCTGCATACCAGCCACACTTGCCCGTTCCTGCATTCCCCAGTGTGGGTCAACAGCTGTGACCAGGGTCTGACCTGGAGTAGCACCTGGGCCACCTCCCACGTCCCTCCTCGGATCACGGAGTCAATTAAGCCACCGTGTGTTCGTGGTCGGATCTGGCGAGGCCCCTAGTCATGCCCCTCCAGGCACTCCTCGGTTCGTGGCCCAGTGGGACCACTAACCACACTCACGTCAGTCAGTCCGGGCGTGAGCGTAACAGTTTGCTTAGCTTTTACTGGTTATTATAGGGGAGAACCCCAAAAAATTGACGTGGGGTCCCCCCTATATTCACTAACCAGCAAAGGCTAAACAGACAGCTGCAGGCCGATACTAGTAGCCTAGGAAGGGTCCATTAGGCCCAAATGTTCCCTGGCTATTAATAACTGCTCACTTAGCATTTACTGGCTAGATTACAGGGGGACCCCAGAATTTTTTTTTACTTAGGGTTCCCCTATAAATTCTAACCAGCAAAGTATAAACAGACAGCTGTGGGCTTATAGTAATAGCCAGGGAAGGGGCTATGGATATTGGCCCCCTCTGAGGCTAATAACATCAGTCGTCCCAGAAATGGCGCATCAATAAGATGTGCCAAATCTGGCGCAAACTTTGGCTCTTCCTACTTCACCTGGTGCGATGGCAAGTGGGATAATAGAATTGGGGTTCATGTCAGCCTTGTATTGGCAGCTAACATGAAGGCCAAGTTAGTAATGGAGAGGTGTAAATAAGATGCCCCCATTACTAACCCCATAGTTAAAGTTTGTAAATAAAGACATGACATGTAAAAATCCTTTATTTGAAATAAAAGTTCACATGGTTTTATACATTTATTTAAAAATAAAAAACACAGTTATACTCACCTAACGCCTAATCCCTGAAACCATTGTCCACTGTAAAAAAAAGAAAATAAAAAAGCAAATTAATACTCACCTAACCCCAGAAGCCATTGTCACCTGTAAAAAAAACAAAATAAAAACAGCCATATCCCTCACCTGTCCGAAGTGATGAAATAATCCATACCATAATGTTTCACGACAATCTGGATCAGTTGAAGAGCAGTCACATCAGCAGTCACTGATGTGACTGTTCTACACGAAAGAAGGCTACACACTGACACAGACAGTGTATATCGCTGAGCTGCTGTGAGAGAGTTCACATGAATTCATCATCTGATGAACTCCTGTGACCTCACTTACAGCACCAGCACTGTGAGTACTTTCTCACACAGCGCCGATGCCATAAGATCACCAGAGCTCATCAGCTGATGAACTCCTGTGAACTCTTTCACGGCTCCTCAGCGCTATACACTGCTGGAAGATTACGCTCCTGTCAGTGTGTTGCTGGCTGCCAGATCGTCATGGAACACTATGGATTATGGTGGATACGTGAGTATTATAGTGGTCTTTTATTTTTTCTATTTTACAGGTGACATGGGCTTCAGGGTTAAGGTGTTAAGGTGAGTAATATGGTGTTTTATTTTTTACAGGGGACAAGGGCTTCAAGGATTTGGTGTTAGGTGAGTATAACTGTGTTATTTCAATATTTATTCATTTTAACTTTTTTTTTTTACTTTGAGCACAGGTTGCGGCTGATCACTACTCCCATCAGCGGCGCCTGCTCTCGCTGTTATCTGCCACAGCAGGCGTAGGCTGATTAGAGAATTAGTACTCTCATCAACCAACGCCTGTGACCAGCGGTAAGTGTGACATGCAGAATTAGTGTTGATGCTTTAAAAGCATTCAGCAACTATTAGAAGTAACAGAAACACATGAGACAGGAAGTGTTGTGCTCCAAAAGCACCCAGCAACTAGAGGGGTTAACACATTCACAGGAGAAGGGGAGTGTTTTAGCAGAGCCCCAGGGGGATTGTGGGGAAGTTGTTTTCTGTCTGGCTTGAGCCAAAGAGAAAGGTGAAGTGTGTGTTTTGCATCTGACAGAAGCGCCCCTGCAAGTGAAAATGATTCAAGTCAGGAGTGAAGCTAAGCACAGGTAGAGTTCCTGAACTAGCAGTGCCGAGTATTGTCAAGCAGAAAGATAAGGACTGTAAGAAATGGTGTCACAGGGATTATCTCCCTCAGCAAACCCTCCCCCCTCCTCTATCTCACTGTGCTGTAAAGAATGCTGTGTTCATTAGTGTATCTTTTCATTAGAACTGTGCTGACCTGTCCTACTGGGAAGACTGGGAACTGCTGTGCTGCTAAGTAAACTACTGTTTGTCACTGGAGCCTGTTTCTCATAAGACTTAACTTGCACTGGCTGTGCGGCTTCTTATTAAATGCTATTGTTCTACCGTTTATGAGGACTCTTGTCAAGTGTGTCTGGTCAGCAAGTGAAACAACCTACGTCTCTGTGCTTGAGGGTCAATACCCCTGTGTGTCTGAGAGAAGCTGCAGCACATGGTCTATGGTCGCCCTGAGTAACGGTTCCCCCAGGATTCCAAAGAATTCATGTAATCTGTCTCGTCCCTATCTGAACCTAGCGACGTGCGTGTAACATTGGTGGCCAGTACAGGGAGTCCTGAGTGGGAATTAGCATGTAGAGGGGGAAGAGTAAAAGTGTCTGGAAAAACACAGCAGCACAGCACCTCAACTCAACTCTGCTACACCAGTTAAAGGGGACCAGCCCTAAAGAAGACTCACTAGCAGCAATGGATGTGGAAATATAAATGGACAGAATTAGTGAGCTGCTTCTTCAGTTAACCTGTAAAGAATTGAGAACAGTAGCAGATGTAATGCCGCGGCTGGCTGCATTGCCAAAATGTCAGAGGGGGTGTGGTCTGGCTGACCACATACCTCCCCTTCAGGTGACTGATCACATGACTGTGACATCATCACAGGTCCTGTGTGCACAGAAGGATATATAAATCCTGGTGGTTTTGAAACAGTGTGAAAGGCATGAGGTCTGATCCCTGTGCCTGGGACACCATTAGCCTGGAAAGGCATGAGGCCTGATCCCTGTGTCTGGGACACCATTAGCCTGGTGAGGCAAGAAGCCTGGTCCCTGTGTCTGGGACTCCATTAGCCTGGAAGGCAAGAGGCTGGATCCCTGTGTCTGGGATACCAGTAGGCTTGGAAGGCAAGAGGCCTGGTCCCTGTGTTTGGGACTCCACTAACCTGGAAGGCAAGAGGCTGGATCCCTGTGTCTGAGATACCAGTAGCCTTGGAAGGCACGTGGCCTGGAGACTATGCCTAGGGAGCCTTAAAGCCACAGCTGTGGTAGAACAGAGCTGATAGAAGCATCTGAGACCCGGCAAAGGTAAATCGGCACTTTAAATGAATATTTTTGCTGTACCTTGCTGAAGTCTGTATCTGAAGCCATGCGGGCATAGCTGCCACTGAAAAGGCTCTAGAATATTACGTGTGTAACATTCCTGCGAGCCACTGTGATGGACTATGTTATAAGCAGTTTATGATGTGTAATAAACTGCTGGACTTCATATTACCGGAGAATGTTGTTTGTGTGCTTTAATTGACCCGGTGAAGTGAGTGTCCCTCAACATGATGAATAGCGCTACCTTACACAGAACATATAAAGATGTCAGAAGAACAGATTTCTAAAGCACGCAACTGCAGGCAACTGTTAGCTGCCATTAATGCAATGGATGAGCTGGGGGAGAAAGAAGCTGAAGACGTCATGGGGACATTCCTCCAGGAACTAACACAGTTTCTAACCAGGTTGAAGTCGGAGGATGGAGGGGCGGCACCAATTACCAAAAGTGGAAATCCCTGTCCACAGACTGAACTACAGGAATTGAAAGAACAATTCAAAGGCCTAACAACAGCCCTGCAGGAATCGACCAAAACCTCTGAACGGGTTATAGACTCAGACAGGACCTTTAACATGCTCAGGTTACATAAATCAGGGAGACAGTCCTCTCTAACACCGCAAATCACCATAAAGAAAGAATTCAAGGTCCTGGGACAGATTGGAGAGTGTGAACAGAAAGAGTGACTGTCTTATATGAACTTGTTGCACCAGATCGATGCAGGCTTACAGAAAGGCTACCAGCCAGATGAGATCGTTGAGGGGGTGTTGAAAGCGATCAGCCCAGGACAAAACCTCCGTAGTATGCTAGAAATGAAGAGTCAACTGACCTTACAACAGCTGAAGATGATTTTAAAAGGGCACAATAAAGAAGAGAGTACTTCAGAATTGTTCCACCAATTCATTAACCTCTCACAGAAAAATAAGCAATTGAACTAAAGGATAAACTGTTGTTTGTTTGCAGAGATGTAGAAGCGGAAGAGAAGTTTCATGCTGGACTAGTCCAGAAGAAGTTCTTGAGATCATTGGGAACGAGGTTAATCAGCAAAGACATCAAGTTGCAGCTGAAACAGTACCTAGAAGATACTGGCATTCTGGAGGAAGTCCTAATTGAAAAATGAATGAGGCAGCTAGTTTGGAGTCAGAGAGCAAACAGAAGTTAAAGAAAGGCTCTGCTCCTAAAATCACCAAAATGAGTTAGCTGAAGTTGGAGACCCCCAGTGGCCAGTCCAAAGATCATCAGACCCCCAGTGCCGCCTCTGAGAGGGAACCTTAAATCACCAACAAAAGAGCAAACCGCCAGCACTGACTGGGAGAAAGTAATAGGAGAACTGCAAGCCGAGTTGATTGAGGTGAAAAATTTGATTCGTTCCAGGCCAGAACCTGTATCCCTCAGACCTAGGAGTGGGTTCCAAAACAGAAGATATCCGGCTTGTGAAGCGTGCCGTTCATCAAATCAGAGTACGGTGTGTGTCCATTGTCTAAGATGTGGTGAGGAAGGACATTATGTCAAGGAATGCCAATGGTCACGGTCGTTTGGGTTAAAAGACAGGAGGTTGCCAGTGCGGGGCGACTGGTAACTGCGACAGGGAGGAGGTCCCAGAAGCAAATCCAAATCTCACCAAACCCCAGAACGGCGCATGAGGTAAAACGGCTGTGTCAGTACTATCCCCAAGTGTGTTCCCGCCTACAACAGCTGCAAGAGAGACAGGGGCATCAGTTACTTAATGCCCAGTGCGGAGGTCAAACGATGTACTCCTGGAAGGAGGATTCCTCGGTCAGTAAAGATAGCTTCATCAGCCTAATCGGTGAAAGGTGCTTTATAAAGTACCAGCTAGATGGACTTCTGGTAAAATCACTGTGGGACACAGGAGCATAAGTGAGCCTTTTAAATGAAGAATGGAGAAGGTATTACCTGCCACATACCTGCCTTCGGTCACTAAAAGAGCTCTTAGGACCAGTGCAACTCCACGGCAAAGCTGTCAACCAGACCAAAATCCCTTTCATAGGCTGGGTGGAAGTGACTTTCCAACTGAGGGCCACGAAGAACAGCAACACCATTGAGCTTTTCATATCTTTTCTCGTGACCAGTGATCAGAACGTGGCAGAGGATCCTATCCTGGGTTATAATGGAATCAGTGAGGTCATCACAAAACACAATTCAGGGACACTGGTGGTGGATGCAATTGACACATCACTTGCCATACCCCACGTCGTGGCGGAAAATGTGATTCATAGAGTAAAGAAAGCACAGAATACAATGGACCTAAAAGAAGTCAAGGTAGGCTGGCGTCCAACCATCATCCCTGAAAACCAAATGGTGGGGGTGAGGTGTGGAGTCCGGGTAGAACCTGGAAGAAAAGTCCAGAAAAGACTGTTCGTGCCAACAGACTCCCCAGGACTTCCGGAAGGCCTAGCCCCTTTACAACCCAAGGTGGTTTGCACGTTAATGACCAGGCCAATTTTTATAATTCTGACCACTGTCACTTTATGAGGTAATTACTCTGGAACGCTTCAACAGATCCCCCTGACTCTGAGATTGTTTTTTTCGTGACATATTGTACTTCATGATTGTGGTAAAATTTCTTTGATATCACTTGCGTTTATTTGTGAAAAAAATGAAAATTTGTCAAATTTTGAAAATTTAGCAATTTTCAAAATTTGAATTTTTATGCCCTTAAATCAGAGAGATATGTCACACAAAATAATTAATAAATAACATTTCCCACATGTCTACTTTACATCAGCTCAATTTTGTAACCAAATTTTTTTTTATTGGGGAGCTATAAGGGTTAAAAGTTGACCAGCGATTTCTCATTTTTCCAACAAAATTTACAAAACCATTTTTTTAGGGACCACATCATATTTAAAGTCACTTTGAGGGTCTTTATGACAGAAAATACCCAAAAGTGACACCATTTTAAAAACTGCACCCCTCAAGGTGCTCAAAACCACATTCAAGAACTTTATTAACCCTTCAGGTGCTTCACAGGAATTTTTGGAATGTGGAAGGAAAAAATTAACATTTAACTTTTTTCACAAAAATGTTACTTTAGACCCAATTTTTTTTATTTTTACAGGGGTAACGGGGAAAAATGGACCCCAAAATTAGTTGTGCAATTTCCCCTGGGCACGCAGATACCCCATATGCTGGGAAAAAACACTGTTTGGGCGCACGGCAGGGTTCGGAAGGGAAGGAGCGCCATTTGACTTTTTGAATGTAAAATTTGCTTGAATAATTAGCGGACGCCATGTTGCATTTGGGGAGCCCCTGATGTGCCTAAAGAGTGAAAACCCCCCACAAGTGAGACCATTTTGGAAACTAGATCCCTCAGGGAACGTATCTAGATGTGTGGTGAGCACCTTGAACCCCCAGGTGCTTCACAGAAGTTTATAACATTGAGCCGCAAAAATAAAATTTTCACATTTTTCCCACAAAAATGTTTTTCAGCCCCCACTTTAGCATTTTCATAAGGGTGACAGAAGAAATTGCACTATGCAGTTTGTTGTACAATTTCTCCTGAGTTAGCAGATACCCCATATGTGGGGGAAAACCACTGTTTCGGCACGCGGCAGGGTTCGGAAGGGAAGGAGCGCCATTTGACTTTTTAAATGTAAAATTTGCTTGAATAATTAGCGGACGCCACGTTGCATTTGGGGAGATCCTGATGTGCCTAAACAGAAGAAACCCCCCACAAGTGACACCATTTTGGAAACTAGACCCCTCAGGGAACTTATCTAGATGTGTGGTGAGCACCTTGAACCCCCAGGTGCTTCACAGAAGTTTATAACATTGAGCCGTAAAAATAAAATTTTCACATTTTTCCCACAAAAATGTTTTTCAGCCCCCACTGTTGCATTTTCATAAGGGTAACAGAAGAAATTGCACTATGCAGTTTGTTGTGCAATTTCTCCTGAGTTAGCAGATACCCCATATATGGGGGAAAACCACTGTTTGGGCGCGCGGCAGGGTTCGGAAGGGAAGGAGCACCATTTGACTTTTTAATTGTAAAATTTGCTTGAATAATTAGCGGATGTGCCCCTGAAGTGCCTAAACAGTGAAAAACCCCCACAAAGTGACACCATTTTGGAAACTAGACCCCTCAGGGAACTTATCTAGATGTGTGGTGAGCACCTTGAACCCCCAAGTCCTTTACAGAAGTTTATAACATAAAGCCGTGAAAATAAAAAAATCAAACTTTTTCCACAAAAATGATGTTTTAGCCCCAATTTTTTTATTTTCACAAGGGTAAGAGGAGAAAATGGACCCCACAAACTTTTGTGCAATTTCTCCTGAGTACGATAATACCCAATATGTGGGGAAAATATTGTGTTTGGGCGCACGGCAGAGTTCAGAAGGGAAGACGCACTGTGTGACTTTTTGAACGCAAAATCGTCTGGAATCGAGAGCGGACGCCATGTCGCATTTGGAGAGCCCCTGATGTGCCTAAATAGTGGAAACCCCCCCACAAGTGACCCCATTTTGGAAACTACACCCCTCAAGGATTTTATCAAGGGGTTTTTACGCCGTTCCTAGTGCGGTATAAGTGATTAGACACATATTTTGTAAAATCTAGTTTTTGCATCGCCATATTTTGAGAGCTATAATTTTTCCATATTTTGGCTGACAGTTATGTGACAGCTTGTTTTTTGCGGGATCAGTTGACGTTTTTATTGGTGCCGTTTTCAGGCTTGTGACATTTTTTGATCGCTTTCTATTCCAGCTTTTGGGAGGCAGAATAAACAAAAACCAGCAATCAGGAATTGTTTTATTTTTATTTTTTTTATTCTACTCCACGTGTGGTAAAATTGATAAGGTAGCTTTATTCTTTGGGTCAGTACGTTTACAGCGGTACCACATTTATATAGTTTTTCTATGTTTTGGCGCTTTCACGCAATAAAAGCTATTTTATAGAAAAAAAAAAAAAATTCCATCGCTTTATTCTGAGAGCTATAACTTTTTGATTTTTCGGATGATGGAGCTGTATGGTGGCTTGTTTTTTGCGGGACAAGATGACATTTTCAGCGGTCCTATTTTTATTTATATTTGTCTTTTTGATCGCGTGTTATTCCATTTTTTGTTTGGCGGTATGATGATAAAGCATTGTTTTTTGCTTCGTTTTTTATTTTTATTTTTTACCGTGTTCACTGAAGGGGTTAACTAGTGAGACAATTTTATAGGTCAGGTCGTTCCCAACGCGGCGATACCAAATATGTGTACTTTTATTGTTTGGTTTTGTTTTTTTTTTCATAATAATATTATTTATTGATGGGTACATTATATTTTTATTTTTGGTGGATTATTATTTTCTTTTTATATATATTTTTACAATTTTTTTATTTTATTTTTTCTTTTCACTTTCTGACAGTTTTTTTATTTGTTTACTTTGTCCCACTATGGGACTTTCACATTTTTTTATTCTGATCGCCTGCATAGCATAGGGATGGAGCACCATCCCTGTGCTATGCAGGCTGTCAGCGCTGCACAGTGCAAGATAGTTTGGTCATGTACTGCACATGACCAAAAAATCTTCCTGCTGTCTGGTGACCCAGATGTTGTCATGACGACATCGGGTCGTCATGGCAACATCCGGGAAGCCGCGGTAGACAGCGCTGGAGGCCGGAAGAGGAGGTGAGTATACCGATCACCTCCCCTTAGCCACCGCAATGCTGCGATCGACTTCGATCGCAGCATTGCGAGGGTTAATGTGCCGGGAGCGGTGTGGGACTGCTCCCTGCACATAGTACCGGGTGTCAGCTGTGACAATCAGCTGACACCAGGTGGTGATCGCGCCCGCACAGCCTGTGTGCGCGTGCGATCGCCATGACGTACTAATACGCGTCAAGCTCTTAAAGCCCAGGGCACTGACGCGTATTAATACATCATGGGCTTTAAAGGGGCTAGTTCAAGGTGAGACTGTGCTTACGATTCCTACTGGTGGGTTTCTTCGAGTGACAGTACCAGTGATGAATACTACAAAACACAAAATTAGACTGGATCCAAAGACTGTTTTAGATTACATTGAAACCGTTAAAACAGTATATCCAGCCAGTGTGAGGCCTGCCCAAGGGTCTACCGTGAATTCAGTCTCACCACCAAGGAACAGGAGTTGCCCAGGGGAGGAAATTGCACGACCCATCTCGGGGTCCTGGAATCCCACAGTATCCCTGGAACACTTGTGTGCTGAAGATCGAGCGATAGCAAAATAGATGCTGAGAAAAGAGGGTCATGCATTCTCTAAAGATGACTCTGATATAGGCTGTATCCAGTCATTGCAATTGAAAATCAATTTGAAAGACACGACTCCAGTAACCAGAAGTTACTTGTCTGTGCCGAAACCATTACACTGTGAAGTGAAAGAGTATTTACAAGATCTAATCAACAGAGGTTGGGTCCAAAAGTCTAAGTTGTCTTATTCCTCTCCTATTGTTTGTGTTAGGAAGAAGGACGGTACGTTGAGACTCTGCTGTGATTACCGGGAACTAAACCGAAAGTCAGTACCTGATCGGCACCCGAAACCAAAGATTCAAGATATGCTGGATAGCCTATCAGAAAGTACCTGGCTCTCTGTTCTCGATCAGGGTAAGGCATACCACCAAGGTTTTGTCGAAGAGTCCAGTAGACCCTTGACAACATTCATCACACCGTGGGGATTACATGAATGGATCCGCATACCGTTTGGGCTCAGTTCAGCTCCAGGAGAATTCCAGAGGAGCATGGAGACATGTTTAGAAGGATTGAGGGACGATATCTGCCAGCTGTACTTGGATGACAATGTGGTACAGAGCAAAACCTTCCGGGAGCATGTTGAACACGTGAGGACCATATTACAACGGTATCAACAACACGGAGTTAAGTTGACCCCAAAAAAGTGTGAACTGTTCAAAAGGCAAGTCCGATTTCTAGGGAAAATTGGGTCCTGAGAAGGATATACCATGGACCCAGCAGAAATCGCTTCGGTACTGGCCTTAAAAAACAAGCAGCCCTCTACTGTCGGGAAGTTGAGGCAGATATTAGGATTCCTCTCCTACTATCGTACTTACATTCAGAACTTCTCCAGGATTGCTGCCCCACTATACCTCTTCTTGGGGGGACGACAGAGACGACAACACCCACGGAGAAAGAGAAGAATGCGGGTAGGACAGGGCTTAAAAGAAACAACCCCATTTCGTCCCTATAGCCTATTGTCTGGACAGCATACCACCAGGAGGTATTGGAAGAACTAGTAGACTACCTGGTAAAACCACCCATCTTTGGATATCCCGATTTAAATTTACCATTTGTTCTTCATTCTGACGCTTCTTAAGTTGGACTGGGAGCTGCCCTGTATCAACATCAAGATGGAAAATTGAGAGTCATCGGTTACGGTTTTAGAACATTGACAGATGCAGAGAACTACTATCTACATTCTGGAAAATTGGAGTTCCTGGCACTGAAATGGGCTATCTGTGAATGATTTAGAGATTATCTCTACTACAGCAAAGAGTTTGAGGTGTACACCGACAACAACCCTTTGACCTACAGTATGTCCTTACTACAGCCAAACTGAATGCAACAGGTCAGAGATGGGTTGCTGAACTAGCTGACTTGAATTTCAGCATCAAGTACAGGCCAGGAAAATGCAATGCAGATGCTGATGGATTGTCAAGAATGTCACTAGAGCCTGAGGAGTTCATGCAAGAATGCTTGGAGGAAGTCAGTCTGGAAGCAATTGAGAGCACTACCCAAGCAGTGCTAGCTTATCAGGAGGAAGACACACTATTGTGGTGTCCGTTGACGGTGGAAACCACCATAAAAGTGAGAGAACAAGATCACCCCTGGTCTATTGAACAACTACCTTAAGGGAAAATCCACAGAGCACAACGGAAAGATCAGATAATTGGTAGAATACTACTTTATGTGGCCAAAAATCGGTTTCCAAGTAAACAAGAGAGAGACAATGAGTCACCAGCAGTATCTGTTTTAATTAAAGAATGGACGAAGCTCTACCTCAGTGAAGACGGTATCCTGTATCGTAAAGGAGGACAAAATTGGCAGTTGGTACTACCCAAAGTATTCCATAGGTTGGTCTTCAAAGAACTCCATGAAAACATGGGACACTTGGGAATGGAAAGGACAACCAACTTGATCCGTGAACGTTTCTTCTGGCCGTACATGCAGAGATGTATCGAGAGGTACGTAACCAGGGAGTGTGGGTGTCTGAAAGATAAACGTCCCAACATATCAACCAGGGCACCTATGGGCAACATCCAAACTATGTTTCCATTTGAGATGGTCTCAATAGACTTTCTACATCTCGAGACATGCAAGTGTGGTTACGAATATATGTTGGTGGTGATGGACCATTTCACTTGATTTACTCAAGCATATGCCACCACCAATAAATGAGGTCGAACAGCAGCACAGAAGATCTTCAATGATTTTGCATGAGGTTTGGGTTCCCTACGAGGTTACACCATGACCAAGGAAGAGAATTTGACAACCAGCTCTTTGCCAAGCTAGGAAAGTACTGTAGAATTCAGAGATCCCACACAACGCCCTATCACTCAGAGTGTAATAGACAAGTGGAACGTTTTAATCGGACATTATTGTCGAAATATGTTAAGCAACATCCTTTCCAGGGTAATGACTTGTATATAAAGCAAAATAAATAATCAAAAACAAAAATGCTTCTCCACACCTTGGGCTATGTTCACACGTGTTCACTTTTGCATTGCTTTCAACCGTGACAAATGAATTTACCAGGATATGTCATTTTAACATTTTACAACCTTATCTGGCCATGTGGTGAGATATCATCAGACACATCGTATTTCATTTATGAAGGAGGGACTCTGAAAGTCACAAAGCCTATTTTTATAGGGCCATCAGCGGCCTTTACTATTCTTAAAGGGCCAGCAGTCGGCCCTCACTATTTTTAGAGAGCCATCAGCCAGCTATGTTTTATTGTTCCCATTACTAAAGAGTGTGTCTCCTATACTGTTATTGTGTATGCAGTGAGTGGCAGGGCTGCCCAAACTTTGGACACACCCCAATACCACTTTGAAAATTTGGATGGACTCCAATACCCCTTTGAAGAGACATAGAGGAGGGCCTCCTGAAAACAATGTTCCCATTATTAGGAAGTAGGTCTCCCATTGTGTTTGCCTATGCAGTGAATGCAAGGGTTGCCAAAAATTTGGAAGCACTCCAATGCCCCTTGGAAGAGACTTGGAGGTCAGAGGGCCTCCTTAAAACAATGTTCCCATTATTAGGAAGTGGGTCTCCCAATGTGTTTGCCTATGCAGTGAATGCAAGGGTTGCCAAAAATTTGGAGGCACTCCAATGCCCCATGGAAGAGACGTTGAGGTCAGAGGGCCTCCTGAAAACAATGTTCCCATTATTAGGAAGAGGGTCTCCCATTGTGTTTGCCTATGCAGTGAATGCAAGGGCTGCCAAAAATTGGGAGACACTCCAATGCCCCTTGGAAGAGACGTGGAGGAGAGCCTCATAAAATTTGTTTCCCATTAGAAAGGAGCGGGTCTCCTATACTTGTAATGCCCAAGCACTAAGTGTATGGTCAAACAAACATTTACCCCTGGGGGGTAAACATGAACATACTGTATAAAAAATTTTTTTTACGGGCATCATAAACACCCTTTAAAAAAATTATGTGGGTGTTGCATCACGGACCACGGTCACCCTGGTGATATGGTGGTGGAGGATGAGGATGATCAGAAGGAGGACAAGAGCAAATAGCCAAAATCAGGATGCGTATACCCATGTGTGGGTGTGAAGATGTGGATGGGAATACACCTCCCAAAAAAAGACACTGGATTTGAGTTTATGTTACGCTGCTGTCATTCGGTGGTGTTGAAAAGTCTGGCCCAATCCAGCCCTTGTTCATTTTTATAAGAGTCAGCCTGTCAGCATTTTCAGTTGACAGGCGGATGCGCTTGACGCACCCCCTGGGCCGTGGGGTACTCAGTAGCCAGGCCGGTCGGTGCTGGGGGTGTCACGGTGGCAGTGACCCGGTCCGTGACCCAGGGCGGTCAATTAAAGAAAAAGTAAAAAGGGAATAAAGTTTTTAGAGATAATGTTTGTGACACCACCTGTGGTATTTATTTATTTTACTCACTTATATAGCACCATTAATTCCACAGCACTTTACAGACATTATGGGCACTGTCCCCATTGGGGCTCACAATCTAAATTCCCTATCAGTATGTCTTTGGAGTGTGGGAGGAAACTGGAGAACCCAGAGGAAACCCACACAAACACAGGGAGAACATACAAACTCCTTGCAGATGTTGTCCTTGGTGGGATTTGAACCCAGGACCCCAGTTCTGCAAGGCTGCAGTGCTAACCACTGAGCCACTGTTCTGCCCTTATTGTAGGAGGTAGATGTTGCTGGTGCTATGTAGTGCAGGGATGGTGATGGCACAGCAATTATTCAAGGACACAGTGGGGTGCAGTCTTCAGGTTTTACTCACAGTTGTTCAATTCTCCAGGTTACAATGGCCAGTGTGTAACCTCCCACGTCGTCCTGTGTCTTCTGGGGTAGGGGTTCAGCAATCTCTCAAGTATCTCAGGAGCACTTAATCAGGACCCCGTTCTATGTACCTTTCCCAGTTGTCTCACTGCGCTGGCTCTCGCCCTCCTGCCCTGCTCCTCACAATCAGTGTCCCAAGCCAGTGGCCTTGGGTCTTGTCAGGCAACGTGCAGTCCCCTGGACCCTATGTGGTCACCTTTTCGGTGATGTAATTGTGGCTGTTGGCAACAGCACCTTGAAAATGCAGCAGCCTCCGGTTGTCTAGCTGAGCCTGGTTGTTCTCCACTAGTTTAGGGGCCGGTCCCCTCTCTGCGGCCTGATCCCTCCACGACAGCGAGCATTCGGGCACACGGGTGGCTTCCGGCACTCACTGTGCCCCTGGGATCCCCTCTGTTCCTCCTGGAGCCCTTCTCACTGCTCCTCTCTTCTTTCTTTCCTTCTACTGGGCCCCTCTCACTGGGCCCTGCTCCTTTCTCCACGCCTCCTGAGCAGAGCTCCTCCAGAGCTCCTGCTCCCAGCTCTCTCTCCTCTGTACTGTCTCCTCATAATTGACTGCTTCTAGATGGTTCCCCTTCTTCTTATACTCTTCTGTCGGTGCTCCCCTGATCTACTTCCTCCACCCACCTCCTCTACCTAGTTCCACCCTCCAGCTAGGGACCAGGGACTGTACTCTCCCTTAGGAGCAATCTCGCAGTTCCCTACTGAAGAGGAGTGCATTGTATGTGGGTGTGTGGGTCCCGGGTAGTACACCCTCCTTACCTCAGAGTGGGGTACCACACCTCTGGGTAAGATGCAGTACCTCTGTGGTGACTGAACCCACAGGGGCGCCACACACTGATCAGTTATAATTCCACCAGCGGCACTAAAAACCCGCTCTGCTAAAACGCTGGCGGCAGGGCAGGCCAGGACCTCCAAGGCATAGAGAGCCAGTTCATTCCACGTAACCAGCTTGGATACTCAATAATTATAAGGCACAGAGGAATCACGGAGGACGTTGGTACGATCGGCAAGGTACTCCCTCAGCATCTTCCCAAACTTTGCACTCCTTGTGAGAGTACCCCGTGCCTCAGGGCTTGTGCGATGGGAGGGGTGACTTTCCCCCTGGGCCGTGGGGCACTCGGGACTGGGCTTCAGGGCAATGCTGGGAGTAGTAGTGGTGACCCGGTCCCGTGGCTCAGGGTGGTCAGACCAGTGGCAGCCTTTTATAGGTTTTAGGTTAATTGTCCGATTACGCCACCCGTGGATTGCGGTCAGGGTGTACCACCGCTGCGAGGCAGACCGCTGAGGCTGGTGTGGTGTGCGCAGCAGAGGATGGGACAACTCCCCACGGGAGGAGTATAGCCTCAGGGCAGTGAGTGTGGATGATGGGGGTGATGGTGCACGGGCGAAGCAGGAACGACTCAGAGTCTTTGCAGTGCAGTTCAGGGTCTTTACTGATGATGATAAGGCAGACCCTCCCGGGAGTACTGGCTAGCATAAGGGGCCTGGTCAGTCTGTGAACAAACAGGAGTTCCCCTGGCCAGGTGGAGTTGTAGGCCTCCCCATCTGTCTGCACTCTTCCTGGCTACCTTGCTGTAAGCGAGTGGAAGTAGCCCACGTCCCTGAGTATACCGTGTGGTGCTCACCCGTATGGCTGGTGACTTGGACCCTCTGGTAGCTTCCGCTCCTCGATGGCAGTACCGGTCCCTTGTGTGTGACCGAGCCTCCGGGCTTCCTACGGCCAGAGGACCTGAAATCCCCTGCCGGCTGGTTTCTGCTGCTGGATATATAAGTCCTCACAGCCTCGGACTCCTGTGTCCGGTCGTAGTGTCTTCAGCCAGGACGAACTCTGCTTAGCTCAAGTCCCTGGTCTTCAGCTCCTGGCGCCTACAGAGCTCCTAGCTGTTACTTTCCCTGTGTCTGGAAGTAACTCCAGGCTCTCACTCCACTAACCCCGCCCCAGATCCAGTTTATATAGGGCAGGTTCCTCCCCTATCTGGTCTGGGACAGGAGGTTTGCATGTTTAAGGGCTCCTGACCAGGGAACCTCCTACTTGCTCCCAGACGTGGTATTTCTATCACTGTGGCAACCAGACCCCCTGGGGTGCCACATTCCCCCCTAGTGAATTTTAGTACTCCGGGACTAAACACATTTTTAAGAAAAACAGAAATACAAGGGTATAAACAATAACAGGAAAAAGTACATTTTGTCTTGATGGTCACGGCATTTCCGTAACCGGGTGTCCATATCACCCAAGGTGAAGTCTTAGAACAGAGTAGGGGACCTGTCCAAAGCAAACCCCTGGGCGTGGCTGCAAGGTGAAGCGAACTACTTTGGACCACACGGGACCACGCCAGACATGTTTTTCTTCCGTGGCCGTCTTCGCCAGAGGCACCAAGTGCAACTATTTACAATGTACTTCTGGTTACTCAGCGTCCATAACCTGTCAGTCCAAATAAACCTGCAGGGTAACTAGAGAAACATAATCAATAAACAGGCAACAAAAACATAAACCATTTTCAACACTGACAATTTACAGGCAAATTCACATTACATTTTAGATTCTCCAGCGAGCGGGCATTTGTCCTCTAGTGCTCCTGGTGGACCTACGTAACCCACTATCTGGTTCTGCACTACAGGGTGTAGGAGGTGTTGCGGGTAGGCCTGGCAGCATTCTGCGTACTCTTTGACTTACTAGGGGCACGACAGGCTCACTACTAGCAGAGGGTTGATTCTCCTGGGCTGCTTGTCTGGATCGTTCTGCCTCTTGGGCTGGCTGGAGAAAGGTGAGGATGGGTACCACGACTGCGTTGTTGATTTGAGTCCAGGACCGGGAAAGTCTCCGAGTACAGTACTGATCATTTCTTCCTTTTCCTCTGCGGGTTGAAGGATATCCTGGTCTTCTTCAGCACCTTGTAGCTGCTCGGGACACTTCTTCAGGTGGTCTCTGGAGACAGTGGCTGTGGTCTCTCCTCCATCCTTACTGATTATACAGACTTTTGGATTCTCATGGCGTGAAGGCAGTACGGTGTACGGGTCCTTCTCCCACTGGTCATCCAACTTGTGGAGCCGTCTCTTCCTCTTCAAGACCTGCTCTCCAGGTGCCAGGGGAGCCCGCGGGAGCATGTTGGTTATAAGTCCTCTCTTGCCTTCCTCTTGCTTGAGACAGACTTCGCTCCACAGTCTCCTGTACTTTCCGGTACTGCTGCTGCCGTTCCGTGGCCCAGTCTGCTTCTGGTGAGGTGTCCTCGGGTGTCAGGACTCCCATCTCCAGGTCAATTGGCAGCTTACCTGGTCTTGCGTGCATCAGGTAAGCCGGGGTGCAATTTGTAGCATTCACCGGGATATGGTTGTACAAGTCAATCAGATCTGGCAGCTACTCCGGCCACAGGCTGCGTTCTTCCAGGGGCAACGTCTTGAGGAGATCAATGACGATATTGTTCATTTTCTCACACAGCCCCTTGGTTTGGGGGTGGTTAGGCGTTGTCCTTATCTTCCTGCAGCCATACAAGTTGCAGAACTCCTGGAAGACCTCCGCTTCGAAGACTGGACCTTGGTCAGTCAACACTTGCTCCGGATACCCGTGTGGACGGCAGAAGTGCTGCTGGAAGGCTCTAGCTGCTGTTTGAGCCGTTAAGTCTTTGACAGGGACCACCACCAGGAACCAGGAGTAGTGGTCTACGATGGTGAGGGCGTAGACGTACCCGGACCTACTCGGAGCCAGCTTCACATGGTCCAGGGCTACCAGTTCTAGTGGTTGCTTCGTGATGATGGGCTGCAGGGGGGTCTTCTGGCTGGCACGGTCTTTCCTCCTCAGATTGCACGGGCCGCAGTCTCTGCAGCATCTCTCAATGGCCCCTCTCATGTTTACCCAGAAGAACCGGTCACGCAACAGGAACTCCAGCTTCTTCCATCCGAAGTGCCCTGCTCCGTCGTGGTATGCCTCCAGGACCATAGCCGCGTCCCGTCTCGGGACCACTACCTGCCAGGTCAGCTCATGTGTCCGGGAGTTGACAGTTCTCCGGCACAGCTTCCCCTTGTAGAGAAACAGTTTACTCTTCTCCTTCCACAGCTGTTTGGTCTCCTCTGGGGCATCTGGGTCAAGGCGGGCATCAGCCTACGTCAGCATTTCCTTCACCAGACGGACTGCGGGGGTCACTGTCTTGAGTCTCTGCCCAGCTGTAGTGGGGTAAGGGATTGAACGTAGTAGAGTGCCTGTCCCTTACACGGCGGGAACACTGGGTAATCCCATGACGGTGGAACGCAGGGAGTTCGATTTCTTCCAGTTCCTCTGGATCTTCCCCTCCATCCGGTAAGTTCGGCATCCTGGACAGGGCATCCGTGTTGGCATTTGAGCGTCCCGCCCGGTATTTGATGGTGAATTCATAGTTGGACAGGCGGGCCATCCATCTCTGCTCCAGGGCACCAAGTTTTGCAGTGTCCAGATGTGTCAACGGGTTGTTGTCCGTGTACACGGTGAACTTGGAGGAGGCAAGGTAATGCTTGAAACGTTCCGTCACTGCCCACACCACTGCCAGGAACTCTAGCTTGAATGAGCTATAATTCTCAGGGTTTCTCTCTGTGGGCCGTAGTTTTCGGCTGGCATAAGCGTTTACCCGTTCTCTCCCCTGCTGGATCTGGGACAGTACGGCTCCTAGCCCAATGTTGCTTGCGTCCATGTGAAGGATAAAGGGCTGGCCGTAGTCAGGGTACACCAGGATTTCATCCCCCGTGAGGGCCATCTTCAGCTGGCGGAAGGACTCCTCTTCCAGCTTTTCCCACCTGAAGGGTGGCTTCTGGTTTTTGGCCTTCCTGGACTGGCCTATCAGGAGGTCCTGCATAGGAGCTGCCATTCTGGTGAAACCGGGAATGAATCTTCGGTAGTAGCCTACTAACCCGAGTAACTGCCGTACTTCCTTTATGCTGGAGGGTCTTGGCCAATCCTTAATCACGGTGATCTTATCGGGGTCGGGAGCCACTCCGTCAGCACTCACCACGTGTCCCAGGTACTGTACTTTTGGTTTCAGTAGATGACACTTGGAGGGTTTCACCTTTAGGCCGTAGCTTGCCAGGGCGTCAAACACTTCTGCCAGGTGTTTCAGATGGTCCTCGTAAGTCTTGGAATAAACGATGACATCATCCAGGTATAACAGGACCGTCTCGAAATTCCGGTGTCCCAGACAGCATTCCATCAACCGCTGGAAGGTTCCTGGTGCGTTGCAGAGCCCGAACGGCATACAGTTGAATTCGTTGAGACCCATCGGGGTGGTGAACGCAGTCTTCTCCTTGTCCGCCTCTGCTACAGGAACCTGCCAGTACCCGCTAGTAAGATCCAAAGTGGAGAAGAAGTTAGCAGATTTTAATGCAGCTAAAGATTCTTCTATCCTAGGTAACGGGTACGCATCTTTGTGTGTGATTCGGTTGACCTTTCTGTAGTCTACACACATTCTCATGGCGTTGTCTTTCATTTTCACTAGAACTAGTGGAGCTGCCCAGGGGCTACAGCTGTCCCTGATTACCCCAGCCTCCTTCATGTCTCGCAACATCCCCTTTGCATGCTGATAGTGTGCAGGGGGTACAGGTCGGTATCTTTCCATTATGGGTGGATGGTCTCCTGTGGGGATGTAATGTTCTACCCCTTTTACTCGCCCGAAGTCTAGCGGGTGTTTACTAAAGACTCTTTCGTACTCCTGAACCACCCGGTAGACTCCCTGTTTTTGGTGTGAGGGAGTGGAGTCAGTACCCAAATGCAGCTGCTGACACCAGTCCTCCATTTGTTTCTTAGAGCCGTTACCTTCCTCTGGTTGAGATGGAGGCAAGGGTTCTACGGCCTTTACAGAATTTTGGTTTATGGTGAACAATTTGGCTAGCGTGGCATACCGAGGCAGGTATACTTCTCTCTCCCCGATATTTATGATGCGGACGGGCACCCTCCCATGGCGTACATCGACCCCCCCCCCGTGCTGTCAAAATGGTGGGCCTACTGTCCGAGTAGATTGGTTCGACCATTGCTTGGTAGCCTCTACCTCTTAGTCCAATAGCTGCCCGGCACCATATCATCATCTCACTTTTCGGGGGCATGGCAATAGGGAACGGGTCACACATTCTCACGCTACCAATCTCACCACCAGATAGTTCCACCTGTTGCCGTTTCATCAGTGCCCGGATCTCCTTTTGTAGGACACGCTGCTGGCCGGAACTGGCGTTCATGGCAACCTGCTGTAATATAACAATTATCTCTGCAAGACAATTTTCAATCACGTTAGTACCCAAGGTTATTTTAGGGTGACTCTCACGACGGTCAATGTCCACAATAATCAGTCCTTGTGCCGCCAGTTCAACTTTACCGATTTTAATGGTCACCTATTTGAATCCCACCTGCGGCACGGGCTGACCATTGCTGGCGATGATACTCAGGTCGTCATCTGAGTATCGGGTTATGTCAGAGTCATTCCAGTACCGCTTAAAGAGCACATAAGGGATGGTAGTTACCTGTGACCCGGTGTTTAGTAGGGTACTCATAGGAATGCCATCCAGTACCACAGGCAAGACTGGACGTCCCCCTACGTATTTATCACGCCAGTTCTATGGGCCTGATGATCTTATGCCTGGGGATTGGCCCTCTGCCCCAGGTTGTGCCCGTTTAAATGACAGTACCTTGCCATATGTCCGGGTTGATTGCAGCGGCGGCAGATGGGTTGTCCATCCTCGTTGTATCTGTCGCTGGGTCTTCCTCTGGACGATGGGATCCTCTTCTGTCGGTGCCATGGGACGTCCTCCAGACTGGTGGCCAGCTTGATCCTTCCTGGGGAGGATACCTGTAACGACTGCACAGTCCTGGTTAATGCGGCAACACTTTTGGTCAGTTCTTGGACCTGATGGTGCAGGTCTGCAGCCGGGTCTTTATCCAAAGCCTGCGCACCAGCTCCCACAGGCCCTGCAGACAAGGGCGCCGCCTCCTGGTGATAGGTAATAGCAGGGCACCGGTGGGTTACAGTGCTACCCGGTGCCGGTTCTCGGAGCACCCGGATGGCCCTGTTTTTGAACTTTGCAAAGTCTAACCCAGGGTTCTGCAAGGCCATTGCACGTAACTGGGTTCGGTGGGCGTTGGACAGCAGACCCTCAATGAATTGTTCAGTTAACAGTTCATCTGCATTCCACACACTGTCAGGGTCTGCCTGTTTAATGGCTCCCCGGGCCTCCTGCAAATTCAAAGCATAGTCTCTTATACTGTCTTGGGCCCGCTGCTTGAACCCATAAAATCTCATTTTGATCTCTGCTGAGGTACGGGTATCAAAAGTGTCCTTCAGACGGGCTAAGATCTCCTTCACAGTCTCCTTGTCCCTGACTGACCAGGACTTTACTTCACGTTGGGCTGCGCCGGTTAGCTGACCTACCAATATGCTCACTTTTTGTCCCTCCATCAGGGGGTACACTTTAAATAGGCTGTACAGTTTCTCTTTAAAGTCGCTTAGGGTATGCGACTCCCCTGAGTATTGGGGCAGCCAGGCCGCTCCAGGGATGTAAGGCATTGTAAATGGCATCACCGCTGCTGCAGCGGCGCTGGTGGTAGAAGGTCCCTCCGCGTCCGTCGTCTTCCTCCCCCCTAGTTAAGCGCGGCCTACCTTACGACGATCCTCTTCTGTAGGCCGCGGCTCCGCTGGTGCTGCTCCGGACGAGGACCTTGCGTCGCGTCCTGGTGACGTCAGCGTCACTCTCTCTCCCTTCCAGGACCTTGCGCAGCGTCGGTGCGTGGGGCGGAGCTTCGGGTCTCGTGCGGTTTGGACGTCCACGCCCCTCTTCTTCCCGCGCGGCATCCTGAAGATGGCGTCCGATGGCGGGAAAAACGGCTGAAGATGGCGGGAAACGACTGAAGATGGCAGGAGACGGCTGAAGATGGTGGGAAACGGCTCCGGATGGCGGGAAACTTCACTCAGGAAAGTACAAAGTCTTTTCCAGGCACGCAATACCCTTTTGTGGCGGGTTGGTCACAATCCTGCCGACTACGCCAAAAAGCTGACTCGCCCCCTGAGCCGTGGGGCACTCGGCACCGGGCTTCAGGGCAATGCTGGGAGTAGTAGTGGCGACCCGGTCCCGTGGCTCAGGGTGGTCAGACCAGTGGCAGCCTTTTATAGGTTTTAGGTTAATTGTCCGACTACGCCACCCGTGGATTGCGGTCAGGGTGTACCACCGCTGCGAGGCAAACCGCTGAGGCTGGTGTGGTGTGCGCAGCAGAGGATGGGACAACTACACACGGGAGGAGTATAGCCTCAGGGCAGTGAGTGTGGATGATGGGGGTGAGTCTTTGCAGTGCAGTTCAGGGTCTTTACTGATGATGATAAGGCAGACCCTCCCGGGAGTACTGGCTAGCATAAGGGGCCTGGTCAGTCTGTGAACAAACAGAAGTTCCCCTGGCCAGGTGGAGTTGTAGGCCTCTGTGTCACCCTACCTGGATGCCACAAGTGTAAATAAAGCTGTGTCTGAGAGCAAGGGGGAGGTTCTCTGGTCAGGGGAACATTAGCATGCAATGCCTCCTGTCTAAGGCCAGTAAGGGGAGCTGGCTGCCCCTATAAAAGCTGGTACTGGGGATAGGATTAGGGAGGAACTGGATTGCCTGTCTCAGCTTTGAGACGTGTCCCAGAGTGGAGCAGGGACAGAAAGTTGATTGCACCTAAGAGGAAGTGTGGCAGGAGGAGAGAGCCACAAGCCAGAGACAAGAGGCAAAGAGAGCCTGTCTTGGCAGAGAAAAGACTTAATTTTCCCAGACTTTGGTGTCTGAGGCTGGAAGGATTCCACATCCCCCAGCAGAGAACCAGTCCGCAAGGGACTGTACATTCCTTGGCCTAAGAAGCCTGGAGGCCCTGCCACAACCGAAGGGACCAGAAAAGCCGTACAAGGCTGGGAGCAGAAAGGAACCCACGTCGCAGGCCATACAGGCGAGAATACACGGAAAGCTCGGAAACGTGGGCTGTTACCCTATAACGAGGAGATAGCCAGAAGGAGCGCAGAAAGCACGGTAGGCCTACACCCTCACCCTGACCAGGGCCAATTTCCCCGTTGCTCTCAGACATCCAGGTCCCCTCCTAGCTGGGACTGTTTGTGGGTCAGTTTGCCTGTTTAGTAAAGACCCTGGACTGCAACCTGTTGTCTGTGTGCTCCTTGCTCCTCCAGCACTATCAGCACTGAGACCCTCACTACCATCACTCCCACCATCCACTATACTGCCCTGGGGCCGCACTCTTCCCGTGGGGAGTCACACTACCCTAGCTGCACACCTCATCAGCCCCAGCGGTCTGCATGCAGCGGCGGTTCCTAATAACCGCAAATCCACGGGTGGCGTAGTCGTACATAAACATCAGCACATAACGGACTACCACTGGCCTGACCACCCTGAGCCACGGAACCGGGTTGCCACTACTACTCCCATCGTTCCCCTACTGCCCGGATCCGAGTGCCCCACGGCCCAGGGGGCGAGTCAGCTTTGGCGTAGTCGGCAGGATTTCGTGCCCGCAACCACCGGGTACTGCGTGCCTGAAAAAGACTGTTGTAAACTTACCTGTGGAGAAGTTTCCCGCCGTCCGGAGTCGTTTCCCGCCGTCCGGAGCCGATTCCCGCCATCAGACGCCATCTTGGACCGTTTCCCGCCGTCTTCTGCCGTCTTCCCGCCATCGGACGCCATCTTCAGGACGCTGCGCGGGAAGAAGAGGGGCGTGGACGTCAAAACCGCGCGAGATCCGAAGCTCCGCCCCACGCACCGACGCTGCGCAAGGTCCTGGAAGGGAGAGAGAGCGACGCTGACGTCATCGGAGTGCGACGCCAGGTCCTCGTCCAGAGCAGCAGCGGAGCCGCGGCCTACAGAAGAGGATCGTCGGAAGGTAGGCCACACTTCACTAGGGGGGGAGGAAGATGTCGGACACAGAGGCGCCCACTACCACCAACGCAGCTGCAGCAGCGGTGATGCCCTTTTCCCTGCCTTACATCCCTGGAGCGGCCTGGCTGCCCAAATACTCAGGGGAGCCCCATGCCCTAACTGACTTCAAGGAAAGGCTATACAGTTTGTTCCACGTTTACCCCCTGACAGAGGAACAGAAGGTCAGCATATTGACAGGGCAGTTAACTGGCGCAGCCCAGAGGGAGGTAAAATCATGGCCCACTGAGGAGAAAAGGACTGTGAAGGGTATTCTGGCCCGGCTGCGGGGTACCTTTCATACACGTACCTCCGCTGAGATTAAAATGAGGTTCTATGGATGTAAGCAGCGGGCACAGGACAGCATCAGAGACTATGCCCTAAATCTGCAGGAAGCCTTGAGGGCTATTCAACAAACTGACCCTGGCAGTGTGCAGGAAACGGATAAACTGCTAACAGAACAATTCATAGAGGGTCTGCTGTCTAGCGCCCACAGGGCCCAACTGCGCCTCATGTTCTTTCAGAACCCCGACCTGACCTTTGCCCAGTTTAAGGACAGGGCCATAAGGGTGCTCCGTGAATCTGCAACCAGTGGCGCTATAAACCCCCGGCGCCCTGCTATCACTTACCACCAGGAGGCGGCGCCCTCCTCTATGGACTCCGTGGAGGCTGATGCACAGGCCCTGAACCAAGCCCCGTCGAAAGATCTGCACCACCAAGTCCAGGAGCTGACCAGGAGCGTCGCGGCGTTGACCAGGACCGTCCAGGCGTTGCAAGTGGACCCGTCAAGACCCATCAAGCTGGCTTCAAGTCCGGAGGATGTCCCGTGGCGTCGACAGAGGAGGATCCCGTCGTTCCGAGGGAGGCCCACAGACCGCTACGCAGAGGATGGACAGCCCATTTGCCGTCGATGCAACCAGCCCGGACACATTTCCAGGTACTGTAATTTAAACGGGTCCAACCTGGGGCAGAGGGCCGACCCCCAGGCATAAGATCACCAGGCCCTTATAATTGGCGTGATAAGTACGTTGGGGGGCGCCCGGTTTTACCCGTGGTGCTGGACGGTATCCCCATGAGCGCCTTGCTGGATACTGGGTCGCAAGTAACCACAATCCCTTATGTACTTTTTAAGCAGTATTGGACTGATGCTGATATCACACGGTATCCAGACAGTAACTTGAGCATCATCGCCAGTAATGGCTTACCTGTGCCGCAGATGGGGTTCAAGGAGATGACCATTAAAATTGGTAAAGTTGAACTGCCGGCACAGGGAGTGATTATTGTGGACATTGACCGTCATGAAAGTCACCCTAAAATAACTGTGGGTACTAACATAATTGAAAATTGTCTTTCAGAGGTAATTGTAATTCTACAACAGGTGGCGGTGAATGCTAGTTCCAGCCAAAAGAGAGTCCTCAACAAGGAGATAAAAGCCCTGATGAGACGGCAGCAGGTAGAACTGTCTGGTGGTGAGATCGGTAGCGTAAGACTAAGTGATCCATTCCCCATTTCCATGCCTCCCAAAAGTGAAATGATGATCTGGTGTCGGACTGCAATCGGGTTGAGAGGTAGAGACTACCAAGCCATGGTAGAACCCGTGTACTCAGACAGCAGGCCCACCATTTTGACAGCCCGGGGGGTGGTTGATGTCCGTCATGGGAGGGTGCCCGTCCGCATCCTCAACATTGGGGAGAGGGAAGTACACTTACCCAGGTACGCTACACTCGCCAAACTGTTTGTCGTCGAACACAAAGCTATCAGGGCCGTGGAACCCTTGCCTCCATCTCCTCAGGCGGAGGGTAATGGCTCCCAGAAACAAAAGGAGGACTGGTGCCAGAAACTCCACGTGGGTGCTGACTCCACTCCCCTGCACCGAAAACAAGGAGTCTACCGGGTGGTACGGGAGTACGAGAGAGTCTTTAGTAAGCACCCGCTAGACTTCGGCAGAGTAAAAGGGATAGAACACCACATCCCCACAGGGAGCCACCCACCAATAAAAGAGAGGCACAGACCTGTACCCCCTGCACATTATCAGAACGCCAAGGGTATGCTGCGGGAAATGAAAGAAGCTGGGGTCATTAGAGATAGCTGTAGCCCCTGGGCAGCCCCCTTGGTTCTGGTGAAAAAGAAAGACGGCACCATGAGAATGTGCGTGGACTATAGACAAATCAACCGTATCACCCACAAAGACGCATATCCGCTGGCTAGAATAGAAGAGTCTTTAGCTGCACTAAAATCTGCTAACTTCTTTTCTACTTTGGACCTTACTAGCGGGTACTGGCAGGTTCCTGTGGCAGAGGCTGACAAGGAGAAGACCGCCTTCACCACCCCGATGGGACTGAGCGAATTCAACTGTATGCCTTTCGGGCTCTGCAACGCACCAGGGACCTTCCAGCGGCTGATGGAATGCTGTCTAGGGCACCGAAACTTCGAGACGGTCCTCCTCTACCTGGACGACGTGATCGTCTATTCGAAGACCTACGAGGACCACCTAAAGCACCTGGCCGAGGTGTTCGAAGCCCTGGCAGGCTATGGCCTGAAGGTAAAACCATCGAAGTGTCACCTGCTGAAACCAAAGGTCCAGTACCTCAGGCATGTGGTAAGTGCGGAAGGAGTGGCCCCCGACCCTGACAAGGTCACGGCAATCAAGAGCTGGCCAAGCCCCTCGAACATCAAAGAGGTGAGACAGTTTCTCGGGTTGGTAGGCTACTACCGAAGGTTCATCCCCGGGTTCACTAAGATGGCAGCTCCTATGCAGGACCTCCTGATCGGACAGTCCAAGTCCAGAAGTCAAAAGCCACCCTTCAAGTGGGATAAACCGGAAGAGGAGTCCTTCCGCCAGCTAAAGTTGGCCCTCACTGGGGATGAGATCCTGGCCTACCCTGATTATGGCCAGCCTTTCATTCTCCACACAGATGCCAGTAATGTGGGACTGGGAGCCGTACTGTCCCAAAACCAACAGGGCAGAGAACGGGTGATCGCATACGCCAGCCGGAAGCTGAGGCCCACCGAAAGGAACCCGGAGAATTACAGCTCCTTCAAGCTAGAATTCTTGGCGGTGGTGTGGGCCGTGACGGAACGCTTCAAGCATTACCTGGCCTCCGCAAAGTTCACCGTGTACACGGACAACAACCCGTTGACACACCTGGACAATGCAAGACTGGGTGCCCTGGAACAGCCGTGGATGGCCCGTCTCTCCAACTATGACTTCGAGATCAAGTACCGGGCAGGCAAAACCAACGCCAACGCGGACGCCCTATCAAGAATGCCTCACTTACCTGAAGGTGACGAAGACCCAGAAGAGCTGGAAGAGGTAGAACTCCCCGCGTTTCACCGGTATGGAGCCGCTCAACACTCTCACCGCGTGAAGGAGGAGGATCTAACAACTGTGATGATGAATCCCCTACCTCATCACAGCTGGGCCGAAACCCAAGATAGTGACCCTGCTGTCCGCCTGGTGAAAGATCTGCTGACCCGGGAAGACGCCCGCCTAGATCCAGATGCCCCAGAGGAAGCCAAGCAGCTATGGAAGGAGAAGAGCAAGCTGTTCCTCTACGAAGGCAAGTTGTGCAGAAGGATTGTCAACCACCGGACGCACGAGCTGACCTGGCACGTCGTGGTCCCAAGGCGAGATGCAGCTATGGTCCTGGGAGCTTACCATGACAGAGCGGGACACTTCGGTTGGAAGAAACTGGAGTTCCTACTAAGAGGAAGGTTCTTTTGGGTCGGCATGAGAGGAGCAGTAGAAAAGTGGTGCAGAGACTGTGGCCCTTGTCACCTGAGGAGGAAGGACCGCACCAGCCAGAAGACACCCTTGAGGCCCATTGTCACCACGCAGCCTCTTGAGCTGGTAGCTCTGGACCACGTCAAATTGACTCCAAGCCAGTCCGGATACATCTACGCCCTGACAATCGTGGACCACTATTCCCGTTTTCTAGTGGTGGTCCCGGTAAAGGTCTTGACAGCCCAAACAGCGGCCCGAGCCTTCCAGCAATACTTCTGCCGTCCACACGGGTATCCGGAACAGGTCCTGACAGACCAGGGTCCAGCGTTTGAAGCTGAAATCTTCCAGGAGTTCTGCAACCTCTATGGCTGTAAGAAGATTCGGACAACGCCTTACCACCCCCAAACCAACGGGATGTGTGAGAAGATGAACAATATAGTCATTGATCTCCTGAAGACATTGCCCCTGGAGGAACGCAGCCTGTGGCCAGAAAAACTGCCGGACCTGGTAGACATGTACAACAATATCCTGGTGAACGCTACAAACTGCACCCCGGCTTACCTGATGCGAGCTAGACCAGGTAAGCTGCCCGTAGACCTGGAGATGGGAGTCCTAATACCTGAGGACACCTCCCCGGATGCGGACTGGGATACCGAAAGGCAACTGCAGTACAAGAAGGTACAGGAGAGTGTGGAGAAGAGCCTGGCCCAGGTGAGAGAGAAGCAAGAAAGACTCTTCAACCAACACGCCCCTGCTAGTCCCCTAGAACCTGGTGAGCAAGTCCTAAAGCGAAAAAGAAGGCTACATAAGTTGGACGACCAGTGGGAAAGGGAACCCTACACCGTACTGCAGTCTGACTACGACAACCCAAAGGTGTGCGTAATCACCAAAGACGGAGGAGAAACCACTAGTGTCGTCTCCAGAGACCACCTCAAAAGATGCCCCGAGCAACTCCGCAGTGCAGAAGAGGATCAGAGTGACCTTGAACCCGCAGAGGACAAGGAAGAAATGATCGGCACCGTTCTCGGAGAGTTCCCTCAGTCCTGGACTCGCATAAATGATGCTATAGTGGTACCCGTCCTGCATTTCCTGCAACCGGCACAGCAACAACCAACACCAGAGCCGGAAGGTGAAGAGGAGCAAGCGGTTCCAGAGGCAGAAGAGCCTGTTCCAGCAGCCCAGGAGAGTCAAGCCTCTGCTGACAGTGAGCCTGCCATGCCTGCGGTAAGCCAAAGAACCCGCAAACAGCTGCCTGCCCTACCTGTACACCCAGCTGGTAGCTGTACCCCTAACGCTAGTGGGGAAAGCCAGGTTGGTCCACCACCAGACAGTGGGTTAAGGAGGTCAACCAGGAGCACAAAGGGGCAGATACCCGGTCGCTGGAGAATATAGAGTGTGCTAAATTGTAAATAACCCTGTTGCAAAATGTTGAAATGTTTGCCAAAGTTACCTGCATGTTTATTGATAGTGTGTTTCAGTTTCTTGCAGCTACCGTAAGGACTCGAAGGTTATGGACTTTTTATAACCGGGACCTTGTATGGACTGCGTTCGGAGCCTAACCCAGGAATGAACTAAGACTGTGAAGGACTTGGGGTAGGACAGACCCCCACCTGGTTAAGGCTCCCGTTGTTTTGGTGATATGGACACCCGGTCACAGGCCACACTGTGACCTAAAGAACTCAATTTGTGCGCCGTCTGTCTATTAATGTTTTATTGTTATGCATATTGTCTTTGTTTATTGTTTAGTCCCGGAGTACTAAATTTCACTAGGGGGGAATGTGTCACCCTACCTGGATGCCACAAGTGTAAATAAAGCTGTGTCTGAGAGCAAGGGGGAGGTTCTCTGGTCAGGGGAACATTAGCATGCAATGCCTCCTGTCTAAGGCCAGTAGGGGGAGCTGGCTGCCCCTATAAAAGCTGGTACTGGGGATAGGGTTAGGGAGGAACTGGATTGCCTGTCTCAGCTTTGAGACGTGTCCCAGAGTGGAGCAGGGACAGAAAGTTGATTGCACCTAAGAGGAAGTGTGGCAGGAGGAGAGAGCCACAAGCCAGAGACAAGAGGCGAAGAGAGCCTGTCTTGGCAGAGAAAAGACTTAATTTTCCCAGACTTTGGTGTCTGAGGCTGGAAGGATTCCACATCCCCCAGCAGAGAACCAGTCCGCAAGGGACTGTACATTCCTTGGCCTAAGAAGCCTGGAGGCCCTGCCACAACCGAAGGGACCAGAAAAGCCGTACAAGGCTGGGAGCAGAAAGGAACCCACGTCGCAGGCCATACAGGCGAGAATACACGGAAAGCTCGGAAACGTGGGCTGTTACCCTATAACGAGGAGATAGCCAGAAGGAGCGCAGAAAGCACGGTAGGCCTACACCCTCACCCTGACCAGGGCCAATTTCCCCGTTGCTCTCAGACATCCAGGTCCCCTCCTAGCTGGGACTGTTTGTGGGTCAGTTTGCCTGTTTAGTAAAGACCCTGGACTGCAACCTGTTGTCTGTGTGCTCCTTGCTCCTCCAGCACTATCAGCACTGAGACCCTCACTACCATCACTCCCACCATCCACTATACTGCCCTGGGGCCGCACTCTTCCCGTGGGGCGTCACACTACCCTAGCTGCACACCTCATCAGCCCCAGCGGTCTGCATGCAGTGGCGGTTCCTAATAACCGCAAATCCACGGGTGGCGTAGTCGTACATAAACATCAGCACATAACGGACTACCACTGGCCTGACCACCCTGAGCCACGGAACCGGGTTGCCACTACTACTCCCATCGTTCCCCTACTGCCCGGATCCGAGTGCCCCACGGCCCAGGGGGCGAGTCACCTCCCCATCTGTCTGCACTCTTCCTGGCTACTTTGCTGTAAGCGAGTGGAAATAGCCCACGCCCCTGAGTATACCGTGTGGTGCTCACCCGTATGGCTGGTGACTTGGACCCTCCGGTGGCTTCCGCTCCTCGATGGCGGTACCGGTCCCTTGTGTGCGACTGAGCCTCCGGGCTTCCTATGGCCAGAGGTCCTGAAATCCCCTGCCGGCTGTTTCTGCTGCTGGATATATAAGTCCTCACAGCCTCGGACTCCTGTGTCCGGTCGTAGTGTCTTCAGCCAGGACGAACTCTGCTTAGCTCAAGTCCCTGGTCTTCAGCTCCTGGCTCCTACAGAGCTCCTAGCTGTTACTTTCCCTGTGTCTGAAACTAACTCCAGGCTCTCACTCCACTAACCCTGCCCCAGATCCAGTTTATATAGGGCAGGTTCCTCCCCTATCTGGTCTGGGACAGGAGGTGTTGCATGTTTAAGGGCTCCTGACCAGGGAACCTCCCACTTGCTCCCAGACGTGATATTTCTATCACTGTGGCAACCAGACCCTTGGGGTGCCACAGGGGCTGAGAAAATTCTCCCAGAACCTTGACAGTGTTCCCCTGCCTCTGCTTGATTGAAGTTGTGTCTCTCTCGTCTGTACTCCTTGGTTGTCCAACGAACTGTGACCTCTGCCGCCAGCGTTTTCAGATGGGAATTTTTTTAATAGTTTTGCAACAAGGGCCTACTGGTACAGCCCCATTTTTGTAGACCTGTCCACCTCAGGAATAAGAGATATAAAGTTCGCCTTGTAGCGTGGGTGTAGAAGTGTCACCAACCAGTAATGACTGTCACCCAAAGTTTTGAGAACAAGAGGGTCATGGGAAAGGCAGTGTAACATAAACTCAGCCATGCGTGCCAGACTGCTAACAGGCAAGACTTCCGTGTCCTCACCAAGAGGATGACTGACCATGCTCTCCTCCTCCTCCTCCTCCTCTCTGTCCTCTGGCCATCCACGCTGAACAGGCGGTAAGACAGCTGTGCAGGTAGTACCATCTATAGTGCATGAAACTAGCTCCTTTTCTTCCTCCTCCTCCTCTTCCTCATTGTCACCCAATCCACGTGGGGATGAAATGAGGCTGGAATGTGTGTAATCACCCTGTATGGTTCCTTGCTCCATCTCATCGTGCTCCGCCTGCAATGCATCCTCTCTGATTGTGAGCAGAAGACAGAGAAGTGGGATGGTGATGCTAATTATGGCGTGCATCGCCGCTCACCATCTTGGTGGACTCCTCAAAGTTTTGGAGGATGGTACATATGTCTGACATCCATGTCCACTCCTGAGGTCTTAAGTGTGGAGTCTGAACTGAATACTGACGGCCTTGTTGATGCTGGTACTCAACAACTTCCCTCTTCTGCTCACAAATTCTTCCCAACATCTGTAGTATAGAGTCTGTGAGCCTGAAGCTGCAATCGCTGCTGAAACACGGCAAGGGCGGCGAAAGCTGTAGGTGACTTTCTAAAATGGGCACACAGGCGGCGTACTTTAACAAGCAGATCCGGCATCTCCAGGTAGGATTTGAGAAAATGCTGAACCACGAGGTTAAGCACATGGGCGAGGCATGGTAAATGTGTGAGCTCGCCTCACCTCAGAGCAGCCACCAGGTTCCGGCCATTGTCACACACGACCATGCCTGGCTGTAGGTTTAGCGGTGTGAGCCACAGATCTGCCTGCTCTTTCAGAGCTGTCCACAACTCTTCAGCATTGTGTGGTTTGTCACCTAAGCATATTAGCTTCAGCACAGCCTGTTGCCGCTTGGCCGAGGCAGTGCTGCAGTGCTTCCAGCTTGTGACTGATGTGGTCATTTCGGAGATGGAGGCTGAAGAGGAGGAGGAGGCTGAGGAGGATAAGGTGCAGGAGCTGTAGACTGTGGGGGCAACCCTGATTGACCTAGGGCCCGCAATCCTTGGCGTCGGGAGGACGTGTTCCCTTCCAACGTCCGACTGGGTCCTGGCTTCCACTATGTTAACCCAGTGTGCGGTCAGCGAGATGTACCATCCCTGCTCACAAGCACTTGGCCACATGTCTTTGGTTAGGTGGACTTTCCCGGTAACTGAGTTGTTGAGGGCACAGCTAATGTTTTGGGAAAAGTGCTTGTGTAATGCGGGGAAGGCACACCGGGAGAAATAGTGGCGGCTGGGGACCGAGTACCAAGGGACGGCCGCTGCCATCAGGTTGCAGAATGCTTCTGCCTCCACGAGCCTAAAAGGCAATATTTCGAGCGCAAGCAGTCATGAAATGTGGGAATTTAGTAGTGTGACCTGTGGGGCGTTGGCTGCGTATTTGTGCTTGCTTTCCAAGGACTGAGGTATGGACAACTGAACGCTGCACTGGGACAAGGTCGTGGACGTGCTTCCTGATGCTGCTACATGAGAGTGTGTAATGACAAGTGCAGGGCAGGAGGCATTTTCGCATGCACCATGGACAGGGGATTGGCTTGCATGCACAACAGCGGAAGAAGCAACGGTACCACCCGTAGATACTGTTCCTGGACCCTGGGGTTCGGCCCACAAAGCTGGGTGCTTTGCTGCCATGTGCCTGATCATGCTGGTGGTGGTCAGGCTGCTAGTTTTGCCACCACTGCTGATGCTGGCCTGGCAGGTGGTGCAAATGGCCTTTTTAGGCTTATCGGCAGAGTCTTTAAAAAACAATCAGACTCGGGAAGACCTAAGAGTTGTACTGGCAACTTCCTTTGTGTTGGTGTTACGGGGAACGGTTGCCTGCCTTCTGTCTGCGGCCACCACACTGCTTCTTCCTGCCTGTTGGGGTGCTCTGCCTCCCTCCTCCTGTGTGCTGATGTCCTCGCTCTGCATGTCCTCCTGCCGGGTTGGGTCAGTTACTATATCATCCACCACCTCGTCTTCCTCTTCCGCACCCTGGACCTCCTCCTGACTTTCTGGCAATTGTGTCTCATCATCGTCCACCCCTTGTGACACTTTCCCACCGTCGCCTTTGTGTGACCGTGGCTGCTCAAATATTTGAGCATTGCTACATGCGATCTCCTCTTGCCCCACTTCAAGTGGACCAGGCGAGAGGCCCGAATCTATAAATGGAAAAGTGAACAGCTATTCAGAGTGTCCAAGTGTGGGATCAGTTGTCTCCAGGCACTCGGCATGGTGTGAGGAAGGAGGATCAGGGTGAAGAATATGCGGTCCAGACTCACGGCTACTGAGACTTGACTGTGTGCATTATCCGCTATCCAACCAACAACCTTTTCACACTGCTCTGGGTTCAATAGTGGTGTGCTGCAGTCCCCTAGGATTTGGGACAGGAAGGTCGGGCGAGAAGATGTGGGTGTTTGTTGTGCCACAATTTCAGCTTGCCCACCGCCTCGGCCTCTGCATGCACCATCACCATCACTGTAACGGGTCTGGGAGGCGGAACCTCTGAGCAACTATACAAGGGGGCGGTCCTTGTAAGGAAGCGGGTGGCTCCCAGGGAAGACGGGCAGGTAGTCACGGCAAGTGACAGGGACAGTCTCTGGGTAGAAGGGCAGGTAGTCACGGCAAGTGACAGGGACAGTCTCTGGGTAGAAGGACGGGTACTCACGGCAAGTGACAGGGACATTCTCTGGGTAGAAGGACAGCAGGCAGGTGGCTGGTGAGCACTCCCAGGTGAGTGGGCGAGAGTCTTTGGACAGGCAGGTGGTCACGGCAAGTGACGGCAGAGCCTCCAGGTAGGCTAGCAGGCAGGTAGCAGGTGAGCGCTCCCAGGTGAGCGGGCAAGAGTCTCTGGACAGGCAGGTGGTCACGGCAAGTGACGGCAGAGCCTCCAGGTAGGCTAGCAGACAGGTAGCAGGTGAGCGCTCCCAGGTGAGCAGGCAAGAGTCTCTGGACAGGCAGGTGGTCACGGCAAGTGACGGCAGATCCTCCAGGTAGGCTAGCAGACAGGTAGCAGGTGAGCGCTCCCAGGTGAGCAGGCAAGAGTCTCTGGACAGGCAGGTGGTCATGGCAAGTGACGGCGGAGCCTTCAGGTAGGCTAGCAGGCAGGTAGCAGATGAGCGCTCCCAGGTGAGCGGGCAGGCTGGTCCATAGACAGACTGACAGGTGTCGGAAGGCAGACCGTCGGACCGCAGGCTTGCAAGCAGGTAAACGGATATCAGGCAGGTATCAAGCAGGAATCTGGCAGGTGACTGGCAGGTAACAGGCAGGAATCTGGCAGGTGACTGGCAGGTAACTGGTAACGGGACCTGAGGGCTGAAGCAGAGTGAAGGCTTTGCAACAACATTGCTCGGGCACCTCCATTTTGGAGGAGGTGCCTTATATATGGTGAAGTCCTCCGGCCATTGGCCGGGGACTCCTTAGGACGACGCGCGCGGCCCCCTTAAGAGAGGGGGAGCGCGCGCGCGCCCTAAGCTCAGTGGCCGGGAAGCAGCGCGCGCTGCCAGCAGAGTGGGAGGAGGACGCCGGGCACGGAGTGGAGAGGTGAGGGGAACAGCGTCCCTGCCTAGCAGGAGGCAGGGACGCCGACGCTACGATCACGTCCAGGTTCCCGTCCCTTGCCACGCACCATGCCCATTTTAAAAGGAGGACAATATCTTCCACGCTCACTACAAATGGCTGAATTTGGAGCAAAGTTATATGTAACCGTGTGGTGGAGAAACCACAGTTTTAAATACCTGGCCTGTAGGTAACTATTTTGAACAGCAAACCAGTGTCAAAAACTTTGCTTATACACTGAAAAAAAATTTGAATGGAGGCCAAAAATGGCAGTATTTTCAGCGCAATTATATGTGAATGTGATCCGTGTGACGGAGAAACCAGTTTTAAATACCTAGCCTGTAGGTAACTATTTTGAACAGCAAACCGGTGTCAAAAACTTTGCTGACACACTGAAAAAAAATTTGAATGGAGGCCAAAAATGGCAGCGCAATTATATGTTATCCGTCTGACGGACAAACCACAGTTTTAAATAGCTGGATTTTTAGCGCTGTAATATGGAAAGGACCTGGCTGTATTCTGCAGTGCCAACAAGCAAATGGCGCAGAAAAACAGTGTTCTCTGGATTGCTTTTTAACCAAATAATGAGGATTAAGATCCAAAAAAAAATATTCCTGGCCCCTGAGACCTGGGCCTTTTTCTAGAATTTTCTATCTAACAGTAGCAGAAGGCAGAACTGGAATAGAGCCTCTTGTGCTATATGCACTGCAGTCTGCTATATACACTGCCTGCCTGCCTATATACACTGCCTGTCTGATATCTCTGCAGATGGATTAGTCCTCAGAAGGACTTTTTGCTGAGATGGATATGTGTAATGTACTTGTTTTCTCCCTACATTGCCTAATACACAAGCAAATCTCTCCCTAGCTCAGCAGCACCTCTCCCAACGCTGCCTGATTGCGGAGTAGACTGAAGAGCACAGCGGAGCCAGGTCTGATATAGACCTGATGACGCTGTGCGGCCAGCCAATCACTGTAGTGCCACAACCAACATGGCTGCGGATTTACAGTGAGTGGCAGGCAATCCCTGCATGTTGATTGGCGCTCTAAAGAGCGCCAAACATGCAGGGAGGGGACCCAAGCATCCACGCGAGCATCTCGCAAGTACTCGGCGAGCTCCGAGCATCTCGAGTACTGAGATGCTCGTGCGAGTACTGACTACTTGCGAGTATGCTCGCTCATCACTATCTCCCACCACAACAAGACTTCCCAGAAGTAAACCGACATCGTCCGAGAACGACTAAGGGACCACCACAGACTGAAGCTCCTGAGGTAGATAGTGACCTTGAAAGTTCTGATGGAGAAGAACACACTGTTGTATTTCTCGGCCCGGCAAGGAGAGGGAAATACCATCCTCAGGAGAGTGAACTAAGTCCTGAGGCTCCAGAGTTCGCACCAAGGAGCACAGATGAAGTCCAATTGAGATCTGATGATCGAACACAGGCCCCTGAAGAGACCGATCGACACTCAGGAGGAGCGGAATTACCAGATCGTCGGAAACAAGTGAATCTGGAGAAGTACAGGACCTTACAGAGGCAGCTCCAAGAGCATCTGAGGAAGCACGGGAAATGAGTGTGGTGGAAGAAACTCCTGTGACCGAAGAACTCATGGTATCTGAGGAACAACTCACCAGGAGGATGTCGACTCGAGAAGTGAGGAGACCCGTGATGCTGACATATGAGACACTTGGTGAACTGAGTCAAGTGCCAAGGACTGGAAACTGAGGCCTGCGGACCAGGTAAGTCCAATTGAGTGGTATTCACCACCGAGAAGCAGTATGGATGTTGCCTACTGGAAAGACTTGTTTCCATGCTTTGGAATTTTTTTCCATGCTTTGATTTTTCTTAAAAGACTTTGTAGAAACAAAGAACTGTTATAGCATAGATAGAGAGAGCTGGTTGAAGACGTACGAAAAGCTACAGCTAAAGAGATGCTGATTGCTTTAATTGTATTAATTGTTTATTTCTTACAGGCGTCCTACAGGAAAAAGGTCGTAGGAGTAGGTTGTTATCAATATTTATGAATGTTATACCAATTTGTCAATGCCAATTTGTATATAAAGCTATCCAACTATCACCACTGTCTCAGAATTGGTCAGATTGACCAATTAACACGAATGTCGAGGAGGACATTCAAAAGGATGGGAAGAGTGTGACATGCTGAAGTAGTGCTGTTGCTTTAAAAGCATTCAGCAACTATTAGAAGTGACACAAGCACATGAGACAGGAAGTGTTGCGCTCCAGAAGCATCCAGCAACTAGAGGGGTTAACACAGTCACAGGAGAAGGGGAGTGTTTTAGCAGAGCCCCAGGGGGATTGTGGGGAAGTAGTTTACTGTCTGGCTGGAGCCAAAGAGAAAGGTGGTGTCTGTGTTCTGCATCTGACAGAAGCGCCCCTGCAAGTGAAAAGGATTCAAGTCAATAGTGAAGCTAAGCATAGGTAGAGTTCCTGAACTAGCAGTGCAGAGTATTGTCAAGCAGAAAGATAAGGACTGTAAGAAATGGTGTCACAGGGATTATCTCCCTCAGCAAACCACCCCCCTCCTCTATCTCACTGTGCTGTAAAGAATGCTGTGTTCATTAATGTGCCTTTTCATCAGAACTGTGCTGTCCTGTACTACTGGGAAGACTGGGAACTGCTGTGCTGCTAAGGAAACTTTAAAGTTTGTCACTGGAGCCTGTTTCTCATAAGACAACTTGCACTGGCTGTGCGGCTTCTTATTAAATGCTACTGTTCTACCGTTTATGAGGACTCTTGTCAAGTGTGTCTGGTCAGCAAGTGAAACAACCTACGTCTCTGTGCCTGAGGGTCAATACACCTTTGTGTCTGAGAGAAGCTGCAGCACATGGTTTTTGGTCACCCTGAGTAACGGTTCCACCAGGATTCCAAAGATTTCATATAACCTGTCTCGCCTCTATCTGAACCTAGCGGAGTGCGTGTAACATAAGCTTTTTACCGCGAGTCACAGTCACAGCTGTGGGCTCACGCTGATGCGCAATGAACAGAGCCCCTGTTTCCTGCACTGTCAAGCACATGACAGCATGGGAAACCACGGATGTTTGGGCCCCCCATTCATATGATTGTGTTTCGGGTTCTGTTTTGGTACCCGAACTGTTCATAGATGTTTGACCGAACCCTCCGGACCCAAACATCCAGGGGTCCACCCATCACTAGTTATGGTACAGTTTTATTGCTTGAGTTGTTACAGACGTTGTAATTCTAAACTTGTGTACTTTTGTTATTATATACACAGCAGTTTTAGTGGCAAAATATATATTTTTTTTATACTTTATTTTCAATTTATTTTTCTGAAAGGGTGTTCTCCACTACTCGGACAATCCTTTCTGAATCCCCTTTTCCCCCCAGTAAAATAATAACACTTAGGGCTCATACTCATCTGCGAGAAAAACGGACAAGTGCAATCCGATAAATATGAGATTGCACTTTGACTAATGTTATTCTATGATTGCCTGCTCATCTGCGATTTTTTTCCCAGCTCAGATCGGACTGAGAAAAAAATTGCAGCATGCTGCTATTGTCCTCATAAATCGGACGAGACTCAACAATGCAAGTCAATGGGTGCGAGAAAAAAAAATTGCACTGCACTCGGACCAAGCATGTGCCGTCTGATTTTTACGCACTCATCTCCTAGAAAACCCGACATTTGATCAGCTGAGTACAGTAAATTCACAGTATGACCCGTCAGCCGACAGCTGGGGGCTGATGTTTATAGCCTGGGAAGGGGGTAATACACATGGAGCTCCCAGGCTATTAACATCAGCTCAGAGCTGTATACTTAGCCTTTACTGATTATTAAAATGGGGGACCCCCAAAAAAATTATGTGGGGTCCCCCTAGAATTAATAACCATCAGAGGCTAAGCAGACAGCTGCAGGCTGATATTAGTAGGGTAGGAAGGGGTCATTGATATTGGCTCCCTCCCAAACTAAAAACATCAGCTCTCAGCTGCCCCAGAAATCGCGCATCCGTAAGATGGCTCTTAGCTTCCTCTGTTCCCACTTGCCCTGGTGCAGTGGCAAGTGGGGTAATAGTACTGGGGTTGATGTCAGCTTTGTATTGGCAAATAAAATCAAAAATAGTCGGCACTACATGCATAAGGTGGTGCACGTGGGGAATCAACTTGCTCAAATAGAAAGAACCAGCCATGACACTCATATGTTAGTTAAATGCTTCTTTAATGGCAATCCACATAGATCAAGAGTGACGTTTCAGCCTCTTCCAGGTTTTTGTCAATTGTGGAACAACATATTCAACATGATTATATATCAAATACAGCCACGGAAATGACTTCATATAAATTAACATAAAGAGGAAGCACAAAATATATACAAAAAAATGTTTTCCATAGAAACAAGTATAAGAAAAAAAAACAAGAAAAAGCAGGAAAAAGAAAAAAAGCCAAACAACAAACACCTATATAACAAAATCTTGAAAAATGATTACATTCTATTATATCACATAAATGAATCCCAAATATTTAATAAATCAACATAATCAATACCAAAGTAACTCATATACAGTTCATGAACACTTTATATCAGGTTTTTATTCTTATTTTATCTCAAATTAATTTGTATACATAAATTTAAGTTATTCTCCTTATTCTAATTAATTTATATATAATTTTAAATCATTCTCATATTATATTTTATAATTTTTATGAAAAGGGAGAAACCCCTTATAATTCTAGAACCTCGTCTCTCTCTCTCTATATATATATATATTACACATAAATTTACTCTATTCCAGAACATTTACAAGATATACAATATCATTTTCAATTATATGGACATTCATATTCATAGAGAAGTAGAGAAGAATATCTGCATTATCTATATATCAATATTCCATTTACAATTACATATAAATCAAAATATATATTGATCTCGCATTTTCTTCACAATCTTCTCTCCTAGATTTCACATTAATAGATCTTTCAATTCGGACCACCAATTACATATACACTGCTCAAAATAATAAAGGGAACACTTAAACATCAGAATATAACTCCAAGTAAATCAAACTTCTGTGAAATCAAACTGTCCACTTAGGAAGCAACACTGATTGACAATCAATTTCACATGCTGTTGTGCAAATGGAATAGACAATAGATGGAAATTATTGGCAATTATCAAGACACACTCAATAAAGGAGTGGTTCAGCAGGTGGGGACCACATCTCAGTACCAATGCTTTCTGGCTGATGTTTTGGTCACTTTTGAATGTTGGTTGTGCTTTCACACTCGTGGTAGCATGAGACGGACTCTACAACCCACAGAAGTTGCTCAGGTAGTGCAGCTCCTCCAGGATGGCACATCAATGCGAGCTGTGTCAAGAAGGTTTGCTGTGTCTGTCAGCATAGTGTCCAGAGTCTTTAGGCGCTACCAGGAGACAGGCCAGTACACCAGGAGATGTGTAGGGGCCGTAGGAGGGCAACAACCCAGCAGCAGGACCCCTACCTCCACCTTTGTGCAAGGAGGAACAGGAGGAGCACTGCCAGAGCCCTGCAAAATGACCTCCAGCAGGCCACAAATGTGCATATGTCTGCACAAACGGTTAGAAACTGACTCCATGAGGGTGGTATGAGGGCCCGACGTCCACAGTTGGGGGTTGTGCTCACAGCCCAACACCGTGCAGGACGCTTGGCATTTGCCACAGAACACCAGGATTGGCAAAGTCGCCACTGGCGCCCTATGCTCTTCACAGATGAAAGTGTGACAGACGTGATATAGTCTGGAGATGCCGTGGAGAGCGATCTGCTGCCTGCAACATCCTTCAGCATGACTGGTTTGGCAGTGGGTCAGCAATGGTGTGGGGTGGCATTTCTTTGGAGGGCAGCACATCCCTCCATGTGCTCGCCAGAGGTAGCCTGACTGCTATTAGGTACCGAGATGAGATCCTCGGACCTCTTGTGAGACCATATGCTGGTGCGGTTGGCCCTGGGTTCCTTCTAATGCAGGACAATGCCAGACCTCATGTGGCTGGAGTGTGTCAGCAGTTCCTGCAAGATGAATGCATTGAAGCTATGGACTGGCTCGTCCGTTCCCCAGACCTGAATCCGATTGAGCACATCTGGGACATCATGTCTCGCTCCATCCACCAACGTCACATTGCACCACAGACTGTCCAGGAGTTGGCGGATGCTTTAGTCCAGGACTGGGAGGAGATCCCACAGGAGACCATCCGCAACCTCCTCAGGAGCATGCCCAGGCGTTGTAGAGAGATCATACAGGCACATGGAGGCCACACACAATACTGAGCCTCATTTTGACTTGTTTTAAGGACATTACATCAAAGTTGGATCAGCCTGTAGTGTGTTTTTCCACTTTAATTTTGGGGGTGACTCCAAATCCAGGCCTCCATTAGTTAATAAATTTGATTTCCATTGATGATTTTTGTGTGATGTTGTTGTCAGCACATTCAACTTTGTACAGAACAAAGTATTCAATGAGAATATTTCATTCATTCAGATCTAGGATGTGTTATTTGAGTGTTGCCTTTATTTTTTTGAGCAGTGTATAAGTGTGTCTCCATTTTCATAGTTACACAGCTCCATTCATCTGTATATATATTAACACATCTGGGATGTCTAAACAAAAAGTTAAAAATCAACCCAGTAAATCTCAAAGCAACACATAGATTACATCAAGTGATTAATCTCATATTCTCGATTTAATCCATTTTGAGATAAGGTATTGAGAGTAAAAATCCAAAACGCTTCTCTCCGGCGTAAAGACTACTTTATATTCCCCCCTCTCCTAGGTATATTCACATGCTCTGCAATCTGACTTTAATTGTGCGACAGATTGTCCCTTTTCTTTAAAGTGGAATGGGAGGTGCAGTGAGGTATCTCCACATCTAATTGTGGACTTGTGTTTATTAACCCTTGTTCCTACTTGTTACATAGTCTCAACTATATAAATTAAACCACATGGTGCAATGAAACAGAGTGAAAAATTTAAAGGGGTCTAAATACTTTCTGTACCCACTGTATATCTTGATTCATATTTAATTATAAATGGAATATTGATATATACACACGTGGTCAAAATTGTTGGTACCCCTCGTTTAATGAAAGAAAAACCCAAAAACCCACAATGGTCACAGAAAAAACTTGAATCTGACAAAGGTAATGATAAATTAAAAATCTATGAAAATTAACAAATGAAAGTCAGACATTGCTTTTCAACTCTGTTTCCACAGAATTTTTAAAAAATGAAACTCATGTAATAGGCCTGGACAGAAATGATGGTACTCTTAACTTAATATTTTGTTGAACAACCTTTTGAGGCAATCACTGCAATCAAACGATTCCTGTAACTGTCAATGAGACTTCTGCTCCTCTCGACAGGTATTTTAGCCCACTCCTCATGAGCAAACTGCTCCAGTTGTGTTATGTTTGAAGGTTGCCTTCTCCAGACGGCATGTTTCAGCTCTTTCCAAAGATGCTCAATAGGATTTAGGTCAGGGCTCATAGAAGGCCAATATCCATGACCCCTTCCTAGCCTATTAATATCAGCTCGCAGATGTCTGCCTAGCTTTTGCTGATTATTAATATAGTGGGGACCCCATTTAATAACCAGTAAAGGCTCAGTATACAGCTGTGAGCTGATAATAATAGCTTGGGAAGCTCCATGTGAATTACCCCCTTCCTAGGCTATAAACATCAGCCCACAGCTGTCGGTTTTCCCTCAGCTGGTTAATAAAAATTATGGGGGGGGCGTGGCCTGGACACTGAGCTATGAAGACGTGCTTCACTTCAGCTCCCACATTTTACCCTCATTTGGGGCCTCTAAACCTACTAAAACTTGGAGAAAAAGGACTTTCTACAGACCTCGTCTCTCGTACAATATTCTGGAGGTGACGGCAGAAGACTCAGCCACTCTCAGACCGAGAAAAAGATCAGATCCACAGCCGGGACCTTGAATCACTGGTGCAGATGTGGCACGCAGACTTTTTTTTCTCTTCTTACCCCGCTCTAACACCCCCTCCCTCACCCACCCCCCTTCATTGTCTTATAATCAACTAACCACCCACGGATTAGCTGGTGAGCGGGACCTGGCTGGCGTCTGGAACCTGGGGAACATGGCAGCGGTGAAGCCGGGAGGTCCCAGGGTGAGGGGCGCAGGTGTCGGCCGCGGCTTGGCACATGGACCCGTCCTCGACTGCGGTGGCCATTGCTGTGTTCACCCCTCCTCCCCTGGACTTACCAGGTGGCCTGGAACAGGGGGTGTCGCGGAGGAGAGCGGTGCCCCTAGGACCGGGGGACCTGCACCTACAGAGCCTGGAAGGTCTAGTGAATGCCGGGAAACTTGCGGTGGTTGGGTGGAGGAATACGCTTGCAGAAGTCGTGGCCATCTTGCAATCCCCCCACACGCAAGTACTTGTTGCCGCTGCCCTTGGATGCTGTCCTGCAGAGCCATTAATTCAAAGATTGAATTTTAATTTCAACTGAACCTCAGGCTCCCCTACAGCACCAATCATAAAGGACACACTGGGACTATTCTTTCACAACAGATCATCGCCTCAGAAAGAATCAGGCTCAGTCTCTGAGCGCCATCTAGTGGATATCTCAAAAACCACACTCCAAAAGCTCTATTACTTTCTGAGACTTACTAACCACCTTCCCAATTCTCTATATGTAAAAAAAACAAATAAGATGTGAAACGATTATTAAGTGGTGAACTGTCGCAAGTTGGAGGACTTCTGGAAGCAGGACATCCAGCATGACCGCCTTTTAAAATAGCTCCTGCTTATACAGCTAAATCTGCTGAAAACCACCATCATCAACAAGAAATGTGACAGACTGTGTAAAGGATCTTCTCTTTTAGCACGTCTGATTTGCAGGCACTACACCCTTTTTTCCCCGGAAGCCCTGCAAATATATGCTGCAATTAGACACCACATCTTATCCAGCTGGCCCCCACCAAACAAGACTATGATATGGTAGTCAGACCATGACAGTCTTCCTGCTCCCTGCCCCACTGTGACGAACAACCCGGCAATCTGCTAACCCCATCTGCTGTATGCTGATCTGCTATTTCTCCCTACTACCGGGGAATTGTAATGGACAAATACCTAATGAAAACTCAAGCAGAGAAATCCGCCGCCTTACAAGTGCTTTTGCCGCTCAACACACAACCGCCATCTACAATGCACAAAGGTAAACCTGCTCGAAACCACCTAAATAACCTGCTAAGAACCTGCGTTACCAGTCCACTTCCCCAAAACTAGGTTCTCCGCATGAACTACAGATGGATGATAGTTTATCCCCATCGCAGCTCTCTCCGCTACCGAGCTGCCCTGGACCCTCTGTGCAAGACTCTACACAAGCAGCGTTGGTGGCTCTAGAGGTCTCCAAGATATTGATGCCACAATTTGACCAGCGATTTGACGCCCTCCATGCCTCTCTTGCCACAGCCATGGCCCTAATCACCACCAACTTCCAAAAGGTCACAGAGCTGGAAAGCAGAATCCAATCCAATGAAACAGAGATGACAGAACTGAGGGCCTCTCTCCAACAGAGCCAGACTGCAGAGCGAGAAATGCGCAATAAGCTGGAAGACTTGGAGAACAGGGACAACAATCTGTGCTTCGTAGGCATCCTGGAGTCGGTGGGTGGTGAACATCTTATGGAATACCTTAATAGAGACCTCCCTGCTGCCCTTCAGATTGATCTTAACAAAGACCCAATGATCATAGAACGAGCGCACAGACTAGGTCCCCCAAGACCTAACTGAGGCAGTGGAAATGGTAGACCTCGCCCAGTCATAGCAAAATACCTCAACTGGGCTATGAAAGAAAAGGTCATGAGATCATACAGACGACAACGTGAACTGATTGTTCATGACTCAAAAATTCTAATTTTCCAGGACTTCTCTGCTGCCGTAGCTCAAAAACGCAAGGCATTTGGACCCACCTGTCATTTATTGTTTGAAAAAAACATTCTCTACCCAGCTAAACTCAAAATCCAAGATGGCGAGTGTGTAACTATCTACGAAGACCCTGAGGAGGAGGAGAGAAGATTTCGACATGCTGGAGATACCGCAGTGGGATGACTTATAGATCTACTATCCATGCTATTTTTTATTGCAGGTAGACTGTTGTTTCCGTAATGTTTCCGGAATGTTTTTCTCAGTGATGGCATGGCTCGTATGGTGTGTTTCCGGCGAGCTGCTATCACTGACTTGCAATGTTAAGCATATTGTTGTTTTTGTAGTTTTTTACTGTTTCTACCCTTCTGTGTTTTCCCTTTTCCTAACCCAGGTACTAATACTTGCGGAATCCACTATTGATGACACTCTTACTACCTGTTCGTTCCTGTGGCTCGCTGGGACCGAGGGGGATGAATGTACACTACTGTTGTATAGTGCTCAGATCCTGCCCTGGGACCTAGGATGAGTACTTCTCAAACACCAGACCCTGACACCACTTACACCTCACCACACTTGAAATTCTTATCATGGAATGTGGCGGGCTTCAACACCTTTCTAAAGCGCAAAAAGGTCCTGAATCACTTAAAACGATTCTCACCAGATGTAGTCTTCTTACAAGAGACACACTGGAGGGCTGACAAGCCTGGTAAATTCACAGCCCCTTGGATAGGAGATTGCTTCACTGCTTCACATACTTCATCATCACGCGGCATAGCCATTCTTATCAAGAAGGGCCTGCCCTGCTCCATTCAGGAATCTATTAATGATAGTGACCAGCCCAGGGGATGGGGATGACTCGGTACCCGGGCCTTTGCCTTTAGGGATGTCGCGGTGGTCGGCTCCCAGGCCCGTACGCTGGGGTCTCTCTTTAAAAGTGTGTTAATAGGTTTCTTAGTTTTATGAAAGTTCGTGACACCACCTGTGGTTTCTGGTGAGGATCACCAGCGCTGCGCAGTCCACTGAGGCCGATGATAAGGCAGCTTGATGGTATAGCTCCCCACAGGTGGAGCTAGGCCTCAGGGCAGCGTATGAAGGGGGATGCAGGACAGGCGAGACCCAGCCGGGTCAGAGCAAGAACAGGGACAGACACGATAGTCACTTCAGTACCTTTTACTGATGGAAATTCAGTCAAGTCCCGGAGCACTGTAGGGTGAAGGGTGCATGTCAGGATCCTCCCCAATGAGCAGGTGTAGGGCCTCCTGTTACTTGCCTCTGCATAGTAAGTTTCTGACCTGCCTGGAGCTAGGCCTAACTTTGTCTCTGTCCTGCGCTGGCTGACCTTGTGGTAGGGCCTTTTCTTGGAGTACACGCTCCTCAGCTTGCGGGGCCTATGTGTCTCCCGGCTTGGTTACGTATCAGCACTTTAGCGATCCTGGGACCTGTAGTTCTCCAGGGATTCCGGTTATGCCTTACTGGGTCATAAAGATCCCGGTAAGCTTCGGACCCGGTGTCCGGTAAATTCTTTGGGGTGAGCTAGTTAAGCTCCTCTGCCCCCTATCTACTAACTCTCCACTCGCCTTCGGCCTACTCGGGCCCTCACTAGGCTATACACACTAACGGCAGCTTGCCGCGCTTCACCAATCTTATGGCGCCGGCACACCTAAAGCTCACTATTCTGAGCTATGACTCAACTGAACTCAACTCTGTATTCAGATCTATACTCACTGAACTCTCCAGAGGAACTGCTGAATCACTGAGCTCCACTGCAGACTGACCTGTTTCTGTGTCTCACTCTGCAGGAACTGAACTGCCTGGCTCCACCTTCCCTATTTATCTCCCTAACGGGCTCCCTCTGCTTGTCTGAGGTGGAAGGTAGAGATGTGTGAATGTTTATGGGGGCCATGTAGCGTCGACGTCCCTGCCTCCTGCTAGGCAGAGACGCCGTTCCTCTCACCTCCCTGCTCCGTCCTCGGCGTCCTCTTCCAGCGCTGCTGGCAGCGCTCACCGCTTCCCGGGCACTGTGCTTAGGGTGCGCACGCTCCCTCTCTCTTAAAGGGGCCGCGCGCGCCGTCCTAAGGAGTCCCCGGCCAATTGCCGGTGGAGCTCCCATATATAAGGCGCCTCCTCCAAAATGGAGGTGCCCGAGCAAAGTTGTTGCAAAGCCTTTCACCTCTGTTTCAGCCCTCAGGTCCCGTAGCCAGTCTGCTTTCCAGCTCTGTCTACCTGCTTGGAATCCTGCGGTCCGACAGTCTGTCTACCTGCGTCCGCCAGTCTGTCTATGGACCAGTCCGCCTGCGGATCAGGAAGCACCTGCCTGATACCTGCCTGATACCTGCCTGATACCTGCCTGAGACCACCTGCCAGCCAGCCGAGAGACTCTTACCCGCTCACCTGGGAGCGCTCACCTGCTACCCGCCAGCTAGCCTACCTGGAGGCTCTGCCGTCACTTGCCGTGACCACCTGCCAGCCGGCCGAGAGACTCTTACCCGCTCACCTGGGAGCGCTCACCTGCTACCCGCCTGCTAGCCTACCTGGAGGCTCTGCCGTCACTTGCCGTGACCACCTGCCTGTCTAGAGACTCTTACCCTGCTGTCACTTGCCGTGACCACCTGCCTGTCTAGAGACTCTTACCCTGCTGTCACTTGCCGTGACCACCTGCCTGTCAAGAGACTGCTCCCGTCACTTGCCGTGACCTCCTGCCCTTCTACCCAGAGACTGTTCCTGTCACTTGCCGTGACTACCTGCCCGCCTTCCCTGGGAGCCACCCGCTTCCTTACAAGGACTGCCCCTTTGTACAGTAGCTCAGAGGTTCCACCTCCCAGACCCGTTACAGTTTGCTCGGGCCATGGAACCCGGTGCCACCCAAGCTCCCTCGCTCTCGGACCTATGTCATGAACTTTCCCGTCAGAGGTCCCAACAGGACTCCATCTTGGGCCACCTGCGTAGTGTTCACTCCCACCTGGACACACTGACTGCCTCGTCGGGAGCTGCTTCCACTCGCACAACTACTACCCCGGCAGCGCCGCTGCCCATCAATACCATGGCATCCCTTCCCGGTCCCCTCCTTTCCGCCCCGCCTCGTTTTGGTGGAGATCCCGGTCAGGCACAGGGCTTCATTAACCAGTGCACCCTGCACTTCGAACTTTTGGCACACCAGTTTTCCACCGACCGAGCCAAAGTGGCCTTCATCATGTCCCATCTCACTGGGGAGGCGCTGGCTTGGCTAAATCCTCTATGGGAGAGAGGAGACCCCCTGGTGTCCAACCTGCCAGCCTTTCCCACGGCCTTCCGAAAAGTCTTCGACAAACCAGGACGAAAGACCTCATCCGCCTCATCTCTTCTACGCCTCCGTCAAGGGAGTCTCACCGTGGGTCAATATGCCATACGGTTCCGTACCCTTGCTTCTGAGCTTGCCTGGGATAACGACGCCCTGGTGTCCGTCTTCTGGGAGGGTCTATCCGGCCGGATTAAGGATGAACTTGCCGGTCGGGACATTCCTACCACTCTCGACGATTTAATAACACTTGTCACCGGATAGACATCCAGTTCCAGGAGCGTACCAAAGAGGTCACCCGTGAGAGGAGGTTTTCTCGCCTTGCTCCTACCTTCCAGAATCCCGTCACTTCCTCTGTTACTCCCCAGGCACACTCACCCGAGCCTATGCAGGTCGACCAGACCAAGATGGTCAAAACCCGTCAAGAGTCACGCCGTGCCGAGGGGAGCTGCTTCTACTGTGGCAGTAAGGAGCACCGGATCCGTTCCTGCCCGGAGAGGTCGGGAAACGCCTGTGTCTAGGATCGCTCAGAGAGGTCGTCCTAGACAAGAATAAACCCTCTCCATCTCTGATGCTGTCGGTCTCTATCATCTGCAGGGAGAACCGTTACTTTGAACTAGCTCAACTTGATTCTGGAGCTGCCGGAAATCTTATTTCTCAGTCCCTGGTAGAGAAATACCGCATTCCTACCAAACCTCTGGCCGAACCCTTATCTGTCGCCTCCGTGGACGGGGGTCTCTTACCGCATCCCATCCAACTTATCACCGAACCCATAACTCTGCAGGTGGGAATGCTGCACTCTGAGAGCATCTTCTTTCATGTTCTACCTGGACTCTCTCATGCCCTTTTGCTTGGCCTACCTTGGCTCCAGAGACATGCACCCGTGCTTAATTGGCAGACCGGAGAAGTCCTTCGCTGGGGACAGGACTGCCATAAGACTTGTTTAGTTCCCATTCGTCCTGCCCATCCTTCTCCTCCCCCAGCCAATCTACCTGGCCTGCCGGTACCCTATTGGTCTTATGCTGATGTCTTTAATAAAAAGGAAGCAGAGACATTACCCCCTCATAGACCATACGATTGCCCTATCGACTTGGTACCTGGCGCTACTCCGCCCCGAGGGCGTATCTACCCTTTGTCCGCTGCTGAGACCCGGTCCATGTCTGAATAGATCGAGGAGAACCTGGCCCGGGGATTTATCCGGAAATCTACCTCCCCGGCGGGAGCAGGCTTCTTCTTCGTTAAAGAGAAGGACGGCTGACTCCGTCCCTGCATAGACTATAGAGGCCTTAACCAGATCACGGTGAAGAATAAATACCCCCTTCCGCTCATTCCTGAATTATTTGACCGTCTGAGGGGTGCTAGAATCTTCACCAAGCTGGATCTCCATGGGGCCTATAACCTGGTTCGTATCCGTCAGGGGGATGAATGGAAGACGGCATTCAACACCCGGGACGGCCACTATGAATACCTCGTAATGCCCTTCGGTCTCTGTAATGCTCCCGCTGTCTTTCAAGAGTTGGTCAATGATATCTTCCGTGACCTTCTCTACTCCTGCGTGGTGGTATACCTGGACGACATCTTGGTCTTCTCTCCGGATCTCCCCACACACCGGAGGGACGTTCATCAGGTCCTGCTCAGGCTCAGGCAAAACCACCTCTACGCAAAATTTGAGAAGTGCCTCTTTGAGCAGACCTTGCTTTCATTTCTGGGCTACATCATCTCTCATACCGGTCTACGAATGGATCCTGAGAAACTTTCTGCCATCCAGAAGTGGCCCCGACCGGAGGGGTTGAAGGCTATCCAACGGTTCCTGGGCTTCGCCAACTACTACCGCCTCTTCATTTCGCACTTCTCTTCCCGGACTGCCCCTATCTCTGCGCTCACCCGTAAGGGCGCTAATCCCAAAGAATGGCCGCCCGAGGCAGAGGAGGCCTTCCTGTCTTTGAAACAAGCTTTCTCCTCCACTCCTGTGCTGCACCGTCCAGACAGCAACAAACAATTCTTCTTAGAAGTAGACGCTTCCTCCTCCGGAGCCGGAGCGGTGCTCACCCAAAAGTCGTCATCCGGAAGAATGGTAACCTGCGGCTTCTTCTCCAAGCTCTTCTCCTCATCTGAGCGCAATTATTCTATAGGAGACCGAGGATTGTTAGCCATTAAGTTGGCACTGGAGGAGTGGCGTTACCTGCTCGAGGGGGCTCTTCACCCGGTAATAATCTACACGGATCACAAAAACTTGGCTTATCTCCAGAGTGCCCAAAGACTTAACCCGCGCCAAGCCCGGTGGTCCTTGTTCTTCGCCCGCTTTGATTTCATTCTTCATTTTCGCCCGGCAGACAAAAATATCAAAGCTGATGCCTTGTCCCGATCCTTTTTGTTCTCCGATCTAGAGGAGGAGCCAAAGCACATCATCGACCCCGCCAAGGTAATGCTGGTGGCTCCCGTGGATCTAAATCGTCTTCCACCCGGTAAGACGTTCGTAACAGTACCTGATCGTGAGAAAGTCCTACACTGGGGACATTCGTCTAAGCTAGCTGGCCAGAAAAAGACCCTCCTGCTTATTACCCGGCATTACTGGTGGCCTACCCTGCACAAGGACGTAATAGACTTTGTCTCAGCCTGTGCGTCCTGCGCCCACAACAAGGTTCCTAGACATCTGCCAGCCGGCCGCCTTCTGCCTCTTCCCATACCTGCTGCCCCGTGGCAGCATATAGCCATGGACTTTATAACGGATCTCCCTGTCTCTGCTGGTTGTACAGTCATTTGGGTGGTCGCTGACCACTTCTCTAAGATGGCTCACTTCATTCCCCTGCCGGGCCTTCCGTCTGCATCTGAATTGGCTAAAGACTTTATCCATCATATTTTCCGTCTTCATGGTCTCCCTCTCCACATCGTATCCGACCGAGGAGTTCAGTTCACCTCTCGCTTCTGGAGAGCCATGTGTAGACTGCTGGGGGTCACCTTGGACTTCTCCTCTGCTTATCACCCACAGTCCAATGGTCAAGTAGAGCGGATCAACCAAATTTTAACCAGTTACCTCCGGCACTTTGTTAATGCCCACCATTCCGGCTGGGTGGATCTTTTACCGTGGGCCGAATTTTCCTATAATAATCACGAGAGTGAGTCTTCCTCCAAATTTTTTATTGTCTACGGTCAACATCCTCGGATACCGTTTCCCGTCTCCGCCTCGGTGGATAATCCGGCCACGGAATCTCTTGCTAGCGAATTCTCCTCCATTTGGGAGAGTACCAGATCCGCACTTCTTCAGTCCTCCGAGCGGATGAAGAAACAGGCTGACAAAAGACATCTGGATCCGCCCCAATTCTGTCCTGGAGATAAAGTCTGGCTCTCGTCCAAGTATGTCCGGCTCAAGATTCCTTCCTACAAGTTAGGGCCTCGGTTCATCGGCCCACTGGAAGTTATCAAACAAATCAACCCGGTGGCCTATAAATTGAAACTCCCGGCCAACTTGCGGATCCCTAACTCCTTCCATGTATCTCTCCTCAAACCTGTGGTACTTAACTCTTTTTCCAAGTCTACAGGTACGCCTCCTGCTCCGGTTTCCGCTGAAGACAAGTTTGAGGTAGAGAGCATTCTGGCCACCAAAAGGGTAAGAGGAAAGACCTTTTTTCTAGTGGATTGGAAGGGGTTTGGTCCTGAGGAGAGAACGTGGGAACCCCGGGAGAACATCCATGCCCCGCTCATCCTTGATAAATTTTTCTCCGGCCTAAAAAAGGGGGGGCCTAAAGGGGGGGTTACTGTAGCGTTGGCGTCCCTGCCTCCTGCTAGGCAGAGATGCCGTTCCTCTCACCTCCCTGCTCCGTCCTCGGCATCCGCTTCCCGCGCTGCTGGCAGCGCTCGCCGCTTCCTGGGCACTGTGCTTAGGGCGCGCGCGCTCCCTCTCTCTTAAAGGGGCCGCGCGCGCCGTCCTAAGGAGTCCCCGGCCAATTGCCGGTGGAGCTCCCATATATAAGGCACCTCCTCCAAAATGGAGGTGCCCGAGCAAAGTTGTTGCAAAGCCTTTCACCTCTGCTTCAGCCCTCAGGTCCTGTTGCCAGTCTGCTTTCCAGCTCTGTCTACCTGCTTGCATTCCTGCGGTCCGACAGTCTGTCTACCTGCGTCCGCCAGTCCGCCTGCGGATCAGGAAGCACCTGCCTGATACCTGCCTGATACCTGCCTGAGACCACCTGCCAGCCAGCCGAGAGACTCTTACCCGCTCACCTGGGAGCGCTCACCTGCTTACCGCCAGCTAGCCTACCTGGAGGCTCTGCCGTCACTTGCCGTGACCACCTGCCAGCCGGCCGAGAGACTCTTACCCGCTCACCTGGGAGCGCTCACCTGCTACCCGCCTGCTAGCCTACCTGGAGGCTCTGCCGTCACTTGCCGTGACCACCTGCCTGTCTAGAGACTCTTATCCTGCTGTCACTTGCCGTGACCACCTGCCTGTCTAGAGACTCTTACCCTGCTGTCACTTGCCGTGACCACCTGCCTGTCAAGAGACTGTTCCCGTCACTTGCCGTGACCTCCTGCCCTTCTACCCAGAGACTGTTCCTGTCACTTGCCGTGACTACCTGCCTGCCTTCCCTGGGAGCCACCTTCTTCCTTACAAGGACTGCCCCTTTGTATAGTAGCTCAGAGGTTCCACCTCCCAGACCCGTTACAGGCCACTTGTGGAGGAATCCATCAATGCACCCTTCCAGGATCTGTGATACCAAGCGCAGCTGGGCATCACAATAGCCAGGGCAGATACTTGATTATGAAAGTGGAAATAGCTGGGAAAATATATTTTTTGGTCAATCTCTATGCTCCTAATGATGACCAACATATTTTCTACACATTGATTCTCCAGATCCTTATAGGACTTGGACCTGGTCACCTGATAGTGGGAGGAGACTTTAATGCAGTACAGTGTCCCACCCTAGACCGCTCTTCACTCTCCCCACAGACCTCAGCAGTCACCACATCACTTCCTACATTTCATGGAACAGCTTTCACTCTGTGACCCATGGAGAGTGACAGACTCCACAGCTAGAGAGTACACGTGCCACTCCCTCACTCACCACTCCTTCTCCCGGATTGATTTCTTCCTCATTTCCTCACAATTATTTGTCCAAGATCATGACTCCCATATCCACCCAATACTGATTTCAGACCATCATCCTATCTCACTATTCCTAACTCTAACAGAGCCAAGCCCACGGATGAGATATTGGAGGTTCCCATGGCAGAATCAGATGATTTCAAAATCTTTCTTAAATCACACTGGAATAATTTCCTAGATGATAACATAATTCATACTGACAATATTCCTCTGCTCTGGGCTACTTCTAAGGCTGTTATGAGAGGCCATATCATCAGCTATCTGTCATGTAGGAGGAAAACGCACAGGAAAAATTTGATGACCTACATACCTCCCTACTTCAGGCTCAAACGACGTACGCATTGACCCCATCCCCTGGTGGTTTTGAGGGACCTGTCCCAAACCCTCAACGTAGGCCCTCGGGTGGCTGCAGGGCATGAAGATCCCGAGTTGGACCTCCAAAAGAGCCACTCCAGACAGGTTTTTCTTCTGAGGTCACCTAAAGGGTCACTCCAAGGAGCGCAATTATATACAAAAGCAGTTTTTGGGCTGCACATAGTCCTCAGCCACGCAGTTCTTTATGCAATATAATAAAGGAATTAGTAAGGTAGAGCACAAATTAATGAAGACATACATATGCATTGAAAATACACAATTAATACAGTACATTACAATTTGATATTTGATACCCCAGGGGTAACTATCTACATTCTCAGAAATTTGACTTTTTACTGAGTGTACCTAACAGGGGGTTTACCTCTCGTGCTACGTGTTGATCTGCGTAGTGCGGTGGTCTGTGGGGTATCAGAGTCTGTATTTTCAGTTACCCTACCAGTTCTACGTGTGACCAAGTTGTAAAACTGCCTTAACCTCTCTCTTGGACTGGCAAGTTCACCATTGGCTGGGCCCTCTTGCTCTGCTCCTACCGGGGATCCTTCATCCCCGGGTACTTCTTGAGCTGGCTCTTCTGCAGCACTTACAGGTTCAACTTGCTGTGGAGGGTTTTCTGGCTGTTCGTAAAATTGGAGTGTTGGAATGATTAGTGCACCTCCTATTTGAGGCCAATCTGCCGGGAAATCTCCTAGGTCAGTGTGGATCACTGCTTCTTCAGGTTCTTCCAGGATTGTGAGAGGCACTTCTTCTTCTTGGGTTTTCAGTAGGTCTGGACACAACTTTAGGTGGTCCCTGGACACTGTTGTAGACGTTTTTCCTCCATCTCGACTGATTATGCAGGTCTTCTTGTTATCAAACCTTGACGGTAACACAGTGTAGGGTTATTTTTCCCACTGGTCATCAAGTTTGTGATTGCGTCTTTTCCTTTTCAATACTGTTTCACCAGGTGTGAAGGGTTCTGCGGGTGCGTTTTTGTTGTATTGTGCTTCCTGCTTTTCTCTCACCCGAGTGAGACTGTCCTCGACATAGGCTTGTACCCTTCTGTACTGCTCTTGTCTGGTCTTGTCCCAGCCCTCAGTGGTCATATCAGCTTCAGGCTCAACAACACCAAGCTCCAGATCCATGGGCAGCTTTCCTGGCCTTGCCCGCATGAGGTATGCCGGAGTGCAATTGGTGGAACTTACTGGTATATGATTATACAGATCCACTAGGTCAGGTAGTAGGTCTGGCCACTGATTTCTCTCCTCAAGTGGTATGGTCTTTAGCAGGTCGATGATGATATTGTTCATCTTTTCGCAGAGACCGTTTGTTTGTGGGTGGTAAGGTGTAGTTCTTATCTTTTTACAACCGTACAAATGGCAGAACTCCTTGAACAACTCAGCCTCAAAGGCCGGGCCTTGGTCCGTCAGCACCTCCTCAGGGTAACCATGGGGCCTGCAGAAATACGCTTGGAACGTCTTTGCTGCTGTCTCTGCAGTCAGATCTTTGACGGGGGCGACCACCAGGAAACGTGAGTAGTGATCCAGCATGGTCAAAGCATAAGAGTATCCTGACCTGCTGGGGGACAACTTGACATGGTCCAGGGCCACGATCTCCAGGGGCCGAGTGGTCTTGATGGGTTGCAGGGGTGCCTTCTGGCTGCTGAAGTCTTTTCTTCTTAGGCCACAGGGTCCACAGTCCCGGCACCACCTCTCAATGGAGCTGTGCATTCCTACCCAGTAGAATCGACACTTCAGCAGGGTCTCTAGCTTTTTCCAGCCAAAGTGCCCCACCTGATCGTGGTAAGCCTCTAATACCATTTGGATGTCTGTCTTCGGGACCACTATCTGCCATACCATCTCATGGGTTTTTGGATTGACGTAACTCCGCCACAGCTTCTCACGGAAGATAAACAGACGTCTCCTCTTGTTCCACAGCTGCTTTGCTTGCAGAGATGCTTCATTCTCTAGGGAGGCACCTTCTTGGGTGATCAGCTCCTTGATGCGGCTGACAATCGGGTCACTTTCCTGGGTCTCTTTCCAGCTGTGGTGAGGCAGGGGGTTTAACGTCTTTCCACGCGGCCTCCTAGAGGCTCGTTGCTCGTGGATCATCCCATTCCGGTGAAAGGCAGGTAGTTCAATCTCTTCCAGGTCATCCACTTCTTCTTCTGTGTCTGACTGGTGAGGCATCCTAGACAGGGCATCGGCGTTGGCGTTCTTGCGGCCCGCCCGGTATTTAATTGTAAATTGGTAGTTTGACAGCCGAGCCATCCATCGTTGTTCCAGTGCCCCCAGCTTAGCTGTTTCAAGATGGGTCAAGGGGTTGTTATCAGTAAAGGCAGTGAACTTACTGGAGGCCAGGTAGTGTTTAAACCTTTCAGTGATGGCCCAGACCAAGGCCAGGAACTCCAACTTAAAGCTGCTATAGTTCTCTGGGTTTCTCTCGGTCGGGCGGAGCTTCCTGCTTGCGTATGCGATCACTTTCTCTTGGCCATTCTGCTTCTGACTTAAAACAGCACCCAGACCTTCGTTGCTTGCATCAGTATACAGCAGGAACGGTTGGCTGTAGTCAGGGTAGGCTAGGATCTCATCGCCTGTCAGGATCTCCTTCATCTCCTGAAACGACTCGGCTTGCTCCTTACCCCAGTGGAATGGGGGGTTTTTGCCTTTGGGGGACTGCCCTACCAGGAGGTCTTGCAGAGGAGCTGCTTTCTTAGTGTAGTCTTTTACAAACCTCCGGTAGTATCCTACTAGTCCCAGGAACTGACGCACCTCCTTGTGGTTCTTCGGCTCTGGCCACTTCTGGATGGCTGTGACCTTCTCCGGGTCTGGTGCTACCCCTTCCGGACTGACAATGTGCCCCAGGTACTGTACCTTTCTCTTGAGCAGGTGGCACTTTGAGGGCTTCAACTTCATCCCGTACCGGGACAGTGACTCAAATACCTCTGCCAGGTGTTTCAAGTGGTCCTCCTACGTTCTGGAGTACACTATTACATCATCCAGGTAAAGTAACACAGTCTCGAAGTTGCGGTGTTCCAGGCAGCACTCCATCCATCTCTGGAACGTTCCGGGGGCATTGCAGAGTCCAAACGGCATACTGTTGAACTTGCAGAGTCCCATCGGGGTGGTGAAGGCCGTCTTCTCCCGATCCTCCTCAGCCACAGCTACTTGCCAGTACCCACTAGTGAGGTCAAGGGTGGAAAAGTAATTTGCAGACTTTAAGGCAGCTAGGGACTCCTCTATGCGTGGTAAAGGGAATGCATCTTTATGTGTAATGCAATTTACTTGACGGTAATCTACACACATTCTCATGCTCCCGTCCTTTTTTCTAACTAGCACTAGGGGAGCTGCCCAGGGACTACAACTATCCCTTATTACTCCCGCCTTCCTCATGTCCTGCAACATTTCCTTTGCCTTCTGGTAGTGAGCTGGTGGTATAGGCCTGTAACGTTCTTTGATTGGGGAATGGTCACCTGTGGGGATATGGTGCTGAACTCCCTTAACCCTCCCGAAGTCAAGTGGATGTTTACTGAACACCTGCGAGTATTCTTGAACCACCCGGTGTACACCCTGTTTTTGATGGGCAGGAGTGATGTCTGTCCCAACATGGAGCTGTTGACACCAATCCTCCACCTGGGTTGCAGGGTCATTATCCTCCACTTCATCTGGTGAGGTTAAGGACTCCGCCTTGTGGATGCAGTTGTTATTTACCGCATGTAATTTGGCAACAGTGGCATAATGTGGCAGTCTAACTTCATTTTCCCCACAGTTGAAAAGACGGACGGGCACCCTCCCATTAGGTACATCTACCACTCCCCTGGCGGTTAAGAGCGTGGGTCTATGCTCGGAGCAAAGGGGTTCTACTTTCACCTGGTAGCTCTGTCCTCTAAGACCTATGGCAGCTCTACACCAGATGAGCATTTCACTCATTGGGGGGATGACAATGGGTATGGGGTCTGTTACCCGCATGTTACCGATTTCACAATCTGTTAACCTCACTTGCTGTTGATACATCAGGACTCGGATCTCCCTCTGCAGTGCCCTCCTCTGTCTCGGCCTGGCAGTGTCGGCGATCTGTTGGAGCAAGAACACAACTTCTCCCAAACAGTTACCAACAATGTTAGTGCCTAGTACCATATACGGGTTGGTGTCATCAAGATTAGTCTCTACTACAATTAGCCCCTGATCCTTCAGCTCCACTCTCCCCACCTTTACAGTCACATTCTTAACCCCGAGTAGGTTAAGGGGGAGTCCGTTTGAGGCATAAACAGAAAGATTTGGAGCTGGCGGACGTAAGTCGTCCATGGACCAGAACCTCTTGTAGAGGACATCAGGCATGATGGTTACCCGAGATCCTGTGTCCAGCAGAGCATGTGTCGGGATCCCGTCCAGTACAATGGACAGGAATGGTCTTCCTCCGACGAACCTGTTGTACCAGTCTGATGGGCCTGGTGAGTTTACTCCTGGGTGTCGGCCCTCGGACCCAGGGTTTTCTCGTTTAAAGGACAATTCTGGGCGATGTGTCCGGTCTTGCGGCAGCGGTAGCAGGCAGGGTTCTTCGGCGGACGGCGCTGGTCACTGGTCCTCGAAGAGGGTGATGTTGGCCTCCTCCTCCTTCGCATCCAGGGGACATCCTCAGGGCTATCGGCTAACAGGATCTTCCCTCCTTCCTCGGGCTCCGTCCGCAGCTGCAGAGCACTCAGCACAGTGGTCAGAGTTTTGCTCAACTGACGCACTTCAGAGCACAGACTGTCCAGTTCTCTAAGGGACGTTGCTGGAACCTTGGCTTCAGCAGCCACTGGGGAAAAGGTGGGTGTAGCAGTCACTGGGTTAGCCCCACCGTGGTAACGTTGGATGGCATTTGTCTCCAGGGGCTGCAGTCCTTTTATAGCCATGTCCTTAAGATTGTCAAAAGTGGCATCTGGATGATCCAGGGACCATCAACGCACGGTTCTGCTCTCCTCTGGAGACCTAAGTCCCCGGACAAAATGGTCCTTTAGCATTTTGTTCTCATTTTCAATGCTGGTTGGACTGACCTGTTTAAGAGCCTGCAGGGCCCCCTGTAGACGCCAGGCGTAGTCCCGAACATTGTCCTCCGGCTGTTGGGAACAACTGTAGAACCTCATCCGGAGGTCCGCCTCAGTAAGATCCTCAAAGACAGTCTGTAGTTTTTGGAATATTGTGGACACTGACTCCTGGTCTGCGGCTGACCATGTTTCCACTTCCCGTTCCGCAGCCCCAGTCAGTTGTCCCAATACAACAGCGGCTCTTTGTTTGCCTGTCATGGAGTAAATATCCAAGATACCACATATCTTCCGTTTGAATCCAGACAGGGTATCTGGTATGCCGTTGTACTGGGGGAGCCACTTTGCTCCAGGAATATACGGCAGAGTCATGGGAATGACAGGGGTTACAGGCGCTGCTGGTGGAGCGGCTGCTTCGGCCTGCTCATCATCGGGCTCGGGTTGAAACTCAGGGACGTTGACCGGCATGTCGGCGTTCTGCTGCTCGTCGGACATTCTGGCGCCCCCCCCCTAGTTAACCGTGGCCTACCTTCGTAGTTTTTCTTCTGGTAGGCCGCAGCTCCGCAGGTGACGGTCGTCTTCAGGACCTTGCGTCGCTTGCATCCTATGTCAGAGCGTTCAGTGATGCTCTTTACAGGACCTGGTGCTTCTTGGCTTGACGTCGAGGCGTGGGGCGTGTCCGGGGCTTCGCGCTCTTTTGCAGGTACGCCCCTAATTCTCCCGCGGTTACGCCCTTCTTCTCGCTTGGTGGCCCAACAATGACGGCAATCTTCACCACAGTTTAAAACACACAGTTCAGAATAAAGGCGCACAGTACCCGGTGGCAACGGGCATAACACTGCGGTGTTGCAGTGGGCACAGAATCCTGTTCGTGACGCCAGAAGAAGATGACCAGCCCAGGGGATGGGGATGACTCGGTACCCGGGCCTTTGCCTTTAGGGATGTCACGGTGGTCGGCTCCCGGGCCCGTACCCTGGGGTCTCTCTTTAAAAGCGGGTTAATAGGTTTCTTAGTTTTATGAAAGTTTGTGACGCCACCTGTGGCTTCTGGTGAGGATCACCAGCGCTGCGCAGTCCACTGAGGTCGATGATAAGGCAGCTTGATGGTATAGCTCCCCACAGGTGGAGCTAGGCCTCAGGGCAGCGTATGAAGGGGGATGAAGGACAGGCGTGACCCAGCCGGGTCAGAGCAAGAACAGGGACAGACACGATAGTCACTTCAGTACCTTTTACTGATGGAAATTCAGGCATGTCCTGGAGCACTGTAGGGTGAAGGGTGCATGTCAGGATCCTCCCCAATGAGCAGGTGTAGGGCCTCCTGTTACTTGCCTCTGCGTAGTAAGTTTCTGACCTGCCTGGAGCTAGGCCTAACTTTGTCTCTGTCCTGCGCTGGCTGACCTTGTGGTAGGGCCTTTTCTTGGAGTACACGCTCCTCAGCTTGCAGGGCCTATGTGTCTCCCGGCTCGGTTATGTATCAGCACTTTAGCGATCCTGGGACCTGTAGTTCTCCAGGGATTCCGGTTATGCCTTACTGGGTCATAGAGATCCCGGTAAGCTTTGGACCCGGTGTCCGGTAAATTCTTCGGGGTGAGCTAGTTAAGCTCCTCTGCCCCCTATCTACTAACTCTCCACTCGCATTCGGCCTACTCGGGCCCTCACTAGGCTATACACACTAACGGCAGCTTGCCACGCTTCACCGATCTTATGGCGCCGGGACACCTAAAGCTCACTATTCTGAGCTATGACTCAACTGAACTCAACTCTGTATTCAGATCTATACTCGCTGAACTCTCCAGAGGAACTGCTGAATCACTGAGCTCCACTGCAGACTGACCTGTTTCTGTGTCTCACTCTGCAGGAACTGAACTGCCTGGCTCCATCTTCCCTATTTATCTCCCTAACGGGCTCCCTCTGCTGGTCTGAGGTGGAAGGTGAAGATATGTGAATGTTTATGGGGGCCACTTGTGGAGGAATCCATCAATGCATCCTTCCAGGATCTGTGATACCAAGCGCAGCTGGGCATCACAATAGCCAGGGCAGATACTTGATTATGAAAGTGGAAATAGCTGGGAAAATATACTTTTTGGTCAATCTCTATGCTCCTAATGATGACCAACATATTTTCTACACATTGATTCTCCAGATCCTTTTAGGACTTGGACCTGGTCACCTGATAGTGGGAGGAGACTTTAATGCAGTGTCCCACCCTAGACCGCTCTTCACTCTCCCCACAGACCTCAGCAGTCACCACATCACTTCCTACATTTCATGGAACAGCTTTCACTCTGTGACCCATGAAGAGTGACAGACTCCACAGCTAGAGAGTACACGTGCCACTCCCTCACTCACCACTCCTTCTCCCGGATTGATTTCTTCCTCATTTCCTCACAATTATTTGTCCAGCATCATGACTCCCATATCCACCCAATACTGATTTCAGACCATGATCCTATCTCACTATTCCTAACTCTAACAGAGCCAAGCCCACGGACGAGATATTGGAGGTTCCCATGGCAGAATCAGATGATTTCAAAATCTTTCTTAAATCACACTGGAATAATTTCCTAGATGATAACATAATTTTTACTGACAACATTCCTCTGCTCTGGGCTACTTCTAAGGCTGTTATGAGAGGCCATATCATCAGCTATCTGTCATGTAGGAGGAAAACGCACAGGAAAAATTTGATGACCTACATACCTCCCTACTTCAGGCTCAAACGACGTACGCCTTGACCCCATCCCCTGATACATAGCATGCTTACTTTATGGCCAAACATCTATTAGATTCCATCGTACATTCCCAATCACATTGGCAAATCCAACTGACTCAAAATTAATTTTATCATTGGGGAAATAAGACGGGTAAGTTATTAGCCACTTTAACCAAATGCAAACAACTCTACAAACCAATTCTCAAATTGCACAACACTCTAACAGGTTTGCAGACGACTGACCAGGAAGAGATCACGCAAATTTTTAGTAATTATTATGAAGATCTCTGCAGGGCCTCCCTCGCTAATCTCCCAAAGATTAATTCTTTCTTAAACCTAATTAACTTTCCATCTCTGACCACTGAACAACAAGTGACGCTGGACTCAGAGATAACAGAAGATGAAGTGAGACAAGCTATAGCAGGCACATCTAGAGGTAAGACCCTGGGCCCTGATGGTTTCTCTGCTGAATATTATAAGATTTTATCCACTGACTTAATACCTATTTTAACCAATCTTTTCAACACAGCTTTCCTTCAAGGGGTTCCCATCGATCGGTTTACTGACTCACGCAGCATAGTTATCCCTAAACCTAATAGAGACCCATTACTACCACAATCATACCGCCCAATCTCACTCCTCAATCATGACTACAAACTCTTGGCAAAGATCTTAGCAAACCGCTTACAACTGCTATTGCCCGGTCTTCTGTGTGAGGCTCAAATGGGCTTTATTCAGGGGAGGAGTAGTGTGGCAAACATACGCCTGGCGGTCGCTGTCACAGTCTTAGCCCAAGACACATCGAGGCCATCCGCAATGCTGATGAGTCTATATGCCAAAAAGGCTTTTGATAAAGTGGCATGGCGTTTTTTATATGAAGTTTTGGGCAGGGTGAATTTCGGCCCAAGATTTTTGCGATATACTCAATAACTCCATATGAACGCAAATACCTGTGTGGCGATTAATGGATGCAATGCACCAGCCATAGATCTCTTCCGAGGAGTCAAACAGGGATGCCCCCTATCACCCCTTCTATTTAATCTTTCTATTGATCCCTTACTGCGTCATTTTTTGCAGACCCCTACCTTTAAGCCACTTGCAGTGGGTTCTAGAGAACTTAAGGTTGCCGCATTCGCAGATGATATCGTCCTGGTAATAACTAACCCAAAGCAAGTTCTACACTCTCTTATACGACAGCTAGAGGACGTGGAAGGCCTATTGGGCTATGATATTAATTAGGACAAAACAGAAGTGATGATGCTACGTGGTCCCTCCGAGCCGTCGTGGACATTGGGGTTCCCTTGTCACTGGACTACTAGCTCACTAAAATACCTGGGAGTGCAAGTTACGAGACATCCAGCTAAACTATATAAAACTAACATCAATCTATACCTCAATGATTACTCCAACAACTGAAGAGAAATGGGGGAATAAACTTCCCTGATATTAGACACTATAATTTAGCATCCTTATTCCGGGTGGTGGTGGACTGGCTGGGGGGGACCTCCTGCTACGCCCAGTATGGTCTGGAGTGCTGTCTCACACCGGGACTGGCTCTCCCTACTCTACTACATCTTCCTTATATTGAATTGCTGGCTGAAGTGAAGGCGAACCCTCTCCTAGTGTCTACATGGAAAGCATGGCAGAAAATAAGCCGAGAGTTTCAGCTCTCTCCTCAGATATCTCTCCTCCTCCCACTCATTGGTAACCCCCATTTCCAGCATGGACATGCACACCCTGTCTTTTACCAATGGTACTCTCAGGGTATAACATCCATCAAGCATCTGATTCACTTAGGGGAGTGCCGTATGTATCTAATAGAGGTAATGCATTCTAAGTACCCTACTATTGCATTCCCCCCATTCCAATACCTACAGGCTGAGAGTTATGTGACAAAGATAATAACTCATTTTCCTGAATGGGAGTGGGATCCATAGCTGCTTAAATGGTTCGCTAAACCTAACATCTCATCTGGCCAAATAGCCTCCAATTATAAATTCATCTATGTTGCCCTAGACTATGAGAAATCCCAACTTTCACTAACAAAATGGCAGATCGATGATCCTGCCTTATCATACAACACTATCTTGAAAGCCCTGGACCAAGCCCACAAATTTCTCCCTTCAGCTCGCTTCCTTGAAATGAGATTGAAAATATGTCATAGATCCTATTTAACCCCCCAGAAGGGTCACAGACTGGGACTGTACACAACCTCTGAGTGCTTTAAATGCTGCTCCCCGGAGGCTAATCTATTCCATTGCCTGTGGACATGCCCGATTATTCAACCTTTCTGGACCAGAATACAACAATTTACCACCACACACCTGACAAACTTTGCTCCTAATGAGACTCTTTGGGCCATCTTTGGATACCTAGAGCCAGATAAATACACATGCTCCCCGGGGGCCTGTAAATTGCTTCACATGGTGGCGGAAGCTGGTGTTAAGGCCATCTTACAGATGTGGATCCATGACCAAGCTCCTCCTTTTAAGATCTTTTTAGACGAACTGTTGTTCTTGTTTCAGATGGATTTGGCTGAGGCCTCTTTACACAGGGAAGAAAAGGTACAGTTCTTCTTTGAAACTTGGGAAAGTTTAATCTCTTTACTTCCACAACGCATTCGGGATCATATTAGAACTTGCTTTCAACCTACAGTATGATAACAAGAGCAACTACTATTGGGGGAAACGCCCGTGTAAAAATGTGTTAGATGGTGCCGCAGTGTAGCGATACATCTAGGTGTCAAGGGTCTGTTTCAGTGTCGATGGGTCCCGCACAACTTTTGAGAAGAGTATAAGGTTATACACCCCTGTTGGGTGGTCTATATGTAAGGAAAGAACCTATTTTGGGTGTCCTCTTTTCTCCCCTCCTAAGTTTTTGGTTTGTCTTTTGACCTGATGTACTTATACTTGAAATGTACATTCTGCTGTTTACCATCTTATAACAACCTTGTTATGCATATTCCAAATTATATTCGTATTAATTAAAAAAATAAATAAATAAATAAAAATTATGGGGAACCACATGCCATATTTTCATTTATTACTTAAATACGTGTACAGTAAGCAACACACGCAAAGCACTTATTATATATCGCATTCACATATTTCTATCTAGGTTTAGAAGAATTTTTATTTTGAAAACTATCTTTAAATGACAGAGAATTACTCTATGTAAAAGCTAGTGTTAAAATCATATTGCATATGGATTGCACTCCCATGTCATTCGCATGCTGGGTGAGAAAAATCCCATTGTACTTGCATGATATTTGCATGACACTTGTCCGACTTTTCAGGAACAACATCGGACCGATTTTTTTTAACGGTGATGGGTATGAGCCCTTACGGCACGTTCACATATTCAGTATTTGGTCAATTTTGTACAACAGTATTTGTAAGCCAAAACCAGGAGTGGGTCATAAAGGTAGAAGTGGCGCACATTTTTCTATTATACTTTTCCTCTGATTGTTCCACTGGTGATTTTGGCTTACAAATACTGAGGTAAAATACTGACCAATCCTGAACGAGTGAAAGTGGCCTTACATTGACCTCCGGTGCCGTTGATCTAATATCCGGTCGCTCCGGGTTCGATGATGTAATATCCCACAATAGCTCTGTACTGCAAGATATTAGATCTGTCAGTTTAGCGTTATTCAGATGCATATTTGTTTCATGTACAATAAAAATTGTATTACTTTGATCAGTAATTTTATCCAGAGATTCATTAGAGTGTCATCCAACTTTCATCTGAGCTTTATCAGTTTTTCTTGGATGAGAAAAAGAAAAAGCTTCTCTACCTTCGCCTATCAGTCCGTGAAAAATGGACAGCACGTGGATGGCATTCGAATGCGTTCTGGTTATTTCACGGAGCCATAGACTTGCATTGCCAATTTTGATTCAACAATCAAATCATTATCAGACAGATCTCCACAATTTGCGCAAATCCAGGAGTGGGAGAAAAATGCAGAAGTGGAGCATGTTTGTTAAACGTTTCCTCTAATTGTTCCACTCCTGATTTTGGCTTACAAATAGTGATGTAAAATACTGACCAAATACGGAACATGGACTTAAGGGCCACATGCTGGCCTGGCCCGCCTGTTTGAGACCCCCCTAACAAATCCTGTAGATAGGAACTAAAGGGGTTGTCTGGCAAAAACAAGGGAATCTGTTATGTCATTTGTATCATGTAGACTGTCCCCAGGTCATAATTAGTGATGCAATGCACATCACTAACATGCTTTTTTAATGAAAATCGGCGCTATAATCTGGTGGAATAATACATATTAATCTGTATGTGTATTGCAACAACTACTGTGTGCTGTTTCATATGTTGTGCATATTGTGAGGTTGTTAACAAAGTTGTGTTCTAAAAAAAAAAAAAACTCACACAGACAGGATGCCCCCTCCTTCTCTTCCTGTATTGTTGTTTTATGGTTTTGATTTCCTCATGCTGCAGTAACACCAGACTCCATGCTGTGCCTATGCTGGATATGAATAAACCTACATTCTGTGTTCTAAACTCTGGATGTCACGCGGATTAATCCTCTGCTAACAGGTTATGGGCCCAGATGTACCAGATGTACCAGAGTCCCCAGATTCACAGATCCCCAGAACACAGAGGAAAGAAAAGAAAGAAAGACAGCAAACTGAGAAGAAGCAAAGATGGCCACCAGCAGCAGCTCCATGAAATTTACAGTGCCAAGTCTCACTAACCAGAATTATCAATCCTGGAAATTCAAAGTGAAAATGCTGCTGATAAGAGAAACTATGTGGAAATACACACAGGAGCCTATACCTGACCCAGTGCCACAGGAGTGGACAGAGATGGATCAGAACGCAGAAAGTACCATATCACTCAGTATAGATGATGACCAGATTGTGCATGTGTGTAAATGTAATACTGCAAAGGAAATGTGGGAGCAGTTGCAAAAGGTACATGAGAGGATAAATTTAAGCAATAAGCTCTATCTCATGAGAAAGCTGTACCAGTCTAAGCTACAGAAAGGCCATGATATGCAGGATTACATAGGAAGTGTTCTGGAAGTTGTAGAACGCCTGAGAGGCATTGGGGAAGATCTAAAGGACTTTCATGTGGCCGCATTACTGCTTAGTGGCCTTCCAGAGAACTATGATACGCTTGTAACCGCACTAGATGCGCGTCCAGATGATGAGCTTACACTGGAGTATGTCAGGGGGAAGCTCATAGATGAATATAAGCGAAAGGCAGAAGGTATAAACAGTAGGATATGCAACACAGAATCTGCTTTACAGACACAAAACCTAACTGATAACAGGAAGCACACAAAAGAAACACGTGAATGTTTTGTTTGCAAGAAATCAGGACATTTGAAAGCTGACTGCAGAGTCTGGAAAGCTAGAATGAATCAGCTGAAAAAGCAAAGCAGTCATCAAAGGGTTAAAAGTGCTGTATCTGGAGAAAATGATTCTATGAATACTGAAACTGCATTTACTGTCAGTGCAAATACATCAAAGCATGCATGGTGTATAGACTCTGGAGCAACTAGTCACATGACTAATAACAGAGACTTCTTTTCTAAGCTTGACCAAAGTAAATCAGAGAAAGTGATCATGGCTAATGGTCAGTACATGACTTCAGAAGGCATAGGAGATGGATATATTGATTGTCAAATCTCACCAAAACAAAGCAGGAAGATCCCAGTAAAGGATGTGCTGTATGTGCCTAGTCTTGAAAGTAATCTACTATCTGTGAAGAAACTCACAAAACAAGGAAATGAAGTTACATTTAAGCATGATAGCTGCATCATCTCAAAGGAAGGTCACACACTAGTAGAGGGAAACATCACAGATGAACTTTATCAGCTGAAATGCAAAGAGTGTGTGTATACAGCGCAACAAGAAGAGCATAAAAACTGTATTCATGTGTGGCATAGGCGTCTGGCACACAGAGACCCAGAAGCAATAAGAAAGTTAGTCAAAAAGCAACTAGCTGAGGATATTACAATTGATCTATGTAACCAGACAATGAAGTGTACTAGCTGCATCAAAGGGAAAATGTCTAGGAAAGCTTTTCCTAAGAGAATTAGTACAACAACAGCACAGCCACTAGATTTAATACACACAGATGTCTGTGGTCCAATGAGCACTCTGACTCCAGGGAAGAAGAGATATTTTCTCACATTTATTGATGATCATTCAAGATATACAGTTGTCCACCTGCTTCACAGCAAGAAGGAAGTTCCAGAGAATCTTGAAATATACCTAGCTGAAGTATATAATAAATTTGGAAGAATGCCAAAGATTCTACGTGCAGATAATGGGACTGAATATACAAGTAATGAGACACAGAGCATTTTAAAGAAAAATGGAATTCTATTTCAGACCACTGTACCGTACAACCCAGAGCAAAATGGTGTCGCGGAAAGAAGGAACCGAACACTATGTGAAAGTGGAAGAAGCATGTTATTTGATGCAAATCTGCCCACAGCATATTGGGGTGAAGCAATCATGACAGCTTGCTATCTTCAGAACAGACTACCAGGTAAAGCTACAGAGAAAACTCCATTTGAGCAATGGAATAGCAGAAAGCCAAAACTACATCACATAAGAATATTCGGAAATAAAGCATTTGTACATGTTCCCAAAGAAAAGCGAAGTAAGTGGGAATCTCACGCTAAGGAAGGTATCCTGGTAATTTACAGCGAAACCCAGAAAGGTTATAGGATTCTACACCCAGAAACAAACAAGGTCACAATAAGTAGAGATGTAGTGATTGATGAGAACTTTGTATCACCTAACTTTTGTGACATCACTCCAGTAGTCCAGCTGAAGTCACAATTACAAGACAGCAACAAAGAGGATGTAGAGGTCTGGCTGGATTCTTCAACTAATGAAGGAACAACAGAAAAATCAGGTGAATCTGAAATCAGGAGATCGTCAAGATCAAACAAAGGTATACCAGCTAAACGTCTATCCTACATTGTCAAGACACTACCTGAATCAGAGCCGCAGTCATGGGATGAAATGCAAGCACTACCTGTCCATGAAAGAACAAAGTGGATCGATGCCGCTAATGAGGAAATCAAATCGCTTCATCAACTCCAAACTTGGAAACTCACCAAGCTACCACAGGGCAAAAAGGCAATCAAGTGCAAGTGGGTCTTCAAAACCAAATATGACTCTGAAGGTAAAGTCCACAGATTCAAAGCAAGGTTGGTCGCAAAAGGATATTCTCAAAAGTATGGCGAAGATTACGATGCTACATTTGCTCCAGTCACTAAACAGACCACGTTCAGAGCTTTGTTAGCTGTAGCTGCTGTACAAAAGATGTATGTCAGACATTTGGATATAAAAACTGCCTTTTTAAATGGTGACATTGAGGAGGACTTATACATGACTCAACCTGAAGGTTATGTAAAAAGAGGTGAAGAGAATCTTGTTTGCAAACTACAAAAACCTCTCTATGGTCTTAAGCAATCAGCAAGAGCATGGAACACCAAGATGAATAAAGTCTTGTTGGAAGAAGGATTTAAAAGAGGTCAAGCAGATCGGTGCTTATACACAAAATATACAGATGGAAAGTGGATGTATATTCTCTTATATGTGGACGACGTGATTGTTGTTCATCAAGACGATGCAGAAATTGGAAAAATGACTGAAATTCTGAATCAGCACTTTGAAACAAAAGACCATGGAAGTGTGACATAATATCTAGGAATCCAAATCCAGAGAGAGGAAGATGGAAGTTTTCTTCTAAACCAAAGTGCAAAAATTAATTTGATTCTGAATCAGTTTAAAATGTCAGAGGCCAAAGGTATATCAACCCCAATGGAACCATCCTACCTGAAGCTGGAAGGAGAAGATGACCTGTTGCCTAACAATGAGAAATATCGTCAGGCAGTGGGGGCACTTCTATACATATCAACTATGACTCGACCGGATATCACAACAACAGTTGGAATCCTTTGCAGATATGTGGAAAAACCGCGCCAAAGAGACTGGAATGCTGTTAAGAGACTTCTCCGATATTTGAAAGAAACGCAAGATGTAAATTTAAAACTATCTGCAGCAGGAGATCTAGAACTTACCGGCTATGTAGATGCGGATTGGGCTGGTGATTCACGTGATCGTAAATCCACAAGTGGATACTTGTTTAAAGTTGGAGAAAGTTCAATCTCCTGGTCTAGTAGGAAACAAGTGTCTGTTGCCTTGTCATCTACAGAAGCGGAGTATGTGTCCGCAGCCTATGCAAGCCAGGAGGTTGTTTGGCTAAGACAATTGATGGACGATCTTGGCAAACCGTCAACTCAGCCGACGGTAATTTATGAGGACAACCAAGGATGCATTAAACTTGCATGCAGTGAAAAGATCAGTGCTAGAACCAAGCACATTGACGTCAAGACATCATCATCTACGTGATTTGATAGATCGTGGCATAATTCAGTTTGTCTATTGTGAAACTGATAAGATGGTAGCTGACATTATGACAAAGCCATTGCGACGAGCTAGGTTCCAAGAATTGAGAACCACAATGGGACTAAGAGGATAAGTAGTTGTTGAGTGGGGGTGTTGGAATAATACATATTAATCTGTATGTGTATTGCAACAACTACTGTGTGCTGTTTCATATGTTGTGCATATTGTGAGGTTGTTAACAAAGTTGTGTTCTAAAAAAAAAAAAAAACTCACACAGACAGGATGCCCCCTCCTTCTCTTCCTGTATTGTTGTTTTATGGTTTTGATTTCCTCATGCTGCAGTAACACCAGACTCCATCCTGTGCCTATGCTGGATATGCATAAACCTACATTCTGTGTTCTAAACTCTGGATGTCACGCAGATTAATCCTCTGCTAACATAATCATATGTCAAAACCACTATATATAGTTATATCTTACTTGCTCGTTCAGTCATAGGGGTGTTCATTACTGTATTCAGTCATGGTAGTCGCCGCCCACTCAATTTGAATTTTGTCCCAGTGTTTGCGGTGACGTCACCTAAATCCTCGCATTCAAATCCCGCGCTTATGCACTGTTTAGTCGGAGCCACGCTTGCGCAGTGTGTGTGTCATAATCCGCACTTGCGCAATGTGTATTTTTAAGCTCATTATCCATCGTCTCTCTGCGCGTGCGCCGTGACGAGCGGCTCCCCATGCGTGCACAGTGCAGCTGTGTTTAGTTCACAGCTTCACTGCGCACGCGCGGGGTAGCCGATGGACAATGAGCAAGTGCGGCTTAAAAATACACATTGCGCAAGTGCGGATTATGACACACACACTGCGCAAGCGTGGCTCCGACTAAACAGTGCATAAGCGCGGGATTTGAATGCAAGGATTCAGGTGACATCACCGCAAACACTGGGACAGAATCCAAATTGAGTGGGCGGCGACCACCATGACTGAATACTGTAATGAACACCGCTATGACTGAACGAGCAAGTAAGATATAATATATATGATACAAATGACATGACAGGTTCCCTATAAGCTGTGTAGTTAACGTGGCCTAGTAATCAGAGGTTTAGTCGATCAGCTCCACGACATGTTTTCCACGTTCTGAGGAACGCTTTACATATTATATTGAACATACTGGCCAAGTTGACTTCTTTTTTCCTTATTTATGTCTCCTTATTGTCTAGGGACCACGGAGAAGGAAGATTTGCACAACCAAACCTCTACTGTACCCTTTATCCATGTTTAGTAATGGGGTGCAGAATACAGGCTGAATTGCTCCTGTCTAAACCTTCATTTCTTGTTGTCTGTCATATCCAGATAATCACCAAATTCCAGGAAATACTTTCCACAGACCCCAAAAGTACAGAGCCAAATCCTGAGTAACAACAGACAGAAGTGCCAAATCCTGAGTGACAACAGATGGAAGCGCCAAATCCCGAGTGACGCCACACGGAAGCGACAAATCCTGAGTGACACCACACAGAAGCACCAAATCCCGAGTGACAACAGACGGAAGTGGCAAATCCTGAGTGACACCACAGCGAAGCACCAAATCCCAAGTGACCTCACAAGTAAGCGCTGAATCCCGAGTGACACCACAAGGAAGCACCAAATCCCAAGTGACATCACAAGTAAGCGCTGAATCCCGAATGACACCACAAGGAAGCGCCAAATCCTGAGTGACAAATCCCAAGAGACACCACACGGAAGCGCCAAGTCTAGAGTGACACCACACGGAAGCGCCAAATCCCGAGTGACAACATGGTAGCATCTAGATTAGAGTTGATTTTTTGAGAGAATGACGTCACCGGAAGGGGCGGGGCCTCCTCAGTCCCGGTCAGATCTGATATCAGAGTGCAGTGTTGTGCTGCGGTGCTGATGATAAGGCTGTGTACACACGACCCTGAGTGGACTGAGGTGCAGCATACTGGAGCTGTGTGCAGATGAAAATCATGGCTTTTATTTTTTTTTACATTTAGAACTAAGTGTAAGTGTTTAAGATTGTATTTTGAGGGCATAAAAAATGCATCATGTGACTACTTGGGGTTGCATGTCATTCCGAAGCTGCAAGCACGGGGCTGCTTATTCTGGGCTTTCACAAGGAAGGGGAGTATGTTGGGGGGTTTTCACAGGGAAGGGGAGCATGTTGCGGGTGACGCGCCCCCTGGGCCGTGGGGTACTCGGTAGCCGGGCCGGTCGGTGCTGGGGGTGTCACGGTGGCAGTGGACCGGTCCGTGACCCAGGTCGGTCAATTAAACGAAAAGTAAAAGGGGAATAAAGTTTTAGAGATAATGTTCGTGGCGCCACCTGTGGTATGCGGCTATATGGGGCCGCCGCTGCGGTGCAGATCCACTGGAGCTGATGGTGACGCAACAGAGTTGGTTCAGCTCTCCACAGGTAGAGCTAAGCTCCAGGGCAGTGTAGATCATTTGAAGAGTAGGTGTTGTTGGCTGAGACAGTGTCGTGCAGGGCTGAGGGCGCAGGTAATGAACAGACAACACATTAATGGCAGACCGGGGCACGAGTACTAGCTGGTAGTGGAGGTCCGGGCGGCCTGGAAGAAAGTTGGGGATCCACCTTGCCAGGTGGAGTTGTAGGCCTTCCCTCTGCGCTATTCTCTTTGGCCCTGCTTGAAGCTATGCTGCGGCCCTCGTCCCTGAGTTAAACGTCTTTTTCCTCACCCAGATAGCAGGCAGCTGGGGCCTTCCTCAAGTGTCGCTGCCACGTGGCAATGCTGGGCCCTATGATGCTGCTGTGCCGCCAGGCATCTGGTGGGGCCAGGAGACCTGCAGTCTCCTGCCCTCCGGATTCTGCTGCTGGGCCTTCAGTGCCCCACAAACACGGACTCCGGTGTCTGTTTCCTTTGCGCTTCTCTCTGGGGTGAGCTTGTCTACAGCTCCCTTCCCCAGGTCCTTCCTCGTCGCTGCCTTGTCTCCAACTCCTCACCGCTCACTCTTACTAACCCCGCCTGAAGAATCCAGTTGTTAAGGGGAGGAGCTCCCCTTTCTGGTCTGGAGCCAGGAAAGTGTTGTATGCTGGTATACCAGATTAGGGGAGCCCTCCTTTCTTCCAGGCATGGCATCCTCCCTTGTGAGGGAGGCAATGCCACTGTGGCAACCGGACCCCTGGAGTGCCACATTCCCCCCTAGTTAAACTCAGTACTCCCGGACTGAGGACACCTTTAGAATTAACAATTAACAACAAGAACAATTCTCATTACCAACAATTTCTAAAGTCTCAAAAAGCAAAAATCACAAAAACCCAACAAAAATTGGTAGCAGTCATTGCGGCGCTTAGACTTTATGCCACTATCCGGGAATTGTCTTTTTCCAGGCACTTGAAGATTGGTTGGTGGAAACCGCCTCAACCCACTTCGTGTATCGTCCCTGGGCGTGGCTTCAGGGCACTCTGTCGGTGGGCCTGGTTTTCGGCCACGCCTGCGGTTTATTTTCAAGGCTAACAATTAACTTTATTCAACATTGTCCTGACCACACCTAGTCCTTTGGTCCATTTGTTCATAAATTTAATAACTATATACACTCACTTTTATCACACTTTAGTCCCTATAACGGGCAGGGAGCTGACCTATGGTACTATGGGTTGATCTATGCAGTACATTTGCTGCCAATGACCTACTCGGGTCTCTAGTGTCTACCGCTGGTGCGTTGGGCTCAGTGTGGACTACACTACAGTTAGTCTGAGGTGACACCGGTAGGCTTGGTAGTCTTCTACGACTTCTTTGACTCACCATGGGTATGACAGATTCACCGCTAGCAGGAGGTGGATTCACTTGTTCCACTGCTGATGAAGCATCTGTTTCAGGGGCCGACTGGTCTCTCTGCTGTTCTAGACTCTCTGCGGCTTCCGGTAAGGCTACTTGGGGAAAGGTCAGGACAGGTACCACGATTGCTTGGTTCACTTGCCTCCAAGACCGGGGAAATTCTCCAAGGATGGTTTGAACCGTCTCTTCCACCTTTTCTGTGTGTTGGGGACTGTTTTGGTCTTCCTCTTGGTGTCTCAATTGATCGGGGTATATCTTCAGTTGGTCTCTTGAGACTGCCGCGAAGTCTCTCCTCCATCTTTACTGATGAGGCACACCTTGGTGTTGTCGAAATTTGAAGGTAAGACAGTGTATGACTCAACCTCTCACTGTTCATCTAATTTGTGAACTCGTCTCTTCCTTTTGAGTACCTGTTCTCCAGGTGACAAGGGAACTGCCGGTGTGTGCTGATTATAAGTTCTCTCCTGCCTCTGTCTCGTCTGGGACAAACTTCTCTCTATACATTCTTGCACCTTGCGGCATTGTTGCTGCCGCTCCGTATCCCAATCTGCATCTGATGATGTCGTCTCAGGTGTTAAAACTCCCATGTCTAAGTCAATGGGTAGCTTGCCAGGTCTTGCCCTCATCAGGTAGGCGGGTGTACAGTTGGTGGAGTTCACTGGGTTGTGGTTATATAGGTCTACCAAATCCGGTAACTTCTCTGGCCACAGGCTACGTTCTTCAAGGGGCAACGTCTTCAACAGGTCTATTACCACCTGGTTCATTTTCTCGCACAACCCGTTGGTCTGGGGATGATACGGCGTCGTCCTTATTTTCTTGCAGCCGTTCAAGTTACAGAATTCCTGAAACACTTCTGCTTCAAAGGATGGACCTTGGTCGGTCAGCACTCGTTCAGGGTAACTGTACGGGCGACAAAAGTGCTGTTGAAACACTTTGGCTGCCGTCTTAGCCGTCTGATCTTTCACTGGCACTACTACCAGGAACCGAGAGTAGTGGTCTACTATGGTGAGAGCGTAGACATAGCCTGACCGACTTGGGGCTAGCTTCACGTGGTCCAAGGCTACCAGTTCAAGTGGTTGTTTGGTGATTATGGGCTGCAGGGGAGCCCTCTGGCTATCACGGTCTTTCCGTCTCAGGTTGCATGGACCACATGCTCGACACCATCTCTCGATTCCTTTTCTTATGTCAACCCAGTAGAATAGTTCACGTAGCACGACTTCCAACTTCTTCCACCCGAAGTGTCCTGCTCCATTGTGGTACGCCTCTAAGACCATTGGCGCATCCCTCCTCGGGACTACCACCTGCCAGACCAGTTTGTGTGTCCGGGAGTTGATGCTTCTTCGACACAGCTTACCCTCGTAGATGAACAGCTTGCCCTTCTCCTTCCACAACTGTTGGGCCTCCTGTGGAGCATCTGGACCAGGGTGCGAGTCAGCTTGTGTCAGCAACTCCTTTACTAGGTGAAAAGCTGGGTCGCTATCCTGCATCTCTGCCCATCCATGGTGGGGAAATGGGTTAAACATGGCCTCTCTGTTGGTGGAGCGCTTGTCCCTCACACAGTGGGAGCACTGGGTCACCCCGTGACAATGAAAAGCCGGTAGCTCTATCTCCTCCAGCTCTTCCGGGTCTTCTCCCCCATCTGGCAAGTTGGGCATCCTGGACAGAACATCAGCAGTAGTGTTTTTATGCCCCGCCTAATACTTGGTAAACTCGTAGTTGGACAGCCGGGCCATCCATCAATGCTCCAGCGCATCTAACTTTGCCGTTTCAAGGTGGGTCAGCGGATTATTGTCTGTGAAAATTGTAAACTTCGCTGAAGCCAGGTAGTGTTTGAAGTGCTCTGTTACAGCCAAGATGGCACAGGTGATTTTAATTAGCAGGAGACTGCAAAGAGGGTCTAGCCTATTTTTGCTCTCATTTGAGAGCTTGAGGAAGGTGAGTCACAATGCTCCCTTCTTGTGGTGTTGGTGCAGTGTGTCGGCCATTGTTGCTGTGGTTTTGTGCTTGTGGGGCGGCGTGGCCTGGAGTCGGTCTTGCAGCATGAGTGCTGTGAGGCACCAGGCCGCCCGCCCTGCTGGTGCATTGTCACTGTGGCGGTGGTTGGCGCACGGCTCCGCTCTCGTTCAGGTAGGAAATGTTAAGACCCACTACGAGGTTTGCCGTGACGTGGCAGTGGGCTTCATACAGTCTGATCAGAATGTTAAACTAAGAACCTCATGTTCAGTTATATATATTTTTGCCGAGAGGCATTAGATCAAATGTATGATTTTTGGAGGTGCGGTCCATGCTCCTTTTCTTGCACAGCCAAGATTTTGGCTACAAACTCCAACTTAAAGGAACTATAGTTATAGGGATTCCTTTCCATGGGACGGAGCTTCCTGCTGGCGTAAGCAATCATTCTCTTTCTGCCCTGCTGTACCTGGGACAGCACCGCTCCCAATCCCACGTTGCTGGCATCCGTATAGAGTATAAAGGTTTGGCCATAGTCGGGGCAGACCAGGACTTCGTCTCCCGTAAGAGCCACTTTCAGTCGAGTGAAGGATTCGTCTTCTGTTTTACCCCATTTGAACGAAGAATTCGGGTTCTTGACCTTCTTGGACTGGCCCACTAAGAGGTCCTGCATGGGTGTCGCTATCTTGATGAAACCCTTGATGAATCTCCTGTAGTAGCCTACCAGCCCGAGGAACTGCCGCACTTCCTTGATAGTGGAGGGTCTAGGCCAATCCTTGATCACGGTGACTTTTTCAGGGTCTGGTGCTACACCTTTGGCGCTTACCACATGGCCTAGGTACTGCACTTTGGGCTTCAACAGGTGGCACTTAGACGGCTTTACTTTCAGGCCAAAACCAGATAGGGCTTTGAACACCTCGGCCAGGTGCTCCAGGTGGTCTTCGTACGTCTTTGAGTAGACGATTACTTCGTCCAGGTACAGCAGAACGGTTTCAAAGTTTTTGTGTCCTAGGCAACACTCCATTAACCGCTGTAATGTTCCCGGGGCGTTGCAGAGCCCGAATGGCATGCAGTTGAACTCGCAGAGGCCCATTGGTGCCGTAAACGCGGTCTTCTCTCTGTCCGCCTCTGCCACGGGAACCTGCCAATACCCACTGGTGAGATCTAGAATGGAGAAATAGCTAGCGGATCTCAGTGCAGCTAATGATTCCTCAATTCTGGGTAATGGGTAGGCGTGCTTATGTGTAATGCGGTTAATCTGCCTATAATCAACACACATCCTCATTGTATCATCTTTCTTTCTAAAGAGGACTAATGGAGCTGCCCAGGGGCTTCAACTATCTCTGATCACCCCAGCCTCCTTCATCTCCCGTAACATTCCCATGGCACATTGGTAGTGAGCTGGGGGTACAGGCCGGTACCTCTCTTTAATGGGCGGATGATCTCCTGTGGGGATATGATGTTGGACCCCTTTTACCTGCCCAAAATCTAGTGGGTGTTTGCTAAAGACTCGCTCATATTCTTGGACCACCCGGTACACTCCATGCTTTTGGTGCAAAGGGGTGGAGTCAGTGCCTACTTGTAGCTTCTGACACCAATCCTCCATCTGCTCCTTGGGGTCATTGTCTTCTGCCTGTTTGGACGGAGGCAAGGGTTCCACTGGGAACCAGTGTCCAGCAATGCGTTCATCGGGATGCCATCAAGCACGACAGGTAGGACCGGTCGTCCCTCCACGTACTTGTCTCGCCAGCTTTGTGGGCCTGGTCGTCTTACTCCTGGGGGTTGGCCCTCTGCCCCAGGGGTTGCTCGTTTAAATTGCAGAATCTTGCGAGGTGCCCCGTCTTTTGACAGCGGCAACAGATGAGTTGTCCATTCTGGTCGTAGCGACCACTGTTTCTCCCTGTGGTCGGTGGAATCCTTCTCTGCCGTCGCCACGGGACGTCATCTGGACTGGAAGCCACCAGGATCCTTTCCTTTGGAGACGCTTTCATGGCCTGCACGGTTTTGGTTAGTGTAGCCACACTTTTGCTCAGCTCCTGGACCTGAAGTCGTAGGTCTGAAGATGGGTCATTATCTAGGGTCTGCGCGTCAGTCTCCACAGGTGCCAGGGAAAAGGACGCCACCTCCTGGTGGTATGTGATAGCTGGGCGCCGGAGGGATGCAGTGCCACTTGGGGTTGATTCTCGCAGCACCTGGATGGCCCCGGTCTTTAAAGTGCGCAAAGTCTAGATCAGGGTTTTGCAGAGCCATAATGCGCAGCTGTGTCCGGTGAGTGCTAGACAGGAGCCCCTCAATAAACTGTTCGGTTAGCAATCTGTCCTCGTCTCGCACACTGTCAGGGTCTACCTGTTTAATGGCCCGCAGCACCTCCTGCAGGTTTAGAGCATAGTCCCGTACACTGTCCTGCACCCTTTCTTTGCACCCGTAGAACTTCATTTTAATCTCTGCTGCTGTGCGGGTTTCAAAGGTATCCTTTAACCGGGCCAGTATTTCCTTAACAGTGCTTTAGTCCCTCCCCGGCCAGAACTTCACCTCCCTCTGGGCTGCACCGATTAGCTGGCCTAGAAGGATGCTGACTTTCTGATCCTCAGACAGGGGGTACACTGGGAACAAACTACGCAGTCTCTCCTCAAAGTCACTCAGGGTGTGCGACTCCCCGGAGTACTGGGGCAACCACGCCACCCCTGGTATATACGGCATTGATAACGGCATTACAGTGGCGGCGGTCGAGCCCACGGCTGAATCCTCTCCCAGGTTGGGCATCTACCTCCCCCCCTAGTGAACCTCAGCCAGGTCCTGGGTGTCTGCTGGCGTACCAGTATGCTGCACTGCAGGCGAGAGTGAGCGCTTACCTGGTGGTTCCGGATCGGGGCCCCCTGCTTCCCCTCAGCTGATGGCAAATGACGTCATGATACAGTTCAGCAAAGTCTATGGCACACAGTACCCGGTTATACCGGGGTTCGGATCCTGTTCGTGACGCCAAGTATGACGCGCCCCCTGGGCCGTGGGGTACTCGGTAGCCGGGCCGGTCGGTGCGGGGGGAGTCACGGTGGCAGTGACCCGGTCCGTGACCCAGGGCGGTCAATTGAAGGAAAAGTAAAAAGGGAATAAAGTTTTTAGAGATAATGTTCGTGACGCCACCTGTGGTATGCGGCTATATGGGGCCGCCGCTGCGGTGAAGATCCACTGGAGCTGATGGTGACCCAGCGGAGCTGGTTCAGCTCTCCACAGGTAGAGCTAAGCTCCAGGGCAGTGTAGATGATTTGAAGAGTAGATGTTGGCGGCTGGGGCAGTGTCGTGCAGGGCTGAGGGCGCAGGTAATGAACAGACAACACATTAATGGCAGTTTCCTCTAGCTTTACTTGCGGTTTGTCAGAGCAGACCGGGGCACGGGTACTAGCTGGTAGTGGGGGGCCTGGAAGCAACTTGGGGATCCACCTCGCCAGGTGGAGTTGTAGGCCTTCCCTCTGCGCCCTTCCCTCTTTGACCCTGCTGCTTGAAGCTATGCTGCGGCCCTCGTCCCTGAGTTAAATGTCTTTTTCCTCACCCGTATGGCAGGCAGCTCGGGCCTTCCTCAAGTGTCGCTCCCACGTGGCAATACTGGGCCCTATGATGCTGCTGTGCCGCCGGGCATCTGGTGGGGCCAGGAGACCTGCAGTCTCCTACCCTCCGGATTCTGCTGCTGGGCCTTCAGTGTCCCACAATCACGGACTCCGGTGTCCAGTTCCTTTGCGCTTCTCTGGCATGAGCTTGTCTACAGCTCCCTTCCCCAAGTCCTTCCTCGTCGCTGCCTTGTCTTCAACTCCTCAACACTCACTCTTACTAACCCCGCATCCAGGTTCCAGTTGTTAAGGGGAGGAGCTCTCCTTTCTGGTCTGGAGCCAGGAAAGTATTATTGACGCGCCCCTGGGCCTGTGTCGCGCTGCGTTGCGCATGCGGGAGCCTACCCGGAGCCGGATCAGTGGAGGGTTGTAGTCTCGTGGCGGTGACCCGGTCCGTGCCCAGGGAGTCAAACTAGACGGCAGTCTATTAGTAGTAAATAGTTGATGACTACGCCACCCGTTGAGTGCAGCCAGGGAGCTGCTGCTGCAGGGCAGACCGCTGAGGCCGGTGGTAGGATTGTGCAGCGTGATAGTATAACCCCCAACGGGAGGGGTATGGCCTCAGGGCAGCCGACGTGGATGATGGGGGTAGCAGGAACCACTCAGAGGTGGTACGGTGTAGTTCAGGGTCTTTACTGGTAACAACGATAGACCCTCCCGGAGTACTTGCTAGCAAACGGGGCCTGGTCAGTCTTTGAGCAGATGGGATCTCCCCTGGCCAGGCGTAGTTGTAGGCCTCACAAACTGACTGTACTCTTCTGGCTACCTTGCTAGAAGCTGATGTAAGTAGCCCACGTCCCTGAGTGTACCGTGTGGTGCTCACCCGTATGGCCGGTGACTCGGGGCCTTCTAATGGCTTCCGCTCCACGATGGCGGTGCTGGTCCCACGCGTGTGACCGTGCCTTCGGGCTTCTGGGCCAGAGGACCTGAAATCCCCTGCCTGACGGATTCTGCTGCTGGGTAGAAGTTAGTCCCCACAGCCTCGGACTCCGGGTCCGGTAAAGAATCTTCTTAGTCAGGGCGAGCGCTGCAGCTGCCAGCCCCTGACTCCTTGGAACTCTCCTGTTTCCTATGCTGCTTCTTGTCTCCACTCTCCTTGTCTGACTCACCCTGCCTCAGCCCCGGGTTTTTACAGGGGAAGTTCTTCCCCTCCCAAGACTGGGCAGGAGGTGTGGCATGCACAGGATCCCTGACCAAAGGACCTCCCACCTGCTCTCAGACATAACATTACATTACTGTGGAAAACCAGACCCCTGGGGTGCCACATTCCCCCCTAGTGAAATTTAGTACTCCGGGACTAAACACATTTAGAAAAACATAACAAAGTATAACAATAACAACACAATAAGAAAAACACATAAGATGGTTGCGGCGTGTCCGCAACCGGGTGCAGTCTTTGAAGAAAAGCAAAGGTGTCCATTTCACCAACACAGGGAGACGTAACCAGGTAGGGGTCTGTCCTACCCCGAGTCCTTAACAGTCTCTAGTCCATCCTGGGTTACGCTCCAACTATATACAAGGATTCCCGGTAAATCCACCAAGGTTTCCTAAAAACAACTGGAAACACAAAATTATTCACAAGCAACAATACACAGAAAAACATAAATAAAACAATTTATACACTTTAAATTCTCCAGCGTGCGGGTAACTGGCCTCTAGTGGCCCGAGTGGACCTACGGAGCTGACTGTCTGGCCCTGAACTACAGGGTGTAGGAGCTGTCAAGGGTAAACTGGGCAGCTGTCTACCGGCTCTTTGTCTCACTAGGGGTACGGCAGGCTCACTATAAGCAGAGGGTTGATTCTCCTGTTCTGCTTGTGTGGAGTCTTCTGCCTCCTGGACCGGCTGTTCTTCCAGCTCTACCCGTTGCTCCGTAGGTTCTTGGGATGATGGTTGGAGGAAGGTGAGTACGGGTACCACAACTGCACCATTGACTTGAGTCCAAGACTGAGGGAAGTCCCCGAGCACGGTACTAACCATATCTTCCCTTTCTTCCACGGGTCGATGGTCTTCTTGTTCCTCTTCAGGGTTCCTCAGTTGTTCGGGACACTTCTTCAGGTGGTCCCGGGATACAATGGCTGTGGTTTCCCCTCCGTCTTTACTGATGGTACAGACCTTCGGGTTCTCGTGGCTTGAGGGCAGTACGGTGTACGGGTCCTCCTCCCACTGGTCATCCAACTTGTGGAGCCGTCTTTTCCTCTTCAAGACCTGCTCTCCGGGTACCAGGGGAACAGCGGGAGCATACTGGTTGTAAGTCTTCTCTTGTCTTTCCCTAGCCTGACAGAGACTTCGCTCCACGCTCTCTTGTACTCTCCGGTACTGCTGCTGCCTCTCTGTGTCCCAGTCTGTTTCTGGTGAAGTGTCCTCAGGTGTCAGGACTCCCATTTCCAGGTCAACAGGTAACTTACCAGGTCTCGCCCTCATTAGGTAAGCCGGGGTACAGTTGGTGGAACCTACCGGGATGTGGTTGTATAGGTCCACCAGATCGGGCAACTTCTCAGGCCACAGACTGCGTTCTTCCAGGGGCAATGTTTTTAGCAGATCCATTACCACCTGGTTCATTTTTTCACAAAGTCCATTAGTTTGCGGATGGTAGGGTGTCGTCCTTATCTTCCGGCAGCCATACAGATTGCAGAATTCCTGGAAGACCTCCGCTTCAAAGGCAGGTCCCTGGTCCGTCAGCACTTGGTCCGGGTACCCGTGTGGACGGCAGAAGTGCTGCTGGAAGGCTCTAGCTGCTGTTTGAGCCGTTAAGTCCTTGACGGGGACGACAACCAAGAACCGGGAGTAATGATCCACGATGGTTAACGCGTAGACGTAGCCACTTCTGCTTGGGGTCAGTTTTACATGATCCAAGGCTACCAGTTCCAACGGTTGCCGGGTGACGATGGACTGCAGGGGAGTCTTCTGGCTGGCCCGGTCCTTCCTTCTCAGATTGCACGGGCCACAGTCTCTGCACCACTTCTCGATGGTTCCCCTCATGCCTACCCAGTGGAACCGCTCGCGCAGCAGGAACTCCAGCTTTTTCCACCCGAAGTGTCCAGCTCCGTCGTGGTATGCCTCCATCACCATGGCTGCGTCTCTTCGTGGCACCACTACTTGCCAGAGTAGTTCATGCGTCCGGGAGTTGACCATTCTGCGGCACAACTTCCCCTTGTAAAGGAATAGTCGACTCTTCTCCGCCCATAGTTGTTTGGCTTCCTCCGGAGCGTCTGGTTCAAGTCGAGCCTCCGGCCGAGTCAGCATCTCCTTCACCAGTCGGACGGCAGGGTCGCTGTCTTGCGTTTCCGCCCAGTTGTAGTGGGGTAAGGGGTTCAACGTAGCAGCCTGTTTACCCCTTACCCGGTGGGAATACTGGATAGTCCCATGACGGTGGAACGCAGGGAGTTCAACTTCTTCCAGTCCCTCCGGATCTTCTCCTTCGTCCGGCAGGTTGGGCATCCTGGACAGGGCATCCGCGTTAGTATTGGAGCGTCCTGCCCGGTATTTGATTGTGAACTCGTAGTTGGACAGACGGGCCATCCACCTCTGCTCCAGGGCACCGAGTCTTGCCGTGTCCAGGTGTATCAACGGGTTGTTATCCGTGTATACGGTGAACCGGGAAGAAGCGAGGTAATGCCTAAAGCGCTCGGTGACTGCCCATACCACGGCCAGGAACTCTAGCTTAAATGAGCTGTAATTCTCGGGGTTCCTTTCGGTGGGTCGCAGTTTTCGGCTGGCATAGGAGATCACTCGTTCTCTCCCCTGCTGAATCTGGGATAGTACGGCTCCTAGCCCGATGTTACTGGCGTCGGTGTAGAGGATGAAGGGCTGGCTATAGTCTGGGTACGCCAAGATTTCATCCCCCGTGAGGGCCATCTTCAGCTGGCGGAAGGACTCTTCTTCTAGCTCTTCCCATTTGAAGGGCGGCTTCTGGTTCTTGGCCTTCCGGGACTGGCCTATCAGGAGGTCCTGCATAGGCGCTGCCTTTTTGGTGAAACCGGGAATAAACCTTCGGTAGTAGCCTACCAACCCTAGGAACTGCCGCACTTCTTTTACGCTGGAGGGGCTTGGCCATCCCTTAATTGCGGTGATCTTATCGGGGTCGGGAGCCACTCCGTCAGCGCTCACCACGTGTCCCAGGTATTGCACCTTTGGTTTCAGGAGGTGACACTTGGAGGGTTTCACCTTTAGGCCGTAACTCGCCAGAGCTTCGAACACCTCCGCCAGGTGTTTCAGGTGGTCCTCATAAGTTTTGGAGTATACGATGACATCGTCCAGGTACAACAGGACCGTCTCGAAGTTTCTGTGGCCCAGACAGCACTCCATTAATCGTTGGAAGGTTCCTGGGGCGTTGCAGAGTCCGAACGGCATGCAGGTGAACTCACTAAGTCCCATCGGGGTGGTGAATGCGGTCTTCTCCCGGTCCGCCTCTGCTACAGGAACCTGCCAGTACCCGCTAGTGAGATCCAAGGTAGAGAAGAAGTTAGCAGATCTTAAAGCAGCCAATGACTCCTCTATCCTTGGTAAGGGGTACGCATCCTTGTGTGTGATACAGTTGATTTTCCGGTAATCTACACACATCCTCATGGTGTTGTCTTTCTTTTTGACTAAAACTAGTGGGGCTGCCCAGGGGCTACAGCTATCCCGGATTACCCCAGCCTCCTTCATGTCTCTAAGCATCCCCTTGGCGTGTTGGTAATGTGCAGGGGGTACGGGTCGATACCTCTCTTTTATGGGAGGATGATCTCCCGTGGGGATGTGGTGTTCTACCCCCTTGACTCGCCCGAAGTCTAACGGGTGTTTACTAAACACTCTCTCATACTCTTGAACCACCCGATAGACTCCTTGTTTCTGATGTGAGGGAGTGGAATCAGTACCCAAATGTAGTTGCTGACACCAGTCCTCCATGTCTTTCTTAGAGCCGTTACCTTCCTCCGGGTGAGATGGAGGCAAGGGTTCCACAGATTGTATAGAATTTTGATTAGTGGTATATAATTTGGCTAGCGTGGCATACCGGGGCAGGTACACTTCCCTCTCCCCGATATTTATTATGCGAATGGGCACCCTCCCATGGCGTACATTGACCACCCCCCATGCTGTCAAAATGGTGGGCCTACTGTCTGAGTAAACTGGTTCTACCATTGCCTGGTAATCTCTTCCTCTCAGACCAATAGCTGCCCGGCACCAAATCATCATTTCACTTTTTGGGGGCATGGCAATAGGAAAAGGGTCACACATTCTTACGCTACCAATCTCACCTCCGGAGAGTTCCACTTGTTGCCGTTGCATCAGTGCCCGGATCTCTTTCTGGAGCACCCGCTGCTCGCCGGAGCTGGCGTTCTTGGCAACCTGCTGTAAAAGGAAAATCACCTCTGCAAGACAATTTTCAATTACGTTAGTTCCTAGAGTTATTTTTGGGTGACTCTCATGTTTATCAATATCTACAATGATCAGTCCCTGTGCGGCCAGTTCGACTCTACCGATTTTGAGGGCCACCTCCTTAAATCCGATCTGTGGCACGGGCTGGCCATTGCTGGCGATGATACTCAAGTCGTCGTCAGGGTAGTGGGTAATATCCGAGTCATTCCAGTACTGCTTGAAGAGCACGTACGGGATGGTGGTGACCTGTGACCCGGTATCCAGTAGGGCACTCATGGGAATGCCATCCAGTACCACAGGCAAGACTGGACGTCCTCCCACATATCTGTCGCGCCAGTTCGATGGGCCTGGTGATCTTTTTCCTGGGGGTTGGCCCTCTACCCCAGGTTGTGCCCGTTTAAAGAACAGTACCTTTCCATATGTCCGGGTTGATTGCAGCGGCGGCAGATGGGTCGTCCGTCCTCGCTGTATCGGTCACTGGGTCTTCCTCTGGCCGGTGGGGTCCTCCTTGGTCGACGCCACGGGATGTCCTCCGGTCCGGATGCCAGCTGGATCTTCCCTGGGGTGGAAACCTGTAAAGACTGCACAGTTCGGGTTAGCGCAGCAACGCTCTTAGCTAGCTCTTGGACCTGATGGTGTAGGTCTGGAGCCGGGTCATTGTCCAAAGCCTGCGCATCAGCTCCCACAGGCCCTGCTGACAAGGGCGCCGCCTCCTGGTAGTAAGTGGTAGTGGGGCGTCTGTGGGTCACAACGCCACCTGGTGCCGGTTCTCGGAGCACCCGGATGGCTCTGTCCTTGAACTGTGCAAAGTCCAGATGGGGATCCTGTAAGGCCATTGCCCGCAACTGGGTTCGGTGGGCATTGCAATATAAACCCTCTATAAATTGTTCAGTCAACAGCCTGTCCTCGTTTCCCACCCCATCAGGGTCGGTCTGCTTTATGGCCCTCAGGGCCTCTTGTAGGTTTAGTGCATAGTCCCTTATACTCTCATGCGCTCGCTGCTTGCACCCGTAGAATCTAAGCTTAATCTCGGCTGAGGTGCGGGTATCAAAGGTGTCCTTCAGCCGGGTTAGTATCCCTGCGACAGTCTTCCTCCCAGGTGGCCAGGATTTTACTTCCCTTTTGGCTGCCCCGGTTAGTTGGGCCACCAGGATGCTCACTTTTTGCTCTTCTGTGAGGGGGTACACCTGGAAGAGGCTATCCAGCTTTTCTCTAAAGTCATGCAGGGTATGTGACTCCCCTGAGTACTGGGGTAGCCAAGCTGCTCCCGGGATATAGGGCATGGTGAAGGGCATAACTGCAGCAGCGGTAGCGCTGGCGGGGGTTGGGGCAGTGAAGCTCTCCTCCGTATCCGACATCTTCCTCCCCCCTAGTGGACCGTGGCCTACCTTGCGATGATCCTCTTCCGTAGGCCGCGGCTCCGCAGTGGATCGTCAGGGTTGAGGACCTTCCGTCGCGCTCCTGTGACGTCGGCGTCTGCTGGGCTCCTTCCAGGACCTTACGCAACGTCCGGACGTGAGGCGGGGCTTCAGTTCTCGCGCGCTTTCGGAGTCCACGCCCCTCTTCTTCCCGCGCGGCGTCCCCAAGATGGCGTCCAACGGCGGGAAAACTCCACGGATGGCGGGAAGAAGGCCGAAGATGGCGCCGGATGGCGGGAAACTTCACCGATGGCGGGAAGAAGGTAGAAGATGGCGCCGGATGGCGGGAAACCTCCACGGATAGCGGGAATCTTCACCACTGGTAAGTTTGAACAGTCTTTGCTTTTCAGGCACGCAGTACCCGGTGGTTGCGGGCACGAAATCCTGCCGACTACGCCAAAGTTGACGCGCCCCTGGGCCTGTGTCGCGCTGCGTTGCGCATGCGGGAGCCTACCCGGAGCCGGATCAGTGGAGGGTTGTAGTCTCGTGGCGGTGACCCGGTCCGTGCCCAGGGAGTCAAACTAGACGGCAGTCTATTAGTAGTAAATAGTTGATGACTACGCCACCCGTTGAGTGCAGCCAGGGAGCTGCTGCTGCAGGGCAGACCGCTGAGGCCGGTGGTAGGATTGTGCAGCGTGATAGTATAACCCCCAACGGGAGGGGTATGGCCTCAGGGCAGCCGACGTGGATGATGGGGGTAGCAGGAACCACTCAGAGGCGGTACGGTGTAGTTCAGGGTCTTTACTGGTAACAACGATAGACCCTCCCGGAGTACTTGCTAGCAAACGGGGCCTGGTCAGTCTTTGAGCAGATGGGATCTCCCCTGGCCAGGCGTAGTTGTAGGCCTCACAAACTGACTGTACTCTTCTGGCTACCTTGCTAGAAGCTGATGTAAGTAGCCCACGTCCCTGAGTGTACCGTGTGGTGCTCACCCGTATGGCCGGTGACTCGGGGCCTTCTAATGGCTTCCGCTCCACGATGGCGGTGCTGGTCCCACGCGTGTGACCGTGCCTTCGGGCTTCTGGGCCAGAGGACCTGAAATCCCCTGCCTGACGGATTCTGCTGCTGGGTAGAAGTTAGTCCCCACAGCCTCGGACTCCGGGTCCGGTAAAGAATCTTCTTAGTCAGGGCGAGCGCTGCAGCTGCCAGCCCCTGACTCCTTGGAACTCTCCTGTTTCCTATGCTGCTTCTTGTCTCCACTCTCCTTGTCTGACTCACCCTGCCTCAGCCCCGGGTTTTTACAGGGGAAGTTCTTCCCCTCCCAAGACTGGGCAGGAGGTGTGGCATGCACAGGATCCCTGACCAAAGGACCTCCCACCTGCTCTCAGACATAACATTACATTACTGTGGAAAACCAGACCCCTGGGGTGCCACATTATATGCTGGTATACCAGATTAGGGGACCCCTTCTTGCTTCCAGGCATGGCATCATCCCTTGTGAGGGAGGCAAATCCACTGTGGCAACCGGACCTCTGGGGTGCCACACGGGGGTTTTACAGGGAAGGGTGACATGTTGCAGGGCTTTCACAGAGAAGGGGGGCATTTTGTGAGGCTTTCACAGGGAAGGGGGGCATGTTGCGGGGCTTTCACAGGGTAGGGGGGCATGTTGGGGGGCATGTTTGTGGGCTTTCACAGGGAAGGGGGGCATGTTGGGGGGCTTTCACTGGGAAGGGGGTCATGTTAAAGGGCTGCACAGGGAAGGAGGGCATGTTGGGGGCCTTGCACAGGGAAGGGGGTCATGTTGCTGGGTTTTCACATGGAAGGGGGTCATGTTTGGGGGCTTTCACAGGGAATGAGGCATGTTGGGGGCTTGCACAGAGTAGAGGGTCATGTTGTGGGGCTTGCACAGGGAAGGGGGGAATGTTGGGGGGCTTGCACAGGGTAGAGGATCATGTTGCAGGGCTTACACAGGGAAGGGGGTCATTTTGCGGGGCTTTCACAGAGAAGGGGGTCATGTTGCTTTATGTGGGCTTTCACAGGGAAGGGGGTCATGCTGTGGGGATTTCACAGGGAAGGGAGGCATGGTGGTGGGCTTTCACAGGGAAGGGGGTCATGTTGCAGGCTTTCACAGGGAAGGGGGTCATTGTGCTTGTAGCAGGGCTTTCACAGAGAAGGGGGGCTTGTTTGGGTGCTTTCAAAGGGTATGGAGGCATGTTGGGGGCTTTCACAGGGAAGGGGGGCATGTTGGGGGCTTTCACGGGGAAGGGGGTCATGTTGGGGACTTCCACAGGAAAGGCGGCATGTTGGGGGGGCTTTCACAGGGTAGGGGGTCATGTTGGTGGGCTTTAACAGGGTAGGGTGTCATGCTTTGGGCTTTTACAGGGTAGGGGGTCATGTTGGGAGACTTTCATAGGGAAGGGGGTCATGTTGGGGGGGCTTTCTTAGGGAAGGGGGGCATGTTGGGGGTTTTTACAGGGAAGGGCATTGTAGCGCCGGCGTCCCTGCCCTCTGCTAGGCAGGGACGCTGTTCCCCTCACCTCCCTGCTCCGTGCCCGGCGTCCTCCTCCCGCTCTGCTGGCAGCGCGCGCTCCTTCCCGGCCACTGTGCTTAGGGCGCGCGCGCGCGCTCTCCCTCCCTTTTAAAGGGGCCGCGCGCGCCGTCCTAAGGAGTCCCCGGCCAATGGCCGGAGGACTTCACCATATATAAGGCACCTCCTCCAAAATGGAGGTGCCCGAGCAATGTTGTTGCACTGTTCACTACTCTGCTTCAGCCCTCAGGTCCCGTTGCCAGTTACCTGCCAGATACCTGCCAGATTCCTGCCAGCTTGCTGTCTTATTCCTGCCTGATATTCAGCTACCTGCCTGCTTGCCTGAGGTCCGACGGTCTGCCTTCCAACTCCTGTCAGTCTGTCTATGGACCAGCTTGCCCGCTCACCTGGGAGCGCACATCTGCTACCTGTCTGCTAGCCTACCTGGAGGCTCTGCCGTCACGTGCTGTGACCACCTGCCTGTCCAGTGACTCCTGTCCGCTCACCTGGGAGCGTTCATCTGCTGCCTGTCCGTTAGCCTACCTGGAGGCTCTGCTGTCACGTGCTGTGACCACCCGCTTATCCAGAGACTCTCGCCCGCTCATCTGGGAGCGCTCTTCTGCCGCCTGTCTGTTGGTCTTCCTGGAGGCTCCGCCGTCACATGCTGTGACCACCCGTTTATCCAGAGACTCTCGCCTGCTCACCTGGGAGCTCAAGTCTACCATCAGCCGCCACAGGTCGTACCAACCCTTTACCCAGAGACTGCCCCGGTCACTTGCCGTGACCATCTGCCCGTTCTTCCAGAGACTGTCCCGGTCACTTGCCGTGACCATCTGCCCGTTCACCCAGAGACTGCCCCGGTCACTTGCCGTGACCATCTGCCCGTTCACCCAGAGACTGCCCCAGTCACTTGCCGTGATCTCCTGCCCGTTCTTCCAGAGACTGTCCCAGTCACCTGCTGTGACTGCCTGCCTGGTCGCCACCCGCTCCCTTACAAGGACCGCCCCCTTGTATAGTAGCTCAGAGGTTCCGCCTCCCAGACCCGTTACAGTTTGCTCGGGCCATGGAACCCGGTGGCACCCAAGCTCCCTCGCTCTCGGACCTCTGTCATGAACTGTCCCGTCAGAGGTCCCAACAGGAGTCCATCCTGGGTCACCTGCGGAATGTCAATTCTCGCCTGGACACTCTGACTGCTCCACCAGCAACCACCGCCAGTGCCATGACTCGCAACCCGGCAGCTCCGCTGCCCACCAATACCATGGTATCTTACCCCGGACCCCGGCTTTCTGCACCTCCTCGCTTCGGAGGCGACTCCGCCCAGGCTCGGGGCTTCATTAATCAGTGCACCCTGCACTTTGAACTATTGTCCCATCTCACCGGGGAGGCCCTGGCCTGGCTAAATCCTCTATGGGAGAGAGGAGACCCCCTGGTGTCCGACTTGCCTGCCTTCCTCACGGCTTTCCGGAAAGTCTTCGACGAACCCGGACGGAAGACCTCATCCGCATCATCTCTGCTACGCCTCCGTCAGGGAAGTCTCACCGTGGGCCAATATGCCATACGGTTCCGTACCCTTGCTTCGGAGCTGGCCTGGGATAACGACGCTCTGGTATCCGTCTTCTGGGAGGGTCTGTCCGGCCGTATTAAAGATGAACTTGCCGGTCGGGACGTTCCTACCACTCTCGATGACCTAATATCTCTTGCCACCCGGATTGACCTACGGTTCCAGGAGCGTGCCAAAGAGGTCACCCGTGAGAGGAGGTTTCCACGTCTAGCTCCTACTTTTCAGAAACCCGTCACTCCCTCCGTCTCTCCCCAGGTACACTCTCCTGAGCCTAAGCAGGTCGACCAGACCAAGATGGTCAAAACCCGTCAGGACTTACGCCGTGCCGAGGGGAGCTGCTTCTACTGTGGCAGTAAGGAGCACCGGATCCGTGCCTGCCCAGAGAGGTCGGGAAACGCCTGTGTCTAGGTTCGCTCAGAGAGGTCGACCTAGACAAGAATAAATCCTCTCCATCTCTGCTGCTGTCAGTTTCAATCGTCTGCGGGGAGAACCGTTATTTCGAACTAGCCCAACTGGACTCTGGAGCAGCCGGGAATCTTATTTCACAGTCCCTGGTAGAGAAATACCGCATCCCCACCAAACTTCTGGCTGTACCCTTGTCTGTTGCTGCCGTGGATGGGGGCCTCTTACCACGCCCCATCCAACTCATCACCGAATCCATTACTCTGCAGGTGGGAATGCTGCATTCTGAGAGTATCTCCTTTCATGTTCTGCGTGGACTCTCTCATGCCCTCTTGCTAGGTCTACCTTGGCTACAGAGACATGCACCCGTGCTTGACTGGCAGACCGGAGAAGTCCTTCGCTGGGGACAGGACTGCCATAAGACCTGTCTGGTTCCCGTCCATCCCGTCCGTCCTTCTCTTACCCCAGCTAATCTACCTGGACTTCCGATTCCTTATTGGTCTTATGCTGATGTCTTTAATAAAAAGGAAGCAGAGACACTACCCCCTCATAGACCATACGACTGCCCTATCGACTTGTTACCCGGTACTACTCCTCCCCGTGGGCGTATTTATCCATTATCCGCTGCTGAGACCCGGTCGATGTCCGAATATATTGAGGAGAATCTGGCCAGGGGATTCATCCGGAAATCTACCTCCCCGGCGGGAGCAGGCTTCTTCTTCGTAAAAAAGAAGGACGGCTCTCTCCGTCCCTGTATAGACTATAGAGGCCTTAACCAGATCACAGTGAAAAATAAGTACCCCCTTCCGCTCATTCCGGAGTTATTTGATCGTCTGAGAGGGGCTAGAATCTTCACCAAACTGGACCTCCGTGGGGCGTACAACCTGGTTCGTATCCGTCAGGGGGATGAATGGAAGACGGCATTCAACACCCGGGACGGCCACTATGAATATCTGGTAATGCCCTTTGGTCTCTGTAACGCTCCTGCTGTCTTTCAAGAGTTGGTCAATGACATCTTCCGGGACCTTCTCTACTCCTGCGTAGTGGTGTACCTGGACGACATCTTGGTCTTCTCTCCGGATCTCCAGACTCACCGGAGGGACGTTCGTCAGGTCCTGCTCAGGCTCAGGCAGAATCACCTCTTCGCTAAATACGAGAAGTGCCTCTTTGAGCAGACCTCGCTTCCGTTTTTGGGCTACATTATTTCTCAGACCGGCCTACGAATGGATCCAGAGAAACTGTCTGCCATCGAGAAATGGCCTCGACCGGAGGGGTTGAAGGCCATTCAGCGGTTCCTGGGCTTCGCCAACTACTACCGCCTCTTCATACCACACTTCTCTTCCCAGACTGCCCCAATTTCCGCGCTCACCCGTAAGGGTACTAATCCCAAAGAGTGGCCGCCCGAAGCAGAGGAGGCCTTTCTTTCCTTAAAACAGGCCTTCTCTTCCGCCCCGGTGCTGCATCGCCCGGACGGCAACAAGCAGTTCTTCCTGGAAGTTGACGCCTCCTCCTCTGGAGCCGGAGCGGTACTTACTCAAAAATCATCTTCCGGGAGAATGGTAACTTGCGGCTTCTTCTCTAAACTCTTCTCCTCCTCAGAGCGCAATTATTCCATAGGAGACCGAGAGTTATTGGCCATCAAACTGGCATTGGAGGAGTGGCGTTACCTGCTCGAGGGGGCTCTTCACCCGGTAATAATTTACACTGACCACAAGAACTTGGCTTACCTCCAGCATGCCCAGAGACTTAACCCGCGCCAAGCCCGGTGGTCCTTGTTTTTTGCTCGCTTTGATTTTGTTCTTCATTTTCGCCCGGCTGACAAAAACGTCAAGGCGGACGCCCTGTCTCGATCCTTTCTGGTGTCTGATCTCGAGGAAGATCCGAAACACATCATCGATCCCGCCAGAGTAATGCAGGTGGCTCCCGTGAGTCTAAATCGTCTCCCTCCCGGAAAGACGTTCGTATCAGTACCTGATCGGGAGAAGATCCTTCACTGGGGTCACTCGTCTAAACTGGCTGGCCATGCCGGTCAGAAAAAGACCCTCCAGCTTATTACCCGGCACTACTGGTGGCCTACCCTGCACAAGGACGTAATAGACTTTGTTTCTGCCTGTGTGTCCTGCGCCCGCAACAAGGTTCCGAGACATCTGCCAGCCGGTCGCCTCCTTCCGCTCCCAGTACCTGCTGCCCCCTGGCAGCATATAGCAATGGACTTTATAACTGACCTCCCAGTCTCTGCCGGTTGTACGGTCATTTGGGTGGTCGCTGACCGCTTCTCCAAGATGGCTCATTTCGTTCCCCTGCCAGGCCTCCCGTCTGCACCCGAGCTAGCTAAAGACTTTATTCATCACATCTTTCGTCTTCATGGCCTGCCCCTCCACATCGTGTCGGATCGTGGGGTACAGTTCACCTCACGCTTCTGGAGAGCCACTTGTAAACTGCTAGATGTCACCCTGGACTTCTCTTCCGCTTACCACCCACAGTCCAATGGTCAAGTGGAGCGGATCAATCAGAACCTGACCAGTTACCTCCGGCACTTCGTTAATGCCCATCATTCAGACTGGGTGGATCTCCTACCATGGGCCGAGTTCTCTTATAACAATCACGAGAGCGAATCCTCCTCCAAATCCCCGTTTTTTGTAGTCTTCGGTCAGCATCCTCGGATTCCTTTTCCTGTCTCCACCTCTGTGGACAACCCCGCTGCGGAATCTCTCGTTAGCAAATTTTCCTCCATTTGGGAGAGTACCCGATCCGCACTCCTTCAGTCGTCCGAACGGATGAAAAGACACGCTGACAAAAAACGCCTGGATCCTCCACAATTTCGTCCCGGAGATAAAGTCTGGCTCTCATCTAAATATGTCCGACTCAAGATACCTTCTTACAAGTTAGGGCCTCGGTTCATCGGCCCCCTGGAGGTCATCAGTCAGATCAACCCGGTGGCCTATAAATTGAAACTCCCGGCCAACTTACGGATCCCTAACTCCTTCCATGTATCTCTCCTCAAACCTGTGGTACTTAACTCTTTTTCCAAGTCTACAGGTACGCCTCCTGCTCCGGTTTCTGCTGAGGACGAGTTTGAGGTAGAGAACATTCTTGCCACCAAAAGGGTAAGAGGAAAGACCTTTTTTCTAGTAGATTGGAAGGGGTTTGGTCCTGAGGAGAGAACGTGGGAGCCCCGGGAGAACATCCATGCCCCTCTTATCCTTGCTAAATTTCTGTCTGGCCTAAAAAAGGGGGGGCCTAAAGGGGGGGGTACTGTAGCGCCGGCGTCCCTGCCCTCTGCTAGGCAGGGACGCTGTTCCCCTCACCTCCCTGCTCCGTGCCCGGCGTCCTCCTCCCGCTCTGCTGGCAGCGCGCGCTCCTTCCCTGCCACTGTGCTTAGGGCGCGCGCGCGCGCTCTCCCTCCCTCTTAAAGGGGCCGCGCGCGCCGTCCTAAGGAGTCCCCGGCCAATGGCCGGAGGACTTCACCATATATAAGGCACCTCCTCCAAAATGGAGGTGCCCGAGCAATGTTGTTGCACTGTTCACTACTCTGCTTCAGCCCTCAGGTCCCGTTGCCAGTTACCTGCCAGATACCTGCCAGATTCCTGCCAGCTTGCTGTCTTATTCCTGCCTGATATTCAGCTACCTGCCTGCTTGCCTGAGGTCCGACGGTCTGCCTTCCAACTCCTGTCAGTCTGTCTATGGACCAGCTTGCCCGCTCACCTGGGAGCGCACATCTGCTACCTGTCTGCTAGCCTACCTGGAGGCTCCGCCGTCACGTGCTGTGACCACCTGCCTGTCCAGTGACTCCTGTCCGCTCACCTGGGAGCGCTCATCTGCTGCCTGTCCGTTAGCCTACCTGGAGGCTCTGCTGTCACGTGCTGTGACCACCCGCTTATCCAGAGACTCTCGCCCGCTCATCTGGGAGCGCTCTTCTGCCGCCTGTCTGTTGGTCTTCCTGGAGGCTCCGCCGTCACATGCTGTGACCACCCGTTTATCCAGAGACTCTCGCCTGCTCACCTGGGAGCTCAAGTCTACCATCAGCCGCCACAGGTCGTACCAACCCTTTACCCAGAGACTGCCCCGGTCACTTGCCGTGACCATCTGCCCGTTCTTCCAGAGACTGTCCCGGTCACTTGCCGTGACCATCTGCCCGTTCACCCAGAGACTGCCCCGGTCACTTGCCGTGACCATCTGCCCGTTCACCCAGAGACTGCCCCAGTCACTTGCCGTGATCTCCTGCCCGTTCTTCCAGAGACTGTCCCGGTCACCTGCTGTGACTGCCTGCCTGGTCGCCACCCGCTCCCTTACAAGGACCGCCCCCTTGTATAGTAGCTCAGAGGTTCCGCCTCCCAGACCCGTTACAGGCATCATGTTGCTTGTTGCCGGACTTTCACAGGGTAGGGGGGCATGTTGGGGGTGCTTTCACAGGGTAGGGGGGAATGTTGTTGGGGCTTTCACAGGGTAGGGGGGCATGTTGGGGGCCTTTCATAGGGTAGGGGGCATGTTGGAGGGCTTGCACAGGACAGGGGGTCATGTTGGGAGGCTTTCACAGGGCAGGGGGCATGTTGGGGGCTTTCACAGGGAAGGGGGTCATGTTGCTTGTTGCGGGGCTTTCACAGGGAAGGAGGGCATGTTGGGGGGCTTTCTCAGGGTAGCGGGGCATGTTTTTGGGGGTTTTCACAGGGTAGAGGGTCATGTTGTGGGGCTTGCACAGGGAAGGGGTCAAGTTGCAGGGCTTTGACAGGGAAGGGGGTCATGTTGCAGGGTTTTCACAGGGAAGGGGGCATGGTGGGGGCTTTCACATGGTAGGGGAACATGCTGGGGGGCTTGTACAGGGAAGGGGATCATGTTTGGCGGCTTTCACAGGGAAGTGGGTCATGTTGCATGTTGTGGGGCTTTCACATGGAAAAGGGGCATGTTGGGGGGCTTGCACAGAGTAGAGGGCATGTTGGGGGGCTTGTCCAGGGAAGGGGATGATGTTGGGGGCTTGCACAAGGAAGGGGGTCATGTTGCATGTTTGGGGGCTTGCACAGGAAAATGTCTGCTGCTACTTGTATTGGCATGGCTTTCACAGTAAAATGGTTTCTTACTTGAGTGGGGCTGCATGGAGAAGGTGATGATGATGAGGGACTGTGCGGAGAAGGGGGGATGATGATGAGGGGCTGTGCGGAGATGGGGGATGATGATGAGAGGCTGTACGGAGAAGGTGAGGTGATGAGAGGTTGTGAGGAGAAGGGAGGGATGATGAGTGGCTGTGCAAGAAAGGGGATGAAAATGAGGAGCTGTACGGAGAAGGGGGGATGATGATGAGGGGCTGTGCGGAGAAGGGGGGATGATGATGAGGGGCTGTGCAGAGAAGGGGGATGATGAGGGGCTGTGCAGAGAAAGGGGGATGATGATGATGAGGGGCTGTGCAGAAAGGCAAGGGCGTATCCAAGGAGGGGGCAGGCGGGGCGGTCCGAGGTGTCTCCCCTGTAGCTGCATTCTGCCGACCCCCCACACTGGGATTCGGCTGTTCTCTGCGCTGGCAGCCAGCACATGTGATCACGCTGCTGACGTCCCTTGCTGGCTCTGCAGAGGCGAAGAAGAAGGAGACAGTGTAGGCGTTGGTTGGTGGTAAGTGCTCCAGGCCTCTAGCCTCTCAAATAGAGCTGAAGACACCGAAGAAAATTCTGGACAGATTAAATACATACTTTGGGGGAGCTAGGAAGGGATGGATCTACTGAGGGGATGAAATTTACGTTCACAAATACGAGGAGCAAGGGAGAAATGGAGTATGTGACAGAAAATAGTAGTGGGGGATGGGACCAGACACATGTATGGGGAGCAGTGGAGGCGAAATTTCACAGTATGGGAGGAGAAAGGAGGCTGGATGGGTGCAGAGACATGTATGGGGGAGAAGGAGGGGGCTGGATGGGTGCAGACATGTATGAGGGAGAAGGAGGGGGCAGACATGTATGGGGGAGAAGCTGGGTGCTGGATGGGTGCAGACATGTATGGGGGAGAAGGGGAGGCTGGATGAGTGCAGACATGTATGAGGAGAAGGAGGGGGCTGGATGGGTGCAGACATGTATGGGGGAGAATGAGGGGGCTGGATGAGTGCAGACATGTATGGGGGAGAATGTGGGTGCTGGATGGGTGCAGACATGTATGGGGGAGAAGGGGAGGCTGGATGAGTGCAGACATGTATGAGGAGAAGGAGGGGCTGGATGGGTGCAGACATGTATGGGGGAGAATGAGGGGGCTGGATGAGTGCAGACATGTATGGGGGAGAAGGAGGTGGCTGAATGGGTGCAGACATGTATGAGGGAGAAAGAGGGGGCTGGATGGGTGCAGACATGTATGGGGGAGAAGGGGAGGCTGAATGGGTGCAGACATGTATAGGGGAGAAGGAGGGGGCTGGATGGGTGCAGACATGTATGGGGGAGAAGGGGAGGCTGGATGAGTGCAGACATGTATGAGGAGAAGGAGGGGCTGGATGGGTGCAGACATGTATGGGGGAGAATGAGGGGGCTGGATGAGTGCAGACATGTATGGGGGAGAAGGAGGTGGCTGAATGGGTGCAGACATGTATGAGGGAGAAAGAGGGGGCTGGATGGGTGCAGACATGTATGGGGGAGAAGGGGAGGCTGAATGGGTGCAGACATGTATAGGGGAGAAGGAGGGGGCTGGATGGGTGCAGACATGTATGGGGAGAAGGAGGGGGCAGACATGTATGGGGGGAGAAGGAGGGGGCTGGATGGGTGCAGACATGTATGGGGGAGAAGGAGGAGGCTGCATGGGTGCAGACATGTATGGGGGAGAAGGAGAGGGCTGGATGGGTTCAGACATTTATGGGGGAGAAGGAGGGTGCAGGTAATGCGACGAAGTGAACCATTTTACTGAACCTATCTACTACGACCAAAACCACTGTTTTGCCTGCAGAAACCAGTAGGTCAGTAATAAAATCCATGGACAAGTGTGTCCTCAAAAGTAGAAATGAGTATAACCAACGACTTCCTTTCAGACACACCAGATATATATACACCCAGGCAAGAGAGCTAATTAGCAAGAGAGAGGTATCCGCTCGGTCCTAAAGACAGCCTCTTATCTAGGAGCTGTCTGCAATGCCAAACGTAGAGATCTCCTGCAACCCTCTGCAGGGCGACTGTCTGTCACCTCTGACACACCCGTGACATGGAAAAAGGGAGCTGCATTGGTGCAGACACATGTATTGTGAGCAGGGGAGAAATTTGAGGACAGTATGAGGAGCAAGGGGACAGGAAGGGTGCAGACAAATGTATGGGGAGTGGGAAATTTGAGGACAGTATTAGGAGCGGGATCAGTGTGAGAAGGCGGGATGGGTGCATACCTAGCATTGCGAGCAAAGGAGTTGGATTGGTGCAGACACAGTATGAGGGGCAGGATGTGTGAACTACGCTGAACCTGTGTGGGAACCTTTTTTTTAAAAAAATGGTGAACTATGGAAAGTGTGGGGAGTATTTATTTAAATAAAGACTTTTGTGTGGGTGTTTTTCTTTTTAATTACTGCTTTAATAATGGGGGTGTCTTATAGACACCTTTCCATTACTAACCCCAGGGCTTGATGCCAGCTTTGTTTTTGGACAATTGTCATCAACCCCAACTATCATTAATAGAGATGAGCGTTGTTCTACTCGAACTGTTCGCCAATCTCAAATTCGAGCTGTTTTGGGCGGTGTTCGAGCCGGTCGGCGAACACGAACAATTTGAGAAAAATTCGGCTGTTCGAGGTTATGTTCGATAACTGTTCGTGCACCAAAATCATAACTGGATTTTTTCTCAGTAATGATGAAAATTAATGTTAATACGCAGTTTGAGTGTACAGCGGGGCGGGGGGAGGGGCAGGGGATGGATCTCTGCAGGAACAATGAAGATCTCCATTTTTTTTTCTCTTTCCCGCATTTGCAGTGGGGAGGTGCAATCTGTCAGCCTATCAGCAGCGCACACACGGAGCGAAGTGCTTTTTTTCACACAAGCAAGGGCATGTGTGATTGGCAGTGTATGTCACATGTCCTTGCCCTATAAGACCAAGCCATTTTCCCCGTCGCCACCATTTTCTCACTGCTGCAGCTGCGTGTTAGACGGCACCGCTGTTGCTGTGTGCGATATACCTTGTTAATTTCAAGCCAATTTTCGCACAAATATACAGATAGCTTGGGAGTAGGGAATAGTTGTGATTGCAGTCCTTTTAAGGACTAGGTTACAGCATTTCCTACGACTTTTATCAGGCAGGTCTGTGCTCTTAAATAGATAGATTGTGGGAGTAAAGACTAATTGTAATTGGAGTCCTTTTCAGGACTAGGTTACATCAGTTCCTATCAGTTTTTGCCAGGCAGGTCTGTGCCAGTGCTGTGCAAGTTTTTTTCACAGCATTTGGCTGAATCTAGCAAAGCTAATCCTTTTTGGCCTATTGCAGAGTGTGTTAGTCAGTGGAGTAGCCTATCTGTGTTGCAAGATATACCACCTGTGTATAGAATACCAATTTTTTTACTGAACCTAGTGAAGTAAAATCTTTTGGGCATAGCATCATTCTATTAGTCCATCTATACTGACCTCCATCAGGTTGCAAACTGAATATAATTTTTTTCTGCATCTAGCTCTGAAAAAATATTTGGGCTTCTAGCGGTGTGTGGGACTTGGTCTATTAGTCCATCTATACTGACCTCCATCAGGTTGCAAATTAAAAATAATTTTTTTCTGCATCTAGCTCTGAAAAAATATTTGGGCTTCTAGCAGTGTGTGGGACTTGGTCTATTAGTCCATCTATACTGACCTCCATCAGGTTGCAAATTAAAAATAATTTTTTTCTGCATCTAGCTCTGAAAAATTATTTGGGCTTCTAGCAGTGTGTGGGACTTGGTCTATTAGTCCATCTATACTGACCTCCATCAGGTTGCAAATTAAAAATAATTTTTTTCTGCATCTAGCTCTGAAAAAATATTTGGGCTTCTAGCAGTGTGTGGGACTTGGTCTATTAGTCCATCTATACTGACCTCCATCAGGTTGCAAATTAAAAATAATTTTTTTCTTCATTTAGCTCTGAAAAAATATTTGGGCTTCTAGCAGTGTGTGGGACTTGTTCTATTAGTCCTTCTATACTGACGTCCAGCAGGTTGCAAATTGAATATAATTTTTTTCTGCATCTAGCTCTGAAAAAATATTTGGGCTTCTAGCGGTGTGTGGGACTTGGTCTATTAGTCCATCTATACTGACCTCCATCAGGTTGCAAATTAAAAATAATTTTTTTCTGCATCTAGCTCTGAAAAAATATTTGGGCTTCTAGCAGTGTGTGGGACTTGGTCTATTAGTCCATCTATACTGACCTCCATCAGGTTGCAAATTAAAAATAATTTTTTTCTGCATCTAGCTCTGAAAAAATATTTGGGCTTCTAGCAGTGTGTGGGACTTGGTCTATTAGTCCATCTATACTGACCTCCATCAGGTTGCAAATTAAAAATAATTTTTTTCTGCATCTAGCTCTGAAAAAATATTTGAGCTTCTAGCAGTGTGTGGGACTTGGTCTATTAGTCCATCTATACTGACCTCCATCAGGTTGCAAATTGAATAAAAAAATTTTCTGCATCTAGCTCTGAAAAAATATTTGGGCTTCTAGCGGTGTGTGGGACTTGGTCTATTAGTCCATCTATACTGACCTCCATCAGGTTGCAAATTAAAAATAATTTTTTTCTGCATCTAACCCAGCCAATAGTTTTGGCCTAATACCACAGTTTGGCCACTCAGCTCTGCTCGGTTACCATCCATTGTTTTTTTGTGCAAACAACTCCAGAGTTGTGAATTAGTTAACCACCAAAATGAGTGGAAAAAGGCCTGCTGCTGGTGGAAAGGGGAATAGGCGTGTTGGGAAGGGGAAAAAAGGTTGTGTCCGTGGGGTAGGTGCAGAAGAAAGACCATCTTCCAGCCAAACTAAAATGTCTACTTCTTTTAGCGGACAATGTGATAAGATCCCTTTCTTACGGCCACGCCAATCGCTACAAATTCCAGATGAGGCACAAAAACAGCAGGTGCTTCAACGGATATCAAGTGCTCCTTTAAGTGGGCTCTCCTCCACATCAACTTCAACATCACAAATACTCCAGTCCTCAAAGGTGTCACCCAAATCGCACTTGCTTCCTCACAGCTCCCAAATCTCCAGCTGCCCGTCTGAGTATGAGGTAGAACAGATGGTTGAGTCTGCAGAGCTGTTTACTCATACTATAGCCTGGGAATCAGAGGTCGACTCCAGCGCTTCTGTGAATCCAGACGAGGAAATGATCTGCACTGATGCCCAGAATCTTTATGAGTCGGATCCAGGACCAGACGCAGAAGGTTCTGACCATAATGTAGACCCTCATTCCCAAACTGTAACTCCTGTTGGTGGAGACAATGAGGAAGACGATGATAAGACTCAAATACCTGATTGGAGCGACAACTTTAGTTTTTTGTCAGGGCAGGAACAGGTTGGCTCTGAGGACGACGGGTGTGATAACGCACAGGGTGATGATGATGAGGTCGGAGATCCCACTTACTGTCAACCCACAGTCAGCCAAGAGATGAGGTCAGGAGAGGAGGTGGAGGAAGATGCTAGTGACGACGAGGTCAGGTTGCGCCTTCCTGGACAGAGACGTAGTACTGGAAGCACGTCAACAACTGCATCCTCAAACACAACTCTGCCTCTCACCACAAGTCGTGGTGGCTCTTCAGGTCGCATGGGTGCTAAGCCTTGCATAGCCTGGGCATTTTTTCAGATCGATAAAGATGACCCAACTCGTGTTATCTGTAACATTTGTCAGCAAAAGCTAAGTAGAGGCCAAAAAATACATAGTTTGAGTACTTCATGCATGAACCGGCACATGGACATGAAGCATAAGTTGCAGTGGGAAGCTCAGTGTGCTACAATGCAGTCTAGCCGGCCGGGCCAACCACCGTCTGCCATATCTTGTGCATCCGCGGCCTCTTCATCCTCTGTGACTGGGGGGACAGCAGTCACACCTGTTTTGGGGCGCAGACCTGCCACCTCTTTACCCGCAACAGCCAGCGTGATTGGCAGGTCATCATTTTCTTTGGAGGTGGTAACACCAGCTGGTCTTGAGCGCTGTCCGACATCGATAGCACCACCTTTGGATCAAGGCAACCTAACATGTCCGCCTGCATCTTCCTCACAGACCGGCAGTTTGCCGGGGACACCCTTATCAACCCCGTCTAAGCACAATAGCCAGCCCTCGGTCCCTCAGATGTGGACAAGTAAAAGACCATTTCCTCCTAGCCATGAGAAAGCTAAGAGGTTGAATTTCACCATCTGCAAGCTCTTGGCTACAGAAATGCTGCCTTTCCGCCTGGTGGACACAGAGGATTTTCGAGACCTTATGTCCGTCGCAGTGCCCCAGTACCAGATGCCCAGTCGGCACTACTTCTCAAAGAAAGGTGTGCCTGCGCTCCACCAGCATGTCGCACACAACATCACCGCTTCTTTGAGAAACTCTGTGTGTGACAGGGTGCATTTCACCACAGACACTTGGACGAGTAGGCATGGACAGGGGCGTTACATGTCGCTGACTGGGCACTGGGTAACTATGGTGACAGCAGGACAAGGGGCTGCTGTCCAAGTCTTGCCGTCCCCACGAGTTGTGCGTCAATCCTCTTTATGTCATTTTTCCTCCACTGCTTCTGCCTCCTCAACCTCCTCTCGGTCTTCCACCTGCACCCAAAGCCTGTCTGGTCATGCCACAAGCTTTCTAACTGCGCAGAAGGGATTCTGCACACCTCCTTACTATGCTGGCAGTAGGGCTCAACGTCATCAGGCGGTTCTTACATTGAAATGTCTGGGAAATGTGAGTCACACAGCTGAAGAGTTGTGGTCAGCTCTGGAGAACCAATTTCATGAATGGTTGTCTCCACTGGACCTGAAACCAGGGAAGGCCGTGTGCGACAATGCTGCAAACCTGGGTGCGGCCCTTCGCCGGGGCAATGTCACACACGTGCCTTGTATGGCTCACGTGTTGAACCTGGTTGTCCAGCAATTTTTAGCCCACTATCCCAGACTAGATGGCCTTCTGCAGAGGGCACGGTCGCTGTGTGCTCACTTCCGCCGTTCGCATCCCGCAGCTCAGCGACTTACATCTCTACAGAAGTCGTTGGGCCTGCCACTTCACCGGCTAAAATGCGATGTGCCTACCCGGTGGAATTCAACTCTGCACATGTTGCAGCGACTGTGGCAGCACTGACAAGCCCTGGTGCAATACGTTCTGACGTATAGCCTGGGCCAACGAGATTCAGAGGTGGGGCAAATCACGCTGGAGGAGTGGTCTCAGATCAGGGACCTATGCACCCTTCTGCACAGTTTTGAAATGGCGACGAAGATGTTTAGTGCTGACGATGCCATTATCAGCATGACTATTCCGGTGATTTACATGCTGGAGCACATGTTAAACAGAATTCGGAGTCAGGTGGTGGCACAAGAGGAGGTGGAGGAAGTAGAGGAGGAGGAGTTGTATGCGGAAGGGCTAACATCTGCAAGGTCCAGACGGTCGGCAGCACCAAGGCGGCAGGCATGTGAGGGTGGGGGAGATGGTTTAACCAGGGCGCATGGTAGCAGCCAAACTAGTGAGGAAGGTGCAGGAGCCCAGGAAGAAGTGGAGGACGAACTGATGGAAGACTCATCAGATGAGGGAGACCTTGATCACATTTCTGTTGTGCGAGGTTGGGGGGAGAGGACAGAGGAAGGAAGCATGATTGTTACCTCGCCACCAACACAACAGGGACTTGGTGCTCCTGGATGCGCAACACACATGAGTGCCTTCTTGCTGCACTACCTGCAACATGACCCTCGAATTGTGAGAATTAGAAATAATCCTGACTACTGGGTTGCCACACTGTTAGATCCCCGGTACAAAAGTAAATTTGCAGAAATTATTCCTGCCATAGAAAGGGATGCACGCATGCAGGAGTATCAGCAGAGACTGTTGCAGAATCTTACATGTGCTTTTCCACAAAATACCAGTGGTGCACGTAGTGAATCTCACAGTTCCAACTTGCCAACCGTGGGACCGTCAAGTGTTCAGCACTCAAACCGTAACAGAACCACAGTATCTGCTGGTAACATCAATTTTGCGGAATCATTTCACCACTTTTTTAGCCCATCCTTTGCAAGGCCACAGGAGACAAGAAGTCTGACACATAGTCAACGCCTAGAGACGATGGTACAGGAGTATCTCCAAGTAAACATTGAAGCCACGACTGTGTCACTGGACCCTTGCTCTTTTTGGGCTTCCAATCTGGATAAATGGCCGGAGCTAGCCACTTACGCCTTGGAGATCTTGTCATGCCCCGCAGCCAGCGTTCTGTCTGAACGTGTGTTCAGCGCTGCTGGTGGTGTGCTGACAGATAAGCGCACGCGGCTCTCCACTGATAATGTAGACAGACTCACGTTCATAAAGATGAACAAATCATGGATCCAAAACGACTTTTCTACCCCTGTGTCATCCTGGGGAGAGTAAAAGCTTGATGATTGGTTAAAATCACCCTACCAACCGTTTTAAGCTTTCAAATTACTAATCATGTTTATCTGTATCTTGACTGGAAAATAATTTGGGCTTTGTAGCAGTGTGCAGCACTGATCCTATTAGGCCATCTATAATAAGCTTCACCAGATTTAAAATTAAAAATAATTTTTAGCTGCATCTAGCCCGGAAAATAATTTTGGGGCTCCGAGATGCGCAAGACACATAAGTGCCTTCTTGCTGCACTACCTGCAGCATGACCCTCATATTGTCAGAATTCGAAGTAATCATGACTACTGGGTTGCCACACTCTTAGATCCCCCAAACTTTTCGATCAACCTTTTCATTTTAATAAAGACCAAAAAAATGGTCATTTTTTAAATTATAAGCATTAGCAGGTTGTTAGAAACTGAAATCAAACAGTTTTCAACTCAAAACTTTATTCTAGGTGATGTTACATTTTCACATAGGACCCCTTGTTCGAAAGGAGCTTCTGAACTCTCTCGTCCATTGAATTTGTCAGGTTTTGGATGGTTTCTGCTTCAATTGTTTTGCATGAGGACAGAATACCCTCCCAGAGCTGTTGCTTAGATGTGAACTGCCTCCCGCCATCATAGACACTCCTTTTAATGATGCTCCAAAGGTTCTGAATGGGGTAGAGGTCAGGGGAGCATGGGGGTCACACCATAAGTTTGTCCCCTTTTATGCCCATATCAGCCAGAGATGCAGATGTTTTATGTGCAGCATGAGATGGTGCATTATCATGCAGAAAAATGATCTTGCTGTGAAATACACGGTTCTTCTTCTTGAACCATGGCAGGAAGTGCTGTTTGAGAAAATCCACATACATTATGGAGTTCATCTTTAGCGCCTTCAGGGATCCTAAAGGGGCCGACAATCTCTCTCCCCATGATTCCAGCCCAAAACATTACTCCACCTCCTCCTTGTTGGCGCTGTAGCCGTGTTTGCGTGGGGTGTCCATCAACCAGCCATCCTCCACTCCATTCATCTGGACCATCGAGCGCTGCACGGCACTCATCCGTGAACAAAACAGTTTTGAAATCAGTCTTCATGTAATGTTTGGCCCACTGGAGCCGTTTCTGCTTGTGTGAAGTGGATAGAGGAGGTCGACAGGATGGCGTATGCACAGCTGCAAACCTCTGAAGGACCCTGCATCTTGTTGTTCGGGGGACGTTGGAGGCACAAGCAGCTTCAAAAACTTGTCTGCTGCTATGACAAGGCTTTTTTGCCGCTGCTCTTTCAACCTGACGTAATTGCCTGTAGGAAAGAGTCCTCAATTTGCCCTTATCAGCACGCACACGTGTGTACTGTGAATCAGCTACATACTTCTTGATTGCCAAGACACTTCATCCTGATCATCGCACAATGTTGATTGTAGTCATGCCTTGACCTAAACACTCCACAATTTGTTGCTTCTCAGCAGCCGACACATCCTTTTTCTTTCCCATTTTGGCAGAAAATGTAGGCTGCTTAATAATGTGAGAGAGCCTTCTTAAGTAGTCTTGCCTTTCATCGGACACACCTGCCAAACTAATTAGCACAGGTGTCTGCAATTGCTTACAGTGATATAAAGAGCCCTGACACACATCACCATCAATGAGTTTAACTGACAAACAAACAAATTCTTCCCTTATCACTCCTAAACACTTTTTGCATAATAATTTGGAACGCGGTGTACATGTGCTTTTCCACAAAACACCAGTGGTTCACGTAGTGAATCTTACAGTTCTAACTTGCCAACCGTGGTCTGTATGGAATTGTTCAATAAAGGGCCCAAAATTAAGATAACATAGATGGGAGAGGTCTCTATGCATAGGAATTCCTAAGTATTTGATACCCTGTGAGGGCCAGGCAAAGGGAAAGTTGGACTGGATGGAATCCTATATGGATTTAGGGAGGGAGACATCGAGGGCCTCAGACTTCGCTGCATTGATTTTAAAATTTTACCATGTAACAAAGTGATCTATTTCAGCCATAACAGCAGGGATGGATATATGTGATTGAGTGATATATACTAGGACATCATCAGCAAATAGAGAGCACTTGTACTCGGTGCCTCCCACCTCAATCCACCTAATATTGGGGTTATGGCGAATTGATGAGAGCAGGTGCTCCGTCACTAGGATGTATAAGAGAGGGGACAGAGGACATCCCTGCCTTGTCCCATTGGTGATTGTGAAAGGTGATGAAAATGTTCTGACGCACCCCCTGGGCCTTGGGACACCCGGAGCCGGACCCTTTTTGGTGGATGCTGGTGGTTGTAGTCTTCGTGGCGGCGATCCGGTTCCGTGGCTCAGGGCGGTCAAACCAGTGGCGGAACTATTTATGTGGTTTTGATGTTTAAATGTCCGACTACGCCACCCGTGGATTGCGGTCAGAGTGAACCGCCGCTACAGGGCAGACCGCTAAGGCTGGTGTTGTGGGTGCAGCAGAGCGTAGCATAACTCCCCACGGGAGGAGTATAGCCTCAGGGCAGTGTATGCGGAGGATGGGGGTGATGGTGCAGGGCAGCAGCAGTAACGACACGGAGTCAGTGATGCAGTTCAGGGCCTTTACTCACAGTTCTTATTATCCAGACCACGTCTGCAGGTAACGGCTGCCCACGTCGTACTGTGCTCACCAGGTGAGGGGCTCAGACAACTCCCAGATAACTTTGGAGCGCTTCACAGGACCCCCTTTGTGTGTCCTTTGTCTGGCCTTTCTTACCAACACTTCTGTCCGGCTGCCTCGGGCCTCCTCTTGGTAAACTTGGCGCCAGTTTCCCTGACCCTATGTGGTGCCTTCCTAGCGGGTGGAGCAAGGGGCTGCGCCACATAAAATGTCAGAGCCTCCGGTTTCTAGCTGAGGGTCGTTTCCTGCCTCCACTAGTTCGGGGACCGGTCTCCCCCTTTGGCCTGACCCCTCCACGCAGGTGGATTCGGACGTGCGGTGGCGACTCGCCCGTCCGCACCCCTGGGATCCCTTCATTCCTCGTTCCTGGAGCCTTCTCCGCTCCTCTTCCTTCCTTCTCCCTCTTGCAGGCCTGGGCCTCTGTTACTAGGCCCGCCTCCGGAGCAGAGCTCATGCAGAGCCCCTGCTCCCTGCCACTTCTGCTCAGACTTCTCTGCACTGAACTAAGATGGTGCCCACCTTTTATACTCCCTTCTCAATGCACCCAGGAACTGCTTCCTCCCTGCTCCTGCACTGCAGGGTTCCCCTTCCTCAGTGTTCCCTCCCCCCACTCCAGCCAGGGACAGGGACTGTCGTGCCCATCTCAGGGGCATATTGGTCGCCCTGCCCCACGGCAATGTGGTGTAATGCATGCAGGTGTCGGGTCCTGATCCACACTCCATCCTTATCTGAGAGTGAGATATCACACCTCTGGGTGAGGTGCAATACGTCTGTAGCAACCGAGCCCTCGGTGCTACAGTTCCATTTATCTTCAGCCTAGGTGACGTATTGTGATACAGGGCCGTGATTTTGGCTATAAAAGGGTCCCCTAGACCCCTACCCCAAGCTTTTTAAGAGAATCATATATGGCGTGCCAGGAGACTCTATGGAATGCTTTCTCAGCATCCAATGAGAGTATCTACTTACAAATTTTTAACTGCATCTAGCCCAGGAAATACTTTGTGCCTAGTAGCAGTGTCTGCTAGTCAGCGGATTATCCCGGCTGTTAAGCAAGCTACACCACCTGTAGTTTGGACACTTAATTTTTTCAAAGGAAATGCTTCGGGACCACGGGATACTTAGTGAAGAGCATCAGGAGGCACCCCAAGGTATAGGGGCTGGGACTGGCACTAGGATGCCTTGCGGTGGACAGCCGAGCTCGATCCTTATAAAAGCTTTTTAACTGCAGCAGCTTTAGTGGACGCTACTGGAGCTGGAATTACGCGGCTGCTGGCATGAGACTTGCCCTCCAATAGATCCTTGTAAATGGATTTAAAGTGTATTCATTCAAATTAGAGGGACAATTTAAATTAAAAAGCTTAGAGCTGCCTCCACCACAGGGGGGCTCTCTCGACCCACCAGCGGACAGGCACCAGTATTGGGAGAGGGGGGCTGGCCGTCAGGGTTCACCGCGGCTCTGGCACAAACCCGGCAACACGGAGGTGGCACGGGCAGGAGCGGACTGGCCGTCTCGGCTTCTCACTTTTTGGATTTTAGAAGGGCATGACATGCCTATATCTGTGTCTCCCCCTCCTTTTACTCCTCCACCTCTTTTCTTTTCGCATGACTATATGTACTTGTCACTTTTCCATGTGTTAGTTGTGTCTTCTGAGCAGTTTGTCAGCTTTTGGACACCTTTGAAGGTGTTTTCTATGTGTTTCTATGTGTTTTTGTTTGCCTGCCATTGGTTTTAACGGTGTTCGAAGGTGTTCGACGAACAGTTCGACGAACAGTTCGGCGAACACACGGGTGTTCGACGAACCGAACCGAACTCGAACACTACGGGGGTGGCTCAACACTAATCATTAACCCGATTGCCAATGCACCAGGGCAATCGGGAAGAGCGAATGCAAAGCCCCTGAATTGGTGCATCTCATGGGATGCAACAATTCTGGGGCGGCTGCTGGCTTGTATTTTATGTAAATATTTTATTTGTTGGTTGCAAAAATTGGGCGGACCCAACGTAGTTTTTTTCATTTTAATCATAAAAAAACTGTCCAATAAGCTCCACAGGTGCAATCTTATTATGTGTGTGGGGGTGGGGGGTTGTGCAATTATATATCTGTCTGTCTATAGCTGTCTATCTATGTTTGTATATCTATAACTATATATTATATCTATCTCTATAGCATTCATTGCTGTCCAAAAATGCCGCAAACGTTCATTTTTGCTGCTGTGTTTTTCCTGCCAAGAGATACAGAAAGGGTGCAGAAATTTCTGCATCAAAATACTTAACAAGTGCACAGCTCCTTAGGGGACACAGTGTGAGAGGACACATGTAACAATCTATAACTAGTAAGATTAAGTGATATATTGCTTATAGCTATATTAATAAAGTGTTGTGCCGTCTCATAAATTAAGGGTTACTATGTTTTTAATTATGCTAGGAGCAGGGCCGGCGTCAGCACCCGGCGCACCCGGGCAAATGCCGGGGCCGTGAGCAGGCAGAGGGGCCTACTGGCGGTCGCGCGCCCCGCTGGGCTATGGGCGGAGGAGAGCGGTGTCAGCACCCGCCCTTCTCCGCCGCTTGCTCAGGGTCCCGGCAGCTGGATACTTACCTCTCCCCGTGCCTCCGCAGATCAGCAGTCTTCCTGCTTTGCGCTCCCTGTGACGTCTCAGGTCAGAGGGTGCGGTGACGTCTTTACACCGCGCCCTCCCCTGAGCCGTCACAGGGAGCGCAGAGCGGGACGACGCCGGCAACGCTGGAGTTCGGACCCGAGCAGCGGGCAGCGGGCAGCAGGTAGCAGAAGGGAGGTGAGTATTTGATTTTTTTTTTTAATGTATGGAGACATGGGGCAGTATAAAGAGAAGGGGGGGGGGCATCCTGCATGGGGCATTATAAAGAGAGGGGGGGACATCCTGCATGGGGCATTATAAAGAGGGGGGGCATCCTGCATGGGGCATTATAAAGAGAGGGGGGGACATCCTGCATGGGTCATTATAAAGAGGGGGGGCATCCTGCATGGGGCATTATAAAGAGGGGGGGGTGACATCCTGCATGGGGCATTATAAGGTGGGGAACAGCCTGCATGGGGCATTATAAGGGGGGGCAGCCTGTATGGGGCATTATGTGGGGGGTAACAGCCTGCATGGAGCATTAAAAGGGGGGGGACCTGTATGGGGCATTATGTGGGGGGTAACAGCCTGCATGGAGCATTATAAGGGGGGGACAGCCAGTATGGGGCATTATGTGGGGGGTAACAGCCTGCATGCAGCATTATATGGGGGCCAGTATCCTGTATGGAGCGTTATAAGGGAACCGGTATCCTGTATGGAGCGTTATAAGGGGACCGGTATCCTGTATGGAGCGTTATATGGGGGCCAGTATCCTGTATGGAGTTTTATAAGGGGACCAGTATCCTGTATGGAGCGTTATATGGGGGCCAGTATCCTGTATGGAGCTTTATAAGGGGACCAGTATCCTGTATGGAGCGTTATATGGGGGCCAGTATTCTGTATGGAGCCTTATATGGGGGCCAGTATTCCGTATGGAGCCTTATATGGAGGCCAGTATTCCATATGGAGCCTTATATGGGGGCCAGTATTCCGTATGGGGCCTTATATGGGGGCCAGTATTCCGTATGGAGCCTTATATGGGGGCCAGTATTCCGTATGGAGCCTTATATGGGGGCCAGTATTCTGTATGGAGCCTTATATGGGGGCCAGTATTCCGCATGGAGCCTTATATGGGGGTCAGTATTCCGCATGGAGCCTTATATGGGGGCCAGTATTCCTTATGGGGCCTTATATGGGGGCCAGTATTCCTTATGGGGCCTTATATGGGGGCCAGTATTCCGTATGGGGCCTTATATGGGGGCCAGTATTCCGTATGAAGCATTATATGGGGGCCAGTATTCCGTATGGAGCCTTATATGGGGGCCAGTATTCTGTGTGGAGCGATTCACCGGTTTCTGAGCTATTGTGGAATTTACAATAGATATCACTCATGTAATGTAAGAAGTGAAATCTTTGCATTGTACTATATATATATACAGTGCCTACAAGTAGTATTCAACCCCCTGCAGATTTAGCTGGTTGACACATGCGGAATTAACTTGGCATTGTGACATTTGTACTGTAGATCAGCCTGGAAGTGGGAAATGCACTGCAGCAAATATTGTTTTGTTTTTTTTGTTTTTTGTTTTTTTAAAACGTTAAAAGTTAATTCAGAGTGTCATTTATTATTCAACCCCTCAAACCACAAGAATTCTGTTTGGTCCCCCTAAAGTATTAAGAAGTAGTTCAGGCACCAAGAATAATGAGCTTCACATGTGTGGATTAATGATCTTTTTTGCCAGCCTTTTCTGACTATTTAAGACCCTCCCCAAACTTGTGAACAGCACTCAGACATGGTCAACATGGGAAAGACAAAGGAGCATTCCAAGGCCATCAGAGACAAGATCGTGGAGGGTCACAAGGCTGGCAAGGGGTACAAAACCCTTTCCAAGGAGTTGGGCCTACCTGTCTCCACTGTTGGGAGCATCATCCGTAAGTGGAAGGCTTATGGAACTACTGTTAGCCTTCCACGGCCAGGACAGCCTTTGAAAGTTTCCTCCCGTGCCGAGGCCAGGCTTGTCCGAAGAGTCAAGGCTAACCCAAGGACAACAAGGAAGGAGCTCCGGGAAGATCTCATGGCAGTGGGGACATTGGTTTCAGTCAATACCATAAGTAACGTACTCCACCGCAATGGTCTCCGTTCCAGACGAACCTGTAAGGTACCTTTACTTTCAAAGCGTCATGTCAAGGCTCGTCTACAGTTTGCTCATGATCACTTGGAGGACTCTGAGACAGACTGGTTCAAGGTTCTATGGTCTGATGAGACCAAGATCGAGATCTTTGGTGCCAACCACACACGTGACGTTTGGAGACTGGATGGCACTGCATACGACCCCAAGAATACCATCCCTACAGTCAAGCATGGTGGTGGCAGCATCATGCTGTGGGGCTGTTTCTCTGCCAAGGGGCCTGGCCATCTGGTCCGCATCCATGGGAAGATGGATAGCACGGCCTACCTGGATATTTTGGCCAAGAACCTCCGCTCCTCCATCAAGGATCTTAAGATGGGTCGTAATTTCATCTTCCAACAAGACAACGACCCAAAGCACACAGCCAAGAAAACCAAGGCCTGGTTCAAGAGGGAAAAAGTCAAGGTGTTGGAGTGGCCTAGTCAGTCTCCTGACCTTAACCCAATTGAAAACTTGTGGAAGGAGCTCAAGAATAAAGTCCACATGAGACACCCAAAGAACCTAGATAACTTGGAGAAGATCTGCATGGAGGAGTGGGCCAAGATAACTCCACAGACCTGTGCTGGCCTGATCAGGTCTTATAAAAGACGATTATTAGCTGTAATTGCAAACAAGGGTTATTCCACAAAATATTAAACATAGGGGTTGAATAATAATTGACCCACACTTTTATGTTTAAAATTTAATAAAATTCAACTGAGCAACATAACTTTTTGGTTTGTAAGATTTATGCTTCTGTTCACAAAACCTACTCTCGTTTGCAGTTTGAAGGCTCTAACTTATTTGCATCTTATCAAACCAGCTAAATCTGCAGGGGGTTGAATACTACTTGTAGGCACTGTATATATATATATATATATATATATATATATATTTCTCCGCCGTATCTCTGCATCATGAATCGTGGTATGTGTTAAAGGGGCCCACTGAGACTCTTTCGCCCGGGGCCCAGAAAAACCTGGAGCCGGCCCTGGCTAGGAGCATTAAAGGAGTTGTCCAAGTTTGTGATGAAAGTCTGCAGTCACTCTTAAGTGGCTGCAGACTTCTGAATCCTCACAGTAAGCACTGCATGTTGTCAGGATTCTCTGGTACTGGCGGTGAGAATGGGAGGTTATGAAACTGCAAGTATGCAATTTGCATACATGTGGTCACATGCTGATTAGACATCAGTGGTCTTAATGAAAATGAATTGAGCAAGGCCGGACACGTCTGGTCGGAATGTGGCCATAAGTATATAAATCGCATACTTGTGCTGGTGTGGCACCCCAGGGGGTCTGGTTGCCACAGTGGTAGAAATACCATATCTGAAAGCGAGCAGGGGTTTTCCTGGTCAGGAGCATTATTGCATGCCACACCTCCTGCCCCAGTCCAGGGAGGGGAGGAACCTGCCCTTTATAAACTGGATCTGGGGCAGGGTTAGAGAGTCGAGTCTAGTCTAGTTCCAGAGAAGGGACAGAGCAGCAGCAAGGAGCTCTGTAGGAGCCAGGAGTTGAAGACCAGGGACTGGAGCAGAGCTCGTCCTGGCAGAAAGACGCAGAGAACCGGACACTGGAGTCCGAAGCTGTGGAGATATCTACACCCAGCAGCAGAAACCACACGGCAGGGGATTTCAGGTCCTCTGGCCATAGAAAGCCCGGAGGCTCAGTCACACGCAAGGGACCGGCACCGCCATCGAGGAGCGGAAGGCACCAAAGGCCCCAAGTCACCAGCCATACGGGTGAGCACCACACGGTACACTCAGGGACGTGGGCTACTACACGACTACAGCAGGGTAGCCAGGAAGAGTGCAGTCAGACGGGAAGGCCTGCACCTCCACCTGGCCAGGGGGACTCTTGTTCGCTCACAGACTGACCAGGCCTCTAATGCTAGCCAGTACTCCCGGCAGGGCCTTCTTCATTACCAACAGTAAAGACCCTGAACTGCACTGCACGGACTCTGAGTCATTTCTGCTGCGCCCATGCACCACAACCCTCACCACCTACGCACGCTGCCCTGAGGCTATACTCCTCCCATGGGGAGTTATACTACCCTCTGCTGCGCACCCAACATCAGCCTAAGCGGTCTGCCCTGCAGCGGCGGTTCTCAGCGACCGCAATCCACGGGTGGCGTAGTCGGACATTTAAACATTACAAAACCAAATAAACAGGTCCGCCACTGGTTTGACCACCCTGAGCCATGGGACCGGGTCGCCGCCACGGAGACTACAATCCCTAGCATCGCACAGAGACCCGGCTCCGGGTATTCCCCCACACACGGCCCAGGGGGCGCGTCACTGGCATGACCGTTCACTCTTGCCAGTGGCCAGGAAGAATCCTAAAAGTGTGCAGTGTATGCGCTATGAGAATTCAGAAGCCTGCAGTCACATAAAGTGACTGCAGACTTTCATCTCAAACCTGGACAAGCCCTTTAACTATAAGATGACGCCCTGTAGCCAACAGTGTGTACTATCCTCACTGTCAGGATTCAGATCTGCTTGCAGGTTCCAGCAGTCATCACATGGCCACTTCACTCATATGCGATTTTCATACTTACGGCCACGTGACAAGGAGCTTTTCTTCCTGCTTTTATCAGTTTTCCACCGTACATTGAGATATTATACTACTGTATATGTATACCATACTATACTATATGTATATATACATTATATGACACCATATATTGATGCCTTTTGCCTTTGTTTACTGGACAGGATAAAAAAATTGTTCTGCTAAGTACAATAGTGATGTAAAAAAACCATCAGAAGCAGAATTTCGAAAAAATGTAAAGGAGAAAGAAAAACAATAGCGACAATATTCATTTGCAATGTCGTCGTGGCTGAATAAAAAACAACAAGATATAAAAGGTATGTGTATACACATACAGTTGTGCTCAAAAGTTTACATACCCCAGCAGAATTTTTCCTTTCTTAGCCTTGTTTCAGAGAATATGAATGATAACAAAAAAAACTTTTTCTCCACTCATGGTTATTGGTTGGGCGAAGCCATTTATTGTCAAACTACTGTGTTTTCTCTTTTTAAATCTTAATGACAACCAAAAACATCCAAATTACCCTGATCAAAAGTTCACATACCCCAGTTCTTAATACTGTGTCTTGCCCCCTCTAACATCAATGACAGCTTGAAGTCTGTTGTGGATGAGGTTCTTTATTTTCTCAGATGGTAAGGCTGTATGCCCACGTAGCGTTTTACAAGCGTTTTTGATGCGGAATTTCCGCAGCGGAAACGCTTGTAAAATGCTTGGTAACCCGCACCCCATGATCCCCAATGGGTTTCCGCAACTTCTATGCACATTTATGCCGCGTTCAAAAATCCGCAGCATGTCATTTAATTTTGCGTTTCCGCAAGCGGAATTGCCTTTGTCCAATGCATAAAAAACGCAAGCGTTTATGCCGCGTTCAAAAATCCGCAGCATGTCATTTAATTTTGCGTTTCCGCAAGCGGAATTGCCTTTGTCCAATGCATAAAAAACGCAAGGCAATTCCGCATGTGGAAAACGCGTGATAAACGCGCGAAAAAAGCGCGATAAATGCGTGCGGAATTCCGCATGCGTTTTTCCGGGAGAGGACTTGCATTTATGCAGCAGAAATAAATGCAACGTGGGCACATAGCCTTAGGCTATGTGCCCACGATGCAGAAATGCTGCATATTTTTTCCGTTTCTCCCTGGCAGGAAAAACGCATGCGGATTTTACATGCGTTTTTCCCGCCAGGTAGAAGCGTTTGTCAAGCGTTTCTGCATGCGGGTTATCAAGCGCTTTTCCAAGTGATTTTAGCATCACTTGGAAAAGTGCTTGACAACTTGGTCACACTATATAAATCCATGCAACCGGCATGGATTTATATAGTGTGACCAAGTAATAGTTAAAAAAAAAAGAATAAGAATGGTGAAAAATAAAAAATAAAGATTATACTTACCTTCCGATGGCCCGCGGTCTCCTTCTCCGCTCCGTCCGGTCTCCCCGGTGTCTCGCTGTGGTGTGAAGGACCTGCGATGACGTCATTGAGTCATGTGACAGGTCACGCGACCGCCGATGTCAGCGGTCGCGTGACCTGTCACATGACTCAATGACGTCATGTCAGGTCCTCACACCACCGCGAGCCGCCCAACAACACCACACGCATCGCTGAGTAGGCCGGGGGACATCAGAAGGTAAGTATAATCTTTATTTTTGATTTCAAATTCTTTTTTTTACAGTTTGTATGGTACCCAGGTATGGATGAGAGTCTCCTCTTCTCCAGGCCTGGGTACCATCCGCACATTGAATCGCTTCATATCCGCGTGTGCACATGTAGTGATGCGGATATGAAGCGTTTCAATGCAAGTCAATGGCGACAATTACGCTGCGTGTCCGCAAAATTAATGGACATGCTGCGTATTTTTCCGCAATGATAATCCGCAGCAGAAATTTCTGCAGCATGTGCACATGCGGATTATCATTGGGGACCATGGGGCACGTATTACCAAGCATTTTTTAAGTGTTTTCGCTGCAGAAATTCCGCGGCAAAAACGCTTGAAAAACGCATAGTGGGCACACAGCCTAAAGCTGCCCATTCTTCTTGGCAAAAAGCCTCCAGTTCCTAAACTGTGTTTATTTTTATCAGACATTGTGTTTTTTTTGTAGTTATAATGTGACTCATGACTTGCAACTGTTTTTTTCTATTATGCTTGCTTTATTTTAGATGGAAGCAGAGGAAATGTGAGTGTTGATAGAAACTCTGAGCATGAGAGTCAAGAAGGTAATACTGCGGTGGAGCATGAAACATGACAGATTGCAGATGCCGCTACAGATGAAACCACTGAAGATCGCTTGTTTAATTTAGACACCATGCAAAGTTGTAGCACCACAACACATCTTCTAGAAGAGGAACTGAATGCTATTTCATCGTCTTCTTCTCATGGTGAGTCTAATTTTGACATCGACTGTTATGACGCCAGAACATGGCCAAGCAAATTTTCAGATGCACAAAGGTGCTTTGTTACCAGCATGAGAACAAAAGCAATTAATGAACCTGATATCAGTAATAGTTTAAGAGATGGAAGAAAACTCACAAAAGTGGAAAATTTCGAAATGCAATTGAACTTGTTTTTCATTATAATTAGTGTTGAGCCACCCCCGTAGTGTTCGAGTTCGGTTCGGTTCGTCGAACACCCGTGTGTTCGCCGAACTGTTCGTCGAACTGTTCGTCGAACACCTTCGAACACCGTTAAAACCAATGGCAGGCAAACAAAAACACATAGAAACACATAGAAAACACCTTCAAAGGTGTCCAAAAGCTGACAAACTGCTCAGAAGACATAACTAACACATGGAAAAGTGACAAGTACATATAGTCATGCGAAAAGAAAAGAGGTGGAGGAGTAAAAGGAGGGGGAGACACAGATATAGGCATGTCATGCCCTTCTAAAATCCAAAAAGTGAGAAGCCGACACGGCCAGTCCGCTCCTGCCCGTGCCACCTCCGTGTCGCCGGGTTTGTGCCAGAGCCGCGGTGAACCCTGACGGCCAGCCCCCCTCTCCCAATACTGGTGCCTGTCCGCTGGTGGGTCGAGCGAGCCCCCCTGTGGTGGAGGCAGCTCTAAGCTTTTTAATTTAAATTGTCTCTCTAATTTGAATGAATACACTTTAAATCCATTTACAAGGATCTATTGGAGGGCAAGTCTCTTGCCAGCAGCCGCGGTAATTCCAGCTCCAGTAGCGTCCACTAAAGCTGCTGCAGTTAAAAAGCTTTTATAAGGATCGAGCTCGGCTGTCCACCGCAAGGCATCCTACTGCCAGTCCCAGCCCCTATGCCTTGGGGTGCCTCCTGATGCTCTTCACTAAGTATCCCATGGTCCCGAAGCATTTCCTTTGAAAAAATTAAGTGTCTAAACTACAGGTGGTGTAGCTTGCTTAACAGCCGGGATAATCCGCAGACTAGCAGACACTGCTACTAGGCACAAAGTATTTCCTGGGCTAGATGCAGTTAAAAATTTGTAATTAGATACTCTCGTTGGATGCTGAGAAAGCATTCCATAGAGTCTCCTGGCACGTCATATATGATTCTCTTAAAAAGCTTGGGGTAGGGGTCTAGGGGACCCTTTTATAGCCAAAATCACGGCCCTGTATCGCAATACGTCACCTAGGCTGAAGATAAATGGAACTGTAGCACCCTGAGGGCTCGGTTGCTACAGACGTATTGCACCTCACCCAGAGGTGTGATATCTCACTCTCAGGTAAGGATGGAGTGTGGATCAGGATCCGACACCTGCATGCATTACACCACATTGCCGTGGGGCAGGGCGACCAATATGCCCCTGAGATGGGCACGACAGTCCCTGTCCCTGGCTGGAGTGGGGGGAGGGAACACTGAGGAAGGGGAACCCTGTAGTGCAGGAGCAGGGAGGAAGCAGTTCCTGGGTGCATTGAGAAGGGAGTATAAAAGGTGGGCACCATCTTAGTTCAGTGCAGAGAAGTCTGAGCAGAAGTGGCAGGGAGCAGGGGCTCTGCATGAGCTCTGCTCCGGAGGCGGGCCTAGTAACAGAGGCCCAGGCCTGGAAGAGGGAGAAGGAAGGAAGAGGAGCGGAGAAGGCTCCAGGAACGAGGAATGAAGGGATCCCAGGGGTGCGGACGGGCGAGTCGCCACCGCACGCCCGAATCCACCTGCGTGGAGGGGTCAGGCCAAAAGGGGAGACCGGTCCCCGAACTAGTGGAGGCAGAAAACGACCCTCAGCTAGAAACCGGAGGCTCTGACATTTTATGTGGCGCAGCCCCTCGCTACACCCGCTAGGAAGGCACCACATAGGGTCAGGGAAACTGGCGCCAAGTTTACCAAGAGGAGGCCCGAGGCAGCCGGACAGAAGTGTTGGTAAGAAAGGCCAGACAAAGGACACACAAAGGGGGTCCTGTGAAGTGCTCCAAAGTTATCTGGGAGTTGTCTGAGCCCCTCACCTGGTGAGCACAGTACGACGTGGGCAGCCGTTACCTGCAGACGTGGTCTGGATAATAAGAACTGTGAGTAAAGGCCCTGGACTGCATCACTGACTCCGTGTCGTTACTGCTGCTGCCCTGCACCATCACCCCCATCCTCCGCATACACTGCCCTGAGGCTATACTCCTCCCGTGGGGAGTTATGCTACGCTCTGCTGCACCCACAACACCAGCCTCAGCGGTCTGCCCTGTAGCGGCGGTTCACTCTGACCGCAATCAACGGGTGGCGTAGTCGGACATTTAAACATCAAAACCACATAAATAGTTCCGCCACTGGTTTGACCGCCCTGAGCCACGGAACCGGGTTGCCGCCACGAAGACTACAACCACCAGCATCCACCAAAAAGGGTCCGGCTCCGGGTGTCCCAAGGCCCAGGGGGTGCGTCAGAACATTTTCATCACCTTTCACAATCACCAATGGGACAAGGCAGGGATGTCCTCTGTCCCCTCTCTTATACATCCTAGTGACGGAGCACCTGCTCTCATCAATTCGCCATAACCCCAATATTAGGTGGATTGAGGTGGGAGGCACCGAGTACAAGTGCTCTCTATTTGCTGATGATGTCCTACTATATATCACTCAATCACATATATCCATCCCTGCTGTTATGGCTGAAATAGATCACTTTGTTACATGGTAAAATTTTAAAATCAATGCAGCGAAGTCTGAGGCCCTCGATGTCTCCCTCCCCAAATCCATATAGGATTCCATCCAGTCCAACTTTCCCTTTGCCTGGCCCTCACAGGGTATCAAATACTTAGGAATTCCTATTCATAGAGACCTCTCCCATCTATGTTATCTTAATTTTGGGCCCTTTATTGAACAATTCCATACAGACCACGGTTGGTAAGTTAGAACTGTAAGATTCACTACGTGAACCACTGGTGTTTTGTGGAAAAGCACATGTACACTGCGTTCCAAATTATTATGCAAAAAGTGTTTAGGAGTGATAAGGGAAGAATTTGTTTGTTTGTCAGTTAAACTCATTGATGGTGATGTGTGTCAGGGCTCTTTATATCACTGTAAGCAATTGCAGACACCTGTGCTAATTAGTTTGGCAGGTGTGTCCAATGAAAGGCAAGACTACTTAAGAAGGCTCTCTCACATTATTAAGCAGCCTACATTTTCTGCCAAAATGGGAAAGAAAAAGGATGTGTCGGCTGCTGAGAAGCAACAAATTGTGGAGTGTTTAGGTCAAGGCATGACTACAATCAACATTGTGCGATGATCAGGATGAAGTGTCTTGGCAATCAAGAAGTATGTAGCTGATTCACAGTACACATGTGTGCGTGCTGATAAGGGCAAATTGAGGACTCTTTCCTACAGGCAATTACGTCAGGTTAAAAGAGCAGCGGCAAGAAAGCCTTGTCATAGCAGCAGACAAGTTTTTGAAGCTGCTGGTGCCTCCAACGTCCCCCGAACAACAAGATGCAGGGTCCTTCAGAGGTTTGCAGCTGTGCATACGCCATCCTGTCGACCTCCTCTATCCACTTCACACAAGCAGAAACGGCTCCAGTGGGCCAAACATTACATGAAGACTGATTTCAAAACTGTTTTGTTCACGGATGAGTGCCGTGCAGCGCTCAATGGTCCAGATGGATGGAGTGGAGGATGGCTGGTTGATGGACACCCCACGCAAACACGGCTACAGCGCCAACAAGGAGGAGGTGGAGTAATGTTTTGGGCTGGAATCATGGGGAGAGAGATTGTCGGCCCCTTTAGGATCCCTGAAGGCGCTAAAGATGAACTCCATAATGTATGTGGATTTTCTCAAACAGCACTTCCTGCCATGGTTCAAGAAGAAGAACCGTGTATTTCACAGCAAGATCATTTTTCTGCATGATAATGCACCATCTCATGCTGCACATAAAACATCTGCATCTCTGGCTGATATGGGCATAAAAGGGGACAAACTTATGGTGTGACCCCCATGCTCCCCTGACCTCTACCCCATTCAGAACCTTTGGAGCATCATTAAAAGGAGTGTCTATGATGGCGGGAGGCAGTTCACATCTAAGCAACAGCTCTGGGAGGGTATTCTGTCCTCATGCAAAACAATTGAAGCAGAAACCATCCAAAACCTGACAAATTCAATGGACGAGAGAGTTCAGAAGCTCCTTTCGAACAAGGGGTCCTATGTGAAAATGTAACATCACCTACAATAAAGTTTTGAGTTGAAAACTGTTTGATTTCAGTTTCTAACAACCTGCTAATGCTTATAATTTCAAAAATGACCATTTTTTTGGTCTTTATTAAAATGAAAAGGTTGATCGAAAAGTTTGGGGGATCTAAGAGTGTGGCAACCCAGTAGTCATGATTACTTCGAATTCTGACAATATGAGGGTCATGCTGCAGGTAGTGCAGCAAGAAGGCACTTATGTGTCTTGCGCATCTCAGAGCCCCAAAATTATTTTCCGGGCTAGATGCAGCTAAAAATTATTTTTAATTTTAAATCTGGTGGAGCTTATTATAGATGGCCTAATAGGATCAGTGCTGCACACTGCTACAAAGCCCAAATTATTTTCCAGTCAAGATACAGATAAACATGATTAGTAATTTGAAAGCTTAAAACGGTTGGTAGGGTGATTTTAACCAATCATCAAGCTTTTACTCTCCCCAGGATGACACAGGGGTAGAAAAGTCGTTTCGGATCCATGATTTGTTCATCTTTATGAACGTGAGTCTGTCTACATTATCAGTGGAGAGCCGCGTGCGCTTATCTGTCAGCACACCACCAGCAGCGCTGAACACACGTTCAGACAGAATGCTGGCTGCGGGGCATGACAAGATCTCCAAGGCGTAAGTGGCTAGCTCCGGCCATTTATCCAGATTGGAAGCCCAAAAAGAGCAAGGGTCCAGTGACACAGTCGTGGCTTCAATGTTTACTTGGAGATACTCCTGTACCATCGTCTCTAGGCGTTGACTATGTGTCAGACTTCTTGTCTCCTGTGGCCTTGCAAAGGATGGGCTAAAAAAGTGGTGAAATGATTCCGCAAAATTGATGTTACCAGCAGATACTGTGGTTCTGTTACGGTTTGAGTGCTGAACACTTGACGGTCCCACGGTTGGCAAGTTGGAACTGTGAGATTCACTACGTGCACCACTGGTATTTTGTGGAAAAGCACATGTAAGATTCTGCAACAGTCTCTGCTGATACTCCTGCATGCGTGCATCCCTTTCTATGGCAGGAATAATTTCTGCAAATTTACTTTTGTACCGGGGATCTAACAGTGTGGCAACCCAGTAGTCAGGATTATTTCTAATTCTCACAATTCGAGGGTCATGTTGCAGGTAGTGCAGCAAGAAGGCACTCATGTGTGTTGCGCATCCAGGAGCACCAAGTCCCTGTTGTGTTGGTGGCGAGGTAACAATCATGCTTCCTTCCTCTGTCCTCTCCCCCCAACCTCGCACAACAGAAATGTGATCAAGGTCTCCCTCATCTGATGAGTCTTCCATCAGTTCGTCCTCCACTTCTTCCTGGGCTCCTGCACCTTCCTCACTAGTTTGGCTGCTACCATGCGCCCTGGTAAAACCATCTCCCCCACCCTCACATGCCTGCCGCCTTGGTGCTGCCGACCGTCTGGACCTTGCAGATGTTAGCCCTTCCGCATACAACTTCTCCTCCTCTACTTCCTCCACCTCCTCTTGTGCCACCACCTGACTCCGAATTCTGTTTAACATGTGCTCCAGCATGTAAATCACCGGAATAGTCATGCTGATAATGGCATCGTCAGCACTAAACATCTTCGTCGCCATTTCAAAACTGTGCAGAAGGGTGCATAGGTCCCTGATCTGAGACCACTCCTCCAGCGTGATTTGCCCCACCTCTGAATCTCGTTGGCCCAGGCTATACGTCAGAACGTATTGCACCAGGGCTTGTCGGTGCTGCCACAGTCGCTGCAACATGTGCAGAGTTGAATTCCACCGGGTAGGCACATCGCATTTTAGCCGGTGAAGTGGCAGGCCCAACGACTTCTGTAGAGATGTAAGTCGCTGAGCTGCGGGATGCGAACGGCGGAAGTGAGCACACAGCGACCGTGCCCTCTGCAGAAGGCCATCTAGTCTGGGATAGTGGGCTAAAAATTGCTGGACAACCAGGTTCAACACGTGAGCCATACAAGGCACGTGTGTGACATTGCCCCGGCGAAGGGCCGCACCCAGGTTTGCAGCATTGTCGCACACGGCCTTCCCTGGTTTCAGGTCCAGTGGAGACAACCATTCATGAAATTGGTTCTCCAGAGCTGACCACAACTCCTCAGCTGTGTGACTCACATTTCCCAGACATTTCAAAGTAAAAACCGCCTGATGACGTTGAGCCCTACTGCCAGCATAGTAAGGAGGTGTGCAGGATCCCTTCTGCGCAGTTAGAAAGCTTGTGGCATGACCAGACAGCCTTTGGGTGCAGGTGGAAGACCGAGAGGAGGTTGAGGAGGCAGAAGCAGTGGAGGAACTTTGACATAAAGAGGATTGACGCACAACTCGTGGGGACGGCAAGACTTGGACAGCAGCCCCTTGTCCTGCTGTCACCATAGTTACCCAGTGCCCAGTCAGCGACATGTAACGCCCCTGTCCATGCCTACTCGTCCAAGTGTCTGTGGTGAAATGCACCCTGTCACACACAGAGTTTCTCAAAGAAGCGGTGATGTTATGTGCGACATGCTGGTGGAGCGCAGGCACACCTTTCTTTGAGAAGTAGTGCCGACTGGGCATCTGGTACTGGGGCACTGCGACGGACATAAGGTCTCGAAAATCCTCTGTGTCCACCAGGCGGAAAGGCAGCATTTCTGTAGCCAAGAGCTTGCAGATGGTGAAATTCAACCTCTTAGCTTTCTCATGGCTAGGAGGAAATGGTCTTTTACTTGTCCACATCTGAGGGACCGAGGGCTGGCTATTGTGCTTAGACGGGGTTGATAAGGGTGTCCCCGGCAAACTGCCGGTCTGTGAGGAAGATGCAGGCGGACATGTTAGGTTGCCTTGATCCAAAGGTGGTGCTATCGATGTCGGACAGCGCTCAACACCAGCTGGTGTTACCACCTCCAAAGAAAATTATGACCTGCCAATCACGCTGGCTGTTGCGGGTAAAGAGGTGGCAGGTCTGCGCCCCAAAACAGGTGTGACTGCTGTCCCCCCAGTCACAGAGGATGAAGAGGCCGCGGATGCACAAGATATGGCAGACGGTGGTTGGCCCGGCCGGCTAGGCCGCATTGTAGCACACTGAGCTTCCCACTGCAACTTATGCTTCATGTCCATGTGCCGGTTCATGCATGAAGTACTCAAACTATGTATTTTTTGGCCTCTACTTAGCTTTTGCTGACAAATGTTACAGATAACACGAGTTGGGTCATCTTTATCGATCTGAAAAAATGCCCAGGCTATGCAAGGCTTAGCACCCATGCGACCTGAAGAGCCACCACGACTTGTGGTGAGAGGCAGAGTTGTGTTTGAGGATGCAGTTGTTGACGTGCTTCCAGTACTACGTCTCTGTCCAGGAAGGCGCAACCTGACCTCGTCGTCACTAGCATCTTCCTCCACCCCCTCTGCTGACCTCATCTCTTGGCTGACTGTGGGTTGACAGTAAGTGGGATCTCCAACCTTATCATCATCACCCTGTGTGTTATCACACCCGTCGTCCTCAGAGCCAACCTGTTCCTGCCCTGACAAAAAACTAAAGTTGTCGCTCCAATCAGGTATTTGAGTCTTATCATCGTCTTCCTCATTGTCTCCACCAACAGGAGTTACAGTTTGGGAATGAGGGTCTACATTATGGTCAGAACCTTCTGCGTCTGGTCCTGGATCCGACTCATAAAGATTCTGGGCATCAGTGCAGATCATTTCCTCGTCTGGATTCACAGAAGCGCTGGAGTCGACCTCTGATTCCCAGGCTATAGTATGAGTAAACAGCTCTGCAGACTCAACCATCTGTTCTACCTCATACTCAGACGGGCAGCTGGAGATTTGGGAGCTGTGAGGAAGCAAGTGCGATTTGGGTGACACCTTTGAGGACTGGAGTATTTGTGATGTTGAAGTTGATGTGGAGGAGAGCCCACTTAAAGGAGCACTTGATATCCGTTGAAGCACCTGCTGTTTTTGTGCCTCATCTGGAATTTGTAGCGATTGGCGTGGCCGTAAGAAAGGGATCTTATCACATTGTCCGCTAAAAGAAGTAGACATTTTAGTTTGGCTGGAAGATGGTCTTTCTTCTGCAGATGTTACTGTTGCTTTAACACCTACCCCACGGACACAACCTTTTTTCCCCTTCCCAACACGCCTATTCCCCTTTCCACCAGCAGCAGGCCTTTTTCCACTCATTTTGGTGGTTAACTAATTCACAACTCTGGAGTTGTTTGCACAAAAAAACAATGGATGGTAACCGAGCAGAGCTGAGTGGCCAAACTGTGGTATTAGGCCAAAACTATTGGCTGGGTTAGATGCAGAAAAAAATTATATTCAATTTGCAACCTGATGGAGGTCAGTATAGATGGACTAATACAACAAGTCCCACACACAGCTAGAAGCCCAATATTTTTTCAGAGGTAGATGCAGAAAAAAATATATTCAGTTTGCAACCTGATGGAGGTAAGTATAGATGGACTAATACAACAAGTCCCACACACAGCTAGAAGCCCAAATATTTTTTCAGAGGTACTGTAGATGCAGATAAAAATTATTTTGAATTTGCAACCTGATGGAGGTCAGTATAGATGGACTAATAGAGAAAGTCCGACACACTGCTAGAAGGCCAAATATTTTTTCAGAGGTACTGTAGATGCAGATAAAAATTATTTTTAATTTGCAACCTGATGGAGGTCAGTATAGATGGACTAATAGAGAAAGTCCGACACACTACTAGAAGGCCAAATATTTTTTCAGAGCTAGATGCAGAAAAAAATTATATTCAGTTTGCAACCTGATGGAGGTCAGTATAGATGGACTAATACAACAAGTCCCACACACAGCTAGAAGCCCAATATTTTTTCAGAGGTAGATGCAGAAAAAAATATATTCAGTTTGCAACCTGATGGAGGTCAGTATAGATGGTCTAATACAACAAGTCCCACACACAGCTAGAAGCCCAATATTTTTTCAGAGGTAGATGCAGAAAAAAATATATTCAGTTTGCAACCTGATGGAGGTCAGTATAGATGGACTAATACAACAAGTCCCACACACAGCTAGAAGCCCAAATATTTTTTCAGAGGTACTGTAGATGCAGATAAAAATTATTTTTAATTTGCAACCTGATGGAGGTCAGTATAGATGGACTAATAGAGAAAGTCCGACACACTACTAGAAGGCCAAATATTTTTTCAGAGCTAGATGCAGAAAAAAATTATATTCAGTTTGCAACCTGATGGAGGTCAGTATAGATGGATTAATAGAACAAGTCCCACACACAGCTAGAAGCCCAATATTTTTTCAGAGGTAGATGCAGAAAAAAATATATTCAGTTTGCAACCTGATGGAGGTAAGTATAGATGGACTAATACAACAAGTCCCACACACAGCTAGAAGCCCAAATATTTTTTCAGAGGTACTGTAGATGCAGATAAAAATTATTTTGAATTTGCAACCTGATGGAGGTCAGTATAGATGGACTAATAGAGAAAGTCCGACACACTGCTAGAAGGCCAAATATTTTTTCAGAGGTACTGTAGATGCAGATAAAAATTATTTTTAATTTGCAACCTGATGGAGGTCAGTATAGATGGACTAATAGAGAAAGTCCGACACACTACTAGAAGGCCAAATATTTTTTCAGAGCTAGATGCAGAAAAAAATTATATTCAGTTTGCAACCTGATGGAGGTCAGTATAGATGGACTAATACAACAAGTCCCACACACAGCTAGAAGCCCAATATTTTTTCAGAGGTAGATGCAGAAAAAAATATATTCAGTTTGCAACCTGATGGAGGTCAGTATAGATGGTCTAATACAACAAGTCCCACACACAGCTAGAAGCCCAATATTTTTTCAGAGGTAGATGCAGAAAAAAATATATTCAGTTTGCAACCTGATGGAGGTCAGTATAGATGGACTAATACAACAAGTCCCACACACAGCTAGAAGCCCAAATATTTTTTCAGAGGTACTGTAGATGCAGATAAAAATTATTTTTAATTTGCAACCTGATGGAGGTCAGTATAGATGGACTAATAGAGAAAGTCCGACACACTACTAGAAGGCCAAATATTTTTTCAGAGCTAGATGCAGAAAAAAATTATATTCAGTTTGCAACCTGATGGAGGTCAGTATAGATGGATTAATAGAACAAGACCCACACACAGCTAGAAGCCCAATATTTTTTCAGAGGTAGATGCAGAAAAAAATATATTCAGTTTGCAACCTGATGGAGGTCAGTATAGATGGACTAATACAACAAGTCCCACACACAGCTAGAAGCCCAAATATTTTTTCAGAGGTACTGTAGATGCAGATAAAAATTATTTTGAATTTGCAACCTGATGGAGGTCAGTATAGATGGACTAATAGAGAAAGTCCGACACACTGCTAGAAGGCCAAATATTTTTTCAGAGGTACTGTAGATGCAGATAAAAATTATTTTTAATTTGCAACCTGATGGAGGTCAGTATAGATGGACTAATAGAGAAAGTCCGACACACTACTAGAAGGCCAAATATTTTTTCAGAGCTAGATGCAGAAAAAAATTATATTCAGTTTGCAGCCTGATGGAGGTCAGTATAGATGGACTAATACAACAAGTCCCACACACAGCTAGAAGCCCAATATTTTTTCAGAGGTAGATGCAGAAAAAAATATATTCAGTTTGCAACCTGATGGAGGTCAGTATAGATGGACTAATACAACAAGTCCCACACACAGCTAGAAGCCCAATATTTTTTCAGAGGTAGATGCAGAAAAAAATATATTCAGTTTGCAACCTGATGGAGGTCAGTATAGATGGACTAATACAACAAGTCCCACACACAGCTAGATGCCCAAATATTTTTTCAGAGGTACTGTAGATGCAGATAAAAATTATTTTGAATTTGCAACCTGATGGAGGTCAGTATAGATGGACTAATAGAGAAAGTCCGACACACTGCTAGAAGGCCAAATATTTTTTCAGAGCTAGATGCAGAAAAAAATTATATTCAGTTTGCAACCTGATGGAGGTCTGTATAGATGGATTAATAGAACAAGACCCACACACAGCTAGAAGCCCAATATTTTTTCAGAGGTAGATGCAGAAAAAAATATATTCAGTTTGCAACCTGATGGAGGTCAGTATAGATGGACTAATACAACAAGTCCCACACACAGCTAGAAGCCCAAATATTTTTTCAGAGGTACTGTAGATGCAGATAAAAATTATTTTGAATTTGCAACCTGATGGAGGTCAGTATAGATGGACTAATAGAGAAAGTCCGACACACTGCTAGAAGGCCAAATATTTTTTCAGAGGTACTGTAGATGCAGATAAAAATTATTTTTAATTTGCAACCTGATGGAGGTCAGTATAGATGGACTAATAGCGAAAGTCCGACACACTACTAGAAGGCCATATATTTTTTCAGAGCTAGATGCAGAAAAAAATTATATTCAGTTTGCAACCTGATGGAGGTCAGTATAGATGGACTAATGACGCGCCCCTGGGCCTGAGTCGCGCAGCGTTGCGCACGCGGGAGCCTACCCGGAGCCGGATCTGATAGGGGTAGTAGTCTCGTGGCGGTGACCCGGTCCGTGCCCAGGGAGTCAAGCTGAGTGGCAGTTTTTAGCAGAAGATGGTACGGTGTTCGACTACGCCACTCGTTGAATGCGGCTATGAAGCCGCCGCTGCAGGGCAGACCGCTGAGGCCGGTGGTAAGGTCGTGCAGCGTAGCTGGTAGAACCCCCAACGGGAGGGGTATGGCTTCAGGGCAACCGACGTGTTTGAAGGGGGTAGCAGGAACCACTCAGAGACGGAGCGGTGAAGTTCTGGGTCTTTACTGGTGACAAAGTAGACCCTGCCGGAGTACTGGCTAGCGATCGGGGCCTGGTCAGTCCGTGAGCTGATGGGATCTCCCCTGGCCAGGCGGAGTTGTAGGCCTCCCCAACTAATCGTACTCTTCTGGCTACCTTGCTAGAGGCTGATAAAAGTAGCCCACGTCCCTGAGTGTACCGTGTGGTGCTCACCCGTATGGCCGGTGACTCGGGGCCTTTTGGTAGCTTCCGCTCCACGTCGCGGTGCTGGTCCCTTGCGTGTGACCGTGCCTTCGGGTTTCTTGGCCAGAGGACCTGAAATCCCCTGCCGGGCGGTTTCTGCTGCTGGGTAAGGATTAGTCCCCACAGCCTCGGACTCCGGGTCCGGTAAGAACTCTTCAATCAGGGCGAGCTCTACAGCTTCCAGCCCCTGACCTCTTTTAGTACAGCTCCCACAGAGCTCCTGATCTTTCTTTCCCTATAGCTGCTCCACTACAGACCAGACTGTGTCTCTGTCTGTGTTCTCTCACTCTACTCACTAACCCTGCCTCAGCCCCAGCTTTATATAGGGGAAGTTCTTCCCCTCCCAGGACTGGGCAGGAGGTGTGGCATGCATAGGATGTCTGACCAGGAAACCTCCCACCTGCTCACAGACGTAATATTGCTATTACTGTGGGAACCAGACCCCTGGGGTGCCACATTCCCCCCTAGTGAAATTTAGTACTCCGGGACTAAACATATTTTTGTAAAACATAACAAGTAAAAACAGAAACAGTACAATAAAGAAAAACACATTAGGATGGTCACGGCATGTCCGCAACCGGGTGCAGTCTTTGAAGAAAACAAAGGTGTCCATTTCACCAAGAGACAGGGAGCCGTAACCAGGTAGGGGTCTGTCCTACCCCGAGTCCTTAACAGTCTTTAGTCCATTCCCGGGTTACGCTCCAAACATATGTACAAAGGATTCCGGATAATCCACAAACGACACCTATAGAATAACTAAAAATACACAATTATTTACAGGTAACAGAAGTAAATACAAATAAACAGTCTAAACACTTAGATCCTCCAACGTACGGGCAACTGGCCTCTAGTGGCTCTAGTGGACCTACGGAGCTGACTGACTGGTCCTGAGCTACCAGGTGTAGGAGCTGTCAAAGGTAAACTGGGCAGCTGTCTACGGGCTCTTTGGCTCACTAGGGGTATGGCAGGCTCACTATAAGCAGAGGGTTGATCCTCCTGGCCTGCTTGTGTGGGGTCTTCTGCCTCCTGGACCGGCTGCTCTTCCAGCTCTACCTGTTTCTCCGTAGGTACTTGAGATGCTGGTTGGAGGAAGGTGAGGATGGGTACCACAACTGCGCCATTGACTTGAGTCCAAGACCGAGGGAAGTCTCCGAGCACAGTACTAACCATATCTTCCCTTTCCTCTGCGGGTCGAGGGTCTTCTTGTTCTTCTTCAGGGCTTCGTAGCTGTTCGGGACACTTCTTCAGGTGATCTCGGGATACAATGGCTGTGGTTTCTCCTCCATCCTTACTGATTATGCAGACTTTCGGGTTCTCATGGCTTGAGGGCAGTACGGTGTACGGGTCCTTCTCCCACTGGTTGTCCAACTTGTGGAGGCGTCTCTTCCTCTTCAAGACCTGCTCTCCAGGTACCAGGGGAACAGCGGGAGCATACTGGTTGTAAGTCTTCTCCTGTCTTTCTCTAGCTTGACAGAGACTTCGCTCCACGCTCTCCTGTACTTTCCGGTACTGCTGCTGCCTTTCTGTGTCCCAGTCTGCTTCTGGTGAAGTGTCCTCGGGTGTCAGGACTCCCATCTCCAGATCAACAGGAAGCTTACCAGGTCTTGCTCTCATTAGGTAAGCCGGGGTACAGTTGGTAGAACCTACCGGGATGTGGTTGTATAGGTCCACCAGATCAGGCAGTTTCTCAGGCCACAGACTGCGTTCCTCCAGGGGCAATGTTTTCAGAAGATCTATCACCACCTGGTTCATTTTCTCGCAGAGCCCATTGGTTTGCGGATGATAGGGTGTTGTTCTTATCTTCCGGCAGCCATACAGAGTACAGAACTCCTGGAAGACTTCCGCTTCAAAGGCAGGTCCCTGGTCCGTCAGCACCTGCTCCGGGTATCCGTGTGGACGGCAGAAGTGCTGCTGGAAGGCTCTAGCTGCTGTTTGAGCCGTTAAGTCCTTGACCGGGACCACCACCAGGAACCGGGAGTAATGATCTACGATTGTGAGGGCGTAGACATACCCAGATCTGCTTGGAGCCAGTTTCACATGGTCCAGGGCTACCAGTTCCAGTGGCTGTCGGGTGATGATGGGCTGCAAGGGAGTCTTCTGGCTGGCACGGTCCTTCCTTCTTAGGTGGCACGGTCCACAGTCTCTGCACCACCTCTCGATGGTTCCCCTCATGCCTACCCAGTGGAACCGCCCGCGCAGCAGGAACTCCAGCTTCTTCCACCCGAAGTGCCCAGCTCCGTCGTGGTATGCCTCCAGCACCATAGCCGCGTCTCTTCTTGGCACCACTACTTGCCAGATCAGTTCATGCGTCCGGGAGTTAACCATTCTGCGGCACAACTTCCCCTTGTAAAGGAACAGTCGACTCTTCTCAATCCACAGTTGCTTGGCCTCCTCCGGAGCGTCTGGGTCAAGGCGGGCATCTGTCTGAGTCAGCATCTCCTTCACCAGTCGGACGGCGGGGTCACTGTCTTGCGTTTCCGCCCAGTTGTAATGAGGTAAGGGGTTGAACGTAGCGGATTGCTTACCCCTTACTCGGTGGGAATACTGGATAGCCCCATGCCGGTGGAACGCGGGAAGTTCAACCTCCTCCAGTTCCTCTGGATCTTCCCCCACGTCCGGTAGGTTTGGCATTCTGGACAAGGCATCCGCGTTGGTATTGGAGCGTCCTGCCCGGTATTTGATTGTGAACTCAAAGTTGGACAGGCGGGCCATCCATCTCTGCTCCAGGGCACCGAGTCTTGCTGTGTCCAGGTGTGTCAACGGGTTGTTATCCGTGTACACGGTGAACCGGGAAGAGGCGAGGTAGTGCTTAAAGCGTTCGGTGACTGCCCACACCACTGCCAGGAATTCTAACTTGAATGAGCTGTAATTCTCAGGGTTTCTTTCGGTGGGTCGCAGTTTTCGGCTGGCGTAAGCAATTACCCGTTCCTTCCCCTGCTGGATCTGGGACAGTACGGCTCCTAGCCCGATGTTACTTGCGTCGGTGTAGAGGATAAATGGCTGGCTGTAATCCGGGTACGCCAGGATTTCATCCCCCGTGAGGGCCATCTTCAGCTGGCGGAAGGACTCTTCTTCCAGCTTCTCCCATCTGAAGGGCGGCTTCTGGTTCTTGGCCTTCCTGGACTGGCCTATCAGGAGGTCCTGCATAGGAGCTGCCTTTTTGGTGAAACCGGGAATGAACCTTCGGTAGTAGCCTACCAACCCGAGGAACTGCCGCACTTCCTTTACGCTGGAGGGGCTTGGCCATTCCTTAATTGCGGTGATCTTATCAGGGTCGGGAGCCACTCCGTCAGCACTCACCACGTGTCCCAGGTACTGCACCTTTGGTTTCAGGAGGTGACACTTGGAGGGTTTCACCTTTAGGCCGTAGTTTGCCAGGGCTTCGAACACTTCTGCCAGGTGTTTCAGGTGGTCCTCGTAGGTCTTGGAGTAGACGATGACATCGTCCAGGTATAACAGGACCGTCTCGAAGTTTCGGTGTCCCAGACAGCATTCCATCAATCGTTGGAAGGTTCCTGGTGCGTTGCAGAGTCCGAACGGCATGCAGGTAAACTCGCTAAGTCCCATCGGGGTGGTGAATGCGGTCTTCTCCCGGTCCGCCTCTGCTACAGGAACCTGCCAGTACCCGCTAGTGAGATCCAAAGTAGAGAAGAAGTTAGCAGATCTTAAAGCAGCCAAAGACTCCTCTATCCTTGGTAAGGGGTACGCATCTTTGTGTGTGATACGGTTGATTTTCCGGTAATCTACACACATTCTCATGGTGTTGTCTTTCTTTTTAACCAAGACTAGTGGAGCTGCCCAGGGGCTACAGCTATCCCTGATTACCCCAGCCTCCTTCATGTCTCTAAGCATCCCCTTGGCGTGTTGGTAGTGTGCAGGGGGTACGGGTCGGTATCTCTCCTTTATGGGAGGATGGTCTCCCGTGGGGATGTGGTGTTCTACCCCCTTTACTCGCCCGAAGTCTAACGGGTGTTTACTAAACACTCTCTCGTACTCTTGAACCACCCGATAGACTCCCTGTTTCTGGTGTGAGGGAGTGGAGTCAGTACCCAAATGTAGTTGCTGACACCAGTCCTCTATTGTTTTCTTAGAGCCGTTACCTTCCTCTGGTTGAGATGGAGGCAAGGGTTCCACGGCCTGTACAGAATTCTGGTTTATGGTGAACAATTTAGCTAGCGTGGCATACCGGGACAGGTGTACTTCTCTCTTCCTGATGTTTATTATGCGAACGGGCACCCTCCCATGGCGTACATCAACCACCCCCCGTGCTGTCAGAATGGTGGGCCTACTGTCTGAGTAGACGGGTTCTACCATTGCTTGGTAGTCTCTACCTCTTAGACCAATAGCTGCCCGGCACCAAATCATCATTTCACTTTTTGGGGGCATGGCAATAGGGAAAGGGTCACACATTCTCACGCTTCCAATCTCACCACCGGAGAGTTCCACCTGTTGCCGCCGCATCAGTGCCCGGATCTCTTTTTGGAGCACTCGCTGCTGGCCGGAGCTGGCGTTCTTGGCAACCTGCTGTAAAATGAAAATCACCTCTGCAAGACAATTTTCAATCACATTAGTTCCTAGCGTTATCTTTGGGTGACTCTCGCGCTTGTCAATGTCTACAATTATCAGTCCCTGTGCTGCCAGTTCGACTCTACCGATTTTAATGGTCACCTCTTTAAATCCGATCTGTGGCACGGGTTGACCATTGCTGGCGATGATACTCAAGTCGTCGTCAGGGTAGCGGGTTATATCCGAGTCATTCCAGTACTGCTTAAAGAGCACGTACGGGATGGTGGTGACCTGTGACCCGGTGTCCAGTAGGGCACTCATAGGAATGCCATCCAGTACTACAGGCAAGACTGGACGTCCTCCCACGTATTTGTCACGCCAGTTCGATGGGCCTGGTGATCTTATTCCTGGGGGTTGGCCCTCTACCCCAGGTTGAGCCCGTTTAAATGACAGTACCTTGCCATATGTCCAGGTTGATTGCAGCGGCGGCAGATGGGTTGTCCGTCCTCGTTGTATCGGTCGCTGGGTCTTCCTCTGGCCGGTGGGGTCCTCCTTGGTCGACGCCACGGGATGTCCTCTGGTCCGGATGCCAGCTGGATCTTCCCTGGAGCAGAAACCTGTAACGACTGCACAGTTCGGGTTAGCGCGGCAACGCTTTTAGCTAGCTCTTGGACCTGATGGTGCAGGTCTGGAGCCGGGTCATTGTTCAAAGCCTGCGCATCAGCTCCCACAGGCCCTGCCGACAAGGGCGCCGCCTCCCGGTGGTAAGCGGTAGTAGGGCGCCTGTGGGTCACAACGCCGCCCAGTGCCGGTTCTCGGAGCACCCGGATGGCTCTGTCCTTGAACTGTGCAAAGTCCAGATGAGGATCCTGTAAGGCCATTGCCCGCAACTGGGTTCAGTGGGCATTGCAATATAGTCCCTCTATAAATTGTTCGGTCAACAGCCTGTCCTCGTTTCCCACGCCGTCAGGGTCGGTCTGCTTAATGGCTCTCAGGGCCTCTTGTAGGTTTAAAGCATAGTCTCTTATACTCTCATGTGCTTGCTGTTTGCACCCGTAGAATCTAAGCTTAATCTCGGCTGAGTTGCGGGTATCAAAGGTGTCCTTCAGCCGGGTTAATATCCCTGCGACAGTCCTCCTCCCAGGTGGCCAGGACTTTACCTCCCTTTGGGCTGCCCCGGTTAGTTGGGCCACCAGGATGCTCACTTTTTGCTCTTCGGTGAGGGGGTACACCTGGAAGAGGCTATCCAGCTTTTCTCTAAAGTCATTCAGGGTATGTGACTCCCCTGAGTACTGAGGTGGCCAGGCTGCCCCCGGGATATAGGGCATAGTGAAAGGCATGACCGCAGCAGCGGTGGCGCTGGCGGTGGCTGCGACAGTGAAGCTCTCCTCCGTATCCGACATCCTCCTCCCCCCCTAGTGGACCGTGGCCTACCTTGCGATGATCCTCTTCCGTAGGCCGCGGCTCCGCAGTGGATCGTCAGGGTCGAGGACCTTCCGTCGCGCTCCTGTGACGTCGGCGTCTGCTGGGCTCCTTCCAGGACCTTACGCAACGTCCGGACGTGAGGCGGAGCTTCAGTTCTCGCGCGCTTTCGGAGTCCACGCCCCTCTTCTTCCCGCGCGGCGTCTTCAAGATGGCGTCCAACGGCGGGAAAACTCCACGGATGGCGGGAAGAAGGCAAAAGATGGCGCCGGATGGCGGGAAAACTTCACGGATGGCGGGAAGAAGGCTGAAGATGGCGGCGGATGGCGGGAATCTTCGCGGATGGCGGGAAGAAGGCTGAAGATGGCTCCGGATGGCGGGAATCTTCACCACAGGTTAGTTTAAAAGTCTCTTTTTCAGGCGCGCAGTACCCGGTGGTTGCGGGCACGGAATCCTGCCGACTACGCCAAAAGTTGACGCGCCCCTGGGCCTGAGTCGCGCAGCGTTGCGCACGCGGGAGCCTACCCGGAGCCGGATCTGATAGGGGTAGTAGTCTCGTGGCGGTGACCCGGTCCGTGCCCAGGGAGTCAAACTGAGCGGCAGAGTTTAGCAGAAGATGGTACGGTGTTCGACTACGCCACCCGTTGAATGCGGCTATGAAGCCGCCGCTGCAGGGCAGACCGCTGAGGCCGGTGGTAAGGTCGTGCAGCGTAGCTGGTAGAACCCCCAACGGGAGGGGTATGGCCTCAGGGCAACCGACGTGTTTGAAGGGGGTAGCAGGAACCACTCAGAGACGGTGCGGTGTAGTTCTGGGTCTTTACTGGTGACAAAGTAGACCCTCCCGGAGTACTGGCTAGCGATCGGGGCCTGGTCAGTCCGTGAGCTGATGGGATCTCCCCTGGCCAGGCGGAGTTGTAGGCCTCCCCAACTAATCGTACTCTTCTGGCTACCTTGCTAGAGGCGGGTAAAAGTAGCCCACGTCCCTGAGTGTACCGTGTGGTGCTCACCCGTATGGCCGGTGACTCGGGGCCTTTTGGTAGCTTCCGCTCCACGTCGCGGTGCTGGTCCCTTGCGTGTGACCGTGCCTTCGGGTTTCTTGGCCAGAGGACCTGAAATCCCCTGCCGGGCGGTTTCTGCTGCTGGGTAAGGATTAGTCCCCACAGCCTCGGACTCCGGGTCCGGTAAGAACTCTTCAATCAGGGCGAGCTCTACAGCTTCCAGCCCCTGACCTCTTTTAACACAGCTCCCACAGAGCTCCTGATCTTTCTTTCCTATAGCTGCTCCACTACAGACCAGACTGTTTCTCTGTCTGTGTTCTCTGCTCTTTCTCTACTCACTAACCCTGCCTCAGCCCCAGCTTTATATAGGGGAAGTTCTTCCCCTCCCAGGACTGGGCAGGAGGTGTGGCATTCATAGGATGTCTGACCAGGAAACCTCCCACCTGCTCACAGACGTAACATTGCTATCACTGTGGGAACCAGACCCCTGGGGTGCCACAGAAACAGACAGCATCAGGGATGGAGAGGGTTTACTTTTGTCTAGGGCGACCTCTCTGAGCGATCCTAGACACAGGCGTTTCCCGACCTCTCAGGGCAGGAACGGATCCGGTGCTCCTTACTGCCACAGTAGAAACAGCTCCCCTCGGAACGACGTAAGTCTTGACGGGTCTTGACCATCTTGGTCTGGTCGACCTGCATAGGCTCAGGTGAGTGTGCCTGGGGAGTAACAGAGGGAGTGACGGGTCTCTGGAAGGTAGGGACTAAACGTGGAATCCTCCTCTCACGGGTGACCTCCCTAGCGCGCTCCTGGAACCGGATGTCAATCCGGGTGGCAAGTGTAATCAAGTCGTCGAGAGTGGTAGGAATGTCCCGACCGGCGAGTTCATCTTTAATACGGCCGGACAGACCCTCCCAGAAGACGGACACCAGGGCGTCGTTATCCCAGGCCAGCTCCGAAGCAAGGGTATGGAACCGTATGGCATATTGGCCCACGGTGAGACTCCCTTGACGGAGGCGTAGCAGAGATGAGGCGGATGAGGTCTTCCGTCCGAGTTCGTCGAAGACCTTCCGGAAAGCCGTGAGAAAGGCTGGCAGGTCGGACACCAGAGGGTCTCCTCTCTCCCATAGAGGATTTAGCCAAGCCAGTGCCTCCACCGTGAGATGGGACATGATGAAGGCTATTTTGGCCCGGTCGGAATTAAACTGGTGGGACTGGTGTTCAAAGTGCAGGGTGCACTGGTTAATGAAGCCCCGAGCTTGAGCGGGGTCGCCTCCGAAGCGAGGAGGTGCAGAAAGCCGGATTCCAGAGCAGGATACTATGGTATTGGTGGGCAGCGGAGCAGCCGGGCTGCGAGTCATGACACTAGCGGTGGTTGCTGGTGGGGCAGTCAAAGTGTCCAGGCGAGTATTGACATTCCGCAGGTGACCCAGGATGGACTCTTGTTGGGACCTCTGTCGGGACAGTTCATGACAAAGGTCCGAGAGCGAGGGAGCTTGGGTGCCACCGGGTTCCATGGCCCGAGCAAACTGTAACGGGTCTGGGAGGCGGAACCTCTGAGCAACTTATACAAGGGGGCGGTCCTTGTAAGGAAGCGGGTGGCGACCAGGGAAGACAGGCAGGCAGTCACAGCAGGTGACCGGGACAGTCTCTGGGTAAACGGGCAGGAGGTCACGGCAAGTGACCGGGACAGTCTCTGGGTAAATGGGCAGGAGGCCACAGCAAGTGACCGGGACAATCTCTGGGTAAACGGGCAGGAGGTCACGGCAAGTGACCGGGACAGTCTCTGGGTAAAGGGTAGGTACGACCTGTGACGGCTGAGCCTCCAGGTAGGCTAGCAGGCAGATGGCAGATGAGTGCTCCCAGGTGAGCAGGCGAGAGTCTCTGGATAAGCAGGTGGTCACAGCATGTGACGGCGAAGCCTCCAGGTAGGCTAACAGGCAGGTAGCAGATGAGCGCTCCCAGGTGAGCGGGCAAGAGTCTCTGGACTGGCAGGTGGTCACGGCACGTGACGGCGGAGCCTCCAGGTAGGCTAACAGGCAGGTAGCAGATGAGCGCTCCCAGGTGAGCGGGCAAGAGTCTCTGGACTGGCAGGTGGTCACAGCACGTGACGGCGGAGCCTCCAGGTAGGCTAACAGGCAGGTAGCAGATGAGCGCTCCCAGGTGAGCGGGCGAGAGTCTATGGACTGGCAGGTGGTCACAGCACGTGACGGCGGAGCCTCCAGGTAGGCTAACAGGCAGGTAGCAGATGAGCACTCCCAGGTGAGCGGGTTAGCTGGTCCATAGACAGACTGACAGGAGTCGGAAGGCAGACCGTCGGACCTAAGGCTAGCAAACAGGTAAGCGGATAACAGGCAGGAATCAGACAGCAAACTGGCAGGAAACTGGCAGGTAACTGGAAACGGGACCTGAGGGCTGAAGCAGAGTAGTGAACAGTGCAACAACATTGCTCGGGCACTTACATTTTGGAGGAGGTGCCTTATATATGGAGGGATCCTCCGGCCATTGGCCGGGGACTCCTTAGGGCGACGCGCGCGGCCCCTTTAAGAGAGGGGGAGCGCGCGCGCGCCCTAAGCACAGTGACCGGGGGAGAGCGGGCACTGCAAGCAGAGCGGGAGGAAGCCGCCGGGCACGGAGCAGAGAGGTGAGGGGAACAGCGTCCCTGCCTAGCAGGAGGCAGGGACGCCGACGCTACACACAGAAGCAGTTCACCAAACACTCTTGTGCCCGCTATTAGCGGATGTCAGGCTCCTCTAGGCGGCTTATCATTAGAGAGAACAAGAGGATCAACCAGTGGAATTTCAACCAACCGGATACTTCCTTTTCTTCACATAAAGTATGGAAGGAAAGTCAAGAGGCCCCATACATATCACATTGTTGCACTGGCGGACACAAACTGAAAAGGGCCCTTGTGCAAGAATAGTATATGGGCCCTTTACAGTCCAATAGCTCATCATAAGGCAAAATTTCACCTGCTTTTCAGGTGGTAGTGGGCCCCCTTACTTCTTGGGCCCCTGTGCGGCTGCACCAATGATATGTCAGCCCCTGCATTGTTGGCTGAACCTGTCGACTTTAGCCTAACGTGCATGGAAGCCTTAGTGTAACCTGTAGAATAGACAGTACGGTGTGCACAGAAATTATGAGCCTCAGTGCAGCAACTCGGATCTATTCATCTCTGTAGTGAGACAGCTAGAATGGAGTTGCTGTACAGAGGACGTCCTTATAGACAGTACTGTGTGCATAGAAATCATGAACCTCAGTGCAGCAACTCCGATCTAGTCATCTCTGTAGTGAGACAGCTAGAATGGAGTTGCTTGAAACAAAGGATGTCCTTATAGACAGTACTGTGTGCCCAGAAATCATGAGCCTCGGTGCAGATACTCCGATCTACTCATCTCCATAGTGAGACAGCTAGAATGGAGTTGCTGTACAGAGGAAGTCCTAATAGACAGTACAGTGTGCACATAAATCATGAACCTCTGTGCAGTAACTCTTATCTAGTCATCTCTTTAGTAAGACAGCTAGAGTGGAGTTGCTGTACAGAGTATGTCCCTATAGACAGTATAGTGTGCCAAAATATGAGCCTCAGTGCAGTAACTACGAACTAGTCATCTTTGTAGTGAGACAGTAAGAAAGGAGTTGCTGTACAGAGCACATCCTTATAGGCAGTATAGTGTGCCCAGAAATCATGAACATCTGGGCAGCAACTCCAATCTCATCATCTTTGTAGTGAGACAGTACTGTCTATAAGGATGTCCTCTGTACAACAACTCCATTCTTACTGTCTCACTACAGAGATGATGAGATCGGAGTTGCTGCCCAGATGTTCATGATTTCTATGCACACTCTACTGCCTATAAAGATGTCCTCTGTACAACAACTCCATTCTTACTGTGTGCATAGAAATCATGAACCTCAGTGCAGTAACTCCGATCTAGTCACCTCTGTAGTGAGACAGCTAGAATGGTGTTGCTCTATGAAGTTTCACTATTTCTTGGCAGACAGTTATGCACAATTACAACCCAGCCCCAATTCATGAAGAACAGAATTTTGCATGCCAGTCCGGAACTTTATGAAAAACAAAAACTGTGCCTAATCACTAACAAGCAGGTTGTTGCTACCTACCTGCCTGTTGTCACAGACTGCTCCTACCAGGGATTTAGCTGCCTCTGCTGATGAGGCTGAACATGATGTCCGACTCATTCTGATTAACAGCCTTCTCCCCTAGTCACTCAGCGGGAATCCGGCTGTCAATCAGAATGACGTCGGCAATCCTGCCCTGTCAACAAAGTGGAGCAGAAAATAAGCCTCGGCTTTGTCTATGTGATGTCAGCAGAGGCAGCTGAATCCCCGACAGGAACGGTCTGTGACTGCTCTGGGCCAGTGAAGAATGGCGCTGGGCACAACAGGCAGGTACAGTAAGTAGCAATTACCTGCCTGTTAGTGCTTTGGCACATTTTTTGTTTTTCATAAAATCCAGGATATCCCCTTTAATGAGGAGTGAAAGGGAGAAAGCTCGGCCACTTTGTGCATTTTTATTTAAATTAACAAAGTTAGTTTTATTATTTTTCGCTTTTTGTAATATAAAAATTACACATAGCACTGATTGTTCAGTTTTGATAGAATTCAAATTGTCCTGTATGTCCACAAGTCTCAGCCAGTGACGGAGCAGCCAACAGAATCATCAGAATGTACAGCACAAAAGTGGCGTAAATTATAACAGAAATGTGACCCCGGACATTAACCACCTGCAATCTCATTTATTCCAGGACCTCGTTATAACCCGCACTGCAGTAACTGCATTCTAGCCGCTTCTGTAATGAGCCGTCTAGATCGGAGGTGATTTTTTGAGGACCTCATTTTAGCCTCCACTGTAGACGGCTCAGTACCGAGGTGACTAGAGTGGAGCTGCTGGATCGAGGCCCTCAAAAAAATCACCTCCAAACTAAGATTGGGTGGAGATTTGTGGGGAGGGTGATGACAGTCACGGAGAAGTGGAGCGAATCATCAGAAATGACATCACAAAAGAGGAGAAAATTATAACAGCAGTGTTCTCCAGTGACCCCGGACATTACTGTGTGTGTGTGTGTATATATATATATATATATATATTACCAGCAGTGTTCCCCAGTGACCCCGGATATTCCTGTATATATGTATATATACATTACCAGCAGTGTTCTCCAGTGACCCCCGGACATTCCTGTATATATGTATATATACATTACCAGCAGTGTTCTCCAGTGACCCCGGACATTCCTGTATATATATATATATATATATATATATATATATATATATATATATATATTACCAGCAGTGTTCTCCAGTGACCCCGGACATTCCTGAATATATGTATATATATATTACCAGCAGTTTTCTCCAGTGACCCCGGACATTCCTGTATATATATATATATATATATATATATATATATATTACCAGCAGTGTTCTCCAGTGACCCCGGACATTCCTGTGTATATATATATTACCAGCAGTGTTCTCCAGTGACCCCGGACATTCCTGTATATATATATATATATACATTACCAGCAGTGTTCTCCAGTGACCCCGGACATTCCTGTATATATATATATATATATACATTACCAGCAGTGTTCTCCAGTGACCCCGGACATTCCTGAATATATACATTAACAGCAGTGTTCTCCAGTGACCTCAGACATTCCTGTATATATATATTACCAGCAGTGTTCTCCAGTGACCCCGCACATTCCTGCATATATGTATATATACATTACCAGCAGTGTTCTCCAGTGACCCCGGACATTCCTGTGTGTGTATATATACATTAACAGCAGTGTTCTCCAGTGACCTCAGACATTCCTGTATATATGTATATATACATTACCAGCAGTGTTCTCCAGTGACCCGGGACATTCCTGTATATATGTATATATACATTACCAGCAGTGTTCTCCAGTGACCCCGGACATTCCTGTGTATATGTATATATATATGACCAGCAGTGTTCTCCAGTGACCCGGGACATTCCAGTATATATGTATATATATATTACCAGCAGTGTTCTCCAGTGACCGCGGACATTCCTGTATATATGTATATATTACCAGCAGTGTTCTCCAGTGACCCCGGATATTCCTGTATATATATATATATTACCAGCAGAGTTCTCCAGTGACCCCGGACATTCCTGTATATATGTATATATATATATATTACCAGCAGTGTTCTCCAGTGACCCGGGACATTCCTGTGTATATATACATGATCAGCAGTGTTCTCCAGTGACCCCGGACAATCCTGTATATATGTATATATATATATATTACCAGCAGTGTTCTCCAGTGACCCGGGACATTCCTGTGTATATATACATGATCAGCAGTGTTCTCCAGTGACCCCGGACAATCCTGTATATATGTATATATATATATATTACCAGCAGTGTTCTCCATTGACCCGGGACATTCCTGTGTATATATACATGATCAGCAGTGTTCTCCAGTGACCCCGGACAATCCTGTATATATGTATATATACATTAACAGCTGTGTTCTCCAGTGACCCGGGACATTCCTGTATATATGTGTATATACATTACCAGCAGTGTTCTCCAGTGACCCGGGACATTCCTGTATATATGTATATATATATTACCAGCAGTGTTCTCCAGTGACCCCGGACATTCCTGTATATATACATTACCAGCAGTGTTCTCCAGTGACCCCGGACATTCCTGTATATATATATATCACCAGCAGTGTTCTCCAGTGACCCGGGACATTCCTGTGTATATATACATGATCAGCAGTGTTCTCCAGTGACCCCGGACAATCCTGTATATATGTATATATATATATATTACCAGCAGTGTTCTCCAGTGACCCGGGACATTCCTGTACATATGTATATATACATGATCAGCAGTGTTCTCCAGTGACCCCAAATAATCCTGTATATATGTATATATACATTAACAGCTGTGTTCTCCAGTGACCCGGGACATTCCTGTATATATGTATATATACATTACCAGCAGTGTTCTCCAGTGACCCGGGACATTCCTGTATATATGTATATATACATTACCAGCAGTGTTCTCCAGTGACCCCGGACATTCCTGTATATATACATTACCAGCAGTGTTCTCCAGTGACCCCGGACATTCCTGTATATATGTATATATATATATATTACCAGCAGTGTTCTCCAGTGACCCCGGACATTCCTGTATATATATATTACCAGCAGTGTTCTCCAGTGACCCGGGACATTCCTGTGTATATATACATGATCAGCAGTGTTCTCCAGTGACCCCGGACAATCCTGTATATATGTATATATATATATATATTACCAGCAGTGTTCTCCAGTGACCCGGGACATTCCTGTGTATATATACATGATCAGCAGTGTTCTCCAGTGACCCCAAATAATCCTGTATATATGTATATATACATTAACAGCTGTGTTCTCCAGTGACCCGGGACATTCCTGTATATATGTATATATACATTACCAGCAGTGTTCTCCAGTGACCCGGGACATTCCTGTATATATGTATATATATATTACCAGCAGTGTTCTCCAGTGACCCCGGACATTCCTGTATATATACATTACCAGCAGTGTTCTCCAGTGACCCCGGACATTCCTGTATATATACATTACCAGCAGTGTTCTCCAGTTACCCCGGACATTCCTGTATATATGTATATATATATTACCAGCAGTGTTCTCCAGTGACCCCGGACATTCCTGTGTGTGTATATATATATATTAACAGCTGTGTTCTCCAGTGACCCCGGACAATCCTGTATATATGTATATATACATTAACAGCAGTGTTCTCCAGTGACCCGGGACATTCCTTTGTATATATGTATATATATATTACCAGCAGTGTTTTCCAGTGACCCCGGCCATTCCTGTATATATGTATATATACATTACCAGCAGTGTTCTCCAGTGACCCCGGACATTCCTGTATATATACATTACCAGCAGTGTTCTCCAGTGACCCCGGACATTCCTGTCTATATATATATATTACCAGCAATGTTCTCCAGTGACCCCGGACATTCCTGTATATATATGACGCGCCCCTGGGCCTTCGTCGCGCGGCATCGCGCGCACGGGAGCTTACCCGGAGCCGGATCTGTTGAGGGTTGTAGTCTCGTGGCGGTGACCCGGTCCGTGCCCAGGGAGTCAAACTGAGCGGCGATGTATTAGCGGTAGATGTTGGACGACTACGCCACCCGTTGAATGCAGCGAAGGAGCTGCCGCTGCAGGGCAGACCGCTGAGGCCGGTGGTAGGATTGTGCAGCGTGATAGTATCACCCCCAACGGGAGGGGTATGGCCTCAGGGCAGCCGACGTGGATGATGGGGGTAGCAGGAATCACTCAGAGACGATGCGGTGTAATTCAGGGTCTTTACTGATGATAAAGATAGACCCTCCCGGAGTACTGGCTAGCGATCGGGGCCTGGTCAGTCCTTGAGCAGATGGGATCTCCCGTGGCCAGGCGGAGTTGTAGGCCTCCCAAACTGACTGTACTCTTCTGGCTACCTTGCTAGAGGCGGGTATAAGTAGCCCACGTCCCTGAGTGTACCGTGTGGTGCTCACCCGTATGGCCGGTGACTCGGGGCCTTCTAGTGGCGTCCGCTCCACGACGGCGGTGCTGGTCCCACGCGTGTGACCGTGCCTTCGGGTTTCTTGGCCAGAGGACCTGAAATCCCCTGCCGGGCGCTTTCTGCTGCTGGGTAAAGATTAGTCCCCACAGCCTCGGACTCCGGGCCCGGTGATAGCTTCTCAGTCAGGGCGAGCTCTGCAGCTGCCAGCCCCTGACTCCTTATAGCACTGCTCCCACAGAGCTCCTGATGTTCTTTTCCTAGATCTGCTTCTCTTCTCTGTCTCTACTTCTTCTCTACTCTCTAACCCTGCCTCAGCCCTAGGTTTATATAGGGGAAGTTCTTCCCCTCCCAGGACTGGGCAGGAGGTGTGGCATGCACAGGATCCCTGACCAAGAGACCTCCCACCTGCTCTCAGACATAACATTGCTGTTACTGTGGAAACCAGACCCCTGGGGTGCCACATGTACATTACCAGCAGTGTTCTCCAGTTACCCCGGACATTCCTGTATATATGTATATATATATTACCAGCAGTGTTCTCCAGTGACCCCGGACATTCCTGTGTGTGTATATATACATTACCAGCAGTGTTCTCCAGTGACCCCGGACATTCCTGTATGTATGTATATATACATTACCAGCAGTGTTCTCCAGTGACCCCGGACATTCCTGTATATATGTATATATACATTACCAGCAGTGTTCTCCAGTGACCCCGGACATTCCTGTATATATACATTACCAGCAGTGTTCTCCAGTTACCCCGGACATTGCTGTATATATGTATATATACATTACCAGCAGTGTTCTCCAGTGACCCCGGACATTCCTGTGTATATGTATATATACATTACCAGCAGTGTTCTCCAGTGACCCGGGACATTCCAGTATATATGTATATATATATTACCAGCAGTGTTCTCCAGTGACCCCGGATATTCCTGTATATATGTATATATATATTACCAGCAGTGTTCTCCAGTGACCCCGGATATTCCTGTATATATGTATATATATATTACCAGCAGTGTTCTCCAGTGACCCGGGACATTCCTGTGTATATGTATATATATATTACCAGCAGTGTTCTCCAGTGACTCCGGACAATCCTGTATATATGTATATATGCATTAACAGCAGTGTTCTCCAGTGACCCGGGACATTCCTTTGTATATATGTATATATATATTACCAGCAGTGTCCTCCAGTGACCCGGGACATTCCTTTGTATATATGTATATATATATTACCAGCAGTGTCCTCCAGTGACCCCGGACATTCCTGTATATATACATTACCAGCAGTGTTCTCCAGTTACCCCGGACATTCCTGTATATATGTATATATACATTACCAGCAGTGTTCTCCAGTGACCCCGGACATTCCTGTATATATGTATATATACATTACCAGCAGTGTTGTCCAGTGACCCCGGACATTCCTGTATATATGTATATATATATGACCAGCAGTGTTCTCCAGTGACCCCGGACATTCCTGTATATATGTATATATACATTAACAGCAGTGTTCACCAGTGACCCGGGACATTCCTTTGTATATATGTATATATATATTACCAGCAGTGTCCTCCAGTGACCCCGGACATTCCTGTATATATACATTACCAGCAGTGTTCTCCAGTTACCCCGGACATTCTTGTATATATGTATATATACATTACCAGCAGTGTTCTCCAGTGACCCCGGACATTCCTGTATATATACATTACCAGCAGTGTTCTCCAGTGACCCCGGACATTCCTGTATATATGTATATATACATTACCAGCAGTGTTCTCCAGTTACACCGGACATTCCTGTATATATGTATATATACATTACCAGCAGTGTTCTCCAGTGACCCCGGACATTCCTGTATATATACATTACCAGCAGTGTTCTCCAGTTACCCCGGACATTCCTGTATATATGTATATATATATTACCAGCAGTGTCCTCCAGTGACCCCGGACATTCCTGTATATATGTATATATACATTACCAGCAGTGTTCTCCAGTGACCCCGGACATTCCTGTATATATATATTACCAGCAGTGTTCACCAGTGACCCAGGACATTCCTGTGTGTGTATATATATATATTACCAGCAGTGTCCTCCAGTGACCCCGGACATTCCTGTATATATACATTACCAGCAGTGTTCTCCAGTGACCCCGGACATTCCTGTATATATGTATATATACATTACCAGCAGTGTTCACCAGTGACCCCGGACATTCCTGTATATATGTATATATACATTACCAGCAGTGTTCTCCAGTGACCCCAGACATTCCTGTATATATACATTACCAGCAGTGTTCTCCAGTGACCCCGGACATTCCTGTATATATGTATATATATATTACCAGCAGTGTTCACCAGTGACCCCGGACATTCCTGTATATATGTATATATACATTACCAGCAGTGTCCTCCAGTGACCCCAGACATTCCTGTATATATGTATATATACATTACCAGCAGTGTTCTCCAGTGACCCAGGACATTCCTGTATATATGTATATATATATTACCAGCAGTGTTCTCCAGTGACCCCAGACATTCCTTTATATATACATTACCAGCAGTGTTCACCAGTGACCCAGGACATTCCTGTATATATGTATATATACATTAACAGCAGTGTTCTCCAGTGACCCCGGACATTCCTATATATCTATATATTACCAGCAGTGTTCTCCAGTGACCCCGGACATTCCTGTATATATATATTACCAGCAGTGTTCTCCAGTGACCCCGGACATTCCTGTATATATGTATATATACATTACCAGCAGTGTTCTCCAGTGACCCCGGACATTCCTGTATATATATATATTACCAGCAGTGTTCTCCAGTGACCCCGGACATTCCTGTATATATATATTACCAGCAGTGTTCTCCAGTGACCCCGGACATTCCTGTATATATGTATATATACATTACCAGCAGTGTTCTCCAGTGACCCCGGACATTCCTGTGTATATGTATATATATATGACCAGCAGTGTTCTCCAGTGACCCCGGACATTCCTGTATATATGTATATATATATTACCAGCAGTGTTCTCCAGTGACCCCGGACATTCCTGTATATATGTATATATATATTACCAGCAGTGTTCTCCAGTTACCCCGGTCATTCCTGTATTTATGTATATATACATTACCAGCAGTGTTCTCCAGTGACCCCGGACATTCCTGTATATATATATATATTACCAGCAGTGTTCTCCAGTGACCCCGGACATTCCTGTATATATATATATCACCAGCAGTGTTCTCCAGTGACCCCGGTCATTCCTGTATTTATGTATATATACATTACCAGCAGTGTTCTCCAGTGACCCCGGACATTCCTGTATATATATATATATATATTACCAGCAGTGTTCTCCAGTGACCCCGGACATTCCTGTATATATACATTACCAGCAGTGTTCTCCAGTTACCCCGGACATTCCTGTATATATGTATATATATATTACCAGCAGTGTTCTCCAGTGACCCCGGACATTCCTGTATATATACATTACCAGCAGTGTTCTCCAGTTACCCCGGACATTCTTGTATATATGTATATATACATTACCAGCAGTGTTCTCCAGTGACCCCGGACATTCCTGTATATATGTATATATACATTACCAGCAGTGTTCTCCAGTGACCCCGGACATTCCTGTATATATACATTACCAGCAGTGTTCTCCAGTGACCCCGGACATTCCTGTATATATGTATATATATATATTACCACCAGTGTCCTCCAGTGACCCCGGACATTCCTATATATATACATTACCAGCAGTGTTCTCCAGTGACCCCGGACATTCCTGTATATATGTATATATATATATTACCACCAGTGTCCTCCAGTGACCCCGGACATTCCTGTATATATACATTACCAGCAGTGTTCTCCAGTGACCCGGGACATTCCTGTATATATGTATATATACATTACCAGCAGTGTTCTCCAGTGACCCCGGACATTCCTGTATATATGTATATATACATTACCAGCAGTGTTCTCCAGTGACCCCGGACATTCCTGTATATATGTATATATACATTACCAGCAGTGTTCTCCAGTGACCCCGGACATTCCTGTATATATGTATATATACATTACCAGCAGTGTTCTCCAGTGACCCCGGACATTCCTGTGTGTGTATATATATATTACCAGCAGTGTTCTCCAGTGACCCGGGACATTCCTGTGTATATATACATGATCAGCAGTGTTCTCCAGTGACCCCGGACATTCCTGTATATATGTATATATATATATATTACCAGCAGTGTTCTCCAGTGACCCCGGACATTCCTGTATATATACATTACCAGCAGTGTTCTCCAGCAACCCCGGACATTCCTGTATATATGTATATATACATTACCAGCAGTGTTCTCCAGTGACCCCGGACATTCATGTATATATGTATATATACATTACCAGCAGTGTTCTCCAGTGACCCCGGACATTCTTGTATATATGTATATATACATTACCAGCAGTGTTCTCCAGTGACCCCGGACATTCCTGTATATATGTATATATACATTACCAGCAGTGTTCTCCAGTGACCCCGGACATTCCTGTATATATACATTACCAGCAGTGTTCTCCAGTGACCCCGGACATTCCTGTATATATGTATATATATATATTACCACCAGTGTCCTCCAGTGACCCCGGACATTCCTATATATATACATTACCAGCAGTGTTCTCCAGTGACCCCGGACATTCCTGTATATATGTATATATATATATATTACCACCAGTGTCCTCCAGTGACCCCGGACATTCCTGTATATATACATTACCAGCAGTGTTCTCCAGTGACCCGGGACATTCCTGTATATATGTATATATACATTACCAGCAGTGTTCTCCAGTGACCCCGGACATTCCTGTATATATGTATATATACATTACCAGCAGTGTTCTCCAGTGACCCCGGACATTCCTGTATATATGTATATATACATTACCAGCAGTGTTCTCCAGTGACCCCGGACATTCCTGTGTGTGTATATATATATTACCAGCAGTGTTCTCCAGTGACCCGGGACATTCCTGTGTATATATACATGATCAGCAGTGTTCTCCAGTGACCCCGGACATTCCTGTATATATGTATATATATATATATTACCAGCAGTGTTCTCCAGTGACCCCGGACAATCCTGTATATATGTATATATACATTAACAGCAGTGTTCTCCAGTGACCCGGGACATTCCTTTGTATATATGTATATATATATATTACCAACAGTGTCCTCCAGTGACCCCGGACATTCCTGTGTGTGTATATATACATTACCAGCAGTGTCCTCCAGTGACCCCGGACATTCCTGTATATATATATTACCAGCAGTGTTCTCCAGTTACCCCGGACATTCCTGTATATATGTATATATACATTACCAGCAGTGTTCTCCAGTGACCCCGGACATTCCTGTATATATGTATATATACATTACCAGCAGTGTCCTCCAGTGACCCCGGACATTCCTGTATATATGTATATATACATTACCAGCAGTGTTCTCCAGTGACCCCGGACATTCCTGTATATATGTATATATATATTACCAGTAGTGTTCTCCAGTGACCCCGGATATTCCTGTATATAGGTATATATATATTACCAGCAGTGTTCTCCAGTGACCCCGGATATTCCTGTATATATGTATATATATATTACCAGCAGTGTTCTCCAGTGACCCCGGACATTCCTGTGTGTGTATATATACATTACCAGCAGTGTTCTCCAGTGACCCCGGACATTCCTGTATATATATATTACCAGCAGTGTTCTCCAGTGACCCCGGACAATCCTGTATATATGTATATATGCATTAACAGCAGTGTTCTCCAGTGACCCGGGACATTCCTGTATATATGTATATATATATTACCAGCAGTGTCCTCCAGTGACCCCGGACATTCCTGTATATATACATTACCAGCAGTGTTCTCCAGTTACCCCGGACATTCCTGTATATATGTATATATATATTACCAGCAGTGTCCTCCAGTGACCCCGGACATTCCTGTATATATACATTACCAGCAGTGTTCTCCAGTGACCCGGGACATTCCTGTATATATGTATATATATATTACCAGCAGTGTTCTCCAGTGACCCGGGACATTCCTGTATATATGTATATATACATTACCAGCAGTGTTCTCCAGTGACCCCAGACATTCCTGTGTATATGTATATATATATGACCAGCAGTGTTCTCCAGTGACCCCGGACATTCCTGTATATATGTATATATATATTACCAGCAGTGTTCTCCAGTGACCCCGGATATTCCTGTATATATGTATATATATATATTACCAGCAGTGTTCTCCAGTGACCCCGGATATTCCTGTATATATGTATATATATATTACCAGCAGTGTTCTCCAGTGACCCGGGACATTCCTGTGTATATGTATATATATATTACCAGCAGTGTTCTCCAGTTACCCCGGACATTCCTGTGTGTGTATATATACATTACCAGCAGTGTTCTCCAGTGACCCCGGACAATCCTGTATATATGTATATATATATTACCAGCAGTGTTCTCCAGTGACCCCGGACATTCCTGTATATATACATTACCAGCAGTGTTCTCCAGTGACCCCGGACATTCCTGTATATATGTATATATACATTACCAGCAGTGTTCTCCAGTGACCCCGGACATTCCTGTATATATACATTACCAGCAGTGTTCTCCAGTGACCCCGGACATTCCTGTATATATGAATATATACATTACCAGCAGTGTTCTCCAGTGACCCCGGACATTCCTGTATATATGTATATATACATTACCAGCAGTGTTCTCCAGTGACCCCGGACATTCCTGTATATATACATTACCAGCAGTGTTCTCCAGTGACCCCGGACATTCTTGTATATATGTATATGTATATTACCAGCATTGTTCTCCAGTGACCCCGGACATTCCTGTATATATATATATTACCAGCAGTGTTCTCCAGTGACCCCGGACATTCCTGTATATATATATATTACCAGCAGTGTCCTCCAGTGACCCCGGACATTCCTGTATATATATATTACCAGCAGTGTTCTCCAGTTACCCCGGACATTCCTGTGTGTGTATATATACATTACCAGCAGTGTTCTCCAGTGACCCCGGACATTCCTGTATATATACATTACCAGCAGTGTTGTCCAGTGACCCCGGACATTCCTGTATATATATATATTACCAGCAGTGTTCTCCAGTGACCCGGGACATTCCTGTGTATATATACATGATCAGCAGTGTCCTCCAGTGACCTCGGACATTCCTGTATATATGTATATATATATTACCAGCAGTGTCCTCCAGTGACCCCGGACATTCCTGTATATATATATATTACCAGCAGTGTCCTCCAGTGACCCCGGACATTCCTGTATATATATATATTACCAGCAGTGTTCTCCAGTGACCCGGGACATTCCTGTGTATATATACATGATCAGCAGTGTCCTCCAGTGACCCCGGACATTCCTGTATATATATATATTACCAGCAGTGTCCTCCAGTGACCCCGGACATTCCTGTATATATATATTACCAGCAGTGTTCTCCAGTTACCCCGGACATTCCTGTGTGTGTATATATACATTACCAGCAGTGTTCTCCAGTGACCCCGGACATTCCTGTATATATATATATTACCAGCAGTGTTCTCCAGTGACCCGGGACATTCCTGTGTATATATACATTACCAGCAGTGTTCTCCAGTGACCCCGGACATTCCTGTATATATACATTACCAGCAGTGTTGTCCAGTGACCCCGGACATTCCTGTATATATATATATTACCAGCAGTGTTCTCCAGTGACCCCGGACAATCCTGTATATATGTATATATACATTAACAGCAGTGTTCACCAGTGACCCGGGACATTCCTTTGTATATATGTATATATATATTACCAGCAGTGTCCTCCAGTGACCCCGGACATTCCTGTATATATGTATATATACATTACCAGCAGTGTTCTCCAGTTACCCCGGACATTCCTGTATATATGTATATATACATTACCAGCAGTGTTCTCCAGTGACCCCGGACATTCCTGTAAATATGTATATATACATTACCAGCAGTGTTCTCCAGTGACCCCGGACATTCCTGTATATATGTATATATACATTACCAGCAGTGTTCTCCAGTGACCCCAGACATTCCTGTATATATACATTACCAGCAGTGTTCTCCAGTTACCCCGGACATTCCTGTATATATATATATATATATATATATTACCAGCAGTGTTCTCCAGTGACCCCGGACATTCCTGTATATATGTATATATATATTACCAGCAGTGTTCTCCAGTGACCCCGGACATTCCTGTATATATGTATATATACATTACCAGCAGTGTTCTCCAGTGACCGCGGACATTCCTGTATATATGTATATATATATTACCAGCAGTGTTCTCCAGTGACCCCGGACAATCCTGTAAATATGTATATATATATTACCAGCAGTGTTCTCCAGTGACCCCGGACATTCCTGTATATATGTATATATATATTACCAGCAGTGTTCTCCAGTGACCCCGGACATTCCTGTATATATGTATATATATATTACCAGCAGTGTTCTCCAGTGACCTCGGACATTCCTGTATATATACATTACCAGCAGTGTTCTCCAGTGACCGCGGACATTCCTGTATATATGTATATATATATTACCAGCAGTGTTCTCCAGTGACCCCGGACATTCCTGTAAATATGTATATATACATTACCAGCAGTGTTCTCCAGTGACCCCGGACATTCCTGTATATATGTATATATACATTACCAGCAGTGTTCTCCAGTGACCCCGGACATTCCTGTATATATACATTACCAGCAGTGTTCTCCAGTTACCCCGGACATTCCTGTATATATATATATATATATTACCAGCAGTGTTCTCCAGTGACCCCGGACATTCCTGTATATATGTATATATATATTACCAGCAGTGTTCACCAGTGACCCAGGACATTCCTGTGTGTGTATATATATATTACCAGCAGTGTCCTCCAGTGACCCCGGACATTCCTGTATATATACATTACCAGCAGTGTTCTCCAGTTACCCCGGACATTCCTGTATATATGTATATATACATTACCCGCAGTGTTCTCCAGTGACCCCGGACATTCTTGTATATATGTATATATACATTACCAGCAGTGTTCTCCAGTGACCCCGGACATTCTTGTATATATGTATATATATATTACCAGCAGTGTTCTCCAGTGACCCCGGACATTCCTGTATATATGTATATATACATTACCAGCAGTGTTCTCCAGTGACCCCGGACATTCTTGTATATATGTATATATATATTACCAGCAGTGTTCTCCAGTGACCCCGGACATTCCTGTATATATATATATTACCAGCAGTGTTCTCCAGTGACCCCGGACAATCCTGTATATATGTATATATACATTACCAGCAGTGTTCTCCAGTGACCCCGGACATTCTTGTATATATGTATATATATATTACCAGCAGTGTTCTCCAGTGACCCCGGACATTCCTGTATATATATATTACCAGCAGTGTTCTCCAGTGACCCCGGACATTCCTGTATATATGTATATATACATTACCAGCAGTGTTCTCCAGTGACCCCGGACATTCCTGTATATATATATATTACCAGCAGTGTTCTCCAGTGACCCCGGACATTCCTGTATATATATATATTACCAGCAGTGTTCTCCAGTGACCCCGGACATTCCTGTATATATGTATATATACATTACCAGCAGTGTTCTCCAGTGACCCCGGACATTCCTGTGTATATGTATATATATATGACCAGCAGTGTTCTCCAGTGACCCCGGACATTCCTGTATATATGTATATATATATTACCAGCAGTGTTCTCCAGTTACCCCGGTCATTCCTGTATTTATGTATATATACATTACCAGCAGTGTTCTCCAGTGACCCCGGACATTCCTGTATATATATATATTACCAGCAGTGTTCTCCAGTGACCCCGGACATTCCTGTATATATATATATCACCAGCAGTGTTCTCCAGTGACCCCGGTCATTCCTGTATTTATGTATATATACATTACCAGCAGTGTTCTCCAGTGACCCCGGACATTCCTGTATATATATATATATATATTACCAGCAGTGTTCTCCAGTGACCCCGGACATTCCTGTATATATATATATCACCAGCAGTGTTCTCCAGTGACCGCAGACATTCCTGTATGTATATATATATATATTACCAGCAGTGTTCTCCAGTGACCCCGGACATTCCTGTATATATACATTACCAGCAGTGTTCTCCAGTTACCCCGGACATTCCTGTATATATGTATATATATATTACCAGCAGTGTTCTCCAGTGACCCCGGACATTCCTGTGTGTGTATATATACATTACCAGCAGTGTTCTCCAGTGACCCCGGACATTCCTGTATATATACATTACCAGCAGTGTTCTCCAGTTACCCCGGACATTCTTGTATATATGTATATATACATTACCAGCAGTGTTCTCCAGTGACCCCGGACATTCCTGTATATATGTATATATACATTACCAGCAGTGTTCTCCAGTGACCCCGGACATTCCTGTATATATGTATATATACATTACCAGCAGTGTTCTCCAGTGACCCCGGACATTCCTGTATATATACATTACCAGCAGTGTTCTCCAGTGACCCCGGACATTCCTGTATATATGTATATATATATTACCACCAGTGTCCTCCAGTGACCCCGGACATTCCTGTATATATGTATATATACATTACCAGCAGTGTTCTCCAGTGACCCGGGACATTCCTGTATATATGTATATATACATTACCAGCAGTGTTCTCCAGTTACCCCGGACATTCCTGTATATATGTATATATACATTACCAGCAGTGTTCTCCAGTGACCCCGGACATTCCTGTATATATGTATATATACATTACCAGCAGTGTTCTCCAGTGACCCCGGACATTCCTGTGTGTGTATATATATATTACCAGCAGTGTTCTCCAGTGACCCGGGACATTCCTGTGTATATATACATGATCAGCAGTGTTCTCCAGTGACCCCGGACATTCCTGTATATATGTATATATATATATATTACCAGCAGTGTTCTCCAGTGACCCCGGACAATCCTGTATATATGTATATATACATTAACAGCAGTGTTCTCCAGTGACCCGGGACATTCCTTTGTATATATGTATATATATATTACCAACAGTGTCCTCCAGTGACCCCGGACATTCCTGTATATATGTATATATACATTACCAGCAGTGTTCTCCAGTGACCCGGGACATTCCTGTATATATGTATATATACATTACCAGCAGTGTTCTCCAGTGACCCCGGACAATCCTGTATATATATATTACCAGCAGTGTTCTCCAGTTACCCCGGACATTCCTGTATATATACATTACCAGCAGTGTTCTCCAGTGACCCCGGACATTCTTGTATATATGTATATGTATATTACCAGCATTGTTCTCCAGTGACCCCGGACATTCCTGTATATATATATATATTACCAGCAGTGTTCTCCAGTGACCCCGGACATTCCTGTATATATATATTACCAGCAGTGTCCTCCAGTGACCCCGGACATTCCTGTATATATATATTACCAGCAGTGTTCTCCAGTGACCCCGGACATTCCTGTATATATGTATATATACATTACCAGCAGTGTTCTCCAGTGACCCCGGACATTCCTGTATATATACATTACCAGCAGTGTTGTCCAGTGACCCCGGACATTCCTGTATATATATATATTACCAGCAGTATTCTCCAGTGACCCCGGACAATCCTTTGTATATATGTATATATATATTACCAGCAGTGTCCTCCAGTGACCCCGGACATTCCTGTATATATATATTACCAGCAGTGTTCTCCAGTGACCCCGGACATTCCTGTATATATATATATTACCAGCAGTGTTGTCCAGTGACCCCGGACATTCCTGTATATATATATATTACCAGCAGTGTTCTCCAGTGACCCCGGACAATCCTGTATATATGTATATATACATTAACAGCAGTGTTCACCAGTGACCCGGGACATTCCTTTGTATATATGTATATATATATTACCAGCAGTGTCCTCCAGTGACCCCGGACATTCCTGTATATATGTATATATACATTACCAGCAGTGTTCTCCAGTTACCCCGGACATTCCTGTATATATGTATATATATATTACCAGCAGTGTTCTCCAGTGACCCCGGACATTCCTGTATATATGTATATATATATTACCAGCAGTGTTCTCCAGTGACCCCGGACATTCCTGTATATATGTATATATTACCAGCAGTGTTCTCCAGTGACCCCGGACATTCCTGTATATATACATTACCAGCAGTGTTCTCCAGTTACCCCGGACATTCCTGTATATATGTATATATATATTACCAGCAGTGTTCTCCAGTGACCCCGGACATTCCTGTATATATGTATATATATATTACCAGCAGTGTTCTCCAGTGACCCCGGACATTCCTGTATATATGTATATATACATTACCAGCAGTGTTCTCCAGTGACCCCGGACATTCCTGTATATATACATTACCAGCAGTGTTCTCCAGTTACCCCGGACATTCCTGTATATATGTATATCACCAGCAGTGTTCTCCAGTGACCCCGGACATTCCTGTATATATGTATATATACATTACCAGCAGTGTTCTCCAGTGACCCCGGACATTCCTGTATATATACATTACCAGCAGTGTTCTCCAGTGACCCCGGACATTCCTGTATATATATATATATCACCAGCAGTGTTCTCCAGTGACCCCGGACATTCCTGTATATATGTATATATACATTACCAGCAGTGTTCTCCAGTGACCCCGGACATTCCTGTATATATACATTACCAGCAGTGTTCTCCAGTTACCCCGGACATTCCTGTATATATGTATATATATATTACCAGCAGTGTTCTCCAGTGACCCAGGACATTCCTGTGTGTGTATATATATATCACCAGCAGTGTTCTCCAGTGACCCCGGACATTCCTGTATATATGTATATATACATTACCAGCAGTGTTCTCCAGTGACCCCGGACATTCCTGTATATATACATTACCAGCAGTGTTCTCCAGTTACCCCGGACATTCCTGTATATATGTATATCACCAGCAGTGTTCTCCAGTGACCCCGGACATTCCTGTATATATGTATATATACATTACCAGCAGTGTTCTCCAGTGACCCCGGACATTCCTGTATATACACATTACCAGCAGTGTTCTCCAGTGACCCCGGACATTCCTGTATATATATATATCACCAGCAGTGTTCTCCAGTGACCCCGGACATTCCTGTATATATGTATATATACATTACCAGCAGTGTTCTCCAGTGACCCCGGACATTCCTGTATATATACATTACCAGCAGTGTTCTCCAGTTACCCCGGACATTCCTGTATATATGTATATATACATTACCAGCAGTGTTCTCCAGTGACCCCGGACATTCTTGTATATATGTATATATATTACCAGCAGTGTCCTCCAGTGACCCCGGACATTCCTGTATATATACATTACCAGCAGTGTTCTCCAGTGACCCCGGACATTCTTGTATATATGTATATATATATTACCAGCAGTGTTCTCCAGTGACCCCGGACATTCCTGTATATATATATATTACCAGCAGTGTTCTCCAGTGACCCCGGACAATCCTGTATATATGTATATATACATTACCAGCAGTGTTCTCCAGTGACCCCGGACATTCTTGTATATATGTATATATATATTACCAGCAGTGTTCTCCAGTGACCCCGGACATTCCTGTATATATGTATATATACATTACCAGCAGTGTTCACCAGTGACCCCGGACATTCCTGTATATATGTATATATACATTACCAGCAGTGTTCTCCAGTTACCCCGGACATTCCTGTATATATGTATATATATATTACCAGCAGTGTTCTCCAGTGACCCCGGACATTCCTGTATATATATATATATATACATAACCAGCAGTGTTCTCCAGTGACCCCGGACATTCCTGTATATATGTATATATACATTACCAGCAGTGTTCTCCAGTGACCCCGGACATTCCTGTATATATATATATATACATAACCAGCAGTGTTCTCCAGTGACCCCGGACATTCCTGTATATATGTATATATATATTACCAGCAGTGTTCACCAGTGACCGCGGACATTCCTGTATATATATATATATTACCAGCAGTGTCCTCCAGTGACCCCGGACATTCCTGTATATATGTATATATACATTACCAGCAGTGTTCTCCAGTTACCCCGGACATTCCTGTATATATGTATATATACATAACCAGCAGTGTTCTCCAGTGACCCCGGACATTCCTGTATATATGTATATATACATTACCAGCAGTGTTCTCCAGTTACCCCGGACATTCCTGTATATATGTATATATACATTACCAGCAGTGTTCTCCAGTTACCCCGGACATTCCTGTATATATGTATATATACATAACCAGCAGTGTTCTCCAGTTACCCCGGACATTCCTGTATATATGTATATATATATTACCAGCAGTGTTCACCAGTGACCGCGGACATTCCTGTATATATATATATATTACCAGCAGTGTTCACCAGTGACCGCGGACATTCCTGTATATATATATATATATATTACCAGCAGTGTCCTCCAGTGACCCCGGACATTCCTGTATATATATATATATTACCAGCAGTGTCCTCCAGTGACCCCGGACATTCCTGTATATATATATATATTACCAGCAGTGTTCTCCAGTGACCCCGGACATTCCTGTATATATGTATATATACATAACCAGCAGTGTTCTCCAGTGACCCCGGACATTACTGTATATATGTATATATATATTACCAGCAGTGTCCTCCAGTGACCCCGGACATTCCTGTATATATACATTACCAGCAGTGTTGTCCAGTGACCCCGGACATTCCTGTATATATATATATTACCAGCAGTGTTCTCCAGTGACCCCGGACAATCCTGTATATATGAATATATACATTAACAGCAGTGTTCTCCAGTGACCCGGGACATTCCTTTGTATATATGTATATATATATTACCAGCAGTGTCCTCCAGTGACCCCGGACATTCCTGTATATATATATATTACCAGCAGTGTTCACCAGTTACCCCGGACATTCCTGTGTGTGTATATATACATTACCAGCAGTGTTCTCCAGTGACCCCGGACATTCCTGTATATATACATTACCAGCAGTGTTCTCCAGTTACCCCGGACATTCCTGTAAATATGTATATATATATTACCAGCAGTGTCCTCCAGTGACCCCGGACATTCCAGTATATATGCATTACCAGCAGTGTTCTCCAGTTACCCCGGACATTCCTGTATATATATATATATTACCAGCAGTGTCCTCCAGTGACCCCGGACATTCCTGTATATATGCATTACCAGCAGTGTTCTCCAGTTACCCCGGACATTCCTGTATATATATATATATTACCAGCAGTGTAATCCAGTGACCCCGGACATTCCTGTATATATGTATATATACATTACCAGCAGTGTTCTCCAGTGACCCCGGACATTCCTGTATATATACATTACCAGCAGTGTTCTCCAGTGACCCCGGACATTCCTGTATATATATATTACCAGCAGTGTTCTCCAGTTACCCCGGACATTCCTGTATATATGTATATATATATTACCAGCAGTGTTCTCCAGTGACCCCGGACATTCCTGTATATATATATAACCAGCAGTGTTCTCCAGTGACCCCGGACATTCCTGTATATATACATTACCAGCAGTGTTCTCCAGTGACCCCGGACATTCCTGTATATATATATATTACCAGCAGTGTTCTCCAGTGACCCCGGACAATCCTGTATATATGTATATATACATTACCAGCAGTGTTCTCCAGTGACCCCGGACATTCTTGTATATATGTATATATATATTACCAGCAGTGTTCTCCAGTGACCCCGGACATTCCTGTATATATACATTACCAGCAGTGTTCTCCAGGGACCCCGAACATTCCTGTATATATGTAAATATACATTACCAGCAGTGTTCTCCAGTGACCCCGGACATTCCTGTATATATACATTACCAGCAGTGTTCTCCAGTGACCCGGGACATTCCTGTATATATGTATATATACATTACCAGCAGTGTTCTCCAGTGACCCGGGACATTCCTGTATATATGTATATATACATTACCAGCAGTGTTCTCCAGTTACCCCGGACATTCTTGTATATATGTATATATACATTACCAGCAGTGTTCTCCAGTGACCCCGGACATTCCTGTATATATGTATATATACATTACCAGCAGTGTTCTCCAGTGACCCCGGACATTCTTGTATATATGTATATATACATTACCAGCAGTGTTCTCCAGTGACCCCGGACAATCCTGTATATATGTATATATACATTACCAGCAGTGTTCTCCAGTGACCCCGGACATTCTTGTATATATGTATATATATATTACCAGCAGTGTTCTCCAGTGACCCCGGACATTCCTGTATATATACATTACCAGCAGTGTTCTCCAGGGACCCCGAACATTCCTGTAAATATGTATATATACATTACCAGCAGTGTTCTCCAGTTACCCCGGACATTCCTGTATATATGTATATATATATTACCAGCAGTGTTCACCAGTGACCCCGGACATTCCTGTATATATGTATATATACATTACCAGCAGTGTTCTCCAGTTACCCCGGACATTCCTGTATATATGTATATATACATAACCAGCAGTGTTCTCCAGTGACCTCGGACATTCCTGTATATATGTATATATATATTACCAGCAGTGTTCACCAGTGACCGCGGACATTCCTGTATATATATATATATTACCAGCAGTGTCCTCCAGTGACCCTGGACATTCCTGTATATATATATATATATTACCAGCAGTGTCCTCCAGTGACCCCGGACATTCCTGTATATATATATATATATTACCAGCAGTGTTCTCCAGTTACCCCGGACATTACTGTATATATGTATATATATATTACCAGCAGTGTCCTCCAGTGACCCCGGACATTCCTGTATATATACATTACCAGCAGTGTTGTCCAGTGACCCCGGACATTCCTGTATATATATATATTACCAGCAGTGTTCTCCAGTGACCCCGGACAATCCTGTATATATGAATATATACATTAACAGCAGTGTTCTCCAGTGACCCGGGACATTCCTTTGTATATATGTATATATATATTACCAGCAGTGTCCTCCAGTGACCCCGGACATTCCTGTATATATATATATTACCAGCAGTGTTCACCAGTTACCCCGGACATTCCTGTGTGTGTATATATACATTACCAGCAGTGTTCTCCAGTGACCCCGGACATTCCTGTATATATACATTACCAGCAGTGTTGTCCAGTGACCCCGGACATTCCTGTATATATATATATTACCAGCAGTGTTCTCCAGTGACCCCGGACAATCCTGTATATATGAATATATACATTAACAGCAGTGTTCTCCAGTGACCCGGGACATTCCTTTGTATATATGTATATATATATTACCAGCAGTGTCCTCCAGTGACCCCGGACATTCCTGTATATATATACATTACCAGCAGTGTTCTCCAGTGACCCCGGACATTCCTGTATATATACATTACCAGCACTGTCCTCCAGTGACCCCGGACATTCCTGTATATATACATTACCAGCAGTGTTCTCCGGTTACCCCGGACATTCCTGTATATATGTATATATATATTACCAGCAGTGTCCTCCAGTGACCCCGGACATTCCTGTATATATACATTACCAGCAGTGTTCTCCAGTGACCCCGGACATTCCTGTATATATGTATATATATATTACCAGCAGTGTTCTCCAGTGACCCCGGACATTCCTGTATATATGTATATATATATTACCAGCAGTGTTCTCCAGTGACCCCGGACATTCCTGTATATATATATAACCAGCAGTGTTCTCCAGTGACCCCGGACATTCCTGTATATATACATTACCAGCAGTGTTCTCCAGTTACCCCGGACATTCCTGTATATATGTATATATATATTACCAGCAGTGTTCTCCAGTGACCCCGGACATTCCTGTATATATACATTACCAGCAGTGTTCTCCAGTGACCCCGGACATTCCTGTATATATATATATATTACCAGCAGTGTTCTCCAGTGACCCCGGGCAATCCTGTATATATGTATATATATATTACCAGCAGTGTTCTCCAGTGACCCCAGACATTCCTGTATATATACATTACCAGCAGTGTTCTCCAGTTACCCCGGACATTCTTGTATATATGTATATATATATTACCAGCAGTGTTCTCCAGTGACCCCGGACAATCCTGTATATATGTATATATGCATTAACAGCAGTGTTCTCCAGTGACCCGGGACATTCCTTTGTATATATGTATATATATATTACCAGCAGTGTTCTCCAGTGACCCGGGACATTCCTGTGTATATGTATATATATATTACCAGCAGTGTTCTCCAGTGACCCCAGACATTCCTGTATATATACATTACCAGCAGTGTTCACCAGTGACCCAGGACATTCCTGTGTGTGTATATATATATTACCAGCAGTGTTCTCCAGTGACCCCGAACATTCCTGTATATATGTATATATACATTACCAGCAGTGTTCTCCAGTGACCCCGGACATTCCTGTATATATATATATTACCAGCAGTGTTCTCCAGTGACCCCGGACATTCCTGTATATATGTATATATACATTACCAGCAGTGTTCTCCAGTGACCCCGGACATTCCTGTGTATATGTATATATATATGACCAGCAGTGTTCTCCAGTGACCCCGGACATTCCTGTATATATGTATATATATATTACCAGCAGTGTTCTCCAGTGACCCCGGACATTCCTGTATATATGTATATATATATTACCAGCAGTGTTCTCCAGTTACCCCGGACATTCCTGTATATATGTATATATATATTACCAGCAGTGTTCTCCAGTGACCCCGGACATTCCTGTATATATACATTACCAGCAGTGTTCTCCAGTTACCCCGGACATTCTTGTATATATGTATATATACATTACCAGCAGTGTTCTCCAGTGACCCCGGACATTCCTGTATATATGTATATATACATTACCAGCAGTGTTCTCCAGTGACCCCGGACATTCCTGTATATATACATTACCAGCAGTGTTCTCCAGTTACCCCGGACATTCCTGTATATATGTATATATATATTACCACCGGTGTCCTCCAGTGACCCCGGACATTCCTGTATATATGTATATATACATTACCAGCAGTGTTCTCCAGTGACCCCGGACATTCCTGTATATATACATTACCAGCAGTGTTCTCCAGTGACCCGGGACATTCCTGTATATATGTATATATACATTACCAGCAGTGTTCTCCAGTGACCCGGGACATTCCTGTATATATGTATATATACATTACCAGCAGTGTTCTCCAGTTACCCCGGACATTCTTGTATATATGTATATATACATTACCAGCAGTGTTCTCCAGTGACCCCGGACATTCCTGTATATATGTATATATACATTACCAGCAGTGTTCTCCAGTGACCCCGGACATTCCTGTATATATGTATATATATATATATTACCAGCAGTGTTCTCCAGTGACCCGGGACATTCCTGTGTATATATACATGATCAGCAGTGTTCTCCAGTGACCCCGGACATTCCTGTATATATGTATATATATATATATTACCAGCAGTGTTCTCCAGTGACCCCGGACATTCCTGTATATATGTATATATATATATATTACCAGCAGTGTTCTCCAGTGACCCCGGACAATCCTGTATATATGTATATATACATTAACAGCAGTGTTCTCCAGTGACCAGGGACATTCCTTTGTATATATGTATATATATATTACCAGCAGTGTTCTCCAGTGACCCCGGACAATCCTGTATATATGTATATATACATTAACAGCAGTGTTCTCCAGTGACCCGGGACATTCCTTTGTATATATGTATATATATATTACCAACAGTGTTCTCCAGTGACCCCGGACATTCCTGTATATATGTATATATATATATATTACCAGCAGTGTTCTCCAGTGACCCCGGACAATCCTGTATATATGTATATATACATTAACAGCAGTGTTCTCCAGTGACCCGGGACATTCCTTTGTATATATGTATATATATATTACCAGCAGTGTTCTCCAGTTACCCCGGACATTCCTGTATATATGTATATATATATTACCAGCAGTGTTCTCCAGTGACCCCGGACATTCCTATATATATGTATATATATATTACCAGCAGTGTTCTCCAGTGACCCCGGACATTCCTGTATATATATATATTACCAGCAGTGTTCTCCAGTTACCCCGGACATTCCTATATATATGTATATATATATTACCAGCAGTGTTCTCCAGTTACCCCGGACATTCCTATATATATGTATATATATATTACCAGCAGTGTTCTCCAGTTACCCCGGACATTCCTGTATATATGTATATATATATTACCAGCAGTGTTCTCCAGTGACCCCGTACATTCCTGTGTGTGTATATATACATTACCAGCAGTGTTCTCCAGTGACCCCGGACATTCCTGTATATATGTATATATACATTAACAGCAGTGCTCTCCAGTGACCCGGGACATTCCTTTGTATATATGTATATATATATTACCAACAGTGTCCTCCAGTGACCCCGGACATTCCTGTATATATACATTACCAGCAGTGTTCTCCAGTTACCCCGGACATTCCTGTATATATATATTACCAGCAGTGTTCTCCAGTGACCCCGGACATTCCTGTGTGTGTATATATACATTACCAGCAGTGTTCTCCAGTGACCCCGGACATTCCTGTATATATACATTACCAGCAGTGTTCTCCAGTGACCCCGGACATTCCTGTATATACGTATATATATATTACCAACAGTGTCCTCCAGTGACCCCGGACATTCCTGTATATATACATTACCAGCAGTGTTCTCCAGTGACCCCGGTCATTCCTGTATTTATGTATATATATATTACCAACAGTGTCCTCCAGTGACCCCGGACATTCCTATATATATACATTACCAGCAGTGTTCTCCAGTGACCCCGGACATTCCTGTATATATGTATATATATATTACCAGCAGTGTTCTCCAGTGACCCCGGACATTCCTGTATATATGTATATATATATTACCAGCAGTGTTCTCCAGTGACCCCGGACATTCCTGTATATATATATTACCAGCAGTGTTCTCCAGTTACCCCGGACATTCCTGTATATATGTATATATACATTACCAGCAGTGTTCTCCAGTGACCCCGGACATTCCTGTATATATGTATATATACATTACCAGCAGTGTCCTCCAGTGACCCCGGACATTCCTGTATATATACATTACCAGCAGTGTTCTCCAGTGACCCCGGACATTCCTGTATATATGTATATATATATTACCAGTAGTGTTCTCCAGTGACCCCGGATATTCCTGTATATAGGTATATATATATTACCAGCAGTGTTCTCCAGTGACCCCGGATATTCCTGTATATATGTATATATATATTACCAGCAGTGTTCTCCAGTGACCCGGGACATTCCTGTGTATATGTATATATATATTACCAGCAGTGTTCTCCAGTGACCCCGGACAATCCTGTATATATGTATATATGCATTAACAGCAGTGTTCTCCAGTGACCCGGGACATTCCTTTGTATATATGTATATATATATTACCAGCAGTGTTCTCCAGTGACCCCGGACATTCCTGTATATATATATCTATTACCAGCAGTGTTCTCCAGTGACCCCGGACATTCCTGTATATATACATTACCAGCAGTGTTCTCCAGTTACCCCGGACATTCCTGTATATATGTATATATATATTACCAGCAGTGTCCTCCAGTGACCCCGGACATTCCTGTATATATACATTACCAGCAGTGTTCTCCAGTGACCCGGGACATTCCTGTATATATGTATATATACATTACCAGCAGTGTTTTCCAGTGACCCCGGACATTCCTGTGTATATGTATATATATATGACCAGCAGTGTTCTCCAGTGACCTGGGACATTCCAGTATATATGTATATATATATTACCAGCAGTGTTCTCCAGTGACCCCGGATATTCCTGTATATATGTATATATATATTACCAGCAGTGTTCTCCAGTGACCCCGGATATTCCTGTATATATGTATATATATATTACCAGCAGTGTTCTCCAGTGACCCGGGACATTCCTGTGTATATGTATATATATATTACCAGCAGTGTTCTCCAGTTACCCCGGACATTCCTGTGTGTGTATATATACATTACCAGCAGTGTTCTCCAGTGACCCCGGACAATCCTGTATATATGTATATATATATTACCAGCAGTGTTCTCCAGTGACCCCGGACATTCCTGTATATATACATTACCAGCAGTGTTCTCCAGTGACCCCGGACATTCCTGTATATATACATTACCAGCAGTGTTCTCCAGTTACCCCGGACATTCCTGTATATATGTATATATACATTACCAGCAGTGTTCTCCAGTGACCCCGGACATTCTTGTATATATGTATATATATATTACCAGCATTGTTCTCCAGTGACCCCGGACATTCCTGTATATATATATATATATATTACCAGCAGTGTTCTCCAGTGACCCCGGACATTCCTGTATATATGTATAAATACATTACCAGCAGTGTTCTCCAGTTACCCCGGACATTCCTGTGTGTGTATATATACATTACCAGCAGTGTTCTCCAGTGACCCCGGACATTCCTGTATATATACATTACCAGCAGTGTTGTCCAGTGACCCGGGACATTCCTGTATATATGTATATATACATTACCAGCAGTGTTCTCCAGTTACCCCGGACATTCCTGTATATATGTATATATACATTACCAGCAGTGTTCTCCAGTTACCCCGGACATTCCTGTATATATGTATAAATACATTACCAGCAGTGTTCTCCAGTTACCCCGGACATTCCTGTGTGTGTATATATACATTACCAGCAGTGTTCTCCAGTGACCCCGGACATTCCTGTATATATACATTACCAGCAGTGTTCTCCAGTGACCCGGGACATTCCTGTATATATGTATATATACATTACCAGCAGTGTTCTCCAGTTACCCCGGACATTCCTGTATATATGTATATATACATTACCAGCAGTGTTCTCCAGTGACCCCGGACATTCCTGTGTGTGTATATATATATTACCAGCAGTGTCCTCCAGTTACCCCGGACATTCCTGTATATATGTATATATACATTACCAGCAGTGTTCACCAGTGACCCAGGACATTCCTGTGTGTGTATATATATATTACCAGCAGTGTCCTCCAGTGACCCCGGACATTCCTATATATATGTATATATATATTACCAGCAGTATTCTCCAGTGACCCGAGACATTCTTGTATATATGTATATATATATTACCAGCAGTGTCCACCACGTGACCCCGGACATTCCTGTATATATATATATTACCAGCAGTGTTCTCCAGTGACCCCGGACATTCCTGTATATATATATATTACCAGCAGTGTTCTCCAGTGACCCCGGACAATCCTGTATATATGTATATATACATTAACAGCAGTGTTCTCCAGTGACCCGGGACATTCCTTTGTATATATGTATATATACATTACCAGCAGTGTTCTCCAGTTACCCCGGACATTCCTGTATATATGTATATATATATTACCAGCAGTGTTCACCAGTGACCCCGGACATTCCTGTATATATGTATATATACATAACCAGCAGTGTTCTCCAGTGACCCCGGACATTCCTGTATATATGTATATATATATTACCAGCAGTGTTCACCAGTGACCGCGGACATTTCTGTATATATATATATATTACCAGCAGTGTTCTCCAGTTACCCCGGACATTCCTGTATATATGTATATATACATAACCAGCAGTGTTCTCCAGTGACCCCGGACATTCCTGTATATATGTATATATATATTACCAGCAGTGTTCACCAGTGACCGCTGACATTCCTGTATATATATATATATTACCAGCAGTGTTCACCAGTGACCCCGGACATTCCTGTATATATATATATATTACCAGCAGTGTCCTCCAGTGACCCCGGACATTCCTGTATATATACATTACCAGCAGTGTTCTCCAGTTACCCCGGACATTACTGTATATATGTATATATATATTACCAGCAGTGTTCTCCAGTGACCCCGGACATTCCTTTATATATATATATTACCAGCAGTGTTCTCCAGTGACCCCGGACATTCCTGTATATATATATATTACCAGCAGTGTCCTCCAGTGACCCCGGACATTCCTGTATATATATATATTACCAGCAGTGTTCTCCAGTGACCCCGGACATTCCTGTATATATATATATTACCAGCAGTGTTCTCCAGTGACCCCGGACATTCCTGTATATATACATTACCAGCAGTGTTCTCCAGTTACCCCGGACATTCCTGTAAATATGTATATATATATTACCAGCAGTGTTCTCCAGTTACCCCGGACATTCCTGTATATATGTATATATACATTGCCAGCAGTGTCCTCCAGTGACCCCGGACATTCCTGTATATATACATTACCAGCAGTGTTCTCCGGTTACCCCGGACATTCCTGTATATATGTATATATATATTACCAGCAGTGTTCTCCAGTGACCCCGGACATTCCTGTATATATGTATATATATATTACCAGCAGTGTTCTCCAGTTACCCCGGACATTCCTGTATATATGTATATATATATTACCAGCAGTGTCCTCCAGTGACCCCGGACATTCCTGTATATATGTATATATATATTACCAGCAGTGTTCACCAGTGACCCCGGACATTCCTGTATATATGTATATATACATTACCAGCAGTGTTCTCCAGTGACCCCGGACATTCCTGTATATATGTATATATACATTACCAGCAGTGTTCTCCAGTTACCCCGGACATTCCTGTATATATGTATATATACATTACCAGCAGTGTTCACCAGTGACCCCGGACATTCCTGTATATATGTATATATACATTACCAGCAGTGTTCTCCAGTGACCCCGGACATTCCTGTATATATACATTACCAGCAGTGTTCTCCAGTTACCCCGGACATTCCTGTATATATGTATATATATATATATTACCAGCAGTGTTCTCCAGTGACCCCGGACATTCCTGTATATATACATTACCAGCAGTGTTCTCCAGTGACCCCGGACATTCCTGTATATATGTATATATACATTACCAGCAGTGTTCTCCAGTGACCCCGGACATTCCTGTATATATGTATATATACATTACCAGCAGTGTTCTCCAGTGACCCCGGACATTCCTGTATATATACATTACCAGCAGTGTTCTCCAGTTACCCCGGACATTCCTGTATATATGTATATATATATTACCAGCAGTGTTCACCAGTGACCCAGGACATTCCTGTACATATGTATATATACATTACCAGCAGTGTTCTCCAGTGACCCCGGACATTCCTGTATATATACATTACCAGCAGTGTTCTCCAGTTACCCCGGACATTCCTGTATATATGTATATATATATTACCAGCAGTGTTCTCCAGTGACCCCAGACATTCTTGTATATATGTATATATATATTACCTGCAGTGTCCTCCAGTGACCCCGGACATTCCTGTATATATATATATTACCAGCAGTGTTCTCCAGTGACCCCGGACATTCCTGTATATATATATATTACCAGCAGTGTTCTTCAGTGACCCCGGACAATCCTGTATATATGTATATATACATTAACAGCAGTGTTCTCCAGTGACCCGGGACATTCCTTTGTATATATGTATATATACATTACCAGCAGTGTTCTCCAGTTACCCCGGACATTCCTGTATATATGTATATATATATTACCAGCAGTGTTCTCCAGTGACCCCGGACAATCCTGTATATATGTATATATACATTAACAGCAGTGTTCTCCAGTGACCCCGGACATTCCTGTATATATGTATATATACATTACCAGCAGTGTTCTCCAGTGACCCCGGACATTCCTGTATATATATATATATACATAACCAGCAGTGTTCTCCAGTGACCCCGGACATTCCTGTATATATGTATATATATATTACAGGCAGTGTTCACCAGTGACCGCGGACATTCCTGTATATATATATATATTACCAGCAGTGTCCTCCAGTGACCCCGGACATTCCTGTATATATGTATATATATATTACCAGCAGTGTTCTCCAGTTACCCCGGACATTCCTGTATATATGTATATATATATTACCAGCAGTGTTCACCAGTGACCGCGGACATTCCTGTATATATATATATATTACCAGCAGTGTCCTCCAGTGACCCCGGACATTCCTGTATATATACATTACCAGCAGTGTTCTCCAGTTACCCCGGACATTACTGTATATATGTATATATATATTACCAGCAGTGTCCTCCAGTGACCCCGGACATTCCTGTATATATATATATTACCAGCAGTGTTCTCCAGGGACCCGGGACATTCCTGTATATATATATATTACCAGCAGTGTTCACCAGTTACCCCGGACATTCCTGTATATATATATATTACCAGCAGTGTTCACCAGTGACCGCGGACATTCCTGTATATATATATATTACCAGCAGTGTTCACCAGTTACCCCGGACATTCCTGTATATATATATATTACCAGCAGTGTTCACCAGTGACCGCGGACATTCCTGTATATATATATATTACCAGCAGTGTTCACCAGTGACCCCGGACATTCCTGTATATATATATATTACCAGCAGTGTTCACCAGTTACCCCGGACATTCCTGTATATATATATATTACCAGCAGTGTTCACCAGTGACCGCGGACATTCCTGTATATATATATATTACCAGCAGTGTTCACCAGTTACCCCGGACATTCCTGTATATATATATATTACCAGCAGTGTTCACCAGTGACCCCGGACATTCCTGTATATATATATATATATATTACCAGCAGTGTTCACCAGTTACCCCGGACATTCCTGTATATATATATATTACCAGCAGTGTTCTCCAGTGACCCCGGACATTCCTGTGTGTGTATATATACATTACCAGCAGTGTTCTCCAGTGACCCCGGACATTCCTGTATATATACATTACCAGCAGTGTTCTCCAGTGACCCCGGACATTCTTGTATATATGTATATATACATTGCCAGCAGTGTCCTCCAGTGACCCCGGACATTCCTGTATATATACATTACCAGCAGTGTTCACCAGTGACCCCGGACATTCCTGTATATATGTATATATACATTACCAGCAGTGTTCTCCAGTGACCCCGGACATTCCTGTATATATATATATATATATATACATAACCAGCAGTGTTCTCCAGTGACCCCGGACATTCCTGTATATATGTATATATATATTACCAGCAGTGTTCACCAGTGACCGCGGACATTCCTGTATATATATATATATTACCAGCAGTGTCCTCCAGTGACCCAGGACATTCCTGTATATATGTATATATATATTACCAGCAGTGTTCTCCAGTTACCCCGGACATTCCTGTATATATGTATATATACATAACCAGCAGTGTTCTCCAGTGACCCCGGACATTCCTGTATATATGTATATATATATTACCAGCAGTGTTCACCAGTGACCGCGGACATTCCTGTATATATATATATATTACCAGCAGTGTCCTCCAGTGACCCCGGACATTCCTGTATATATACATCACCAGCAGTGTTCTCCAGTTACCCCGGACATTCCTGTATATATGTATATATACATTACCAGCAGTGTTCACCAGTGACCCCGGACATTCCTGTAAATATGTATATATATATATTACCAGCAGTGTCCTCCAGTGACCCCGGACATTCCTGTATATATATATATATTACCAGCAGTGTTCACCAGTGATCGCGGACATTCCTGTATATATACATTACCAGCAGTGTCCTCCAGTGACCCCGGACATTCCTGTATATATGTATATATATATTACCAGCAGTGTTCTCCAGTTACCCCGGACATTCCTGTATATATGTATATATACATTACCAGCAGTGTTCTCCAGTTACCCCGGACATTCTTGTATATATGTATATATACATTACCAGCAGTGTTCTCCAGTGACCCCGGACATTCCTGTATATATGTATATATACATTACCAGCAGTGTTCTCCAGTGACCCCGGACATTCCTGTGTGTATATACATGATCAGCAGTGTTCTCCAGTGACCCCGGACATTCCTGTATATATGTATATATACATTACCAGTAGTGTTCTCCAGTGACCCGGGACATTCCTGTGTATATATACATGATCAGCAGTGTTCTCCAGTGACCCCGGACAATCCTGTATATATGTATATATACATTAACAGCAGTGTTCTCCAGTGACCCAGGACATTCCTTTGTATATATGTATATATATATTACCAACAGTGTCCTCCAGTGACCCCGGACATTCCTGTATATATACATTACCAGCAGTGTTCTCCAGTTACCCCGGACATTCCTGTATATATATATTACCAGCAGTGTTCTCCAGTGACCCCGGACATTCCTGTGTGTGTATATATACATTACCAGCAGTGTTCTCCAGTGACCCCGGACATTCCTGTATATATACATTACCAGCAGTGTTCTCCAGTGACCCCGGACATTCCTGTATATATGTATATATATATTACCAACAGTGTCCTCCAGTGACCCCGGACATTCCTGTATATATACATTACCAGCAGTGTTCTCCAGTGACCCCGGTCATTCCTGTATTTATGTATATATATATTACCAACAGTGTCCTCCAGTGACCCCGGACATTCCTATATATATACATTACCAGCAGTGTTCTCCAGTGACCCCGGACATTCCTGTATATATGTATATATATATTACCAGCAGTGTTCTCCAGTGACCCCGGACATTCCTGTATATATATATTACCAGCAGTGTTCTCCAGTTACCCCGGACATTCCTGTATATATGTATATATATATTACCAGCAGTGTTCTCCAGTGACCCCGGACATTCCTGTATATATATATATTGCCAGCAGTGTTCTCCAGTGACCCCGGACATTCCTGTATATATATATTACCAGCAGTGTTCTCCAGTGACCCCGGACATTCCTGTATATATGTATATATACATTACCAGCAGTGTTCTCCAGTGACCCCGGACATTCCTGTATATATGTATATATACATTACCAGCAGTGTTCTCCAGTGACCCCGGACATTCCTGTATATATGTATATATACATTACCAGCAGTGTTCTCCAGTGACCCGGGACATTCCTGTATATATGTATATATACATTACCAGCAGTGTCCTCCAGTGACCCCGGACATTCCTGTATATATACATTACCAGCAGTGTTCTCCAGTGACCCCGGACATTCCTGTATATATGTATATATATATTACCAGTAGTGTTCTCCAGTGACCCCGGATATTCCTGTATATAGGTATATATATATTACCAGCAGTGTTCTCCAGTGACCCCGGATATTCCTGTATATATGTATATATATATTACCAGCAGTGTTCTCCAGTGACCCGGGACATTCCTGTGTATATGTATATATATATTACCAGCAGTGTTCTCCAGTGACCCCGGACAATCCTGTATATATGTATATATGCATTAACAGCAGTGTTCTCCAGTGACCCGGGACATTCCTTTGTATATATGTATATATATATTACCAGCAGTGTTCTCCAGTGACCCCGGACATTCCTGTATATATATATATATTACCAGCAGTGTTCTCCAGTGACCCCGGACATTCCTGTGTGTATACATTACCAGCAGTGTTCTCCAGTTACCCCGGACATTCCTGTATATATGTATATATATATTACCAGCAGTGTCCTCCAGTGACCCCGGACATTCCTGTATATATACATTACCAGCAGTGTTCTCCAGTGACCCGGGACATTCCTGTATATATGTATATATACATTACCAGCAGTGTTTTCCAGTGACCCCGGACATTCCTGTATATATACATTACCAGCAGTGTTCTCCAGTTACCCCGGACATTCCTGTGTATATGTATATATATATTACCAACAGTGTCCTCCAGTGACCCGGGACATTCCAGTATATATGTATATATATATTACCAGCAGTGTTCTCCAGTGACCCCGGACATTCCTGTATATATACATTACCAGCAGTGTTCTCCAGTGACCCCGGATATTCCTGTATATATGTATATATATATTACCAGCAGTGTTCTCCAGTGACCCCGGATATTCCTGTATATATGTATATATATATTACCAGCAGTGTTCTCCAGTGACCCGGGACATTCCTGTGTATATGTATATATATATTACCAGCAGTGTTCTCCAGTGACCCCGGACATTCCTGTATATATACATTACCAGCAGTGTTCTCCAGTGACCCCGGATATTCCTGTATATATGTATATATATATTACCAGCAGTGTTCTCCAGTGACCCCGGACATTCCTATATATATGTATATATATATTACCAGCAGTGTTCTCCAGTTACCCCGGACATTCCTGTGTGTGTATATATACATTACCAGCAGTGTTCTCCAGTGACCCCGGACAATCCTGTATATATGTATATATATATTACCAGCAGTGTTCTCCAGTGACCCCGGACATTCCTGTATATATACATTACCAGCAGTGTTCTCCAGTTACCCCGGACATTCCTGTATATATGTATATATATATTACCAGCAGTGTTCTCCAGTGACCCCGGACATTCCTGTATATATACATTACCAGCAGTGTTCTCCAGTGACCCCGGACATTCCTGTATATATACATTACCAGCAGTGTTCTCCAGTGACCCCGGACATTCCTGTATATATACATTACCAGCAGTGTTCTCCAGTTACCCCGGACATTCCTGTATATATGTATATATACATTACCAGCAGTGTTCTCCAGTGACCCCGGACATTCTTGTATATATGTATATATATATTACCAGCATTGTTCTCCAGTCACCCCGGACATTCCTGTATATATATATATATATATTACCAGCAGTGTTCTCCAGTGACCCCGGACATTCCTGTATATATGTATAAATACATTACCAGCAGTGTTCTCCAGTGACCCCGGACAATCCTGTATATATACATTAACAGCAGTGTTCACCAGTGACCCGGGACATTCCTTTGTATATATGTATATATACATTACCAGCAGTGTTCTCCAGTGACCCCGGACATTCTTGTATATATGTATATATATATTACCAGCAGTGTTCTCCAGTGACCCCGGACAATCCTGTATATATACATTAACAGCAGTGTTCACCAGTGACCCGGGACATTCCTTTGTATATATGTATATATACATTACCAGCAGTGTTCTCCAGTGACCCCGGACATTCTTGTATATATGTATATATACATTACCAGCAGTGTTCTCCAGTGACCCCGGACATTCCTGTATATATATATTGCCAGCAGTGTCCTCCAGTGACCCCGGACATTCCTGTATATATGTATATATACATTACCAGCAGCGTTCTCCAGTTACCCCGGACATTCCTGTATATATGTATATATACATTACCAGCAGTGTTCTCCAGTTACCCCGGACATTCCTGTATATATGTATATATACATTACCAGCAGTGTCCTCCAGTGACCCCGGACATTCCTGTATATATACATTACCAGCAGTGTTCTCCAGTGACCCCGGACATTCCTGTATATATACATTACCAGCAGTGTTGTCCAGTGACCCCGGACATTCCTGTATATATATATATTACCAGCAGTGTTCTCCAGTGACCCCGGACAATCCTGTATATATGTATATATACATTAACAGCAGTGTTCACCAGTGACCCGGGACATTCCTTTGTATATATGTATATATATATTACCAGCAGTGTCCTCCAGTGACCCCGGACATTCCTGTATATATGTATATATACATTACCAGCAGTGTTCTCCAGTGACCCCGGACATTCCTGTATATATACATTACCAGCAGTGTTCTCCAGTGACCCCGGACATTCCTGTATATACAGTGGTGGCCAAAAGTATTGGCACCCCTGCAATTCTGTCAGATAATACTCAGTTTCTTCCTGAAAATGATTGCAATCACAAATTCTTTGGTATTATTATCTTCATTTAATTTGTCTTCAATGAAAAAACACAAAAAGAATTGTCCTAAAGCCAAATTGGATATAATTCCACACCAAACCTAAAAAAGAGGGTGGACAAAAGTATTGGCACTGTTTGAAAAATCATGTGATGCTTCTCTAATTCGTGTAATTAACAGCACCTGTAACTTACTTTTGGCACCTAACAGGTGTTGGCAATAACTAAATCACACTTGCAGCCAGTTAACATGGATTAAAGTTGACTCAACCTCTGTCCTGTGTCCTGTGTCCTTGTGTGTACCACATTGTGCATGGAGAAAAGAAAGAAGACCAAAGAACTGTCTGAGGACTTGAGAAACCAAATTGTGAGGAAGCATGAGCAATCTCAAGGCTACAAGTCCATCTCCAAAGACCTGAATGTTCCTGTGTCTTCCGTGTGCAGTGTCATCAAGAAGTTTAAAGCCCATGGCACTGTGGCTAACCTCCCTAGATGTGGACGGAAAAGAAAAATTGACGAGAGATTTCAACGCAAGATTGTGTGGATGGTGGATAAAGAACCTCGACTAACATCCAAACAAGTTCAAGCTGCCCTGCAGTCCGAGGGTACAACAGTGTCAACCCGTACTATCCGTCGTAGTCTGAATGAAAAGGGACTGTATGGTAGGATACCCAGGAAGACCCCACTTCTTACCCCGAGACATAAAAAAGCCAGGCTGGAGTTTGCCAAAACTTACCTGAGAAAGCCTAAAATGTTTTGGAAGAATGTTCTCTTGTCAGATGAGACAAAAGTAGAGCTTTTTGGGAAACAGCATCAACATAGAGTGTACAGGAAAAAAAAAGAGGCATTCAAAGAAAAGAACACGGTCCCTACAGTCAAACATGGCGGAGGTTCCCTGATGTTTTGGGGTTGCTTTGCTGCCTCTGGCACTGGACTGCTTGACCGTGTGCATGGCATTATGAAGTCTGAAGACTACCAACAAATTTTGCAGCATAATGTAGGGCCCAGTGTGAGAATGCTGGGTCTCCCTCAGAGGTCATGGGTCTTCCAGCAGGACAATGACCCAAAACACACTTCCAAAAGCACTATAAAATGGTTTGAGAGAAAGCACTGGAGACTTCTAAGGTGGCCAGCAATGAGTCCAGACCTGAATCCCATAGAACACCTGTGGAGAGATCTCAAAATGGCAGTTTGGAGAAGGCACCCTTCAAATATCAGGGACCTGGAGCAGTTTGCCAAAGAAGAATGGTCTACAATTCCAGCAGAGCATTGTAAGAAACTCATTGATGATTACCGGAAGCGGTTGTTCGCAGTTATTTTGGCTAAAGGTTGTGCTACCAAGTATCAGGCTGAGGGTGCCAATACTTTTGTCTGGCCCATTTTTGGAGTTTTGTGTGAAATGATCAATGATTTGATTTTTGCTTCATTCTCTTTTGTGTTTTTTCCTTGCAAGCAAATTAAATGAAGATAATAATACCAAAGAATTTGTGATTGCAATCATTTTCAGGAAGAAACTGAGTATTATCTGACAGAATTGCAGGGGTGCCAATACTTTTGGCCACCACTGTATACATTACCAGCAGTGTTCTCCAGTGACCCCAGACATTCCTGTATATATATATATTACCAGCAGTGTTCTCCAGTGACCCCGGACATTCCTGTATATATATGTATATTGCCAGCAGTGTTCTCCAGTGACCCCGGACATTCCTGTATATATGTATATATATATACATTACCAGCAGTGTTCTCCAGTGACCCCGGACATTCCTGTATATATGTATATATATATTACCAGCAGTGCTCTCCAGTGACCCCGGACATTCCTGTATATATGTATATATATATTACCAGTAGTGTTCTCCAGTGACCCCGGACATTCCTGTATATATATATATATATATATATATATATATATATATATATATATTACCAGCAGTGTTCTCCAGTGACCACGGACATTTCTGTATATATGTATATATATATATACAGTGCCTACAAGTAGTATTCAACCCCCTGCAGATTTAGCTGGTTGACACATGCGGAATTAACTTGGCATTGTGACATTTGTACTGTAGATCAGCCTGGAAGTGGGAAATGCACTGCAGCAAATTTTGTTTTTTTTTGTTTGTTTTTTTTTAAAACGTTAAAAGTTAATTCAGAGTGTCATTTATTATTCAACCCCTCAAACCACAGGAATTCTGTTTGGTCCCCCTAAAGTATTAAGAAGTAGTTCAGGCACCAAGAATAATGAACTTCACATGTGTGGATTAAAGATCTCTTTTGCCAGCCTTTTCTGACTATTTAAGACCCTCCCCAAACTTGTGAACAGCACTCAGACATGGTCAACATGGGAAAGACAAAGGAGCATTCCAAAACCATCAGAGACAAGATCGTGGAGGGTCACAAGGCTGGCAAGGGGTACAAAACCCTTTCCAAGGAGTTGGGCCTACCTGTCTCCACTGTTGGGAGCATCATCCGTAAGTGGAAGGCTTATGGAACTACTGTTAGCCTTCCACGGCCAGGACAGCCTTTGAAAGCGTCCTCCCGTGCCGAGGCCAGGCTTGTCCGAAGAGTCAAGGCTAACCCAAGGACAACAAGGAAGAAGCTCCGGGAAGATCTCATGGCAGTGGGGACATTGGTTTCAGTCAATACCATAAGTAACGTACTCCACCGCAATGGTCTCCGTTCCAGACGAGCCCGTAAGGTACCTTTACTTTCAAAGCGTCATGTCAAGGCTCGTCTACAGTTTGCTCATGATCACTTGGAGGTGTAACATACCTGGCGGCGTCCTTGCATAGGGGTCCATCTCCCACTGTGCAAGAGCGCGCACTTGATCTCCTGTCCAGAATGTCTCTCTGGCTTCCCTCCATGCTGTCTGTTTGTGTCTGTTTCTGCTGCTTAAGGGCGGCGCCCGATCACTTCCTGCTTTTTGTACCTGCTGTGGGTCACACCTCTTGTGCGTCCTCAGCCTATTGCTGTCTGTCACCTGGTATATAGCTCAGCTGCGCCCATCTATCCCTGCCTGAGCATAGTGTTTCTTTCAGTGTGTGCTTGCACTCTGAAGGTGCCAGGTCCCGTTCTGTGTTCTCTTGTCTGCCTATCCTGGAGGCTGTATTTCCAGGCCTGTCTGAACACGCTCCTAGCCTGTTCCTCCTGCCTTCTAGGGGCCGATTACCTAGACCTGTTCCTGTATCTTGTCTGACCTGTCTGAACACGCTCCTAGCCTGTTCCTCCTGCCTTCTAGGGGCCGATTACCTAGACCTGTTCCTGTATCTTGTCTGACCTGTCTGAACACGCTCCTAGCCTGTTCCTCCTGCCTTCTAGGGGCCGATTACCTAGACCTGTTCCTGTATCTTTTCTGACCTGTCTGAACACGCTCCTAGCCTGTTCCTCTCGCCTTCTAGGGGCTGATTACCTAGACCCGCTCCTGTATCTTGTCTGTCCTGTCTGAACACGCTCCTTGCCTGTTCGTCCTGCCTCTCTGGGGGCCGTATTCCCAGACCCGCTCCTGTATCCCGCTGCAGTGTCGGTCTCCTCCGTACACTCAGTTCCAGTCTGAACTCTCTCCTATCCTTTACCTGTTTTGCCTCTATGTCCGTTCCCTTCCTTTTTCTGCAGAGTCTGAACTCGTACCTAACTCCTGCTTGTTGTCTCTGTACTCCCGTTTGTGAGTTTGTGGTCCACTCGCTACTTCACTGCAAGTACCCTGTGGGTGTCTGGCTCTGCCTTTCCCTTCCTGTCTGTTCCGTGTGAACAGAGCCCTGTCCCCCCTACTCAGCCTAGCCTGCTCTGACTCCTTTGCTCACCGCTCCGGCGGTTCTAGCCTGCTCTGTCTCCTTTGCTCACCGCTCCGGCGGTTCTAGTCTGCTCTGACTCCTTTGCTTACCGCTCCGGCGGTTCTAGCCTGCTCTGACTCCTTGCTCACTGCTCCGGCAGTCCTGTCCTGCCCTGCTTCTGCCCGCTGCTCCGGCAGTCCTGTCCTGCCCTGCTTCTGCCCGCTGCTCCGGCAGTCCTGTCCTGCCCTGCTTCTGCCCGCTGCTCCGGCAGTCCTGTCCTGCCCTGCTTCTGCCCGCTGCTCCGGCAGTCCTGTCCTGCCCTGCTTCTGCCCGCTGCTCCGGCAGTCCTGTCCTGCTCTGTTCTTGCCCACCGCTTCGGGCGTTCCCTCTCTGCTGTGGTTGTCTACCGCATCTGCGGTTCTGTGACCCAGTCTGTACTGGGTCTTAACCTTTCTGTGCTCCAGCCCGTCCTTTCGGCCAGTACCTCCCTGCCTGCATACTCGCCTGTATCCACCCATCTGCATACCTGCCGTGTTTGCTTATATCCACCAGTCTGTGCCAGCCTAACCTGCCTGTTCCTGAGTCCCAGTGTGTACTGGGTCCTATCCCGCCTGTGTTCCTACCTGCTAGTGCCTCCCTGTCTGCACTCTAGCTGTGCTTGCCTGTACCCCTCTACCTGTATTGTTCCTGAGTCCCAGTGTGTACTGGGTCCTATCCCGCCTGTGTTCCTACCTGCTAGTGCCTCCCTGTCTGCACTCTAGCTGCGCTTGCCTTTAACCGCCTGCCTGCATACCAGTCGTGCCTGCCTATACCCTCCAGTCTGTGCGCCAGCCTAACCAGCCTGATCCAGTAATCCCTGTGTGGGTCAACCCCCGTGTCCGGAGTTTGACCTGGAGTAGCACCTGGTCCCTCTGCCCGGTTTCTCCCTGGTGCACTGGCGTCGTATGCCGTCGTGCCATCTTGGTCGGATCGGCCAGATACTTAGTCACGCCCCTCCAGGCACTCTCCGGTTCATGGTCCAGTGGAATCACTACAATCACACGCACACGCCGCTCAGCCCGGGCGTGTGCATAACAGGAGGACTCTGAGACAGACTGGTTCAAGGTTCTATGGTCTGATGAGACCAAGATCGAGATCTTTGGTGCCAACCACACATGTGACGTTTGGAGACTGGATGGCACTGTATACGACCCCAAGAATACCATCCCTACAGTCAAGCATGGTGGTGGCAGCATCATGCTGTGGGGCTGTTTCTCTGCCAAGGGGCCTGGCCATCTGGTCCGCATCCATGGGAAGATGGATAGCACGGCCTACCTGGCTGGAGATTTTGGCCAAGAACCTCCGCTCCTCCATCAAGGATCTTAAGATGGGTCGTAATTTCATCTTCCAACAAGACAACGACCCAAAGCACACAGCCAAGAAAACCAAGGCCTGGTTCAATAGGGAAAAAGTCAAGGTGTTGGAGTGGCCTAGTCAGTCTCCTGACCTTAACCCAATTGAAAACTTGTGGAAGGAGCTCAAGAATAAAGTCCACATGAGACACCCAAAGAACCTAGATAACTTGGAGAAGATCTGCATGGAGGAGTGGGCCAAGATAACTCCACAGACCTGTGCCGGCCTGATCAGGTCTTATAAAAGACGATTATTAGCTGTAATTGCAAACAAGGGTTATTCCACAAAATATTAAACATAGGGGTTGTATAATAATTGACCCACACTTTTATGTTTAAAATGTAATAAAATTCAACTGAGCAACATAACTTTTTGGTTTGTAAGATTTATGCTTCTGTTCATAAAACCTACTCTCGTTTTCAGTTTGAAGGCTCTAACTTATTTGCATATTATCAAACCAGCTAAATCTGCAGGGGGTTGAATACTACTTGTAGGCACTGTATATATATTACCAGCAGTGTTCTCCAGTGACCACGGACATTCCTGTATAAATGTATATATACAATACCAGCACTGTTCTCCAGTGACCCCGGACATTACTGTATATATGTTTATATATATATTACCAGCAGTGTTCTCCAGTGACCCCGGACATTCCAGTATATATGTATATATATACATTACCAGCAGTGTTCTCCAGTGACCCTGGACATTACTGTATATATGTGTATATATACATTACCAGCAGTGTTCTCCAGTGACCCCGGACATTCCTGTGTGTATATACATTACCAGCAGTGTTCTCCAGTGACCCCGGACATTCCTGTATATATGTGTATATATACATTACCAGCAGTGTTCTCCAGTGACCCCGGACATTCCTGTATATATACATTACCAGCAGTGTTCTCCAGTGACCCCGGACATTCCAGTATATATGTGTATATATATATATATATATATATATTACCAGCAGTGTTCTCCAGTGACCCCGGACATTCCTGTATATATGTATATATATATATTACCAGCAGTGTTCTCCAGTGACCACGGACATTCCTGTATATATGTATATATATGACGCGCCCCCAGGACCGTGCGGTACTCTGCAGCCGGGCCTCCGGTTGCCGGGGGATATCACGGTGGCTGGCCCGGTCTGTGGCCCAGGGCGGTCACTCAAAAGGGGGGGATATTTATAGGGGATTTGGAAAAGTTTGTGACGCCACCTGTGGTGTCTGTTGAGGATCACCAGCGCTGCAACAGTCCTCTGAGGCAGATGTTAGGGCAGCTTGTGATGGGACGGCTCCCCACAGGTGGAGCAGGCCTCAGGGCAGTGTAGTAGAAGAGAGGGTGGGTCGCGCTGGGCGTTGTGGTGCAGGGGGAACGATAATGCCGATGAAGAATGGACGGAGGCAGTGCAGTCATCCAAGATTTTACTCACAGTTTTTTAGACACTTCACAGGTGCACTATATAGGTAAAGGCCTCCCGCGTCGCGCTGTGTTCACCGGGCAGAGGTTCAATCCTTCCTCAGGCAACTTGGGAATACCTGGCAGAACCCCACTTTCTCGTGTTCCTATTTTGACCGTCTTTACTCTGGTCCTTCTCCCTCCTGCTCTGCGCTGCCCACTCTCAATCCCGCTCGGGTTCTCTGAAGTCCTTCCTGTACGTCGGATCCGGGACCTACTTGACCCTCCTGGGGATTAGAATGCCGCAGCGATCCCTCTGTCTTCTGACAGATGCGGGGCGTACGGGTGCCGTCCTGCACGCGCCGTACCCCCTGCGATCCTTTCTGTAGAACAGAGCCTACTCCCTGCTCCCCTCTGGGGCCTTCTGACCTGGCCCTAGTTGTGGAGCAGATCTCCTAATGAGACTCTGCTCCCGGACTGTTCTTCTGAAGTGTCCCGAGCTGTTCTTCTGAACAGCTCCCTAGAACTCACACTACTACTGACCTGCCACCCTAAGATGGCTTCCCTATTTATGCTCCTACTAAAGTTCTCCCTCTAACTACTTCCTCCTCCCACACACACTACTGGTTCCCCCTACCTTTGGGTTCCCCCCACTCCAGCCAGGGTCAGGGCTCAGCAGCTGCGCTCTGCATGTTGCCCCTCCAGCCGGCCTGGAGTAGTGTAGTGTTGGGGGGGTCCGTGCTGCACTCCCTCCTTACCTGAGAGAAGGGAGACACCACACCTCTGGGTGAGGTGCAGTACCTCTGTGGCGACTGAACCCTCAGGGGCGCCATATATATATATTACCAGCAGTGTTCTCCAGTGACCCCGGACATTCCTGTATATATATATATATATATTACCAGCAGTGTTCTCCAATGACCACTTACATTCCTGTATATATGTATATATATATATATATATATATATTACCAGCAGTGTTCTCCAGTGACCCCGGACATTCCTGTATATATGTATATACAGGGTGGTCCAAAAGTAGGTGGCCAGAAAATAATAACATTTATTTTCATTTATATATAAAATTATATTTACTAACACAAGCATAACATTGAAAATTAGGGTATGTGCACACGATGCAGAAATGCTCAGGATTTTTTCCTGAGCGTTTCTGCATCTCTCTGGCAGGAAAAAACGCATGCGGATTGTACATGCGGTTTCCTGCCAGGGACATGCGGAAATGAAGCGGTCTTCACTTTCATTTCCGCATGCGGGTTGACAAGCGCTTCCCAAGCGATTTTAGCATCACTTGGAAAGTGCTTGTCAACTTCACACTATATAAATCCATGCAACCGGCATGGATTTATATAGTGTGTGATGTCAAAAAATAAAAAATAAATCTATACGTTACCATCTGATGGCCCCCGGTGTATTGCTTCATCGGTCCCGGCTGCCGGCAGTGAAGACTGTAGGACCTTCCGACGTCAGCGTCACGTGACCCGTCACATGACTCTGACGTCAGCGAAGGTCCTTCATTCAACCCCGAAGTGCGCGGGAAGCCGGCAGGACGCAGCGCGGGCCGTCAGAAGGTGAGAATATATATATTTTTTATTTTATTCTTTTTTTTTTAAATGGTACCTGGGTCTGGATGAGAGTCCTCTCATCCACACCCGGGTACCATCCGCACATTAGACCGCATGAAAAGCGCATCAACATATACAGTGATGCGGATTCCATGCGGTCTAATGCAAGTCAATGGCGGCAAAAGAGCAGCGTTTCCGCAAAATTAATTGACATGCTGCGGATTTTTGACCGCAGCGTTTACGCTGCGGAAAAATCCGCATCATGGGCACAGCACATGCGGATTTCCATTGGGGAACATTGCTGCCCTTCTACCATGCGTTTTTCAAGCGTTTCCGCGGCGTTTACGCAACTGCAAAAACGCCGCGGAAACGCATGAAAAACGCATCGTGTGAACTCAGCCTTAAATTTTATTCTGAACAATAATACAAAAGCCCTTAAATTTTATCAACGCAGGTGCTCAAACTGTTTTCCATTACAGTTTGCACAGCTTTGAAGTCTGCCTCTTACGCTTCAACAAACTTTTTTGCACAAATCTCTTTGGGTATTAATTTCTTGAAATGCATCTCTTATGTAATTTTTCAAATCACTGACACTTTTTGGTTTTCGACTATAAATTTGTCCTTGAGTACTCCCCAAAAGAAAAAATCCATTGGTGTCAAGTCTGGTGAACGTGCCGGCCAATCAAGTGGGCCTCTTCGGCCAATCCATTTATTAGGAAGTGTTTCACCAAGATACTCGCGGACCACTCTTGAATAATGTGGAGGGGCCCCATCTTGTTGGAAATAAAGGTAATTTGAATTAGGCTGTTGCTGTAACTGGGGAACAACTTGATTCATTAGAATTTCGAGATACTTATCTCCTGTGACTGTTCCATCAAAAAATATTGGTCCTAAAACATCAAAACTTGAAATACCACCCCAAACATTGACACCAGGCTCATTTAGTTGTTGCTCTAATGTTAAATGTATGTTCTCATTATACCAGTAAATACAATTATGTCTGTTAATATGGCCGGATAATTTGAAAGAAGCTTCATCACTCCACATAATGTTATCTAAAATTACTGGATTTTCTTCAAGGTCGTTAAGCATAACCTCACTAAATTGCAGCCGCCTGTCTGGATCATCCTCCAATAAACCATGAATTAGACGTGGACGATAAGCTTTCCACCCAATAGATTTCAGGATTCACATGATAGAAGCTCGTGAAATTCCCAATTTCAATGAGGCTCTTCTGGTGGACTTTTTTGGACTCTGAACAAATGTTTCAGCAACAAGTTGTTTATTATCTTCTGTACAGACTGTTTTGGGTCGACCAGTTTTTGGAGCATTAAGGATTGAGCCAGTGGCATTGAATTTGTCATGAATGCGGTAAATGGTTTGTCTCTTTGGGGCTTGAGTACCAAATGTTTCAACCCAATTTGCTCTAACGGTTTCAGCATTTTCTTTGCAGAGCTTTATGGTTTTTGCAACTGAACTTGGGGACACATTCAAAGTTTACCCAATTTTTTGGACTGACTGACCTTCATTTCTTAAAGTAATGATGGCCACTCATTTTTCTTTACTTAGCTGCCTTTTTTCTTGCCATAATACAAATTCTAACAGTCTATTCAGTAGGACTATCAGCTGTGCATCCACCTGACTTCTGCACAACACAACTGATGGTCCCAACCCCATTTATAAGGCAAGAAATCCCACTTATTAAGCTTGACAGGGCACACCTATGAAGTGAAAACCATTTCCGGTGACTACCTCTTGAAGCTCATCAAGAGAATGCCAAGAGTGTGCAAAGCAGTCATCAAAGCAAAAGGTGGCTACTTTGAAGAACCTAGAATATAAGACATATTTTCAGTTGTTTCACATTTTTTTGTTAAGTATATAATTCCACATGTTTTAATTCATAGTTTTGATGCCTTCAGTGTGAATGTACAATTTTCATAGCCATGAAAATACAGAAAAATCTTTAAATGAGAAGGTGTGTCCAAACTTTTGGTCTATACTGTATATGTATATATATATATATATATATATATATATATATATATATATATTACCAGAAGTGTTCTCCAGTGATCCCGGACATTCCTGTATATATATATTGCCAGCAGTGTTCTCCAGTGACCCCGGACATTCCTGTATATATGTATATATATATTACCAGCAATGTTCTCCAGTGACTCTGGACAATCCTGTATATATGTATATATATATATTACCAGCAGTGTTCTCCAGTGACCCCGGACAATCCTGTATATATATAGATATATATATTGCCAGCAGTGTTCTTCAGTGACCCCGGACATTCCTGTATATATGTATATATATATATTACCAGCAGTGTTCTCCAGTGACCCCGGACATTCCTGTATATATGTATATATATATTACCAGCAGTGTTCTCCAGTGACCCCGGACAATCCTGTATATATATATATAGATATATATATTACCAGCAGTGTTCTTCAGTGACCCCGGACATTCCTGTATATATGTATATATATATTACCAGCAGTGTTCTCCAGTGACCCCGGACAATCCTGTATATATATATATAGATATATATATTACCAGCAGTGTTCTTCAGTGACCCCGGACATTCCTGTATATATGTGTATATATATATTACCAGCAGTGTTCTACAGTGACCCCGGACATTCCTGTATATATGTATATATATATTAACAGCAGTGTTCTCCAGTGACCCCGGACATTCCTGTATATATGTATATATATATTAACAGCAGTGATCTCCAGTGACCCCGGACATTCCTGTATATATATATTACCAGCAGTGTTCTCCAGTGACCCCGGACATTCCTGTATATATATATACCAGCAGTGTTCTCCAGTGACCACGGACATTCCGGTATATATGTATGTATATATATTACCAGCAGTGTTCTCCAGTGACCCCGGACATTCCTGTATATATGTATGTATATATATTACCAGCAGTGTTCTCCAGTGACCCCGGACATTCCTGTATATATATTACCAGCAGTGTTCTTCAGTGACCCCGGACATTCCTGTATATATGTATATATATATATATTACCAGCAGTGTTCTCCAGTGACCCCAGACATTCCTGTATATATGTATATATATATATATATTACCAGCAGTGTTCTCCAGTGACCCCGGACACTCCTGTACATATGTATATATATATATATTACCAGCAGTGTTCTCCAGTGACCCCAGACATTCCTGTATATATGTATATATACATATATTACCAGCAGTGTTCTCCAGTGACCGCAGACATTCCTGTATATATGTATATATATATATATATATTACCAGCAGTGTTCTCCAGTGACCCCGGACACTCGTGTATATATATATTACCAGCAGTGTTCTCCAGTGACCCCGGACATTTCTGTATATATGTATATATATATTACCAGCAGTGTTCACCAGTGACCGCGGACATTCCTGTATATATATATATATTACCAGCAGTGTTCTCCAGTGACCCCGGACATTTCTGTATATATGTATACATATATTACCAGCAGTGTTCTCCAGTGACCCCGGACAATCCTGTATATATGTAGATATATATATTACCAGCAGTGTTCTCCAGTGACCCCGGACATTCCTGTATATATGTATATATATATATTACCAGCAGTGTTCTCCAGTGACCCCGGACATTCCTGTATATATATATACATTACCAACAGTGTTCTCCAGTGACCCCGGACATTCCTGTATATATGTATATATACATTACCAGCAGTGATCTCCAGTGACCCCGGACATTCCTGTATATATATATTACCAGCAGTGTTCTCCAGTGACCCCGGACATTCCTGTATATATGTATATATATATATTACCAGCAGTGTTCTCCAGTGACCCCGGACATTCCTGTATATATACATTACCAGCAGTGTTCACCAGTGACCCAGGACATTCCTGTATATATGTATATATATATATATATATATATATATATTACCAGCAGTGTTCTCCAGTGACCCCAGACATTCCTGTATATATGTATATATATATATATATATATATATATATATATATATATTACCAGCAGTGTTCTCCAGTGACCCCGGACACTCCTGTATATATTACAAGCAGTGTTCTCCAGTGACCCCGGACAATCCTGTATATATATATATATAGATATATATATTACCAGCAGTGTTCTTCAGTGACCCCGGACATTCCTGTATATATGTGTATATATATATTACCAGCAGTGTTCTCCAGTGACCCCGGACATTCCTGTATATATGTATATATATATTACCAGCAGTGTTCTCCAGTGACCCCGGACATTCCTATATATATGTATATATATATTAACAGCAGTGATCTCCAGTGACCCCGGACATTCCTGTATATATATATATATATATATTACCAGCAATGTTCTCCAGTGACCCCGGACATTCCTGTATATATATATTACCAGCAGTGTTCTCCAGTGACCCCGGACATTCCTGTATATATATATATATATATTACCAGCAATGTTCTCCAGTGACCCCGGACATTCCTGTATATATATATATTACCAGCAGTGTCCTCCAGTGACCCCGGACATTCCTGTATATATATATTACCAGCAATGTTCTCCAGTGACCCCGGACATTCCTGTATATATATATTCCCAGCAGTGTTCTCCAGTGACCCCGGACATTCCTGTATATATGTATATATATATTACCAGCAGTGTTCTCCACTGACCCCGGACATTCCTATATATATGTATATATATATTAACAGCAGTGATCTCCAGTGACCCCGGACATTCCTGTATATATATATACATTACCAACAGTGTTCTCCAGTGACCCCGGACATTCCTGTATATATGTGTATATACATTACCAGCAGTGATCTCCAGTGACCCCGGACATTCCTGTATATATATATTACCAGCAGTGTTCTCCAGTGACCCCGGACATTCCTGTATATATATATACCAGCAGTGTTCTCCTGTGACCCCGGACATTCCTGTATATATGTATATATATATATTACCAGCAGTGTTCTTCAGTGACCCCGGACATTCCTGTATATGTATATACATATATTACCATCAGTGTTCTCCAGTGACCACGGACATTCATGTATATATGTATATATACATTACCAGCAGTGTTCTCCAGTGACCCTGGACATTCCTGTATATATGTATATATATATATATATTACCAGCAGAGTTCTCCAGTGACCCCGGACATTCCTGTATATATGTATATATATATATTACCAGCAGTGTTCTCCAGTGACCCCGGACATTCCTGTATATATGTATATATATATATATACATTACCAGCAGTGTTCTCTAGTGACCCCGGACATTCCTGTATATATGCATATATACATTACCAGCAGTGTTCTCCAGTGACCCTGGACATTCCTGTATATATGTATATATATATATTACCAGCAGTGTTCTCCAGTGACCCCGGACATTCCTATATATATATATATATATATATATATATATATATATATATATATATATATATATATATTACCAGCAGTGTTCTCCAGTGACCCCGGACATTCTTGTATGTATGCATATATACATTACCAGCAGTGTTCTCCAATTACCCTGGACATTCCTGTATATATACATTACCAACAGTGTTCTCCAGTGACCCCGGACATTCCTGTATATATGTATATATATATATATATTACCAGCAGTGTTCTCCAGTGACCCCGGACACTCCTGTATATATGTATATATATATATATATTACCAGCAGTGTTCTCCAGTGACCCCAGACATTCCTGTATATATGTATATATACATATATTACCAGCAGTGTTCTCCAGTGACCGCAGACATTCCTGTATATATGTATATATATATATATATATATATTACCAGCAGTGTTCTCCAGTGACCCCGGACACTCGTGTATATATATATTACCAGCAGTGTTCTCCAGTGACCCCGGACATTTCTGTATATATGTATATATATATTACCAGCAGTGTTCACCAGTGACCGCGGACATTCCTGTATATATATATATATTACCAGCAGTGTTCTCCAGTGACCCCGGACATTTCTGTATATATGTATACATATATTACCAGCAGTGTTCTCCAGTGACCCCGGACAATCCTGTATATATGTAGATATATATATTACCAGCAGTGTTCTCCAGTGACCCCGGACATTCCTGTATATATGTATATATATATATTACCAGCAGTGTTCTCCAGTGACCCCGGACATTCCTGTATATATATATACATTACCAACAGTGTTCTCCAGTGACCCCGGACATTCCTGTATATATGTATATATACATTACCAGCAGTGATCTCCAGTGACCCCGGACATTCCTGTATATATATATTACCAGCAGTGTTCTCCAGTGACCCCGGACATTCCTGTATATATGTATATATATATATTACCAGCAGTGTTCTCCAGTGACCCCGGACATTCCTGTATATATATATACCAGCAGTGTTCTATAGTGACCCCGGACATTCCTGTATATATGTATATACTGTATATATATTACCAGCAGTGTTCTTCAGTGACCCCGGACATTCATGTATATACATATATTACCAGCAGTGTTCTCCAGTGACCACGGACATTCATGTATATGTAGCGCCCCGAGGTTTCGGTCGCTACAGAGGTACTGCATCTCACCCAGAGGTGTGATATCTCACTTCCAGGTAAGGATAGAGTGTGGCTCAGGACCCTAACACCCACATGCACTACACCACATTTCCGGGGGAAAGGGCGACAATGCTCCCGGGTGCGAGCACAACAGTCCCTGTCCCTGGCTGGAGTTGGGGGAGGGAACACCTAGAAAGGGGGAACCCGGTAGTGTGTGGGTGGGGAGAGTAGATCCCGGGTGCACTGTATAGAGGAGTATATATGGTGGGCACCATCTTAGAGTCAGGGCAGAAAGTAGAAGGCAGAAGAAGCAGAGAGAGGAGAAAGTAGTAGCAAGTGAGAGGGAGCAGAGGCTCTGCATGGGCTCTGCTTCGCAGGCAGGCCAAGTCTCAAGGCCTGGTCCTGGAGGAGAGGAACGGAGAGGAGAAGAATGGAGGAAGCTCTAAGAGAAGACTGAAGGGACCCCTGGGGTGCGGACCAGCCAGCCGCCACCGCACGCCCGCCGCTACCAGAGTAGGGGGGTCAGGCCAAGAAAAGGGAACCGGATCCCTCATCTAGTGGAGGAGAGCAACTACCCTCAGCTAGTAACCGGAGGCCGTGGCATTATACATGCACGGCCCCTCACTACACCCGTTAGGAAGGCACCACATAGGACCCAGGGAAACGGAACATACGTTTGCCCGCCAAGGCCCGAGGCAGCTGGACAGAAACGTGGTCAATTGTGGGGTACGACAGGCCAGAGAAAGGACACACGAAGGGGGTCCTGGAAAGTGCTCCAAAGGTACCTGGGAGTAGGCCGAGCCCCTCACATGGTGAGCACAGCACGACGTGGGCAGCCATCATCTGCAGAAGTGTCTTGGAGTGTAAAACTGTGAGTAAAGACCCTGGACTGCATCACTGGACTCTGAGTCATTACTGCTGCTATACTCTTCCCGTGGGGAGTTATACTACCTCCTGCTGCGCAAACAACATCAGCTTCAGCGGTCTGCCCGCAGCGGCGGTTCTCTGTGATCGCAATCCATGGGTGGCGTAGTCGGACATTTAATCATAAAAACCACACAAATAGACTGCCACTGGTTTGACCACCCTGAGCCATGGGACCGAGTCGCCGCCACGGAGACTACAACACCCAGTATTACACAAAGACTCGGTTCCGGGTATTCCCCCAATCACACACGGTCAAGGGGGCGCGTCATACAGTGCTGGCCAAAAGTATTGGCACCCCTGCAATTCTGTCAGATAATACTCAGTTTCTTCCTGAAAATGATTGCAATCACAAATTCTTTGGTATTATTCTCTTTTGGAAGTGTGTTTTGGGTCATTGTCCTGCTGGAAGACCCATGACCTCTGAGGGAGACCCAGCTTTCTCACACTGGGCCCTACATTATGCTGCAAAATTTGTTGGTAGTCTTCAGACTTCATAATGCCATGCACACGGTCAAGCAGTCCAGTGCCAGAGGCAGCAAAGCAACCCCAAAACATCAGGGAACCTCCGCCATGTTTGACTGTAGGGACCGTGTTCTTTTCTTTGAATGCCTCTTTTTTTTTCCTGTACACTCTATGTTGATGCTTTTTCCCAAAAAGCTCTACTTTTGTCTCATCTGACCAAAGAACATTCTTCCAAAACGTTTTAGGCTTTCTCAGGTAAGTTTTGGCAAACTCCAGCCTGGCTTTTTTATGTCTCGGGGTAAGAAGTGGGGTCTTCCTGGGTATCCTACCATACAGTCCCTTTTCACTCAGACGCCGACGGATAGTACGGGTTGACACTGTTGTACCCTCGGACTGCAGGGCAGCTTGAACTTGTTTGGATGTTGGTCGAGGTTCTTTATCCACCATCCGCACAATTTTGCGTTGAAATCTCTTGTCAATTTTTCTTTTCCATCCACATCTAGGGAGGTTAGCCACAGTGCCATGGGCTTTAAACTTCTTGATGACACTGCGCACGGAAGACACAGGAACATTCAGGTCTTTGGAGACGGACTTGTAGCCTTGAGATTGCTCATGCTTCCTCACAATTTGGTTTCTCAAGTCCTCAGACAGTTCTTTGGTCTTCTTTCTTTTCTCCATGCTCAATGTGGTACACACAAGGACACAGGACAGAGGTTGAGTCAACTTTAATCCATGTTAACTGGCTGCAAGTGTGATTTAGTTATTGCCAACACCTGTTAGGTGCCACAGGTAAGTTACAGGTGCTGTTAGTTACACGAATTAGAGAAGCATCACATGATTTTTCAAACTGTGCCAATACTTTTGTCCACCCCCTTTTTTAGGTTTGGTGTGGAATTATATCCAATTTGGCTTTAGGAAAATTCTTTTTTTCATTGAAGACAAATTAAATGAAGATAATAATACCAAAGAATTTGTGATTGCAATCATTTTCAGGAAGAAACTGAGTATTATCTGACAGAATTGCAGGGGTGCCAATACGTTTGGACAGCACTGTTTATATATATTACCAGCAGTGTTCTCCAGTGACCCCGGACATTCCTGTATATATGTATATATATATATATATATATATTACCAGCAGTGTTCTCCAGTGACCCCGAACATTCCTGTATATATGTATATATATATATATATATATATATATATATATATATATATATATATATATATATATATATATATATATATATATATATATATATATATATATATGTTTCCAGCAGTGTTCTCCAGTGACCCCGGACATTCCTGTATATATATATTACCAGCAGTGTTCTCCAGTGACCCGGGACATTCCTGTATATATGTATATATACATTACCAGCAGTGTTCTCCAGGGACCCCGAACATTCCTGTAAATATGTATATATACATTACCAGCAGTGTTCTCCAGTGACCCCGGACATTCTTGTATATATGTATATATATATTACCAACAGTGTTCTCCAGTGACCCCGGACATTCCTGTATATATGTATATATACATTACCAGCAGTGTTCTCCAGTGACCCCGAACATTCCTGTATATATATATATATATATATATATATATATATATATATATATATATATATATATATTATATATATATTACCAGCAGTGTTCTCCAGTGACCCCGGACATTCCTGTATATATACATTACCAGCAGTGTTCTCCAGTGACCCCGGACATTCCTGTATATATACATTACCAGCAGTGTTCTCCAGGGACCCCGAACATTCCTGTAAATATGTATATATACATTACCAGCAGTGTTCTCCAGTGACCCCGGACATTCCTGTATATATACATTACCAGCAGTGTTCTCCAGTGACCCCGGACATTCCTGTATATATGTATATATACATTACCAGCAGTGTTCTCCAGTGACCCCGGACATTCCTGTATATACACATTACCAGCAGTGTTCTCCAGTGACCCCGGACATTCCTGTATATATGTATATATACATTACCAGCAGTGTTCTCCAGGGACCCCGAACATTCCTGTAAATATGTATATATACATTACCAGCAGTGTTCTCCAGTGACCCCGGACATTCCTGTATATATGTATATATATATTACCAGCAGTGTTCACCAGTGACCGCGGACATTCCTGTATATAAGTATATATATATATTACCAGCAGTGTTCACCAGTGACCCCGGACATTCCTGTATTTATGTATATATATATTACCAGCAGTGTTCTCCAGTGACCCCGGACATTCCTGTATATATGTATATATATATATTACCAGCAGTGTTCTCCAGTGACCCCGGACATTCCTGTATATACAGTATGTATATAAATATATATATATTACCAGCAGTGTTCTCCAGTGACCCCGGACATTCCTGTATATATGTATATATACATTACCAGCAGTGTTCTCCAGTGACCCCGGACATTCCTGTATATATACATTACCAGCAGTGTTCTCCAGTGACCCCGGACATTCCTGTATATATGTATATATACATTACCAGCAGTGTTCTCCAGGGACCCCGAACATTCCTGTAAATATGTATATATACATTACCAGCAGTGTTCTCCAGTGACCCCGGACATTCCTGTATATATGTATATATATATTAACAGCAGTGTTCTCCAGTGACCCCGGACATTCCTGTATATAGATGTATATATACATTACCATCAGTGTTCTCCAGTGACCCCGGACAATCCTGTATATATGTATATGTGGCACCCCAGGGGTCTGGTTTCCACAGTAATAGCAATATTACGTCTGTGAGCAGGTGGGAGGTCTCCTGGGCAGGAATCCTAAGCATGCCACACCTCCTGCCCAGTCCTGGGAGGGGAAGAACTTCCCCTACATAAACTGGGGCTGAGGCAGGGTTAGAGAGAGGAGTTCCAGACAGAGACGGAGTCTGGTCTGGACACGCAGAAACAGGGACAGAGAGACATCAGGAGCTCTGTAGGAGCCAAGGAGAAGCGCCAGGGGCTGGAGCTGTGCAGAGCTCGCCCTGGGAGAAGGTACAAAAACCGGACACAGGAGTCCGAGGCTGTGGGGACTAAGATATACCCAGCAGCAGAATCCATCCGGCAGGGGATTCCAGGTCCTCTGGCCATAAAAGCCCGGAGGCTCAGTCACAACGAAGGGACCAGCACCGCCATCCCGGAGCGGAGGCTAACAGGAGGCCCCAGGTCACCAGCCATACGGGTGAGCACCACACGGTATACCCAGGGACGTGGGCTACTTGTAACCGCCGAAAGCAGGGTAGCCAGGAAGGGTACAGACTAACGGGAAGGCCTACAACTCCACCTGGCCAGGGGGACTCCGGCTTACTCGCAGACTAACCAGGCCCCAACTACTAGCCAGTACTCCCGGGGGAATTTGCCTTGTACCATCAGTAAAGACCCTGAACTGTACCCTCGCGTTTCCGTGCTTCCTTGTCGCACCGTTAGTGCTGGGACATCCACACCATCACTCCCAACATCATCCACATCCGCTGCCCTGAGGCCATACCTCTCCCGTTGGGGGTTATATCAACATTGCTGCACACCTATACCACCGGCCTCAGCGGTCTGCCCTGCAGCGGCGGTTTCATAACCGCATTCAACGGGTGGCGTAGTCGGACACTAATACCATCATACCAATAACCGCCACTTAGTTTGACCACCCTGGGCGCGGACCGGGTCACCGCCACACGAAGACTACTACCCCCATCGGATCCGGCTCCGGGTATCCCCCGCGCGCACGCGCGCCGCACTACAGCACTGGCCCAGGGGGTGAGTCATATATACAGTACAGACCAAAAGTTTGGACACACCTCCTCATTTAAAGATTTTTCTGTATTTTCATGACTATGAAAATTGTATATTCACACTGAAGGCATCAAAACTATGAATTAACACATGTGGAATTATATACTTAACAAAAAAGTGTGAAACAACTGAAAATATGTTTTATATTCTAGGTTCTTCAAAGTAGCCACCCTTTGCTTTGATGACTGCTTTGCACACTCTTGGCATTCTCTTGATGAGCTTCAAGAGGTAGTCACCGGAAATGGTCTTCCAACAATCTTGAAGGAGTTCCCAGAGATGCTTAGCACTTGTTGGTCCTTTTGCCTTCACTCTGCAGTCCAACTCACCCCAAACCATCTCGATTGGGTTCAGGTCTGGTGACTGTGGAGGCCAGGTCATCTGGCGTAGCACCCCATCACTCTCCTTCTTTGTTAAATAGCCCTTACACAGCCTGGAGGTGTGTTTGGGGTCATTGTCCTGTTGAAAAATAAATGATGGTCCAACTAAACGCAAACTGGATGGAGTAGCATGCCGCTGCAAGATGATGTGGTAGCCATGCTGGTTCAGTATGCCTTCAATTTTGAATAAATCCCCAACAGTGTCACCAGCAAAGCACCCCTACACCATCACACCTCCTCTTCCATGCTTCACGGTGGGAACCAGGCATGTATAGTCCATCCGTTCACCTTTTCTTCGTCGCACAAAGACACGGTGGTTGGAACCAAAGAACTCAAATTTGGACTCATCAGACCAAAGCACAGATTTCCACTGGTCTAATGTCTATTCCTTGTGTTCTTTAGCCCAAACAAGTCTCTTCTGCTTGTTTCCTGTCCTTAGCAGTGGTTTCCTAGCAGCTATTTTTACCATGAAGGCCTGCAGCACAAAGTCTCCTCTTAACAGTTGTTGAAGAGATGTGTCTGCTGCTAGAACTCTGCGTGGCATTGACCTGGTCTCTAATCTGAGCTGCTGTTAACCTGCGATTTCTGAGGCTGGTGACTCGGATAAACTTATCCTCAGAAGCAGAGGTGACTCTTGGTCTTCCTTTCCTGGGGCGTCCTCATGTGAGCCAGTTTCTTTGTAGCGCTTGATGGTTTTTGCAACTGCACTTGGGCACACTTTCAAAGTTTTCCCAATTTTTTGCACTGACTGACCTTCATTTCTTAAAGTAATGACGGCCACTCGTTTTTCTTTACTTAGCTGCTTTTTTCTTGCCATAATACAAATTCTAAGTCTATTCAGTAGGACTATCAGCTGTGTATCCACCAGACTTCTGCACAACACAACTGATGGTCCCAATCCATTTATAAGGCAAGAAATCCCACTTATTAAACCTGACAGGGCACACCTGTGAAGTGAAAACCATTTCCGGTGACTACCACTTGATGCTCATCAAGAGAAAGCCAAGAGTGTGCAAAGCAGTCATCAAAGCAAAAGGTGGCTACTTTGAAGAACCTAAAATATAAGACATATTTTCAGTTGTTTCACACTTTTTTGTTAAGTATATAATTCCACATGTGCTAATTCATAATTTTGATGCCTTCAGTGTGAATGTACAATTTTCAAAGTCATGAAAATACAGAAAAATCTTTAAATGAGAAGGTGTGTCCAAACTTTTGGTCTGTACTGTATATACATATATACAGGAATGTCCGGGGTCACTGGAGAACACTGCTGGTAATATATATATACATATATACAGGAATGTCCAGGGTCACTGGTGAACACTGCTGGTAATATATATATACATATATACAGGAATGTCCGGGGTCACTGGAGAACACTGCTGGTAATGTATATATACATATATACAGGAATGTCCAGGGTCACTGGAGAACACTGCTGGTAATAAATATATATATATACAGGAATGTCTGGGGTCACTGGAGAACACTGCTGGTAATATATACAGTATATATATATATATATATATATCTCCAGTGACCCCGGACATTCCTGTATATATGTATATATACATTACCAGCAGTGTTCTCCAGTGACCCCGGACATTCCTGTATATATGTATATATACATTACCAGCAGTGTTCCCCAGTGACCCCGGACATTCCAGTATATATGTATATATATATTACCAGCAGTGTTCCCCAGTTACCCCGGACATTCCAGTATATATGTATATATATATTACCAGCAGTGTTCTCCAGTGACCCCGGACATTCCTGTATATATGTATATATACATTACCAGCAGTGTTCTCCAGTGACCCCGGACATTCCTGTATATATGTATATATATATCACCAGCAGTGTTCTCCAGTGACCCCGGACATTCCTGTATATATGTATATATATATTACCAGCAGTGTTCTCCAGTGACCCCGGACATTCCTGTAAATATGTATATATATATTACCAGCAGTGTTCTCCAGTGACCCCGGACATTCCTGTATATATGTATATATATATTACCAGCAGTGTTCTCCAGTGACCCCGGACATTCCTGTATATATGTATATATATATTACCAGCAGTGTTCTCCAGTTACCCCGGACATTCCTGTAAATATGTATATATATATTACCAGCAGTGTTCTCCAGTGACCCCGGACATTCCTGTATATATGTATATATATATTACCAGCAGTGTTCTCCAGTGACCCCGGACATTCCTGTATATATGTATATATACATTACCAGCAGTGTTCTCCAGTGACCCCGGACATTCCTGTATATATGTATATATACATAACCAGCAGTGTTCTCCAGTGACCCCGGACATTCCTTTGTATATATGTATATATACATTACCAGCAGTGTTCCCCAGTTACCCCGGACATTCCAGTATATATGTATATATACATTACCAGCAGTGTTCTCCAGTGACCCCGGACATTCCTGTATATATGTATATATACATTACCAGCAGTGTTCTCCAGTGACCCCGGACATTCCTGTATATATGTATATATACATTACCAGCAGTGTTCTCCAGTTACCCCGGACATTCCTGTATATATGTATATATATATTACCAGCAGTGTTCTCCAGTGACCCCGGACATTCCTGTATATATGTATATATACATTACCAGCAGTGTTCTCCAGTGACCCCGGACATTCCTGTGTATATGTATATATACATTACCAGCAGTGTCCTCCAGTGACCCCGGACATTCCTATATATATGTATATATATATTACCAGCAGTGTTCTCCAGTGACCCCGGACATTCCTGTGTATATATACATTACCAGCAGTGTTCTCCAGTGACCCCGGACATTCCTGTGTATATGTATATATACATTACCAGCAGTGTTCTCCAGTGACCCCGGACATTCCTGTAATAATTTGTCACTTCTGTGTTGTACATTATGGTGACAGTCGGGGGCGCTCTTTTACGCCTCTCCCTGCGGAGCTCCGCCCACTCTTCAGAATGTCTGTGCCGTGGACAGGACTGGTGGGCAAACAGAAAGAAAATCACATTGTGGCAAAACTGAACAATCAGCTATGAGTGTAATTGATTATATTACAAAAAGCGACAATAAAAATTTTATTTTTATTAATCACGATTTTTTTTTTTTGCCCAACTACATAAAATATATGAGTGTAAAAAAATCATGTCTAATCTGTGATGTTTGCTTCATTAAAAACATGAGCAATTCCATAAAAAAAGCATTAAAAAAAACAATAATCAAAAGGACAGAAGAGGCGACTAGACGCAGTGAGTATGAGGATCCTGGAATGGGCTCCATCTAGTGGTGGTAGTGCTGAACTGTCTACAGCGGAGGGGATTTTTTGAGGACCTCACTCCGATCTAGTCTCCTCAGCAGTGAAGCGTCTACAGTGGAGTTGTTAAAATGAGGAGCACAAAAGATCACTTCCGACCTAGACGCAACCGTGACAGCAGAGAACAAATCCCCAGGGACACCACACTGAAGCAGCGCTCTACCCCGCAGCACTCAGCCGTCCAGCGACAACCAGTGCTGGAAACCTGCGCATGCGTATGTGCTCTGGTCGCGCACTTTATGGCATTACAGTCAGGATGTATTGTTGCCTTCTGGGAACTCTCGGCCTCAGCTACTGAGCTGGTGCATATCCCGGAAAGCAGGGAGCAGAGCAGCCGCCGCCGGAGCGGGTGTGGTAGGTGTGTCAGCGGACATTGTGATATGTGGCCATTACACTGTGCAGGCTCAGTGATGGCTGCAGCGTCTCAGGCGCTTGGGAAGCTTAGTTTTTCTTTCTTGTCTGTCCATGTTATTATATTGCTGACAGTGCTGTGATGGCACACTGCTCCTGGCGATCACTTGTGTGTCCCCCATACAGCAGTGTATATAGAGAAGCATAGGAATCAGCATGATAAAGGGGTTCTCTGATCACGAGCTATTGATGACCTATCCTAAAGCCCCCCATACACATTAGACTAACGTTGGCAAAGCTTGCTGATGATGACGGATTCAGCCACGATCCTCAAGTTGGTTTCTTATTCTATAGTTTCCTTTTTTTCTGTTTGTTTTTTTACAGGTTTAACAACAAAAGTAAAAACTTACAATAATAAAATACAATGCAGCGAGGTGCCCTGATGTGAATACGCATAAAAGCAGCTACAAAAGGTGTAAAACTGGCTCACCTGTAAAATACAGAAAAAAAGAAATTGCCGAATATGCAACTGACGAATAAGAAACCAACTTCAGCATGGTGATTCAGCCGAGAATCTGATATGTATGGGGGCTCCCACAGATGATTGTCGCATCCGTTAAGGATCTGGCATGTCAGATTTTGGACTGAACTTGTTCTTGCTGATGTATGCCTTCATCAGAAATGTCTCGCAGTGCTGGGGTCCTCGGTTCAAATCCCACCAAGGACAACATCTGCAAGGAGCTTGTATGTTCACCCTGTGTTTCTGTGTGCATCCAATGGGATTTGTGGGAATGCAACCGTATATAATAATTTTATAATTCGGTGGCTGTACAGCGATGTTATACTGTAGAGAATGAATTCTAGAAAGAATCCATCATGGAATTATAAGTAGAGATGAGCAAGCCGAGGTTAAGTCTAGGGTTTGTATCGTACAGTTAGGCTATGTGCACACGGTACGTTTGTGTGCATTTTTTTTCCCCGCGCAGAAATGGGCCAAAAACGCATTGCAAACCTTATCGCTTGATTTCCTATGACATTTTGTAAGATCTGTGCACATAATCAGGATTTTTCCTAACTGAATTTCATGTGCAGAAAAAGAAGCAGCATGTCCATTCTTTGTGCATTTTTCCAATACGATGCAATGGAAAAACGCATGGTAAAAACGCACAAAAAATGCATGAAAAGGCATCAAAAACGCTGCGGATTTTCCGCAGCGTATTTGCTGCCAAGAGGTGTAGAAATGCTGCAGAAATTTCCGCAAGCAATTCCTGATCGTTCGCACATAGCGTTAGTGTCCGGTGTTAAATGCTGAACATGAACTTCTCCCGGAAGTCTGTTGCAAACAGAGGCTGGACAGACATCTGTCTGAGATGATTTAGTGAATCCTGCTTTGAGCAGGGGGTTGGACCAGATGACCCAGGAGGTCCCTTCCAACTCTACCATTCTATGATTCTATGAGTTCTGGGGGAAAGAAAGAGAAAATTTTCCAGCTCAAAAGTTAGGGTCCCCATTGTTTTCAATGGGTTACGGGTTCTGCTTCAAGTTTGGGTACAGTTCTAGTACCTGAACAGAACATTGGAATAAAATTGGGGTTGGGTACCGGAACCCAAACTTCTATGGGTCCGCTCATCCCTAGAGGAATTACGCAGCATGTATTTATGTGGCTCGTGGATGCTTGCTAAGGGTATATTCACATGACTGTGTCCTAAATTTGTGTCCACAAAAAAAACACATCTTTAAAAAGCAGATTTTGATTGGAGACGCAGACTTGTATGGTTGAGTTTTACGTTTAATGGTCTGGATCCACATGGCTACGTTAAAAAAGTTGTCCGCTACTTGGGAAACCCCTGATCATACCCCTAGCTTGGCCCCCATAAAATAATAAAGCCTGTACTCACCTCCCATGCTGGGGTCAGCACCCGCTTTCCCCGGGGCTTCCATGAGATCAGCTACATCCTGGACTTCCTTTTCATATTCTATTTGTCCTAAGGTTGGGACAGTGACGCCAGCTCTGATTGGGCGAAGGAATCACATGTCACAACAGCAGCACGGGAGATTCAGGACCGTGAGTGTTGACACCGCGGAAACGGTGCATGCATGGGAAGGGTGTATAGGCTTTATTATTCGATCAAAAAAAGGGTTGTCCAAGCAGTGGACAGCCCCTTTAAGAGGATCAATGTATCTGAATAGTTCCGGAAAACTTTTATATATCTGTGTGCTGTTCCAATTTAGAATGGACAGCACACGGGTGAAAAATACTGTTGTGGGAATATATCCAGACATCGACTCTTCAACTGTGTAATGGCTTGCTTTTGGCCTTTGCAGATCCAAATCATATTTATGACTCTTATGTGAAAATTGTTTCTTCCTATAAGTTTAGGAATTGTCTCTGAATGGCGTCATTATCATGTCCAGAGCCTTTTAGATTTTTTTATGGTTATATTTTTTTTTCCTAGGCCTGAACTATAAAAATGAATCGCTTAGAAGAGATGCAATATGATCCACTAATGAATAATGTATCAAAGGTATTCAAAATGCACTAAGTCTGTGTTAACATTAGCATCTTGGTCTGTTAGAATTTATCCTGATTAATCCTTTGGTTTATAATGGGATTCTTCAGTGGGTCGATGGTCGCAGTTTGCAGCATTCTTGCTGTTATCTAGATACAAGTCTTTTAGGAAGAGTTACCGGTATTACCTAGGGACTTCTTTTCACAGTGGTGTTTCAGTTGTTATTCCACATCCTATTTTAAAATACAAATCTAGAGGGATACTAATTGTAAGCAAATGCCTTTTATTTAAATTACTTTAAAATTCATTTATAGCACAATTTATAGGTGTGATATTTAAATTGATAGCTGCATTCACCATATAGACAATACAAGCTCACTTCTCCAAAATATCATATAAAGAAGAGAGACTGAGTCAATGTGAAAACTTTTTTTTCCATGAACACTTAAATCACCAGTGATTGTGGAGCTTGGTTGAAATCACATAATGCACTTTTTGTAGATAGTGTGCCTTATCTAATATATATAATCGTCTTGTCTGTCCTTCTGTCCAGGAAATCCCGCGTCGCTGATTGGTCCGGCCGCGGCCAATCAGCGACGCGGGATTTCAGAAAAAGATGGCGGCCGTTAGCGGCTCATCTGCCGCACGGAGGTCAGCGGCGATGCCTGTGCGGAAACTTCCACTGCGAGCAGCCGGGAGATGACCGGCTGCACGCAGCAGAATTCGCCCGACCGGCGGCGCCGCTCACCTCCATGCGGCTACCGTCGGGAGATCAGCAGCTAGGGCCGCTGATCTCCCGACGGCAAGTGTGAAGGGAGGACCGGGGAGCGCTGCCGCCGGTCGGGATATGTCTGCTGCGAGCAGCCGGTCATCTCCCGGCTACTCGCAGCGGAAGTACCCGCACAGGCAGCGCCGCTCCCCGGTCCTCACTAATATTATTCGCTGATTGGTCGTGGCCGCGACCAATCAGCGATATTGGCGCCAAATTTAAACACCGCTTTGCTGATTGCGCCCGGTCAGCCGCATACATATACCTAGAATACCCGATGCGTTAGTACATAATCTGTAAATGTATTTAATTGATATTATAACTAACATATATTTTTATTTTTCTATTGTACAGAAAAAAAGCCAAAGTAAGTATATAATTTGTATATTTTTTCATATTCATTTATACGAGTATTGATTTTATTGACTAGTAAAGAACATTACCGCCCTTTACAGAATGAATTCCAAAATGGAGGAAGATAGGGTCTGTGGGGAATATGACAGAAAAGGGAATTGACGCATTTGCCTCACTGCTTCTGAAATTCATTCAGCAATTTCTGTAATTTCTGGGGTTGCCTCATTCATACAGTATTTTGGCAGTATCAAGTTTTATTTACTTTTGACATATTAAAGAACTTCTACCCATCCACTGCATTGCAGTGGCTCTTCATTTCATGAGTCCGTAGTAGTAAAATGTTACTGGAGTATAATATAGAGCTGGATAACAGCAGAATAGACCTACAGACATGATTACTGTAGATCAATATATCAGGGAACAGATTTGTGCCTTTTGCTTCTTCAGAGCAGGTGTGGAGAGTTTAGACACCCTGACTTGTATATGTTGTAAGAGTCACATCGACTGGATGGGATAAATTATGCTTTTAGTGAATTGATAAATGGTGTTGTCAAGTCTGAAAAAATCACTTACTTTTACATCATGCTAGACAGTTTCTGTAAGAAAATACTCTTCTAGGAATGTCTGGGTCTGCCGACAGTCTTTGTCTATTACAGCTGGAACAGGCATGTTACCGCTTCAGCCATATTTACTTAAAAGGGTATTCCCATCTCCAAGATCCTATAACAATATGTAGTAGGTGGAAGGCTATGTGCCCACGTAGCAGATTTGATGCAGAGCGTTTTTGCCTCTCTCTGGCAGAAGAAAACGCATGCAGATTTACATGCTTTTTCGCATGCTTTTTTTCAAGCAGTTTTCCAAGCGATTTTGAGCATCACTTGGAAAGTGCTTGACAAGTTGGTCACACAATATAAATCCATGCAACCGGCATGGATTTATAATTTGTGAACAACTGATGCTTTAAATGCAGCATCCTATAGTAAAAAAAAAAAGAGAATTAAAACGTTAAAAATAAAAAAAAACCTGTATACTCACCTCTCCGGTCTCCTCCAGTCTGCTCCCGGCGGCGATTCTCGCTTCCCGCGGTGTACTGTCAGGACCTGCGGTGACGTCATTTAGTTAGCTGATGGTCATCACCTGACCGCCGACGTCAGCGGTCGCGTGACCATCAGGTGACTAAATGACGTCACCGCAGGTCCTGACAGTACACCGCGGGACGCCAAGGAGAGAGGACGTGGCCGGGAGCAGACCAGGGGCCGCCGGAGAGGTGAATATACTGGTTTTGTTTATTTTTAACTTTTTTATTTCTTTTTTTCACCGCGTGATAGCTGGGATGAAGAGGAGTTGTAGTCTCCTCTTCATCCCAGCTATCACACGCACCGCGATTACGCTGCAAATTCGCGGCCATTGAATTTAATTGAAACGCAGCAAATCCACATATACCTGCGGGTTTGCTGCGTTTCAATGTTCCTCAGTGGCTGCGAATTTCCAGCGTCATCGCGGTAGAAATGGTCATGCTGCGTTTGGCAACGCAATGCGAATTCGGCGTGCTAATTAGCGCATCATGTGCACAGCACATCCGAATTCACATTGCTTTGCATGGCAGACGGTTTTACAAGCGTTTTCGCAGCCGCAAAAACGCTACAAAAACGCTACGTGGGCACTAAACCGAAGGCTATGTGCCCACGATGCAGAAATGCCCCGGATTTTTTCCTGAGCGTTTCTGCATCTCCCTGGCAGAAAAAACGCATGTGGATTGTACATGTGGATTATACATGCTTTTTTTCAGCCAGGGACAAGCGTTTGTCACGCGTTTTGCACATGCGACTTCGCATGCGGGTTATCAAGCGCTTTTCCAAGAGATTTTAGCATCACTTGGAAAGTGCTTGACAACTTGGTCACACTATATAAATCCATGCAACCGGCATGGATTTATATAGTGTGACCAAGTTAATAGTTAAAAAAAAGAATAAAATGGTAAAAAATAATTTAAAAAAACATTATACTCGCCTTTCGATGGCCCCCGTTCTCCTTCTCCGGTCTCCTCAGTGGCTCGTGGCTCACCAGCGGTCGCGTGACCTGTCACATGACTAAATGACATCATGGAAGGTCCTTTTACACCATTGCGAGCCACCAAGGAGCCTGGACGCACTGTACAGGAGACCGGGGGACATCGGAAGGTGAGTATAATGTTTTTTTTTTTTTTTCATTTTAAATTCTTTTTTTTTTTTTTTTACAGGTACTATGGTACCCAGGTCTGGATGAGAGTCTCCTCTTCTCCAGACCCGGGTACCATCCGCACATTGAAGCGCATGATATCCGCATGTGCACATGTAGTCATGCGGATATTAAGCGATTCATTGAAAGTCAATGGCGGCAATTATGCTGCGTGTCCGTAAAATTAATGGACATGCTGCGTATTTTTCCGCAATGATAATCCGCAGCGGAAATTTCCACAGCATGTGCACAGCACATGCGGATTATCATTGGGGAACATAGCAGACCTTCTACCAAGTGTTTTTTAAGCGTTTTCGCAGCTGAATTGCCGCTGTGGAAACTCTTAAAAAACGCATAGTGGGCACACAGCCTAATAACAATAATATTAGCAAATACCTCCAATTAGAAATGTAGTATCGTTCTTCTGATTCTCTATGTCGCTTACCTCATGTAGGGCATTGCAGTAGCTTCGGTATCCATGGTTACAACTACTTCTATAGTGACAGCTAGTTAGTTAGCTGTTCGTGGTCGTAACCATGGATACCGAAGCTACTGCAATGCCCTACATGAGGTAAGCGACATAGAGAATCAGACGAACGATACTACATTTGTAATTGGAGGTATTTGCTAATATTATTGTTATTATTATTATTATTACACCTACTATATATTGAGATGGGATCTTGGAGAAGGGAATACCTTTTAAATGGAACAGGTCTAAGTTGACTCATGTTCTTTGGATAAGTGGAGGTTCTGAAAGATCAGAGTTGCACTGAAATATGCCCAGATCCAGCTTCAGATCAACACTCACAAGCTCTATTGGAAATAGTATGTAATCACTGCACACCTTGTTTAGGAGACTGGCCACTGCTTATAGAATGCATTTATATCCTTGGCAATAAGCAGTAAACAAAATAACCCCTTCATGACATAGGACATACATGTATGTCATATGTTGCGTCCCTGGCTGTGTTGCGGGCAGATTACCGGCAGGTTTTCGCTGCATCTTTCCCAGCCTTTAACAGCCGCAAGTGGACCAGAGCTCCGATTTGTGGATGTTAACCTGTTAAATGCTGCTGCCAATCTCTGACTGCAGCAATTAACTTGCTGGCAGGGAGGGGGGCGCATTATTCCATGTCGCGCGTGCGCCGATGGGTTGTCACGATCCTCCTGTGAAAGCCAGCTTGTGCGTTCATAGGAGATTGTGATTTTTCTCTCTCTCTATATTTATATATAGATAGATAGATATAGAGATAGAGATAGAGATAGATGAGGCCGGTGGCGGCACATGCGCAGATTGAGATCTCAGACATTAAGCGGCGCCATTTTCCTGAATCCTGGCACGAGGTTAATGTGCACATGCATTGACACTGGCACCATTTTACTGAAGCTTGCAACCAGATCGATATGCACAAGTTTTGCCCACGGCTAGGGTGGCGCAGAGTTTTAAACAGTATGAAGATACTTACACCAGAGGCAACTGTGGGGCCATGGCAGAGATGAAGACCCTACTCACACGCCCGCCCCGATGCACAAACAGCTTATTGCACTAAAATTTCTAATGGTTATTAAAGAATAACCAGGCTTCGGATTTCTACAGTGAAGGTACCTATTAAATCAGCAGCATAGCGCCTTTATGCACATACCATTAGTTTATAATGCCTGATCCTGATGACAGGTTCTCTTTAACTTTCATCCTATATCCCTATCTATTTAAGGCCATAATCTAAGCTATTATCTAATATACATTCATTAAAAATTCCCTATCCTTCCCGAACTACACTATCTGACTGCTTTTCTTTTTTACAACTTCCGCTTTATTTGAAAATCCCAGTGCATGATGGGATACTGAAACAAAGCGTCATTAGGGGGCTGAGGCTGCGGTCACTGCCGCAGCCCCTGCACCCTCCCTGAAATGTAGCATTTTCAGTGACGCTCATTTCCCGGGCTGGGCTAGTCCCTGTGCTATGTGCACAATGACAAGGTGGTCTCTGGCTGGCTTAGATCAGCAGTTACGAGCTGGCAAGAGAGCGCACTGTTAGTGTGTGCTGTAAGAGAAATACCTGGCTTGCAGAGAGCAGCATAGCCCTCGCAAGTAACGTCACTGCCGCAGCCCCTGCCCCCTAATGATGCTTAGTTTGTGTACACCCAGCATGCACTGGGATTCTCAAATGAAGCACCATCAAAAAGGAAGTTGTGAAAAAGAAAAAAAAAGTTAATAATAATTCTTGAATTAAAAATCCATATCCTTCCCTAACTACATTAATTGTAGTTAGGGAAGGATATGGATTTTTAATTCAAGAAAATTAGAAAATACTTTAGATTATGGCATTAAATAGATAGGATTTAGGATGAAAATGAAGATGTATTTCAGACCATCCCTTTATGTGTCTAATAGGTGAAACTCCTTAAAGATGGCCTCATCAGACTCCACTCACATTTTACTTTTTATGTACACTAGCAGTATTCCCGACTATTGCTCCAACATGGCTATGCACCCAGCATGAGACAAGAGTGTACTCTGCGTACCTTTCTTAATCCTCCAGAAAAATATGGCACAGGAAAAAACAACAACAAAAAAACAGTATAGTGGACATTTTTTTCACAATTGTAGATAACACTGATGTTTGCCTCTGTATCCCTGCATTGGTATACTTTGTGTAAATGTTTCTAGCATATATCTCAGCAGCTTGTTTCTAGCATATATCTCAGCAGCTTGTTTCTAGCATATATCTCAGCAGCTTGTTTCTAGCATATATCTCAGCAGCTTGTTTCTAGCATATATCTCAGCAGAGTATTCTCCATGTAGTTGGTGCATTGTACATATGTTGGATGCAGTGCATGGGAAGGATCTTGCTCTGCCACCCGCCCCCACGCTCACTGTGCTTTCTATTACAGAGCCCACCTCATCTTTTCCTATACCCCAATTCTCACTTTCATTCAGCAAACCAACTGGCCTGCTCTTCATCCCTGTCTTTGTTCTTATAGGTGGACCTGATTACTGGTTTATGGATTTCAAGTGTTGGTCACCTTAAGCTGACACTGTTAACAGCAGGCTGCCATATACGCCCAGCTGGTCGCTCACCATTGCTTCCGCAGCCGCTAGTTGCTGCTGTATACTTGTGAGGAGGCCTCTTTGCAGAGGGGAAGCGTACAAGCATACCTCTGCCAACCTATGTCGCTGCACAACCTACAGTACCTATGTCGGAGTTAGGCGGATAAATAATTAATAGCCAAATGCTTGAAAAATAGAGTGAATAAAGTCTGAAAAACCTCCACTCGTCAAACTTAAAACAAGACCTCAATTACAATGACATACATATGTTATGTAGGCGCCACTATGGTCAAAACTTTAAAATGTTTCAACGCTGTACTTTTACCAATTGTTTGTTTTTTAGAGACTATTTCATTGCTTGACTACGTTGAAGATCCAAAGCGGGAGGAATCTCTTATTGGTATAAACTAATAATATTTAAAGGAGTTGTCCACTACTTTTGGACCAGCATTTCTGTCTCTTAACTGCGCCATACTTCTCTTTTTCTAATATATCTTATTAACCTCTATTGGTGAGTCTTGTTTGGTCACATGAGCCTCTGTAATCTCTTATCTCAGGAGAGAGCTGTGGTATATATAGGTATTGCACCGCTTTCTCATGAGACAAGTGAGCCGTCTGTCATATGCCATCCAAAACTAGAGCCCAGAAGACGAATCCGAAGAAACAAAAGAAGAAGAAACAGAGGGGCACGTGATCAAACTAAGATGCACACATAGAAGCCGTGCAGGTAATGAAAATGTATTCGAAAAAGACTAGCATGGTCCAGTTAAGGCCCATGTTGCAGGTTCAAGAGCAGTGAACCACTATTTTAATTGCTTTTTATACTTATTTATCTGTGCTATCACAAGTACATTAGTATCGCACACCCTTTTTTTTTTTTTCTTCTTCTTTGTATTATATAAACTAGAACATTATATAACACCTGTCCAAAGAAGCAATAACCCCACCAGGGAAAAAAAAACAGTATAAATTATAATTAAGCAATATATGTAAATTCAAATGATTACATTATAAAATATAAATATAAAAAAAGGTCGAATACTGATACCACACAGAGAAAATTGATGGGACATCATTGACACCTGCACATATAAAAGCGAATTACATATGGTATGAATCACACCAAACAGAACCACAGGGGGTCATTCCATGTCAAATGATCTTAATCTGAATATTTTTTTAACTGATATCTTAGATATTTATTTTCTTTGGTGTTTTTTGAAGTGCTCCTTTAGTGAATTAAAAATAATAAGTTTTGAATTTTTATCTTCATTAGTTAATTTGTTATAGATTTCTAAAGATTTGAAAAAAGCCTGAATTTTGGTCTTTTATTTGTATTGTATTCTATTTATCATATCTCAAGCTTGAATTAAGATAAAGAGATGGGAGAGGCACCTTTTTGTTCAGAATTGTACAGACTTTAATTTGATGTGTCACAAGACTATGTTTATTGATATTTTGTTTTTAGAAGTCAATTTTAGATGGGCGATTTCAGAAAAGCAATATGTTATAAATTTTTTAAAAAATGCGTATGATTTACTTGTGTTCTTGGTTACATTTGTTCAGGGATTCAAGTTGGGATCTCCATAGGGACATATTTTGAAGCGTGATTTTCTAAATACAGTCTCATCTTAATCATATGTTTAATGCTAAATTAAAAGAATCAATATTTTTAACCCCTTTTTAAATATACATGTAATATATATATTTTTTATTATGTCACTAGATATTTCCTTTTTCAAGTTTTTTTTTAAATAATAATACAGCAGTTAAATCATCAAGCTATAAAATAAAACTAGTCTTAAACAATTAATAGTAATTCTTTACACTGACCTTTTATCATCCATGTGTTCCTTCTACTGGGTGAAATGTAGTCCACAATCTCTTACTAACAATGGCCATTTCCTTTTGTGTCAGTATGTATGGCTGTTATGGGGTTTGGGTCCACCTGAGTTATATCTGATTTTTGTTAGCTTTTAAAATGTCTGGTTTTCTTGGATACACAAAGGATGTGGATGGGCCAGAATGTGCAAAAAAGTCACTTTTACTTTATTAGCATAATCTTTGGAGAGTCCATTAGCCACCAGTGCCGATCATACTCACAGGTCACTTAACCAGTTATGTCATCAATTGCTAATCTTGTGCCATCTTCAATCACTTCATGGATATCACTGTCGTTGCTGAATGAAAGAATCCTCGTTTTTATTTCTGTTTCACTACACGGAATGACAGTGGGGTATTGCTGCGTCCCTTCCATGGGTTCTTCTTCGAGAAACAGATGTTTTCACAAACTCTCCTCTTCTTTGTAGTCGTGGTTTGTACAGTACATGAACTGGATGTTAGGAATATTTTTTTCACTCCAGTTGAAAAGTTTCATGCGTGTTAAGATTTGGTCTGAATACGGTCACTGGAGGCTAGCTTTAGGTGCAAGGCATTTCACGGTGTAGACCTTGCTCAAACTTGGTAGGATCTCCGTTTTCATCACTGAAATCCATTTTTTTGGGAACAAATGAACAGTTATTGAATCATGAAGTAAGCACTCGGATATTTTATTTCTGACTGTAAGCAGAGCCGGCTTATTACTATTCAGCTAAGCAGACAACAGACCAGACGTTGCGCTCATTGCACAGGGCGCTGGGCGAGACATGGGATGTCCCAGCCCCCTCCAATTTGATGGCACTTCATTTCAAGGCAGAAAGGGGGGTGCCAGCAGATGACGATTCGTTTGAGTATCCCATCATGCACTGGGGATTTTCAAATGAATCGTCATAGTAAGTGGGTAATATAAACAATCCTAAGTTGCTGTACAGAGTGAATGGTAGGGAGTTTTACCATGACTTGATTTACAAAAGTTTTTAAAGATTTAGTAACAGAAATTTACAGCTGGTAACAAAAAAACGTTCTACAAAGTCTTCTGCACTATTAGATGTACTTTTGATACTGTTTCTGTCACCAGATATCTACTGTTTATAAGTTAGACTATCTACCATGGCCTCTTTGAAATAATTTAATATTTTTTCTTTGAGAGACATTACTGGAAGACATTTTTTTTTTGATTTAGGTAACAGTTTGAACTGTTTTCTGGACATATTATTTGAGACGCATACTTTGTAATCACCAAGGTTGGACTCACCAATCTGACTATCTTTCAGCTTACCTCCTTCATTCATAGGCTTAGTGTTCTGGTGTGCTGTACATGTGCATACTGAATGTGCACCACCTGCCAGGACACAATTCTTAGGTCGCGGGTGGGCAAATTATGAAAATACTATTTTGGAAGAAGTTGAATTAAAAAAAAAAAGAGATTACTCTTTCAAATTGGCAAGAACCCGCCACTTATGGACATGAGTTTTCTTACCGCTCACTTTCGTAGACAGTTTTTTTTTTGCCAGGTATAATTTGCCTCATTTCATCACTATTGTAAAAACCTTTCACTGTATCCAATAAGTCATGAAACTTTTTTTTTTTATTTGGGAAAAAAAAACCCCTGCACTTTTAGACCACAGGCTGAGCAGATCTGAATTTTAGATTTTCAAATTGCCACAGTTCATACAGTTGTTTTTTGAAATATGATCCTTGTGAGATCCAACTTTTGAATTTTGGTACAGATGTGGCTGGGGAGCATAGGAAGCTCATACAAATTTTTTGAAAATTTTATATCCTAGGTTTTTTTCTCTTTGGAAATGCTTTCAAAATTTTGCGTTTGAGTCTGCATGGGTAAAATATCAACAAATATATTCTTGTGACATATCGGGTGAAAGCCTGTACAGTTGAGTGGAATGGTGTTTTTTTACGTTTCTCTATCTTGGTTCTGGCCTGAGTTATGAGGAGAAGCGTAAAGGCATGCAACACAGAAATTCAAGTTTTTTTTTCAAAAAATGTGAAAATTAATAAAAATAAAAAACTAAAGTATGTAGAATTTTTTTTCTTTACATTTTGCATTACACACGATTGCCAGAGAACAAAATCCCAAAAGAATTAAAAATATAGAGGAAAAATGTAATGGTTCACTTGACATGGAATGACCCGGTGCAAAGGTGTAACAGCAAGTATCACATATAGACAATCCACTAAACCCACTGTCCAGCTTTTCTGCATCTTCTTGGCAGATAAACGCATGCGGTTTTTCCATGCATTTTTGACACGTATTTGCATGCGTATTTGCCATGCGTTTTTCCAATGCATTGTATAGGCAAATACGCACAAGAATTAGTCATGTCCGTATTTTTTCTGCGAGTAAAATCTGCGCAGAAAAAATACGGACCATGTGCACAGAACTTGCAGAATGTCATGGGATAAGGCATGCAATGCGTTTCTGGAGCGTTTACGCGCTGCAAATACGCACCAAAATATACACCAAAAGCGCATCGTGGGCACACAGCCTAAAGATCAAAATCTGGTCTAAATAATAGACAGTATATGAGTAACTGAAAAAAGAAGGATGCCCCTGTGAAGCATGCTGTGTGAAAACTGAGTACATGGCGGACGTCTGGACATTCTGCTACTACCTATAATACTTGGCTATACTTAACCTTCTCTTATCTATCTCCTTTGGGCTGTGATTCCTTTCGCATTACTATCAGCCAGAGACATAGCCAGGGGTTCAGCTCAGGGGGGGAATGTGAAAAATTTGAGTGGGCCCCTAACTGGTAACCCTAATTACAGCTATGGTGGCGCACCCTAATCATGTGCATAGGGGAACCTTAGCTGATGACCGTACTATTAATGAAAATAAACACACAGACCAACACTGATATTACTGACATATGGTGACCATATAGTGGTCCATACCAGTTTTGCAGAACATACAAATGATCATAGTATAGTTATAGATGGTGACTTACAGCTGACGTTTTTTCTAGTGGAGTCGTTCACTTTTCCCATCTTTTCCATCTGGCCCAGACAGACATGACAACTTCTTCCAGCTACGACTTGTCTACGGAGATTACAACAAAGACACATTTGACTTCTAACTGTTCCAGTACCGTCCTTGTGCATTCCCAACCTCCACAAAATCCTCATCTTACTGTCACCCCAATGCTTTCGTATGGGTCTCTATTACTGCACCCATTGTTTGGCACAAAAACTGCGCTTCTCTTACTGCCCAACATAATAATGCTCAACACTATGTCCCTTACTTGGTAATAATGCCTCTGTTGTGCAGTCTAGATGGTAAAATTGCCCCATAGAAACTATTAATGCTTTAGAAAACAATGTCCACAGTTTGCCGCTTTGACGGCCACAATACTCTGACTGACCCTATAACAATAATGCTTCTTGTGTGCCCACTTAAGATTTAATAATGGTCACTGAGTCCCCCAATGTACAGCTCCTGTATACACAGTATGGTGGGCCCATAGATACCTTATACAGAGTATGATGTCCTCACAGCTACCCTATACACAGCATACTGGGCCCACAGCTCCTCTATACAAAGCATAGTGTACCCACAGCTCCACTGTACACAATAAGATTCATCCACTGCTCCCCCAAAACCCTCACATTGTATAATGGCCCCCACAGTGGAACCCAAACTGTATAATGTCCCCCGCACTATATAATTGCCCCCACAGTACGCCCCAAATTGTATAACGGCCCCCGCATTATCCCCCCCAACGGTATAATGGCCCCAACATTAGCCCTCCAACAGTATAATGCCTCGCACTTTATAAGGCCCTCGACAGTAGTCCCTATAATGTTAGAGAGCCTCTCACACTGCTTCAGTGTCCCTCACAGTAACTTCCACATTTCTTTAGGGTCCCCCATTGTTTATGATGCCCCCACAAGTTTTCATTAAAATGGAAAACCTCATATACTCCAGGATGTTGATAAGTCCAGCGGCTAGGCCTGAGCGGACCAACGCGCTATCATCGTGCCAGCGCACACGCACACGTCGTCAGATTCCCAGCGCGGTGTGATGACATCACCGTGCCGGGACTCTGATGTCCTGTGCATTCCTCAGCCATTCTGTAGACCCCAGGCTTAAAGTGACCTGCGGTCTACAAAACGGAGAGCGGTAGTGCGGGAAGATTATTTCTCCCTGCTCTACCACAAAACTTAATTGTATCAATGCAGTTAAGAGTAGCGTTACTCGGGTGGGCCCCTCTAAGTGCGGGGCTTGGGACACCACACCCTCTACCCCCTGGTAGCTACGCTACTGCTACCTGCACTTGGTCTTTGGGTAGGTGTTATATCTCGATATTGAGCATGAGATCACTATTACTGGAACTATGCAACAAAAAGAAAAAAAATATCAGAACCCCATTAGATTATGCTTAATAACTTGATAATTGGGGTCTTTTTTTTATAATGTGACTAAACAACTTAGTAATTTTCTATTTTATTTTAGGCTTGCAGTATGTAGTGGATGTTAAAATGTCGGACACTGATAAGAGTGTTGTAAAGTGTAACTTGTGCGATGTAAAGGGGCTAATGGCAACTATGAAGGAGCACCTTGTTGGAATAAATCACATTAAACTCTATATGGTAAGTGTTCTGTTCGTTACTTTGCTTAAATTTAAAATTGCAAGTAAAATTAAGTGATTCTTTGGAGTTAGCTAGATTTCTGCATTAATATTTAATTGATAACCTTTCCCTGGCAGACAATGACCAAGCCCCATTTTTTAAATCTGACGTGTCGCTTTATGTGGTAACAACTCCGCCATGCTTTAGCATATTCTCATTATTGAGAATTGTTTTTTTTTTTTTTTTTCATGACACATTGTACTATAAGTTACTGGTAAATTTAGATTGATATGTTTTTCGTTTTTTATACATGAAATAATCTGAAATTTAAGTAAAATTAGCATACTATTTTGTTGCGATGTTAGAAGTGTTAAAATTTAGTAGCAATTTTTTATTTTTTCAAGGAAATTTACAAATCATATTTTTTTACAGATCTATTCAGTTTTGAAGCAACTTTGGGGGCCTATAATTTGGAAAACTCTGAAAAGTGATACTATTTTAAAAACTGCACTCCAAGTTATTCAAAACTGTTGACAGGAAATTTGCTAGCTCCTCAGGTACTTTACAGGAATTATTGCAAATTGATATGAAAAATGTAATTTTTTTTTTCAACAAACATTTGCTTTAGCCCCAGGAGCACTATTTGATTTTTGTAGCTCAAATTTGGCTAGAATAGACTGCAGACACCATCTTGCATTTGCAGAGTTCCTGAGGTGCCATAACTGTACAACTTACCCCCACAAGTGACCCAATTTTGGAAAATAGACCATTCGAGGAATTCATCTAGGGGTGTGTTGAACATACAAATGCCTCACAGAATTGTTCAACATTTAGACATGAAAACAAAAATGTACCTTTTTCCAATAAAATGTTGTTTTAGCACCAAAATTATAATTTTTACAAGGAGAAAATGGAACCAACAATTTGTTTTACAATTTCTCCTGAACACAATACCCCATTTGTGGCCGAAAACGGTTTGGGCACAGGCAGGGCTCGGAGGGTAAAGATCTATTTGATTTTTAGAACATAAATTTAGCTGAAATAGATCATGGATGCCATGTCGTACTTCGAGAGTCCCTGAGTTGCCAAACATGCAGAATCCCCCCAGAAGTGTGTAGTGAGCATTTTTAATCCACAGGTGCTTGACAAAATTTTATAACATTGTGCCTTGGAAATAAAAAAAATAACGTTTCTTTTCCCATTAAAAAGTTACTGTAGTCTCAAATTTTTCATTTTTACAAGGTGTAAAAGAAAATGGACCTCATACGTTGGTATTGAATTTTTACCGAATGTGTCAATACCCTACACGTGGTTGTACACTACTCTTTGAGCACACATCAGCAGGGCATGGAAGGAAAGGAATACTATTTGAAATGAAGACTTTGTTTGAATAGGTTGTGGGCATAGAGCCCCTGAGGTGCCAGAACAGCAAAAAGCAATGACCCTATTTTAGAAACTTCACTGCTTAAAGCCCACTTCACACGTCCTGGTGTTTCCGGTATAGGAAAAACCAGTACCGGTGAGATCCGTGATCCAAGTGTGCTATCAGAGTGCTGTCTGTGTGATACATATGGAAGGAAATGCAGCATAGAAATTAAAGAGTGTTATGTATTAAAGGGAATCTGTCATCCCCTGGGACGTTTTTAAGCTATTAATATGGGTATGCAGGTGATAGAATTGTTCAAATAGTTATCCTTTATGTTAATGAGTCGTTCCAGGCTATGGGGTGTGCGGTGCATGGTAGAAAACGCTGCCTCTAGTGTTCATTTGTGTACCACCCTCTCCCATCAACGTCCGTGTCCTGTGACATGTACTGGTGGCCCTGGAATTCTGTGCATTGCAATAGTAATATTATGTGTACCTTTTCCGCCCTTGTGTAGGCATTGGCTTCATTGTTATTCTGCGCAGGGAAGTCACTACTACTACTTTTATCTATTTAATGCTCGACATGAAAAAACACAAAACTACCGGCTGTTCCCAGGCTGAGGTTGCTGATTTACCACTGTCATCAGCATGGCTGATGACAGTTGTAATCAGCGCCTGGGAAGAGCTCTAACTGTACTGCTTTTCCCAGCCGCCGGAGAATTTCAATTGGGTACGTATTATACAGCCATCAGTGTGCATGTGTGCAGCAAGCATTTGTTGTGGGGTGGAGGGGGGGACATGTCTGCGGGTTTTTTACATGAACACACGGTCCGTGTGAAAAAAACAATGTGTGTGTATCACCATAGAAAAGAATGGGTGTGCATGTGTACGTATTTGCGGAACATATATATAAAAAAAAAGGGACCGCAGAGGGACCAATAAAACGGACGTGTGAAAGGGACCTAAGGAATTTATGTAGATGTGTAGTGAGTATTTTGAACCCACAGTAGCCTCGCTGAATTTAGTAACACTGGGCCTTATAAATACAACATTACATATCTGGCACAAAATTGTTAACTGCAAATTTTTCATTTTCACAAGGGTAATAGGTGAAAATGAACCCCACCATTTGTTACACAATTTCTCCCGAATGCAGTGATACCCCATATGTCTTCGAAACTACTATTTGGCCACATAGCACGGTATATGAGCGTTTTGACTTTTACAGTACAGGTTTTGCTGGAATAGTTTGTGAGCTCCATTTGCAGGGCTCCTAAGTTCCAGAACAGCAGAAAAACCCAAAAAGTGACCTCATTTTGGAAATTACACCACCTCTTAAAACATCCATGTACAAGTGCAGTGACTATTTTTGCCCCACAGGTGTTTTCAGTCTCCAACATCCACTTCATGCTTTTCTTTGGAATAATTTAACCAGTCCGTTTTAGTGCCCTGTACAATGTGCCTGGCTTGTGCTTCTGGAGACACACACACCATAAATTGAGTAGTTTCTCCCCCGGTCTTGTCTCCTATTGATCACATTTGGGGTTTCATTAATTAACAATTGCAAAGGGAGCTGCCAGCAGCAGGTCTTGATTTGCTTGCACAACTGCCAATCATTCTCCATGCCGTGGCATGTACACATCATGATCTCCAGTGGAGCCCAGTTAGTCTTTTTCTTCATGGCAGTATAAAGGTGGCAACGATGCTAATGAGGCTTCATTCACTGCTTACATGGGCCTCCTTCAGAGAAAAGAGTTGATAAGTTGGGGTGACCGGTGTTGGATCCCCGCCGATCTGATATTTATGAATCTTAAATAGAAGTCCTCAACATCTTAAGCCTGGAAGACCTCTTTAACTAATATTGCACAAAAATAGCATATTTTATAAGAAAAAAATAAAATTGTATTCCAAGACCAATAACTTTTCTTTTTCTCCAATGATGTAGTCATATGATTACTTGTTTTTTTTTTTTTTTTTTGTTTTAAAGGTTATATTTTACATTAGAACCATTTTTAGCACATATATGTAAATGAGTAACTTCTATAATTTTGGGGGTGAGGATGAAACTTCACTTATTTTTTAACATTGTTTATTATACTAGAAACTAATTTTGAAAATTAGGAAAGAGGGACACATATCGTGGTTAATTCATTTGCCTAACTTTGCCTCCTTTATATGCACCCACACAGAAATATTGCACCTGTTAGTGGTCCCACACAGTACAATACCCCTCTCGTAGCCCCCCCTCCCCCACCACACACAGTATGATGCCCCTACAGCACCTCACACACAGAATTATGACAGTTCTATATTTCCCTCCCAACTCAAGTTCCCACAGTGGTACCCCGCATGAATCCCATTTGCCTCTGTGTCCTTTCACCTGCTCCTGTGACTGATTTGCTTTCTGCTGCCAGTCAATTGACCTGCAATGTCACGAGACCTGACGGTCCTTAAGTCCCTACGCAGATGGAATTATGGAGCAGGGTAGTGATATTTTCCTGCTCCACCATTGTGTGCAACTGTATCTATATCCAGAGTACACAGATACCGTTCGAGGTGGGACATACCCCCAACCTCCCCCAAATTCGGGACTGTCCATGGATGCGGGATGGTTGGGATGTCAGACGTCAGGGCAACATAAAACAAAATTTTGTTGAATTCTTTTTTTTTTTTTTTTAACTATTTTTTTTTCTTAGTCCTAGTAGGAGACTTCACAGAAATTGGTATTATCAATATACCAACGCATTATTGCTCACCAATGTAACTACAGTCAATCTAAAAAGCATAGAACCATGAAAGGCATGAGGGGAGGCTTTAGTAAACACTAGCACATGTCCCCCCCCAACATGTTTCATCGCTTCAGCGTCGTCGTCAGGGAATGGGACATTAGCTTGAATCAAGCCAATGTCCCATCCCGTGACGATGCCGCTGAAGCGGTGCAACATGTTGGGGGAGACATGGACTAGTATAAACTACCTTCCTATTCTGCCATGATTGGTGGCTTCCTATGAGGCCATCAGAACAAACTTATGAGTGATTATATTAGAAAGTTTAGATAGATCAGGGATGTTTTTTAATACCCAGTGTGCATTTTAATTGAATATTTAATAAAAGTTAAATGTTATAGTCTTTAGTGAGGGGTATTATATGGGGTTTCCCCATTTGGTAAATATTGCATAAGCATCCCTCCGGGCTATTTATATTCCTCTTGTTGGTATTTGGGCTTTAGTAAACCTCCAACTGCAAAGGCACGACATGTTCACACTGCAGGCTGCTGATGGGAGTTCACGGAAGGAACCCCTTCCCTCTCATTACCTAAATGTTGCTGTATATTGTTGTTCAGGGGAAGGCTAAAGGTTAGAAATGACAGTAACTGTCACCAAGTTTTGCTATCAAATCTGAGAGCAGCATGGTGTAGGGGCTGAGACCCTGATTCTAGCGATGTGTCACTTACTGGTCTGCAGGCTGTCATTTTGATACAATCCCTGTTTTCTCTGCTGCAGATCTAGCAGTGTTATGAATGCTGAGCCCTGTAAAACCCCGCCCCCACTATGGATTGGCAGCTTTCTGTACATTGACAGAAAGCTGCTATTCAGTAGTGGGTGTGTGGTTGGACTAGGAGGCACGAGGAAGCTTGTCCTGTAGTGGTAACCTTTGCTGATAAAACACTGATTTTATTGAAACAACAACACATTGCTTAGTTAAAGACAATTCAGTGGAATCAGGCTGTCAGCTCCTACATCATAATGCTTTCAGGTTACATAGCAAAAACCTGCTGACGCTGACAGATTTCCTTGGAAACCAATATTTGTGACGTGTTAGATGTTATGGTTAATGCTCATTTACTCATTATTGATTCATCGTTTTGAATACTGTGTTGGGTGTAATATTTGTTTGCCGTAGTGTGCTGTAAACAGCTTACCAATGCTTTTAATTACAGGAAAAACATTACTTTAAACTATATCAAAGTTTAAGAAAATCAAATGTCAACAAGTCTCATTTTGTCAAGATACTTAAGGATTATGCAAAAGAGATAGAACGTGCAGAGGGAAGACGGGGTGTCAAAGTAAGATCTTCTACATAGTTATAGGCCAATTCATTTTAATATATGCTGTTATTACACTGCTAGATTATACCTTTTTTTGCTGTATTATTCCACCATTTGATCAGTGACGATCCACCTCCTAGATTTGTGGGGGAGGGGGGTTGGATTGTATGTTGAATTCTATGAATACTATGCAATAATTTTTTTATTTTCTCAAAAACATTTTAACCTCTCTAATGCTTAGAAGTACCTAGATCTTGATAAATAACAACAATGTAAAGGTGCTAGTTTATTAACACAAATTGAAACGAATAAAATAAGTATTTTAAACCCAAATGGACAAGTTTGATCAGGTTATGACAAGCCCACTTGAAAAAAAAAAATTAAAGACATTTTAAGCTCTCATTGTATCTACAAGCATGGTATTTGTTTGTTAGTTTAAAGAAGTTGTCCGGTACTTTTTTAAAATTGCCCAATGTATTCAGCATGTGGGCATAAGTATATTTGTAATTACCTTGTGTTGCAGATAATGCCTGTGAGCAGAGCTATCGGTGGCCGCTCACAGGCACCACGTGACCCCGCGCTGACGTCACGACAAGTGAGGCGTCTCAGCGCTGGGGTCCCCGCGGTGGCTGCTGGGTTGTGGGCGGGGTTACTACCCTGCCTCACACCCAGCATCCACGGTGCGCTTTCCCAATGAATGGGGAGAGGGAGAGCGCGTGTTGGATGCCGGGTGTGACGCAAGGGAATAACCCCGCCCACAACCCAGCAGCCACCGGTGGTACGCGGAAGAGGGACCCTCAGTTGCAGCCTGGACTTGTCGTGACGTCAGCAGATGTCAGCGCCGGCTGCAGCCGGGGGTCACGTGATGCCTGTGAGCGGCCAGTGACAGTACAGGCCAAAAGTTTGGACACACCTTCTCATTTAAAGATTTTTCTGTATTGTCATAACTATGAAAATTGTACATTCACACTGAAGGCATCAAAACTAAGAATTAACACATGTGGAATTATATACTTAACAAAAAAGTGTGAAACAACTGAAAATATGTCTTATATTCTAGCTTCTTCAAAGTAGCCACCTTTTGCTTTGATGACTGCTTTGCACACTTGGCATTCTCTTGATGAGCTTCAAGATGTAGTCACCGGAAATGGTCTTCCAGCAATCTTGAAGGAGTTCCCAGAGATGCTTAGCACTTGTTGGCCCTTTCGCCTTCACTCTGCGGTCCAGCTCACCCCAAACCATCTCGATTGGGTTCAGGTCTGGTGACTGTGGAGTCCAGGTCATCTGGCGTAGCACCCCATCAGTCTCCTTCTTGGTCAAATAGTCCTTACACAGCCTGGAGGTGTGTTTGGGGTCATTGTCCTGTTGAAAAATAAATGATGGTCCAACTAAACGCAAACCGGATGGAATAGCATGCCGCTGCAAGATGTTGTGGTAGCCATGCTGGTTCAGTATGCCTTCAATTTTGAATAAATCCACAACAGTGTCACCAACAAAGCACCCCCACACCATCACACCTCCCCCTCCATGCTTCACGGTGGGAACCATGCATGTAGAGTCCATCCGTTCACCTTTTGTGTGTCGCACAAAGACATGGTGGTTGGAACCAAAGATCTCAAATTTAGACTCGTCAGACCAAAGATCAGATTTCCACTGGTCTATTGTCCATTCCTTGTGTTCTTTAGCCCAAACAAGTCTCTTCTGCTTATTGCCTGTCCTTAGCAGTGGTTTCCTAGCAGCTATTTTACCATGAAGGCCTGCCGCACAAAGTCTCCTCTTAACTGTTGTTGAAGAGATGTGTCTGCTGCTAGAACTCTGTGTGGCATTGACCGGGTCTCTAATCTGAGCTGCTGTTAACCTGCGTTTGCTGAGGCTGGTGACTCGGATAAACTTATCCTCAGAAGCAGAGGTGACTCTTGGTCTTCCTTTCCTGGGGCGGTCCTCATGTGAGCCAGTTTCTTTGTAGTGCTTGATGGTTTTTGCAACTGCACTTGGGGACACTTTCAAAGTTTGCCCAATTTTTCAGACTGACTGACCTTCATTTCTTAAAGTAATGATGGCCACTCGTTTTTCTTTACTTAGCTGCTTTTTTCTTGTCATAATACAAATTCTAACAGTCTATTCAGTAGGACTATCAGCTGTGTATCCACCTGACTTCTGCACAACACAACTGATGGTCCCAACCCCATTTATAAAGCAAGAAATCCCACTTATTAAACCTGACAGGGCACACCTGTGAGTGAAAACCATTTCTTGAAGCTCATCAAGAGAATGCCAAGAGTGTGCAAAGCAGTCATCAAAGCAAAAGGTGGCTACTTTGAAGAACCTAGAATATAAGACATATTTTCAGTTGTTTCACATTTTTTTGTTAAGTATATAATTCCACATGTGTTAATTCATAGTTTTGATGCCTTCAGTGTGAATGTACAATTTTCATAGTCATGAAAATACAGAAAAATCTATAAATGAGAAGGTGTGTCCAAACTTTTGGTCTGTACTGTATGTGTGTGTGTATATATATATATATATATATATATATATATATATATATATATATATATATATATATATATATATATATATATATATATATATATATATATAATGTGAAATACTTTAAAGGTGGAGGTGCTCTTGACATGAAATTCTCACCAGACGTCAGTAACAACCCATCCAATCCACACAGGCAAATAAATCAAACCATAGATGTCCATAAATTAAGTTACGTGTAATAATGAGAAATGACACGCGGAAACAGCATTGAACACACTGGAATTTATTTAATACTTCATACAAAACCCTTTGTTGGTGATAACAGCTTCAAGACACCTGTTTGAGGAAGCTAGTCGCATGCATCGCTCAGCTGTGATTTTGGCCCACTGTTTTGCACAAACACTCTTCAAATCCTGAATGTTCCTTCGGCTCCTTCTATGAACTCTGAGCTTTAGCCCCCATAAGTTTTCTATTGGATTCAGGTCAGGTGATTGGCTGGGCCATTCTAGCAGCTTTACTTTATTTCTCTGAAACCATTTGAGCCCAGTTGAGTTTCCATGACTGTGAGTTTGGGATCATTGTCTTTCTGAAATGTCCACCCTCATTTCATCTTAATCATCTTGGTAGATGGCGGCAGAATGTTTCAGTCCATTCATCCTTCCTTCAATTATATGAAGTTTGCCAGTGTCGTATGCTGGAAAACAGCCCCACACCATGATGTCCCCACCTCCAAACTTCACTGTTGGTATGATGTTTTTGAACTACAGGTCTCTCTATAGCTCTCCACAGGTGGTCCTTGGCTCTGGAAGAACTCTTCTTATAATTCTTTTCACTCCTCTGTCGGTCTGAAATCTTGCTCGAGCACCTGGTCGTAGCCGGTTTATGGTGAAATGAGGATCTTTCCGCTTCAGGATTATGGCCCCAACAGTGTTTACTTGGACCTTCAGTAGTTTAGAAATTCTTCTGTAACCAATGCCATCAGTGTTTTGCAACAGTAAGGTTCCAAAGGTCTTGAGACAGCTTGCTGGTTTTACCCATCATGAGATGTTTCTTGTATGGCACCTTTGTAATGAGACACCTCTTTATAGACCATCAGTTGAACCTGCTGATATTATTTTTCACTAAGTGACAGGATTGCTTTCTAATTATTGATAGATTTCAGCTGATGTCATGACTTTCAATGGTGCTTTGTACTGCTCTTGCTTCATGTGTTCAATACGTTATGCCTGTGTCATTTCTCATTATTACACACAATTTATGGACATCTATGGTTTGATTTCTTTGCATGTGTGGATTACCAACATCTGGTGAGAATTTCATGTCAATAGCGCCTTTTAGAAATATATTTACTTAGAAAATTGGTGACGTCTTCAATACTTTTTTCAACCGCTGTATTTGCAAACAATGGAGAAAATGCATGATGTTACTCAGAATCATTTAACACCACCTTTTTATGTTTTTTTTAGATTGAATATGTTTCAGCAGCAGAAATGAAGAGAGAACAAGGTTAGTTGTTTCACTAGTCTAATTGTGTCAACTCACTTTTATTAGTTTTACATCAATGGCCATGAAATCTTTAGTGTAAAAACTCTAGAGTTTTTTTTCCTTGTTTCAAGAGCCAATACCATACAATCTACTGGAAAATGTGCTAAGAAATTCCAGGTGTGGTGAAATAAAAAAGACAAACAAACTTGTAATTCTAACATTGTTCTACCATTGTTTTTTGGGGTTTGTTTTGATGTCATTCATTGTGTGGTAAAAATGAGCTGGCAACATGATTCTCCAGGTCAGTACTATTACCGCAATACCAAATTTATTCGGTACGGTAAGAAAAAATTATTCCACATTTTTTGAAACCAGTAAATTTTCTGTTGATGGAGGTGTGAGAGCTTTTTTTGTATCTAGAGCTGATGTTTTTCTTATTTTGGGGATCCAATAACGTTTTGATTACTTTTTATTGCATTTTTTTTGGGGGGGGGGGGGGGTGACTCTTAATGTACAGTAAATAATTTTAGATTTTGATCAAACTTTTTTGTACATGACCACCGTATATCACACATGTTTCTTTTCTTTTTTTACATTTCTTTCTTTTGTGAATTGGGAAAGCAAAAGGGATGTGATTTAAGCCCTTAACCTCCAAAGGCTATTTGCACGTTAATGACCAGGTCAATTTTTACAATTCTGACAAGTGTCACTTTATGTGGTAATAACTCTGGAATGCTTCAACGGATCCCCCTGATTCTGAGATTTTTTTTGTGACATATTGTACTTCATGATAGTGGTAAAATTTATTTAATATGACTGGCGTTACTTTGTGAAAAAAAAATCGGAAATGTTAGCAAAAATTTTGAAAGTTTCCGCAATTTTTAAAGCCCTTAAATCAGAGAGATATGTCACACAATATATTAATAAATAACATTTTCCACATGTCTACTTCACCAGCACAATTTTGGAACCACATTTTTTTTGTTAGGAAGTTTTATAAGGGTTAAAAGTTGACCAGCAATTTCAAATTTTTCCAACAAAATTTACAAAACAATTTTTTTTAGAGATCACATTTGAAGTGACTTTGAGGGGCTATTATGACAGAAAATACCCAAAATTGACACCATTCTTAAAACTGCACCCCTCAAGGTTTATTAACCCTTCAGGTGCTTCACGGGAATTTTTGGAATGTGGAAGAAAACAATGAACATTTTAACTTTTTTTTTTTGGTTACTTTTAGACCAATTTTTTTTTTATTTTCGCAAGGGTAGCATAAAAAAATGGACCACCAAATTTGTTGTGCAATTTCTACTGAGTGAGCTGATACCCCATATGTGGGGGAAAACCACAGTAGGGCTCTGAAGGAAAGGAGCGCCATTTGACTTTTTGAATGTAAAATTAGCTTGAATAATTATCGGTTTCACCTAAACAGTGGAAACCACCCACAAGTGACCATATTTTGGAAACTAGACCCCTCAAGGAATTTTAGATGTGTAGTGAGTACCTTGAACCCACTGGTGCTTCACAGAATTTTACACCCGTAAATTAGGTGGGCTCTCCTCTCTACCGAAATGCCAAACATGTGGATGCTAACTGCGGTTTAGGCACACTGTTGGGCTCAAAATGGAGGGGGCATTTGTATTTGGGAGCACAGAATTTGCTGAATTTCTTTTAGTGGGCAAGGGCCAGTTTGCTTTTCCAGAGCCTTTGTGCTACTAGTAACTTGGAAGCACCCGACATTTCGGTTAACAGATGATGGACCTGAATGGGGACTTGCTTTTTGTGTGAATTGAGTCGAAGCTTTTATTATGATCCAAAATATTATGTAAAATGTTCCCATTTATCCTATACTATACGCTGAGCACTTTGGGGTTTCCATTTAAATCTCTGAGTGACGTAATTCGGATGAAACCCCCAAGGGATCCATTCACTATAATGAGGCAGCAAAGTTACTCTGGATTCCATCTGGCCTCTGTTTAGCGGTGTCCTTTTTTTCAGAGGCTCACAAAACTGTGGCTGACGGCACTTTTATGCACGCCTAATAAAAAGACGGACATCGTGGGATCACAGGCCAGACGGCGTTCACAGTGATTCCATCTGCCTCATAGGGAATCTTTCGCCAGGGGTTCCGTCTCCATCACGTATTTCAGAGATTTTTACGGAAACCCCAGTGTAAACGTTCAATGTAGAGCGCAGGATAAATGTGAGCCGAGCTATACTGCGATCTTTGGGATGCAGAATGAACAAATCAGCAACAGGTGAAGAATTGGTTTTAACTTATTTTTCTCGTATGGTATAATTGATTAGATGGCTTTATTCTTCGGGTCGGTGCGATTACAGCGATACCAGATTTATATTGGGTTTTTATTGTCACACACTAAAAAACACTTTTTTTTGCCTCTTTTTTTTTTTTTTTTCTCTCTCGATGTTCACTAAAGGGGGTTGACTAGTGGGACAGTTTCATAGGTCGGGGTCGTTCCGTACGCGGTGATAAAATGTGTGTATATGCATGTACGTAGGTATGTGTGTGTGTGTGTATATATATATATATATATATATATATATATATATATATATATATATATATATATATATATATATATATATATATATATATATATATATATATATATATATATATATGTGTATATACACGCATATACATATATCTTCAAAGTAGCCACCTTTTGCTTTGATGACTGCTTTGCACACTCTTGGCACTCTCTTGATGAGCTTTAAGAGGTAGTCATCGGAAATGGTTTTCTTTTCACAGGTGTGCCCTGTCAGGTTTAATAAGTGGGATTTCTTGCCTTGTATATGGGGTTGGGACCATCAGTTGTGTTGTGCATAAGTCAGGTGGATACACAGCTGATAGTACTAGAGAATAGACTGTTAGAATTTGTATTTTGGCAAGAAAAAAGCAGCTAAGTAAAGAAAAACGAGTGGCCATCATTACTTTAAGAAATGAAGGTCAGTCAGTCTGAAAAATTGGGCAAACTTTAAAAGTGTCCCCAAGTACAGTTGCAAAAACCATCAAGTGCTACAAAGAAACTGGCTCACATGAGGACCGCCCCAGGAAAGGAAGACCAAGAGTCACCTCTGCTTCTGAGGATAAGTTTATCCGAGTCACCAGCCTCAGAAATCGCAGGTTAGCAGCAGCTCAGATTAGAGACCAGGTCAATGCCACACAGAGTTCTAGCAGCAGACACATCTCTACAACAACTGTTAAGAGGAGACTTTGTGCAGCAGGCCTTCATGGTAAAATAGCTGCTAGGAAACCACTGCTAAGGACAGGCAACAAGCAGAAGAGACTTGTTTGGGCTAAAGAGCACAAGGAATAGACATTAGACCAGTGGAAATCTGTGCTTTGGTCTGATGAGTCCAAATTTGAGATCTTTGGTTCCAACCACTGTGTCTTTGTGCGACGCAGAAAAGGTGAACGGATGGACTCTACATGCCTGGTTCCCACCGTGAAGCATGGAGGAGGAGGTGTGATGGTGCGGGGGTGCTTTGCTGATGACACTGTTGGGGATTTATTCAAAACTGAAGGCATACTGAACCAGCATGGCTACCACAACATCTTGCAGCGGCATGCTATTCCATCCGGTTTGCGTTTAGTTGGACCATCATTTATTTTTCAACAGGACAATGACCCCAAACACACCTCCAGGCTGTGTAAGGGCTATTTGACCAAGAAGGAGAGTGATGGGGTGCTACGCCAGATGACCTGGCCTGCACAGTCACCAGACCTGAACCCAATCGAGATGGTTTGGGGTGAGCTGGACCGCAGAGTGAAGGCAAAAGGACCAACAAGTGCTAAGCATCTCTGGGAACTCCTTCAAGATTGCTGGAAGACCATTTCCGGTGACTACCTCTTAAAGCTCATCAAGAGAACGCCAAGAGTGTACAAAGCAGTCATCAAAGCAAAAGGTGGCTACTTTGAAGAACCTAGAATATAAGACATTTTCAGTTGTTTCACACTATTTTGTTAAGTATATAATTCCACATGTGTTGTTAATTCATAGTGTTGATGCCTTCAGTGTGAATGTACAATTTTCAAAGTCATGAAATTACAGAAAAATCTTTAAATGAGAAGGTGTGTCCAAACTTTTGGTCTGTACTGTGTGTGTGTATATATATATATATATATATATATATATATATATATATATATATATATATATATATATATATATATATATATATATATATATATATATATATATAAAATAAATGGGATTTGTACTCACTGAGCCGCGTTGGATGTAGGCACAGGTTCACACAGTGATGCAGTCCACTGGTTCAAACAAACTGGTGGTTTATTTAGTGTCCATACACCAGTGAGGAAACAAAACTAACAGGCTTTTCCTGGCACAAAAAAAGGAATAACAGAACAAAGCTCAAAATAACAAGTCCATGTAGCACGGCCACAGCCGTTTAAACAAAGTACCTTCCTCTGCCTCCTGCAGAGTCTAAGAAGCGCATGGAAGGTCTGCTCACCTTGCCCAACACACACAGACAGACTGACACAGGCGCAGCTGTCTTAAATCAGCCTTCAAAGACCTGGACTGGAGGTAAGTGAGCAGCTGTCGTCTCTCCCCCCCCCCCCCCCCCCCCCCTACTCTTTCAGGTGCTCGTAAAACCCGGCCCTGTAATCCGGGCCCATTAAATTCCTCTCAGCACTGTGTGCTGGAGCCTGCATCTCTGGGTCTTACATCACCGAAGCTTGGCACTTCGGGGACACATACCTCCTGTCCACGACCTGTCTGGCAGCCACCTTACATACCCCCCTACCTGCCCAAAGTCGGGAGGCTTGGCACCTTCTCTCACCATGCAATAAACGCTTGATAAGGCATCAGCATTCCCATGTTGTTTCCAAGGCCTATGCTCTACCCGGAAACTAAAATCTTGTAGAGCCAGGAACCACTTAGTCACTCTGGCATTGTTCCCCTTCTTTTCTCGCATCCACCTCAGTGGGGCATGGTCTGACACTAACCTGAACCTTCTACCTAACTGGTAATACCTCAGAGTGTCTAACGCCCACTTAATGGCCAAATATTCTTTTTCTACAATGGAGTAGTTCTTCTCACAAGTGGAGAGCTTCCGACTGAAGTATATTACAGGGTGTTCTTCTCCGTTAATCTCCTGGGACAAGACTGCTCCCAGCCCGACATTCGATGCATCCCTCTGGACCACAAACTCCTTGGAGAAGTTGGGCGCCACCAAGACTGGCTGTTTACAGAGGAGCAGTTTAAATTCCTGGAGGGCCGCTTCTGCTTCCGGGGACCACTTGGCCATAGCCGACTTCGTCCCTCTCAGAAGATCCGTCTGCGGGACTGCTATCAGGGCAAAGTCAGGGACAAATCTTCGATAGTAGCCCACAATGCCTAGAAACGCCCTGACCTGCTTCTTCGATAGGGGCTGTGGCCAGTTCAGGATCGCCTCAACCTTATTTATTTGTGGTTTTATTTCCTCACTACCAACCATGTACCCTAGGTACTTGGCTTCCTCCATCCCCATGGCACATTTCTTCGGGTTGATAGTAAAGTAAAGCCCGCCTTCCTTAGGGCATCAATTATGGCTTGAACTTTGTCCAGATGACTTTCCCAGTCCTGGCTGAATGTGACGATGTCATCAAGGTAGGCCGCTGCATACTTTTTGTGGGGTGCTAAGATCTGGTCCATGGCACTCTGGAAGATGGCCGGAGCTCCCTGTAACCCAAACGGCATCCTGACATATTGATAACATCCGTTTGGCGTCGAGAAGGCTGTCTTCTCCTTGGCCTCTTTGGACAGGGGAATTTGTCAATATCCTTTGGTGAGGTCCAGAGTGGTGATGTACCGAGCGGGTCCTAGCCTTTCGATAAGCTCATCTACCCTAGGCATTTGGGTAGGCATCGAACTTCGAGACCTCGTTCAGCTTCCTATAGTCGTTGCAAAACCGCCATTCTCCATCTGGTTTCGGCACTAAGACTATAGGACTGGACCATCCACTTTAGGACTCTTCAGTGACTCCCAGGTTAAGCATCCACCTCACTTCTTTTGAGATCACCTCTCTGCGGGCCTTGGGGATCCGGTATGGTTTTAGATTGACACGAACATGAGGCTCTGTGAGAACCTTTTATTTTGCTGTAGTAACTCTTTACACTGTTGCTTTTGGGCACATGACAGTGACTCTGCCACCTTGACCTTTTTCACATCGGCCTCCGCCACTAAACAGGGAGCTTCCATGAACTCTCTATCTTGCCATGGCTTAATAAAGTTAACATGGTAAATTTTGGTAGGGCTTCCTCTTCCCCGGTTGGTGGATTTTATAGTTCACTTCCCCCACTTTCTCTACCACCTCATAGGGGCCCTGCCACTTGGCCATGAACTTGCTCTCCACTGTGGGCACTAGCACAAGCACTCGATCTCCTGGGTTGAACGATCTCACCCTGGCCGACCTATTATACACCCTGGACTGTGCCTCTTGTGCCTTGTGGAGGTGCTCCCTCACAATGGGCATCACGTGGGCAATCCTCTCTTGCATCTGGGCAACATGCTCCACCATGCTCCTATAGGGAGTGGTCTCAGGTTCCCAGGACTCTTTCACCACATCCAGGAGTCCTCGAGGGTGTCTTTCATAGAGTAGTCCCAGTCTTGGCCATCCTTTTCCACTGCTTTCCTCAACATTGCTTTCAAGGTTTTGTTAAACCTCTCGACCAGTCCGTTCGTCTGGGGATGGTACACGGAGGTTCTCAGTTGTGCAATCTGCAATGTCTTGCACAGTTCCCTCATGACTTTCGACATAAATGGAGTTCCTTCGTCTGTTAGGATCTCCTTAGGCAACCCTGTTCTTGAAAACATGTGGACTAACTCCCGGGCTTTACACCTGGCGGAGGAGTTTCGTAGTGGTACTGCCTCCGGATACCGTGTAGCATAATCTAATACCACCAGGATATAGTCGGGCGGACTTGACCAGAGGCCCCACTAGGTCCATTGCTATGCGTTCGAATGGAACCTCGATGCCAAGAGTGTGCAAAGCAGTCATCAAAGCAAAAGGTGGCTACTTTGCAGGACCTAGAATATAAGACATATTTTCAGTTGTTTCACACTTTTTTGTTAAGTATATAATTCCACATGTGTTAATTCATAGTTTTGATGCCTTCAGTGTAAATGTACAATTTTCATAGTCATGAAAATACAGAAAAATCTTTAAATGAGAAGGTGTGTCCATACTTTTGGTCTGTACTGTATATATATGTGTGTATGTGTGTGTGTGTGTGTGTGTGTGTATGTATATGTATATATATGTGTATATATATATATGTATATATATATGTATATATGTATGTATATATATATATATATGTATGTATGTGTATATATATATATATGTGTGTATATATATATATATATATATATATATATATATATATATATATGTGTATGTGTGTATATATATATATATGTATATGTACGTATCTATATCTCTCACTTCTCCCCTTTGCCTCAAAACTACTAGAACAACATGTCCTCCTTGAACTGTCCTCCCACCTCTCCTCCTGTTCCCTCTTCGACCGCCTACAATCTGGCTTCCGACCGCATCACTCGACTGAAACTGCCCTGATCAAAGTCACCAACGACCTACTAATCGCCAAATCCAAGCGACGCTACTCCATCCTCCTCCTTCTGGACCTGTCATCTGCCTTTGACACAGTGGACCATTCCCTCTTACTACAGATTCTCTCATCTCTTGGCATCACGGACTTGGCCCTATCTTGGATCTCCTCATACTTAACAGACAGGACATTCAGAGCCTCCCACTCATGCACCACCTCCTCATCTCACCCCCTATCAGTCGGTGTCCCCCCAAGGTTCAGTTCTAGGACCCCTGCTCTTCTCCATCTACACCTTTGGCCTGGGACAGCTCATAGAGTCTCATGGCTTTCAGTATCACCTCTATGCTGATGACACACAGATCTACCTCTCTGGACCCGATATCTCCTCCCTACTAACCAAAATCCCACAATATCTGTCCGCCATCTCATCCTTCTCTGCCAGATTTCTAAAACTCAACATGGATAAAACAGAGTTCATCATCTTTCCACCCTCTCATTCATATCCCCCATCTGACCTATCCATCAACATCAATGGATGTTCACTCTCCCCAGTCCCACAAGCTCGCTGCCTTGGGGTAACACTGGACTCTGATCTCTCCTTCAAACCACATATCCAAGCCCTTTCCACTTCCTGCCGACTCCAACTCAAAAATATCTCCCGGATCCGTGCATTCCTCAGCAAAGACTCTACAAAAACACTAGTGCATGCCCTCATCATCTCCCGCCTTGACTACTGCAACCTCCTGCTCTGTGGCCTCCCTTCCAACACTCTTGCGCCTCTCCAATCTATCCTAAACTCTGCTGCTCGACTAATCTACCTGTCCCCCCGCTATTCCCTGGCCTCTCCCCTCTGTCAATCCCTTCACTGGCTCCCCATTGCCCAGAGACTCCAGTTCAAAACCCTAACCATGGCATACAAAGCCATCCACAACCTGTCTCCTCCATACATCTGTGACCTAGTCTCCCGGTACTTACCTGCACGCACCATCCGATCCTCACAAGATCTTCTTCTCTACTCCCCTCTTATCTCCTCTTCCCACAATCGCATACAAGATTTCTCCCATGCATCCCCCCCTACTCTGGAACTCTCTACCCCAACACATCAGACTCTCGCCTACCATGGAAGCCTTCAAAAGAAACCTGAAGACCCACCTCTTCTGACAAGCCTACAACCTGCAGTAACCACCGCTCCACCACATTACTGCATGACCTCCTCTACCCCCACCTACTGTATCCTCACCCATCCCTTGTAGACTGTGAACCCTTGCGGGGAGGGTCCTCGCTCTTCCTGTACCAGTCGCTGACTCGTTTTGTTAAGATTATGTAAATGTTTTTGCTACCTATATCCCTATCACATGTAAAGCGCCATGGAATAAATGGCGCTATAATAATAAATAATAATATATATACACACACACATACATATATATACATACATATATGTGTTATACAACATAAACATATATACACATATATGTATGTGTATGTATATGTGTGTATGTATATATATAATATATATATATATATTACACGCATATACATATATGCATATACACACACACTGTGTGTATGTATATGTATGTATATATATATATATATATATATATATATATATATTATACAAGTTTTTTATTTATTTTTTTACTTAGTCCTACTTTCTGCAGTCTGATCGCAGTTATAAGGCATAGGAAAGAAGGATAATTGCTATGCCTTATAAACTGTCAGTCCTGCAGATACAAGTTAGTTAGATCATGCACTGCGCATGATCTAACTAACTTACTAGTGCCTAGTGACCTGGATGACGACATCGGGATACCATGGCAACGCTTGGGCCCCTTGCTGCCATGGTAACTCATTGGCTCTCCGCAATTGCGTCAAGGGAGGGGGTGACTATGGTAACCTATGCACCTGCTCACCGTCAATGACCTCATTTAAATGGTTAACGAGTTCATGACCAGGCCATTTTTGGATTTTATTGCATATGCACTTTTAATGGTTATAAATAGTTTTCTTGTTCATATATTAAAAGAATTTTTACCTCTATTTTCTTCACAATACACGGCGCTTCCTTTTTTTGTTGCTGACATCAGGGGAAAATCTAAAGAAAAAACGAAATGCATGTCTATTCAAAGGACCGATTAAAACATTTTAAAATGTGTTGCCCTTTCCCTAGAAATTATTTTTGTATATTGGACATATTTTTCTTTTTAAGTGGCGGCAGGGCTAGAAACAGTCTTACCAGACCTTTGGGGGGCATTTGAACACATTAAAGGGAATCTGTCACCCCCACTGGGCGATATCAGACCTCTACTATGGGCATACAGGTGATAGAAAATTAAATCTATACTTACCTGTATGGCCCATAGCAGAGGTCTGATTGCAGAGAAAACCGGAATTAGTCTTACCGGTAATGATGTTTCCAGGAGTCCACATGACAGCACCATAGGAGGAGTATTCCCATATCCTGTGTAGGCACATGAAGCACAAGAGGTTAAAAGCCCTCCCACCCCCAACCTCCTCAGTGATTTTCCAAGAACCACATTGGCTGGGTACAACAAAAGTTTCTTCCTGAAAATGATTGCAGTCACAAATTCTTTGGTATTATTATCTTCATTTAATTTGTCTTCAATGAAAAAACACAAAAAGAATTGTCCTAAAGCCAAATTGGATATAATTCCACACCAAACCTAAAAAAGGGGGTGGACAAAAGTATTGGCACTGTTTGAAAAATCATGTGATGCTTCTCTAATTCATGTAATTAACAGCACCTGTAACTTACCTGTGGCACCTAACAGGTGTTGGCAATAACTAAATCACACTTGCAGCCAGTTAACATGGATTAAAGTTGACTCAACCTCTGTCCTGTGTCCTTGTGTGTACCACATTGAGCATGGAGAAAAGAAAGAAGACCAAAGAACTGTCTGAGGACTTGAGAAACCAAATTGTGAGGAAGCATGAGCAATCTCAAGGCTACAAGTCCATCTCCAAAGACCTGAATGTTCCTGTGTCTTCCGTGCGCAGTGTCATCAAGAAGTTTAAAGCCCATGGCACTGTGGCTAACCTCCCTAGATGTGGACGGAAAAGAAAAATTGACAAGAGATTGTGCGGATGGTGGATAAAGAACCTCGACTAACATCCAAACAAGTTCAAGCTGCCCTGCAGTCCGAGGGTACAACAGTGTCAACCCTTACTATCCGTCGGCGTCTGAATGAAAAGGGACTGTATGGTAGGATACCCAGGAAGACCCCACTTCTTACCCCGAGACATAAAAAAGCCAGGCTGGAGTTTGCCAAAGCTTACCTGAGAAAGCCTAAAACGTTTTGGAAGAATGTTCTCTGGTCAGATGAGACAAAAGTAGAGCTTTTTGGGAAAAAGCATCAACATAGAGTGTACAGAAAAAAAAAAGAGGCATTCAAAGAAAAGAACACGGTTCCTACTGTCAAACATGGTGGAGGTTCCCTGATGTTTTGGGGTTGCTTTGCTGCCTCTGGCACTGGACTGTTTGACCGTGTGCATGGCATTATGAAGTCTGAAGACTACCAACAAATTTTGCAGCATAATGTAGGGCCCAGTGTGAGAAAGCTGGGTCTCCCTCAGAGGTCATGGGTCTTCCAGCAGGACAATGACCCAAAACACACTTCCAAAAGCACTATAAAATGGTTTGAGAGAAAGCACTGGAGACTTCTAAGGTGGCCAGCAATGAGTCCAGACCTGAATCCCATAGAACACCTGTGGAGAGATCTCAAATTGGCAGCTTGGAGAAGGCACCCTTCAAATATCAGGGACCTGGAGCAGTTTGCCAAAGAAGAATGGTCTACAATTCCAGCAGAGCATTGTAAGAAACTCCTTTGATGGTTACCCGAAGCGGTTGTTCGCAGTTATTTTGGCTAAAGGTTGTGCAACCAAGTATTAGGCTGAGGGTGCCAATACTTTTGTCTGGCCCATTTTTGGAGTTGTGTGAAATGATCAATGATTTGATTTTTGCTTCATTCTCTTCTGTGTTTTTTCCTTGCAAGCAAATTAGATGAAGATAATACCAAAGAATTTGTGATTGCAATCATTTTCAGGAAGAAACTGAGTATTATCTGACATAATTGCAGGGGTGCCAATACTTTTGGCCACCACTGTATTTGTTCAATGGTAGCCCCTGCTCTAGTTGCCCATGAGGTGGAAATTGCTCTGGTGGAATGGGCTTTGACAATTTCAGGGGAAGGCTGTCCTTCTGACAGATATGCTAGATTAATCTTCCAAATAGGCCAACACTGCTCTGCAGACATGGAGATGGTGGAACTCTTCCTCCCTCTGATTCCTAGGGTTTTCGCAGAATGATGGAAGAACCACTTCTTGGTTTAAGGTCATTGATGACACCACCTTCGGGGAGAAACTTGGAACCAGTTTCAGAATGATGCAATCATCTCGAATCTGCATACAAGGCTCGACGACAGAGACTGGATTTCACCCAGCTGTTTAGCTGTGGTGATTGCCACCAAGAAGACCGAAGGCAGGTTTGCAAAGGACTCTCAGGACAAAATTCAGATCCCACGAAGGGGAAGAAATACTCTGTGTAGGCCTAAGTCTCTGGATTGCCTTGACAAACCTGATTATCCAGGGATGCGAGGACAATGATGTGTCAAAGAAAGCACCTAGTGCCGCAATCTGCACCTTCAAGGTACTTGGTCTAAGACCTGCGTCAAATCCTGCCAGCAAGAAATCAAGGATGACAGGGATGTCTGGCTAGGAGGTGTCTACCGTCCTGTGGAAATGACAAAAGGTCCTCCAGACTTTTTTATATATGTCCTGGGTTACAGGTTTTCTACTAGCATGCATAGTCTGAATCACTCTGGCGGATAAGCCCTTGTTCTTCAGGATCTCCCCTTCAGACGTCAAGCTGAGAGCTGGAGCTGAAGATCTTCCTGAAAAGGTAAAATGATTGGGTCTTCCAACGCTAGATGGCGTAGAAGGGAGAACCAACTTCTCCTTGGCCAGTACGGGACAATTGCTATGACTGTCGCCCGATCTTCCTGAATTTTCCTCAGCATTCTCGGAATTAGAGGAGTAGGTGGGAAGGCATATGCTAGGCCCTCTCCCCAATATTGTGAGAGTGCGTCCACTGCCAGAGGATGATCTCCTGGGTCGAGAGAGAAGAAAGATGTCGTCTTCGCATTTTTTCTGGATGCAAAAGGTATAGGTGCGGCTGACCCCATCTGCGGGTTAATTGCTGGAACACCTCTTCATTCAGTTCCCATTCTGAAGCCTTCATCTAACGCCTGCTGAGGTAATCTGCCTCCTGATTGTCGGATCCCTGAAGGTGAACTGCTGAAATGGAGCTCACTATCTTCTCTATACCTAAGAAAATCGTGTTGGCCAGGGACTGGAGAAGTGGATGTCTTGATCCGCCCTGATGTCTGATGAAAGAGACTGCCGTGATGTTGTCCGACAAAATTTTTTACATGTCTATCTTTTAAGACCGCCCAGCTTCTCTGTAGGGCTTCCCAGATTGCCTGCAGTTCCCAAAATTTGATGATCGGGTCTGATTCTCTGTGGACCATGTTCTTTGGAGATAAGAATCTCCCACTCGAGCTCCCCATCCTGAGACTTGCGTCCGTGGTCACTAAAAGACAAGGTTCCAGAATCCACTATACTCCCTTCTGTAGATTCTTCTGGTCGAGCCACCAGTGTAGAGAGTCCTGGGCGTCTCTGGAGAAAGACTTCTTCCTGTCTAGGTAATTCTGATGTCCGTCTATTACTTCCAGGATGCATTTCTGTAGAGGCCTGGAATGGAACTGGCTCCATCTGACGCGGGTGATACTTGATGTCTTGATTCCCAAAATACTCATTGCCTTCCGGATTGAAGGTTTTTTCTCTCTTGCAAAAGAACGAATCATTTGTGGAATTGAGAGCATCTTGTCTTCCGGTAGACAAGACATTCTTATTCGGGAATCGTGATGGACTCCCAGGAAGATGTGTGATGTACTTGGGACAAGATTGGATTTTTCTTTGTTCACAATCAAACCAAGGCTGGTTAATGTCCGTAGGACAAATTCCAGATGTTACGTCATATCTAGAGGAGATCCTGCTACCAACAGGAAGTCGTGCAAGAACGGAATGATGGTAATATCCCTGAGTCGGATATAGGCCACCACCTCTGTCATTATCTTTGTAAAGATTCTGGGAGCCGATGACAGGCCAAAGGGAAGACATCGGAACTGGTAGTGTAGAATCTGACTGCCTGATGGTAGTGCAAACCTCAGATATTGCTGACTTGAGGAATGTATTAGCAGGTGGTAGTATGCATCCCTGAGGTCCAGGGTGCACATTACCGCATCCATGTCTATTAGAGGGATGGCTGATCTTACTGATTCCATGCGGAATTTCTCATAGTGGACCCATCGGTTTAGGGGTTTCAGGTTGATAATCGTACGGAACTCCCCTGACGGTTTCTTTATTGAAAACAGAGGGAGTAATGGCCCTGATGTTGTTCGTGTTCTGGAACTGGCACAATAACACTCTGATGTAGCAGCTTCTCTATGTCTACCTGCAGACGGGAAAGAGAGGTAGGGGAACCTCTCGTCAGGTGGAATTTTTGAGGGGGATTTTGAGAAAATTCTATCCTGTAACCCTGCGCTATAGTTGTTAGTATCCAGGGATTTTGCGTTACCCGATGCCAACTGTTTCTGAAAAACTTTAATCGCCCCCCTACTCTGACATAGTCATTGTCGTTTTGGACGGGAACTAGTACTGGGCTGGTATCTTTTATCTTTGTTCCCCTTATTAAAACTCCAGCTTGTGGACCCCCCTTTTTTCTGCGTGTTATATTTACGGGAGGGGAACGGTTTACGAAAGGGCTGCTCCTTCTTTTTCTCCTCAGGGAAGCCCTTCTTTTTATCGGACGCTTTTTCTAGAATGTCATATAGTACAGGTCTGAATACTCTGAGCCCTAAAAATCGAATGGAGCACAGCTTGTTCGTAGAAGCTGTATCTCCAGAACATGTTTTTAACCAAACTGCTCTCCGGGCTTAGTTGGAAACCGCATTATTTCTGGCCACAAATCTGACCGATTCTGCTGAAGCGTCGGCCATAAAATTTGCCATTTTTAATAGGGGCAATGATTGAAGGAGAGATTCCCTTCGGGTGCCATCTCATAGGTGACTCTCTAGCTCTTCTAGCCAGACTCTCATGGATCTGGCAATAGATGTAGCAGCGACATTAGATTTAATAATTGCCACTGAAGCTTCCCAGGCTTTTTTCAAAAGTCCATCCGCCTTCCTATCCATAGGATCTTTAAGTCCTGACGAGTCTTCAAAGGGGATAGAGGTTTTCTTGACCACCTTAGCCACCCGGACGTCAATTTTAGGAATAGTGTCCCACACATTGGTGTCTTCTGGGTCAAAAGATAGTCGGGCGTTGAAGTCTCGTGGTATAGAGAATCTCTTCTCCGCATCCTCCCATTCCTCTAGTATCATGTCCTTCACATGGGCATTAACAGGAAAAACCATGGATCTCTGGGTTTTAAGACCACCAAAGATCTCATCCTGGATGTTACTGCTCTTTTCCGCTTCCTCTACCTGCATCGTGTTTCGGACTGCTCGTAGAAGAATATCCATACCATCTGAGTGGAACATGTATCTTTTCCGTTCCCCGCCCTGAGGTGGACTAATGGTCTCACTGTCAGAGTCGCCACATGGGTCGATTTCACCCTCAGAAGATGGTGCTATATCTTTGGGTCTTTTGGGTCCCGGGACATCTTGGACTCCTGAACCTGGGGGCTGCAGAGACGTGATAGACGCCTGAACTTCTTCTTTAATTATACTGCTCATCTAATTTAATAAAGCCCCGTGCTCCTCCTTTAGCATGGAGGCTCTACATTCAGCACATAGACGTTTTGTATATGAGTCGGGAAGTCTGATGTTACAATCCAGGCACCTCTTGGATTTTACTGTGGCCTTTTTCCCCGTATCCTTCTTTTTTTCAGAAAGAGGTGGTAATTGCCCAGAGACATCCTATAAAAAATATGGAGGGCCTGGTAAGCGTAAGCCCCATTAGCCATATAAAAAGGGGTAATGGTACACTTACATGACTGTGGGGCGATCCAGGGAGGGTATCAGGGTGTGACATATCTGCCAGGGGTGCCAAAGCTGTAAGCCTGCTTTTGCTGCTCCCCAGCCCCCCTTCTTATACCTTACCTGGTCGTCCTGTCATTTTCTCCTGCTCCCTGGCGTCTCAACTAACCGCGGTTTGAATTTCCCGCGCGACCGCCACCGGAAGTCGTCATCTCTGGACTTCCGGTTTCAACACCGGGCGGTCCTGGAGCAGGGAGTACCCAGACCCGCCCAGAGCAGGACGCTGAGAGCCCCGCGATGGGGAAGCGGCACCCGAAGGCGCCAGCACACCGGAGGGCTGAGGGACTCCCGACAGGGAGTGTCGGCCCAGGACCTGCTTGGCGGCGGGAAGGAGAAAGCCGTGCCCCCCCCCCGATCCCCCTGCGGTCCCCTGAGGTATCTTTTCCTTCACACCAGTGCTCCTGCACCAGCGCTCCTCCTGTACTCCCTGTCCTGTGTAGGGACAGGAAAAACACTGAGGAGGTTGGGGGTGGGAGGGCTTTTAACCTCTTGTACTTCCTATCCCTACACAGGATATGGGATTACTCCTCCTATGGTGCTGTCATGGGGACGTACTGGAAATCTGGTTTTATAAAGTCTGTTTTCCAGAGGCTTGGCATCCATGGCACGCCAAGCAAACCCCTCCTATCTGCTTACTATTCTCCTAAATCGTCGCCTCTGTGCTAAATTACCATATCCCCCCCCCCCACTCCCCTGCATGTCACAGGGCCCTGTGACGTGCCCTGCTCTGTCTCCCTTCCCGCGCATGTGCAAAGCGCCGCTCCCATGGAGCGTGCTTTGTTTCCCTCTGGCTTCGTTTGGCTGCTTACTGCCAGCGGAGCGGAAGTCTCAGTGATTCACCGTCTCCTGCGCAATACAAGGCTGCAGTGCAGTACGCAGCCAAACGGACCAGAGGGAAACAAAGCGCGCTCCATGGGAGCGGCGCTTTGCACATGCGCGGGAGTGGAGGCAGAGCAGGGCCTGTCACAGGGCCCTGTGACGTGCAGGGGAGGGGGGGAATATGGTAATTTAGCATAGAGGTGGCGATTTAGGGGAATAGTAAGCAGATAGGAGGGGTTTGCTTGGTGTCTTCCGGATGCTAAGCCTCTGGAAAGCAGACTTTATAAAACCAGATTTCTCTGCAATCAGACCTCTGCTATGGGCCGTACAGGTATGTATAGATTTACTTTTCTATCACCTGTATGCCTATAGAGGAGGTCTGATATCGCCCAGTGGGGGTGACAGATTCCCTTTAATACATTTTGTTTTATTGCAGATTTTCCCTGTAACTGGGGATGTTATATTAGCCTCAGTTACAGGAGAAAATCAGTGTGTAGTATTCTCTACACAGCAGAGCTGACTAGATTTCCTTGGACCCAGCAGCTCCTGTTCTTTCTCTACACCCAAAGTTCACATGATCTCTGGGTCCGAAAGAGGAAGCATTGTAAGTTCTTCCTAATTTGTGTACATAATGCCTTGTCTGAAATTCAAGCATCTTTGCAATGTACCCTTTATTAAAAATGATCAAGAATGGAGGCCACAATAAAACATCACAACATATATATTTAATAAGTGCTGATTCCATTTTTAGGACATCTACTTTTCCAAAGGATAGAGGTCCTCTTCTTTCCTGTTCACAATCCAGTAAGGAAGAGACCATGGATTCACCTTTCTCCATTGTAGTTTTTGTGAGACGCTGACACAGTTGAGTGTTTTCCTTGTCCCATAAAGCACAATGGCAATGGCTGCACTCATGAGTGACCACTTCTTTATGTGCTCCTTACTTAAATGATGACCTGATCACAGACATGACTACACAGTGCACCATTAATAGTTACCCATTCCTACTGCCATATATCCTGCAAAAACAAGGAGTGAATAACCCCAAAGACAATAATAAAAATAAAAAATAAAAATAATACATAAATAGATCTTTATTATTATCGTCATACTTTGGAGTCGTTTACTCCTTGTTTTTGTAGGATATAATCAATTTGGAGTTCCCTATTATTGGTGGGACTATGGTCCCTTCTTTTGTCCATAGTTTTGGTGTTTGGAGATTTAGTGTACCATCCCTTTTGCTACATGACACTCCTCTACTCCCTAACATGGAAAATATACATGAACAGCCACCAGACACTGTCATGCATTTTTGTGATCAGATAGCTGAGGGTCGCACAGAAAGGCATCAAGGATCACGCATGGTCTCCTACCAACTGATTGTGCACCCATGCCCAGTGGACAGAAATTGGCCTAATATTTTTGCTTTCTAAAGCCAATTCATTACTATTTGACATCTGTCTTACTGAATATATCTGATTTTTTCCTCTCTACATTGCTTCTTGTAGAGAACTGGGTGACTGAGCGTGAAGAAAGAGTAGAGTAAGTATGTTTAATGGCATTTTCCTGTTTAACATGGGCTATTGCTCCCATAGCAAATTAAAATATGATGGCGATTAACAGACCCTAATCTAATTTTCCTCTTAAAGTACCCAGTTTATTAAGTTAGTGTCATGGTGTAATTTATCTTTTGTTTGTTCACTTATTTTTGGGCAGTTTTAAACCTTCCTTTCTTTATTTGCTTTGTGTTCATAGTTTTTTTTTTTGTTTTTTTTTTGTTCTAGGTCTCAAGTTGAACAAAACCAAGTAAGTGAATTTTGCTCATATGAATTCATCATTTGGTTGTACAACACAAAACAGGAACTGAAACGTCTGTTTTTTGCAAGAGGAAAGGTGATTTGCACAGGTAACGTGTTTTTGGAACTGATTATATACCCAAGTGCAAGCATTAAAATCGGTTAATATGACTTTCTACAAATGAGTCCTCCTGTTTTTAAGGTGTGACTTCATAAGGTATTTTTTTCTTTTCATCACCCACCTGCAATAGTCAGCAGTAACAGTTGCAGGCTATCCTGAGATAAATGTCGCGTTTTGTTCTTTGATGTGATCAGCAGGCTTTCTTTAGGCTTGGTTAGGTTTCCGTTTATTCCTAACATGCAGAATAGCGTAGTTTGCTACACTATTCTAACCTGTGAAATAGATAATGAGTGGAAACCTGACAAGATACTATTACACTAAATGCCATCTGTTCGGAAACAATGTTTGTAAAAGAATCGTGGATCCTGTGAATGAAATATGAGTAAGTGAAAAAAGTGCTTTAATATGAAGGCCCACTGTGCAAAAGAAACTAATATCGATACAACTCTGCGCTTGGATTGTTTCTTGCATGTAAGCAAGGAAACACAGTTAAGTTGTAAGCAAGGTGACTCTACAAATAATAAACTTTTATTAGGTCAATCCAAAGCAGTCAAAACAAAATTAAAAACACTCAAGTGAGTACACAGGGGAGGCGACATAGCAGGAGGAGATAAAATACAGTGTATGTAGTCACACATTGTCCACTCGGTGTTTAAAGGATGTGATACTCTGTAATAACAAGGTAAATATGGCAGAGAAAATATATGGCACAATAGCTTATGGTACAATATAGCTGTCAGAGTAATCAACAGCTAATGTCCATAATGCACCAAGTGAGTAGAGAAAGTTTAAACTTAGATGTTACCTGTACGCCTCTCCTGCTGGAATGACGCCAGGCCCCGACTCGCGTTTTGGCGCTAGCGTTTGTCAGGGGGGGGGGTGTAGCATCAGATCAGCAGGAGGCACCCGATAACCACCCTCTGTCCAATAGGAGCAAGGGAAGTTCTGGACATAGTAGCGGCACATGGCGAGAGTGCTGCCCGGTCCGAGCGTGTCACGGAACGAGTCATCCATAGCCCAGTTAGGTGGCCTAGAGCCAATCACGTGATTTGAAACGGGCATGGATGCTGACAAACCTGGAGCCCATACGCTCAATCACCGGAGAAACGCTCCCATGGAGAAAGAACAGGGGTGGATAAAGTAGCACAATGGAGCGATAGCACGGAGCAAAATAGTATATCATTAAATAAGTAATATAATTGGTGCAAATAGATAAATGTGTTATATACAGAGACATTGACAATATTATGGGACGTAGTCAACACCGTTTTATATATGCTAAACAAGTGTAATGAAACAGAGATAAAGTGCAAAAAGAGAAGGAATCAAAAAATGTGTATAAATATGTATACATAAAATATAAGAATATTTATAGTATAATTATAAAAATATACAGTTATAAAAAGTGCTAGTGACAGTGCATATATGAAAATGAATAAAAATAATAAAATATTAAGGGACGTGACCGATATCAATATCATATCTTATCTACTGGTACATATGCATGTGATTGGTGGAAGATGAAGAGTGAAGGTAAAAATGGTGCAAATGCATGTGACTAATATGAGATGGATAAATATATATAAGGGAATATAAAAATTGTGAAGTGTTTGAGTTCAACTCCGCCCGAGCTTCAGAGATAGTGCCCCAGCCGGCAGCAATTGTCCCAATGTCCGTGATGCGGACAAGGAACTCCGCATGTACATGGTGACGTCACCTTGAATAGCTACAATGTCCTGGTAGGTCCAGCACACTGCGTTATCCTACACGTTTCAGAGAACTCTGACTTCTTTTTCAGGGAGTACATCAACTTCCATTAAAGGGAAAGTGTCACTAGAAAAAAATGCTATTAACCTGCAGATGTAGGGTTATTCAGCTGGTTAATAGCGTTACTAAGCTGCCCGGCGCCCGAGCTTAGCTGAACACTGCAGGGAGAAAAAGAACTTTATTCTCCCCCGCCGCATTCAGTTTCAGTCACTTGGGTGGCGCTGGTTTAGTCACCACTCTGAGTATACAGAGCGGCCGCTGTAACTGCGCCCCCGGCCCTGACTGACCCTGTTCTTGCAATGTAGGCTCTGGCCCAAAAACCAGGTCTCCCAATTTGAGCTAACTGCTTCCACGGCTGTCGGGCTGGGTTTTCTGATGCAAGAACAGTTTGTTTCATGGATGAGTGAAACCAGTCTTATGCTCCTCTGATAGAATATTGCTTCGAAAAAAGTGCCACATAGACTAGTAACCACTAATTTAATACTGCTTCTTTATGTAGTAGCAGAATGTGGAACAAAGTCCTTTCATGCTTTGCCACCTACGTCACCATTTAATATTACAAACACGTTTGGTGGTTTTTACCATAATTGACTTAAATGTTGTCATAATGGAATTCGGAGGTACCACACTTTGCCCATTAAAATAAAATTAAAAGTGTTTAGCATAAAAAAAGACCTGTAGAAGAAACGTAACTATCTATACCTGCACCCACAACATAATTGTCTATCACATCTTTAAAGTATATTGAATGCGCTTCTGATCAAGTTCCTTCATGACTTTTTTCTTCACTATGCTATCAATCACATGATGCCTGAGCACAGCATCACATTGGCACCAAGAGCCAGCACCATCTCTGCCAGTGTGGGGTAACTGTGATAATCCTCTATTCTTTATCATCCTAAAAGTCCATAAATATACTGTCAAGAAAGTTAAATTGTCATCTTCTTCATTAAACCTGTGTGATATGAGTCTGATATCCATGATCATTATCAGTAAATGTGATAGAGTGTGATATGGCCTTTGTAGAACAGATCATCAGGAAGTTAATCCCTGTTGATTTAAGTAGAAAAAAATGTGGAAACAGACTGGTGTCCTGCAACTATCCATGCATGATGATTAGAGATACAACTGCAAGAAAGAGTAACAAGAGGTTAAGACATAGAATTACATAACTCACCTCTATTATCCGTATCATTCTTTAAGACAGGCCTGCACAACATACGGCCCGCAGCCCACATGTGGCCCGCCAGAGGGTTTGCTGCGGCCCATAGAGCTATATGGGAAACGCCACTCCCTTCTTGCTCTATTCAGATGTATTCACGTCTTTTAGATGCAAATACTTTTGAATACTTTGGCGCTGGAACAGGGGCAGAGCAGCGCCCATCAGCCCTCGCCCCAACATGCAGCAGCGTGATGAGGTATGAGGTCTGCATGCTGCGGACGCTGCAGATAAAGTGGACGCGTCTGGCACCAGTAAGCACTCAATGGTGGAGCTGAAGATGAAATGTGCTATTATTTTAGACTAGGGGGGAGGGGAGGATTGTGTTTCTACAAGGGCACTTAATGGGGGACATTATGGGACTTTGTATGTTGGGTAAAGTACATATGTTTTTGGTATTGCTATATTACACATTAAAGTAAGATAAATTATACAATGGTAAACATAGAAAGTGGAACAATAGTGGAAAAACGCAAATTTCCTAAGTATAAAACTGAAAATAAAAATTGGAAGACTCTGGTTTTGTTTTTGTAACCCAATCGAGCTGCATTTGTGACACAAAAAAAAGGAAAATAAATGTTTAGCTAAAGGTTTTATCAACCAAACAAAAAAAGGATCTCCATTCAGTGTGTCATTCTAAAAGATGACATTTTGGTGTAGACTAGAGTTGGTACGAATAGATTCGCACGTCTCATTCCATCGACTACGACAATGGTCTGTGTCCGCAGCACGGGATCGGGAGAATTACCTCTTAGCGGCTGTCATCCTCAACTCAAGTGTGTTTGTGTGTGTATATACTACCATAGCCCCCTCTTCTGTACTGAGGTCCTAACATCCTATAAATAATATATAAATTGATATGTTTAAACCGGCACAGACCCCACCATGACCCACATTTATCATGCATTGCACTGTGTAAATATATAGGACAGCATAGTGTAATAAATAAATCCACCATGGGCCACAACATTATGCACAGCATTATAGATACACTTCTCAACATTGAATGGTTGCAGTGACCTACATAAAAATAACATGGACACAAACCTTTGGCTCCCTGTTCTTGTTTCTCAGCACACAGGGTCTCGGTGTGCTCAAGGGAAGTATAGTCTTTGCTCCATCACATGCTCCTTGCTGCAGAATCGCCCATAGATGCTTTTTAAAATGGCAGTGTTACTAAAAACCAGAGTAGCAGAACTGGTGGCAGAATATACTCGGGAGGTCAGTGAGTACACAGCTGCTGTGTATATACAATATAATGACTCTTTAATTGTGTTTTACATTGAGATGACAGCTTGGTATAACCCTTTAAGTGGGGATAAACTGCATGTGTCAAATAGCTTTTACAGTGGTGATGCCCAGCATTGGGGTATCGCTGTATGCTTTGCAGCCCTGACCCCACTGGAAAGTAATTGAATATGCTTTCCAATGGGGTCATTGGAAAGTAATGACTGATCTATTTAAATATAGAAAACAGAGGATCAATTATTAAAGAATCACTTTTCTCTTTTTTTTTTTTTTCATTGGAACTACAGAATATTAGAGTGTGAATTTCATCTTCTCCTTCCACTTGTGGGATAGCGTGGATTTTAGGTCTTGTGATCGGGGGAAGGGACTTGTGGTTGACACTGTTACTCTGTGAGTTACAGTAGACTCTAGTGACATTCTGACAATAGCAGGACATACACACATACATACAAAGCTTGTTTATATGGCTATTGTGGTGTTTGTTCACTCTGTATATACTATACGATTTGGGCCAAAAGGAATATACTAACAAAATTCATCTCAAATATGACCATGTAAATAAGTCAAATATGTGAAAATTTTCTTTTACCTGTTCAAGCGCTGTCTGAAAGTTTTGTGCGTCCTCCTAAAGAGGCAATGGATGTATTTGAGGGTTCTATTATTTGAAGGAGTTAAATGAGAAGAAGAAAATTAACATTTAGGGCTCATGCAGACATCTGTGAAAATTGGTCGACGCACGGGATACTAATGCACAGGCTGGCCACGTCTTTCCGCACCCGAGCGTGACTGCCTCATAGAAATATATGAAGCTATGACTCTTGGGCTGGAGAGCCGCGGCCAGTTTGTTGCGTTGCGAGATCAAACCAAGATCCATGGATGTTTACATGACCCCCTATTCTGAAAAATGTATTATGCCTTTAATTTTAAAGGATCAAAGGAAAAGGATACTGCTTTCAGGATGTAAAGATATTCTTGTATTTGTCTCAGATGCTACTATAAATTTCCATAATGCATTCTGCATGAGGGCCTATGTTTTGCATAAACTACTTTTATGCTTTTTTCACTCTTATGGCTTTCTCTGCATTGTTTTTACAGAAAAAAATGTAGCCAAAAGTGTATAACCTTTATGTCTAATTCAAATGGATTTTTCCAACAGCACATGACTTGGCTTGGCTTTAGGTAGGCTTCATTCAGATTGTTTTTTTTCAGTTGGTCGTAGTCTTTTCACATTGAATAGCGTAGTCTACTACGCTATTTTACACAATGAAAAATAAAAAAAAAAGACGTGATAGTTCCCTTTAAAGTCAGTGGTGTCCAATCTGTTAAGATTTTCAAACTGAAGTCATAAGAAACCTAAGCCTTGACTCCATTATGAACACAGCCCGCATATGCTTGTATCTTAAAGCACCACTCAGTTTTTTTTTTTTCCGCTGGAGTGGTGCTTAAAATCCAAGTCCCGTGCCCCCGGTCTGATACTCACCTTCTGTCTTTTTCGCCACCACTCCAGTCCAGCTCCTGCAGTTTATTTGCTGGCTGCTCCCGTATTTCATGGAGCGAGTTGGAGGTCACTAATCAATGCAAGTCTACGAGAGCTTGTGACTTAACTTCTGACTTCCGGCCAGTCAGAGGCTGCTTTCACAAGATGGTGCCGCGGGACCGGAAAAACGGTGAAGACACCGGAGGGTGAGTATATGACTGGGAAGCGGGGGCTTATATTTAAAGCTCACTCCAGCACTGAAAAAAAAAAAAGCAAAACACTAGAGTGGTGCTTTAACTTGAAAATGCATAAAATCATTTACTGGAATAATTAAATAATGAACTAATAATTATGGATCTTGTTTTCTTTACAGTCTCAAGTTTTAGATAAAAGACAAATGGCCTTAAATTATTCGGTAAGTTAATAGTAGATTTTACTTCGCCCATCTTAGTAAATTATATATTTTATACATTTTCTGTATTCTCCTTTATCCATATCAAATTGTAATATAAGACAACACATTTGCCATTTTCTAGGAAAACTTCAAGATCTCATCCCGGGAAGAAGCAACCATAGTACTGAACTTAACCCAGCATCTGAGTGACCAACTGGAGCAGTATTTTTTTAAATACAAAGGACTAAATGTAAGTATTCCAAAATTGAATTTTGTACTATAGCTTTACATTATTATTATTATTATTATTTATATAGCACCATTGATTCCATGGTGCTGTACATAAGAAGGGGTTACATATAAAATACAGATATCACTTACAGTAAACAAACTAACAATGATAGATTGGTACAGTTGACAGAGGACCCTGCCCTTGCGGGCTTACATTCTACAGGAATGGGGAAGGAGACAGTAGGTTGGGGGGTTGCAGCAGCTTCGCTGATGGTGAGGAGGCAGCGGGTCATTGCAGGCTGTAAGCTTTCTAACAATTCTGACCATTGTCACTTTATAAGGTAATAACTCTGGAACACTTCAACGGATCCCACTGATTCGGAGAATGTTTTCTTTTAACATATTGTACTTCATGATAGTGGTAAAATTTGTTTGATATTTTTTACATTTCTATGTGAAAACAGAATATTGGCGAAAATTTTACAATTTTCAAACTTGTATTTTTTGTGCCCTTTAATCAGAGAGTTATGTCACACAAAACAGTTAATAAATAATATTTCCCAACGGTCTACTTTACATCAACACCATTTTTGAAACATAATTTTTTTTGCTTGGAAGTTCTAAGGGTTAAAAGTTGACCAGCGATTTCTCATTTTTACTACAAAATTTACGAAACTATTTTTTTAGGGATCATATCACGTTTGAAGTGACCTTGAGCAGTCTATATGACAGAAAATGTCCAAAACTGACACCATTCTAAAAACTGCACCCCTCAGGTGCTCAAAACTACATTCAAGAAGTTTATTAACCCTTCAGGTGCTTCACAGGAATTTTTGGAATGTGGAAGACAAAAATAAACATTTAACTTTTTCACAAAATTTTTACTTTAGACCCAATTTTTTTGATTTTCACAAGGGTAGCAGGAGAAAATGGACCACAAAATTTGTTTTGCAGTTTCTTCTGAGTATGATGACCCCCAATATGTGGAGGACGCACAGCAGGCCTTGGAAGGGAAGGCGCGCCATTTTGACTTTTTGAATACAAAATTTGCTGGAATAATTAACGGATGCCATGTCGCTTTTGGAGAGCCCCTGATGTGCCTAAACAATGGAACCCCCCCCCCCACACACACACACACAAGTGACACCATTTTGGAAACTAGACCCCTCAATGAATTAATCTAGGGGTGCAGTGAGCATGTTGACACCACATGTTCCTCACCATGAAAAGGCAAAGTCCACAGTGTCTCCATCTGCCTCATTACAGGAAATCTTCCGCCGGGGGGGGTCTGTCTGAATCACGTATTTCAGAGATTTACACAGAAAACCCGATGTAAACGCTCAGCGTAGAGCGCAGGATAAATGTGAGCCAAGCCTTACTGTGATCTTTGGGAGGCAGAATTAACAAATCAACAGCAATGAAGGAGCAGGTTGGTTTTAATTTTTTTTAACGCCATTCCTCATGCGGTATATGTGATTAGATGACTTTATTTTTCAGGTAGGTGCGATTACAGCAATACCAGATTTATATTTTTTTATGTTTGGCTGCTGTTACACACTAAAACCGCTTTTTATTGCAAAAACTTAATTTTGAGAGCTATAATTTTTCTATATATCTGCCAACAGAGTCATGGGAGGGATTGTTTTTGCCGGACAAATTGACGTTTTTATTGTTACTATTTTGGGATATATTTTTTTATCGCCTTCTATTCTGATTTTTGGGAAGCAGAATGAAAAAAAATCCAGCAAGTCAGGATTTTCTTTTGGGGAAGTGGGTGGGATTGTTCTTTGCTGTGTGAGAAAAGTGGTAGCTTTATTTTTCGAGTCAGTACGATTACAGCGACACCACATTGATATAATTTTTTATGTATTGACACTATTGCAAAACTATTTTATAGAAAAAAAGAATTGTTTTTGCATCGCTGTATTGAGAGCTATAACTTTTTTATTTCTCTGCTGACTGAGCTGTATGGCGGCGTGTTTTTTGTGGGACAAGATAGTTTTGTTTTTTTTCAGCTATACCATTTTTATTTTTACATTCGACTTTTTGTTCTGCTTTTATTCCACATTTTTTTCCGCGGTATGATGGAAAAGCATAGTTTTTCCCCTTCTCCCATGACAGCACCACCTGAGAGAGGGTATCCGCCCACCAAGGACAGGAACCTACTGAATAAAAAGGCGGTACCTCTCCTCCGCATCAGTTTTTGGTTCCTGTCCCTGATGGGAGCCTCACCAGGTGGTACCTCACGTACCTGGATTATGGACGGTGCGGCCTGGAGGCCGTGGAAGCAGCAGATGGTCCCTGTTCCCAGCCCGTCTGCCTGCTGCCCGGGTCTGCGTGTGGGGAGGAGGTGCTGTTTTCCTTTGGATGCCTCCCCGCGTGCGCCGGGGCCTGCGGCCGGGTCTGCGCCTCGCAAAGATGAACTGAGCGCGCCGGCCGGCAGGTCTTCCGGGCTGCGCACGTGGGGGTCGCGTCGCACCCTGTGACGGAGCGCGCCGGAAGTCCGGGCTGCGCACGCGCGGGGTCCTGACGCGCCCTATCACGGAGTGCGCCGGAAACCGGGTCTGCGCATGCGCGGGTGGGAAGCTGTCATCCCGCTGCAAGCGCGCCGGGTGCCGCTGGGCTGCGCACGCGCAGAGGCAGGTGGATCTGCGGGTAGCGCGCCAGCTGGCTAAAATTTAAAAAAAAAAAAAAGTAAAAGAGAGATGAGCACGCTGCCGGAAGGTGAGGAGCCTAAAGGAGGTGGAGCCCTACTGCTTTTAAGGATGGGGAGCAATCAGGATGGCGGTGTCTGCATCCCCGCGATGATGAATGAGGAACCGCAGTCACCTGGGCAGCAGCTGTCACCGCCACAGGAAGTACAGCAGCAGCCACAGCCATCAAAGCAGCGCAAGCAGCTCAAACAAATGGAACGGGAATCTTCCCATCGACAAAGTCACAGCAGTGAGGGGCGTACGAGTTCCGGCAAGACTGGTCAGAAAAGACTTCGTCAGTCCACCTCCGCCAGATGGGAGCCCTCATGTGAACGGCAACCACCGCCTCCGGTACCCTAGTCTGAACGGCAGTGTGGTGAGTGATCTTCGTGAAAGTCTCACCTTGAATAATGTGCTCTTCTCTCTCTCTCTCTCTCTTTTCCTCCTTCTTCTCCTTTTATTTCTTGGGGCAGGAGGCGAAGAAGTGTAGTGCTAAAAATAAAAACAGGGAGTGTGCTTTATGCAAAATCGGTCTTCCCACCTCCTATGCCAAAAACCTATGCTCAGACTGTATTCAGAAAACCATTGCAGAGGAGTCCCCCAGGTTTTCTTTAGAATTAAAGGATCTAATCCAGACAGAGGTCAGAGAGTCTTTAAGAGGCTTAACCTCACTCAAAAAGAAGAAGCGAAAACTAGTTTCTTCAGAATCAGAGGAATCAGTGGAGTCCCATTTTACGAGAGAACTGCCTTCCTCCTCTAATCACTCCTCATCGTCATCGGAGTCTTCGGATGATAATGGGGGGGGGCAGACCTTGTTTTTCGGTTGATAATACTGAGAGACTAGTTAAAGCCGTCAGAGGGACTATGGGTATTACCGATACCAAAGTGCCCAGAACAGTCCAGGATGTTATGTTCGGGGGCTTAGACCAAAGGAGGAGACGCTCATTCCCGGTCAATGACAGGATTAAATCTCTGATAGAAAGGGAATGGAAGAAACCGGAGAGGAAGGGTCAGCTGCCGTCATCCTCCAAGCGGAGGTACCCCTTTGAGGATGAGGATGCGGCTAAATGGGACAAAACCCCTAAGATTGACGTGGCCATTTCAAAATCTTCAAAAAAAATCCACTCTGCCCTTTGAGGATTTAGGAGCCTTAAAAGACCCGCTGGATAAAAAAGCGGAGTCCTTCCTTAAGCAAACCTGGGAGTCGTCAGCAGGGGCCCTTAAACCGGCAGTAGCAGCGACCTGCACTGCTAGATCTATGATGATCTGGCTTCAACAATTGGAAGACCAGATCAGGGGGAATGTGTCCAGGGAGAAAATTCTATCAGACCTTCCTCTTGTGCAGGGAGCGGCTGCATTCCTGGCAGATGCATCGGCAGATTCAGTTAGGCTGGCTGCCCGGTCTGCAAACCTCTCTAATGCAGCCCGTAGGGCGCTATGGCTCAAGAGCTGGCCAGGAGATGTGCAGTCAAAGTCTAAACTGTGCTCAATCCCTTGTGAGGGGGACTTCTTGTTCGGCAAAGGTCTAGATGACATCCTAGATAAAGCCGCAGACAAAAAACATGGATTTCCCACGGTGTCTGGTTCCCGGTTTAACAGCTCCTTTCGGAAGAGAAAATACAGCCGCAGTAAAGCTCCCAGAGACCAAGGTAGCTGGAAAGACCGAAAGCCGTATAGCAGAGGCTTCATGTTTGGGGGTCCCACCTCCGAGAATAAGAAAGCCCCTAAGTGACAGTTCCCCCCAGGTGGGAGGAAGATTGTCCCACTTCCTGCCTGCCTGGAAGAAAATTTCATCCAATTCTTGGATCTTAGGGATAATCAGGAGGGGGCTCACACTAGAGTTCAAGAGCAGGCCCAAGAACACTGTCAAAATATCAGCCCCCAGAGGTTTAGCGGAACAGATAGCCTTACAGCAGGAAGTTCTCTCTCTGCTCAGGAAAGGAGTTCTGGTGGAAACACCTGCACCCGAGCAAGGAAGAGGATTCTATTCGACCCTCTTCCTAATAAAGAAGCCGGACGGCTCCTTCAGGACCATTGCGAACTTAAAGAGACTGAACGACCATTTAATCTACAGGCCTTTCAAGATGGAAACAATAAAATCAGCCATAAAGATGTTATTTCCGGACTGTTTTATGTGCGTCCTCGATCTGAAGAACGCCTACTACCACGTCCCGATTTTTCCCGATCATCAACAGTTTCTAAGAGTAGCTGTACAATTCGGCAGGCACGTAAGGCATTTTCAGTTCGCAGCTCTTCACTTTGGCATTTCCATGGCGCCGAGAGTCTTCACAAAAATCATTCTGGAGGTCACAGCGCACTTGAGGGAAAGAGATATTTTAGTCATCCCTTATCTGGACGACTTCTTAGTAGTGGGCAGATCAAGTCAACTCTGTGCTCTAGCCCTGGCGGACGTCATGGCCAGTCTAAGACGCCTAGGTTGGCTGTTAAATCTGGAGAAGTCAAGGCTGGAACCAAAGAGGGTTCAGTCTTTCCTGGGTCTCATTCTGGACTCGGAAAACCAAACCTGTCTTCTGCCAGAGGAAAAGAAACTGAAGATCAGATCCCTAACATCTCAGATTGTCAGCAATCCGACCATCACCCTGAGGAGTGCAATGTCTCTGTTGGGTACAATGACGTCTTGCATTCCGGCGGTTCAGTGGGCCCAGCACCATTCCAGATGTCTTCAACAGGAGATTCTGGCAGCGGACAGGCGGCTCAAAGGTCGCCTGAATGGGAAAATATCTCTTCCAGATGTTGTGATCAACTCCCTGGACTGGTGGACATCTCCGGTCAACCTATCTTTGGGGGTTCCTTGGACCTTCCAGGTGTCGGATACAATTACAACAGACGCAAGTGCGGAAGGTTGGGGAGCTCACCTAAGGGATCGTTCTGTACAAGGCCTCTGGTCGGACAGCGAGACAAGCCTCTCTTCCAACATGAAAGAGCTGTTGGCAGCCAGAAACGCGCTAAAAGAATTCAGTTCTGTTCTTCAGGGTCCTCACGTCAGGATAATGTCAGACAACAGATCAACAGTCGCCTACATCAATCATCAGGGGGGTACCAGGTCTCTCCCTCTGATGTTAATAGCGGATCAGATCTTCAGGTTTGCCGAGAGTCGGCTGGTTACGCTCTCGGCACTGCATATAAAAGGGGAAGAGAACATAAAGGCTGATTTCTTGAGTCGTCACATCTTGAAACAAGGAGAGTGGGAGTTGAATCCAGCCGTTTTTCAGCAGATTGTGGATCGGTGGGGATAGCCCCAGATAGATCTGTTTGCAAACAGACACAATCGGAAGACCGAAACCTTTTGCTCCCTGAATCCAAAAGAGGGGGCGTTTGCGGTGGACGCGCTGCAGATTCAGTGGGATTTCACTCTAGCTTATGCCTTTCCCCCTTTAGTACTGATCCCTACTATCCTGAGGAAGATCCGAGAGGAACGGGCGAGGGTTATATTGATCGCCCCGTTCTGGCCCAAGAGACCATGGTTCACTTGGATGAAGAGAATGTCCCAAGCAGATCCATGGGTTCTTCCGGACATCCCGGATCTCCTCAGGCAGGGCCCAGTCTGTCATCCCCAAAGAGCGGGCCTGCATTTGACGGCTTGGATTTTGAGAGGTCGCTATTGACGCAAAGGGGGTTTTCTCCAGATCTTGTTACTACCCTTCTAGCAAGTAGAAAGCCGATAACAACTAGAATCTATGGTAGAACCTGGGCTAAGTTCTTGTCTACCTCGGGTCAGTCTGCCAAAGGGAGGGTTCCTATTGAGGCCATACTAGAATTCCTCCAGAAGGGGTTAAACATGGGACTAGCCACTAGTACTCTTAAGGTACAGGTATCGGCTCTGGGGGCACTGTATAATTATGACTTGGCAGCAAATAGATGGATCATTAGATTTATTAAAGCCTGTCATAGATCCAGACCTATTCCTGTTCCAAGAATGCCTCCTTGGGACCTTAATTTAGTTCTGGAAGCATTAACCAAACCTCCCTTCGAGCCCTTAGAGAAGGTTTCAGAAAAAATCTTAACTTTAAAGACTGCGCTATTGGTGGCCCTGACATCAGCTCGTAGAGTCAGTGACTTACACGCACTATCCGTTAACCATCCATTCATTCAAGTATGTATGGATAGAGTAATCTTAAGACCAGACCCGGCCTATCTTCCAAAGGTAGCCTCCAAGTTCCATAGGACGCAAGTAATCACTCTCCCTTCCTTCTAGCCTAATCCTAGGGATTCTGAGGAATATAAGCTTCACACCTTAGATGTTAGGAGGGTGTTAGTCCAGTATTTGGAAGTGACAAAAGCCTGGAGAAAGAGTGACGCTTTATTTATATCCCTTCAGGGGGCTAGGAAAGGACTTAAGGTTACAAGGGGGACCATAGCTAGATGGGTCAGGGATACTATTACCTTAGCCTACTCTTCTAGCAATCTGCCGGTTCCTGAAAACCTGATGGCCCATTCCACCAGAGCGGTAGCTGCTTCCTGGGCTGAGAAGGCGGATGTGCCCATCGACATTATATGTAAGGCGGCAACTTGGTCATCCCCTGCTACATTTTACAAACATTACCGTCTTGACCTTTCCTCTTCTACTGATCTGTCCTTTGGTAGAAGGGTGTTGCAAGCGGTGATCCCTCCCTCTGGTATTTAATCTCTATAAATCTCTCAGGTGGTGCTGTCATGGGAGAAGGGGAAAAGATCCTAGTTACTTACCGGTAACGGGATTTTACAGAGCCCATGACAGCACCCTATTAATTCCCTCCCCTTTATCACTGTGGTGTGCACTTTTTTTTAAGGTGTTTAGTACATATGTTGAGGTGGTGGTTATGTATTAACCTGTCTTCGGAGGCCCTCTCATGCTCTGAAACAAAAAACTGATGCGGAGGAGAGGTACCGCCTTTTTATTCAGTAGGTTCCTGTCCTTGGTGGGCGGATACCCTCTCTCAGGTGGTGCTGTCATGGGCTCTGTAAAATCCCGTTACCGGTAAGTAACTAGGATCTTTTTGCCACGTATTTTTTTTTATAGGGTTCTCGGAGGGAGTAAAAAGTGTGCCAGTTTTATAGTTTGTCGTTCCAGACGCCACAAAACCATATTATATGTACTTTTTTTTTTTTTACATAAATGTGTGTAGTTATTGGTATAAAAATTGTTTTTCAATTTTTTTGTTCTTAATATTTTTACAACTTATTTTTTTTTTTAGTTTTCAAATTAGTTCCTCTAGTACCAGCGCTGCAATGCATTATACCTGACAGAAGCCTCTTAGACCATTCTCTAAGATGCTTGCCGTAGCTGGCTGACCCGGAGGTCGTCATGACTATCTCTGGTTGCCATGCCAACGATTGACGTCGATGGGGCTCCGATTGGAAGGGAGAGGGAGCCACCTCTCTCCCAGCCTTTTAAATGTTGGGATCGATATAGATTGCGGCATTTAGTGGTTAAATTGCCCGGGGTGGTGCGGGCACTGTTCGTGGCAGAGGCAGCCGGGTCTCTGCTTTCACTTAAGCTGAGCACCCAGAGGTGATTGGGCATGCACCTCTCCTATGCCCCACATGATCGCCATGATGTACCCATACAACAATGGTCAGGAACCCACATCCGTCCGTGACGTATGGGTACTTCAAAGGTCGTGAAGGGGTTAAAGGAGTTGTTTACCCCTTTCTGATGTCGGGCGTAAAAATGCGTACCTGCACCCTGGGCCTTATGGACAAGGTACAGATTACTTGGTCCCAATCGTTGCCATGGTGACCCGATGTAGTCAAATAAAAATGAAAACGTCATTTTGTCTTGCAAAAAACTAGCCGCTATACAGCTCCATCAGCTGAAAAATAAAAAAGTTATAGCGCTCAGAATAAAGCGATGCAAAAAAATAATAATAATTTTTTCTATAAAATATTTTTTGTGTAAAAAAAAAAGCCAAAAAATAAAAAACAACCACATTTATATTATCACTGTAAACGTACTGACTTGAAAAGTAAAGCTGCCTTATCAATTTTACGACACGCGGAACAGCACAAAAAAACCAAAAACAATTTAATTTCTGAATTGTTGGTTTTTGTTTATTCTGCCTCCAAAAAAATCTGAATAGACAGCGATCAAAAAATTATCATTTGCGCAAAAATGGTACCAATAAAAACGTCAACCTTCTCCCTCAAAAAACAAGCCCTTACATGACTTTGTTGGCGGAAATATGGAAAAATGATAGATATCAAAATATGGCAATGCTAAAACTAGTCTTTGCAAAAATAAAGCGTCTTTTAGTGTGTGACAGCAGCCAAACATAAAAACCCATATGAATCTGGTACCGCTGTAATCTCACCAACCCAAAGTCGCATAATTACTTACATGGCACAAAGAACGCCATAAAAAATAAACGTTAGGGTTGGGATTTTTTCAAACGTAAAGAAAAAAAATGATGATATGGCGACTAGTGTTGAGTGCAAGTACTCGCTATCTTGAGTTTGCATCGGGTACTCGGGTATGCACCGAGTATCGCGGGTGCTTGAGTGACATACTCGAGTCTCCATCCTTTATGTTTCTCCACTGTTATACAGCCAAAAAAAACCTTGCGGGGACTGCCTGCCATGCACGAGAGATCCCTGCATGTTTTTTTTGGGTGTCTAGCAACCGTGAAACATGTGGGGCGAGGACTCGAGCATCCACGATACATGGTGCATACCCGAGCACCCGATGCGCTCAAGACTAATGACAACTTATTCAATATGATGACCTAATGTTATCAAATTCTGTGTCGTACCTCTGGGTTCAAAATGTACACTATACCCCTTAATAAAATCCTTGAGGGATCTAGTTTGCAAAATGGTGTCACTTGTGGGGGGGAGGTTTCCACTGTTTAGGAGCATCAGGGGCTCTCCAAACGCGACATGGCGTCCACTAATTATTCAAGCAAATTTTACATTCAAAAAGTTAAATGGCGCTCCTTCCCTTCCGTACCCTGCCATGTTCCCAAACAGTGTTTTTCCCTCACATATGGGGTATCGGTGCGCTCAGGAGAAATTGCACAACCTGAAGGGTTAATAAACTTCTTGAATGTGGTTTTGAGCACCTTGAGGGGTGCAGTTTTTAGAATGGTGTCACTTTTGGATATTTTCTGTCATAAAGGCCCCTCAAAGTCACTTCAAATGTGATGTGGTCCATAAAAAATGGTTTTGTAAATTTTGCTGGAAAAATGAGAAATTGCTGGTCAATTTTCAACCCTTTTATAACTTCCTAACAAAAAAAAATTTGGTTCCAAAATTGTGCTGATGTAAAGTAGACATGTGGGAAATATTATTTATTAACTATTTTGTGTGACATATCTCTGATTTGAGGGCATGAAAATTTAAAATGTTAAAAATTGCAAAATTTTCACCAAATTTCCGATTTTTTTCACAAATAAACGCATGTCATATCAAAGAAATTTTACCACTATCATGAAGTACAAGATGTCACGAAAACAACAGTCTAAGAATCAGTGGGATCCATTGAAGCGTTCCAGAGTAATTACGTCATAAAGTGACAGTGGTCAGAATTGTAAAAATTGGCCTGGTCATTAACGTGCAAACAGCCTTCGAGGGTAAAGGGGTTGAAGACTTATAGAAAATTTGCGTGGTATTTTAACAGGCTGAATCCTAAAATCGTGTGATATACTCACTGTTACGCAGGTTTCATACAACTGTGTTTCATAGTTTGTACTCAGGCCACGAATAACGTAGTTGTCACAGGCCTACTGATTTGAACTCTACAGCCTCATGTATGCCTATAAGGCTATAGAGTTCGGATCAGGAGCAGTCCGTGCATTTCATATTGTACGGCTCTTAGTGTATTTTCATGATAACACACCAACCTTGTAAAGTCTGATTTTTGCACTTTTTTCACCTTCTTCATTTAGAAATATATAGTTGGTAAGCTATCAAATTGTAGTGGATAGTTGAGTGTTTGTTAATTGTCCTGAAGACTCATAGGTCTCTGTAATAGCTCTAGATACAAAATGGAAAAAAAAAATTCTATTTGTATGCAAAGTTGCGTAATTTTTTTTTTTGACACATCTAAAAAAAATTTGTTGCAGAAACAAAGCCTTCTCTTAAAGGGAACCTGTTAGCTCAATTTCACCCCTTACACGATCTATATGCGCTTGTAGTGCTTTAAAGACAAGTCCAGCAATACCTTTGCGTTGCCGGTCCATTCCTCTGTTACTGAGAAATCAGTATTTGAATTGAAATTCAGATGAGGTTGAAAAACTGCTGTAGATCTGAAGCCTCTGCCACTCCAGTTTTATTGCTCGCCCCCTCCTGCTTGACTGACATCCTCTATACTGTCTGACTTCAGGCAGATGAGGCATCAATCAATGGCAGCAGCACTGGATGAGAAATAGAGCTGGAGTGACAGTGGTTTAAGCTCTACTATAGTCCTTCAGCCTAATTTACATATCAATTCAAATGCTGATTTATGAGTAATTTTAGAGTGAACTGGCCATGTAATGTTACTGTTGGACTTGTCTTTGAAAGATCTACATGCGCATATAAGTAGTTTGGGGGGTGGGGGGTGAAATCCTGGTGACTGATTCCCTTTCATGTATTATTTCAGTATGCTTTTACAGATTGATTAGAAGTTGAACTTTCGTGCTGTGTTCTCTGTCTCATTTAGTTGGCTACTCAAGTTTAGCAATACACATTTCACTGACCCAGTAACTCTTACATTTACAGATACTAGATTCCGCAAGGCCAGACTGCATTTCCACAAAATCCATACCAGCATCAACAGTAAGTATTTAAAGGGAAAATCTACATTCTACATTTTAAATATTGCAAGATTTATGCTGCCTTATCTGAGAACAGCACAAAGTAATGACTGATACCCTGATGTGCTGTGTAGATATGAAGTAGTTTCGATGCAATAATTATTTTTCAGTTTTAGCCGCCAGCTAATATGGTGCATAGAATGCAGTAGGCTGCAGCACTCGATCATAATAAAGGGCTGCTGCATGCAAACTGGTACAGTCTTGGCCAAAAGTTTTGAGACTGACACAAATTTTGGTTTTCACAAAGTTTGCTGCTTTAGTATTTTTAGATCTTTTAGTCACATGTTTCTGTGATTACAGAAGTATAATTTATAAGCATTTCCGAGATTTTAAACATTTATTCACAAATACATCAAGTCTATGCAAAGACTCAATATTTACAGTGATTTTCAAGACTTCAGCAATGCGCTAAGACATGCTGGATATCAGCTTCTGGGCCAAATCCTGACTGGTGGCAACCTGTTCTTGTCTACTCAGTGCTTGGACTTAATCACAGCTTCTGTATTTTTGTTGGTCCACTCGTTTTTTGAAGAATAAGCAACATTTCTCGATGGGATTTATATTGGGACTTTCCATATCATGGACCCAAAGAGTCAATATTTTATTTCCTTAGTTATCACTTTTGCCTTGTGTCATGGTGCTTCTTTATGTGTTTTTTTCTTCCCCGCTAATTTTACTTATATTTTTGTTAGTGTGAAAATATCTCGAGAGTAATAACCATAAGGCTATGTGCACAGTGAGTTTTCGCGGCGTTTTTGCCGTGCGAAAATGGGCCAAAAACGCTAGGGAATTATTGTGCAAGCTAATGCAATGACAATCCTGCTGTGAATATGACCAGGAACTTTCCTGTCAAGATTGTCATTGTGTTTAAATCTGCAGCATGTCAATTCCTTTTTCACTCATTGACTTCAAGTGAGTCAGTCAAATCCGCAGCAAAAACGCAGGTATAAAAATATTTGCGTATTTGCTGCAGATGTTTGCTGCGTATTTGACTGACTCAATTCAAGTCAATGAGTCAAAAACGCACAAAGAATTGCCTGCCGGAAACTATTCCTCCCATTAACCTATGGCCACTCCCGCTGATAATAGCGAGAGCAGGTGCGGCTGAGGGGAGAAGTAATCTCTTCAGCCAGCGCCTGTGTTCCGTGTAAAAAAAATAAATAAAGGCTAAAATAAATTGCCAATAAAATAAAAAACACTTCATACTCCCCTATCTGCCGTAATGCCGATGTCCCACTGCGATCCGATCACCCGGCAGCACGCTATACACTGATAGGAGCGCGATCACTCCCAGCACTGTATAGCTCTGAGCTGCCAGGAGTGAGGTCACTGGAGTTCAATCAGCTGACGAGCTCCGGTACCTCACTTGCGGCACCTGCGCTGCGTGGGAATTTTCTCACTCAACACTGGTCCGGTAAGTGAGGTTGCTACAGCTTATCAGCTGATCATAAGCTGATTGAACTCCATTGACCTCATTCCTGGCAGCTCAGTGCTATACACTGACAGGAGTTACTACACTCCTGTCAGTGTATAGAGTGCTGTCCTCTAGAACAGTCACACCAGTGATTGCTGGTGTGTCTGAACTAGAAGTGACCAAGATCGTCATGGGATACTGGATTATGTCATCACGGCGGAAAGGTGAAGATATGGTTGTTTTTTATTTTTGTTTTTTTTACAGGTGACAATGGCTTCAGCGGAATAGGCGTTAAGTAAGTATACTGTGTTTTTTATTGCTAAATAAATGATTAAAATCGTGTGGAGTTTTATTTAAAATAAATGACTTTATTCGTGCCATGTCTTTATTTCAAAAACTTTACGATGGGGTTAGTAATGGTAATTCATAACCTGGGCTTCTTGTCAGCTGCCAATACAAGGCGGACATGAACCCCAACCCTATTACTCCACTTACCACCGCACCAGGGCAAGTGGGAAGAGCGGAGGCTGAACGCCAGATTTTGCGCATCTTATGGATGCACCAGTTCTGGGGCTGCTGAGAGCTGAAGCCTCAAAGGGGGCCAGGATCCATGGCCCCTTCCCTGGCTATTGATATCAGCCTGCAGCTGTCTGCCTAGCCTTTCCTGGTTAGATTTTATAGGGGGACCCTATGTCAATTTTTTTCTGGGGCTCCCATGTAATCACACCAGTAAAGGCTAAGTAAACAGCTCTGAGCTGTTATTAATAGCCATGGAACATTTTTGGCTAATGGGCCCCTTCCCCGGCTAGTAATATCAGCCCCCAGTGGTTGGCTTTCCCTCTGCTGGTTATGAAAATTACGCGGAAGCCCACTCCATTTTTTTTTTCATTTAAGGTTATGCGAATTTACCGCATTCAATACATTCTAGTTGTCAAATTTCTGTTGCGGAGACTGGCAACTCTGCAAGAGAAATTGATATGCTATGGTCCTGAAAGACGTGCCACATGTTGGTGTCCTTGGGTAATTGGACTCAGATGCACGCATAGTGGACATGGGATTTCTAGAAATCGCATCCACTATGCTGTAACATCAGGCCGGTGCAGGTTTGACACATAAATACGCAGCGTCAAACCAGCAGTATTTCTTGATCGTTGGCACGTACCCAAACTCACCCGCAGCATGTCAATTTCTGCAGATTTTGACCGATTGAAATGTCATTACATGCAGTGGATTCACATGTGCTGACAACACAAGTGCGCGGCATTAAGGTTACTGGGATTAGGTTCGATGATGCCTAACCCTAGCTTTAGTAATGAAGAGGTGTCAGCCAGACACCCTCATTACTAAATAAAGCGTTAGTGTTTTATTCTCATTGTGTGTGTTTATTTATTTGAAATAACACACACACATTCTTTAATCATTTAAATTAACCAATATACTCACCCCAGGTCCAACAGTAACGTTTTTCCCTGCAGCATTTTTGCTGCCAAGAGATGCAGAAAGTTTGCAGAAATTTCTGCAACCAAATACTGAACGTGCGCACATAGTCTTAAAATAGGTTTGGACCAACAGCTTTCGTCATGATGCCGATACACAATTATTCAGCTCCATTTAGATACAATAAATACTGTACATATGCACTATGTGAATTTTTATTACTCAATATTATAATACTACATGTCACACTACATGCTTGTTTATGGATTTTTTTCCCTAGGATTTTCCTTCAAATATTCATGAAAACCTGCATACTGAAAAAAGCACTGCAAAGCAAGGTATTGTGATATTTCTGTTTTAAATGTCATAATCTAACTTTTTCTTGGAAAAGTATATTGCTATTTAAGGAACACATGTCCAATATTTATAGAAAATGATAAGTTTTTTTATTTATTTTGTAATGTAATGTTATTTTATCATTTAAAGGTATGAAGAGAGCAGCCGAAAAAATGCAATGGCATACAGAAGACACTTCATCTCCTGTGTCTACATACTCATTCAGTATGCCAATACAACTTGAAAACGCCAAGGGATTGAAACGCAAACCTGAGGTGTCTGAAGATGCTTCTTACAAGTTTCATGCACCTGTCTATATCAGCAGTCCCTCTGGTATGTGTATGTATTTATTTGTTTGTTTGGATATAAAAAGTACACCCCTTTTTTAAAATACCAGTTTTTTTGAAATGTAAAAAAAATAAAAACAAGAAGAATAATTATTGAACTTTTTTCCACCTTTAATGTCATCCATAATCTGTACAAATCTGTTGAGAATGAAACTGATTCCAAGAGTTAAATACTACTCATTCTGATTAACCTCATAAAAAGTTAAGTTTTTGTAGTAGAATTTTTCTGACGTTTTCTTAGTTGCTTATTACAGCAAAATCCATGATCCGTAAATAGCTTACAATACTGCGAAAGGATCTCATTGATGAAAAGTTATCAGTCAGGAGAAGGGCACAAAATAATTTCCAAGGCATTAGATATACTACAGAACACTATGTAGACAGTCCTCTAGAAGTGGCTTAAATTTGGCACAATAGTGACATTACCTAGAACTGGACGTCACTCAAAAATTGATGAAAAGACTAGAAGAAAATTGGATCTGGAGGTTGCCTAGAGGCCTACAGCAACGTTAAAGGAGCTGCAGGAATATCTGGCAAGTACTGTTTGTGTACTAAATGTGATAACAATCTCCCATATTCTTTATATGTCTGGCCTGTGGCGTACAGTGGCAAGAATTAAGCCTTTTCTTACAAAGAAAAAATATCCGAGCACTGCTATGTTTTATCAAAACTTACTTCAAGTCTGCCAAAAGCATGTGGGAAAACTTCTTGTGGTCTGATGAGGTTGAACTTTTTAGCCATAATTCCAAAAAGTTTTTTGGTGCAAATCCAACACTGCAAATCATCAAACGAACACCATACCCATGGTGGAGACAGCATTATGCTTTGGAACTGTTTTCCGGCAGATGGAACTGGGGCTTTAGTCTAGTCAAGATGGAGGGAATTCTGAACAGTTACAAATATCAGACAATTTCGCAGCAAAAACCTTCAGGCCGCTGGTAAAAAAAAATTGAAGAGAAATTTCACTTTTCAGCATGACAACAACCCTAAGCATGCCATCCAAATCGACAAAAGAATGGCTTCACCAAAAGATCATCAAAGTTTTGGATTGGCCCAGACCTGAATCCATTTGAAAATCTGTTAGTTGATCTGAAGAGGGCGCTGTACAGAGGAGATGCCCTCACAATCAAACAGATTTGGAACACTACTGCAAGGAAGAGTGGGCAAAGATTGCGGATTCTAGATGCGCCATGCTGATTGGTTCCTGCTCAAAAACACTGAATAATACCATAATTTCAAAGGATACGTCAGCAAAGTATATGTTCAACGGTTTGTGTATTTATGTAACTACGTTATTTTAGTTCTTCATTTTTCTATTTACACACTAAAAGATTTCAGTTTATTTTTCAATTGAATTGTACAAATAATGGATGACCTTAAAATTGTGAAAAATTCTGAAATTATTCTACTTGGTATGAACTTTTGACATGACAAAAACTTGTCATTCACTGGGGTGTGCAGGCTTTTTATATCCACTATATATAAAAACAGATGCTATACAGATTGCTTACCAACGAGAATACAGATCAAAAATTGTATGACTTTTTAGACGCTCGTGTGAACTTATCCTAAGAGTCAATGGATAAAGAAGTTCAAAAAGTTTACCTGCTTCAGTGAAAAAGAAGATGAGAAAAAACTCCACATGCAACTAAGATAACACCTGGGAAAAAAACTGTTTGTTCCTCCAGGATGGTGACCTTCACAGGGATGTGTGAATGTAGACTTAGGCCCTTTTCACACATTAGTTTTTTTGTGTATAAGTGAAAATGGGGACTATTTTTATCACTATTTTCAATCCGAATTTAATTCAGGCCCCATCACACTAAGCGACGCTACAGCGATCTCGACAACGATACGACCTGTCAGGGATCGTTGCTGCGTCGCTATGTGGTCGCTGGTGAGATGTCAAACAGTCAGATCTTCCCAACGACGCAGCAGCGATGCAGCGACCCGTAACGTTCTGTATAACGATGCACGCCTATGTGTTTCTGTGTCTGAGTCGTCAACAAGGTCGTTGGTAAGGTGTCAAACACACCGATGCATGCTACCCAGCAGGACCTCAACGATCAAAGAAATGTCCAGACCATTCCGACACGACCAGCGATCTCACAGCAGGGGCCTGGTCGCTGCTAAGTGTCAAACGTAGCGAGATCGCTACTGAGGTCGCTGTTGCGTCACAAAACTTGTGACTCAGCAGCGATCTCGCTTAGTGTGATGGGGGCTTTAGTGTTTGATCCATCTGTCAATTTTTACCATCAGTGTTTCATCAGTATTTCTTTCTAATATGCAAAAATAAACCTGTTTGATAGGCTTTTGAGAAAGCACCATTGATCAGTGATAAACAGATAGCACTAAAGGACATAAGAGTGCTATCCAAGTTTTTCACTGACATAGACATTCACGAGGATCAAAATTGGACTTGTCTCTGTTTTTTTCTTTTTTTAGGACACTCGATCTACAAAAATAAACCAGACATATGAACAGCACCATAAACTATAATTGTTAGGTGCTCTCGCTGTAAGAAAACACAGATCAAACAAATATGAGAAAATCTGTCTTGTGCAGGGGTTTTTAGGCCAAGTCTGCATGCAGAGGTCGTAGTCATGTAAAGACCATTTTCTTACTTTCCTGGTGATCAAACCCTTTTAATCTGAATGGAAAGTTTGAAGCAGGTTGGACAAAAATTGGAAAATATGGATTACTAGGGAAAGTGGGATAAAAGAGGAATGTTTGTAAACTTATCCATGCACAAGTGACTGTACATAACAATTTGTTTTATATATTTTCAGAACTTCAGAGCAGAAAAAAGAGTAATTACATGGAGCACTATGATTTTCCTACCATGCAGTCCTCTTCTTCCAATATGAATGGTATGGTTTCCCCTCAGCATAGCTCAGCTGAAGTGTCCTCTTCACATTCCTCTTCCATTTCTGACACTTACAGAAAAAGTAGTGTTCCCAATGAAAAAGCGTTTGTTTCGAAGACATTTGGTGGAGAAATGCAAATGGTAAAAGATACATCCCAAAATAGTATCTCTCAGAATAAGTCGTATGGCAACATTTCAAATGTTAAGGCCATTCAAGGAACTAAGTCGTTAAATGATGCTGACACAGATGCGGTGAATAATACTGCTGTTCCTGGACCATCATGTTCCACTAGAAACTGCTCATTGGAACCTGCTTCTGAAAAGCCTTCATCAAGCCAACCACAAGGAAAAACTGCCAAAGCTTTGAGTCCTGACATACTTCAACTTCTCAAAGGCCAAGATGCAAATACTGTGACAAATATTCTTCGTACCCTTTCTCCATTTTATCCTGCTCTTCAGGGTAAGTGTAAGGAAACAGACACTAGACTGGACACCATCAGATCTTTTTTAGGGTGTTTTTTTTTTCTGTAAATTTTCTCACAAATCCTAGCATATGCTACATTTTAAAGAAACATAGACCACCCCCAAAAAAGCTATACAATTGAAATAATATGCACCACAAATAATTCTTTTTTTGCCATTTATGTTTCACTATTGGATTTCAGTAAACATCTAGCTGCAGCCTTTTTTTGCAAACAAAATCCTAACACTGAAAAAAGTAGCATTTTTCTTAACAACCGTATAAGGCTGTGTGCCCACGATGCGTTTTTTAAGCGTCTCCGCAGCGGCAAAAACGCTGCAGAAATGCTTAAAAAACGCTTGGTAGAAAGCCTGCCATGTCCCCCATTGATAATCCGCATGTGCTGTGCACATGCTGCGGAAATTTCCGCTGAGGATTATCATTGCGGAAAAAAACGCAGAACTACCAATTATTTTGCGGAAGTGCTGCGTTTTCGCCACCATTGACTTGCATTAGATCGCATGGATTACGCATCACTGCATCTGTACTTGCTTAATTGGCGCGTTCTAATGTGCAGATGGTACCCGGGTGTGGAGGAAAGGAGAGTCTCATCCACACCCAGGTACCATTAAAAAAGCTGTAAAAAAAGAATAAAATAAAAAATAAATATATTCTTACCTTCTGGCGGCCCGCGCTGTGCTCCTCCTTGCTTCCCGGCACTTTGCGATGGAATGAAGGACCTGCGCTGATGTCAGTCATGTGACGGGTCACGCGACGCTGACGTCGGCAGGTCCTTCAGTGTACCGCTGCCGGCAGCCGGGACCGAGCGAGGCAAGACAGCGCGGGCCATCGGAGGGTAAGTATATATTTATTTTTTTATATTCTCTCGGGTCACACTATATAAATCCATGCCGTTTGCATGGATTTATATAGTGTGACCAAGTTGACAAGCACTTTCCAAGTGATGCTAAAATCTCTTGGAAAGCGCTTGTCAACCTGCATGCGGAAATGCATGTGAAGAACGCTTCACATCCGCATGTCCCTGGCAGGAAAAACGCATGTACAATCCGCATGTACAATCCGCATGCGTTTTTTTCTGCATCGTGGGCACATAGCCTAACAGTAGGTTGTCTGCATAGAGAAATTTAACAAAGCAGTACAGAACTTTTTTTTCCATTCCTGTACACAGTCTCACACTCTTCACTTTTTATATATAGAATGTACTTACATCCAAGCATCTCGGCCTCATCTTGATTCCCATATTTCACCCTGCATTTTATTCCTTTACACTCCAATTCTGTGATGCATCAGAACAGTATGGCATCACATGGGACAAAGACTCTATACCATCTCTGCTTGCAGTGGGGACAGTGTGATTTATTCCATATATTCTCCTAAATAAGATAGGGGATCGTAAGAATACAGTCCCAAAGGCCAATCTATGTTCTACTTCATAATAACTGCATAACAGGTGCTGTCTAGCCATCATCAGTAAATGTGATTAAAATTCTCCACTGGTGGGAGGGATAGAAACTCCTGTATATAATGCAGTTTCAACATACAGGAACTTCTCGTAACTGAGATGGCGACCCATTTCAGGTAACATAAAGACAAATCCCAAGGGATTACCATGAAGTCACCATACCATGCTGAAGAGAATTGTACAATGAATTTTCAGATAGAAAGGAACCGAACAACTAAGGAAATACTAGCTGAATTCATATATATATACAGAATTGAATTTGCAACACCAAAAAGGAAAAGTTGTGAAATTATGAAAATCACATTATCAGTTGACATGTTACTGATATGGAAATTATGAGAAAATGGAAAACATCTTGAATTATTCCATATTGAGTATGAGCGCCACATGTAATAATACATGCACTTTCATGCCTTAGCATGCCATCAATGAGGTTATTAATGGTTGTCTGTGGAATGTTCTGCCACGCTGACCATACATGCATGTCATGCAAATCATAAAGATCTGCAGCTGGCAGTTCCCTTTTCAATTGCCGACCAATGACGTCCCAGATTGATGGAAGAAAAGCCATGAGATGCTGCAGGCCATGGAAGGACATTTAGGCCACGCATGCTGCTCACGTTTGCACGAGCAACATGCGGCTTGATGTGATGCTGAAAAATGACCTCGGATACAATGTAACACCAAGCTGTTAGTTTACCTCGAATGAAAACTAGAGGGGTCCGGTTAATGTACATTAGGCCACCACAGCTCCTATTCCCAGGATTACGATTGGGGTGACATTGAAGGCCTCTTCACAATGTTACCCACACGGTCTTGTCAGATTTGAAGGATGGCGCATAGTGATTTATTCTGTGCTGGAAGTGAAATCGGGCATCAAATATCTAGCCTAATGCGTCGAAATGTGTATACACAAACCATGAGAAGGCATGTGTATGACATTAGACCAGACGTCCATCTGAAAGTGTTCTATTGACATCATGCCACCGCTCTAAAATGTTGTGATTTGGAGAGCAAGATAGCAATGGAGGTGTATCCTCTTCAGCGATGAGTCCTGCTTTTGTCTTGGATGTAATGGTAGCCGGAGTTTGGTCTGGAGACCATTTGCATAACGCCATGAAGAGACTTTCATATGGGAATGTGAAACTGTACCAGGAGATAGTTTTCAACACGACAGCGCAAGACCACATGCTGCGTGTTTTACTGTGAGCAGCATGTGTGGCCTAAACGTGCTACCATGGCTTGTAGTGTCTTCTGACTTGTCTCACATTGAGCACATCTGGGACTTCATTGGTCAGCAACTGCAAATGGAGCTGCCAGCGGCGGATCTCGATGACTTGCGTGGACAAGTGCATTCAGTGTGACAGAACACTCCTCAGCCAACCAAGAATAATCTCATTGATAGCATGCTTTATTGTAAGTGCATGTATTTCTGCATGTGGCGCTGAAATTTTGTTTCCATTTTTTTCATCATTATATCATTTATTCTGTGATTTCCATAATTACACGACTTTCACTTCTTCATATTGAAATTCCAATGTTGAGTGTATATTCGAGGACTAAAAGCAGGATTGATAAAAAAACAAAAAAAACACTGCTACTATAGGAGTATAGATAATGGATAACATTATTATACTTAATAGTATGTCTTTCGGGCCTCCCATCTTCATCATTGTAAGTCAGTTTATTTGATGAAACAGGAAGATGTTAAAGGGGTTGTTCAAAACTTTTTTGTAGGTCATCAATATCTAATCTGTGACCTATCACAGTCCTACCGATCTCTCACACACTCACACACACACACACACACACACACACACACACACACACACACACACACACACACACACACACACACACACACACCTGTTCCCGGCGGCTGCTGGGTTGCCAAGTTGCACAGAAGAGCTCCAACAGTGGCCAAGGCTGGGTACTGCACATTCCCCCCCATACTCAAATTGATAGCGGGCAGATGTTCAGTACCCATCTATGGTCACTATGAGTGGGGGGGAGTTACGTGTTGCACTCCCACCGATCAGATATTGATGACCTATGCTAAAGATAGGCCATCAATATGAGATTCATATACAACCCCTGTAAATAATAAGGCTGCATTTACCCTTAGGGAGGTGTGCCTTTCAGTACATATAAATTTATATCTTGCCACGCCTTTATCTTGAGATCCATTCACCTTTTTTTTTTTTGCATTTTTTTATGAAACAAAATCTGTTTAGGAGAGTAAATCTTCCAAAAGCTATACAATTGTAGCCTTGCCAAGGATAGAAATTATCAATGGAATTACAAACTATGGCCCCGATAAATAAAGACTGATGTTTTGTGCACCAGTCTTAATAAAAAATGCGTTGGAGCCACATACGCCAAATTTATTAAGAGGTGTTTAATGATTTGGTGTGTTGTACGCCACCAGAATAAATGTACATCACTCAGTGACTGGAGTACATTTATATTATAATTGATGTCACTTTTAAAAAAAATGGTAGAGCAGTCTGGAACTGATATAAAAATAAAAGCCAAAAGTTTCAAAGTTTTGTTATGTTCAAACTGTTTTACTACAGAATTCCAGCTAACCTAGTTACAAAGAAGCAAGTAATAAAGCATGCACAATAGATGTGAATATATAAATCTACAGAAATGATGTCACACTTTCAAATGATAAAATATAACATTTTTATTAGATCATTCTTAAAAACAGAATAATAATACAATCCGGGAAATAGAAAACAAAAAATGCTGTCCATCTCAAATAATTCTTCTATAATAGAGGATGTGCACCAACCCCTTAGATTCCCCAATGCTACGGTGCTTTCTGCTGGGTCCAGAAGTGTTAGCAATTATTTTATACCATTAGTTTCCTTTTAGAGGGAACCTGACAGCTGATTAATGGTGCCCATACTATGGTTCCTTCATTTCAGGCAGGTATGTAGTACTCTGAAACACATTTCAGAGAATGAATACGTTCAAAACCTGGCCAGAGAAAATGCAGCCTGGGTGATTAGTCCAGGAGGGCAGTCCCTGGCGGCTTTGCCCTGCAACCCCTTGAGTGATAGGTCTTTCTCTACATGTCTGTATGGGGAGACTTTTAGGGCTCGCTCACATAAGCGTATAAATCGGAAGAGTGCTGTCCGATGTTTTATCAGATAGCATTTGGACAAATGATATATAATTGTGCAGTGCAACTCTGCATTTTTTTTTTTCCCACAGACCGAATCTGTTTGTGGGAAAAAAAAATCGCAGCATGTTGCAAATTGTACTGTAGATTGGATGATGCACTCAAGTCTATGGGTGTGTGGAAAACATTGGACTGCACTCGGATGACATCTGAGTGCAGTCAGATTTCCGCGGGCACAGACAATGGAGAAGATGAAGAAATTAAGTTCTGCATGTGTGATACGATTCTGCCATGTTTGAGGATCAGATCCTAGTAAACTGAAACACTGATCAAACTCTGAGCAGAGTGTTATTACCATAATCGAGCAGATTCTCTCGGAAGAGAGAATCATCGCTCGTGTGACCCCGGCCTAACTCAGAAAAGCGCTGATAAGCCACCGGGCAACGGACTCTTTGATTAGTCATTTGAAATACATTGTCCCTGGCCGTATTATAAATGCAGCAGAGCTCCGGTACACAGAGCGAAACAGTTGAGAAAGGGGAATAGGTGAGTTGTTTTGTGTTTTTTTATTTTAATTATTGGTTAGTACTTGTGTGGGGAAAATGGTGGATCATATTTGTTTGGGGGCATAATACTGTGGAGGGAGACTATGAGCGTCATTTTACTGTATGTAGGAACTGTGGGGGCCATCATACCTTGTTACTGGGAACTATGTGGGGGCCGATATACTATGTGGGGAGACTGTGGGGGCCATAATATTGTGTGAAGGACTGTGGGGACATCATACGTGTGTGGGGACCATAATATTGTGTGAACAACGGAAGGGACATCAAACTGTGTGGGGTATTACAAATTATCAATATTATAAAAAGCCTTATAAAAACAAGTGTTAGCAAGAGCAGCTTGTCTGCATACTTAATTCTGCTCATTATTAAATACTAAAAATGAATATAAAACAATAATTATAATGAGCAGAATTAAGTTTGGTCTGTTGGTTCAGCCCTCCACACCAGTCACATTTTCTTGTGGGAAAATGAATTGCCCACCTATTATTGTAAATAATATTGTGCCTCATGGATTCACCATGTGAAAACCCACTGGATACCAAAGAGTGACTAGCACAAAGCCCAAGTCAGCCCGCAAACTTAGCTAATTGTTTGCCAGTGACTCACACTTGGATATCCAGGTAGGGTAATTCTATGTTCCTGCACACATGAAATACAGATACGTGTCTTAGCTCTGAGCTAACTGCAATAGTAAGTGAAGCATGTCATTACATTATTTTTTGTTCCTCATGCTGTGTTTCTTCTTCCTTTTCTCTTACAGAAGTAAACCTTGATATGCTTGCGCAAGTGCTAGTAAACACTGGGGTGCTCGACTGATGCCCTGAAATATCATCGCAGGGTGTGGTATAAAAGATTAATTTGAAAATCCGATTTTCTTTTTGTTGGATATGAAGAATAAATGTAGTAATATTCAACCTCCACATTTATTTTGTATGTTATTGATATGTTATTGCTTTTATTTTAATAAAGCCTTTCAGCGTTGATGAGTTTATTAATCACTTTTTTGAAAACCCTTAAATTAGATAATCCCCCCCCCCCCTCCCAATCACATAAATAGTAAGTGACCACTTTAGTGTTCAATCTAACACCTAAAGTCTGATATGGAATAAATAGTTCAGAGATGATGCCACTATACTTATATTTTAATGAGGACCTGTCACCAGGTCAAAAGTGACCGGCTTTTGCTCTTGTTTTATACCTGCTGCTGTATTTAAAAAAAAACCCTTAATCAGAATACTCAGTGGAGCAGCAGAAATAAAAGAAGCAAAAACTGACCACTTTTGACCTGGTGACAAGTCCTCTTCAAGATGATAGTTTAGCAGTAATTTGAATGCTCTTTGCCTCCTTCCATCCCCTTCTCCTTTACACGTCAATGGCACAAACTGGTGTTCACCAACCCCCATATCTCTACCCTTATTTCACTATTCCATCATGAGTACACTGCGGTGTTCATTAGACCCCGGCATGTACAATATTTTCAACAACTCAAGCACAGGATCCAAATGGTTGTACAAACAAATTTCACAGCAGAACCTTCTGATAGCCAGAACTTCCTTTCTCTCACCTCCTAGCATGCAGTGCTCTTGCCATCATCCAGTGGCTTTCCCGACCTGAGCTGGAAGTGCTCCTGTACGCAGACAGAGAGACTGCCCTCCACTTCCTGAAATCTGTCTTGATGTCGTTGTTAATGGTAACCTGTTTTCAGCAGCAGACCGTGGACAGCAAGTTAAGATAGAAGGTTGAAACATGCAGGCTGCTACTTTGAAGTGACCTCTCAGATTAACTGCTAAATGCAGACAGTCCGATGCAGAAAATAAGGGTGTTGTATAAGAAGCCTGTGCAAATGTAGACTAATGTCCTGAGATATTGCATACATGCTACATCAATGTGCGGGCAAGAGGAGGCATTTCTAGAGTTCGAGGAGGTGGTGCTCTAATATTTGTGGACTGGGAAGGGACAGGCAACCCATTTTCCCAGTAGAGTTTCTTCTGTTCGAAAATAGTGAGGACCCAACATAAGTGGATAAAGAAAGATACAATTCATTACTGTGAAACCTGATTTACACAACCTGGCCTGTATTTAAAAGGTACTAACCGGGCCCGTATGATATAAAGTGGGGCCCTGTGCAAAAATGAAAAGTGGGGCCCCCAAATGCTAACACATTGCAATATCAAAAAGAAACATTTAGGGTGCATTTACACTAACCAAGTTTCAGACCATTAAATGAGCAACGATCAATTACCGTATTTTTCGGACTATAAGACGCACTAGACCATAAGAGACACCTAGGGTTTAGAGGAGGCAAATAGAAAAAAAAATTGAAGCAAAAAATAGTCATGATGCACTGTTATGGGGGAGGAGGTCTGCTAATTCTGTGCTAATATCCCCCATACTAGTATATGTGGCCCCCATCCTGGAATACATGGCACCCCAATTGCCACCCTGATATGCATGGCACCCCCTCATCCCCCATCCTGGTGTGCATGGCACCCCCTAGTCTCCCATCATGGTATACATGGCACCCTTCATCCCCCATTCTGGTATGCGTGACACCCCCATCACGCTGCACACAAAAAAAATAAACAATTCTACTCCCCTTCCTTCCATCTTGTTCAGCACTGCATCCTGTCCTGCCAGCAGCTGATCTTACCGTGTGAGCAGCGTATGACGTCACTGCCAAGCACCCCCACACGCAGAGGTCAGCTGCCGGAATAGTCACTACTCTCCACGCCTGGGCTGGGTGTGTGGCGTAGTGACTATTCATTCTCCTTAAAAGCGCGCACAGTGTCACCTGCAGCTGCTGGGATCGCGTGTGCCCGCTATTAAAAAGCATGGATATTCTCTACTCGCCCATGGAAGTAGGGAGTAGTGAATATTCATGCTGTTTAGTAGTGGGCACAAGTGAATGCTGAGCCACTGTAGAAGCTGACAGCTGCGGCTGACACTGTGCGTGCTATTAAGGAGAATGAATATTCAGTGCTCCACATACCCATGGGCGTGGGGAGCAGTAAATATTAATTTTCTTTAGCAGGGGGCATAGTGTTGGCTGCAGCAGCCAGCTCCTGCCTCCTGTTCCCCCCCTCCACTCCATCCCCATCCATAGCAACAAGTATAGTACATTCGGACTATAAGACGCACCCCCCCATTTTCCTCCAAAATTTTGGAGGAAAAAAGTGCGTCTTATAGTCCAAAAAATACAGTGTGTTCAAGCTGTTCTGCAATTGTTTAATGAGCCTCTTTACTCAGGCTGACAAAGAATGATGGGGGTAGAACGATTGATCACGAATAGATTGTTCTGTCGCCGTGCAGGATCATGTTGTCTGCTGCACATGTTCTGTTTACACGAGATGTGCTCTCGAGAACTATGATTTTTTGTTCCAGCTTAAATAATTCATCTACCCAACAAATTAGCGTTTTGCTCATTGATTGGGTGTTTACTGATCTGTTTACCCCTATGAACGCTAGTCTACGCTACCAGTATTGTTAAATGAGTACACTACACACACTGACACTCACTCTTCAGAGGACATTCCACGAGGTCATCTCTTTAGTTTATCTAGGCTCTCTCTCTTCCACTTTAGTTCCTCCATACTTGTACAGCGTAAAGGACCTTTAGTCCCATGACCATGATATCACGCTAACTTAACTGTGGTTTTGGAGCAGAAACTTGAAAAATCCTACTCATAATCCCAAATCTCTTAAGTTTTTAAGTTTCAGAATAGTCATGAAGCACGTTTATGGATTGCTACATGTGTACAAGATCACAACCATCGTCAATACATGAATGCAGGTCCAGAAACCTATCAGTACATTTATACAGCACCAAGCTTAGTTCCGATTTAAGTCGTTCTACTTATTTTCTTCTCCATGTGGTCAAGACGCCATGATGAGCTTTCATGCCCTGAGTTTGTCTTTCTAGACTTTCCTCTTCTCAGCTTTCAGCAGCACATCCTGACACACTGCCCTTAAAAATAAAAGTATCATTATACTGCCATATAAATGTCAACTATGCTGCGCCCCTGAATAAATAATTGCCTTCATTGTGCTTCCTGCACAAAATATCCCCCCACATACTGCCCCTCTCCATAATATACCCCCTCACAACCCTCTAAATAATATACCCCATAACAGCCCCTATCCATAATAAACCTACCACACTGCCCCTCTACATAATATCACCTCAAACTGGCCCTTTCCATATCTCCCCCACAATGCTTCTGCATATTGTCCCCACTGCCCCTCGCTGTAGTATGTCCTCTTTCACAATCCGCCAATTGACCCATAATGTCCTGCATTGCCTCATAATGTCCTCCATTGCCCCTTTATGTGCCCTCGCAGTAAACCCAACCCTTCCCTTTCCCACTCATCTAAAATGACAGCACATTTCATTTTCATCTCCTCCGTGGAGCGCTTACCTGTACCCGACTGCGGCCCTGCTCCATAATATAACACTCTCCATAATGTCCCCCCCACACAGCCCTTCTCCATAATAGTGTCGCTCTCCATAATATACATCCCTACACTGATCCTCTCCAAAGCATCCCCCCAAACTGCCCCTTTCAATAATATTCCCTCCACACTGCTGCCCTCTTCATTAAGTCCACACACCCCACTACCCCTCGCTATACTATGCGTCCTGGTGCCGCAGTGATCAAATGTATTCGCGTCTGAAAGACGCAAATACATTTGAATATAGGAGGAAGAAGAGATGGGTGCAGCATCTCCTGTACAGCTGGTTGAGCCGCACACCACCGCTTGGCGGGCCATATGTTGTGCAGGCCCGATGTAGTTGAACCCACTTAATAATTTATATTGGTATAATCAGCACAGCTTATAGATGAAGCTGCATGCTGACTCTTCTGAGTCCTGCCGGGTGACAACACAGCAGATAATGGTCACACATTCACTATTGCTACACATAGAGAGTTTGTATAAGTCATGGAGTGTGTCTCCGAATATGGACATAATATATTGGGCACTGAAAAGCCATTCACTGTACATTAACTTCTAGAAAAGACTTTTTAGGTCAAACTGCACCCCTAGTTGAATGCCTTCAGAGGTTTATTTTCCAAAAGTGGGTAAATTCTGAGGGGTTTCTAATATTTCAACACCTCAGTGCCTCTGTAATTATGGCATAATGCAGTAAACATTAGCAAACTTATCTCCAAATGTTGCATTGTGCCATTTCCTTTCTGAGTTCTGCTATGAGCACATTTGCAATTTTCACTCTGCCATGTGCTGCACTTTAAATTTAACCCCTTCCCGAAATCCACCATAAATTATTGGGGAAGTGTGCTTAAACAAACAGACTCACAAGCAGAGCCGGCATAATCATCAGTGGGTGTCTGCTATAAATCCTAGCTTCAGAGGCGTAGCTATGGTTTTAGTTCAGGGGGGGTGAAACTTCTGAGTGGGCACCTAACCAGGTAACCCTGATTACAGCTATGATGGGGCACCCAGAGAGTGGATGTAGGGGAACCTCAGCAGATGATGGCACTGTTACTGAAAATAATCTCTATACAAAGATCAGCACTGATACTATCGCCATATGGCGACATATATTGATATATACAAGTACTGCAGAACATATAAGAGATGACAGCACTGTTATACAGTGCCTACAAATAGTATTCAACCCCCTGCAGATTTAGCTGGTTTGATAAGATGCAAATAAGTTAGAGCCTTCAAACTGCAAACGAGAGTAGGTTTTATGAACAGAAGCATAAATCTTACAAACCAAAAAGTTATGTTGCTCAGTTGAATTTTATTAAATTTTAAACATAAAAGTGTGGGTCAATTATTATACAACCCCTATGTTTAATATTTTGTGGAATAACCCTTGTTTGCAATTACAGCTAATAATCGTCTTTTATAAGACCTGATCAGGCCAGCACAGGTCTGTGGAGTTATCTTGGCCCACTCCTCCATGCAGATCTTCTCCAAGTTTTCTAGGTTCTTTGGGTGTCTCATGTGGACTTTATTCTTGAGCTCCTTCCACAAGTTTTCAATTGGGTTAAGGTCAGGAGACTGACTAGGCCACTCCAACACCTTGACTTTTTCCCTCTTGAACCAGGCCTTGGTTTTCTTGGCTGTGTGCTTTGGGTCGTTGTCTTGTTGGAAGATGAAATTACGACCCATCTTAAGATCCTTGATGGAGGAGCGGAGGTTCTTGGCCAAAATCTCCAGGTAGGCCGTGCTATCCATCTTCCCATGGATGCGGACCAGATGGCCAGGCCCCTTGGCAGAGAAACAGCCCCACAGCATGATGCTGCCACCACCATGCTTGACTGTAGGGATGGTATTCTTGGGGTCGTATGCAGTGCCATCCAGTCTCCAAACGTCACGTGTGTGGTTGGCACCAAAGATCTCGATCTTGGTCTCATCAGACCATAGAACCTTGAACCAGTCTGTCTCAGAGTCCTCCAAGTGATCATGAGCAAACTGTAGACGAGCCTTGACATGACGCTTTGAAAGTAAAGGTACCTTACGGGCTCGTCTGGAACGGAGACCATTGCGGTGGAGTACGTTACTTAAGGTATTGACTGAAACCAATGTCCCCACTGCCATGAGATCTTCCCGGAGCTCCTTCCTTGTTGTCCTTGGGTTAGCCTTGACTCTTCGGACAAGCCTGGCCTCGGCACGGGAGGACACTTTCAAAGGCTGTCCTGGCCGTGGAAGGCTAACAGTAGTTCCATAAGCCTTCCACTTACGGATGATGCTCCCAACAGTGGAGACAGGTAGGCCCAACTCCTTGGAAAGGGTTTTGTACCCCTTGCCAGCCTTGTGACCCTCCACAATCTTGTCTCTGATGGCATTGGAATGCTCCTTTGTCTTTCCCATGTTGACCATGTCTGAGTGCTGTTCACAAGTTTGGGGAGTGTCTTAACTAGTCAGAAAAGGCTGGCAAAAGAGATCTTTAATCCACACATGTGAAGCTCATTATTCTTGGTGCCTGAACTACTTCTTAATACTTTTGGGGGACCTAACAGAATTCTTGTGGTTTGAGGGGTTGAATAATAAATGACACTCTGAATTAACTTTTAACGTTTTTAAAAAAAAAAATAAAAAAAATTTGCTGCAGTGCATTTCCCACTTCCAGGCTGATCTACAGTACAAATGTCACAATGCCAAGTTAATTCCGCATGTGTCAACCAGCTAAATCTGCAGGGGGTTTAATACTACTTGTAGGCACTGTATATAGTAACTTACAGCTGATGTTCTTTCTGATTAAATTGTTCACTTTTCCATCTGGCCAAGACCAACACGACAACGTCTCCGTCCAGGACTCAGGGTCTCAGGTCTGCAGAGATCACAATAACGACACATTTGACTCCTTACATTTCAGGCCCCGTCCCCATCTATTCCCAACCTGCACAAACACCTCTTCCTGCTGATACCCCAATACTGAGCCACTGCTGCTGTATGTGTCCATTTTACTGCACCTACTGTGTGCTCTCTAAATGGTAAAACAACCCTCTAGAATATAGTAATGCAGTGTGCAAGTGCCCTAGAAAACAGTGACCACATTTTGCCCTCTATAAAGTAATGCCCTCTGTGTGCCCCTCTGACAGTCATAATAACCTGAGTTCCCCTATAACAATAAGTGGCCACTTAAGATTTAATAATGTCCTGAGTCTCCCCCCATGTATAGCTCCCCTCTACACAGCATGATGCTCTCCTATACACAGTATAATTCCTCCTCACTGTATAGTACCCCACACAGTATACTGACCCCTTAGTAGCCCCCAAACTGATGGCTCCAACACTGTATGATGGCCCCCACACTGCGCAAAGGCCCCACATTATCTCCCACACTGTATGATGGCCACCACACTGTGCAAAGACCCCACATTATCTCCCACACTGTATGATGGCCCCCACACTGTACAAAGACCCCACATTATCTCCCACACTGTATGATGGCCACCACACTGTGCAAAGACCCCACATTATCTCCCATACTGTATGATGGCCCCCACACTGTACAAAGACCCCACATTATCTCCCACACTGTATGATGGCCCCCACACTGTACAAAGACCTCACATTATTGCCCACACTGTATGATGGCCCCCACACTGTACAAAGACCCCACATTATCTCCCATACTATATGGCCCCCACACTGTGCAAGAACCCCACATTATCTCCTACACTGTATGATGGCCCCCACATTATACAAAAACCCCCACATTATCTCCCACACTGTATGATGGCCCCCACATTATACAAAAAACCCACATCTCCCACACTGTATGATGGCCCCCACACTGTGCAAAGACCCCACATTATCTCCCACACTGTAAGACCCTAACTGTAATCCCCACACTGTACAAATAGCCTACATATAGTATAACGTCCCCCCATAGGCAAAGTCTGTAGTATAATCCCCCCCATAGGCTGCGTCTGTAGTATAATGCCCCCCATGGGCAGAGTCTGTTCTATAATCCCCCCCACAGGCAGAGTCTGTACTATAATGCTGCCCCCCCTTCCCATAGGCAGAGTATGTATTATAATTACCCCCCCCCCATAGGCACAGTCTGTAGCACAATGCTCCCCCTTCCCATAGGCAGAGTCTGTAGTATAATTATCCCCCCCCCATAGGCAGAGACTGTAGTATAAAGTGCCCCTCCCTCCCTCATAGGCAGAGTCTGTAGTATAATTATCCCCCCATAGGCACAGTCTGTAGTATAATGTGCCCCCCCATCATAGGCAGAGTCTGTAGTATAATATGCCCCCCCCCCCTCATAGGCAGAGTCTGTAGTATGTTCCCCCCCAGGCAGAATCTGTAGTATAATTATCCCTCCCCCCCCATAGGCAGAGTCTGTAGTATAATGTGCTCCCCCCACCATAGGCAGAGTCTGCAGTATAATGTGCCCCCCCCCCCCCCCAATACCACCCGGGCAAAAATATGAATAAGCATGATACTCACCTCTCCTCGTTCCCTCGCTGCTCTGAGTGCCGCGCCCGACCCGCACATCTTCAGCACAGCGGGCCATGCGCCAAGTGATGACGTCACTGACGTCGAACTCAGAGGGGACTGATAGGAGAGGGATCGTCGCGCTCCCTCCCTCTCTCATCAGTGAACTTGCGGTGGCACCGGGCCCCCCCCCTCCTGCTCAAGGGCCCCATAGCAGCCATCGGGCAGTGCAGGGACATAGAGTCTCCCAGCTTTGCCCGGAATGTAACTGTATTGGCGTGCTGCGCATGACGAATGCAGCTGCACAACGTAGCTCCGGGAGGGCCCCCTCAGAGTGCGGGGCCTGGGGCCACCACCGCCCCCTCTGCCGCCCTGGTAGCTATGCTACTGCCTAGCTGACATCCTGTTGTAAGGGCTATGATCAGTGCTAGCACCGATCGTAGTTGTTTAAACCCCTAAGATGTCTCTGTGAATATCAACAGTGGCATGTAGATGCGTATTTGTGGAAGGGGTGTCGATGGTTGCCATGGTGACCCCAGGCCGAGTAATTCACTCGGACAAAGTAAAAAAAAAAATAATAACATTTGTAAAAGTATGAACAAAAATAAGGACGCAAAAATATTTTGAGACTAAGGCTGAGTTCACACGATGCGTTTTTCATGCGTTTCCGCGGCGTTTTTGCAGTTGCGTAAACGCCGCGGAAACGCATGAAAAACGCATGGTAGAAGGGCAGCAATGTTCCCCAATGGAAATCCGCATGTGCTGTGCCCATGATGCGGATTTTTCCGCAGCGTAAACGCTGCGGTCAAAAATCCGCAGCATGTCAATTAATTTTGCGGAAACGCTGCTCTTTTGCCGCCATTGACTTGCATTAGACCGCATGGAATCCGCATCACTGTATATGTTGATGCGCTTTTCATGCGGTCTAATGTGCGGATGGTACCCGGGTGTGGATGAGAGGACTCTCATCCAGACCCAGGTACCATTAAAAGAAAAAGAATAAAATAAAAAATATATATATTCTCACCTTCTGACGGCCCGCGCTGCGTCCTGCCGGCTTCCCGCGCACTTCGCGGTTGAATGAAGGACCTTCGCTGACGTCAGAGTCGTGACGGGTCACGTGACGCTGACGTCGGAAGGTCCTAAAGTCTTCACTGCCGGCAGCCGGGACCGATGAAGCAGGACACCGGGGGCCATCAGAGGGTAAAGTATAGATTTATTTTTTATTTTTTTGACATTCACACACTATATAAATCCATGCAACCGGCATGGATTTATATAGTGTGAAGTTGACAAGCACTTTCCAAGTGATGCTAAAATCGCTTGGGAAGCGCTTGTCAACCCGCATGCGGGAATGAAAGTGAAGACCGCTTCATTTCCGCATGTCCCTGGCAGGAAACCGCATGTACAATCCGCATGCGTTTTTTCCTGCCAGAGAGATGCAGAAACGCTCAGGAAAAAATCCTGAGCATTTCTGCATCGTGTGCACATACCCTAAAATTGCTGTTACTCTAAATAAAAATATAAGTAAACAAAAAAGGTGCATATACAGTGGTGTGAAAAAGAGTTTGGCCTCTTTCTGATTTCCTATTCTTTTGCATGTTTGTCACACTTAAATGTTTCAGATCACAAAACAAATTTAAATATTAGGAAAAAAAATAACAAGTAAACACAAAATGCAGTTTTTAAATGTAGGTCTTTATTATCAAGTGAAAAATAAATCCCAAACTACAGGGCCCTGTATGAAAAAGTGATTGCCTTCCCCACTTCCCTTAAAACATAAATTAACTGTGGTTTATCACATCTTTGGGAAGTTGAGTTCAATTTTCCTAGCCACACACAGGCCTGATTACTGCCACACCTGTTCTCAATCAATAAATCACTTAAATAGGACCTGCCTGACAAAGTGGAGTAGACCAAAAGATCCTAAAAAGCTAGACATCATGCTGCGATCCAAAGAAATTCAGGAACAGATGAGAAACAAAGTAATTGAGATCTATCAGTCTGGAAGAGGTTATAAAGCTATTTCTAAAGCTTTGGGACTTCAGCGAACCATAGTGAGCCATTATCCAAAAATGGCAAAAACATGGAACAGTGGTGAACCTTCCCTGGAGTGGCCGGCCGACCAAAATGACCTCAATAGTGCAGCAACGACTCATCCAAGAGGTCACAAAAGACACCACAACAACATCCAAAGAACCGCAGGCCTCACTTGCCATAGTTAAGGTCAGTGTACATGACTTCACCATAAGAAAAAGACTGGGCAAAAATGGCATGCATGGCAGCGTTCCAAGACTAAAATTACTGCTGAGCAAAAAGAACATAAAGGCTTGTCTCAGTTTTGACAGAAAACATCTTCATGATCGCCAAGACTTTTGGGAAGATGCTCTGTGGACTGATGAGACAAAATTTGAACGTTTTTGAAATTGTATGTCCCACTACATCTGGCGAAGAAGTAACACAGCATTTCAGAAAAAGAGCACCATACCAACAGTAAAATGTGGTGGTAGTGTGATGGTCAGGGGCTGTTTTGCTGTGTCAGGACTGGGAACACTTGCCGTTGTAAATCGAACCATGAATTCTGCTGTCTACTAAAAAAATCCTGAAGGAGAATGTCTGGCCATCTGTTCTTGACCACAAGCTGAAGCGCACTTGGTTTATGCAGCAGGAAAATGATCCAAAACACAGCAGCAAGTCCACCTCTGAATGGCTTGAGAAACAAAATTAAGATTTTGGAATAGCCTAGTCAAAGTCCTGACCTTAATGCGGGCAATCACTTTTTCACACAGGGCCCTGTAGGTTTGGATTTCTATTTCCTTAATAATAAAGACCTTCATTTAAAAACTGAGTTTTGTGTCATCTTTGTCTAATATTTAAATTTGTTTTATGATCTGAAACATTTAACTGTGGCAACCTTGCAAAAGAATAAGAAATCAGGAAGGAGGCAAACATTTTTTCACACCCCTGTAAATGCCATTGTCATATCCAGAACAATCTGATCTTAACATTTCCCATTATTTAACTCAAAGAGTAAACAGCATAAAACAAATAAAACATGACAAAAATATAGCTTATTTATAACACTAGACAATAAGAAAAATTAGATAAAAAAAATGATCAAAGAGCTAAAAGCAGAAAAAAATTGTATCACTTATAAAGTCCTTTCGACCTGCAAAAAAACAAACCCTCTCGCTATTGATGAAATTGTAAAAAAAAGTTATTGTGAGAGTAGGATTTATTTTATCTATTTTGACCTTATTTTGCAAATTCTCTCCTACCTTCCAAGATGGAGTTTGAGCCAATATGTGTGTTTTGTGATAAGATGTCCCTTAGGAATGTCTTTGCTTAACTTACTTAGAAAAGACATACTGTATTTTGCGGATTATAAGATGCACTGATTTATAAGACTCTCCCCAAATTTTGGGGAGGAAAATAGGAAAAAAAATGTTTTTTAATAAACCGGTGTGTATTATAATCAGCTTACCTGGGGGGGGGGGCGGAGTTGGTAGAGAGGGGTCCCGGGGTTGCCGCTGGCTAAGGCAGGATGGTAAGTTCGGAGGCAGGAGTCGGGAGATGGCTGCGGGCCCCATGCTGTCTGCCAAGTTCTGCTGGAGGTGTTTGGTGGTGCTGGGGCTCCGCCGACATTTTGTGGCAGCCGGAGCCCCGCACCTTTCATACTGTCCTAAGCGGTGGACTTCGGCAAAATGTCCGCTGAAGGCAGCGCATGCCCAGATTGAGATCTCTGTGCAGCATCTCCGGGACCCCGCTGCACCACAGCCCAATAAGATGATTTTGCTTTGTAAGACGCACCCCTATTTTCCTCCCAAATCTGGAGGAAAAAAAGTGCGTCTTATAAAGCGAAAAATACAGTAATTGAGAAACAAAACCTAAGTGAGAGACCCACCTAAACTGTTCAGCATGGTGTAGACAGAATTACCTTTAGCCAATGGGATGCATGTATGCTAATGCCAGCACATATTTAGAGATAAGCTGAGCCAATTATATTGTTACCATGTATGACTATTAAACACTTATATAAGATGATGTCATGCTGAAAAATAAAAAGAGACCTTACCTGATGCTCATTGTATCAGCGTGGCTCTACTGTGAACGTATTTGGATTTTACTATACAATTTAGAGCAGGCAAACGTCTCAGAACGTTCCATATTATGTGGCAACGGCATTATAGATATCAGAATATGGCGATGAAAAATAAAAAAATTGTGCAAAAGTAGCAAAATACAAAAAAAAAACATAATTGTGATATTGCTGTGATTGTACTGACCTCAAGAATAAAATGTTCTTATCACTTTTACCTAACAGTACACACAAACACAAACTGTTTATTTTTGTTCAATCTGCCACCCAAAAATCAAAAAAAAGCGTTATGTAGTCCAAAATGGTACCAGTAAAACCTTCAATTCATCCTGCAACAAAATAAGCCCCGACAAAGCCCTTTCAGCAGAAAAATAAGAAAAAGCATAGCTGTGACAATACAGTGATACTTTTGTGCAAAAATGTACTTTTTGTATTTATAGTGAGCAAAGATGGCATATACAGTCATGGCCAAAAGTATTGAGAATGAGACAAATAGTAATTTTTCCAAAGTTTACTGCTTCATTTTTTGTAATGGCAATTTGCATATACTCCAGAATGTCAAAGAGTGATCAGCTTAACAGCAATTACTGTACTTGCTAAGTCAATATTTTCCCAGAAAATGAACTTTAACCCCCAAAACACATTTCAATATCATTGCAGTCCTGCCTTAAAGGGAGCAGCTAACATCGTTTTAGTGATTGATCAATTAACACAGGTGTGGGTGTTGATGAGGACAGGGCTGGCGATCAGTCAGTCATGATTAAGTAAGAATGACATCACTGGACACTTTAAAAGGAGGCTGGGTCTTGGTATCATTGTTTCTCTTCAGTTAACCATGGTTATCTCTAAAGAAACACGTGCAGCCATCATTGCACTGCACAAAAATGGCCTAACAGGGAAGAGTATCGCAGCTACAAAGACTGCACCTCAGTCAACAATCTATCGCATCATCAAGAACTTCAAGGAGAGAGCTTCCATTGTTGTCAAAAAGGCTCCAGGGCGCCCAAGAAAGACCAGCAAGCGCCAGGACCGTATCTTAAAACTGTTTCAGCTGCGGGATCGGACTACCAGCAGTGCCGAGCTTGCTCAGGAATGGCAGCAGGCTGGTGTGAGTGCTTCTGCACGCACTGTGAGGCGGAGACTCTTTGAGCAAGGGCTGGTTTCAAGGAGGGCAGCAAAGAAGCCACTTCTCTCCAGAAAAAACATCAGGGACCGACTGATATTCTGCAAATGGTACAGGGAGTGGACTGCTGAGGACTGGGGCAAAGTCATTTTCTCTGATGAATCCCCTTTTCGATTGTTTGGGGCATCTGGAAAACAGCTTATTCGGAGAAGAAGAGGTGAGCGTTACCACCAGTCTTGTCTCATGCCAACTGTAAAGCATCCTGAAACCATTCATGTGTGGGGTTGCTTCTCAGCCAAGGGAATCGGCTCACTCACAGTCTTGCCTAAAAACACAGCCATGAATAAAGAATGGTACCAGAATGTCCTCCAAGAGCAACTTCTCCCAACCGTCCAAGAACAGTTTGGCGCCCAACAATGCCTTTTCCAGCATGATGGAGCACCTTGCCATAAAGCAAAGGTGATAACTAAATGGCTCATGGAACAAAACATAGAGATTTTGGGTCCATGGCCTGGAAACTCCCCAGATCTTAATCCCATTGAGAACTTGTGGTCAATCATCAAGAGACGGGTGGACAAACAAAAACCAACAAATTCTGGCAAAATGCAAGCATTGATTATGCAAGAATGGACTGCTATCAGTCAGGATTTGGTACAAAAGTTGATTGAGAGCATGCCAGGGAGAATTACAGAGGTCTTGAAGAAGAAGGGGCAACACTGCAAATTTTGACTTGCTGCATTAACTTATTCTAACTGTCAATATAACCTATTGGTACTCATAATATGATTGCAATTATATTTCTGTATGTGATATAAACATCAGACAAACACTAATAAAAACCAGAGGCCAGCAGATCATGTGAAAATATAATTTTGGTGTCATTCTCAAAACTTTTGGCCATGACTGTACTGTATAACCCTTGCGTAACTGTAATCATACTGTCCTGAAAAATAAAGTTGTCTTATCACTTTTACCTCTTGTTAAACAGTGTGGAGTGGTATAAAAATATTAAAAACAATTCCTGAATTGCTATTTATTTGTTCATTCTGTTTCCCAAAAATCTCTATAAAAAGCGATAAAAAAAAAAATGTTATGTACCCCCAAATCCGCAAAAAATGAGCACCTACTCAGATCTGACAATAGAATAATAGAAGTTTTGCACATTTCTAGTAGCTCAAAGATTCTGAAAAAGCAACATGGCTCCAATAAACAACCCAGCAAAATCCACGCTCCCAAATCCAAATGGCCACAGCCCTTCTGAATCCTGGAGTGTGCCAAACCAAAGTTAACTTCAACACATATGGCATTGGTGTAGAGCAGAGCTGGGCAAAGTGCGGGCCGGGCTAGAATAGCTTATTGACTGAGACAGCCATAGGGCTGAAACAGTTGCCCATGGGCCGCACTGTGCCCTCGCTACCCATTTCCCGCTGCCACCGCTATCAGCATCTTCAGAATGCAGACAGCGGTGAATACATTGGTGGAGGAGGGGCCATCGGCTCCTTCCACCAATCAGCGTGTTAACTGAGCCAGCTGACGCGATGACATCATTCTATCTTGTCAGCTGTGTGGAGAGTCAGTGCTTTGGAGAGCAGAACTGACCGCCGGGGGAACGAGAGCTAGGTGAGCATGTGTCTGCCATGTTTTCATGTATATAGGAGGCTATTTGGGGGGCTCATACTGTATATAAAAATCTATGTGGGGGCTCATGCTGTATATAGAAGGCTATGTGGGGGCTCATATTATATATAGAACAGCTATATGGGGTCTCCTGTATATAGAAAGCTATGTGGTGACTCATTGTATATAGAAAGCTATGTAGGAGCTCATACTGTATTTAGGGGGCAATGTGAGTGCTCATATTGTATATAGAGAAGCGATGTAGGGGCTCATACTGTATATGGGAGAAGTAAGGAGAGAGTGTGCAGCAACAAATCTGGGGGAGGTAATTAAAAACAATTAATTTATTGGAACAATGTAATTAAAAACACAAAAAGAAAAAAAGCAAGAAGCTATTCCCGGGAATATACCCTACCTTACACGTTTCAAACTGTCATGTTAATAATCATAGTATGCCATACTATAGTATGATTAAGAACATGATAGTCCGAAACGTGTAAGGTTGGGCATATTCCCAGGAATGGCTTCTTGCTTTTTTTCTTTTTGCTTTTTTAATGACATTTTCCAATAAATTGTTTTTATTTAACTTCCTTGGATTTGGTGCTGAACACTCTCTCCTTACTTGCTCCATTCTGCTGTCGACAAAGCCGTTTCTCCTTGCACTGCCAGAGGGCCACTTTTGGTGAGCAGGAAAAACCTTTTTTCTTTTTTATTAGTGTTGAGCGAGTATGTTCTGTCCGAGTATGCTCGGGCCGAGCTCCGAGTATTTATAACTGCTCGGTGATAAGGTTAAATGGCTCCCGTGTGCATGATTTGCAACTGTTTGACAGTTTTATTACATGTGAGGAATGTGTAAGAAATAGACATTCCTCACATGTAATAAAACTGTCAAACAGTTGCAAATCATGCACACGGGAGTGATTCAACCATATCACCGAGCAGCTATAAATGCTCGGAGCTCGGCCCGAGCATACTCGGCGAAAAGGTTAATAGAACATACTCGCGCAACACTATTTTTTATATATGGGTGGCTATGTGGGGGCTCATACTTTATTTAGAAGGTGTGAAGAATGGCAGCAGAGAGATCCCACTGCTGCCACCACTTGTGACGAATTCACACCTTGCCACCCGCCTGATGTCACAATTACATCAGACGGATCACGTGATACGGATCTGCCCTTTGAACTAACGTGACGTTCCACACCCTCTTGGGGACACGTAAGGTCAGATTGGTACAGTTCTACACAGACACTCCCTGTCCAAACGGGTACAGGAAGGCATCGGGAGTGAGAAGAGGTGGCCCACTCAGCACCACACTCGCTCACACCTCTGACAGGCTGAGAGGTCCCTTCACTAGCTTCAGTGAAGCAGAACCTTGTCGACGTGGTAGAGCTGCCACCAGTTTCTATTAGATGTAAGTCCCCAGTCCGTTAATAGGGGATTAGATCGGGCCGGAAACCCGCCCCGGTAGCATGAGGATTAAGCCAAACAATGGGCGTGTGGGTTCGTGGATCGAGAAAAAAGAGCAGCCCAAGATTAAATTGTATATTTAATCACCATAAGGGCACACTAGACATTAAACTATATACATAAGGGTTATACATACATGTGTTAGAGATTCAAACACAATAGTAGTGGTACAAAATATATAAAGCAGTTATTAAGAGTCAATCAGACAAAAGACCTGGCGTGCGGGTGAGGGGCTGCCACATAGGAGGCTTGTGGGGCCCTCTCTCTCTTTGTTGCAGGACTTCTATACGACGTCACGACCTCCCAGGGAAAAAGACAATGATATAGCTGCTGCTGGTGCTCTTAATCCCTCTGGGTCACTCCCCTTCCTGCCTCCTGGCTGAACCTAAATCTCCACCACTGGCCTCTCTCGCTAAAAACTCCAAAAACTAAAATGGGCTATACCTCCTTAATGGACGGCCCTAGGGAGCCGGTTCTGGTGTCATCGGATCCAGCCAGGCCCCTGCTACATGTGGATACCAAGCACAGGTCCTAGGGGCCATGTATATCCCTTTCCCTATGGACTGTGCTGAAAGCCAGGGTGACATTCCCCATTCTCTTGGGATACCGAAAATCTAGGTTATGAATAACTGGGACATATAGTACTCCCATAACTCTGTGTTAAATTATAATTGTCTGACACAAAGGACTGTATGGCTTGGGGTCCACAGGGGGTCTTCCTGTGCAGCTCACAGCTGCTGTGATGTATTTGTCACTCACTGTGTCTCTCAGCCTTCTCCCTTCTTCTTGCTACAGAAGTGTCCAATTACATTCTACATTGAAGATCTCTATAAACCCCACCAAACAGGGCAAAATGATTTATGTCTTGAATATTCTTCACAGGCGGCTATGTGGGGGATCATACTGTATATAGATGGACAATGAGGGGGCTCACACTGCATACATGGGGCTGTGTGGGGGCTCATACTGTATATACTGGACTATGGGGGCTCATACTGTATGTAGGGTGCTGTGTATAGGCTCATACCATATGTTGGAGGTGTCGGCATACTTAATTCTGCTCAATATTAAGTGATACTATTAATATAAAATAATAATAATATTGAGCAGAATCAATTTCAGCCTATTGGTTTGCCCTTCCACAACACTCACGGTCTCTCATGTGGCCCTTCGGGAATATTAATTGCCCACACCTGCAATAGAGAGTGGAACGCATTTAAAGGGGTTCTCCAGGTCTAATCAGTTATCTGCTGGAAAGATCATCAATATGACATTGGTGTGTGTCTGAAATTCGGCACACCCACCAATCAGGTAAAAAGTCGCTTTGGCAGCGACTGCAACTGAGCAATGTACAAGCAGAACACAACAGCCCAATACATTGCTTAGTGGCTACAGATGAGTTCTGCACTTTACCTTCCACTGATGTGAATGTACTACAGTACACAACAGAGGCCACCAAGCAATGTACAGAGCTGCTTTATTCAGCCTGTACGATGTTTAGTTCCGTCCACTGCCAGAGCAGTTTTCAGCTAATCAGTGGGTGTGCAGGGTGTGAGACCCACACCAATCTCATATTGATGAACTAGACAGCAAATTAATGAATTTTGCCAAACCACAAACTGGGCACTATGTATAGGGCAATAAATTGGCATATTTGCAATTTTCACTCTGCAACAGTCAAGGCACACTAATTTCAGGAAAATGCCAATGTGGTCAAAATAGTCACTACACCCATAAATTAATTCCCCAATTGTAATTTGCAAAATGAAGCAATTTTGGGAATTTCTACTGTTTTGGCACTTTAGGGTCTCTGCAAATGGTGCCCACAAACTACTCCAAGAAACTCTGAACCCCAAAAGCCAAATTGTGCTCCTTCTCTTATTATCCCTGCTATGTGCCCAAACAGTAGTGTATGGCCAGAGAAATAATATAATCATTTACCTGGTACTGTTTTTTTTCTTTTTAGCCCTGGTGAAGATGAAATATTTGGAGCTAAATCTACTTATTGTAAAAAATGTAATTTGTTTTACTTTCGCACAGCCCAATGGTAAAGAATTTAGCATTATAAAATTCTGTTAAATATTTGTGGGTTCAAAATGCTCACCAGATGAATTTCTTGCTGAAAAGTGTAGTTTTTGAAATGGGGTCATTTGGGGGAGGTTTTATGCTGTTCTGGCACCTTATCAGCTTTACAAGTGGCGCATGCAAATGATCCCAAACAAATTTGCACTCCAAAAGTCAAATAACAGTTATAACACTCTGAGCCCAGCCATGTGTCCAAACAGTAGTTTTTAACCACATATAACGTATTGCCATATTCAGAAATTCCTTTACAAGTTATGGCATCTATTTTCTATTATTAAACCCTGAAAAACTGAAAAGTTTGGAGCTAAAGCATCATTTTAGTTGGAAAAAAGTGATTTTTTATTTATGCGTCCCAATGTTATGAGGAAAAAAAGGCAACACTCCAAGATTCAAATAAAAAGAAAAAGTTGTGCCTTTATTAAGCCAAGCGGTTATAGCGTCCCAATGCTATAAACTTTTGAGAAGCACCTGTGGGTCCTAAAAGGTCAGTATACTCATAGATGAATTCCTTTTAGAGGTGTAGTTTTCCAAATGTGGACACTTGTGGAGGGTTTCTACTGTTTTGATGCAAATGCGATATGGTGTTCACAATCATTTCCAGTCAAAATTGTGCTCCAAAATTCAATAGTGCACCTTTCCTTCTATTCCATGCCGTGTGCCCAAACAGTAGGTTCCGACCACATGTCAGGTATCCGCGCGTTCAGTAGATATACCTTGAAAAAAATTTGGTGCATACTTCAAAACTGTTGTCAGGAAAAAAAATTAACCCTTCAGGTGTTACACAGGAATTAATGCAAAGTAGAATGAAGAAAAAAAATTAATTTTTCCTTTAAAATCTTGCTTTAGCCCCAATTTTTCACAATTTGTGACCCAGTTTCTTCTGAGTGTGATGATAACCCCACGTGGTCAGAAACCTCTATTTAGACAAACGGCAGGGCTCGGAAGGGAAGGAGCACTATTTGATTTTGGAACACAAAATTGGCTGAAATAGATTACGAGTGCCATGTTGCATTTGCAGGGCCCCCCAGGTTCATACATAGCAGACCCCCCCACACAAGTGACCCCATTTTGGAAACTACACCCCTCAAGGATTTAATCCAGAGGTGTAGCAAGCATTTTGAACTGACAGGTACTACAGAGAATTTTATAACATTATAGGTCGTCATATTGATAATGCTCATTTTTTTAACCTAAATGTTGCTTTAGCCCCACATTTTCACTTTTGCAATAGGAAACATGAAAAAGTGGACCCCACAGTTTGTTACCCACTTCTGAGCACGATGACACCCCACATGTAGTCAAAAAGTTCTGTTTTGGACAATACTTGCATTTGGTATTTGAAATGTAAATTTGACTGGAATAGATTCTCATTTGCAGAACCCCTGAGGTACAAAAGCAGCAGAAACCCCCAGAAATGATCCCATTTTGGAAACTAGACTCATCAAGGAATTCTTCTAGCAGTGTGCTGTGCTTGTTGAACCCATAGATGCATCACAGAACTTTTTAAAATGTGGATGTGAAAACGACAATTACGTATTTCCGCTAAAATATTGTTTTAGCCCCAAATTTGTAATTTTCACAATGGATAATCGGAGAAAATACACCCCATAATTTGTTATGCAATTTCTCATGAAAGCGATGATACCCAATATGTGGTCAAAAACTGCTGTTTGGGCACGTCAGGGCTCAGAAAGGAAGGAGTGCTATTTGTCTGCAATAGATTGTGAATGCCATGTTGCATTTGCAGTGCCCCTACTTTTACAGATTAAAAACAAAATTTTACAAAAATGAATTTGTCTTTGCATCACCATTTTCTGAGGGATGTAAGTTTTCTTTATTTTTTTGCTAAATGAGCCATATTAGGGCTTGTTTAAGGTTATGTGCGCATGTTTAGGATTTGAAGCAGAAATTTCTGCAGCTCATTGGCAGGAAAAAACGCTGCGGAAAAAATGCACGTTTTTGCCGCGTTTTTTGAAGCATTTTTGTACATCAACGACTGCTTTTTGGAGCTAAATAAAGTTATTTGATGTGACGTTGCTTTAACCCTTGGATTACCGTCAGAACTGGGATGATTATATTGGTTAATTTAAATGGTTAAAGAATGTGTCTTGTATTTCAAATAAAGTGTTTACTCTGTGTCTGTGTTTATCTAACTCTTGTATTACGTTTGGTGATAAAAGGGTCTGATTGACACCTTGTCATCACCAAACAAAAGAGCTAGGTATTAGCTAATCCCGTTCACCCAATCTTCATTAGCATTCCTATTCATGTAATTTCTGGGGCAGCTGAGAGCTGCTATTTTTAGCCTAGGAAGGTGCCATTAGGCAAACATGGTCCCTGGCTATTATTAACAGCTCACAGCTGTTTCATTAGCCGCTACGTCCCCCCGTTCAGCACTCAGCAGCGCTTTGGACGCAGCGTATTTTTGCTGCTTCCAAAACAGTGTTCTAATGCCGCACTTTTGTTGTCGGTACATGTGAATCCACCGCATATAATGACATTTCAATCGGTCAAAATCTCCAGCGGAGATTAGCGTGTCCGCTACAGAAATTGACATGCTGCGGGTGAGTTTGGGTACGTGGCCATGATCAGGAGCCGCTGCAGGTTTGACGCTGCGTGTTTATACAGGGTCAAACCCGCAGCGTCCAGATGTTACAGCATAGTGGATGGGATCTCTAGAAATCCCATATCCACTATGCGTGCATCTGAGGCTGTGGTTCACCCGTGGACACTGACATGCGGTGCGTCTTTCACGACTGCAGCATGTCAAATTCTCTTGCGGAGTCACTAGTCTCCGCAACATAAATTTGACCACTAGAATGTATTTAATGCGATAAATCCGCATGGTTCTGTGAACACATGCGGATTTACCTGCGTTCAATAGTATTGTCACGACACAGCTGTCGGATGACCAGGGACACATACCCTGTCCCTAACACTAGGGGGCGCCCTAATTTCCCCTTCATTTCTAAACTCTTGGAGCGCCTGGTCTACTCCCACTTTACCTGTTACCTCTCCATTCACTCTCTTCTAGACCCATCACAGTCCGGCTTCTGTCCCCTACATTCAACAGAAACTGCACTCATTAAAGGGACCAATGACCTTCTCACAGCAAAACGTAACGGTGACTACTCTCACCTCATTCTTCTTGACCTCTCTGCAGCTTTCGACACCGTTGACCACCACCTCCTACTCTCTATGCACCACTCAATCGGCATAAAGGACACTGCACTCTCCTGGTTCTCCTCTTACACTGAAAGAGCGGTCTGTAAGGTATCATTCACTGGCTCCATTTCTTCTCCTCTTCCTCTCACAATTGGGGTTCCTCAGAGTTCACTCCTTGGCCCTCTTCTCTTCTCTCTACATGGCCCCAATTGGACAGACCATCAGCAAATTTGGCTTTCAGTACCATCTTTATGCTGATGACACACAACTATACACGTCATCCCCTGACCTTACCCCCACTGTACTACAGAACACCAGTGACAGTCTGACCGCAGTTTCCAACGCCATGTCCAATCTCTATCTGAGACTTAACCTTTCCAAAACTGAACTACTGCTCCCGCCGTCTACTCATCTCCCTAAATGCGACATCTCCCTCTCCGTGTGTGGCACTACAATAACGCCGAGACAGCAGGCGCGCTGTCTGGGCGTTGTGTTTGACACCAATCTTTCCTTCACCTTCCATATACAATCTAATGCTCTCTCTTGTCGCTTGCACCTGAAGAACATCTCAAGAATCTGCCCTTTCTCACCTTGGAAACAACAAAAACCCTCACTGTTGCTTTGATCCACTTCCACCTTGACTACTGTAACTCTCTATTAATTGGCCTCCCCCTCACTCGACTTTCCCCTCTCCAGTCCATCCTTAATGTTGCAGCCAGGGTCATCTATCTGGCTAATCGTTGCTCGATTGCTTCCGTTCTATGCCAGTCATTGCACTGGCTGCCCTTACATTATAGGATCCAATTTAAATTGCTTATTCTCACCCAAAAAGCAGTATCGCTCTAAATCTCCTCCCTCATTTCTCTTTATCAGCCTACCCGTTCTCTACGCTCCGCAAGCGACTTTTCGACTAACATCTGCACTAACCCGTACCTCCCACTCCCGGCTCCAAGACTTCTCCCGAGCTGCACCTATTCTTTGGAATGCTTTACCCCAAGAAATTAGGACGAACCACAACTTAGAGTTTTAGGCGCTCCCTAAAAACACACCTGTTTAGGGTGGCCTATCAGGTTCCCTAATCAAAGTCATTTTAAATATTTATAGCCAATTAATTATTTTTCCAAAGATAAGTCACCACCAAACTCGACCGCACCCAAAAGCTCTACAAATACTGGCTGGTGACTAGCTAATGCAGCCTTTATCTATCCCTCATCCCCTCAAGATGGCTGGACCATCATTGTAAATAAGCCCCTGTACTTTGTGTCACCCCCACCTCATTGCGGATTGTAACCTCTTACGAGCAGGGTCGTCATTATTTTTGCTTTAATTATTGTTTTATCTTTAGCTATGTTACTTATGACTGTTGTATATGAAGCTCTGAATTGTAAAGCACTGCGGAAAATGTTGGCACTATATAAAGAAACATTATTATTCCCCTGGATACCTCTGAAGGTGAGGATGCCGGGGCCTCCACCCTCGCCCTAAATACTGAGTAAGCCCTACATCTGTTCACTCTCCCCACCCAGATAAGGGGGGGGGGCGCTACTGTGCACCGTAGTACACCAACCCGCCAAACAGGGTTTCAGGTTTTCCACAGGGACGACACCGGGAAGACCACACAATATCTCGCCGCTACCGTCACTTTGTCAGGTTTTCATCAGGGATTCGCGAGCACACAATCCCGACTACTCACTACGTAGGTATCGGCAAGCGACCAGTGAGCATATGGCGTCACACCTCCGGATTCCAACGCATGGAATATATGTATACGCCCCCGTACGGTCACTGTTAGCTTCACGATAGCCCAATTATTAATAATATTCGCTGCCACCACCGGCCGAGTTTGAAATATAATATGTTACGCTCACGCCCGGACTGACTGGCGTGAGCGTGATTAGTGATCCCACTGTACCATGAGCCGAGGAGTGCCTGGAGGGGCGTAACTAAGTATCAGCCCGATCCGACCAAGGTCGCACGGCGGCTCAGTCGACTCCGTGAACCAAGGAGGAACCGAGCAGAGGGACCAGGAGCTACACCAGGTCAGACCCCGGTCACAGCTGTTGACCCACACCGGGGAATGCAGGGACAGGCAGGTTAGACTGGCATACAGACAGGTGGGTATTGGCAGGCAGGGCTGGTATTCAGACAGGTGGGTACTGGTAAGCACGGCTGGTATGCAGACAGGTGGGTACTGGCAAGCACGGCTGTTATGCAGACAGGTGAGTACTGACAAGCACGGCTGGTATGCGGACAGGTGGGTACTGGCAAGCACAGCTGGAGTGCAGACGGAGATACTGGCAAGCACGGCTGGAGTGCAAACAGGTACGTACTAGCAGGTTGGAGCGCAGGCTGGATAGGGTCCAGTACAGACTGGGAGACAGGAACAGAGCTGCAGATGCGGTAGACAAGCAGAGTAAAGCGAAACTGCCGGAGCGGAGGACAAGGCAGAGCAGAGCGGAACCGCAGGTGCGGTGGACAAGGCAGAGCAGAGCGAAACTGCCAGAGCGGTGAGCAAGCAGAGCAGAGCGAAACCGCCGGAGCAGTGGACAAGGCAGAGCAGACAGGAACCGCCGGAGCGGTGGACAAGGCAGAGCAGAGCGAAACCGCAGGTGCGGTGGGCAAGGCAGAGCAGAGAGGAACCGCCGGAGCGGTGGGCAAGGCAGAGCAGAGAGGAACCGCCGGAGCGGTGGACAAGGCAGAGCAGAGCGAAACCGCAGGTGCGGTGGACAAGGCAGAGCAGAGAGGAACCACCGGAGCGGTGGGCAAGGCAGAGCAGAGAGAAACCGCTGGCGCGGCGAGCAAGCAGAGCAGAACAAAACCGCAGGTGCGGTGGACAAGGCAGAGCAGAGCGAAACCGCCGGAGCGGTGGACAAGGCAGGGCAGAGAGGAACCGCCGGAGTGGTGGACAAGGCTGAGCAGAGTGAAACCGCAGGTGCGGTGGACAAGGCAGAGCAGAGAGGAACCACCGCAGCGGTTGACGGTGCAGGCAGAGAGGACAGGACTCTGTTCACATGGAACAGATAGGAAAATACAGGAAGATGGCTAGAACACAAGAGGTAGATACAGAGGAAGGGAAAAGGGACAAGCAGAACCAGATACACACAAGGTACTTACAATGAAGTAGCTAGTGGACACAAAACTCACAAACAGAAGTACAGAGACAACGAGTTGGAGTTAGGTGCAGGTTCAGACACTGCAGGAAAAGGGAGGGTACGGACATAGAGACAAACAGGTAACAGGCTAGGAGACAGTTCAGACAGGAACTGATACTGCAACGAGATACAGGAACGAGCCTGGGTATACAGCCCCCAGGGTGGCGGAAATGGACTAGAAGTCACAGATAACAGGCCTGGGTATACAGCCCCCAGGGTGGCAGAAACCGACTAGAAGTCAGAGATAACAGGCCTGGGTATGCAGCCCCCAGGGTGGCAGAAACAGAAAAGATACAGGACAAGACCTGGCAACTCACAGGCAAAGAGCACACTGATAGGGGGTTTAAATATCCAGTGACTCACAGCAATAGGCTGGAGACGCATTAGGGGTGCGCCCACAGCAGCTATAAGAATCAGGAAGTAACTGGGCCGCCGCCCTAAGCAGTTAAACAAGAGACATGCACACAGCATGAACTGGAGCAAGGTTTGCAGGCTGGACTGATGGGTAAGATTGCGGTCTTGAATGGGGGGAGGGGGTGCACTATGCAAGCAAGCCGCCAGGGATGTTACATAACACAGGCCTGGCCGGACGCCTGCGTTCTGGTAGCGTATGGCTTCCGGAGAGGGAACGATTACAGAGCAAAAGAAACAGAACTATTAAATTTTATATTTAATCCAAAAAGGAAGCAGTGTTTATGAAAAATATAGAAAATTTTGCAAAGGAGACAATACAATACATATGCAGTTACGCAAAATAATAAGAATTAAAGAAGAAACTTACTATACGATCGCAGAGACGATTCAATATAGGGAGCTCTCCTATGACCGTTCAGCGGAACGTGACCCCTTGCTTATGATACATATACTCCCTGCAATGAGTATGGATCAATCTTCAGTTGGCTCTTTTATGCTGAGGGGGGACACAGGCCCACAAACCCCTGTGATGACATCATGTGGGCTCGGGCTCCACCCTTCATGTTTTTATTAAAACATCTAACTCCGCGATAACTTATCCCTGGTTGATCCCAGAAGCGCAAAAGTGATACCATATTTTCTATTATGATTTTACCTTCATTTAGAGACCACACATGGCGTAGTTGCAATCTGCTATTTTGTTACTTTTGCGCCACAGCCCCCCGGAGGGGCTTACGGCTATGAAAAAATAAGCATCTTGTTCCTTGGCTGAACCTGCCACTAAAAATATAGGTCCCATTATTAGTATGGAACTTCCAATATTCCATATTTCGTATCTGTGCCCAAAAGTCTGGAGACTTTAGTTAGACCCCTTTGATGTCCTGGGAACTTGTGGCTGGGAACTGTTATAATTATTGTAAGTGCGTTTGATCTTAACGAGCTGCGTCCTCCTCTCTGTGTCAGAGGAAAACAGTCGCCTGCTAAATGGGTCTATAGCACCTCTCTTTGTGCCAGCATCTGCTGTGGGTGTTAATTTGCATAGAGACATATGCTGGGCTGTCAGCTCTCCTCTTGTGACAAATGGTGGATAAGGGAGGGGTGAGAGGCAAGAGGGGTTTGGGAAAAATTGTTAATATTTTCTTAATATCTCTCTGACACAGGGGTAAACAGAAAACTCCAGGCACAAGAAATATTCACTCACATATAAGAGAGGAAGGCACCGGCGTGTGAAAGTAGGGGAATAAACCAAAAATGGAAGATAAGGAATTTCCACACATACAAACCAGACAACAGTCACAAATAATTCCTCCAACTCTCCTCATAAGAACGCCTCTCCCTCCATTAGCCATGCAGCAAAAGCTAGCTCTGACAAGGATTAGTATCAGAACACAGATTATAAAGGGAAAAGGAGTGGCTAACCGAGCTCAGCTGTGAGCACAGGGAATTCCAAGATGGCCGTTTAACACCTATTCTGCCGGAAGAAATATACACATTTAAAATGACGGAGAAGTGCTTCTTCTCGGAGCTGGAGTAAGAGCCATCCGACGCTGAGGTGTTCTGGCTCCAAACTGTTGCGGTAACCCCGTGACAGTACCCTTTCTTCTACAAGGGACCTCCAGAACCTCAGACCAGGCCTATCGGGGTGAGCCGCATGAAAAGCCGAAACCAGTCTGGCCGCATGAACCTCAGATGCTGGTACCCACATCCTCTCCTCAGGACCATACCCCCTCCAATGTACCAGATACTGAAGAGACCGATGAACAAGACGAGAATCCAAGATCTTCGCAATCTGAAACTCCAAATTACTGTTGACAATAACAGGTGATGGAGGTAGAGGTGATGGTACAGAGGATGCAATGTACTGTTTGAGGAGAGAACGATGAAAAACATGGATCCTAAAGGTAGGTGGTAGAGCAAGGCGAAACGCTACAGGATTGACGACGGCTATGATTTTATAAGGACTGATAAACTTGAGACCCAGTTTCCATGATGGAACTTTCAACTTAATGTTCCTAGAGGACAGCCACACCAAGTCACCCACACACAGGTCTGGACCACCAAACGTCTCCGATCAGCCACACTCTTATACTTGGATCCCATCTTCCTCAAATTATTAGTAATCCCCTGCCAAATGGTAAAAATAGAAGATGAAAATCGTTCCTCCTCCGGTAATCCAGAAGGGCGATTACCAATAAAAGAACTAAACTGAGGATGGAACCCATATGCCCCGAAAAACGGGGACTTACCAGTCAAAACCTGACAACGATTATTTACAGCGAATTCGGCTAACCGCAAATAAGTAACCCAGTCCTGACTGTCAAATACAAAACACCTGAGATACGTCTCCAGATTCTGGTTAACCCACTCCGTCTAACCATTAGACTGCGGATGAAACACAGAAGAAAATGATAAATGGATCCCCAAACGGGTGCAAAATTCCCTCCAAAACTTGGAGACAAACTACACCCCACGATCAGAAACCATGTCGATCGAGATCTCATGTAATCTAATTATCTCCCTGATGAAAACTTGAGCCAAGGATTTGGCATTCGGTAAAGCTGGTAATGCGACAAAATGAGACATTTTACTGAATCTATCAACCACTACAAGGATTACAGTATTCCCCGCCGAAACGGGAAGATTTGTGATAAAAATCGACCGATAAGTGAGTCCAAGGTTTACTGGGAATCTCCAAGGAGAGCCCCCAACGGACGAGTATGAGGGGTTTTAGAACACGCACAGACACTGCAGGCGGCTACATACTCTCGGACATCCTTATGAGCACCTGGCCACCAAAAACGCAGAGTAAGCAGATCCGCAGTGGCTTTATTACCAGGATGTCCGGCCAACACTGAATCGTGATGTTCGCTGAGAACTCTAATACGGAGATTTACAGGAACAAACAGTTTACCAAGTGGACAGGCAGCAGGGGCGTCCCCCTGAGCGTCAACAACCTCTCTTTCCAGATCGGAGCATATAGACGCGATAACCACCCTCTTTTGAAGAATAGGTACCAATTCACACTTATCTCCTACACCAGGAAAGCAACGGGATAAGGCATCTGCCTTAATGTTTTTGTTCCCCGGCCTATATGTGATAAAAAATAGGCCACTCCTCAAAAGCCCATTTGATAGCTAAGAGTTCCCTGTTACCAATATCATAATTTCTCTCGGCAGGTGACAGTTTTTTAGAGAAATAAGCACATGGTTGCCATTTACCAGGAGACGCCCCTGCGATAACACAGCCCCCACTCCCACCTCAGACGCATCGACCTCAACGATAAAAGGCTGAGAGACGTCAGGCTGTATAAGAATCGACGCAGTAGAAAAACACTTTTTCAACGTATCAAATGCCTCCCTGGCAGGACTGGACCACCTGGAGAAGTCCGTCTCCTTCCTGGTCATATCTGTAAGCGGTTTGGCTACTACCGAAAAATTCTTTATAAACTTGCGGTAGTAGTTGGCGAAACCTAAAAACCTTTGTAACACCTTCAAATTCTCCGGATGATCCCAATCCAATACCGCCTGGACTTTCGCTGGATCCATGCGAAAACTGGTGGAAGACAACACGTATCCTAGGAATGGGATCTCCTCAACTGAGAACATACACTTCTCGGGTTTGAAATAAAATTTATTGTCTCGAAGAATATGTAATACCTGCCTGACGTGTACCTGGTGTGACTTAAAGTCAGGAAAATAAATTAGTATGTCATCCAGGTAAATCACCACAAACTAGCCTATCAGATGGCTAAAGATGTCATTTATAAAGTGTTGAAAGATGGCGGGCGCGTTCATCAACCCAAAAGGTATGACAAGATTCTCATACTGTCCTTCAGGCGTATTAAATGCGGTCTTCCACTCATCTTCCTCTTTGATGCATATGAGATTATACGCCCCTCTGAGGTCCATCTTAGAGAACCATTTAGCCCCGACAATTTGGCTAAAGAGGTCTGGAATGAGGGGAAGAGGATACGGATCACGGACAGTGATCGCATTCCGCTTACGGAAATCCAGGACGGGCGTAACCCCCCATCTTTCTTTTTACCAAAGAAAAGCCCAGCAGCAACATGAGAAGAGGATGGTCTGATATGACCCTTAGCCAGGCTTTCCGTGATGTAATCCCTCATGGCCTGTCTCTCCGGACCAGATATATTATAGAGTCTGCTCTTGGGCAGCTTGGCCCCAGGCATGAGATTTATGGCGCAATCATAAGGACGATGGGGAGGAAGTTCTTGGAACTCCAGCTCCGGGAAAACATCCCCAAAATCCGACAGGTAACTAGGCGTAGACCGGGTATCCACCCTAGCCAACTGGGTACCCAAGCAATGTCCTTGGCAATACCCACTCCATTTTACTACCTCTTGAGTCTGCCAATCTACCACTGGATTGTGCAGAGCGAGCCAAGGGAGACCCAATACCACAGGTGAGGGCAGACCCTCTAGCACATAAGTCTAACACCTCAGTGTGTATGGCCCCCCACCTGAAGTCGCAAGTCACGGATGGCGTGAGTAAAGTGTCCCTGTCTCAAGGGGGTGGCTATTATGGGTATAGGTCTGGACAGGGTACATGGGCTGAGGCCTTGGGCCTGGCCGAACCTGGAGTCAATCAAATTAAACCCTGCCCCACTGTCCAGAAAGGCCGACACCTCCACCTTAACTCCCCCCACATGAACTACGGCTGGCAGGAAAAACTGTCTCCTACCTACAGAGGTGATAAGTACACACGGGTTTCTAACCTCCCCACAGCCCGGGCCATCTAGCTTTCCGGCGGTTGCTTACTATGAGGATGGGAAGGACACATACCCAAGAAATGGCCTTTTTTCACAAAAGAAACACACTCCGCCCTGACGCCGGACTACCGGCAATTTCCCGGAGGAAGATGTCGCACCCACTGGCATGGGTTCCTCAGGTGAATTAGAATATCATCAAAAAGTTAATTTATTTCAGTTCTTCAATACAAAAAGTGAAACTCGTATATTATATAGTCATTACAAACAGAGTGATCTATTTCAAGTGTTTATTAATGTTGATGATTATGGCTTACAGCCAATGAAAACACAAAAGTCATTATCTCAGTAAATTAGAATACTTTATAACAACAGCTTGAAAAATGCTTTTAAAATCTGAAATGTTGGCCTACTGAAATGTATGTTCAGTAAATGCAGTCAATACTGGGCCGGGGCTCCTTTTGCATCAATTACTGCATCAATGCGGCGTGGCATGGAGGTGATCAGCCTGTGGCACTGCTGAGGTGTTATCGAAGCCCAGATTGCTTTGATAGCAGCCTTCAGCTGCTCTGCATTGTTGGGTCTGGTGTTTCTAATCTTCCTCTTGACAATACCCCATAGATTCTCTATAGGGTTAAGATCTGGCGAGTTTGCTGGCCAATCAAGCACAGTGATACTGTTGTTTTTAAACCAGGTATTGGTACTTTTGGCAGTGTGGACAGGTGCCAAGTCCTGCTGGAGAAAGATATTTCCATCTCCAAATAGCTTGTCGGCAGAGGGAAGCATGAAGTGCTCTAAAATTTCCTGGTAGACGGCTGCTCTGATTTTGGTCTTGATAAAACACAGTGGACCTACACCAGCAGATGACATGGCTCCCCAAACCATCACTGATTGTGGAAACTTCACACTAGACCTCAAGCAGCTTGGATTGTGTGCCTCTAAACTCTTCCTCCAGACTCTGGGACCTTGATTTCCAAATGAAAATTGGAATTCTGGGACCTTGTGGAGTGTGTCAATGACTGCCTTCTGGACATCTGTCAAGTCAGCAGTCTTCCCCATGATTGTGGAGCCTCCCTGAAACAGACTAAAGGACCTTTTCAAATGCTTAGGAAGCCTTTGCAGATGTTTTTGTTAATTATTTTAATTTACTGAGATAATGACTTTTGTGTTTTCATTGGCTGTAAGCCATAATCATCAACATTAACAGAAATAGACACTTGAAATAGATCACTCTGTTTGTAATGATTCTATCTAATACAGTATATGAGTTTCTCTTTTTGTATTGAATAACTGAAATGAATTAACTTTTTGATGATATTCTAATTTAGTGAGATGCACCTATATCAGTGCTTTACTGACCTCAGGGTACCGTAGCAACGAACGGCACCCGCGATTACGATTATGGGGGATCGATCATGTCAAAGGGGGTCTTGTAACCCCTTTTTAACCACTTATACCGCTGTTGCGATTCACAGTGGTATTTAAGGGATTAAGTGGCTCTGATTGGCTCCAAATCTGGTTAGGACTGATGCCACAGGGTGTCAGCTATCATGTACAGCTATCACCCAAGGGAAGTGCACCGGCTTGGCGGTGCTATTCACTTATTCCTCAGCGCCATTAATGGTGCTGAGGAATAAGGCTCCTTAATAACCATCATTAAAAGGCGTATGGCGGTCATTAAGGGGTTAACAAGCTTCTTGAACGTGGTTTTGAATACTTTGAGGGGTGACGTTTTTAAAATGGTGTCACTTTTTCGTTTTTGTTTTGTTTTTTTTTACATATAGGCCCCTCAAAGTCACTTCAAACTTGTATAAGTCTGTTAAAAAAATCTGCTTTAGTAAATTTTGTTGAAAAAAATGAAAAAAGCGGCTTTTAGGCTATGTGCCCACGATGCAGAAATGCTGCAGATTTTTTCCGCATCTCCCTGGCAGGAAAAACGCATGTGGATTTTACATGCGTTTTTCCTGCCAGGTAGAAGCGTTTGTCAAGCGTTTTTGCATGCATTTCTACATGCGGGTTATCAAGCGCTTTTCCAAGCGATTTTAGCATCACTTGGAAAAGTGCTTGACAACTTGGTCACACTATATAAATCCATGCAACCGGCATGGATTTATATAGTATGACCAAGTTAATAGTTTAAAAAAATAATAAAAATGGTAAAAAAATAAAGATTATACTCACCTTCCGATGGCCCCCGGTCTTTTCTCTGCTGTGTCCGGTCTCTTGTACGGCTCGCGGTGGTGTGAAAGGACCTCTCATGATGTAATTTAGTCAAGTGACAGGTCACGCGACCGCGGACATCAGCGGTTGTGTGACCTGTCACCTGACTAAATGACGTCATGGAAGGTCCTTTTAGACCATCGCGAGCCGTACAAGAGACCGGACGCATCGCTGAGGAGACCGGGGGCCATCGGAAGGTAAGTATAATCTTTATTTTTTATTTTAAATTATTTTTTTAACAGGTACTATGGTACCTGGGTCTGGAGGAGAGTCTCCTCTTCTCCAGAACCGGGTACCATCCGCACATTGAATTGCTTAATATCCGCATGTGCACATGTAGTCATGCGGATATTAAACGATTCAATGCAAGTCAATGGCGGCAATTACGCTGCGCGTCCGCAAAATTAATGGACTTGCTGCATATTTTTCCACAATGATAATCCGCAGCGGAAATTTCCGCAGCATGTGCACAGCACATGCGGATTATCATTGGGGACCATGGGGGACGTATTACCAAGTGTTTTTTAAGCGTTTTCACTGCGGAAATTCTGCGGAAAAAAGGCTTGAAAAACGCATAGTGGGCACGCAGCCTTAACCCTTAGAAGCATAGCAAAAGGCAGCCAAGGTCTCAAGAAAAATGCACAAAGAGGATGCAGGAGATCCACTTATTTGAAGGATGTAACACAGGTGCAGAATACTGATGAACAACCACTCTCAACTACTCAATCCATGCACACAGATTAAGCTTGCAATAGGGCGCAAGTCACATACATGTGTAGCCAGCAGTCTATTACACGCTCCTGCTATTCGATTAGGCAGGCTGCCCCGCACCCCATCAGTGTATTACAGAGGTGCAAGCCCCTAATTTACAAGGTCACCATTGATGGGCCTACCTGCGCCCTGTAAGAAAAAAGTGCAAAAATATATAATATTTAATAATAATAGGAGGTAATGGTTAATATTTTGGCCAAAATACGCAAGCTCGCAGCCCACTTCAAGGGTCCTCACTGTCTTGTGAGTCCCTACACTGCAGTAAAATAAACACTCTCTCCGGCCAGGTCCATCAATGGTGACTTTATAAATTAGGAGCTTGCACCTCGTGATGCACTGATAGGGTGTCAGGTGCTGAGTCTAGTAAATAATTTTTCTGTATATCAAGGTGCTGCAGCGTTAAACTGAGTCAGATATGCATGCCTAAGTTGTAGACATTGAAAGAAGAGGCCGTGAGGCAATCCAAATTCTTGTTGTAGTTTGTCAAAGCTTTTTGTTACATTTTCTATTAACTGACCTAAAGTCTGAATTCCATACCTCTAAAATCAGTCAATTTGTCAAACTCTGCCAGCCGCTGATTTTGCCATAATGGGGTAAAATTAGAGTATTCCCTTTTCCCCAACAGTTTCTTCCCCCTGTCCCACACCTTATACATCATTGCTAAGGTTGGTCTTTCTCTATCTGTGTACTTAGTGCCCACCCCCAGTAAGTACAGTATATGGGTGACACCAATTTTTTGTCTTGAAGGACAAGACTACCATTCTTGCCCAAAATGTTGCATCTGCAAAGTTATTATTATTATTGTTTATTATTATCGGGTCATTAATTCCATGGCGCTTTACATGTGAAAAGGGGTATACATAACAAACAAGTACAATAATCTCGAACAAAAACGAGTCACCGACTAGTACAGGAGGAGAGAGGACCCTGCCCGCGATGGCTCACAATCTACAAGGGATGAGTGAGGATACAGTAGGTGAGGGCAGAGCTGATTGTGCATTGGTATGGTGAAGAGAGGGCTACTGCAGGTGGTAGGATTGTTGGAAGAGGTAGATCATCAGGTTCCTTTTGAAGGTTTCCACAGTAGGCGAGAGTCTGATGTGTTGAGGTAGAGAGTTCCAGAGTAGGGGGAATGCACAGGAGAAATATTGTATGCGACTGTGTGAGGAGATCTTGTGAGGATCGGAGGTAGCGTGCAAGTAAGTACTGGGAGACCAGGTCACAGATGTATGGAGGAGACAGGTTGTGGAAGGCTTTGTATGCCAAAGTTAAGGTTTTGAACTTGAGTCTCTGGGCAATGGGGACCCAGTGCATGGATTGACAGAGGGGAGAGGCTGGGAAATAGCGGGGGGGACAGGTGGATTAGTCTGAATTGTAAAGTGCTACAGCATATGTTGGCGCTATATAAAAAGATTATTATTATTAGTCAGGTAGCAGAGTTTAGGATAGATTGGAGGGGTGTGAGAGTGTTAGAAGGAAGGCCACAGAGCAGGAGGTTGCAGTAGTTGAGGCGGGAGATGATGAGGGCATGCACTAGTGTTTTTGCAGAATCACGGTTGATGAATGTGCGGATCCGGAAGATATTTTTGAGTTGGCGTCGTCAGGAATTGGACAGTGCTTGGATATATGGTTTGATGGAGAGATCAGACTCGAGGGTTACCCCGAGGCAGCGAGCTTGCGGGACTGGGGAGAGTGGGCAGCCATTGACTTTGATGGATAGGTCAGTTGGGGGGGGGGGGTTGAATGAGATGATGAATTCAGTTTCATCTATGTTAAGTTTTAGAAGAAAGATGAAATAGCGGACAGACATTGTGGGATTCTGGTAAGTAAGGAGGTGATATCAGGTCCAGAGAGGTAGATCTGTGTGTCATTGGCATAGAGGTGATACTGAAAGCCATTAGAGTCTATGAAGCTGTCCAGGCCTAAGGTGTAAATGGAGAAGAGTAGGGGTCCTACAACTGAACCTTAGGGTCACCGACAGATAGGGGGTGAGATGAAGAATTGGTGTGCAAGTGGGAGACACTGAATGTCCAGTCTGTTAGGTATGAGGAGATCCAATATAGGGCCAATGCTGTTGATGCCAAGAGATGAAAGTAGTAGGAGGGAATAGTCTACTGTGTCGAAGGCAAATGATAGGTTCAGGAGGTGGAGGACAGAGTAGTGTCGCTTGGATTTGGCGGTTAGTTGGTCATTGGTGACTTTAGTCAAGGCAGTTTAAGTGGAATGGTGCAGTCAGAAGTCAGATTGTAAGCGGTCAAAGGCAGAGCATAAAGAGAGGTGGAAGGACAGTTCAAAATGGATGTGTTGTTCCAGTAGTTTTGAGGCATAGGGGAGAAGTGATATGGGGCGATCGCTAGACACAGGATGGGTCAAAGGAGGGCTTTTTGAGGGTGGGTGTGATTGAGGCATGTTTGAAGCATGAGGGGAAGACACAAGTTGTTAGTGACAGGTTGAAGAGGTGGGTTAGGGTTGGGATGAAGACTGTCGTAAGTTTTGGGATGAGGTGGAATGGGCTTGGGTCAAGATCACAGGTGGTGATATGTGATTTGGAGAGTAAAGAAAAGTTGATCTTCTGTGATGCCGGAGAAGCTCGATTTGGAGGAGGAGAGTTGAGTAGTTATGAGGAGGGGCTGTGGTGAGTTTAGGCATAAGCTTTGCCTATCTTCTGCTTGAAGAATGAAGCAAAGTCTTCAGATGAGGGGGAGGAGGTGCTGGGGGACAGAGGAGGCGCTGGGGGACAGAGGAGGCGCTGGGGGGAGAGGAGAGAAACGAAAGTGTTGAATAGCTGTTTAGGGTTGTGAGACAGGGAGGAGATGAGAATGATGTTTGTTTTGCTGCAGTGAGTGTGGACTTGAAAGTAGTGAGGGATTGTTTGAATGCGGTGAAGTGCTCGTTGGAGGGGGACCTTTTCCATCTCTGCTCAGCAACTCTGAATGCTCGCCTCAGTTCTTTAGTCAGGATGGTGTGCCAGGGTTGCCTGTTGATTGTGAGCACTTTGGTATGTGTGAGGGGGTGACCGATTCAAGAGCTAAAGATGTTGTGGTGTTATATAAAGCGGCAGCAGCACCTGCATCGTGTAAGGAATTTATTTCTGTAAGAGGAAGGAGGGATTCAGAGAGTTGAGTGTAGGTCAAGGTATTTAAGATTTCAGCAAGGGTGTGGAAATACACTAAAAACACATATATGCGCTTTCTACCTGCAGATATTTTGCATATAATGTAATTGTATAGGGAAAATCTGCACAAAAAAACTCAGCGCTGAGTTCACTGATTGGCTACCATACTGTTGATATGGCGTTAGCAACGCAGCCAATGTCAGATACCTGGAGCAGATATTTGCCTGTGGAACAAGGAATGGAGAGTACAGCTCAGTTTGTTTGTTTTATACCAAACTGGGCTGGATTAAGGCTATGTGCCCACGATGCAGAAATGGTCCGGATTTTTTCCTGAGCGTTTCTGCATCTCCCTGGCAGAAAAAACGCATGCAGGGACAAGCGGATGTGAAGCGTTCTTCACATGCATTTCCGCACCTAATATCTATAAAATAAATGTTATTGACTATATGTAATCAAAAATTCACTGCATCTAATAGATCAGCTAATCATAACATTCCCCTGACATGGTGAATTGTCATTAGTATTTTGGAATTGTTTGTTTGATTGGGTGCTTTTTATGAATTTTGAATGCAGAACGTGCGTCCCTCACTCCTTGGTTGATGTAGTGGACATTGAGGATGTGCCTATGTAGCTGTGTAGTGTTGGAGCGCAGTCTGTGCGGCTCACGTTCCGGAAGTGACGTGGGGCACGTGGGCCGGCAATGAACCACAGGATGCGTCTCTAGCCTCGGAGCTGATGTGGGAGGAGCGCAGCATCTGCATTCAGGAGGCTGTGTGACGTGTAAGAACCGGCAATGAACCGCAGAATGCGTCTCTAGCCTCGGAGCTGATGTGGGAGGAGCACAGCGTCTGCATTCAGGCGGCTGTGTGAAGTGTAACAGCCGTTCGCGAAACCGGAAGCGGGAGGAGTTTCATGCGTTCCACAGATTCAGGTAGTAGTGGAACGTGCGGTTCATATACCGGATGCGGTGCAAAAACAACTACATGTGGAAGCATGGTATTTAGGAAGGGAACAGGGAGGTGACAATTCATAGGGGGGTGTCTATAGGTAACCCATATGACACTACCAATTAAGTATACACTCTGAGAGGTATTTATACGGACCCTGCTCTGCATTCCACTCTCTGCAGATTAGGACAGATAGTGGAGGCACCCATCTTGATCTTATGCACCTAGCACTTTAGTACCCTGGATACAAGATAGTCCCCTGATGATTCTGCTTGGATGAAACGCGTAGGGACATGAAAAATAAGGGAAAGTGCAGGGTCTCTATACAGGGCTAGCTGTCGACTGCCCTTATAAGGGCAGGAGTTGTGGGGTCAGTAATATTGTGAACTGACAGAGAATAATAGGGTCAGCCCATGTCCCCACTTTGTGTTCAAAAGGTAACTCTGGACATCAACCTCCTCCCTTGTTAATCAAGAAAGAATGGGTGAGATAATTCCATTTTTTTCTCTTATATAATTGAACTGTGATAAAAAGTTGTTGTCTGCACACAGACTATACTATGTATAATCACTTTTTATGTCACTTTTATCTTCATGGACTCGTGGTTACTAAGTAAATGTGTGGACCTTGAGTACATGTTTCAGTGACTATTTTGGTTACACAGACCGGGAAAAAAAATCTATATCAGAGGGTATCTGTTTGACACAGGGCTTTCTCCACTGATCCCTGTCCTTCTGTTATAGAATCTATCCTATCAAGTTTCTTGATCTCCTTACTGCAGGGGTGATCAATAAACCATATTTTTTATATACACAGGGGCAGTCTCTGGGCTATATTTCTGTTAATTGTCAGGTTGGCCCAGCTACTCGCTCCAATTTACATTGAGTGGCACATTTTATATATCGTATTAAAAGTTACGTTTTAAATTTCACAATTTCGCTATCTAATTATCTTTAATATTGTGATTATTATTTACTGAGTGATGGTCTAGTACCTCCACTTTATTGCTAATTACCACATTTATATAGTGTGACCGAAAGAATGTCAAAAAATAAATCTATACTTACCTTCTGATGGCCCCCGGAGTCTTTATTCGATGCGTCTCGGCTTGCTGGCAGCTCACGGTACACTGAAAGGACCTGCCGACGTCAGCGGTCGCGTGACCAGTCACATGACTAAATGACGTCTTGGCTGGTCCTTTTAGTCCACCACGATCTGCCGGCAAGCCAGGACAAAGACACCGGGGGCATCAGAAGGTAAGTATAATGTTTATTTTTTATTTTATTCTTTTTTTTTACAGGTTCTATGGTACCCGGGTCCGGAGGAGAGTCTCCTCTTCTCCAGCCCCAGGTACCATCCGCACACTGAAACGCATGTAATCCGCATATACAGATCCAGTGATGCGTATTACATGCGTTCCAATGCAAGTCAATGGCGGCGAAAACGCAGCGCTTCCACAAAAGAATTGGTTGTGCTGCGTTTTTTCCCACAATGATAATCCGAAGTGGAAATTTCCGCAGCATGTGCACAGCACATGCGGATTATCATTGGGGGACATGGCAGACCTTCTACAAAGCGTTTTTTAAGCGTTTCTGCAGCGGAATTGGCACTGCGGAAACGCTTAAAAAACGCATCGTGGGCACACAGCCTAAGAGTAACTGAAAGGGGAATTTTCATTTTCTTCCTTGAATGCATGTATTTTTGGATAAAAATAATGTTTGTAATTGGGTGTCATTAAAAATGTTGCACCATTTGCCTTTATCTTGTGCTGTATTGCTAGCTGCAAAGTGGGTTAACTGAGGATCTGTCAGTGAGCTCATTCTGATGGTAAAATCGGAGAGTTTCTTATACTTATCTGACTTTTTTGAGCTCTTCTCAGCTGACTTATGACCACAGATCAAATCTAAAGTTGAAACAAAAACTCTGTAAAAGCCAAACGGAGCAAAAATATTTGTTAGCCCTAAATACATGTTTTTAAGTGAAAATAAATTGTCTCAAGATGTGGAAAACCTCTTTAAGGCCTCTCTCACACGTCCTGATATTTTCGGTACTGGGAAAACCAGTACTGGAGATATCAGTGGCCGTGTGTACCTATGTGGCATACGTGTGGCAACCATGGGCCGCATCAGAATTATATGTACCGGCGCCTGGGAATCAACGGTATAGTTTGCGCTGTTCCCCAGCACTGGAGGCAAGTCTCATCATTGTCCCCTGCTTGCGCGGCGATCAGTGCCAGCATTGGGCAATGCTGAGAGAAGTATTCTGCTCCAGATGTCTCCGAAACCTGTAAAAATAAAAAAATCATTATACTCACCCGGCCAGAGGAGACCGCACACACTGGGAAGCAGAGGAGAATGACTCGCTGCTGCGAGCTGGCCCCTGACCTGTGCAGAGCTCAGTGAGCAGTGTCCTGTCAGGGAATCACAGAATTCCTGTCAGGGAATTAGATGTAAAGGTGAGTATATTGTGTTTTTTATTTTATTCTTATTTTTACACTAGTTGGAGACAGTGAGAGATGAATACAACTCTCAAAATTCTCCCCTATTGGTGCTGATCGCAGAGCAAGCAGGGGACAATGATGAGAGATTCCTTCAGCACCCGGCACCGGGGAACAGTGCAAACTGTACCGCTTATTCCCAGGCGCTGGTACATGACACACTGACGACACACGGCTCTTATCCGTGTGTCATCAGTGTGCATGATTGTGGGACATTTTGCGGCCCGTGCGGCGTGCAAAAAATGGACATGTCAGCGTGTTTTGCCCACAGACACGCGGTCCATAGAAACACACCGATGTGCTCATTTGAATGGCTCTAAGTGTGTATGTGTCTCCGGTACGTGTGAAAACTGGCACCACATGTTCTGAAGACATTGACCTGTGAAAGAGGCCTAAGCCTTAGTGAATAAAACCTTTACCCCCAAAGGTAGTTTGCACGTTAATGACCAGGCCAATTTTTACGATTCTGACCAGTGTCAATTTATGAGGTAATAACTCTGGAACTCTTCAACGGATCCCACTAATTCTGAGACTGTTTTTTCGTGACATATTGTACTTCATGATAGTGGTAAAATTTCTTCGATATGACTTGCGTTTATTTGTGAAAAAAAAGGAAATTTGGCGAAATTTTTTAAAATTTCGCAATTTTCGAACTTTGAATTTTCATGCCCTTAAATCAGAGATATGTCACACAAAATAATAATAATAATAATAATAATAATAAATAACATTTCCCACATGTCTACTTTACAGCAGCACAATTTTGGAACCAACATTTTTTTGTTGTTAGGAAGTTATAAGGGTTAAAAGTTGACCAGCGATTTCACATTTTTCAAACAAAATTTACAAAACCATTTTTTTAGGGACCACATCACATTTGAAGTGACTTTGAGGGGCCTTTATGACAGAAAATACCCAAAAGTGACACCATTCTAAAAGCTGCACCCATCAAGGTGTTCAAAACCACATTCAAGTAGTTTATTAACCCTTCAGGTGCTTCACAGGAATTTTTGAAATGTGGAAGGAAAAAATTAACATTTAACTTTTTTCACAAAAATGTTATTTTAGACCCCAATTTTTTTATTTTCGCAAGGGCAACCGGAAAAAATTGACCCCAAAATTTGTTGTGCAATTTCTCTGGAGAACGCAAATACCCCATATATGGGGGAAAACCACTGTTTGGGCGCATGGCAGGGCTCGGAAGGGAAGGAGCGCCATTTGACTTTTTGAATGTAAAATTTGCTTGAATAAATAGCGAACACCATGTTGCGTTTGGGGACCCTGAACCTCCAAGTGCTTCACAGAAGTTTATAACATAGAGCCGTGAAAATAAAAAAAATCAAACTTTTTCCATAAAAAATGATCTTTTAGCCCTAATTTTTTTTATTTTCACAAGGGTAAGAGGAGAAAATGGACCCCAAAAACTGTTATGCAATTTCTCCTGAGTACGCCAATACCCCATATGTGGGGAAAATACACTGTTTGTTAACACGGCAGGGTTCAGAAGTGAAGGAGCACTGTGTGACTTTTTGAACGCAAAATTGGCTGGAATCAAGAGTGGACGCCAACTCACGCTTGGAGAGCCCCTTATGTGGGGGGTTTCCACTATTTAGGAACAAGTGACACCATTTTGGAAACTAGACCCCCTCAAGGATTTTATCAAAGGGTGTAGTGAACATTTTGAACCCAGAGGTACGACACAGAATTTGATAACATTAGGTCATCATATTGAATAAGTTGTCATTAGTCTTGAGCGCAAGTGCTCGCTAATTGAGTTTGCATCAGGTACTCGGGCATGCACCATGTATCGCAGATGCTCGGGTCCCTGCCCCGCATGTTTCACGGTTGTTAGACACCCAAAAAAACCATGCGGGGATTGCTTGTGCATGGCAGGCAATACAGGCGAGTGTTTTTTTGGCCGCGAAGAATATATGGCGGAGACTTGAGCATGTCACTCAAGCACCTGCTATACTTGGTGCATACCCAAGCACCCGATGCAAACTTAAGTAGCGCGCACTTGTGCTCAACACTAGTCGCCATATTGTCATCATTTTTTCTTGACTTTCGAAAAAATCCCAACCCCAACACAACCCTAAGGCCACAGCCCCACTATCCGTATTTGGTCACTATTTTTTCTCAGGAGTGGGAGCCAAAACCAGGTGAAGAACAATCAGACAAAAGGTATAATGGAAACAAGTCATCAAATCTGCATCTATCACCCACTCCTGATTTTGGCTCCCACTCCTGAGAAAAAAATACTGACCGAATACTGATAGTGGGGCCGTGGCCTAACCCTAACCCTAGCACAACCCTAACCGTAGCACAGCCCTAACCCAACCCTAACACAACCGTAACCCTAACCCTAGCACAACCGTAAATTTAACCCTAGCACAACCCTAACCCTAACACAACCCTAACCCTAGAGTTTATTTTTTATGCCTTTCCTTGAGCGGTATAAGTGATTAGACGACTTTATTCTTCGGTTCGGTGCGATTACAGCAATACCAGCTTTATATCGGGTTTTTATGATTGACAGCTATCAAACGCTAGAAAAACCTTTTTTTTTGCAAAGACTAGTTTTTGCATCACCATATTTTGAGAGCTATAATTTTACCATATTTCATGTGACGGCTTGTTTGTTACAGGACAAGTTGACGTTTTCATTGGTACCATTTTCGGGCACATGACATTATTTTGATCGCTTTCTATTCCGATTTTTGGGAGGCAGAATAAACAAAAACCAACAATTCAGGAATTGTTTGTTTTTTTTCATGCGGTTCCGCGTGTGGTAAAATTGATAAGGTAACTTTATTCTTCGGGTCAGTACGTTTACAGCGGTACAACATTTAGATTTTTTTTATGCTTTGGGCCTTTTACACAATAAAAACTATTTTATAGAAAAAAAAAAATTTTTGTATCGCTTTATTCTGAGAGCTATAACTTTTATTTTCCGGCTGATTGAGATGTATGGCAGCTTGTTTTTTTTGCGAGACAAAATGATGTTTTCAGCGGTACCATTTTTATTTACATTCGTCTTTTTGATCGTGCTTTATTCCATTTTTTGTTTGGCGGTATGATAATAAAGCATTGTTTTTTGCTTTGTTTTTTATTTTTTTTTACCTTGTTCACTAAAGGGGCTAACTAGTGGGACAGTTTTATAGGTCAGGTCGTTCCGGAGGCGGCGATACCAAATATGTGTACTTTTATTGTTTTTTTTTTCATAATAATATTTATTTATGGGCACAGTATATATATATTTTTTGGATTATTTTATTCATTTTTTTAAAAATATTTTTACAACTTTTTTTTCACTATGATACTTTTCTTTACTTTTACACTTTGTCCCACTATGGGACTTTCATTTTTTGCAGGCTGATCACTTGCATAGCATAGGGATGCAGCAGCATCTCTATGCTATGCTGCGAGTCAGCGCTGTACACTCAGAAGTTACTTTGATCGCACACTGCACATGATCAAAGTAACTTCCTACTACCGGCACCCGGCACAGAAAGCGAGGGACGCCGGAGAGGAGATAAGTAGGCTGCGCTTACCTCCCCTTGCTCCCGGAATGCTGTGATTGACTTTAATCGCATTTCGGGGGTTAATGTGCCGGGAGTGGTGCTTGACGGCTCCTGGCACTTAGCACCGGGTGTCAGATGTGAGAATCAGCTGTCACGTCAACTTCTGGCTGCAGCTGGGCATGACCCAGTGATGCGCTCCCTCTGATTAATGGGCTGTGGGCGGGGTTTCCCCGCACGTCACAGCCCAGCATCCTGCCTGCGCTTTCCCAATGAATGCAGGAGGGGGAAAGCACGAGGTGGACGCTGGGCTGTGACGTGCGGGGAAACCCCACCCACAGCCCATCAATCAGGGGGAGCGTGTCACTGGGCCCCGCCTGACTGCAGCCGGAACTTGACGTGACATAAGCGGATGCCAGAGCCGAGGGTCATGTGATGCCTGTGAGCGGTCAGCAATAGCACCGCTCACATGCAATAAAGAACAATGCAAGGTATTTACCAAATCACTTTAACAACCTCTTTAACACCATAAAAAAACCGAGGCAAATAAACAATGCTTTTTCATCATACCTCCGAACATAAAGTAGATTAAAACGTGATCAAAAAGACGAATGTAAATAAAAATGTTATCACTGAAAACACCATCTTGTTCCGCAAAAAAACAAGCCACCATACAGCTCCATCAGTGAGAAAATAAAAAAGTTATAGCTCTCAGAATAAAGCGATGCAAAATAATTGTTTTTTCTATAAAATCATTTTTGTGTACAAGCACCAAAACATAAAAAAATAAATATATAAATGTGGTATCGCTGTAATCGTACTGACCTGAAGAATAAAGCCTTATCAATTTTACCACATAGAAAATGATCAAAACATGTCACGTGCCCGAAAATGGTAGCAATAAAAACGTCAACTCGTCCTGCAAAAAACAAGCCCTCCACATGACTTTCTTGGCAGAAAAAAAAAAAATTATAGCTCTCAAAATATGGCGATGCAACAACTTGTTTTGCAATAAAAAGCATATTTTAGTGTCTGACAACAGCCAAACATAAAAACCCAATATAGATCTCTAATCGCACCGACCTGAAGAATAAAATTGTTTAATCACTTATACCACATGAGGAACGAAGTAAAAAATAAATAAATAAAACCAATTATTCACCTGCTGTTGATTTATTTATTCTGCCTCCCAAAGATCGCAGTATGGCTCAGCTCATATTTAGGCCTCCTTCACAAGTCTGTTTCTAGTACATGTGGTGCCTGTTTTTACATGTACTGGAGATACTTACACACGTAGACCCATTCAAATGTGTCCGTGTGTCCGTGGGCAAAACACACTGACATGTCCGTGTTTTGCACGGGGCGCAAAACGTCTAACACACGTGCACACTGATGACATCCGTGTGTCAGTGTGACACGTACCAGCGCCTGGGAATCAGTGGTACAGTTAGCGCTGTACCTAAGCGCCGGGTGCTGAAGGAATATCTCATCATTGTCCTCTGCTTGCATCCAATGGAATAAAATTCTGTGAGACACCTGTCATGTCAATATGATCACTGCACCCTTAGGGCTCATACTCATTTGAGAAAAAAACGGATGAGTGCCATCCAAAAAAAAATCGGATTGCACTCTGACCAATGTTAATCTATGAGTTACAGCTCATCTGCGATTTTTTTCTCAGCTGAAATCTGACTGAGAAAAAAATGGCAGCATGCTGCAATTTGCAGCGTATATCGGACGAGCCTCGCCAATGCAAGTCAATGGATGTGAGAAAAAAACAGACGGCATACGGACCATCCGTATACCATCCGATTTTTACGGATACATTACCATTTTGTAGCATAAAACACTGTAAATGGTCCTGTAAATGATTGCAGAATAATAGTTGCAGAGAAAAAAAAAAGCATTGCATACGGATGTCATATGGAATATGGATGCTAAGAGTGAAAAATGGCATTGTCCTCTCATGAAAATCGCATGACACTCATCCGATTTTTCGGTCCAGATATCATAACTTTTTTTTCACACATATGGGTATGAGCCCTTAGATGAATTCATTGAGAGGTGCAGTTTGCAAAAGCTCACTTATTAGGGTTCTGCTGTTCTGGCACCTCAGGGGCTATTCCAGTGGGTCATGGCACCCGCAAGCCATAACAGTAAAAGTTGCTCTACAATATGGTGCTCCTTCCCTTCTGAGCTTTGCACTGTCCCTGAAAAGTAGTTCACAATTACATGTAGGGTATTGGCGGACTCAGGAGAAATTGTACAACAAACTGTGAAGTCTATTTTTTTCTATTAGCCCTTATAAAAATTAAATACTTGGAGCTAAAACAACATTTTAGTGGTAAAAATGTAATTATTCTTTCTTCACCCCAACGGTATAACATTCTGTGACACACCTGTTTTGTCAATATGATCACTGCACCCCTAAATTAATTCATTGGGGGGTGTAGTTTGTAAAATGAGGTCACTTATGGGGGTTTCTGCTGTTCTGGCACCTCAGGGGCTCTGACAATGTGTCATGACACCCTCGAACCACTCCAGTAAAGTCTGAACTCCAATATGGCACTTCTTCCATTCTGAGCTTTGCACTGGGCCTCAAAAGTAGTTTTCAATCACATATGGGGCATCTGTGTACTCAGGAGAAATTGCACAGCAAATTGTAAAATGCTCCTGTTACCCTTGTGAAAATGAAAAATGTGTGGTAAAACCAACATTTTTGCGAGAAAAATCAATTTTTTCATTTTCCCAGTTCATCGTTGTAAAATTCTGTGAAGCACCTGAGGGATCAAGGTGCTCACCACACATCTAGATAAATTCCTTGAGGGGTCTAGTTACCAAAATAGGGTCACTTGTGGGGGGTTTCTACTTTTTAGGCACATCAGGGGATCCCCAAACGCACATGGTGACCGCTCTCGATTCCAGACAATTTTGCATTCAAAAAGTCAAATGGAGCTCCTTCCCTTCCGAACCCTGCCGTGCGCCCAAACAGTGGTTTTCCCCCACATATGGGGTATCTGCTAACTCAGAAGAAATCGCACAACAAATTTTATGGTGCATTTTTTCCTGATACCCTTGTGAAAAATGCAAATTTGGGGCTAAAGTAACATTTTTGCTGGAAAAACTAAAATGTTCATAATTTTTTCCTTCCACATTGCATTGATTCCCGTGAAGCATCTGAAGGGTTAATAAACTTCTTGAATGTGGTTTTGAGCACCTTGAGTGGTGCAGTTTTTAGAATGGTGTCACTTTTGGGTATTTTCTGTCATGTAGACACCTCAAAGTCATTTCAAATGTGATGTGGTCCCTAAAAAATAGTTTTGTAAATCTTTGTGGAAAATGAGAAATCGCTGGTCAACTTTTAACCGTTATAACTTCCTAACAAAAAAAAATGTTGGTTCCAAAATTGTGCTGATGTAAAGTAGACATGTGGGAAATGTTATTTATTAACTCTTTTGTGTGACATCTCCCTGATTTAAAGAAGTAGTGCACTACTTTAGACTACCTCCCCAATGTATCCCCCCGGGGCGTAAATACCTTACGTTGCTGTTTCAGCCTGTGAGCGGCACTATTGGTGGCCACTCACGGGCATCACGTGACCCCGCGCTGACGTCATGATAAGTGAGGCGTGATTCAGCGCTGGGGGTCCCGGCGGTGGCTGCTGGGTTGTGGGCGGAGTTACCTCCGCGTCACACCCAGCATCCACAGCGAACTTTCCCAATGAATGGGGAGAGGCAGAGCAGCAGTATCAAGGGGATCCGTTGAAGCGTTCCAGAGGTATTACCTCATAAAGTGACAGTGGTCAGAACTGTACAATTTGGCCTGGTCATTAAGGTGAAACCTGGCTGGGGGCGCAGGGGTTAATAAATGCTGTTCTATAACACAAGCTGCAGCAGTCGCCATTAATCAGAGCACATAATGTAGTGTTTCGCGGCCATTCACATTACATAACTCCACCTAGTGTCATCATCCCACCTCTAGACTACTCTACTGCTGCAATCAATCCGTAAAATGAGACTGTCTCTGGTCACGTGTGAGGACGTCGGCGCGTGGAATGGCCAGAGGAGCGCGATGACGTCTGATGAGCGTGGAAACGAAAACGTCTATTGGACAAATAGAAACCAGCGTTCATGTTGATGGGATTAGGAAACGAGTGAGTTTGGTTGATGTAGCGCGGTAGTGTCGGGCGCGTCCTCCGTTCTGTGACTGTGAGTATATGGGGAGAGCGGAGGGTTGTGTCCGCGCCGTGCATTCTGGGAGCCGCTTTGAATGGCGCAGCCGCCGCTTCTGTCGTGTTGCCTTCGCTCTTTCTTCTGGGGCGCCGTGAGGTGTGTAGTGACCGGCCCGCAGCGCGCTGTACTACTGGGAATGGCTGCAGCTCCTGGCTCGGTAGTGACGCAATAAACAATGGTGCTGGCCCTGCTCGTTTACCTCACGGTCTCCGCAGCTGTGAGGAGCAGTCCGGGCAGCCATGGCTCCTCGCACGTTGTGGGTCAATCCGGGTGACGACCATGGTCATGGCATGTGGCTGTGCCAGGGGGTTTATCTGCATAGGAATGGCGGTTGGTGGTCGGGCAGCGGGCAGGAGTGCCCTCCCCAGAACACGATGGCCGCGGGTCTTACACTGGTGCCTCCCCAATGCAGAGTTGCTTTAGGCTATGTGCCCACGATGCAGAAATGAAGCAGAAAATTTCTGCAGCATTTCTGCATCTCCCTGGCAGAAAAAACGCATGCAGATTGTGCATGCGTTTTTCCTGCAGAATACATGCGGATCCACATGCGGGTTCACATGCGTTTCCGCATGCAGATTGACAAGCGCTTTCCAGGCGATAGCATCACTTGGAAAGTGCTTGACAACTAGGTCACACTGTATAAATCCATGCAAACAGCATGGATTTATACAGTGTGAACCGTAAAAATTAAAACAAATAAAGCTATACTCACCCCCGAGGCCCCGGCGTGGCTGCAGCGCTGCTTCCTGGCTGGTTCCTGGCTGCCGGCATATCGCGAGACAGAGCGGTGAAGGGCCTGCGGTCACATGACTGTGACGTCACCGCAGGTCCCCAAGCGATGCCGGCATTCAGAGAGAAGACGCCGGACAGGTGAATATAAACTTTATTTGTTATTTTATTCTTTTTTTACAGGTACAATGGTACCCAGGTCTGGATGAGAGTCTCCTCTCCTCCAGAACTGGGTACCATCCGCACATAGAGACACATAGAAGCCGCTTGTACAAATGTACAGTCGCGGTTTCTATGCGTTTCAATGCAAGTCAATGGCGGGAGTTCCGCTGCGCTTCCGCAAAATTAAATGACATGCTGCGGATTTTTGTACGCAGCATAAACGCTGCGGAAAAATCCGCAGCATGTGCATAGAACATGCGGAATCCCCTTGGGGACCATGGGGTGCGGATTACCTAGCGTTTCACAAGCGTTTACGCTGCGGAAATTCCGCAGCATAAGCGCTTGAAAAACGCTACGTGGGCACTCAGCCTCAGAAATCAATATGTAATAAAGGGGTCATCTAATTTTTAAAGGGATTGTCCAGTGAAAATATTGCTGATGAGGGGGAGTCTGACTGCTGGGACCTGCACCCATGTGGATAGTGGGGAACTTTTCGCCATATTATAAAATTGCACAGCAGGTGAGACACCCGACCATTCTCTTCAGGGCTGCTGAGCGCAGTGCTTGGTAGCCCTGTAGGGAATAAATGGAGTGAGGGTCGAGCATGCACACTGCTGCGCCATTATCACAGGGATAGAGGTTCCCTGTTCTGCCGATTAGTGTGGATGCAATCGTTCGGGTTCCACCAATCAATAAGTTATCACCTAACCTTATAGATGGGTGATAATTTGTTCAATGTATAGGCTTGGTCTGTTGCTCCAGCGCTGCTACTAGTCTCTGACGAACTGGCTGCTGTAGTGGCAACGCAACAGCATGTGACTGCTGCAGCCAATCACTGGGCTTTTGCCATGGAATTTCCGCAGCGAAAACGCTTAAAAGACGCTTGGCAATATGTGCCCCAAGGTCCCCAATGATAATCCGCATGTGCTCTGCACATACTGCAGAAATTTCCGCTGAAGATTATCATTGCGGAAAAATACGCAGCATGTCCATTAATTTTGCGGACACGCAGCGTAATTGCCGCCATTGACTTGCATTGAAACGCTTTATATCCGTGTCAGCACATTTGCACACACGGATATTAAGCGATTCGATGTGCAGATGGTACTCGGGTCTGGAGAAGAGGAGACTCTCCTCCAGACCCGAGTACCATAGTACCTGTAAAAAAAGAAAAAGAATTTAAAATAAAAAATAAAGATTATACTAGGGCTATGTGCCCACGATGCAGAAATGCTCAGGACGAGTGCAGCGGGGGCTGTCAGAAGGTAAATATAATCTTTTAATTTTTATTTTATTCTTTTTTTCACAGTTTCTATGGTACCCGGGTCCGGAGGAGAGTCTCCTCTCCTCTAGACCTGGGTACCATCCGCACATTGAACGCATGCATTCTGCATGTCCTTATCTAGTGAAGCGGAATACATGCGTTCTAATGCAAGTAAATGGCGGCGAAAACGCAGCACTTCCGCAAAATAATTGGTAGTGCTGCGTTTTTTTCCACAATGATAATCCGCAGCGGAAATTTCAGCAGCATGTGCACAGCACATGCGGATTATCATTGGGGAACATGGCAGGCCTTCTACCAAGCGTTTTTTAAGCGTTTCTGCAGCGTTCTTGCCGCTGCGGAAACGCTTAAACGCATCATGGGCACACACCCTTACCTTCCGATGTCCCCAGGCCTCCTGAACGATGCGTCCGGTCTCTTGTACAGCTTGCGGTGGTGTGAGGACTTGTCATGACGTCATTTAGTCATGTGATAGGTCACGCGACTGCTTACGTCGGCGGTCGCGTGACCTGTTACATGACTCAATGACGTCATCGCAGGTCCTTCACACCACTGCGACCGATACAACAGACCAGATGGAGTAGAGAACACACTGGGGGCCATCGGAAGGTAAGTATAAGGCTGTGTGCCCACAATGCGTTTTTTTAAGCGTTCCCGCAGCAGCAGAAACGCTTGAAAAATGCATGTTAGAAGACCTGCCATGGTCCCCAAATTTTAACCCGCATGTGCTGTGCACATGCTGTGGAAATGTCCACTGCGGAAAAAAGCGCAGCACTACCAATTATTTTGCGGAAGTGCTGCGTTTTTGCCGCCATTGACTTGCATTAGAACGCATGCATTCCGCTTCACTAGATAAGGACATGCGGAATGCATGCCTTCAATATACGGATGGTACCCAGGTCTAGAGGAGAGGAGACTCCCCTCCGGACCCGGGTACCATAGAAACTGTGAAAAAAAATAAAGATTATATTTACCTTCTGGCAGCCCCCTCTCTCCTTGTCTGTGCTTGCCGGCAGCTAGCGATGGACTGAAGGACCTGTGCTGACGTCATAGTCATGTGACGGGTCACGTGACGCTGACGTCGGCAGGTCCTTCAGTGTACCGCTGCCGGCAGCCTGGACTTAGGCTGACATTCTTTTACGGTCACACTATATAAATCCATGCCGGTTGCATGGATTTATATAGTGTGACCAAGTTGACAAGCACTTTCTAAGTGATGCTAAAATCTCTTGGAAAGCGTTTGTCAACCCGCATGTAGAAATGCATGTGAAGAAAGCTTCACATCCGCATGTCCCTGGCAGGAAAACGCATGTACAATCCGCATGCGTTTTTTCTGCCAGGGAGATGCAGAAACGCTCAGGAAAAATTCCTGAGCATTTCTGCATCGTGGGCACATGGCCTAATGCTTATTTTTTACCATTCTTATTCTTTTTTTTTTTTTTTTCTTTTTTTTTAAACTATTAACTCTTTCACACTATATAAATCCATGCCGGTTACATGGATTTATATAGTGTGACCAAGTTGTCAAGCACTTTCCAAGTGATGCTAAAATCGCTAGGAAAAGCGCTTGATAACCCATATGCAAAAACACTTGACAAACTCTTCTACCTAGCAGGAAAAACGCATGTAAAATTCGCATGCGTTTTTCCTGCCAGGGAGAAGCGGAAAAAATATGCAGCATTTCTGCATCGTGGGCACACAGCCTTAGTGGTCATGGAAATGCAGTAGGCACTACACCGCTGAACTCATTGATTTGCTGCAGACATATCACCGTTTCTGTCATGTCACCAACAAGGGAAGGCAGTGTTAGATCTGCAGGGGGATAAGTAATGATTTTCTTATTATTCCACAGACCATACGTTTACAATTTTAAAAAAAAAACCTTTAAAGTATTCTTGGCTAAATATAACATTTTCTGGGCTGTGGATGTAGTATCAAACTGAGAACTACTCGCCTGCTGTCACTTGTGTGGATTCGGTGCAGGCCATTGCATGGTTCAGCATCATCATCGGAAATTGAGGTAACCATTCTATTGTTATAGGACTGCTGAGGCCTGTGACTGGCTGCAGTGGTCATCTGTGTAGAATGGCATATCATGAAAGAAGCAGCTGATAATGCACTGTTTTAGTTACTTGACTGCTACAGTCAGTCACTGCCTCAAAAGTCCTGTGACTGAAGAATGGTGAGATCATCACTTCCAGTGTTGTTGGACAGTAGGTGGCACAATTTTTTACTTTACTGAACATCCATGACCCCTTTACGCCATATTCACATGTTGAGTATACAAATACTAAGGTAAAAAAACTCACAAAATACTCAACGCATGCACATGGCCTTAAAGGGGTATTCCCATCTCCAAGATCCTATCCCAATATGTAGTAGGTGTAATAATAGTAATATTAGCAAATCTCTCCAATTTAAAATGTAGTATTTTTTTTTTTTGATTCGCTATGTCTGTCCTCATGTGCAGGCAATACAGGACCTTAGGTATCCATGGTTACGTCCAATGATAACATCACAGTTGGCTAGCTGCTAGTGGTGGTAACCATGGATACCTAAGGTCCTGCGATGACTGCACATGAGGTAAGAGAGATAGTGAATCAAAAATACTATTCTACATTTCTAATTGGAGGTATTTGCTAATATTACTATTATTACACCTACTACATATTGGGATAGGATCTTGGAGATGGGAATACCCCTTTAAAGTTTTACTTAACCCAGAAACTCCTGTTAAAGTTGGAAAAAGTTTTTTTTTTTTTTTTTTTTATTTGAAATGTTTTTAATATCTTACATCAGTGGCTTTCCAGCTGTTGCAGAAAGATCTCTCAACACAGTGTGGCAGCCCGCTATCCTGAGTTGTGATTACTTGAGGATCCAGAGCCTAAAGTCTAGAAATTAAAGTAGAAAAAAAATGCTGTCAACTAGTTCCAGGCCACCCATTAAACGTCAGAGTGCTGCAATTTACTCTGCACTGACTTTTTAAAGCGATAATGCATAGAAAGCTGCTTGCACAAAATTGTGGGGGTTGGACTTGCCACAGAGAAGGCAGAGATGGTATTTAAGCATCTCTGCGTTCCTGATTGCTATGTTTTTATCACTGAACAAGAGCTGTGTAAGCAGATTAGGAAACTGAGCGTGCTTCCTCCTCTGGATCCGGTGATCGCTGGGATGGAACAGGAGCATCTGTGTCCTAGGAAACCCAGTCAGCTCTGCTATACGCAGGAGACTGATTTTGCCCTGTAGTTTGGTCTAGTATACCAGCCGCAGTTAGAGGGGAAATCACTAATAAAAAGAATTTACTAACCTGTTAAACCCTCCGCCCCAAAGGCTTCTAAGACCTTATGAAAGGCAAAATGTGAGGAATAATAATTATGGGTAAATCAAAACAGCAGCATTACGTTTTTTTTTTATTGCTTGAATACTGCTAAAAAATGCAATAAGAAGTGAGCAAAAATGCAGTATGTACCCCAAAATGGGTTTGATCAAAATGTTATATTTCCTTTTTTTTTTTTTTTTTTTTTTTTTTTTTTTTACCACTTGGTTAAAAACAAAATCTATACATAAATCGTATCGATCTGGAGACTCATGTTGCCAAGTAATTTTTACAGTACAATGAACCCTCTTTAAAGCAAAACCACCAAAACAATGGCAGAATTGTGTTTTTGTGCAATTCCACCGCATTTGGATTTTTTTCCCCCTCCTTTTCTACTGCAGTTCCAAAAAAGTTGGGATGTGTAGAATTTTAAAGAGTATAAGAATGCAATGATTTGGAAATCTCTTCTAGCTATATTTTATTCACCGCAGAGCATAAGACACAGGTCAGAAGTTGAAAGTTAGAACATTTTCCAGTTCATTTAAATAAATAAATAATTTAGCAATTGGTAGCAGTGATACAGCTCAAATAAGTTGGGACAAGGCCATATCCACAATTTTGTAGTATCTCCTTTTCTTTTTACAACAGTCTGTAAATGTCTGGAAAGAGTGGAGACCAATTGCTGGAGATAAGGGAGAGGAATGTTGTCCCAACTGATGTAGGATTCTCGCTGCTCAACAGACCTGGGTCGCCGTTGCTGGATTTTTCATTCAATATTGCAGCAAATGTTTTCTGTTGGTGAAAGGTCTTTTTCTGTGAAACCACGCTGTTGTGATGGATGCAGTGTGTGGTTTAGCATGGTCTTGCTGAGATATGCAAGGTCTTACGGAAATAAACATTATCTGGATGGGTGCATGAGTTCTGACACCTCTGTGTAAGGGTGCTTTCACATTGCGTTCTGTGTACCCGTTGGGCCATACGTCCGAAATTCCCTGCAAAATGGGGTCTGGACGCATGCGCCGATGGGGCGTAGACTGTAATAGTGACAGCAGAGCTATCGTGAGCTCTGCCATGCGTGTTTTTTGGGAGTGTACGCCTGTAGGTCTACACTCCTGAAAATGATGCACGTCAGAGTGCACATTCGCTCTGCTGTAACCATTAGTCTATGGCCCTGTCGGCGCTTGCGTCTGGACCCCTTTTTGTGGGGGATTTCTTACGTATGCCCTGAAAGGGAAGGTACTTATTTCTGGCGGGGATGGGGTGTAAGCTGTCCATGCCATAGGCACTAATGCAACCCCATACCATCAGAGATGCAGAAATTACGCTGATCTTTAGTCTGCTGGACACTGCATCTGTAGTTTCCATAAAGGATTTTAATTATTGATTCACCTGACAGTTTTCCATTTTTGCCTTAGTCAATTTAAAATGAGCTTTGACCCAGAGAAGACAGCAGAGTTCCTGAATTGTTGTCATATGGCTGCTTCTTTGCATTTTAGAGATTTAACTTGCTGTTGTGGATTGCACGACAAACTGTGTTTACACAATGATTCCTGTTAATGTTCCTGAGCCATGTAGTGATTTGCATGACTAAATTATGCCTGTTTTTAATGCAGAGTGCCCGTAGATCACAAGCATCCAATATTGACGTTAGCTATGTACATAGAGATTTATCCGGAAATCTGAATAAATTCTGTGTCGGCACAGACCAAGTACAGGCGCTCATTACGTAATGGTGTGGCCAAACATTTATATACACCTTCCCACTTGCTTGTTTTCCACCTGGCTCTATGAATGTTGTAAATCAAAGAGGAGGGGAAGTGGGTTAGTCAAGAGAGATGGGAAAACAAGAAGGTGTATCTAAATGATTGGCCCCACCATGATGCACTGAGCGCCTGTGCATGGTTTGAACAATCATTCTGTGCTGACAGAAAGCTGTTGGTTCCAAATAATATCTTTATGCGAGAAATTGTGTAAACCATTTGAGATTATGTAGATTCCATTCACATATGTAGTCACACCCAGGACTTTTGATGTGCTAGACTGACCTTTTCAGCCCCCTAGCCCTTACTGCGACCATTTTACAGAACCAAATTTCGTGTATCCATTGACTTCTATCGGATCCAACTTCAAGCAGAGTTCTGGTGCCCAAATCGAACTTTGGACTAAAGTTCAGTAGAAAACGACGAACCCGAACTTCCACGGGTCCGCTCATCCCGATTCTTGATCATTCATTTCTCTAATGGAATACCTTAGCCCCTTCTCGACCAGGCAATCTCCCATCCATCAACCTAACAGTGTAAGGGCTTTTTATTGTAAAACCGATAGTCTACATGTAATGAAAAAAAATCATAACATGCACTACTTTGATCTACACCTTGACAAAAACTTTTTCCCTTAAGGATTACCATCCATGTCATCCATTGCAATTAACATAAACTGTTGCTTTTTTTTTTTTTTTTAAGTAGTTGATGTAAATAAAGGACCTACCGATGAAAATCTTTTTCCTCCCAGAAAGTAAAAAAAAAAAAAATTATTTTGTATGCTCTTGGGTGAATTTGGCCTTAGGAAGGGAGGGGAGAACAGAGAGCTATCAGAGCTCAAAGGGGATTTTTGCTGTGTTTTTTTTTTCTGCACAGAAATGGGCCAAAAACGCTAGGGAATCCTTGTGCCAACTAATGCAACGACAATCCTGAAGTGCTGTGCACATGATCAGGAATTTTCCTGTCAGGGTTTGCATTGGGTTTAAATCTGCAGCATGTCAATTCAGTGTGCGTTTTTGCCGTGTTTTTCACCTATTGACTTCAATGGAGTCTATCAAAAGTGCAGATATAAAAATATTTGCAGATTGCTGCTGTTTTTTGCTGTGGATTTGACTGACTCAGTTGAATCAAGAATGGGTCAAAACGCACAAATAATCGACCACGGGTCACAGGCTTCGGTTGATGAGTACTCCCCTCATCAGCCTGCAGCTGCTGCTGCCGATGACAGCGTGAGCAGGTCCGCTGATGGGAGATGTCATCAGACGGTGCCTGTTCTCACAGTTTAAAAAAAAAGTAAAAATAAATGAAACAATAAAAAACACATTATACTCATCTATCTGCCGTTATCCCGAGTGTGCCACGATCGGATGACCTGGCAGCACTCTATACACTGACAGGAGCATGATTGCTCCCTTTGGTGTATAGCGCTGAGCTTCCTGGTGGTGCCATGAGGTCACCGGAGCTCATTAACTAAATGAACTCTGATGACCGCTCTCCTGACAGCTCAGAGCTATACACTGACACAGAAGCGATTACACTCCTGTGTCAGTGTATAGCATACTGTCATCTAGAACAGTCACACCAGTGACTGCTCTAGAACTGACACATATCTTTGTGGGACACTCTGGATTATGTCATTGCGTCAGATAGGTGAGGGGAATATGGTTGTTTTTTACTTTTATTTTTTTACAGGTGACAATGGCCTCAGCAGATTAGGCATTAGGTAAGTATACTGTGGTTTTTTTTGTTGTTTTTTTTTTTAAATAAATGATTACAACCGTGTGGAATTTAATTTCAAATAAATTATTTTTTTTCAGGTCGTGTGTTTTTTTTTCAAAACCTTACTATTGGGTTACAAATGTGGGTCTTATTGACGCCCTTCATTACTAACCCGGGCTTCATGTCACCTACCAATACAAGGCTGACATGAACCCCAACCCTATTACCCCACTTGCCACCGCACCAGGGCAAGTGGGAAGAGCGAGGCTAAGTGCCAGATTTGGCCCATCTTATGGATGCGCCATTTCTGGGGCCACTGAGAACTGATATTATTGGTCTTGGAGGGGTCCAGTTTCCATGGTCCCTACCCTAGCTATTAATATCAGCTCACAGCTGTCTGTTTAGCCTTTGCTGGTTAGTTTATAGGGGGACCCTATGTCAATTTTTTCTGGGGTCCCTCTATAATCTAGCCAGTAAATGCTAAGCAAACAGCTGTGAGCTGTTATTAGCCAGGGAACATTTTTGGCTATAATGGCCCCTTCCCTGGCTAGTAATATCGGGGCCCCCAGCGGTCAGCTTTCCCTCTGGTTATGAAAATGACACGAGAGCCCATGTCATTTTTGAATTCTTCCTTTTATTTCATTTATAAGAAATCCCATGCCTACTGTGCTTGTTTTTGATGCATTAGAATGCAGCGTTTAGGACGCAGCGAAAATACGCTATGTCCAAAGCTCTGCTGGTTGCTGATAGTGGGGATGTAGTCTAAAGGCTAACTAAACAGCTGTGAGATGTTATTAATAGCCAGTGAACATGTTGGCTTAATGGCTCCTTTTTAGGCTATAAATAGCAGCCCTCAGCTGCCCCAGAAATGGAACTTCATGTTTGAATGGGATTAGGGGCAATGGGTTTACGTGTAGCTGACACCAAGCCCTAGGTTTAGTGATGAAGAGGTGTCAACCAGACACCCTCATTACTAAATCTGTAAGTAAAGAGTTAAATAAACACCGAGAACAAAACACTTTATTTGAAATAAAACAGACGCATTCTTTAATCATTTTAAATTAACCAATATACTCAAGCCAGGTCCGATGGTAATCCAAGGGTTAAAGCGATGTCCCACTTTTCTTTTTTTCAAATATCTTTATATAACTCCAAAAAGCATTCAATGCTGTACAGAACCGCATGCAGAAAAGTTTTTTTTGTTTTTTTTTCTCCTCAACGTTTTTGGTGCCAAGAGATGCAAAAATTTCTGCAACCAAATACCCAACGTGCGCACATAGCCTTAGGGTACACTCACACTAGTGCACTTCCAGAAGTGTTAAAGGCTATTAAAGGGCTTGATTAATCCAGAGGACATTTTTGGTAAACTATGCAGCTTGCCAACTGCTCATGGCTGAATCCTCATGGAGTGTGATGCTGCTGAGACTCTGGTCTGCTTGTGACAACCTCTGGATCTGGCAAGCAAAGCTGATTCCTAGTGGTGTGTACATTATATCTTTTTAGGATTTGATATGCTGAAGGGCTTCCTGAAAACTTGCCCAGAGGTGGACAACCCCTTTTAAAGGTATTGTTTCCTATAGGGTTTTTCATATTAAGATAAGATGCCTAGTAATGTTTCTTTCATGAACAACATGTGCTCTTTGCAGGAATATATATCACTTTGGAATATTTTTCATTGTCTTAACTTTTTTTATGATGTATTTTGCAGTTCCAAATTGGCACAATGAGTGGTGACAGAGAAGACCTGTGTGAGAGAAGGGCGTACTTTTGTAAGGTAAGAATATGTATCTGAAGCAGTGGTTAGTCCAGTTCTACTATAGGAGATAGGACATGCACTAGGAAGGCTAGGTTTTACTTGTTGACTTCACACATTTTTTTTTCTGGAGCCAAAACCTACTCTTTGCAGTAAAAACGTTGTGTTCAAAACTCCCAGTTTCTTGCAGCGTCAAAAGTCATGATGATCACTCAACCTAATGTGATCGGTAATCAGTGTATACTTTTAAAACAGATGATATACTTTTGGTTTGGTTCATATCAAGTGTACCAAGATTGATAAATGTGTATTTGTGCGTGCTTACATACATACTTAGGGCCGCAATTATTCCTACTACATAGAATCAGCTGACAGCTTTGAGAGAAAGTATGGTAAACTTTCCTGTTCCTGCTCTGTTGCTAAAACATTTACTTCTCAACAGGTTTGCCAAGTTGCTTGCCTAAATAGCAGTGGCCTTTACCAGCATTACAAAGATGAAGAGCATAAAAAGGTAATGCATGTGGAATTAACAATGGGTTACCTGCAACATTTCCTTTTTACACTTGTTTTTGTTACATAGTTTTTCTTTATTTTTCTGGGATATGCTCCAAGGAGCATCACAAATTAAACATGATGAAATGAAGAGATTTTTTAACACACTGCTTGCTATTTTTAAAGGGAACCTGTGAGGTCCCCCATGCCTTCCAACCTAGCAGAATGTGTACATAAATAAATAGAATGAATAAATGTGTGTATATATTATATTCTATTCTATTTCAAAAGTAGGTGGACAGAAAGTGTAATAAGGTTATGAAGGGGGAGATTTATCAAACCCTAAATTGCAGCAATTGTACACATCACTGCTGGTACGATCACAGTTCATTTATCAATGCATATATTCATTTTCTGTTTCATTTTCGGTGTGCACTGACCTTTTAAGATGGAAGATGCTTACTATGGTAAGTAAAAATTACTTATTTAAAGATCTAAAAATGAGCTATAAATATACTTTGTTTTGAATGTAATTTATTTTCCTTACAGGCAAAATAGCTTGTTAAAGGTATAGCAATGTGATAAAGTTGTGATGACTTTTGAGTCATTCCATGTCAAGTGGACCAGTGGTCCCCACTCGACCTTCTCCGATTTTGCTGAAAATTTCTAAGGATGTACATGTATGTTTGAAAAGAGGTTCTGTAAATTTTTAGGGCCATATCTCAAATACATTGGGCACTGTTGACCTTTCACTGGAGGTTCCACCAAGCCTGCGGCTGCAGCTAAGAGGATTTTGCAAACTTTGGCACATAGCCATTAGAGTTCTATACTGGCTATGATGCTGAAATTTGGCATACTAGCTCAACTTTTGCTGCTAAACACGATAAAATTATTACCGGCTATGACAAAACAATATTTCGGCCGCAATTTTGTGTCAAAGTAGCTTGTAAAACGCGTCGCATAAAATTTATGCCAAACTTTGCCCATATATAACTCAAGACCAAAAACCAATAGTAACTGGTGCTTTGCCCTGTACACCAAACATCTACATGACTTTGCATTGCTGCAATATCACGGTCAAATCATATGTATTTGTGGAAATATTCACACCCACATATGATGAAAAACTTAAAAAAAAAAAAAAAAACAAATTTTACCTATTTTTAGGTCAAATTTCTCAAAAAGGGTACCCCTAAAATATATTAATTCTGATATCATTAGAAAGAGCACATTTTTCTCTACAAGGATCATTGTTTGTTTTTTTTTTTTTTTTTTTTGGAGTCTCTCAGTTTAAGAAAAGAAAAATGCCACTGAACATGGTGTTATTTATTAATAAGCAATGAATGGTAACTGCACTATTCAAACCCTTGTGTTGGTCCATGGTGGTTATACCACAACCAATTCCCTAAGAATTGGTATTATAATCCTATTAAGAATTGTAATAATGCTGTCTTTCGAGAATTGGCAGCCCCATGGCCGATAGCCGTGCAAGGCCAGCCGCGGGCAGTCTCTTTATCGCAGGTTCTGAAGACTGAGGGTGGGTGTCTTTGCCTAGGATCCCAAGCCTAATATTGGGTATCTTTTGTTGGTTCCCAAGCCATAATGTTCAGTCTAAGTGGTCTGGAATTGTTGCTGAATTTGCAACATAATCGGTTCAGAGAAGCTGTATTGTCGGCCCATTGCTGTTGCAGCTGGTGCTGGAATTATTGCAATGCTTGACTGCTTGGGGATCCAGCATGTATCATTTCTCACAGGCCAGTGAAAGAAGCTAGCTGGTCCATGAGGATGCATAAAATTTATTAATGCATCATGGTCGTCGACTGAAATTTCAGAAATATTTCCAATCCACCAGTTCCTATCGTAAATGCAGGCAATGTATTGCCCTGGCTGGAGGTTTGCAATTGGCACAAAAGGCATTTCTGATCTGACAGATCTATCTACATGGGCAATGAAAGATGATGGGTCATTTGACACCCTTGAAATGCGAATCTTTTTGTCATCAATTGGCACAAACTGGTGATTTTCTCTCGTTCCAGCAATTGTATGTCCATCTTTGAACCTTTCCTCTTGAACTACCCGTATTTCGTCAATTTTTTATTTTGGAACAAAAAAAATTTGATTCCATGCAGTTGCTCGTTGCAAAAGTTGAATAAATCCACCGGGGTCAGTATTTGGTTTTCAGTTGGGCGTTGAAGACTGGCACGAGCTGCCAACCTCTTTGCTGTCCCTCCAATCCCATCACAGGGTGACTTTCCATGACTGGTACCAAAAAAATTCCATTCAGCGCTGATATTGAAATCAGCATTGTGGTGGCACAAGTTGAGAAAATTTTTGAAATTTTTGTACTGGGCTGCAGATCCATCGCTGAAGTAGTGGATATGACGAATCCCATAGATGAGTCTTGAGATACTCCACAATTACTGTTAAGAAAGTGTGGACTGCAACTGTGTCATGTCGTGAGCAATCACTGATTATGCACAAGCTGATGTTCTGCGCAGCTTCACCATTTAACTCCTTGAAGTAAATTACAAATGGGTGTACTGTAGCTTGACTATTTTCCCAGTGGAAACCTTGAATGGCATCTTGAACAATAAATGAGTAATTTTCAGCAAAGTCCATAAGGATCACAAGCTCTCCAGGTCTCAGATTTTCCTTCAACGATTTCAAATAGCTACTTTGATGCTTGGCGATGTAGTGATGGCTACAAAGTTTAGAAATTTTCAAAACCAATTCTTCAATGAAATCTTCTATAGTCAGTTGTTTGGTATCAAGCGTGTCTCGATCAGTGTGAATCCATTGTTTGAACTCAATAATATCTTCAGGGTCACTGTTGACAAACACATTGACTAGAAATTCTTTTAAAACTTCAGGACCCGGGCATTTATCACAACGGCCAAGCATACAGTCCTTGGATTCAATTCCACAGACCATTTTGCATATGAGCTCTTTGTAGTCATCATTGATTGGGTATGCTGCAAGCATTAGTTTGACATTTTGGTGAATGGTACACGTGCACAAACGGAATGTGTTCCAGCAGATCCAACGGTTACTCACCACTTTGGCCGAAGCTCACAAAACTTGGAAAATCCAATTTCAGGGCCATTCCGATCCCGATAGGCAACAAACGTTTCCCTCCTATTGCTCAGTAATAGTCGCTTTTGCATCTGCTTTTTTTCTCCTGCTATTCGCACTGATACATAGTCTTTTTTACCAGGGCACATTCGACTGAATTCATCATCCTCAAAAAATGCCTGCACCTTTTTCTTCACTTCCTCAGAAACTTTCTTGCCACACTTGATTCTAGGTAAGGCTAAGATCCCATGTTCACATTTAAGCTTTCGAGTTTGTTTGACCATTCGTTCAGAGACACCGAATTCGTCTGATATAGCCTTAATGGACCAACTTTTAGGTGCCAATGTCAAGATTTGGACCTTTTCTGCCCGACTGGACACCTGCAGCTTTTGCTTCAAATCTGCCAAAAGGTGATTGTAATCCAGACACATTTTGCACTGTGCTGTTTTTGTTTGCTCAATGTCTTTCAGCTCAAGCCCTCCAATTGAAGCAATCTTGCTAGAAAATGCATTTTGTACCTGGCTTATCTTTCTCCTTGCATATCCAAGTGAATCCTGCTGGCTTACCCGTGGATATTTCAGAGGAGAGATGCCAATGGATGTTAAGCTTGAATTTAGACTTTCAGGAGAACATTCCATTCCATCTGGATCTGATTCAGAGGAAACTAGATCAGCTGATTTTTTCCTGTTAGCAAATTCTTTTCGACATGATGCACACATCTTCTGGCCAGGCTTCACATCATTCTTTGTAAATTCGTTCAACTGGTCAGCTGCTAACAAATTGATAGCTCGCAAATTCTTTTTGGTGTTATGACCTTTCTTCCCAAAAGGATTGCAACACGATTTTTGCAAATGCTCATATTTGGTCAAGAATGAAGCTTCATGGTGTAAACAGATTTGTGAATGTTCGTCAAAATTTAGTCCCACTCGTCGACGCAGCAATTTCTGTTCATCCAATCCAAAGCTTGTAAACAATTTCAACTCATCCTTGCTATGGGTGAATGTCTTAAGGTGGCACTTCGAATTGTTCGCAAGGCCGATAGAGCACTGGGCCGATTCTTCATCAATTTCATTCTCCATTGCTAAAAAATAAATAATATATACATTAAAATCTAACAATAGCCAATAACTTTTCATAAATAAAAAGGTTTATAGGTTTTTGATTATAATAGACATTGCTAGCAACAATACAACTCTGTAACATGTGATAAGAATCTGAAAATCAAACACAAAATCAATGCATGACGCGCATAAATAACACCATGTTCAGTTTCTTTTCTTAAACTGAGAGACTCCAAAAAAAAACAAACAATGATCCTTGTAGAGAAAAATGTGCTCTTTCTAATGATATCAGAAGTAATATATTTTAGGGGTACCCTTTTTGAGAAATTTGACCTAAAAATAGGTAAAATTCTTTTTTTTTTTTTAAAGTTTTTCATCATATGTGGGTGTGAATATTTCCACAAATACATATGGTTTGACTGTGATATTGCAGCAATGCAAAGTCATGTAGATGTTTGGTGTACAGGGCAAAGCACCAGTTACTATTGGTTTTTGGTCTGATTTCTTGCTTATGTGGTGTTGGATTATCTGCAGCCTTTCCATTATCGATGAAAGATTTGCACATTTAAAAGATTAAAGTGCACTGTTAGACTGAGTCCTACCCATCTGTTCTGGAAGAATATGCCAGCTATTCTGCTGTATGACCCAATGGGCTACAGTCTACTGTATGAAGCTTTTCTCAATGTTCGGAAATGTTCTTCTCCCATGTGTCTCAGATCATACCGCTACAAGAAATCCTTCTTCTATATACTTGAAGTAACACACTGGAGAACTCAGTAGGAGAAACTTTCTAAGATAAAGAAATCTGGCCACACTTAATACACACTAAATGCCAAAACATACAAAATTTCTTTTACTTCTTGCTATGTATGTAAAAAAAAAAAAAAAAAAAAAAAAAAAAAAGACACATGTATTTCTGCAAGATCAAAATAACCACCTATTTGTTTAAATGGGTTGCCCACTACTCGGACCAACCCTTTTCAATCACTAGGTTTCCCCATTATAAAATAACAGCTATACTCACCTCCTGTGTGGATATTGTTGCAGGGTGTTTGCACGGACTCTTCTGGGTTTTGCGTGACATTAATATGTCTTGTGAGACCTGCAACCAATTAAGTGTTCGCTTCACTCTCCCCTCCTTTGGAGAAATCGGACATCTGGAGGAAGTGAGCGCACTACTAGTTTTTAGAGTAATGAACAACCCCCTTTAACACAGTCTTGGCTGCTGTGTTTTTTTTTTTTTTTTTTTTTTTTAAGGTATCAGAGAAATTACTGCCTTTTATTTCAAAATATACCTTTTGTATGTTCTAAACAATTTGTGATGCCTTTATTAAACTGTAATGTTAACTGCTGTATTTTAGGCCAGAAGTATGGAAAATATTCTTATGACAGTTTGCAAGATTATATTTCATGCCTGTCACGAAAAGAACCACTCATTGGTAAGAGAACTCTATCCATTTCCTTCTCATTATTAAAATAGGAAATGCATCTAAATATTTTCATCCATGTTGCACTGTTTGACTTCATTTTGAGCTGCTTTAATATTAATCCAGATACACTGTGATAAATTACCTTTCCAGAGATGTCTGCTTTGGACAGTTGGCTTTTTTGAAATTTTCATAATTCGACAGTGTGTTTTGTTGTGCAATTTCTCCTGAGTAAGCCTGTACCCCATATGTGGGGAAAAACCACTGTTTGGGCTCACAGCAGGACTCTGAATGGAAGGAGCACTGTGTGACTTTTTGAATGCAAAATTGGCTTTAATCCAGAACTGACGCAATGTCGCGTTTGGAGAGCCCCTGATTTGCCTAAACAGTGGAAATCTCCCACAAGTGACCCCATTTTGTAAACCACACTCTTCAAGGATTTTATCAATAGTTATAGTGAACATTTTGAACCCTGAGGTACGACACTGAATTTGATAACATTCAATATGATGACCTAATGTTATTAGGCTTGAGTGCAAGTGCTCTTTACTTGAGTTTGCATCAGGTACTCAGGTATGCACCAAGTATCGCAGGTGCTCGAGTGACATGCTCCAGTCCCCGTCCCGCATGTTTCACAGTTGTTACAACCCCCAAAAAAATGCAGGGATTGCTCATGTATGGCAGGCAATCCCCGCGTTTTTTTTTTTTGGCTCTATAATAGCCGCGAAACATGCGGGTCGGGGACTCGAACATGTCACTCGAGCATCCGTGATACTCGGTGCGTACCCGATGCAAACTCAAGTGGCGAGCACTTACGCTTAACACTAGTCGCCATATCGTCGTAGTTGTGTTTTTTTTTTTCCTTTACTCTTGAAAAAATCACAACCCTAACACAGCCCCAATCCTAAACGCAACCCTGGTTCTGCCGCTACTCTGGCCTCTGATTAGCGGTGTCCTTTTTTAAGAGGTTCTCAAAACTGGCTGACGGCACTGTTATGTACGCCTAATAAAAAGATGGACACCGTGGGATCATAGGCCTGATGGCATCCACAGTGCCTCCATCTGCCTCATTACAAGGAATCTTCCACCGGGGATTCCATCTGAATCACGTATTTGAAAGACTTACACGGAAACCCCAGTGTAAGCGCTCAGCGCAGAATAGATGTGAGCCGAGCCTTACTGCGATCTTTGGGAAGCAGAATGAACAAATGTACAAATCAGCAGCAGGTGAAGAATTGGTTTTACTCTTCCTCGTGCAGTATAAGTGATTAGATGTCTTTATTCTTCAGGTCGGTGCAGATACAGCGATACCAGATTTATATCTGTTTTTCATGATTGACAGCTGTCACACACTAAAGAGAAAAAAACTTTTTTTTTTTTTTTTTTTTAGCAATGACTAAGTTTTTGTGTCGCCATATTTTGAGTGCTAGAATTTTTCCAGATTTCAGCCAACAGTCATGTAAGGGCTTTCTTTTTGTGGGACAACATTTTTAATGGTACCACTTTCAGGCACTTTTTTGATCTTTCTATTCCGACTTTTGGGAAGCGGAATACAAACCAACAGCTCAGGATTTTTTTTTTTTTTAATGCCGTTCTGTGTATGGTAAAACTGATAAGGCAGCATTATTCTTCGGGTCAGTATGTTTACAGTGGTATGATGAAGCACCGTTCTTTGCTTTGTTTTTTATTTTTTTTACCGTGTATCAGAATCAGCTGACACCCAGTGGCGATCGTGCCCGCACAGCCTGGGTGTGGTCCCGATTGCTGGTCCGTAATAGAACGTCCCTGGTCCAATAGGCTCAGGGACATACTATTACTGACCTCGTCAGAGAGGGGTTAAAGACTTCCATTATTAACTGGGACTTGCCTACTATGGTATTCTGAAAATAGCTTTTCTAAACTAAACAACCCCTTTACCCCCCAAGCCTGTTTTCCCCTTCTCCCATGACAGCACCACCTGAGAGAGGGTATCCGCCCACCAAGGACAGGAACCTACTGAATAAAAAAGCGGTACCTCTCCTCCGCATCAGTTTTTGGTTCCTGTCCCTGATGGGAGCCTCACCAGGTGGCACCTCACGTACCTGGATTATGGACGGTGCGGCCTGGAGGCCGTGGAAGCAGCAGATGGTCCCTGTTCCCAACCCATCTGGATGCTGCCCGGGTCTGCGTGTGGGGAGGAGGTGCTGTGGTTTTTTTTTTGGATTCCTCCCCGCGTGCGCCGGGGCCTGCGCCTCGCAAGACGAGCTGAGCGCGCCGGCCGGCAGGTCTTCCGGGTCTGCGCACGTGGGGGCGCGTCACACCCTGTGACGGAGCGCGCCGGAAGTCCGGGCTGAGCACGCGTGGGGTGCTGGAGCGCCCTATCACGGAGTGCGCTGGAAGCCGGGTCTGCGCATGCGCGGGTGGAAAGCCGTTATCCCGCTGCAAGCGCGCCGGGTGCCGCTGGGCTGCGCACGCGCAGAAGGGAGCGTATCTGCGGTGTAGCGCGCCAGCTGGCTGAATTTAAATTAAAAAAAAAAAAAAAAAAAATTTGGGGGGGAATGAGTACGCTGCCGGAAGGAGGTGGAGCCCTACTGCTTTTAAGGATGGGGAGCAATCAAGATGGCGGTGTCTGCATCCCCGCCATGATGAATGAGGAGCTGCAGTCACCTGGGCAGCAGCTGTCACCGCCACAGGAGGTACAGCAGCAGCCGCAGCCATCAAAGCAGCGTAAGCAAATGGAACATCGAGAATCTTCCCATCGACAAATTCACAGCAGTGGAGGGCGTGCGAGTTCCGGCAAGACTGGTCAGAAAAGACTTAGTCAGTCCACCTCCGCCAGATGGGAGCCCTCATGTGAACGGCAACCACCGCCTCCGGTACCCTAGTCTGAACGGCAGTGTGGTGAGTGATCTTCGTGAAAGTCTCACCCTGAATAATGTGCTCTTCTCTCTCTCTTTTCCTCCTTCTCCTATTTCTTGGGGCAGGAGGCGAAGAAGTGTAGTGCTAAAAGTAAAAACTGGGAGTGTGCTTTATGCAAAATCGGTCTTCCCACCTCCTATGCCAAAAACCTTTTGCTCGGACTGTATTCAGAAAACCATTGCAGAGGAGTCCCCCAGGTTTTCTTTAGAATTAAAGGATCTAATCCAAACAGAGGTCAGAGAGTCTTTAAGAGCCTTGACCTCACGCAAAAAGAATAAACGAAAACTAGTTTCTTCAGAATCAGAGGAATCAGTGGAGTCCCGTTTTACAAGAGAACTGCCTTCCTCCTCTAATCTCTCCTCATCATCATCGGAGTCTTCGGATGATGATGGGGGGGGCAAGCCTTGTTTTTCGGTTGATAATACTGAGAGACTAGTTAAAGCCGTCAGAGGGACTATGGGTATTACCGATACCAAGGTGCCCAGAACAGTCCAGGATGTTATGTTCGGGGGCTTAGACCAAAGGAGGAGACGCTCATTCCCGGTCAATGACAGGATTAAATCTCTGATAGAAAGGGAATGGAAGAAACCGGAGAGGAAGGGTCAGCTGGCGTCATCCTCCAAGCGGAGGTACCCCTTTGAGGATGCGGCTAAATGGGACAAAACCACCTAAGATTGACGTGGCCATTTCAAAATCTTCAAAAAAATCCACTCTGCCTTTTGAGGATTTAGGAGCCTTAAAAGACCCGCTGGATAAAAAAGCAGAGTCCTTCCTTAAACAAGCCTGGGAGTCGTCAGCAGGGGCCCTTAAACCGGCAGTAGCAGCCACCTGCACCGCTAGATCTATGATGATCTGGCTTCAACAATTGGAAGACCAGATCAGGGGGAATGTGTCCAGGGAGAAAATTCTATCCGACCTTCCTATTGTGCAGGGAGCAGCTGCATTCCTGGCAGATGCATCGGCAGATTCAGTTAGGCTGGCTGCCCGGTCTGCAAACCTCTCTAATGCAGCCCATAGGGCGCTATGGCTCAAAAGCTGGCCAGGGGATGTGCAGTCAAAGTCTAAACTGTGCTCAATCCCTTGTGAGGGGGACTTCTTGTTTGGCTAAGGTCTAGATGACATCCTAGATAAAGCCGCAGACAAAAAACATGGATTTCTCACGGTGTCTGGTTCCCGGTTTAACAGCTCCTTTCGGAAGAGAAAATACAGCCGCAGTAAAGCTCCCAGAGACCAAGGAAGCTGGAAAGACAGAAAGCCGTATAACAGAAGCTTCATGTTCGGGGGTCCCTCCTCCGAGAATAAGAAAGCCCCTAAGTGACAGTTCCCCCCAGGTGGGAGGAAGATTGTCCCACTTCCTGCCTGCCTGGAAGAAAATTTCATCCAATCCTTGGATCTTAGGGATAATCAGGAGGGGGCTCACATTAGAGTTCAAAAGCAGGCCCAAGAACACTGTCAAAATATCAGCCCCCAGGAGTTTAGCGGAACAGATAGCCTTACAGCAGGAAGTTCTCTCTCTGCTCTAGAAAGGAGTTCTGGTGGAAACACCTGCACCCGAGCAAGGAAGAGGATTCTATTCGACTCTCCTCCTAATAAAGAAGCCGGACGGCTCCTTCAGGACTATTGCGAACTTAAAGAGACTGAACGACCATTTAATCTACAGGCCGTTCAAGATGGAAACCATAAAATCGGCTATAAAGATGTTATTTCCGGACTGTTTTATGTGCGTCCTCGATCTGAAGGACGCCTACTACCACGTCCCGATTTTGCCACATCATCAACAGTTTCTAAGAGTAGCTGTACAATTCGGCAGGCACGTAAGGCATTTTCAGTTCGCAGCTCTTCCCTTTGGCATTTCCATGGCGCCAAGAGTCTTCACAAAAATTATTCTGGAGGTCACAGCGCACTTGAGGGAAAGAGATATTCTGGTCATCCCTTATCTCGACGACTTCTTAGTAGTGGGCAGATCAAGTCAACTCTGTGCTCTAGCCCTGGCGGACGTCATGGCCTGTGTAAGACGCCTAGGTTGGCTATTAAATCTGGAGAAGTCAAGGCTGGAACCAAAGAGGGTTCAGTCTTTCCTGGGTCTCATTCTGGACTCAGAAAACCAAACCTGTCTTCTGCCAGAGGAAAAGAAGCTGAAGATCAGATTCTTAATATCTCAGGTTATCAGCAATCCGACCATGACCCTGAGGAATGCAATGTCTCTGTTGGGTGCAATGACGTCTTGCATCCCGGCGGTTCAGTGGGCCCAGTACCATTCCAGATGTCTTCAACAGGAGATTCTGGCAGTGGACAGGCGGCTCAAAGGTCGCCTGAATGGGAAGATGTCTCTTCCAGATGTCGTGATCAACTCCCTGGACTGGTGGACATCTCCGGTCAACCTATCTTTGGGGGTTCCTTGGACCTTCCAGGTGTCGGATACAATTACAACAGACGCAAGTGCAGAAGGTTGGGGAGCTCACCTAAGGGATCGTTCTGTACAAGGCCTCTGGTCGGACAGCGAGACAAGTCTCTCTTCCAACACAAAAGAGCTGTTGGCAGCGAGAAACGCTCTTAAAGAATTCAGTTCTGCTCTTCAGGGTCCTCACGTCAGGATAATGTCAGACAACAGATCAACAGTCGCCTACATCAATCATCAGGGGGGTACCAGGTCTCTCCCTCTGATGTTAGTAGCGGATCAGATCTTCAGGTTTGCCGAGAGTCGGCTGGTCACGCTCTCGGCACTGCATATAAAAGGGGAAGAGAACATAAAGGCCGATTTCTTGAGTCGTCACACCTTGAAACGAGGAGAGTGGGAGTTGAATCCAGCCGTTTTTCAGCAGATTGTGGGTCGGTGGGGACAGCCCCAGATAGGTCTATTTGCAAACAGACACAATCGGAAGACCGAAACCTTTTGCTCCCTGAATCCAAAGGAGGGGGCGTTTGCGGTGGACGCGCTGCAGATTCCATGGGATTTTACTCTAGCTTATGCCTTTCATCCTTTAGTACTGATCCCTACTATCCTGAGGAAGATCTGAGAGGAACGGGCGAGGGTTATAGTGATCGCCCCGTTCTGGCCCAAGAGACAATGGTTCACTTGGATGAAGAGAATGTCCCAAGCAGATCCATGGGTTCTTCCGGACATCCCGGATCTCCTCAGGCAGTGCCCAGTCTGTCATCCCCAAAGAGCAGGCCTGCATTTGACGGCCTGGGTTTTGAGAGGTCGCTATTGATGCAAAGGGGGTTTTCTCTGGATCTTGTTACTACCCTTCTGGCAAGTAGAAAGCCGATAACAACTAGAATCTATGGTAGAACCTGGGCTAAGTTCTTGTCTACCTCGGGTCAGTCTGCCAAAGGGAGGATTCCTATTGAGGCCATACTAGAATTCCTCCAGAAGGGGTTAAATATGGGACTAGCCACCAGTACTCTTAAGGTGCAGGTATCAGCTCTGGGGGCACTGTATAATTATGACTTGGCAGCAAATAGATGGATCATTAGATTTATTAAAGCTTGTCATAGATTCAGACCTATTCCTATTCCAAGAATGCCTCCTTGGGACCTTAATTTAGTTCTGGAAGCGTTAACCAAACCTCCCTTCGAGCCCTTAGAGAAGGTTTCAGAAAAAATCTTAACTTTAAAGACTGCTCTACTGGTAGCCCTGACATCAGCTCGTAGAGTCAGTGACTTACACGCACTATCCGTTAACCATCCATTCACTCAAGTATGTACGGATAGAGTAATCTTAAGACCAGACCCGGCCTATCTTCCAAAAGTAGCCTCCAAATTCCATAGGACGCAAGTAATCACTCTCCCTTCCTTCTATCCTAATCCTAGGGATTCTGAGGAACATAAGCTTCACACCTTAGATGTTAGGAGGGTGTTAGTCCGGTATTTGGAAGTTACAAAAGCCTGGAGGAAGAGTGACGCCTTATTTATATCCTTTCAGGGGGCTAGGAAAGGACTTAAGGTTACAAGGGGGACCATAGCTAGATGGGTCAGGGATACTATTACCTTAGCCTACTCTTCTAGCAATCTGCCGGTTCCAGAGAACCTGAAGGCCCATTCCACCAGAGCAGTAGCTGCTTCCTGGGCTGAGAAGGCGGATGTGCCCATCGACATCATATGTAAGGCGGCAACTTGGTCATCCCCCGCTACATTTTACAAACATTACCGTCTTGACCTTTCCTCTTCTACTGATCTGTCCTTTGGTAGGAAGGTGTTGCAAACGGTGATCCCTCCCTCTGGTATTTGATCTCTATAAATCTCTCAGGTGGTGCTGTCATGGGAGAAGGGGAAAAGATCCTAGTTACTTACCGGTAACGGGATTTTACAGAGCCCATGACAGCACCCTATTAATTCCCTCCCCTTTATCACTGTGGTGTGCACTTTTTAAGGTGTTTAGTACAAATATTGAGGTGGTGGTTATGTATTAACCTGTCTTCGGAGGCCCTCTCATGCTCTGAAACAAAACTGATGCGGAGGAGAGGTACCGCCTTTTTATTCAGTAGGTTCCTGTCCTTGGTGGGCGGATACCCTCTCTCAGGTGGTGCTGTCATGGGCTCTGTAAAATCCCGTTACCGGTAAGTAACTAGGATATTTTCTAGTGACATATTGTACTTCATGATGGTGGTAAAATTTGTTCAATATGACTTGCGTAAAATATTGGAAATTTGGTGAAAACTTTGAAGATTTCACAATTTTCAAATTTTAATTCTTATGCCCTTAAACCAGAGTTATGGCACACACAATGGTTAATAACATTTCCCACATGTCTACTTTACATCTGCATCATTTTTTAAAGTTGTTTTTTTTTTTTAAGTTAGAAGGGTTAAAAATTTCTCTTTTTTTTTTTCAATAAGATTTACAAAACTATTTTTTAGGGGCCACATCATATTTGAAGTGGTGATCCCTGCGCCCTTAGATGACTTCAGAGGTGTAATTTGTAAAACGAGGCCACTTATGGGGGTTTTTTCTCTTCAGGCACCTCAAGGCTCTGTCAATGTATTGTGGCACCCTCAAACAATTCCAGCAAAATCTGAACTCCAATATGGGGCTTTTTCCCTTCTGAGCTTTGCACTATGTTTCAGAAGTAGTTTTCGACCACATTTTAGGTGCACTCAGAGGAAATTTCCCAACAAATATTGGGGTCCATTTTCTCCTGCTATCTTCGTGAAAAGGAAAAAATTTGGGGCTAAACATTTTTGTGGGAAAAACATTTTTTTTTTCTTTATTTTCCAAGATCAACATTGTAAAATTCTGTGAAGCACCTGTGGGTTCAAGGTGCTCACCACTGGTCTTGATAAATTAACTGAGGGGCCTAGTTTCCAAAATGAGGTCACTTGTGAGGAAGATCATTTTTGTGGAAAAATTTTGATTATTTTTATTTTCATGCCTCTACGTTCTAAACTTCTTCATTTTACATAACATTTACTTTGAGCACTTTGCGGTTTTCATCTAAATCTCCAATGACTCGATCCATATGAAACCCTGATAGATCCGTTCACTTTAATGATGCAGCAGAGTTACTCTGGACTCCGTCTGGTCTCTGTTTAGCGGTCTGCTTTTCAGAGGTGCGCAAAACTGGCGTGCCTAAAAAGATGGACGCTGCAAAATCATAGGCCAGACTGTGTCCACAGTGCCTCTATATGCCTCATTATAGGGAATGCTCTGCCAGAGGTTCCTTCTGAATAACTTATTTCAGATTTACACAGAAACCCCAGTGTAAGCGTTCAGCGCAGAGCGTACGATAAATGTGCGTGCATGACCAAAATATCTTCTGCATCTGCAGCACGGACAGCCTGTATAGCACAGAGATGGTGCTGCATTCCTGTGCTATACAGGCGATCAGAATAATAAAAGTGAAAGTCCCATAGTGGGGAAAAAAATAAAAGTAAAAAAAGTGTCAGAGTGGGGAAAAAAAAAATTGTAAAAATGTTAAAAAAAAATAATCCACCAAAAAACAAAATATAATGTACCCATCAATATTATTATGAAAAAATACAATAAAAGTACACACATTTTGGTATTGCCGCGTCCGGAACGACCTGACCTATAAAACTGTCCCACTAGTTAACCCCTTTAGTGAACACGGTTAAAAAAAAACGAAGCAAACAATCATAGAATGGTAGAGTTGGAAGGGACCTCCTGGGTCATCTGGTCCAACCCCCTGCTCAAAGCAGGATTCACTAAATCATCTCAGACAGATGTCTGTCCAGCCTCTGTTTGAAGACGTCCATTGAAGGGGAACTCGCCACCTCTCGTGGCAGCCTGTTCCACTCATTAATCACCCTAACTGTCAAAAAGTTTTTTCTAATATCTAATCTGTGTCTCCTCCCATTTAGTTTCATCCCATTGCTTCTAGTCTTTCCTTGTGCAAATGAGAATAAAGATGATCCTTCTACAATGTGACAGCCCTTGACATATTTGTAGATAGCTATTAAGTCTCCTCTCAGTCTTCTTTTTTGCATGCTAAACATTCCCAAATCCTGCAACCGTTCCTCATAGGACATAGTTTGCAGACCAGTCACCATTCTGGTCGCTCTTCTCTGAACTTGCTCCAGTTTGTCTATGTCTTTTTTAAAATGTGGTGCCCAAAACTGTACACAGTATTCCAGATGAGGTCTGACCAAAGAGGAGTAAAGACCGATAATGACTTCACGTGATCTAGACTGTATGCTTCTGTTAATACATCCCAGAATTGTATTTGCCTTTTTTGCTGCTGCATCACACTGTTGACTCATGTTCAGTCTATGATCTATTAGTATACCTAAGTCTTTTTCACATGTACTGTTGCTTAGCTCTATTCCTCCCATTCTGTATATGCTTTTTTCATTTTTATTGCCCAGATGTAGTACTTTGCATTTTTCCCTGTTAAAAAGCATTCTGTTGTTTGCTGCCCACTGCTCCAGTTTATTTAGGTCTTTTTGAATCCTCTCTCTCTCTTCTCTAGTATTAGCTATCCCTCCTAGCTTTGTGTCATCAGCAAATTTAATCAGTTTACCCTCAATTCCTTCATCTAAATCATTGATAAAGATGTTGAACAATACAGGTCCCAGGACGGAGCCCTGTGGTACCCCACTTGAGACATTCATCCAGCTGGATGTGAAGCCATTTACAACCACCCTTTGAGTCCGATCACTAAGCCAGTTATGAATCCACCTAACAGTTGCCTGGTCCATTGCATACTTGGTCATTTTTTCAATAAGGATGGTGTGAGATACTTTGTCAAATGCTTTGCTGAAGTCAAGATATACAGCATTTCCCTGATCCACCCAGTCAGTGATTCTGTCATAGAAGGAAATTAAGTTAGTCTGACATGACTTGTTAGTTACAAACCCATGCTGACTCTGGTTAATCACTTCATTCTTATCCATGTACTTACATACATGTTGTTTAATAATTTGTTCAAAGATCTTTCCTGGTATAGAAGTCAGACTCACCGGCCTATAATTCCCTGGGTCCACCTTCTTCCCCTTTTTGAAGATAGGAACAACATTTGCTCTTCTCCAGTCTTCTGGGACTTCTCCTGTTCTCCAAGAATTTTCAAAGATTATGGAGAGTGGTTCTAAAATTTCTTCTACGATCTCCTTCAGTACTCTGGGGTGTAATTCATCTGGACCTGGAGACTTGAACTCATTTATGTTAGCTAAATATTCCCTCACAATCTTTCTGTTTACAGATAACTTAGATTCTTCTATTCCTTTGAAAGGACAGTGAAGATCAGTTGATGTTACATTTTCTTTCTGAGAGAAAACAGATGCAAAATAGGAATTAAAAAGTTCGGCCTTCTCAACATCCTCTCTTACCATTTCTCCATTTTCATCCTGTAAAAATCCTATAGCATCTTTGACTTTTCTTTTACTTTTGACATACCCCCAAAATTCTTTTTTATTGCTTTTGACATATCTTGCAAGCCTTAATTCATTGTCAGCTTTAGCTAACCTGATACGTGCCCTGCAGGATCTGCAGACTGCATTATAATCTTCTTTAGATATGCCTCCCTCTTTCCATTTAATAAACATTTCTTTCTTTCTTTTTAGCATGTGTTTAAGTTCTGTGTTCATCCATTCTGGTTTCCTTAAATGCTTCCCATTCTTCCTACTTTTCGGGATTGTTAACGATTGTGCTTTGAGAATCTCATTTTTAAAAATTTCCCATCCTTCCTGGACATTTTTGTCCTTAAGGACATCCAGCCATTGGATCTCTCCTATTCTCTTTCTGAGTCTCTTAAAATCTGCCTTTCTAAAATCTAACCTTGAAGTTTGAGTCTTCACATATCTTTCTCCTCTAGTTATCCAAAATTCTATAATAGCATGATCGCTGCCTCCTAGGGTCCCAGCCACCTTTACCTCCTCAACCATTTCCTCCCTGTTTATAAGGATTAGATCCAAAGTAGCAGATCCCCTTGTTTTCTCCCCTACCTTTTGGAAGATAAAGTTGTCAGCAAGAGAGGATAAGAATTTGCTTGACTTGTTAGTTTTACTTGAGAGAGATTCCCAACAAATGTCTGGATAGTTGAAATCTCCCATGACCACTGCGTCATATTTTTTGGAAAACTTGGTCATTTGATACATAAAGAGTTCATCCATATCTTCAGCTTGCCCAGGTGGCCTGTAGTAAATGCCTACAATGGTGTCCTTTCTGTTGTTCTCTCCTTGTATTCTTACCCAAACAGTTTCCACAGAACTCCCAGTCTCTGAAGCTTCAATCTCTGTGCAGATATACGCTTTTCTAACATACAATGCGACACCTCTTCCTCGTTTATCAAGTCTGTTTCTTGCAAATAAGTTGTATCCTTTTAGCCTTTTATTCCAATCATGTGTATCGTCCCACCAAGTTTCAGTGATTCCAATGGCATCATATTTCTTTTCCTGCATTAGTAGTTCCAATTCTCCTTGTTTGTTGCCCATGCTTTGTGCATTTGTATAAAAACATTTTAGTTTGTGATTGGTTTCTCTTCCTCCCATATTTTTATTATTTAAATTGTTTTGTCTTTGTTCTTCTTTTCCACTTCCAGTAGCAGAGATCTCAATAGTATTTGTCAGCTGTATAGCTTTTTCTGGCCTTTTGCTTCCCTTCCCACATTGTTCTAGTTTAAAGCTCTCCTGATGAGTGTAGCAAGGCGACTTCCAAATACATGTTTTCCTGTCTTCGTAAGGTGCACCCCATCTCTAGCAAGTAGTCCATCGTATAGGTAATTCAGTCCGTGATCCAGAAATCCAAATCCTTGTTGACGGCACCATCGACGTAGCCAGTTGTTCACCTGTAGAATCTTATTCCACCTCATTGTTCCATGGCCATCCACTGGGAGGATGGATGAGAAGACCACCTGCGCTCCCAATGCTTTATCATCATACTGCCCCCCCCCCAAAAAATTGATTAACATGTGATCAAAAAGACGACAAATATAAATAAAAATGGTACCGCTGAAAACGTCATCTTGTCCAGCAAAAAACAAGCCGCCGTACATCTCCATCAGCCAAAAAATAAGTTATAGCTCTCAAAATAAAGCGATGCAAAATTTTTTTTTCTATAAAATCGCTTTTATTGTGTAAAAGCGCCAAAACATAGAAAAACAGTATAAATGTGGTACCACTGTAAAAGTACTGACCCGAAGAATAAAGCTACCTTATCAATTTTACCACACGCGGAACAGCATAAAAATTCCTGAATTGTTGGTTTTTGTTTATTCTGCCTCCCAAAAATCGTAATAGAAAGCGATCAAAAAATGTCACGTGCCTGAAAATGGCACCAATATAAAAAATGTCAACTTATCCCGCAAAAAACGAGCAGTCACATGACCGTCGGCAAAAATATAGAAAAATTTATAGCTCTCAAAATATGGCGCTGCAAAAACTTGATTTTACAAAAAAATGCGTCTTTTAGTGTGTGACAGTTGTCAATCATAAAAACCCGATATGATTCTGGTATCGCTGTAATCGCACCGACCCGAGGCATAAAGTTGTCCAATCACTTGTTCCTCGTGCAGTATGGCGTAAACGCTAGGGTTAGGGTTGGGCCTAGGGGTTGGGGTTGTGATTTTTACAAAAGTAAAGTAAAAAAACACGATAACTATATGGCGACTAGTGTTGAGCACAAGTGCTCGCTACTTGAGTTTGCATTGGGTGCTCGAGTGACATGCTCGAGTCTCCGCCCCATATGCTCCGCGGCCAAATAAAACTCGCGGGGATTGCCTGCCATGCACGAGCGATCCCCGCATGTTTTTTTTTTTTTTTTTGGGTGTCTAATAACCGTGAAACATGCGAGCGGGGACTCGAGCATGTCACTCGAGCACCCACGATACATGGTGCATACCAGAGTACCCGATGCAAACTCAAGTAGCGAGCACTTGTGCTCAAGGCTAATGACAACTTATTCAATATGATGACCTAATGTTATCAAATTCTGTATCGTACCTCTGGGTTCATAATGTTCACTATACCCCTTGATAAAATCCTTGAGGGGTGTAGTTTCCAAAATGGGGTCACTTGTGGGGGATTTCCACTATTTAGGCACCTCATGGGCTTTCCAAACGCAACATGGCGTCCGCTCTCGATTCCAGACAATTTTGCGTTCAAAAAGTCACACAGTGCTCCTTCCCTTCTGAACTCTGCTGTGCGCCCAAACACTGTATTTTCCTCACATATGGGGTATTGGCGTGCTCAGGAGAAATTGCATAAAAGTTTTTGGGGTCCATTTTCTCCTCTTACCCTTGTGAAAATAAAAAAATTGCGGCTAAAACATAATTTTTGTGGAATAAGTTTGATTTTTTATTTTTTTTATTTTCACGGCTCCATGTTATAAACTTCTGTAAAACACTTGGGGGTTCAGGGCGCTCACCACATCTAGATAAGTTCCCTGAGGGGTCTAGTTTCCAAAATGGTGTCACTTGTGGGGGGTTTCCACTGTTTAGGCACCTCAGGGGCTCTCCAAACGCAACATGGCGTCCGCTAATTATTCAATGAAATTTTACATTCAAAAAGTCAAATGGCGCTCCTTCCCTTCCGAACCCTGCCGCGCGCCCAAACAGTGGTTTTCCCCCACATATGAGGTATCGGCTTACTCAGGAGAGATTGCACAACAAACTGCATAGTGTAATTTCTTCTGTTACCCTTATGAAAATGCAAAATTGGAGGCTGAAAAAAACTTTTGTGGGAAAAGTGTGAATTTTATTTTTACGGCTCAATGTTCTAAACTTCTGTTAAGCACCTGGGGGTTCAAAGTGCTCACCACACATCTAGATAAGTTCCCTAAGGGGTCTAGTTTCCAAGATGGTGTCACTTGTGGGGGGTTTCCACTGTTTAGGCACATCAGGGACTCTTTAAACGCAACATGGTGTCTGCTAATTATTCAATGAAATTTTACATTCAAAAAGTCAAATGGCGCTCCTTCCCTTTCAAATCCTGCCGTGCGCCCAAACAGTGTTTTTTCCCCACATATGGGGTATCTGCGTGCTCAAGGGAAATTACACAACAAATTTTGGGGTCCATTTTTTTTCCTGTTACTTTATTTTTATTTTCGCAGGGGTAACATTTTTGTGAAAAAAGTTAAATGTTCATTTTTTTTTTTCTTCACATTCCAAAAATTCCTGTGAAGCACGTGAAGGGTTTAATTCTTGAATGTGGTTTTGAGCACCTTGAGGGGTGCCAGGGTGCAGTTATTAGAATGGTGTCACTTTTGGGTATTTTGTGTCATAAAGACCCCTCAAAGTGATTTCAAATGTGATGCGGTCCCTAAAAAAAAAAAAAAAAAAAAAAAATGGTTTTGTAAATTTTGTTGGAAAAATGAGAAATCGCTGGTCAACTTTTAACCCTTATAGGTCCCTAATAAAAAATAAAAAAAAATTGGTTCCAAAATTGTGCTGATGTAAAGTAGACATGTGGGAAATGTTATTTATTAACATTTTTGTGTCACATATCTCTCTGATTTAAGGGCATAAAAATTCAAATTTAGAAAATTGCAAAATTTTTGCCAAATTTCCATTTTTTTTTTTTCCACAAATAAACACAAGTGATATCGAAGAAATTTTACCACAATCATGAAGTAAAATATGTCACGAGAAAACCGTTTCAGATTCAGGGGGATCCATTGAAGCATTCCAGAGTAATTTCCTCATAAAGTGACAGGGTCAGAATTGTAAAAATTGTCCAGGTCATTAACGTGCAAACCACCTTGGGTTGTAAAGGGGTTAAGGTGTAAAAACACTTTTTTTTTTTTTTTTAAATGCCCTACTAAGAATTTTGATGCGTCGTGGAAGATGACCAGCCTATAGATTTAATCTTATCTACTTAAATTTCAACTTCAAGTAATTACTGTTTTAAAGGAGACGTCCACCCAAGAAATATCTTTTGAGGCATCATATATAGCGGGAACCTGTCACCATGAGAATTCAGTCCAATCTGCAGGCACCCTGTTATAGAGCAAGGAGTGCTGAGAAGATATAGTTTTGTGAGAGAAGATTTAATATAACCTTGGTTTTAATCCTGTAATCCTCTCCTTTTTCTGTGATCTTTGTCAATCACGGTTGGGACTGCCCACTGTGACAGTTACCTTTTGTATAAGAGAGTATAAAGTCACTGATAGGACCTCCCACTGATCTGGAAATCCCAGAAAGATCTGAGGTTTATATGATTAAATCATCAGTTATTCTTAATATTTTCTCTAAAAGGTACATATATGAATCTACTCTGTAACATGCTCACTAAATTTTTATGGTGAAGCGTTCCCTTTAAATGTCATAAGATCACTTCTATGGAGTTTCAGAACCTCTACGAATTTCCAAGACTAGTAGGCTTTTCATCACTGCTTTTGAGTTGTTTTTTTCTTACTAGATATTTCTGTATACTGATTAACTGATGATTTTAAATGATTTTGCTTAAATTGTTCTCTAAAGTTTCAAGTAGCTGAAAACTCGTAAGCAGGGCCAATTGGGAGGTGCATTTCTTTCCCAGAACGAAAGGCACCTCCCAATAGATCTGGTTCTGATTTGTTAGTAATTTGAGCCAAGGATAATCTTCTAACACTAAACTAGATCAATCGAATGCAATGACAAAAATGACTACTGTTCCTGCCTTCTAAAGGGAAAGGTTTTGTGGTTTGTATTTCAGGTTTACAATACATCATTCAACTGTATCGTGAAGTTGATTGCGAGGATGCTTTTAAGTGCAGCCTCTGCAAAGAGATTGGACCCCTGTATTTTATCATAAAACATATTGAAGGCATAAGACACAGAATGACTTACTTGGTGAGTACAATTTGTTATGTATTTCTAATTGCATAACACAATTTTCCCCACTGAGGCCCGACTCACATCAATGTATAGCAGAAAATTCATAAGCTGATGAGGTTTACATCTAAATATTTAATTTAAATGTTCCTTGGGGAGGGTGCAGCTGTGCTGGGGGAGAAAATTAATAGAAGGTTGGAGGAGTGTTTAAACTAGGGATTGGGGGGAGAGTATTCATTTTATAGTTGGTGAAGATAGTGCAGATAGTGACCACACAAATAAATTGGGGGTGGGGTTAGAAAAGTCAATATAGTAAGATGGAATAGAGGTACATAGAGATACATAAAATACATGTACACTAATGCCAGAAGCCTCACCAACAAAATGGAGGAATTAGAATTATTTTTGTTGGAAAATAATTGGCATGGTGGGGATATCTGAGACATGGCTGGACGAGAGCCATGACTGGGCAGTTAATTTACAGGGCTATAGTCTGTTCAGAAATGACCGTACAAACAAGCGAGGTGGGGGTGTGTGTTTATATGTAAAATCATCCTTAAAACCCATCTTGCGTGAGAATATATGTGAATCTAATGAAAATGTAGAGTCCCTATGGGTGGAGATAAGGGGAGGGGGAGATGGGGGAGTCTCCAAAAATAATGGAAGCAGCGGCGAATATCCTCATAAAGCAAATAGATGAAGCAGCGACTCAAGGAGAAGTCCTTATTATGGGGGACTTAAACTACCCTGAAATACATTGGGGAACAGAAACCTGTAGTTCCAGAAAAGGTAATAGGCTTTTGACAACTGAGAGACAATTACCTTTCACAACTGGTTCAGGACGCAACAAGAAGGGGGGCACTGCTAGACCTAATATTAACCAACAGGCCAGACCGCATATCAAATATACGAGTTGGGGGTCACTTGGGTAATAGTGATCACAAAATAAGTTTTCATTCATCATTTAATAAGATGTGTAGTAGAGGGGTTACAAGGACACTAAACTTCAGGAAGGTAAATTTCCAACGGCTGAGAGATGATCTTAGTGCAATAAACTGGGACGATATCCTGAGACCTAAAACTACACAAAGCAAATGGGAGACATTTATTAGCATCCTGAATAGGACCTGTGCACAATATATACCCTATGGGAATAAACATGCGAGAAATAGGAGGAAACCACTATGGCTAAATAGAGCTGTAAGGGGCGCAATAAGTGACAAAAAGAAAGCATTTAGAGAACTAAAGCAAGTAGGTAGTGATGAGGCATTAAATACAGAAAATTAAATTCTGTAAAAAACAAATCAAGGCAGCAAAGATTGAGAAAGAGACTCATTGCCAGAGAAAGTAAAAATAATCCCAAAATATTCTTTAACTACATAAATAGTAAGAAACTAAAAAATGATAGTGTTGGCCGGAAAAAGCCAATACACTAAATGATTTTTTTTCAACAGTATTTACACAAGAAAATCGACATGACAGAAAACTTGATCGGTGATAACAAACATTCTCCATTAAATGTCACTTGCTTAACCCATCAGGAAGTACGGTGGCGTCTAAAAGTCACTAAAGTTGACAAATTCCCGGGCCCGGATGGGATACACCCGCGAGTACTGCAGGAATTAAGTAACGTCGTAGACCGTTATTTTTAATCTTTAAAGATTCCATAATAACAGGGTCTGTACCACAGGACTGTCGTATAGCAAATGTGGTGCCAATATTCAAAAAGGGGACAAAAACCGTACTTGGAAATTATAGGCCAGTAAGCTTAACCTCTGCTGTGGGTAAAATCCTGGAGGGTTTTCTAAGAGATACTCTAGTATAGTATCTGAAGAATAACAACCTCATGACCCAATATTAACATAGGTTTACGAGGGACCGTTCCTGTCAAACTAATCTGATTAGCTTTTATGAGGAGGCAAGTTCCAGACTGGACCAAGGAAATGCAGTGGATGTTGTGTATATGGACTTTTCAAAAGCTTTTGATACGGTTCCGCACACAAGGTTGATACATAAAATGAGAACAATGGGGATAGGGGAAAATATGTATGTGGGTTAAGAACTGGCTCAGTGATGGGAAACAAAGAGTGGTCATTAATGGAACACACTCAGACTGGGTCTCAGTTAACAGTGGGGTACCACAGGGGTCAGTATTGGGCCCGCTTCTTTTTAACATACACTACTCAAAACAAATAAAAAGATCACTTAAACAGAATATAACTCCAAGTAAATCAAACTTCTGTGAAATCAAACTGTCCACTTAGGAAGCAACACTGATTGACAAGCAATTTCACATGCTGTTGTGCAAATGGAATAGACAATAGATGGAAATTATTGGCAATTATCAAGACACCCTCAATAAAGGAGTGGTTCTGCAGGTGGGGACCACAGACCACATCTTAGTACCAATGCTTTCTGGCTGATGTTTTGGTCACTTTTTTGAATGTTTTGTGCTTTCACACTTGTGGTAGCATGAGACGGACTCTACAACCCACAGAAGTTGCTCAGGTAGTGCAGCTCATCCAGGATGGCACATCAATGCGAGCTGTGGCAAGAAGGTTTGCTGTGTCTGCCAGCGTACTGTCCAGAGGCAGGAGGCGCTACCAGGAGACAGGCCAGTACACCAGGAGGGGGCCTTAGGAGGGCAACAACCCAGCAGCGGGACCGCTACCTCTGCCTTTGTGCAAGGAGGAACAGGAGGAGCACTGCCAGAGCCCTGCAAAATGACCTTCAGCAGGCCACAAATGTGCATGTGTCTGCACAAACAGTTAGAAACAGACTCCATGAGGGTGGTATGAGGGCCCGACTTCCACAGATGGGGGTTGTGCTCATAGCCCAACACCGTGTAGGACGCTTGGCATTTGCCACAGAACACCAGGATTGGCAAAGTTGCCACTGGCGCCCTGTGCTCTTCACAGATGAAAGCAGGTTCACACTGAGCACATGTGACAGAGTCTGGAGACGCCGTGGAGAGTGATCTGCTGCCTGCAACATCCTTAAGCATGACCGATTTGGCAGTGGGTCAGTAATGGTGTGGGGTGGCATTTCTTTGGAGGGCCGCACAGGCCTCTATGAGCTCGCCAGAGGTAGCCTGACTGCCATTAGATACCGAGATGAGATCCTCAGACCCCTTGTGAGACCATATGCTGGTGCTTTTGGCCCTGGGTTCATTCTAATGCAGGACAGTGCCAGACCTCATGTGGCTGGAGTGTGTCAGCAGTTCCTGCAAGATGAAGGCATTAAAGGTATGGACTGGCCCGCCCATTCCCCAGACCTGAATCCGATTGAGCACATCTGGGACATCATGTCTCGCTCCATCCACCAACGTCACGTTGCACCACAGACTATCCAGGAGTTGGCGGATGCTTTAGTCCAGGTCTGGGAGGAGATTCCACAGGAGACCATCTGCAACCTCATCAGAAGCATGCCCAAGCGTTGTAGGGAGGTAATACAGGCACGTGGAGGCCACACACAATACTGAGCCTCATTTTGACTTGTTTTAAGGACATTACATCAAAGTTGGATCAGCCTATAGCGTGTTTTTCCACTTTAATTTTGGGGGTGACTCCAAATCCAGGCCTCCATTGGTTAATAAATTTGATTTCCATTGATGATTTTTGTGTGATTTTGTTGTCAGCACATTCAACTTTGTACAGAACAAAGTATTCAATGAGAATATTTCTTTCATTCAGATCTAGGCTGTGGTATTTGAGTGTTCCCTTTATTTTTTTGAGCAGTGTATTTTTATTAATGACCTTGTAGGGGGCATACAGAGTAATATTTCAATATTTGCAGATGACACTAAACTCTGCAGGGTAATCAATACAGAGGAGGACAATTTTATATTACAGGAGGATCTATGGAAACTAGAAGCTTGGGCTGATGGCAAATGAGCTTTAATGGGGATAAATCTAAGGTAATGCGGAGGAAATAAAATGTTTAATTATATGCTTAATTGTAAAACACTGGGCAAAACTGTCACTGAAAAAGACCTGGGTGTATTGGTGGACAACAAGCTTACGTTTAGTGGCCAGTGTCAGGCAGCTGCTGCAAAGGCAAATAAAATAATAGGATACATTAAAAGAGGCATAGATGCTCATGAGGAGAACATAATTTTACCTCTATACAAGTCACTAGTGCAACCACACTTAGAATACTGTGTACAGTTCTGGTCTCCGGTGTATAAGAAAGACATAGCTGAACTAGAGCGGGTGCAGAGAAGAGCGACCAAGGTTATTAGAGGACTGGGGGATCTGCAATACCAAGACAGGTTATTACACTTGGGGTTATTTACTGTGGAAAAAAGAAGGCTTAGGGGTGATCTTATTACTATGTACAAGTATATAAGGGGACAATACAAAGACCTTTCTACTGATCTTTTTACTCTGAGGCCTGAGACGGGGACAAGGGGGCATCTTCTACGTCTGGAGGAAAGGTTTAATCATAATCACAGACGCGGATTCTTTACTGTGAGACTATGGAGCTCTCTGCCGCATGATGTTGTAATGAGTGATTCACTATTAAAATTTAAGAAGGGCATGGATGCCTTTCTTGAAAAGTATATTACAGGTTATATATACTAGATTCCTTGATGGGGCGTTGATCCAGGGAACTAGTCTGATTGCTGTATATGGAGTCAAGAAGGAATGTTTTTTTGTTTTTGTGGGGTTTTTTTTTGCCTTCCTCTGGATCAACATGTTAGGCTATGGGTTGAACTAGATGGACTTAGTCTTCCTTCAACCTTAAAAACTATGTTACTTTGTAGAAGTGTACAATGGATATATCAATTTGCTTGGTTATCTTTCAACCGCTTGGAAGACTCATTTATCCAAAGAATATACATCTGCACAGGAAACCTGAAAACACTAGGGCATGGTCACTTGACTCTTTATTATTTTTAACCCTAGAATTACACTAATAAGGCATGTAGGGGGGTAATTCACCTCCCACCCCCAAAAAAACACAATACCAAGAAAACAGAATTGCATCCTTGTGGGGATTTTTTTTTCTTTTTCAAGGAGGGGTATTTTAAGGGCAAACTTCAAATTTTAAATTCTGCAGATGTCCCATTTGGGTAAATTTCGGTACTGTTTAATTTTTTTTTTTCCATATATGCCTTTTTCTCGCATTCCTAAAATTCAAATACTACACTATTGTAGTTAGACAAAATGAAGAACTCTTATGAAGCCTTTCTTATGAGCTTTATCGGAGACAGTCATTTTGCATGTATGATTGCAGCTGTCAACACTCCACAATTGCAGTGCGTTGTGGGACTGATGCGGCACTTGAACCACCCTGATCTTGTGCTTGATCATTTTTATTTTATACTGCAATACAACCGTGCCGCAATAAGCTGAAAATAAAAACATTATCTCAAATGTAGCTCAGACTGCAGCTGAGCTTTACATGATTACAGGGATGGCAGCGACAGGAGCCTTCAGCAGGCGCTCCAGCTACCATAGTAACTTATTGCGTCCCGAGGAGGGGATGTGGGTACTATGTTTGTTGGTGCGTACAAGCATCCTTGCCTTTAAGTGCTTCTTTCAGAAATTGCTGGCTATGTATTATAAACACAAATATAATGTAATGTAGCCTGCATTTACTGCATCCTGATCCATTTCAACATTTGCCGACCGCTACCCAGGATGTTAATTCACTTTTTAATGCAGGGAGGGGTTAACCGGCAGCGATAAGGGATAGCTTTAAGCGCTGCTTTTGCAAGCAACTGTGTAACAAGCTAGCACCTGTCGCATATTGAGCAGGCTCATCTCTTGAGCCCTCTTCACAACCAGCGCCAACATATATGGAGATGTCAGGAAGGGTTTAATAAATGATGCCAACATGAAGTAGACATTTTTCGTCCATTTGGTTTGGGTGATGTAGGACAGTGGATTATAGCTGGCTGCCATAAGGAGTCGAACACTAAATACTTAAAGGGGTATTCCTATCTCCAAGATCCTATTGCAATATGTAGTAGATGTAATAATAATATTAGCAAATGCCTCCAATTAAAAATGTAGTATAGTTATTCTAATTCACTATGTCGCTTACCCCATGTGCAGGGCATTGCAGTATCTATAGTTATGGCTACTAGCAACTAAATATCACTAGATGAGTGGTCGTAACCATGGATACCGAAGCTACTACAATGCCATGCACATGGTTTAAGCGAAACGGCGAATTAGAAGAACAAGGCTAAATTTCTAATTGGAGATATTTGCTAATATTTTTATATCTATTAGATAGGATCTTGGCGATGGGAATACCCCTTTACTTTATTACCTTTTGATAGAGGATAACTTATTAACTTGGTACAAACCATTTTTAGTATATACTCCTCCTGCAGTCACTCGGCTAAGCCTGTTTTTAGCTTGTGGTCCGTTAGGGTCATATTCTTATTATCCTTTCCCTCAAGTCAGGAGTACAAGTCTGTATTATTACCCTGTTACACCACTTGAGGGAGAACAGTGTGGTGTAACCCGCTCAATTCTTTTTTTTTTTTTTTTTTTTTATTTCCTTTTTATATTTAAAATGTAGGAATCAACTACCACTGTTCTATTCTCTGGTCAGCACAAACATTGCTGGTGGCACCATGCATCCCCCCTGCTCCATTCTTCTGTCAGACGATCCCTCCAGTTTCTCAGCGTTCCAATAGTCTCCACTTTCTATTGAAATATCTCATCGAGAGACAGTTCCCTGGTGTTGGCATCTTGCTAAAGTGTAGCTCTACAAAGCTGAGTCCTTCTACTAGCAGATGTCAGGAGAGAGTGATGTCTCATCCTTTTTGTTCATTTGTGGCAATTGGAGATTTCTGATAAAAGAATTTCTCCATTAGGATCTGACTGATGAGGTCAGACTTCCAAACTGAATTCTGAAGGTCAACAGCCTTATAATGGCAGTCAAGGACTCTCCATTTCACTGGTGCAGACTCCTGTCCCACCTAGGAAGAAATTTGCTTTCCGTATGCTCACAGAACCTCAAGATTTTTTTTTTTTACCTTGCATTTAGAGTTTGAGGAAGAGCTCTCCAAGACATGTAATTTCTTTAACACTATTTTGCAAACCTGAGATTTCAAGGCATTATGTACTATTTTCCAGAGACTGCACTGCAAAAATGATCTCCTCTTGCCAGCATATACCCTCAAATTTCCTATTTGCAAAACATAGCCCTATCTGTGGCAGATGCAGCCTCTTTAAAGAATTACCAAGACTGGAAAATGGAGACCTTTGCCAAATAAGGCTTATGAGGCAGCAGGTTCGAGCCGCAGACAAATATTTGTCACTTGCTGGAACAGTACTACCACTGCCAACTGGACCAAGAAGCTACGGGTCGTCATTCTGTCTGGTGCTCCTCTTCGGGTAGATCTCTGTAGCGGGAAGAGAATATGCGAGGGAACCATACGCTTCATGTATTCTTGCCTGTTCCTAAGCCTATCATCAAAGAAGGTGCTTATGACCTTTCAGGAAGGCAGAATTCAGCCCTGTCCCTGAATCTGAATTCCCTTTTGGCAGTTCCTGCTCACCAGGTTCTCATTACAGTGCACACTGCCTGTGCGCTCTCTTGCCGGCTCTTCACTTCTCATCAGAACTGGCAGGGGAACACTTTCACTGTGCATTAAAAAAAATATTGCACAGTGACAAAATTCTACTGAGCATGCGTCAGAATTGACGACTGGTGCATGCTCAGTAGAGCCAGGATTAGCCCAGCCGCTGAAATGGATGTCACCTATGACTCTGTTTCAGGGTGGGGACAGAGGCTGCTGCAGTGACCTTAACCTCTGCCCACTGATGTCTTGCTTGAGAATCCGCAGTGCATGCTGGGATACTCAAATAAAATGTAATAAAACTGAAAGTTGGTTTAAAATAAGGCTGGAGTCACACAAGCGGATGTTCATAATCTGGGCCGACTATGCAAATGACATTCTGCCCAAACTATGTCAGATTTTGACCTGAGTGTCAGTGCACTGTTCTGATGCTCTCCTATGAGAGAATCGCAGCAGAGGTGCGACGGAGAAAGTCCATTTTTCCATTGCCGGCATCTGCGGTAATCACACTGCACTTGGATGACATTCGAGTGCAGTTTGATGTTTCGCTTGCATCAATAGACTTGTATGGGTGCATGCAATCTGATTGTCAGATGCACTCGCGGTGTGCTGTGATAGTTTTCTCATGCCGAATAGGCATAAGAAATTAATTGCAGATCTGAGGTGCTCCATAGAATAACACACAGACCAAATTGTATGCAATGTTTTTACAAAGAAGTGAAGCGGTTAAAAGAATTGACCAGTCCATTCTTCAGGCGGCTTCTTGCTGGAGGACGCCCAAAATTTTTTCACAATGTCAAAAAAAAAAAAAAACATACCATAAAAGACTCTTCAGCACAAAAGATGCCAATGTGTCAGACAGTCTTCCTCTGACAAAACTCAGTGGTTACGCTAGCGTATAAAAGACGTTGTGTGCACATACCCTTAAAGTCTGTCCAAAGAGAGCCCGTCGCTGAGAGATCAAATTACAATCAGGCCTAAATGACTAGTACTAAATACACCAGTAGTGTTGGCTGTCACATTATGACGAATCCTTAGTTTTGGCTATAACGTTATCAGTGGAGGTCTGGCCTCTTGCAGTCCTGCTTTAAGGCTGCGTGCCCACTATGCGTTTTACAAGCTTTTTTGCTGCGGAATTTCCGCAGCGTAAACGCTTTAAAAACGCTTGGTAATCCGTGCTCCATGATCCCCAATGAAAATCTGTTCTGTGCCCATGCTGCGGAATTTTCCGCAGCGGATTTTCCTTGCCGAAAAATCCGCAGTATGTCCATTATTTGTGCGTTTCTGCATGCGGATTTGAGGTGCCAATGCATTTGAAAAACTCAAGTCAAATCTGCATGCAAAAACACTGCAAAAATGCGTGTAAAATCCGCAAGTGTTTTTGACTGCCAAGGACATGCAGAAACGCTGCGGAAATTTTCTGCTTAATTTCTGCATCGTGGGCACATAGCCTAATGAGCACTGTACTAGTGTTCGTTCATTTTTTTAGATCGTAGGGAGTCCCAGTAGTCAGACCAACTTGATCAGTAAGTGATTCATGACATATAGCAAAAAAAAGTACATTTTTCTTTTGTTTTAAGAAAGTTTTAGTTTTTAACCTGTGTATTTGTTTTATACTTTCAGAGCTGTGCATACAAGCACCTATTTCCATTATATCCAAAAAGACGAATGTCTTTTTATGACAGATGTTGGGCTGTAAGAGAACATGCTATTAATGTGGAGATAGAAGAGCGGGCCATCTCTGTAATTGTAAGTTATTTATCTTTAATAGCAATTGAAGGTAACAAATATTTGATTCCAATTTTTCCGTTATGTTTTCAATGCATGTATGGGTATATTTGTCGGTCTTAATTTGACAGTGTATTCTATATTTAAAAACTTTAATCCAACTCCACTTTTTTCCCCTCCATATTCATTTACTATGTGGTTTGCCATGGTAACTTGAGTTGCTGCTATTTGTAATTTTAAGTGCAAAACCATTTTTTTTTTATAAAGGTATTTTGTAAAAAATCACTGCATCACAGCCTCCTAGATGCTGTCTCTGCCTGTGCCCGTTAGGTCTGCCCTCTTAATACCCTTAAGGGCCATTGTTAGGACTCCCCCTGCCATAGCATTGGCACAGCTGATGGAGGGGGAAAACTATGGATAACAATAAGAGTTCTAACTTTAAGTGCCAGAAAGTACATGAAATATGGCAGGTGTTTCTAGATTTGAGTTGGTGGGATTAGACCCAGTGCGACATGGGAACATAATCAGTAGTGATTTATTGGGTATATGGTGGATTCATGGGGAGAAAATCCGTACGAGGATAATACAGTAGGTTGTGAATGTGAGTAAGGCCGGGTTCACACAAACTTATTTCATTGTGCGTATATGGACGGCAATACACGGGCTGAATTTGGGCCTCCCAACCAGAACTTGTGTGTCTGAGGCTATGACTTCTGGTCAGCCTGGGCATGTCAATATACAGAATACCTAAAACTTGTATTCTTGGTCAGCCAGGGAAAGTTACCACAAGTGTCACATGGAGTCTTGTAACAAAGTGTTCAAAGCTGAGGGTTATTATGATATATAAAGGTTGGTATTATTTTCCAAATCAAGTTGGAGTAATATGTTAAAGCGATCCTCCACCTCAAACATTCTCAATAAATGTATAATTTAAACTCCTGGTGCCTTTTTAATCTGTGTTTTTCTCTGGACTCCCAGCTCTCTTGTCCTTGTCTGTACTTTTTGCATAGTGTGCTCTGCAAGTCTGAGACTCTCCCCGTGCAGAGGGGAATATCTTGCACTACCAGAAAACTGAGTGCATCGTTTAGCCTGAAATACTTCCCACTATGGAGCAGCCAAGGAGGAGTTTTCTCAAACTTTGATATCATAATGTGAATAGAGAATGTCTTTATGCATTTTACATGAAGGAAATCAGAGGAACGGAACCAGAAATTAGAACGTTTTTTTCATAAATTAATTGTGCATTTATTGCGAAGTTATAGTAATCTAGAGAAAGGAAACCAAGTAAAATAATAACTTTGAGGGGCTACAGTTTATTTCCTGAAGTATAATGTGAACATGAACGAACCGCTGCTGTCAGTACATTGACTCTTTAGGGACAGACCCTATGAAGAACAATGCAATCTGATAGAAAATAAGCAGGTATGAAGGTGCACTTGAATGTTTGTTTGGCTATGCCATGAAGCACCAAGCACCATTACTTGGTTTGAGTATTCGTTCTGTGCTGATAGTCCCTTTACCAACCACTGATGGGCCTCACATCATGCTACAAGGTGAATGGAGCAGACTCGGGAGCTGAAACCTCTTTATAGATGCAGATGCTGGCTGTTTTAACGAGCTGGCATCTGTCTCTTGAGCCTATGTGCCCACAATGCAGAAATGCTGCATATTTTTTACGCTTCTCCCTGGCAGGAAAAAACGCATGCGGATTTTTCCTGCGTTTTTCCCAAGCGTCTTTGCATGCATTTCTGCATGCGGGTTATCAAGCGCTTTTCCAAGCTATTTTAGCATCACTTGGAAAAGTGCTTGACAACTTGTTCACACTATATAAATCCATGCAACCGGCATGGATTTATAGTAGTGTGACCAAGTTAGTTAAAAAAAAAAAGAATAAAATGGTAAAAAATAAAAAGTTTATACTCACCTGCCGGTGTCCTCCCGGTGTTCTCTCTGCCACGTCCGGTGTGTTGGGCGGCTCGCGGTGGTGTGAAGGACCTGCGGTGACGTCATTGAGCCATGTGATGGGTCACATGACTCGGTGACGTCATGGCAGGTCCTTCACAACAGCGGGAGCATTGCAAGAGAGCGGATGCGGCAGAGATAGCACCGGGAGGACATCAGAAGGTGAGTATAAACTTTATTTTTTATTTTAAATTCTTTTTTTTACAGGTTCTTTGGTACCCAGGTCTGGATGAGAGTCTTCTCTTCTCCAGACTTGGGTACCATCCGCACATTGAATCGCATATTATCCGCTTGTACAAATGTACTGACACGGATTATATGCGTCTCAATGCAAGTCAATGGCGGCGATTATGCTGCGTGTCCGCAAAATTAATGGACATGCTGCGGATTTTTGAGTGCAGCATGGGCATAGACATTGCGGCTTGTCATTGAGGACCATGGGGGGCGGATTACCAAGCGTTTTTGAAGCGTTTACTCTGCGGAAATTCCGCAGCATATATGCTTGTAAAACGCTACGTGGGCACATACCCTAACAGCAGCCGCTTGAGCGAGTTCTGATTGCTGTAGTTAACCATTTATCCAATCACTAACGGCACCATTTAAATAGCCAATGGGTTACCATGGCAGTGGGGGGCCTGCTATCTTTGTTTTCCTGTGCAGCTTAGCCAGAGGAAAGGCTTCATAGGAGAACCAAAATTACACTCTATTTTGCAATACAAATTAGTATTTCAATATATAGTATAAGAATTCAAATGATTGTTCAAGCCCCCTAGGGAGATTAAAGTGTAAAATGCAAATGTATGGAAAAAAAACTAAACAAACCCATTTTCCCTCATTTTTAAAGAAAAAAAAGAAACCAAAACTAAAGATAATAAATGATCATCATGTCCGTAAAAGTTTGAACAGAAAACAAAATTAAATCATACGTTAAATGTTGAAAAAGGAAAACACAATTGCTATTTTTTGATCGCTGTGCTTTCCTGTATAAAAAAAAAAGAAAAAAGAAAAAGAAAATGCAATAAAAAGTGATCAAAATGTCGTATATAGGCCAAAATGGTGTCAAAAAGTACAGCTGGCTCTGTGGAAAAAAAGCTAGTCCCTACTGTAATTATACTGAACTGGAGAATCGTATCACACAGTTAATTCTGTAAAAACCAAACCCAAAAAACAATAGAACGGCGTGATTTTACCTTTGGGTTATTTTGTTTTGTTTTTTTGATTCGATCTTTGTTTTCCCTGTCCTCGCAGACTTTTGCTGCATTTCCCTTTCCCCACACTGTGGAAATCTATATACAACCTCCTTCCTCTCTTGCTACTTTAAAGGCTATGTGCCCACGTTGCGGAAATGAAGCATATTTTTTACGCTTCTCCCTGGTGGGAAAATCGCATGCGGATTTTACATGCGGTTTTCCCGCCAGGTAGAAGCGTTTGTGAGGCGTCTTTGCAGCGTTTTTGCATACATTTCCGCATGCGGGTTATCAAGCACTTCTCCAAGTGATTTAAGCATCACTTGGAAAAGTGCTTGACAACTTGTTCACACTATATAAATCCATGCAACCGGCATGGATTTATAGAGTGTGACCAAGTAAGAGTTAAAAAAAAAGAATCAGAATGGTAAAAACTAAAAAAATAAAGTTTATACTCGCCTACCGATGCATTCTCTGCCCCCTCCGGAGTCTTGAGCGGCTCACGCTGTTGTGTGCAGGACCTTCGGTGACGTCACTGAGTCATGAGATGGGTCACATGACTCAATGACGTGGCAGGTCCTTCACACATCAGCGCGACGGAGGGAAAACATCAGAAGATAAGTATAAACTTTATTTTATTCTTTTTTTTACAGGTTCTTTGGTACCCAGGTCTGGATGAGAGTCTCCTCTCCTCCAGACTTGGGTACCATCCGCACATTGATTCCGCATGCGGAAACGCAAAATTAATGAACATGCTGCGGATTTTTGACCGCAGCATATACGCTGCGGAAAAATCCGCAGCATGGGCATTGACATTGCGGAATGCCATTGGGGATCATGGGGTGCGGATAAACATGCGTTTTACAAGCGTTTACGCTGTGGAAATTCCGCAGCATATACACTTGTAATACGCAACGTGGGCACGCAGCCTAAGGCCTTATTCATATGCTTTCTTCATCAAGTGTGAAAACAAGTTTGTTTTTTTTAAATTTCCCTCGGCTGAATTTGAGCACTGCACAGTTTCTGAAAATCTTTAACATGTCCATTCTTGCAATATTTTTTCATACATAGAGTGCAAAAAAACACAGAATAATGTTTGTGCTGTGTTTTTGGTGACTAAAGCTAACTTTATTAGCATATAGACTGTGGGCCAGGGGTGGGGAACCTCAAGCATATAACCTTTTCTCCAGCACCCGGGCACCACAGTGCTTGGGCCTGCGGCTTTGTTTTGATGGCCACCAACCTTTTAATCTCTTCTTGCTCTGTGAGCACATTAACGCACTCACTACTGAACGCCGAGACGCGTGCAATGAAAGATTACGTCCTGACACCAAGTGCCTGCATCAGGACGTACTCTGTGGGCAGAATTAGCGCACAGTTTGTACGGTTCCTGAAGGATGGCTTACAAATCCATTTGGCTCTTGGTAGAACGAAGGCTCCCCACCCCTGCTGTAGACAAATTACACACATAATTCACCTGAAAAATTTATATGCAGTGTTTTGGCTAGAAAAAACACCATATGTGAGCATAGCCTAACACTGAGAAGGGAGGATGAGCGCAAGGGGAGAAGTCAAACAAGGATCAGCCCTAACTGATTTGTGTCCTTTTTGCATATCTCTTGACTAGATAAGTACTTGGATGCTGTGCTGCAGCAAAATGACAGAAACCTTTAGTGAAGACTTGCTTATTTTTGCATTTAGGAAGCAAACAACAAACAAAATTTGTGCAAGGGTATACTTAGCCTTTTAAAAGCACCACTCCAGCCTTTATTATTTTACTGCTGGAGTGGTGTCACCAATGAAAGTTCCCTGCCCCTAGTAATATACTTCGCAGCCACTGTTGTCCTCTGTTATCGGTGCCACTCTGGTCAGCTCCTGCAGATTGTGACCTGCCGGATCTCTCCAGTGTTTGCTGGGTGAGCCGGAGGTCACTACTCAATGTAAGTCTGAGAGCCAGAAGAAGGTTCTCCTTCACTGACTTATATTGAAAGCTTGTGACAGTTACCTCTGACTTCCGTTCAGTCAGAAGTTGCAGTCACAAGATTACTGATTGGGACTGGAACAACACTGGGAATAGCTGAAGATAGCGGCTGGCAAGTATAATACTATGAGCAGTAGCGTCACCACTCAAGCACTGAAATAAAGAGTGTGTGTTTTTTTTTTTTTTTGTTTTGTTTTTTAAGGCTTAAACCATGCCCACAAGTTCCACTGATCAAGAATTTGCAGATGAAGGCACATCCTCTTTGGGTGTTTGAGACCAAATAATTCCTTTGGAGCTGAATCTCTTGAATCTTGGGTGGATATGCCTAGCACCTGCATACAGTGAGAGTTTTGTTCTTTATGGCCTTTACCCATCAGTGGTAATGGCATGGGTTGTTTCAGTTTGAGGCCATGAGTTGTGGAGATTTAATCCAGTAAAGTGCTTACAAAATTCCTAGGAGGCAGAAGTTAATACTCCACAAGTTTTAAATAGAAGTTTTTGTCTAGGAGAATATTTGTGGCAACTTTTTCGGCAGAGAGTCTGAGAACAATAGAAAATGATGTTACTACTTCTGCTGTCATGGATTTACCATACTTAGTTTTTGATAATTGTTGGTAATTTGAGCCAAGCCTGCATTGATTTGAGGCATAAGAAAAGACTCCAAAAGCAGAAAATCCACGGCATTCATGGAATAAACTGCTTTTATTCCATCTGTGATACATGAGTTTCCAGAAGGCGTATGACGTGAAATGGCCATAGGCTCGTTTTAGCACTCGCATGTACCGCTGATAGAATAAAAGCAGTTCATTCCATGTGTTGGTGAGTGCTGTGGAATTTCTGCTCTTTGCTACATTATATCTAAACTTTGTATATACCATTGAGCACCACCTGATGGAATGACTGATCCGTTTTGTATGGCGATTATTGGGAGGAGTGCTATTGTTGGATGAAGCAGTGCCGATCTATTTCCTCTATTCCTATAAGAAAAGAATCAACTACTTGTTCAGAAGTAACCAAGAAAGTAGCAAACAAATTGGGTGAGTCCCAACGCATGTTTTAAATAACCAGGGGAAGAGATTTTGATAACATTAAGTCGTCATATTGAAAAATGTCAATTTTGTTTCACGAAAATGTTGCTTTCCCAGGACGTTCCTTATGACAGCACGACAGGAGGTAGTCCTTCTCATCCTCTAGTGCAGTGCTGGCGAACCTATGGCACGCGTGCCAGAGGGGGCACGCAGAGCCCTCCCGGTGGGCACACGTGCCATCGCCGCAGCAGTAGCGCTCCTGGACCTTGTCCGGCAAGTGAGTACTCTGAGTCCGCCGATGCCAGCCCCTACTTCAGCTAGATGTGTGTTCTCTGTCTCGCTACTTGAGTTTCCATTGGGTACTCTGGTATGCACCATGTATTGTAGTTGCTCGAGTCCCCGTCCCGCATGTTTCTTTTGGGTGTCTAACAACCGTGAAACGTGGGGATTGCTCGTGTATGGCAGGCAATCCCCGCAAGTGGTTTTTTTGGCTGTATAACCGCTGCAAAACATGGGGCGGAGACTCGAGCATGTCACTCGAGCACACGCGATACTCAGTGCATACTCGAGCACCCGATGCAAACTCAAGTAGCGAGCACTTGTGCTCAACACTAGTCGCCATATCGTCATCATGTTTTTTTTTCTTTACTTTTGAAAAAATAACAACCCTAACTCTAGAGTTTATTTTTTACACCTTTCCTCGTGTGGTATAAGTGATTAGACTACTTTATTCTTCGGGTCGGTGCGATTACAGCGATACCAGATTCATATTGAGTTTTTATGTTTGGCAGCTGTCACACACTAGTCTTGGCAAAAAATAGCATCTTTTAGTGTTTGCAATCGTTTTTCCATATTTCGGCTGACAGTCATGTAACGGCTTGTTTTTTGCGGGACAATTGATGTTTTTATTGGTACCATTGTTATTTACATTCATCTTTTTGATCGCGTTTTATTCCATTTTTTGTTTGGCGGTATGATAAAGTATCGTTTTTTGCTTTAGTGTTTTTTTTTTTTTTTTTTTTTTACAGTGTTCTCTAAAGGGGTTAACTTGTGGGACAGTTTTATAGGTCAGGTCGTTCCGGACGTGGCTTTACCACATGTGTACTTTTTATTTATATTTTTTTCATAATATTTATTTATGGGTACAGTGTATGTATGTATGTATATATATATACTTTGTCCCGCTATGGGACTTTCATTTTTTGCAGGCTGATCACTTGTATAGCATAGAGATGCAACAGCAGCATGTCTATGCTATGCAGGTTGTCAGCCGTGCAGACACAAGTTACTTTGATCGTGTACTGCGCATGATCAAAGTAACTTCCTGGTGACCCGGATGTCGTCATGACGACATTGGGTCACTGTGGCAACGATCGGGACCCTGCACACACAGCGCGGTGTCCCGATTCAAGGTAAGGGGGGTGCATTTCGGGGTGTTAATGTGCCGTGAGCAATAGGGGAACGCTCCTGGCACATAGTACCGGGTGTCAGCTGTGAGAATCAGCTGACACCCAGCAGTGATCCCCCACACAGCTTCTGTTTGGCGCTCGGTCACATTGTGCATAATAGTACTTACCTGATTCATAAGGCCCTGGACACAGGGACGTATTATTACTGAAAAAGTCAGTAAGGGGTTAAATATACTTTCAATTGGATTCAGATATCCGTTCAGTAGTGGACAGCCCCTTTAATATGGAACTGTTCTGCCATTAGTTTATTTGGAGAGCAACCGCAACACTAGTGATATTGTTTGTTGATTAGTCCTCTTAAAGTCCATCTGGATTTTTAGCCTACAGATCAGGTACAATGGTCTACATGAGGTTAGCTAGGTAAAATGTAATTTCTTATGCCATAGATTTTTTACTTTGTAATAAGACTGGTTTTACATGTCCTCAATTTCCCCTTTCTCTTTAATAGGACTCAAAGAGCTGCAACTCACGAATTGGTGTTAAGAATGGTATGTAACTAAAATGATGTTGCAGTAAACTTCCATTTTTATTTTTCTTCTGCAATTTTGAGGAGTGACTTTGTTTGATCTACTGGTGTTTTCCAAATGGTTGCATTTGTTTGTCATTTCTGCGAGTTATATGGTGCCTATCTTTTATGAACGGCTAAATATTCGGATACGATTGCGGTTTTATAAATACACCTTATGGTATCTTGTTGCGATGATAAAGATTTTAAATACATTAATAATTCTTAAATATGCAGCTTTTTTGTGCCTTGAGGTTGGTTGTATGACACCTAGCACCCCTACAAATCAGCAGAAATGTGCTCTGGGAGAGGTTGTGTGTAAGCAATTTAAGGAGCTGAACACCCATTTCTGAACTTTGTGGTGGCCGATGCCTAGTGCTATAGATATCCCATTCATTAAACAGCATACACAGCAGAGGTCACTACATACACAGCTTTGTCATTCCTTTCTGTCCTTTCTTACTTCTGTCGGCTGCCACAGCTGATTTTAGCTTATCGGTAGGGAATGCCAGGTGTCTCGCTCCAATTATCTCCTATTGATGACCTATACCATGGATAGATAGGTCATCAATATGTTAGTCATTTACAACCCATTTGATTCCTAAATATTTAAATGTATACCCACGTGCTTGTCGTCGTAAACCTACCTCCTGTGAACGCCGGCTCTTGGCCAGTGTTCATAGAAGATTGTGATTTCTGCTAGAAATGGCTGTGCTGAAGCACAGTTATGTGTAGCACAAGCGATCAGACGATTGCAAGTCAAGTCTCCTAAGGGGACTATTGAAGTCAGTGAAAAAAAGTTTTTAAAAACATGAAGAAAAAAAAATGCAAGTTCCAATCAACTACTTTTGCACCATTGAAAATAAAATGATACACATTTGCTATCGCTGCCCCAGATCACGAAAAATAAAAACTCTACGGGTTTTGGAAAAATGGTGACACCAGCAATTTTTTTTTTTTCTTCAAACTATGGAATTTTTTTATTTTCACCACTAAAATAAAATAAAACCTACACATTTTTGGTATCTGCATACTCGTGCTGACCTAGGGAATCATATTGCCAGGTCACTTTTAGTATATAGTGAACACGGTAAATAATGGTACAAAGAAAAATTTTAAATTCTGGAATTACACTTTTTTTGCAATTTCACTGCACTTGGATTTTTTTTCTCTTTTTCAGTACACTATATGGTAAAATCAATGGTGTCATTCAAAAGTACAACTCGTCCCGCAAAAAAAACAAGTTATATTTACTGTAAAATAAAAATGGCTCTTGGACGAAGAGGAGGAAAAATCGAAAGAGCAAAAAAGAAAAATCGCAAGGTCATAAAGGCGTTAAAGCCGTGATGTCAAGCTCAAATACACAGAAGGCCAAAAGTAAATTCTTTAGACCGTCTTGGGCCAACCTTGATATTTATTAAAAATATGTCTACAACTGAAGTTTTTCCTTATGAAATATAATGAACTTTTTCATATGGAAATAAATTTACTTTTTGTCAGACAATCCCTTTTGTTTTAATTAATTAGATTTTAGAATAAAATATTGGAATGTTATGTAAGGGCAGTAAAAATCATATGGCCTAATTTAAATTAGCAATAAATGCTAAAAAACCTTGAATAATACAGATAATAAAGTATGATGCAAAGAAATGTTCCCCCAAACACAGTATGATACCCCCACAGTGAATTCCTCCACAGTACTCCCCACACGCACGGTATGATTCTCCAGCTGTAATCCCCCACAGCCCCTGTATAATAGCCCAAAAAGTGCTCCATACAGTAGAACGGGCCATGCATTGCCTTCAATACAGTAGAAGGACCCCACTCAGTGCTCCATACAGCGTAGAAGGGCCCCCACATTAAAAAAAAGCAAAAAAAACTCTTCTTCCCCCGCTGCTCCGGTGTCTTCAGATCCTCTGCACCTCTCAATACAGAGGGTGCACTGTAATAACGTCATCATGCCCGCTGCTCTGAGATGTCAGACTTAGGCCATGGCACCACTATTAGTATTTGGGCAGTACTTTTTCTCAGGAGTGGGTGATAAATACAGAATTGGTGACTTGTTTCTATTATACCTTTTCTCTGATTGATTGTTCCTCACCTAACTTTAGCTCCCACTCCTGAGAAAAAATACTGACTGAATACTGACCAAATACTGATAGTGGGGCCGTGGCCTTAGAGTGGGAATTGTGGGAAAGGGAGCGTCAGCCAAATATACTCGGAGGACCTGCCCGACATTTCGGGCCAGAGTTTGTCATATGTGGGTTAAAGCCTAGATTTGTTTGTCTCTCTCACTGCTTTTTCTTTTTCTTAGATTTCTGGAAATATAATCTTAAAAGGCAAGAAAAGTAAGTTTGGTTACTAAAATCTATATGTATGTGTGTGTTTTACTTTACTAAAATCCACGCTTTGCTCTAAACTGAACTGTTCAGGAAAATATGCAACTAAATCACTAATTGCTAACAATTAAAGTTTTTAAATAAAGGTTGATTAAAAAAGGCTGCATATGAATGTGTTTTCACGTTGTCTTCAAATTTCAGTCAATTTGTGCAGCCTCGTCCATGCCCCCCCACCCCCTCGCTCTGCCATCCGGTGCCTCTTCTTGGCGATATAAGTTACTCCACATTGTGGGGAGGCGTTGCACCCTGCCAGTACTTTACTAGCAGGACTTCCTTTCCTATACTTCCCATAATCCATTGTGGTATCTTCTGGAGTGTTCACAATGCTTCACCAATTATCAGCAAGCTATTCTCCATGGAATGTCCTCTCCCCATGTTGTGCTGATTTAACATGACACAAAGCCGAGGGAGCAGGCATTCTCCTGGCTGATAAGATGAGTGCTCTAACACCCTCTCCTTTGCTGTGTGGGTCACATGCTGCAATGACTAGAGACGGACTTGGTAGTGAACCACAAACTAGTGCGAAACCTGGTAGCAAAGCTTCTCCTATCTACAATATTAAAAACTGACAGCGCATTGATTGCACACAGATTTTTTTTATTTTTATCAAACTGTTTTGTATGATTGTTTGAAAAAAATAAACAATAATTCACAGTACTGATTTCTTCAGTCTTTCTAGCGACGTTGCTATAGTTTTTGCTTATAGACTGCTCGGTGATATCTGACCTTCGCAGTCACTGTGCCATGGTCATATTTGGGCTTTCTTTGGAACAGCACTGGATTGATTGATGCCAGATTGATGACTTTGACCTTGCGCAACTCTTAACTATTGATTTCTGTTGTAATAGTCTTTTTTTTTTTTTTTGTGCAGATTGGATGAATATAAAAAAAAGGTATTTATATTTTTTTATTTTAATATTACTATACTGCTTTAATTTAAACCAAAGTATATGCATAATCATTAAATATAGCATATTAAATGGCATTGTAATAAATGACTTCTGTAGAGGTTTTATATTCTCCAAGTGGGAGATTGAAGGGATGCCTAATATAACACTTCAATGGTCGGCTAAGACTTGCGTTTGTAACAAGCTAACTTAAGAAATGAAATTATCTATCACTGTTAGATACGATGTATTCAAAAGGATATTTATTTTTTGTCCCAAAGCGGTGTATAATTTTAAATTCTTGTGTTTTTGTTTTTTTGTTTTTTTTTATCATATTTTTTTTTTGTTGATGGCACTGGGACAATGAAGGAACGGAGTCCGTGTTTAATTTTTATAATCCCAAAGGACCACTGAAGTACATCATAAATTTGTTCCCTTTTCCGCAATAATTACTTTTATTTATCAGAAATGTCTTATTTTTCTCACTTTCAACAGTGGCAGGGTTAGTAACAACAATTTGAATTGGCAGTGGCTGTTTTTACTTTTTTTTTTCCTAACTATTTTTCATTTCAAAAACTTTCGCTTGATTTGCTTCATATATAATGCTGTCTCTTCTCCGATCTTCTGTCAGTGAGTGATCAGAGGAGATGGTGTGAAAAGTGCTACTGACAAGAACTTGGGTCAGTGAGTGATCTTTTAACCCCTTGGTCAGTGAGTGATCTTTTAACCCCTTTCTGACGTGTGACCTAATAGTACGTCATGGTGACCTGGGCCGATTGGACCAATGACGTACTATTAGGTCATGGTCTTTAATGCGGTCCCAGGACCAATGTCACAGTGATCGCATTAAATTTCCGGCCCCATCTTTACTTCAGGGTAGATGGCACCGGCATCCCGGGGGGTGTCGCAGCCCCCCCGCCGCACCCTCGATTGCTGTGATTGGCTGTTCAGAATTGAACAGCCAATCTCAGCATTCTCACTGTTTCCGGCAATCAGATTGCCGGAAACAGTGATGTGCAGCCTAGGATCGGTGCTACTAAGAGCACTTACCTAGGCTGTTGCTAGGAGACCCCAACCCTGACCCCAAAGCGCTATGATCGGTGTGATTGCCTATCACATCGATCGTAGCGTGACTGCGCGGTGACCAACTTGTGACCTGATTGTCACCGCTCCATGACCCCCTGTAATGTCATGAAAGCCCCCAGACAGTTCTGATTGGCCCTCCAATCATAGTACCTGAATACAGGTGCCCGGTCGGTCACAGGGAGGTGTCACCTCAATTCCCCGCTTTCCCAGTCCATTCTATCAGTTTATAGGGTTAGATGGGTTTAGTGTAGTACAAGTTGACATATAAATTTATTATTCAGTAATTAAATAAATTAATATATATTTCGTAGTTATATTCTTAGAAGTAAAACAAAGCCGTTTAATTTTGTAATATATAAAATATATACATTTAAATAATTGATCTCAGAATAATCAATTTAGTAGTTACCGTATTTTTCGGTCTAGAAGACGCACACTTTTTTCCCAAAAAATTTGGGAGGAGAATGGGGGTGCGTCTAAGGCCATGTGCACACAATGTTTTTTCTGCTCGTATTTGTTACCAAACCTGATGCCAGCAAAGTGAATGAGAAACCTGAAGTGTCATGCACACGTTGAGCATTTTTTTGACTTGCCGATTTGATGCAGAAAATCTGTAGCATGTCAATTCTTTGTGCCTTTTTGGCAGCGGTTTTCAGCCATTGACTTTGTAGCAGGTCAAAAAATTGTGGAGATCAAAAAAATGATGAGAGAGAAAAGTTTTTTTTTTTTTCTAATTTGTTTTATTAACAATCAATGGCTAAAAAGTACGTATTGCATCAGAAAATAGTGTGATGTTGCAACTTGTCAAATAAAGAAATTTGTACAACAATAAAGCATATATAATTGACACAGAGACCGGTGTTTGTGATGATTTCACTTACATATACATTATAATTCTCAACACCAACACTAGTAAAAACTGTTTCTTTAAGGAATTGATGTCTATCAGTGTATTTCTGTATGTTTGTTAAAACTGCATGAATGCACATTAAATATATGTAAATATTTTGTTCTTTCAGTTGTCTGCAAGCGAAATACAGAAAAATAACATCTTAAAATACATGGTAAGTAGGCATTATGTAGCAAAAAATAAAAATTGTCTATTCACTTTTTTTTCTTTTGACCACTAAAAACCTTTTAAATTAAATTCCACTTTCCATAGATATTTTATATATTGAACATATTTTTTCACAGTGCAGGGGATGTAAATAACGATGTGGACTTTTTTTCTTTTTTCCTTCTTTTAATCCCTCCCTTTGAATTCATTGGAACATATGAATACAGTAGTAAAAATCTACTCCACGACCGCACAACGGAAGGTTGCCTCCCCATTTTAATTAGGGACCAGAAATAGAGGTTTAACACTAGGACTACTGGACTCGTGACCCCGCCTAGAACTACTGAAAGGAGTCATTTTGACTCCTTGCTTGTTTTCGTTTATTTTTAGAGTTTCATTTGTGGTTATTTATTAATAATTATATTTTTTGTAATGTATTATTATTGTGAGATCCAACAGTAATGCTTTTGATTGTTTTTTTTTCCTGCTTTTCTTATTTTTCTACAGAAAATAACAATAATTATAATAGACGTTTTTCAAACATTTTTTTTATTCAAGTGCACACATAAACAACAACTGAAGAACAAAAAGCAGAGAAAATGTAGGTGGAGGAGCATAAAAATGAAAATATGGCGCAGAATTCACCTTCTAAACATTTGGTGTTTCGCATTTTAGGCATTGCCTTTGATTTATGGCAGTACATTGCCCACACAAAGACTTACCACAAGTCTTACAATTTCCGACAGATCTATTTTTCTTGCACTTTTCTTTGATCTGGCAAAATTTTGTTTGAACCATCACTTCTGAGCATGTAGAAACTTGGGACGTGGAACCCTTTTCCCTATCTGTGACATAAGGACCACTCAACTCTCTCACAAGCGTTTGCAAAAATGCCTTGCGTGACATTTTTTGGTGGGTAATCTCCTTGAATATTATCCATGCATTTATACCCGCAAAGTCTAAGGCATTTTCAAATGCATGAACAGGCCATCTCCTTGTGCATGTTCGTGTGGTATATTTTCGTGCCATCTGATCCACTACATCTACTCCATATTTTGTTTCATTGTAAAACTTTACCGTTTCTGGAGTTTTTTTAGCGGAATCAGATGCAACAACAACATCTGGATGGACGGAACTCAAAATGACAACATTTTTGTTGGGCTTTCCTTGATATACTGTAAGTGTAAAATTGTCTTCATTTCTAAACACTTTAGTGTTGTACAATTCCTCTTTCATGGATTTTATTTCTTTAGGCACTTCTCGCCTTATCTTGTTCAGTGTTCCCACGATGGTTGTTCCTTTGCTTTTTAGCTGTTTAGCTAATTTTACTGAAGTAAAATAATTATCGGTTGTAACATTGCGACCTTTTTTCAAAAACGGGTCCAATAACTTCATTACCACATGGTCAGCTAAACGGTCCTCAGCACGGCGTGTGTCATCTTTGCCTAGATAAGGGAAGCCATTTGCCAGATATTTGCTCCTCTTATCAACAGCTAGCCAATATTTGTGGCCATATTTATCTGGTTTGGAAGGCATGTACTGCGTGAATGGACACCTAGTTTTGCTTGGGAAAAGTTGCTCATCCACCGTTATGTATGGGCCAGGTTTGTAACACGCAATACAATTTTCAATAAACCTGTCCCACACAGTAGAAAATAGAGCAAACTTGTCAGTTTGCAGTCTCTCCGAGTAGATTTCTCATCAAATCTGAGAAACCTCATAATTTCAACAAAGCGATCCCTAGACATTGTCGCTTTGCAAAACGGTATTCCCCAGTCATTACACCAAATACTGCTAATCGAGTGACGGTTCGTGCCAGATATTCCACGAGCATAGAATATCGCAATGAATGCATCTAGCTCCTCATCAGATAGAGTAAACTGTAAATTATTGTTCCTGCATGCTTCTGCAAGCGTACAGTTCTTTATATGTGTCAATATATATGAATCAAAAAATAAACGCCATGCGCTCAAAGGACTATCGATAATGATATTTCTTCTGGCGTATCCTGTAGGGCCAGGTGCTTCTCGAAGAATATTTTGGCTGTCACGCCTACCAGGCAAGTGTTCTCCAATTTCAACAGGTTTCCATTGAATACCATCCGCTGAAACTAGTATTCCTTCAGATTCGCCTTCTCTGGTGTTTGTTGTTGCATTACCTTCGCCGCCATCGTTATCTGTTGTTCTTTCATTTCTGGGACGTTTTGCTGATTTTTTCTGTCCACGACCAGGAGGATGGTCACGAGGCAACATAACTGCATGAGCCCGATCCCCAGTTGATGTGCTTGGAATATCTGTAAAAAAGTTGATGAATATTTAGAATTTTTGTTTTGTAAGGGTCTGTGCACACTGGCTGGATTAGCTGCGGAATATCCGACCGGATATTCTCACCACAATCCGGCCCGTACCTGCCCGCTCAGGTACAGAGAGGAGTTTCATACCTGAAGCTCCGCTCCGAACCCCGGGCTGGAGCCGCTGTCTGGGACGGAGCCGTGCTCGCGCGTAAGCAAGCGCTGCTCTGTCCCTGACAGCGGCTCCAGCCCGGGGTTTGGAGCGGAGCTTCAGGCATGAGCGGGCAGGTACGGCCTGTATTGCGGCAAGAATATACAGATGGCTATTCAGCCAGAATTCTGCTAGTGTGCACAGGCCCTAACTCAGTGTGTGGAAGAACAAATAAATACACATAACTACTTACCTTCTGGATTTGTTCCTTCTGAGTCTTCAGATTCACTTGATATGTTCTGAGGAATGAAATCTTCATCACTGTCAGAATCAAATACATGTTCCTGCAATTCGGATTCCGATTCATCCTCCGGTATGGATTGCAAAGTAGCCAGAATATCCTGAGGCTTTATCAAACGTCTTCTCTCCATATTCCTCACAAATTCCATAATTCTATATAGTTCCCTGCTGAAAAATAGAAATGAAATGAAAACTAAAAGAAATAATAACTGTTCTGCCACCTTCAAAAGTAGGTGGGCTGAATCAGTTGACAGACAGCTAAACTATTTCATAACAATTCATACCTGTATGAGTCTTCAGAGCTCGTATGTCTTCGTCTGTTCTCTTTGTCTCTTCAGCTGAACTGAAAGTAAAGTTACTATCCAGAATACTGTCTCCTGCTAGGACCTTAGAAAAACACCACCCTTCATTAGCATAAGATAAGAGCCTAGAGTAAACAAGCTATTTTGTTCAGCATTACACAGTAATACAAGCAGGTAAAACACAAGGAAAATGTGAAAAGTTGACATGTAAATTGAACTACATCTATATGAACATCAGGGTAAATAAGACAGAGTGAAAAAATTATGCACAAAACTTTATAGCAACATTTAGTGACAAAAGGACCTCAAAATATAGTAGGGAGTCAAAATGACTCCCTTCAGTAGTTCTTGGTAAATTTTGAAAAAAACGCGCAAATTTTTCACCAAAATTATTTATTCTCACAAAATCTTTTTTCACATCATATTTGAGGAAAAGTCACCGAGTTTCAAGCCGGAATTCTGAAAAATGTAGTCACAGAAGAGAAATAAAAAACGAAAGGAGTCAAAATGACTCCATCAGTAGTTCTAGTGTTAAATGGCCCCTCCCCACACTCCATCCTCAGTGTTTTTCCTGGCCCTAGGGGTATTAAGAGGTTCCTGGGGAGCTGTGGCCGGCAAACAGTCTACCTACCTTTTATTACCTGCTATTAGCTGGGCAGCCTGGGGTCGATCAGGCTGCCTTCCTCCCATGTATGCTGCACCCGTGCCTGCTGGTACGGGGCCATACCATTCTCCTGCGCCCAGTGGCAACGCTGAATAGTGGTAGGTTGAGGTCCTTCTGTAGCTCCTCAGCCCACATCTTTCTTCTCCTTCCCCTCTGTCTCTGGCGTGCTACGTTTGTGCAGGAAGTAATGCGAGCCGTCGGAGCCCGGGCGCATGACATCACTTCCAGTTGCGTTCCAGGGTGGAATGCATGGCGTTTTGACGAGAAATTTGAATTGGGGAGCGTCCAGACTGCATCCAGTTGCTCAATCACTGCAGGACTTGTACTGATGGAGGAGAAGCCTCATCCTATTAAATGGGAGCGTGCGTGTTATGGTCTCTGGACTATAATTGACCCTGACTGAAGACACCTTAAGTGAATGGCTGAAAAAAACAAAGCAGTAAACATAATACAACTATATATGGTCCAAATGAATCCATATTACTGCCGAAATGACCTAAAACTCGGACGGACCATCATATACATAATACTGGGGGTCTCTGCGTTGCAGAAAAAAGTGACGGCCACTAGAGTCCATTTAGAAATTCTAAAAAATATTTGACACCTCTATGTGAATTTCATATATATATATATATATATATATATATATATATATATATATATATATATATATATATATATATATATATATATATATATATATATATATATATATATATATATATATATAATATATATATAATATATATATATATACACACAAGCAGTCCACAGTGAAGGAACATGATGCTGAGAACAATAATACAAGCTGTAAAATACAACTGTAAAAGCATGTGAGACAGCAGCAACACGTAGCTAGCCTATTCAATACTGTATAGAAAATGTATTTATGACTAAGAGAAACTCAGAGCATTAATATCCATATTCATAATGAGTGCGCTCAAACATATCACCTGATCAACAGACGCAGATGGCGCGTCCACGTTACCATGGAGGAGTATCACTTGATCAAATGATCACATGGCCGGAAGTGTCAAATCTTCCGTTACTATGGGCACAACCAGCATCTGCATGCCTAGAGCCTTTATGACGCGGCTGCACTGCCGTAGCCGAGGCGCACAGCGGCGTCTGCATCAAGGAGATGCCAAAAGCCGATGGACGCATCAGGACCGCGGAACAGCCGCATGCTGGCAAGGCAGCAACGGTGTATATCAGGAGATGGATATACCTCTGAACGCACAACCAATAACCACCCATGTCTAAATATGGCATCTTAAATTGGCACTTGGTATGTAATAGATCATATACTTTTTAAGCTAAATTTAACATTTTACCACATATATCACATATAATACATGCGAAATAACAATATTATTGCCATCTACTATATAATCGGCTTATCCCGTCTGTTTGTCCGTCCAGGAAATCCCGCGTCGCTGATTGGCCGCGGCCGGACCGATCAGCGACGCGGGATTTCAGAACAAGTAGGGAGATAGCAGGGCTGACTCCGCCCATGTGGTCATGTGACTCACCAACTGTCCATGACGTACTGAACATGTTTTGTCAGTCAGAGTGTGATGTACTTCTGTCACGTTCAGTGAACACGTTCTGTCAGTCACAGTGTGACTTACTTCTGTCACGTTTCATTCACCGTGGTACGCGGAACAGGAGACCCCTGGCTGCAGCCGCAAATAGTCGTGATGTAAGCGGAAGCAAGAGCCGGCTGCAGCCGGGGGAATTACGTGCTGGCTGTGCGTGGTCAGCGATGTTGTCACAAGCAGTATTGACAACATGACATAATTACAAAATTCATTAGGGGCCCCGGGGGGATACATTGGGGGTTAATTTAAAGTAGTGCACAACCCATTTAAACACTGCTTCGCTGATTAGTCGCGCCCGGTCGGCCGCATACATATTCTAGAGTACCCGATGCGTTAGAATCGGGCCACCATCTAGTACTAGATAAATATACCGAAATATTGTCATAAAGAAATGGATGATGATAACCAATGAATCAATATTCAAGATGAGTATGCTACAATGTTCAAAAACAATGATGATAAATTACAATAATAACACCCATTTCAATGCATATAGAATTATCATTGCAACCAGACATGTAATAGGCAATGTGCATATCTATATTTTTCACTCCGCTCTTTGCTTCTTCTATCAGGCGGTTCATATGATTGCTCCGCCCATGGAACTTTGAAGCCCAAAAATATCACTTCTTGACATTAAATGTTGAAAAGTCCGATGTATTAGATCCAGTAAAATCAATAAACCGGTCACTGATAGCCAATGAAAGATCAGTACATAGCGCAACAAAGCTAGTAAGGAGCCAATATAGAAATAATTAAAACCTAATACAGGTATACATAGACAATACACATAATAAAATATTTGATTATAGTCCAGATGTACAGTGGCTCACAAGCAAACCGGAGACTACAAAAATGGGACAAAGCTAATATTCTCATTAAGCCCCTTAGGGTGCAAAGTCTTTAAAACCCATATCCACCTGGATTCAAGCTGAGCTAATTTTTGTGAAACAGGGCCGCCTCGTATTCCTACCTCAATACTATCTATACCCTTAATGCAGTGGAGTCACAATTGTGATGTAATTTAAAGTGGCGTGGGATGGTCTTCAACGTGGATGTGTCCACGTGGTCAAGTGCCGTCTCAATCCCCAGCACATGCTCTCTTACTCGTGTTTTCAACTGACGTGTGGTCATGCCAATGTTAAGTAAGTCCACATGGACACGTGGCATGATATATCACGTATCGTGTCTGACATGTAATGTATTTGTTAATCTCAAAAGTTGTGATTCCACTAGTCACAAAAGTCAGTACTACGGTCTGTTGGGACAGGCGACACAATGACCACACGAACTACAGCCACGCCTCCTACCACCCACTCCATCAAGGAATGTAAGTCTAGGTTTTCCCTCATAGTGACTCCGCACAAGGTGATCCCGAAGATTTTTTAGCACGTCGAAACGTTATCGTTGGCTTATCAGAGAAATATCTTGCCAAGATAGGATCGGTTCTAAGGACTGGCCATGCCTTTTCAGGCTGAGTTCACACGATGCGTATTTCATGCGTTTCCGCGGCGTTTTTGCAGTTGCGTAAACGCCGCGGAAACGCATGAAAAACGCATGGTAGAAGGGAAGCAATGTTCCCCAATGGAAATCCGCATGTGCTGTGCCCATGATGCGGATTTTTCCGCAGCGTGAACGCTGCGGTCAAAAATCCGCAGCATGTCAATTAATTTTGCGGAAACGCGGCGATTTCGCCGCCATTGACTTGCATTAGAACGCGCCAATTCCGCAAGACAGCATCTGTACTTGCGCTATTGGCGCGTTCTAATATGCGGATGGTACCCGAGTGTGGAGGAGAGGAGAGTCTCATCCACACCCAGGTACCATTAAAAAAGCTGTAAAAAAAGAATAAAATAAAAAATGTATTCTTACCTTCTGTCGGCCCGCGCAGCGCTCCCGCTTGGTTCCCGGCACTTGCAGTGAGTTGTAGGACCTGCGCTGACGTCAGAGTCATGTGACGGGTCACGTGACGCTGACGTCGGCAGGTCTTTCAATTCAAAGTTGCCGGCAGCCGGGAACTTTGTAAAGCAGGACAGCGCGGGCCATCGGAGGTAAGTATATACGCTCTCTCGGGTCACACTATATAAATCCATGCTGTTTGCATGGATTTATATAGTGTGACCTAGTTGTCAAGCACTTTCCAGGTGATGCTAAAATCGCCTGGAAAGCGCTTGTCAATCTGCATGTGAATCTGCATGTGGATCCGCATGTATTCTGCAGGAAAAACGCATGCACAATCTGCATGCGTTTTTTTCTGCCAGGGAGATGCAGAAATAATGCAGAAATTTTCTGCTTCATTTCTGCATCGTGTGCACATACCCTCAAGGACCTTCCTCATTGCCGGGACCTAGGTATGATATTTAGTGATAAATCTCACCATCTCACTATTCCGATTGTGCCTGGATCAATACAGAAGGCTATGACGAGTAGAATGCTTAGCCCTATTAAATGCCCTTTTAACTGACCTGCGGCTATAGCCACGTTCATAGAACCTTTCCTTTAAATCACGAGATTGAATTTCGAAATCGCTATCCGTGGAGCAAATTCTCTTAAGGCGTAAAAAATTGTTCCACTGGAACAGAACGTATCATATGTTGTGGATGCGAGGACAGTGCATGCAATAGAGTATTGGTGGATGTTGGCTTCCTAAAAATATTTGTCTTAATGCCATTATCTTTCTCTCTACTTAATCACATCTAGAAACTCCGCTTTATTGGGTTCACACTGATACGCTACATGGATATTCATATAATTTTCATTTAGCATGTCCATAAATTCTACCAAATGATGATGAGGTTCCTGCCAGATCAGAGCTAATGCTATCATGAGAGCACTATGTTTATGCACTATGCGATATATGGATTATGAATATGGATATTAATTCTGAGTTTCCCTTAGTCATAAATAAATTTTCTATATACTATTGAATAGGCTAGCTACGTGTTGCTGCTGTGTCACATGCTTTTATAGTTGTATTTTTACAGTTTGTATTATTGTCCTCAGCATCATGTTCCTTCACTGTGGACTGCTTGTGTATATATATATATGAAATTCACATAGAGGTGTCAAATAAATGTTTTTTATAATTTCTAAATGGACTCTAGTGGCCGTCACTTTTTTCTGCAACGCAGAGACCCCCCAGTATGAAGACTCCTTAAGGTAGGACTGAGGATCTAATATGAAGTGTGTCCTCCCTTAGAGATGCATCTGCAGAGCTATGTGCGAACCAAGGTCCAGTGAGTATTCCTGGTGTGGGTAGATCCCTCTTTGGTGTAGGATCCGATCTTATGTCATTTCCCCTTTTCTTTTTAGGGGGACAAGGATCCTGCGCCAAAGGTTAAAGATAAGACTACAAATCGAAAATGTGTCATTTGTATTAAAAAACTCCTATCTTTACATTAAAAAAAAAGTTATGCCAGCAGTGCATGGAAAAGATTGTTAAAGAGGAGCAGCCCTCCCTTACGGAAGAAGTAAAAGGAATGGTGCGTCAGGAGATTCAATCTTCCTTACCTTCCTTCTCTCGATCCTTTTCTGGGGCTCCCTCGGGTTCAAAAAAGAGAAAGTATGACCCAAGAGAGAGAGTTCAGATTCTAAAGCAGATATCTCTGTACCTGAGGAATGACTGGAAGAAGTTCTAACCCCAAATCGTAGTATAGACCAGGGTGATAAAAATGTATTTCTCATCAGAAGTCATTAAGGAGCTCTTATCTGCAGTAAGAGATACCATGGGAGTAGAAGAGGGGAAAATGACTGGTACAATCCAGGATGAAATATTTGGAGGGTTAAGATAAGCATGGTATTTCCTATTCATGATAATGTTCAGAATTTAAGTTTGGATGAGTAGGAGTTCCCAGAGAAACTTCTAATCATCCCGGGAGAACTAAAGGATAGATTCCCGTTCGATGAGGACTTGGCCAAATGCTAAATGGAAATCCCTAACTTGGACATACAAGTGACTAAAGTAGCAAAGAAAACTACCTTGCCATTTGAAGACTTTTCTCAGCTCAAGGACCCGCTGGATTGAAAAATGGATAGCCTGTTGAGGAAGACTTGGGAGATATTGGCGACTTCTCTGAGAACGAAAGTTGTTTCCACCTGAATAACAAGGGCCATGTTCCATTGCTTACAACAACTAGAAGATCATATCATTGGGGGCACTTTTAGAGAAGATCTGCTGGCCTCTTCAGAAAGTGACTGGGTTCCTAGCCAATGCTTCTGCAGAAACTGTCAGGATAGCTGCAAGAACTTCGGTCTCATCAAATACCGCGAGGAGAGCCCTCTGTTTTAAAGATGTAGAGCGGGGACATGGTGTCGAAATAAAAACTTTGCTCTAACCCATTCAGGGAAGAGTAGTATTTGGTCCAGCTCTAGACTATCTGTTGGAGAAAGCTATGGATAAGAAAGTCTCTTCCTGAACCAAGTCTTCAAGAGAAGATCATTTTGTCCACCACAGACTCTAACCCCACAATACAGAGGGGGAAGTAAATCAGGTCACTGGAGTTACCCCAAAGGAGAAAGAGAACGGAATATTTTTTTTTAGAACCAACGTCAAGAAGGGCAATGACGCCGAGCAAGTAGGAGGCAGAATTTCAAGGTTTCTTCCTCACTGGCAGAAGATATCACGAAATCAGAGAGTTCTAGATTCTGTCAGAGTGGGGACAAAAATAGTTCTCCTCCTACCCCATGTAAAAGTTGTAACAATATCTAAAGTTACAGAAGATCCTATTTTTGGGACTCCAAGACATGCAGGCATCAGGAGTGTTTCCTTCAGTTACAAATCTGGAGCAGGGCAAGGGCCATTATTCCTACTTATTTACGATAAGAAAACCAAACTGGGCCTACAAGATTATCACACATCTAAAAAGCCTAAATCATCATATTGCATACAAAAGGTTCAAAATGGAATCAATAGGATCCACGGTCCCATTAATAGGAAAGAATTTGTCATGGCAACTATCGACCAACAGGATGCTTATTACCACATGCCAATACATCCAGCGTATCGAAGATTCCTAAGACTTGCTATCACTCAGGGTCAGGAAGTTCTTCACTTTCAATTCAACGTCCTTCCTCTCTATTTCCTCAGCTCTCTGAATAATAAAAAATTATGTCCTAATTGGTAGCATTCATCAGAAAACAAGAGATCTGCATCACACCTTATCTGAATGACTTTTTAATTAAGAGTCCCTCTATTCCATGTCTCAGAGATCATCTCCAGTCCACAATGCCAACTCATCTCTGGGTTGGGTAATCAATTGGGAAAAGTCAGACTGGGCTAGTTCCACCGAAAAGTCTTCTTAGGGTTTCTACTAAATTTCCGAGATCAAACGTCTTCTCTTCTGGTAGCCAAACAGGTGCATATAAGATCCAAGATTTATGATCTAAGGAACCGAAAGACTGTGTCTATAATATAAGATATGCAGTGTCAGTACTGGGGTCCATGACAACTTGCATCCAGGCAATTCCTTGGGCTCAGGCCCATACAAGAGTCCTTCAAAATGTCCTCCTTTCATGCAGGGATAGATCTCCAGGTCCACTCAGCAGAATGATCTATCTACCCCATCAGGTAAAAGCATCATTTGGATGGTGACTCCACCCAGAAAAACTGGAAAAAGGAACAGCCTAGATTAAACATCCTCCATCATCCTTAACAGACGCCAGCAAAAGGGGAGGGGGTATATCTCAGATCGCTTTCCAAGTTGTCTCTTGAAAGGCATGGGCAGGCAATCTGCAAACTTCAGAGAATGAAGATCTGCAGAAGAAACCCTCAAATCAGGAAAATGCTTACTGCAGGAATCTTGTGTCAGGATTTATTCAGACAATATGACCACAGTGTCTCGCGCACAATATTCAGAAACGTCTCAGTAAGGATCTTTGGTTGGGCAGAACAACACAACCTGTCCTTGTAGGCCTTTCATCTAAACAGTTCCAAAAATATTCAAGCAGACTTTCTAAACAGAACAGATATACATCCAGGAGAATGGAGTCTAAATGCTGAAATTTTCAATATGCTAACCAACAAATGGGGGTGTCCAAAATTAGACCTTTTTGTTTAGTCATCAAAACTCGAAAGTAGATCTATATTTCTCCCTGAATCCGAACGATACTGCGGCAAAAGTAGACCCAGTCACCCACCCCTGGAAGTTAAGCTTGGCCTGCACATTTCATCCAGTTCTCTTGTTGCCAAGTACATTACATAAAATCAGAATGGCTTTGACTTTCTCCTTTCTGATGGTGCCTCTGTGGCCAAAAGAAGCTTGTTTAGGGCATTGAACATTCTGAAGGTGGAGGATCCTCGTATCCTTCCTCTGAACCATGACCTTCTACATCAAGGACCGATATATCACCCGCCACCCCACCTCCTCAGAATCTGTGCCTGTCAGCCTGACTTCTGAAGCCGCAATCATGAAACATAGAGGCCTCTCTGACAGCATTATGCATACCCTACTAAAAAGCAGAAAACGGGTCACAAATGCCATCTATTGTAAAATATGGAAAACCTTCACTTTATGGTGAGGGTCTGCTCCATTAGACCCATTTTGTCCAGACAGTCAGGATATTGGACTTTTTACGAGAGTCTGTTGAAAGGGTTAAAACCTAGTACCCTTTAGATACAGATTATCCTGGAAAGTTGCTTTCTTGGTTGCCATAACCACAAGGAGAGTTTGGGAGATCCAGACCTTATCCATTAGGGAACCATATCTGGGAATCCTGGAAGACTGGGTAGTACGCTACCGAGACCCATCTTTCTTGCCTATGGTGGCAACGGATTTCCATATGTCCCAGGAAATGATCCTCCCTTCCTTTTGCCAAAATCAACTGGCAGCAGAGAAATTGAGTTTCATTCATTTAGACTTCCGGAGAACCATTCTCTATCTGGAGCAAAGAGAAGCTTGGAGGAAGGCTCAGAACCTTTGTGTCCAATACTATGGACGAAAGGAGTAATGCTTCAAAAAATTTCCCTGGCAAAATGAATTAAGAAAGCGCTCATAGTCTTATAGAAGCCAAGACTTTTCTCCTCCTAAATCGCTGAAAGCTCATGTCACCAGAGCTATGTCTGTCTTCAGGGCTAAAAGGTCTAGTGCATTCATCAAGCAGATTTACAGAGCCACCACTTGGTCCTCGATCCATACCTTTACTAAGCATTATAGATTAAATTTAATGTTTATAAAAGATTTAGCCTTTGGGAGGAAAGTCCTTAAGGCAATTGTCCCTCCTATTCTTTGGTATTTCTCCTGTGGTGCTATCGTGGAGGGGATTAGAGAAAATAGAAACCGAATTACCGGTAAGTCTAATTCGAAGAGCCCTCCACGACAGCATAGGTAGCTCTCCCCCCCCCAACCTTTGTTCCTTATGATTATTTGATTCCTTAATGTTAAATATTGGAAGTATTCATATTTGTGTGCTCCTTTAGAAAAACACTGAGGACAGAGGGGCTATTTAAACCTTTGTGTTTCCTGTCCCTAATTTGGATGGGGAAGCAACCTCCTGTAATGCTGTCGTGGAGGGTTCTTAGAATTACTTACCGGTAATTCTGTTTCTAATTAATTATTTATTTTTTTTTCGTTTTTTTTTTTTCCCTGTAAGTGGGGCTGTTAGCCTCTGTTACAGGGGACATTCGGCCTCCTGGATGCATAGCAGAGCTGACTGGATCTCCTAGGACCCATCAGCTCATGATCTCTCCTTACACTCAGCGATCACATGATCACGGTGTCAGAGGAGGCAGCACCTTCAGCACTCCCTAGACTGTATTGTAGAAGTTTTTTTTTCAGCATTGTGTGTACAGCGATCAGAAATGCAAATATGATAATAAATCATATCTTCTGTGTATGATAGCCTGCTCCCGCCTCTGCAACTGCACAATCTCCTGAAAGCTGCTTGTTCTGAATTGATGTTTTAAAACATCAGTGCAGCTTGAAGTGTTCGTAGTCTAATGGCAGTCCAGAAGTAGTTAAAATAATTTACTCCCGCATACTACCTTAGCTATTGATCTATTTTGTTTGAAATGCAAGTAGTATGACTGACAAGTTGTGTAGACATTACAGAAGTATTTTAAAAGGTTGTAAAATGTTTTGTTTTTAATTCAAAGGAAACACTTGTGATTACAACTCCAGCAGAGTTTACTCTGGTTCTGGATCTGACTGAGGAGCTGCAAGCAGCAGTGAATGTGTTTAATCAGAACACCAAGCCAAGACAAGTATGTGTTGTGTGTTGTTTTTTTATTTTAAATATCTACGCTACTGGTTCTCTGCTATGGTTAATGGAGCTTATCCCTAAACCTTGTAAAATTGTGACTTGTTTGAGAATAGTGAAAAGACTTGTGAATAATTCAATTTTCAATACGGAGGGGGGGGGATGATAAAGTGCTCTAGTATATTAACTTTAAGGGTATGTGCACACTGTCAGGAGCCACTGTGGGTTTGACACTGCGTGTTATGTAGTGGAAGGGATTTGGAGAAATCCCATGTCCACTATGCGTCTCCATGCACCTGCGGATCACCCACGGACATGCGGCGCGTCTTTTCAGACCGCAGCATGTCAATTTCTCTTGCGGAGTCGCTGGTTTCCGCAAGAGAAACTAGATCACTACAGTGTATTGAATGCGGTGAATCCGCATGGTTCAATGAACACATGCAGATTCACCTGCATTCATATAACGCAGCGCTCTGGACGCAACAAAGTATGCTGCTTCCAAAGCGCTGCCTGTACAGATCATGTGCACATACTCTAATTGGTCTGTGTAGGCTGTGGACCACAGTTACAGCACATGGACCTTTTTAAATGTTTGTCTGCACATACCCTTAAACCGTAAACTGATGTTGTCCAGTTGGAGCCATTGCTCTAAACATTATTAGTGATGATGGTTCAAATTACCTATTTTGTGATTTGTTTTGTTGCTCTCACCTCCCCTCCTGCTTTTTACACAACCTTAAAATCTGTCTTAAATAGCTTAAAGAGGTATTCCCATCTCCAAGATCCTATCCCAATCTGTAGTAGGTGAAATAATATTAGCAAATACCTCCAATTAGAAATGTAGTATAGTATATGAAATTCGCTCTGTCTCTTTCCTCATGTGCAGGCAATACAGAACCTTAGGTATCCACGGCTACGACCACTAGCAGCTAGCTAACTGTCACTATATCAGTGAACGTAATCATGGATGCCTAAGGTCCTGTATTGCCTGCACATGAGGATAGTCACAGAGAGCGAATCAAAAATACTAAACTACATTTCTAATTGGAAGTATTTGGTATTATTATTATTATTAATAATAATAATAATAATATTATTCCTACTACTTACTGGGATAGGATCTTGGAGATGGGAATACCCCTTTAAATTTGTACAGTTGCATAAAACGTTAGTTTTAAAGGGTTTGGCCCACCATTACATATTACATCCATTGTATAGAATATTTGCTATGTACATTTGTGTCCAGAAATATTTGGAAAATGACCGAATCTTCGTGATTTGGGCTCTGCATGACAATTTTTTTTTATTTAAAAAGAAACGGAGATGCAATTGAAGTGTAGACTTTCAGGTTTAATTAAAGGGGTTGAACAAAAATATCCCGTAAAACATTTAGGAATTGCAACCATTTTTCTTCAAATCCTCCTAGAATCCTTTGCAGGCAATGACTGTCTGAAGTCTGGAAGCCATGGATGTCACCAAATCTGGGTTTCTTCCTTTGTTGGCCTTACAGGCCTTTACTGCAGCTGACTTCAGTTGTTGCTTGTTTGTGAGTATTTCTGCCTGTCAGCAGGATTTAGCAATAGAAAGTAAAGGCATAGCCATAATGGCGCTGTTATGCTAATTAAGCTTTAAGTTTGAGATCTCTGTTCAATGGCATCTTCATTAAGCCGAGCTCTCAATCTGTGCACGCGCCACTTTCGGCATCATTTTATTGAACACAGTCTGGAATCACACTGCGCACGCGCCGCCCACCCCAAGGATGATGGCGACTGTGCGGAAAAGTAAAAGGGAGGCAGGTCGCTGAATAATCAATGAGCTGTAAAAGAAAATGGTAGGCAGGCGAAGATGCACAGAAGACGTCCTTAGAAGAAAACTTTAGGAGCTGATTAAACAATAATCACTGATCGGATTTCTTGACCAAATTAATTAGTTTAATCAGCTTAACCGCACCATTATGGCCATGCCTTTGCTTCATATTGCTAAATCCTGCTGACAGGTTCTCTGTAAGGCTATGTGTGCACGTTCAGGATTTGATTGCAGAAATTTCTGCATAGTTTTTGCATCTCTTGGCAGAAAAGACGCTGCAGAAAAAAACGCGCGGTTTTGATGCGGATTTTGATGCTTTTTCTGTGCATCAATGAATGCTTTTTGGAGCTAAATAAAGATATTGAAAAAAGAAACGTGGGACATTGCTTTAACCCTTGGATTACTGTCAGACCTGGGGTGAACATATTGGTTACTTTAAATGATTAAAGAATGTGTCTGTTGCATTTCAAATAGTGTTTGTGTGTGTGTGTTGCGCTTGGCCTCTGTTCTTCCCACTGCCGTGTAGCGGTGGCGAGTGGGGTAATAGGGTTGGGGTTAATGTCAGCTTTGTATTGGCGGCTGACATGAAGCCCAGGTTAGTAATGGAGAGGCGTCTTTAAGGTGCCCCCGTTACTAACCCCGTAGTAAAGTTTTTGACGGTTTTTCAAGAAAGACGCAGCCAGAATAAAGTCTTTTATTGAAATAAAATTACACACAGTTTTAATAACTCATTTATTATTCGGCTAATTCCCGAATCCTTAGTCTCCTGAAAAAAATAAAAATAAATAAAAAACAACCATATCCCTCACCTGTCCGTCGTCATGACGTAATCCAGATTGGCCCACGGAGATCCGGGTCACTTCTACAGCAGCCACATAAATCACTGATGTGACTGCTGTAGAAGATATCACTGTACACTGACAGGAGTGTAATCACTCTTGTTGGTGTACATGGCTGTCCTGCAGGCTGAGGTCACCGGAGTTCATCAGCTGAAGATCAGCCGATAAGCTCCGGTGCCCTCATTTACTGCATCAGTGCTGTGTGGGAAAATTCCCATACAGCATCGGTGCCATGAAGTGATCCTGGAGCTCTTCAGCTGATCTCCAGCTGATGAACTCAGGTGACCTCAGTTCCGGCAGCAGCGATGTACACTGCCAGGAGCGAGCGTGCTCCCGTCAGTGTACCTCCAGGGGACATCGGGATGACGCCGGACAGGTGAGAATAGTGTTTTCTATTTGAACAGATTTTTATGTTTTTTTTTCTCCTCCCCCACCCCCCACACACACCGCGCGTACACGCCGGCTCGGCAGAGGAGACTGCTTCTCCCCTCAGCCGCGCCGCTCTCACTGTTATCAAAGAGAGCGGCGGTCGGATGATGGGAAAAGTCTTACCCAGCCGGCCCGGGTACCATGCTTTTGTGCGTTTTTGCAGCGTATTTGACCCATTGACTCAGTCAAATATGCAGCAAATGCACAAATATATTTATACCTGCGGATTTGCTGCGGTTCATTTAAGATCACTTTTTTTTTTTCTCTCTCTCCCCCCCCCCCCCCCCACCTCTTTTTAACCCCTTTCCGACCTGGTCAGTAATAGTACGCACCAGGTCGGAAAGGCGGGGGCTCCAGCGCTGAGCCCGCACTGAATCAGGCACATGTCAGCTGATTCTTACAGCTGTCATGTGCCTGCAATAGCCACTGGTGGAATCGCGTTCCACCCGCGGCTGTTAACCAGTTAAATGCCGCTGTCAATCTCTGACTGCAGCATTTAGCTTGCTCTTCCGGGAAGTGCGTCCTAGGCCCCGCCCATCGGTGACCCCCATCACGTGATCACGGGTCACCAATGGGTGGGCATGACAACCCGGGGTCTGCAGCAGACCCCTGTGGTTGTCATGTCTCACTTGCTATGAGTGTCACCCAGTGGTCGGCGCTGATAGCAAGTGAGCATTTCTGCTGTTTACAAGTGATCTGCTCATTGCCTGTATGCAGTAGAAGCAATCAGACAACTGCTACTTCTAGTCTCCTATGGAGACTATAGAAGCAAGCAGTAAGTAAAAAAAAAAAAAAAGTTTTTAAAAATGTTAAAAAAAGATAAGTTTAAATCACCCCCCTTTTGCCCCATTCAAAATAAAATAATAAAAAAAAAAAAACACATTTGGTACTGCTGCGTTCAGAATCCCCCTATCTGTCAATAAAAAACAATAATTAATGCAATCGGTAAATGGCGTAACTAGAACAAAATTCTAAACGCCAGAATTAAGTTTTTTTGGTCGCCGCAACATTGCAATAACAGGCGATCAAAACATTGGATCTACCCCAAAATGGTATCAATAAAAACGACAGCCCGGCGCACAAAAGATAAGCCCTCACGCGGTCCCAGATCCCGAAAACTGAAGACGCTACGGGTCTCTGAAAATGCCGCTTTTTTTTTTTTAAAGCAAAATTTGGATTTTTTTTTCACCACTTAAAAAAGAACCTATGTGTTTGGTGTCTATGAACTCTGAATGACCTGGAGAATAATATTGACAGGTCAGTTTTAGCAATCGGTGAACATGGTAAAAAAAGGACCCAAAAAACAACTGTGGAATTGCACTTTTTTTTGCAATTTCACCGCACTTGGAGTTTTTTCCCCATTTTCCAGCACACTATATGGTAAAACCAGTGATGTCGTTCAAAAGTACAACTCGTCCCGCAAAAAATAAGCCCTCACGTGGCCATATTGAACAAAAATGAAAAAAGTTCTGGCTCTGGGAAGAAGGGGAGCAAAAAATGAAAACGCAAAAACCCAAGGTCGTTAAGGGGTTAACAGTACATAGAGTACAGTTATGGCATTTCCTTAATGTGGCGCCACCTGGTGTTCAGATTGGTATACAAATGTCTACTCAACCGAGCCTAATGCTGCTGGGCACACATTCTGTCACCCTCTAGTTAGCCAGTTCTTTGCTTAAACATCCTCTACACTTGAGAGAAAACAATAGGAGCCATTTCTGTTGCCTGCTCTGCAGAGAGCTGGGGATCACTATGCTGAGAACTGTCTGTGGGAAGAGTGACTGAGGTTGAGTGACAGCACTTGCACATCAGTAAGGTTTTACGTAAGATTTCTCATGTTCAAGTGGCTGCTATAAAAGCATTAGCTCAGCAAGAATATAGCCCCAATAATAATGTAAAGGAAACAGAATAAATGTAATGTTCATTTTGATTTTCTACTCGCATGTTAATGAATTGATTTCATTGTGTAGGAAAAGTCTTATAAACGTGAACGTGAGCAAAGCACTGACCCCCATGAAGGAAAATATTCAAGATCAGGTATTTGGATTTCCAAGTATATTTGTGTGTGTCCTTGTCCAGTCCATATAAAATAAAGAGGATATCTTGTAAAGGAAAATTTATTTAATAGAGCTGAAAGGAAAATGTTTTTGTTTTCCCAGAGGTTTTCTTTTTTTTTTTTTGTTTTGTCTGCTAATGGCCCTGCAGATCCTTGCAAATTAAAACCAGGCTATGTCAATCAACGATTACTTCCACATTGGGAGATGAACCACTCTGATGACGTCGTACTTACAGATACCTGTTTGGCAACGCACCAGTCAACATCTGTGTGAGAGCAGCGCAGATTATGTCGCATCTATGGGTACTGGACAGGACAGTGGCACGATACCTACCAATCATGCCAGCATTTCAGCAGGGATCTGTAGATAAAACATCAATACTGCTCGTAACCCTTCTTCCTCTGTGTGGAACAGGGTGACACAAACTTTTAAAAGAGGTCAGCAGCCTGGTCATGGCCTGCCACAATCACTTGTTGACAAATCACCTGATTTTGCAGGATAATAGCTTTTCAACACCCTCCCCTCCCTCCCCCCAAAGTTTTGCAGTAGGGTCAAACAAAGCTGACCGTTTTATTAACAAGCAATCACTTGATTTTGTAGGGAAACTACTATTTCATCTGCAAAACGGGTGCTGTCTATTGCTATGGCTGTGTAATTTTTCGAGTCTAACAGTTCTTATGCAAAATCAAGTGGTGATTGTATAATACTTAATCAAACTGTACAGTAGCCTTAGGTCTTACATTAATGAGATAATCAGCTAGACCGAAATCTGTAAGAGCGAATGCGGATTTTAGGCTTTATCCACAGTGTAAAACAGTACCAGCTTGCCGTATCTGTGATGTTAAAAATCTCATATACAAATTGAAATTTTTTTTTTTTACTTGACCTGAAGAACGGCTTTCGAAATCTGCAGCAGATGTTACATGTGTATTTACCATTTGGCTTTATTCTCACCTATGTGAATTTATCATCTGTGGGAAACCAACTGTTTTTTGTTTCACTCTCCCCCTTCCAAAGCCCTCACCCCCTCCCCACACTGAAGAAATACTTATTTTTCCAAACTAATAAAGACCTCCTGAAAGGTGTGTGTTTTTAATTCAAATTCATCTTCAAGCAATGGATCCGTAAGATACAGAACCAAGTGAAAAGCATTCTGATTTTTAGTAGTGTATCACGGATCCCCATTGACTGAAATCCTAATTAGTCGCATATATTATAGTGCCAGTGAAGAGTGAGGCAGAAATCGACACTTTGTCTTCTTTGCAAAATATTTACAAGACTGTTTTAGGAGAAAGGGCAAGTCGTCTGTTTAGGTTTAGTATTCCTGTAAATGAAAGTAATCATTTAATTTCTTGACCTAAAATGTTCTTTGCATGAGCTCTTAGACATTTCTAAATAGTCAGACAAGCGTATAAATATAAAAATATATTTTTTTTAATCATAGCACACTGACCAATACTATTCAATAGGGCTGTTAAGATGAATGACTTCATTCTTGGTCCGACTGTCTCAGATATCTATCTATCTCTATATCGCAGTATGCACTATTTTTCATCCGAGACTCTAACATTCAAGCATATGGGGGCAAGGGAAAAAAAAAAAATCAGATCCCACATGGACCATCAGTGGCATCTGCTTTTTTTACACATAGACCTATTTTATAAACCTAGGAAACTTTATGTGATCATGTATGTGTTTTTAATGTAGTTTTTATGAAACCGGACAGCACTTGGATTTAAAAAATTGACAACCGGATGGCAGATGGATGGAAATCTGATTAGAAAAAAACCTAGAAAAAAAATTCTGAGTTTCCTGGATAAAACTCTTAACGACTTTTCTATGCTCATCTTCAGGCACAATAAAGTGACTGTTCTGATGTGCAGTTGCTACATTGGGCCTAAGTGTAGTAATGATGAGTCTTGTGTATTCTGATAATACAATGATATTTACCATGGTTGGGTAATATTTTGAATTTCTCCTAGACTTCAGTCGCAGTAAAAAGAGGTCTATATGGTATGAAAAGGGATCTAGACCATCCAGCAAGGATGAAGTGCGTTCAGTATCCAATAAATACTCTGTCACGGAGGAAGGTAGAGAAAGGAAGCGATCAAGGAGTGCATCCAAAGATATGTTGCTCAAAGTTACTTTCTCCACAGGTAATTTAAGTAATCTGCCCTTTGGTAGACATTAAAACTCTACTAATAAACAGGGGTGACCCTATAGGTTTTAAACACCAATGCAAGTGGATTACAGTGGACTGGTAAACTCTGAAATCCACACAGTTATTGATTAGAATATAAACTAAAATGAAATAATTACTGACTTTATATAAATAAACATCGTTAACCATTTTAATAATCTAACCAAATCAATACATAAAAAATTAATATAGATAAAAAAAAAAACTACCACGGGGCCCTTGTTGAACAAAATAAAACGATCGATGATGGGAATGCTTGAGAAAAAAACTAATGCCAGCAACTTGTAAATCTGCACTTTCAAACAAATGTATATAAAGTTGATGCAGTTTGAGTTGTGGTTCACTTACATTTTATAGGGCACCGTACATTTGTTACATCTAAGACTATAATGCAAAAAAGTTGGGTGAATGCCTGCTTTACTTATTTTATTTCACTATTATATTGCATTTTCCTGTGCCCATTATATAGATTTATTTTATATTACTTGATATTACTGTTAAGATTATATCTCGCGAAGTTTCAATTCTGTTTGCCACTAATCTGATTTTTGTTGACTCCTATTCGGAGTTAAAATATTCCCACAGAGGAAATAAAATCACTGTTGAGAAAGGAACTTAGATGATTTTGAAACTTGTTTAGTGAAGTGTTGAATACTATTTGTTGCCAGCTATTATATTTGCACTGCATGCATCATTTATATGCACAAACTGGCTGCCCTGTACCATCACTTTAACCTGGAGCATGTGTCTTGATATCCAGTGATTGGACACTGCTCTTGGTATACCATTTGATGGGGAGGCAACTGGAAAATTTGGATATTACATCGTGAAGTTCAGTGAGAAACCTTCATGTTGCTATCTTCTTAATTAAGACAAGTCTTGCTGCTTTTATGTAGATCTGTAAGTAGTAGCAATCTTTCATGAGCATCTTTTTGACTATCAAATTTAAATGCATTGCATCCTTAAAAATTCAAGCAATAAAAACTTCAATAGTTGAGTCGGTTATAAATCTCAAGTCAGTAAGTCGAGAGACCTCTATATGTTGTATCCGCTTACTAATGGTAACCATTAATATCTTAACCCTCATTGTTCGCATAGGAGATAAATATTCTGTATGTTCTGAGGAAGGTCTGTGTGACTGAAACTTTAATTTGTCATACACTATACTTCTAAATAAATCATAAAAAGAGTGCCGGATTCCACAGTTTTTGTATTTGTAAAGGATTGGAACCCTATCCGTGCACCTGATACACACCAGGAGTGCCGTACTTCCCTTTATACATTGAAACACAGCTCAAACTGCAACTTTTACACCTTAAATTCATTGTAGTGCTTTATATGCATGTATCTGAATGTGTAGATTTTCAAGTTGCTGTCAGTAGTAGGCTTTTTTCAGCATCATTAACGCTATTAACTTTGTTTTAGTTTATTCCACGTGCGCCCCATGGTAGTTTATCTGTATTGATTCTTTATGGAAGTATTTGGTGGTTGTTAAAATTTATATCACTAGGTGGATTCATGTGCAGGTAATTATTTTATTTGACTTTGAAGCTAAAATAACCATACAAAAGATGTGTAAGACGAATTTTTGCTCACTCAGACTTCCAAGTTTTTGATTCACGTGCAGTCCATTGCCCATACAGTACACAGATCAAAACCACTTATTAATGTGCCCTAATTGGTTGCAAATGGCCTGTTTAACCAATGCCAGTGTACCACAATTGATCATCCACTGATGGTCTGCGTGGGAAAAAAATCTCAGCATGCATTATGATCAGCCTCAAGGAGCAGACCAGTACATGCAATAGATGGCTGATTCTGCAATGTGGACAAGCACACCCAACAATTTGAGAACGTGACTGACCGGAATTTTTTTTAATATGGCTATCTGAACGTATCCTAAGCCAAAAATTAATTTACTAAATATGTCTAAACTATGGAACATAATTCAGCCTGTGAACTTGAAGAATAACAGTGAAAAAATGGGGTCAAAAACAATAACAGATTTATCAGTAATGTTCAAAGGTACATAATAATAGATGCAGATTGTACTTAATGTGCCAGATGTATGAAAATTGAAATTGAGAGCATATATTACATTTGGTGCACTCACTAGGCTCGCTGGCCATATCTCATTCATTCGTTTGTTTTAACATTCTATGCATCAGCACTTTGCATCAAAACAGCTGTATCAAGTACTTCAGATTTACAGAGCTGCAGTGCCAGGATATGTCTGTCACTGCAGAGAAGGAGCGATGATTATTCAGCAAGGACTGCTGTTCCCTGCTTTTGCCTAACTAATATAACAAGTAGGTTCTCCAACATCAGAAAAAATGTCATATTTACTGACTACTGCAGTCTCAGAATTATTCAATCCCTTCATAAGCGTCTTTAGTACTTAGTGGAGCACCTCTTGGCTGTTATAGCCTGCTACAGGTGTGATGCAGAGCCACACACCAGCTCCTGACAGTGTTCCTGAGGAATCTTGGCTCATTTCTCATAGGCAAGAGCCTCTAGTTCACTAATATCCTTGGGTTGGTAAGAGTGTTCGAATACATAAGTGAACAGATTTCCTTACACAAGCGAGGAGGATTGAATATTCCCAGAAATACAATTGGAAGCATAGTATGCAAATTCAAAGTTAAAGAAACAGTGGCTATACTATCTGGATCTGCAAAAAGAGGACGATAACACCAGCTACCCCCAGATTCCTGAGGAGGCAGGTGGTCAAAAATCCTCACGTTTCTGCAAAAGGCCTGCAGCAACAGTATGTAGCCGCTGAGGCTGAGGTTTCAGTTGCAAAGTAAAGATTTACCTCTTCCAATCCCAAAGCACCAGAAAGCTGTCTCTAATCACTCAAAACCATATAAGTCACAGCAGTTTGAGGATTCTGTTCTATGGAGTAATTAAATAAAACTGGATCTTTGGATTAGCAGCATATCTGAAGGAAGAATGAAACATACACTGAAAATAACACCCTGTCTACAGTGAAGCATGGCAAAGGAGCTACAATAAAATGGGGCTGCTTTGTTTCCTTGGGTACTGAGAGCAGAAGGTGAAGCTTGGGCATCATTGGCGATTACAGCAGAACAGTAATCATTCCTCAACGTCCACCAAGGTGTGGTTTCAGAAGATGATTCTGGAGTGACTGTCAGCTGCCTTACTTTAACCCCATGGAAAAGTTTGTATCTGAACTATAGGCTATTGCCCGTGAACAATGGTATTAGATTCCTCGGGAACTCTGACAGAAGTTGGTGCCAGGCACTGTATCATGTTTGCAGTAGGTCATAACAGCCAAATAGTACTCTATTAAGTAATAGACGATTGTCATGAAGGAGTTGAACAATTCTGAGACTACAGTGCTCATTTAAAAGTGGCATTATGTGATGAATTTGGAGAAACCACCTGTTAATGGTATTGAGATATTTAAATTGTTTTTGTTTAATTTGGTCTATTGCAAATAATAGAAAGCTTGTACATTTTGCTAATAAGCCTAACTTGCTATGGGGGTTAAATAATTCAGATTGCAACTGTACATCACAGAAAATACCTACTTGCTTTGTCTAATGGTTAAAAACCTGCATTAGTGTGTTTTTTTTTTTTTTAAAGCATTTACTGAAGGCCATACTAACCAGAGAGCTTACTCAACTTTTCATGCTCTATTGCCTTAATCCTCAGCAGAGCTTTAGTTTTCATGCTCTTGACTACCAAAAGTTTTTTAAACTGATTTACATTAGTGTTTTTCTCCTTACTATTTTTGCATTGTAAATATTGATTGGTTCACTTTTATAAGGTTCTGAGAATGAAGCAAAAAATGAAAATGTACAAGAACACATCGACTCTCCTACTCCTCACCCAGACAAAGAAAAAGTAGGGGCCAGTAACAATTTCAGTGAGACCACATCATCATATTGTGAATGGACAAATGTCAATACTGACCGTGTACAAGAAATCCGAGCAAAGCGTATTAGAAAACTTAGTACAGGCAAGTATGAAAATCAGTTTTGCGTGTAAATGTTAATTTGTCTTGTTTGAATAAATGAAATATAACATTCCCTAACCCCCTTAGTGCAAAATCACATACATGTATGCCAGTGCTGGGGAGAGCATGTATGGAGGGAGCTAAGAAGCTGAGCTCCTTCCACACGTGCTAGATGCTGGCTATATTATATAGCCAGCATCTATATCGAACTCGAATTTTCAGTATATACTGTGGTATGTAGTATGAACGATCACAGGTTCAAGTCCCCTAAAGAAACTGAAAAATAAAGTAAATATTTTTTTTCCCTGTTAATAAAGTAAAGAAAAAAAATAGTTTTGCCACCTCCATAAAAGTCCAATATAACATACAAAATTAACCCATATTGTAAGCGTCATCATGCGAGAAAAAAATGAAACCGCTGGGATTGTGATTTTTGTGCTCACCACCTCGTTAAGAGAAAAAAAGCCTTCACATTGTTGCACTATTGATGGAAAAATTTAAAGTACAGGGTGGGCCATTTATATGGATACACCTAAATTAAATGGGAATGGTTGGTGATATCAACTTCCTGTTTGTGGTTCATTAGTATATGAGAGGGGGAAAACTTTTCCAGATGGGTGGTGACCATGGCGGACATTTTGAAGTCGGACATTTTGGATCCAACTTGTAAAAAACTCATGAAAGAATAAAGTTACGTTAAAACCAAGCACACCATTGTTTTTCTTATGAAATTCTCAATAAGCTTAATGTGTCACATGACCCTCTTCCCATTGAAAAAAATAAAGTTGGATCCAAAATGGCCGACTTCAAAATGGCTGCCATGGTCACCACCCATCTGGAAAAGTTTCCCCCCTTCCATATACTAATGTGCCACAAGCAAGAAGTTAATAGCACCAACCATTGCCATTTAATTTAGGTGTATCCATATAAATGGCCCACCCTGTATTACAGATCTTGGAAAATAACCACATAAACAAAAAGTATTATTTTTTTTTTACAAACCTCTCCGAATTTCTCACAAATTGAAATAAATGGAATAAAATATGTAACTTTGGTATCGCTGTAGTAATGCTGCCCTGGTAAGTCATGTTTCCAGATCCTTTTTAAGCATACAATGATTGCCATAAAAGGAACCACCCCCCACTCCCAAAGTTGGCTCTTTTCTACCTATTTCCCTCCACTTGTGAATTCAAAACAACTCCTCCTGCAAAAAAACACACCAACAGCTATATTGATGGAAAAATAAGTTATGGCTCTTGGGAGAAGAAAAAAAGATGAGATTAAAGCAAATGAAAATTGGCTGCAGAGTCAAGCGTTTAAATGGTTTATCCAGTGCCACTTACTTTATTTGGAGGTGAGCAGCCAATGACGTTGCCTACATACATACCTTCTGGGTATCATCGTACTTGTGTCGCATTTTAATGAATGAAATACGAAGGTATGTTTAGATGCAACATTATCTTAACCGCTGACACTCTTAAACCATCTATAACAACTTGTTTTACAAAAATACAATTTGGAGTCCAAAATCAAAGTAAGTAACATTACCAAGAATAGGAAAAATACAGATGTATTAAAACTATAATCTGTAACTTCATCCACTTGATTGGGTCAAAGTACATGGACACCTTATACATTTTATACACCTATGCTTGTTTTAAAATGTCAAAAAACTTGCCATTTCTAATTAAGCTGGTCAGAGTAGTCTGGCCTCTACCATTCTGGAAAGGCTTTCAACAAAAACCTGGAACATGACTATTGCGATTTGCATATGTTTAGCCACAAGAGCCTTAGGGTATATTCACACTAGACATTTTAACCTTTTTTTTGATGCTTTTTTTAATGCAAATTTTCAGCTGCGTTTTATACCAGCAAAGTCTGAGATTTTAGAAATCTCATGCACACACATTGGTTTTTGTGTTGTGGGGGTCGTGATAACATTCCACTCGTCCTCCAGTCACTCCAAATTCAAACTATGAGCATGGGTCAACCATTCAAAGAATGAGTCAGACAACAAGCTGGTTCAAACTCAGAGCATGCTCAGAAGGCTACTACAGACAACGTCCTCAGCAATGTTCTGAATTTATTTTTTACATGCACAAATCTAAATACACTACATAATGGGAGGGGAAAGAGGTTGTCCGGAGCGGGGTAAGCCATGAAAGTCCAATGTCTGGCCACTCCTGATTGGTCCACATCTCCTTATCTCAGTCTCTGGGCAGATATTGCAGCCGTCAGCTTATAATCTTGTTTCGTTTCTCTGAAATAAGTCTTGGCAACACTGGAACTGTCTTAGTTTAAGTTTCGATTTGAGTATTACGTAGCAAGGAAAGCTTATTGTTATATGACACAAAATGGTGGTTAGTACATTAGCAAAAAAGCGTATAAAAATTACAAAAGTATAAAAGTTACAAATATATATATTCTCTTTTACCCCGACATTCCCCCCCTAAACACTAACCTTTCCTTTGCTTCGGGGCCTTTGAGACTGTCCATGTGTGGGGAGAGGGGAGGTGGATTTCTTCACCCAATCATCTTAGAAGCTGCCCCCTTATGGGACGCCCCCAGACAATCGAGCCCTATCCTGAATGACACATGGAGTTCTCCCAACTGATCCTAAACTGAATCTTTCAATTGGACTTTATCATGGGGGGGGTCTGGTCAGGCTTGTTCAAAGGAGTATATTTCTCTATATAAGGGGACTATGCAGCACAGGACCACCAGGCCCAATACTAGTAGGCCTCCCATTACTAGACAAACTTGTTGGAGGAATCCCTTGAGCCCTCCCAACCAACCTGAGAAGAAGGAGGTATCTACCCCTGTGTGGTAGCTGTCCACCCTGGGACAGACAGTAAGCATATGGAAAGGATATAGAAGAAGGTAGTCATCTTTTATAGACTCGTTCTGTCTCTCTTGCAGTGGGAGGCGTGAATCCAGGTGCTCTTGCCCTCAAGCTTCAGAGCCGTCGGGGTGGTGAGAAGCACAGTGTACGGTCCCTCGAACCGCGGCTGGAGGCAGTCTTTCCGGACAAACTTCTTCACATACACTAGATCGCCTGGGATGAAATCATGTACTGCATCACCTGTAGATTCTGGGAGAGAAGCAGATACTGGAGAGCGGGTGTTAGTCAATTCTCTAGACAAGGCAATCACAAATTTTACCACTCTATCATGTGTTTCAGACAACTCTTGGGGCCTAATCTCTCCTATCTTGGGTGGGGTCCCAAACAAAATTTTATAGGGAGTCAGCCCATGTTTGGCCTGAGGAGTGTGTGTGATATGATACAATACTATGGGGAGTAGGTCGGGCCAGGGGAGGGGATGATCTTAGGTCATTTTCAAGAGCTGGGTCTTGAGTGTGGGATTCATCCTCTCCACTTTGCCTGAACTGGCAGGATGGTATGGAGTGTGGAGGCCCAAATCTGTTCCCAACATGTTCCAGAGTTCTTCGTAGATATTTGCTGTGAAAGCTGGTCCTTGATCCGATTCTATGACTTGGGGAAACTCCAAATCTGCAGGCAATTTCGGTGATCAGTTTCTTGGCTGTGACTTTAGCAGTCATGTTGACAACCGGGTAGGCCTCGGGCCAGGCTGAGAACATATCCACGGCTACCAAAACGTACTCCTATTTTCCTGCTTTAGGCATTTGGATATGGTCGACTTGTATTCTCTGCCAAGGGTAGTCTGGTTTAGCCAGATGTTGAAGAGGGACCCGTGCCATACACGTTGGGTTGCAGGTAGCGCAGACAGAGCAGGATTTTGAGTATGCAGTCACAGTGGAAGAGATTCCGGGTGCAAAGTACAGTTTCTTGATACATGCCAAAGCTTGATTCTTTCCTCTGTGTGTAGGCCCGTGAGCCCATGCTGCCACAGCTGAGTACATGCGTCCAGGCAAGCAAGGCTTCCCATCCACTTGGTAAAGAGTCGAGTTGACCTTTGAATCTTTGCAACCTGCCAGCACAGCTCCTGCCGCTTTCCATTGCTTGACTTCTTCAGTGGGGGGTCTTCCTTTGTTCCTCACACAATTTTTCTTTAGGCATCCTGACCCCCCTGGATTCCACTCGTGTCTCCGCTGGACTTGTATGGTCTTCCGCCGGCTGTTCCTTGGCTCTTGCTCTAGTGAGCGCCACAGCTACGGTTTGCAGAGTCTCTCCCATCTCTTCTTCCTTTTCCTGCCACTTTGATGACACATTCTCCACTGCTGCAGTCTTGGCTGCTTGGTCAGCTAGGTGGTTGCCCCTGGCTTCTCTGGATTCTAGTCTTCCATGAGCCTTGACCTTGATAACAGCAACCTGAATGGGTAGTTCCAGGGCCTTCATTAGGGCCTTAATCCATGAGACATGTTTCACTGGTGTACCTGCAGCTGTGATGAATCCTGTAGACTTCCACAAGAGTCCAGAATCATTACAAATTCCATGTCCATACCTTGAATCGGTATATACATATTCGCCTTTGTTCCTGCTGCCAGGTGGCAGGCCTCTGTGAGAGCCACAAGTTCAGCTTCTTGTGCAGACATGTATGGTGGTAGAGCTTCAGCCTTGAGGACTGTTAGGTCCGTTGTGACAGCATATCCCGTGTGGAACTTCCCTTGAGGGTCTGCGAAACGGGATCCATCAGTCCATAGGTGCAAGGCAGGGTCTGCGAGCGGATGTGCCACCATATTCTCTGGAGCAGAAGTCTCTTCCTGCAAAATTTTTATACAATCATGAGGTTCCACCAATGGATCTTCACCCTCTTCACCTTCCCCCCTAGAAGGTGGAAGCAAAGTGGCAGGATTGATAGTCAGACATCTGGTAAATGTTATATTGGAGGGCAACAATAGGGAACACTGCAGCCGCAGGTGTCTTTGGTTGGTGAGATGTTTCGGAGATGTTTGTTGCAGAACAGCTGAGAGATCATGGCCAAGGACGATATCAGCTGACTTGTCAAGGAGAATGTGAGCAGCGTGGACCGCCTTAAGGCACATGGGGGCAGTTCGGGCGACAGGGTCCAGGCGGGCTGAGTAGTAGCCCAAAGGCCGATACTTATGATCATAGCGTTGTGCTAGAACTCCAGAGGCATGACCTTCCGATTTCGAGACAAAAAAGTGAAATGGCTGAGTATAGTCTGGTAAGCCCAAGGCCGGGGCAGAGACAACAGCCTGTTTAAGACGGTCAAAACATAGTCTGTGTTGATGAGAAACACGTGGATCTTCAGCATGAAGCCAAACTGAGCCTTCATTCTTGAGACAGTCGTACAGAGGTTGCATGAGCTTTGAGGCATCAGGGATCCATTGCCTGCAGTAAGTGATGAGGCCAAGGAAAGTCTGCATAGCGGAGTAGGTGGTTGGGAAGGTGATATCCATGATGGCTTGTTTTCTTTCTTCAGTCAGATGTCTAGCACCTTGTGATATACAATGTCCGAGGAAAATGACCTTGGGCAGACACCATTGGACTTCGCCTTTCGAGACTTTACAGTTAGCTGAGTGAAGAAACCAGAGAAGGGATACTGACATCTCTGGCAAATTTTCTTCAGTGCCACAGAGTAAAAGATCATCCACATACTGTAGAAGGGTGACCTGAGGGTTCTCTTGAACCCATGGCTCCAGAATAGACTTCATAGAATGAGTGAATTGGTTAGGAGAGTTCTGGGCTCTTTGCGGAGTCCTGGTCCATGTAAGCTGTGCTCCTTGAAAGGTGAAGGCAGAAAGAAACCACGAATCTTCATGTAAGGGTATACTGAAAAAGGCGTTGGCCAGATCTAACACCGTAAACAAAGTGGCCGTTGGAGGCAGCTGAGACAAGAGGGTGTTTGGGTTGGGTACCACTGGAGTTTCTAAAATGGTAGCTGCATTGACGGCTCTGAGATCCTGAACCAACCGGTATCTTGGAGGCTCTCCCGGAGCGGTTTTCCTTTTTACAGGAAAGAGGGGTGTATTGCATGGAGATACACATCTGACAAGGACTCCTGATTCCAGGAGGGAAGCGACTTGGGTACTCAAGCTTTGTTCTTGTGCAGCCTTGAGGGGGTATTGTGGCAACCGTGGGTACCTGTGTCCAGGCTTGAGGTGTACCTGGACCGGGGGAACCTGCAGGAGGCCAACGCCCTCTGGCCCGCTGGACCACAGAGAGTGAGGGAACTGTGAGGTTGTATGGTCATCATCATGAGAGGGAAGGCTTTAAGAACACCGCGGTCTTCAGTCCCTTGTTTGGAATGAGGGTCCCGCAAAAGAAGCTCCATACCATGGTTTCCGAAGGTAATTGTTGCCTTCATCCGCTCTAAGAGATCGGCTCCCAACAGGTTGACAGGGCAAGTTTCAGAGACCAAGAATCTTGTGAGTACTCCGGTGAACGGTCCTGCAGACACAGGGACTGTGAGTGGAGAAGAAATATGTTGGCCTTCTACCCCAACACAGGTGAGGGTATCCGGTGATAGGGATACAGAAGGAGGGAGCTGTGCAGAGGAAATGACAGATGTGGCCGCCCCAGTGTCCACCTGTAACTCCAGTGGTTGATGGTCCACCTGTAAAGTGACAGTCTCTGAGGATGTGGTCAAGGCTACCACACTCCCAACATAACATTCATCCTTCAGAATCACGAGATTGTCTTCTGTTTCTAGATGATCCCTTGTCATCTCTTCTGTCTTGTTTTCTATATGTGGGAGGAGTATCATCACCTGTGCCTTTAACCATTACCCACTTGATTCCATGTTGGTTGCCAGGGGGTGGGTAGCTTTCTTGAGCTTGATATAGCATGGCAGGTGCGGCTTTCTTCTTTGGCTTAGTATCTTTTTCCATTTTTAGCATTGATTTTTGGAAAGCTTTAACGATGTCCACCGCGTCGTTGAAAGAAGAAGAACGAATCTCGGGCCGTACTCTCAGGACTTCATCTCTGAGAGCGTCTTGTAGGCCATCTACTAGGGCCTGAACCGACAGGGCGGCCTGCGTCCTGACGTGAAGACTGTATCCGAGATCCTCAAAATGCATGCTGAGTCTTGCAGCATATTTTTCCACAGATTCATCAGGGTTTTGTTGAACATCTTGTACAGACCCAGCTTGATCTGACAAGCGATCCTGAGCCCAGGCTTTTAACTGTTTCATGTATTCTAGGCCGGATTCATACGTACTAAGGGGTCCTGCTTTTGTGGAAACCATGGCCTTTTGAAAGCTCTCCGTTTTCGGCTAAGTGAGCCTGGCATTCTGCAGCCAGAGTAGAACCAACAGCAAGGGAAATTTTGCGAGCCAATCCTCCAACATGGCTCATACAGGTGTTTGCAGGGTTGACTATGGCCCCCACCCGATGTGTAAGGATGTCACCATAGCCTATTGACAGAGTGACAGGGCGTCCTGATGGGTCTACTAGATTACGGGAGCGGCAGGGGTCCCAGACTTCTGAGGGGCTGAGGGGTGGTGCTCTTTCAGCAGTTGCTTGGAGCAAGGGCCGGAGTACGGGTAATGGATATGGGGTGGAGGATGCCATAGGAGACGTATGGGGTAAAGGAGGGGGGGGGGGCTGGAGTATCTTGAGCCCATCCCTCATCTGGCTCCGTATCGTCTTGAGTAACAGTATGTTGGCGGAGGGAGAGCAGTCTGGCCTGAAATTCTGGGGAGTTGAGGAGGATATCCCCAGGGTTGTGGGTGACTCCCATAGGAAACAGGGGAAGCGTCTCAGCATCGTGGACTGGAGCAGAGGGTGTCACATTAGTTTCAGATGGGTGCTCTGGGACTGCGGGCTTTTCCACCTGTGCTGGTGGCTGGTAATATGCACCGGACGGATCTAGTAGTGGATATAGGCCGGATTGGGGCTTTCCGGGCCTCCCACAACAAGTAAGAGGTGTAGCAAGATGGCCGTTGGAGGGAGGAGGTGGGAGTGGGGGTGGGATTATTCTTGGGGGCAGGCTGGGCATCGTGCCATGGGCGGCCCGCCCAGAGTGGGTTTTGCTCTCTACACACCCGACACGTCCACCCCTCCGGTAATTTGGCGTCGGCGCCATTATAGGGTGGTGACTGAGGGCTCAGTGTAGTGACAGGCATCAAAGGTGCAACGGCCATTTTGGGGGCACATAACAAATCACATTCTGCAGCTTTCATGTATCCGAACAAAGGCTCGGCATTCTCTGTTCCCCCCTGCACCATCTACTCTAAGATGTGCTTGAGTCTGGTGCAAAAATCCTCACCCAACTTTCCCAACTTCTGTATCACACATTCTTTCTACACTGAAAACTAAAGCCTGCCTGTACTGGATAAGCTTATCATGTTATACAAATTCCTAACATTCTTCTTGCCTTCTTGCCTTCCCGTAACTCCACTAATTGGCTTAACTCCTACAGCAGCATTCCACAACTTACGAGATCTTTCAAATTTAAATATACACAACATTTTCTTATAGAATGCAATGATCTGTCGCGACTCAGATCACTGGTGCAGTCTACAGGTCGCCACTCCTCAGCGTAGAGTACTCCTCAATACACTGATAAGACAGAGAGTACACCTCGATCCGTCCCTTCCCTAACCTTGAATGGCGACTTTACAGTACGACTCACCACGGCACCCTGACTGACAGCAGAACCCCTCCTTATGAGGTTTCTCTGTATAAGACGAAGAGTACACCTCAATTCGTCACAGACCCTTACAGCAGAACCCCTCCTTATGAGGTTTCTCTGTATAAGACGAAGAGTACACCTCAATTCGTCACAGACCCTTACAGCAGAACCCCTCCTTATGAGGTTTCTCTGTATAAGACGAAGAGTACACCTCAATTCGTCTTCCTTCCTACTACGGCACCACCCGTCAGTGTAGAGTACTCCTCAATACACTGTTTCCTAACCTTGACTTTACAGCAGTCTCTGTGTTAGACGAAGAGTACTCCTCAATTCGTCACAGATTCTGACAGCACAACACCTCCTTTACACTACAATTCAGGAATGCTTTGAAACTTCGACTATCAGTTACGGGAGGCAGCTATCTAAGAAAAGTACAGTGACCGGGGGAGGAGGAGCTGGTGTGCACACGAGCACGCGCAGGCATGCGACGTCACTCGTTTTAACACTTGCTGGTTCAGGACGTGGTGCGGGACGCCCAAGGTCTCACCACTCGACCGGTCACCCACCCAGATCCAACCTGACAATCCCACAGGAACCGCTGCGGCTGACACACAGGCAAGTGAGACATATAAAATACATCTCAACTTACCGTGTTCGATGGAGGTTGATCAGGCCTCAAATTCAGCCACCGCGGTCACCACCAGGGAAGTCAGCAATATGGGTCCGGGAGGGCGGCGTACCGCTAGCCACGCCCCACGTTGGGCGCCATTTGTGGGGGTCGTGATGACATTCCACTCGTCCTCCAGTCACTCCAAATTCACACTATGAGCATGGGTCAACCATTCAAAGAATGAGTCAGACAACAAGCTGGTTCAAACTCAGAGCATGCTCAGAAGGCTACTACAGACAACGTCCTCAGCAATGTTCTGAATTTATTTTTTACATGCACAAATCTAAATACACTACATAATGGGAGGGGAAAGAGGTTGTCCGGAGCGGGGTAAGCCATGAAAGTCCAATGTCTGGCCACTCCTGATTGGTCCACATCTCCTTATCTCAGTCTCTGGGCAGATATTGCAGCCGTCAGCTTATAATCTTGTTTCGTTTCTCTGAAATAAGTCTTGGCAACACTGGAACTGTCTTAGTTTAAGTTTCGATTTGAGTATTACGTAGCAAGGAAAGCTTATTGTTATATGACACAAAATGGTGGTTAGTACATTAGCAAAAAAGCGTATAAAAATTACAAAAGTATAAAAGTTACAAATATATATATTCTCTTTTACCCCGACAGTGTCAAAAGTATATTGTGCTTTGCATGCTTTTTTGCACAATAGAGCATGTCACTTCAGCGTTTTTCACCCATTTGAAAGTAATGGGTGGTAAAACTAACGCCTAGTGTGAACATAGGTATCAGGTTTTGCTGCGTTTTAGTGAAGAAAAGAAAGTACAGCAGTATGTGAAACATTTATTTTTGTGATTTTTCCCAAGTTTACCATCTTGTCTTGGACACCTGAGATGGCATTTAGGATTAGTACAGTTTTAAATTAGTGATGCATACAAAGTAAACATTGGCTGACTACGGAAAAGTGAAAAGAGCGGCACTTCCTCAGGTAAAAGGTAAAATAAAAGCACTATTTTATTTCTTTATACCATAAAAACCGACATGCAAAGATTAAAAACTGATGCCTTTCCGGCGTCCTAGACGCCCTTAATCATAGCATAGTAATGAAATGACCATGGTCCTGTTTTAAGCTAAACATGGCGAATCACAGAAGCTGAAAACAGGGCTGTGGAGTCGGAGTTGATATAAAATGGACCAACTCCTAAAATATATAATAAATTGGGTTCAGTAGTTCAATGCAGTTTGTGGGGAATATTTTTTTTCATAACAATTTGGGAAAGTTATGAATGTCTGTCCTATTCCTGATCTAAGGGTCTGGAGTTTTAGCTGAGATGAATCTGTGCTACAGTAAATTTATCACTTAAACATGAGTCATGTATGAGGGAGGCAGAGTTGGAGTCTGTGTCAAGGAAATTGAGTCTGAGTCCGAGGTTTGGCTTACCAACTCCACAGCCCTGGCTGAAAATAATGTGCACTTAGCAGGTGTGCAAGAAAACAGAAAATGCAATGAAATAAAAAAACATATAAAGTATAAGCCGAGGCACCTAATTTTACCACAAAAAACTGGGAAAACTTATTGACTCGAGTACAAGCCTAGGGTGGGAATTCAGCAGCTACTGGTAAATTTCCCCATCCTGGTACGCATTGCCCCCTCATCCCCAATCCTGGTATGGCTCCCCATCACTGCACACATGAAAAAAAAATAAACACTTCTACTCACCTTCCTTACTCACCTCTGCTCCAACTCTGCGTCCTGTCTGCCAGCAGGCATCTGAGCAGCGCATGATGTCACTGCCATGCGCCCTCCGATTCCGAGGTGAGCTGCGGGGATATTCACTCCTTTACACTCCTGGACTATGGGCGTGGAGAAGAGTGAATATGCATTTTCTTTAATAGCGAGCACTGTACCTGCTATTAAAGAAAATGCATAATTACTCTTCTCCACTCCCATGGGCGTGGAGAAGTGTGAATAGTTATATACATTTAGCAGTGGGCACACGTGGTAGCTGCGGCTACTGCGTGTTCCCCGCTCCGCCGCAGCCCCCCACCACCAGAATTTTTATACACGAAAATAAGCCGAGGGGGGCTTTTTCAGCACCAATAATGTGCTGATAAATTTGGCTTATACTCGAGTATATACTGTGTATGTGTGTATGTATGTATAATATATACACACATTCATTCAGATCTAGGATGTGTTGTTTGAGTGTTCCCTTTATTTTTTTGAGGTGTGTGTATTTATTAAATATACATATACACCACACACACTGCTCAAAAAAATAAAGGGAACACTCAAATAACACATCTTAGATCTGAATGAATGAAATATTCTCATTGAATACTTTGTTCTGTACAAAGTTGAATGTGCTGACACAAAATAACATAAATCAAAGGAAATCAAATTTATTAACCAATTGAGGCCTGGATTTGGAGTCACCCCCAAAATTAAAGTGGAAAAACACACGACAGGCTAATCCAACTTTAATGTAATGTCCTTTAAAACAAGTCAAAATGAGGCTCAGTATTGTGTGTGGCCTCCACGTGCCTGTATGACCTCCCTACAACGTCTGGGCATGCTCCTGATGAGGTTGCATATGGTCTCCTGTGGGATCTCCTCCCAGACCTGGACTAAAGCCTCCGCCAACTCATGGACAGTCTGTGGTGCAATGTGACGTTGGTGGATGGAGCAAGACATGATGTCCCAGATGTGCTCAATCGGGTTCTGGTCTGGGGAACGGGCGGGCCAGTCCATAGCTTCAATGCCTTCATCTTGCAGGAACTGCTGACACACTCAAGCCACATGAGGTCTGGCATTGTCCTGCATTAGGAGGAACCCAGGACCAACCGCACCAGCATATGGTCTCACAAGGGGTCTGAGGATCTCATCTCGGTACCTAATGGCAGTCAGGCTACCTCTGGCGAGCTCATGGAGGGCTGTGCGGCCCTCCAAAGAAATGCCACCCCACACCATTACTGACCCACTGCCAAACCGGTCATGCTGAAGGTGTTGCAGGCAGCAGATCGCCCTCCACGGAGTCTCCAGACTCTGTCACGTCTGTCACATGTGCTCAGTGTGAACCTGCTTTCATCTGTGAAGAGCACAGGGCCCCAGTGGCGACTTTGCCAATCCTGGTGTTCTGTGGAAAATGCCAAGCCTCCTGCACGGTGTTGGGCTGTGAGCACAACCCCCATCTGTGGACGTCAGGCCCTCATACCACCCTCATGGAGTCGGTTTCTAATCGTTTGTGCAGACACATGCACATTTGTGGCCTGCTGGAGGTCATTTTGCAGGGCTCTGGCAGTGCTCCTCCTTGCACAAAGGCAGAAGTAGCAGTCCTGCTGCTGGGTGGTTGCCCTCCTACGACCCCCTCCATGTCTCCTGGTGTACTGGCCTGTCTCCTGGTAGTGCCTCCTGCCTCTGGACACTACGCTGACAAACACCGCAAACCTTCTTGCCACAGCTCGCATTGATGTGCCATCCTGGATGAGTTGCACAACCTGAGCAACTTAGGTGGGTTGTAGAGTCCGTCTCGTGCTACCACGATTGTGAAAGCACAACCAACATTCAAAAGTGACGAAAACATCAGCCAAAAAGCATTGGTACTGAGATGTGGTCTGTGGTCCCCACCTGCAGAACCACTCCTTTATTGAGGGTGTCTTGATAATTGCCAATAATTTCCATCTATTGTCTATTCCATTTGCACAACAGCATGTGAAATTGCTTGTCAATCAGTGTTTCTTCCTAAGTGGACAGTTTGATTTCACAGAAGTTTGATTTACTTGGAGTTATATTCTGTTTAAGTGATCCCTTTATTTTTTTGATATATATACACACACACACACACGCATACACGCATACACACGCATACATATATATATGTGTGTGTATACAGTACAGACCAAAAGTTTGGACACACCTTCTCATTTAAAGATGAGAGAATGCCAAGAGTGTGCAAAGCAGTCATCAAAGCAAAAGGTGGCTACTTTGAAGAACCTAGAATATAAGACATAATTTCAGTTGTTTCACACTTTTTTGTTAAGTATATAATTCCACATGTGCTAATTCATAGTTTTGATGCCTTCAGTGTGAATGTACAATTTTCATAGTCATGAAAATACAGAAAAATCTTTAAATGAGGTGTGTCCAAACTTTTGGTCTGTGTGTGTGTGTGTGTGTGTGTGTGTGTGTGTGTGTGTGTGTGTGTATATAGGTATGTATATATGTGTGTGTATATGTATGTACAGTACAGACCAAAAGTTTGTACACGCCTTCTCATTTAAAGATTTTTTTATTTTCATGACTATGAAAATTGTACATTCACACTGAAGGCCTCAAAACTACGGTTCTTAAAAGTAGCCACCTTTTGCTTTGACTGCTTTGCACACTCTTGACATTCTCTTGATGAGCTTCAAGAGGTAGTCACCGGAAATGGTCATCCAACAATCTTGAAGGAGTTCCCAGAGATGCTTAGCACTTGTTGGCCCTTTTGCCTTCACTCTGCGGTCCAGCTCACCCCAAACCATCTCGATTGGGTTCAGGTCTGGTGACTGTGGAGGCCAGGTCATCTGGCGTAGCACCCCATCACTCTTCCTCTTGGTCAAATAGCCCTTACACAGCCTGGAGGTGTGTTTGGGGTCATTGTCCTGTTGAAAAATAAATGATGGTCCATCTAAACGCAAACCGGATGGAATAGCATGCTGCTGCAAGATGCTGTGGTAGCCATGCTGGTTCAGTATGCCTTCAATTTTGAATAAATCCCCAACAGTGTCACCAGCAAAGCACCCCCACACCATCACACCTCCTCCATGTTTCACAGTGGGAACCAGGCATGTAGAGTCCATCCGTTCACCTTTTCTGTATCGCACAAAGACATGGTGGTTGGAACCAAAGATCTCAAATTTGGACTCCTCAGACCAAAGCACAGATTTCCACTGGTCTTATGTCCATTCCTTGTGTTCTTTAGCCCAAGCAAGTCTCTTCTGCTTGTTGCCTGTCCTTAGCAGTGGTTTCCTAGCAGCTATTTTACCATGATGGCCTGCTGCACAAAGTCTCCTCTTAACAGTTGTTGTAGAGATGTGTCTGCTGCTAGAACTCTGTGTGGCATTGACCTGGTCTCTAATCTGAGCTGCTGTTAACCTGCGATTTCTGAGGCTGGTGACTCGGATAAACTTATTCTCAGAAGCAGAGGTGACTCTTGGTCTTCCTTTCCTGCGGCGGTCCTCATGTGAGCCAGTTTCTTTGTAGCGCTTGATGGTTTTTGCAACTGCACTTGGGGACACTTTCAAAGTTTGCCCAATTTTTCGGACTGACTGACCTTTATTTCTTAAAGTAATGATGGCCACTCGTTTTTCTTTACTTAGCTGCTTTTTTCTTGCCATAATACGAATTCTAACAGTCTATTCAGTAGGACTATCAGCTGTGTATCCTCCAGACTTCTGCACAACACAACTGATTGTCCCAACCCCATTTGCAAGGCAAGAAATCCCACTTATTAAACCTGACAGGGCACACCTGTGAAGTGAAAACCATTTCCGGTGACTACCTCTTGAAGCTCATCAAGAGAATGCCAAGAGTGTGCAAAGCAGTCATCAAAGCAAAAGGTGGCTACTTTGAAGAACCTAGAATATAAGACATATTTTCAGTTGTTTCACACTTTTTTGTTAAGTATATAATTCCACATGTGTTAATTCATAGTTTTGATGCCTTTAGTGTGAATGTACAATTTTCATAGTCAAGAAAATACAGAAAAATCTTTAAATGAGGTGTGTCCAAACTTTTGGTCTGTAATAAATATATATATATATATATATATAATGCACGCACACACACATAGTGTGTGTGTGTATACACATATATAATATAATTTTTTTTTAAATATATCTCATACATATGAAATATTTTGCTGTCTAAATTTAGCAGGTGTTGATTGACAACGCAATCGTCTACATACATCTTTGTATAGGAAAGGTATATCAGGCAATACTATTCTCCAATTGACAAGCTGTCACCCCAAACATACTACTAGGGCTATCCCCTATGGAGAAATGTTACGTGCCAGATGCACTTGGTCAGATGACAACAGCTTCCTTGCGGATAGTAATGTTGTACATAACAGATTGCGAGAAAGGGGATATGGAAGTCAGTTGATTCAGGCTGCATTCACCAAATTAAAAAACAAAAATCAACTCCTAGCTAGTAAGAAATATATTCTCGCTGAATGACGCATCTGTTACTTTTTCCACAGCCTACAATATAATGAAGTCAAAAATATTATCAAAAAAAATCTTCCAGTCATCAACCGAGATGACACTCGTAGATAAATCATATCTCAAGGCTGCAGGTTTGTGGCAAAAAGAGGCCGGCCTTTTGAACAGGCATGGAGAAAACATGTTCCCCAAAGTCCGACCAAAAAAACCCGTTGGTTTAAACCAAAAGTTTTTTTTTGTTTGTTTGTTTGGTTTCCATTACACTTAAAAAAAAAAATATAAATAAATAAATAAAAAAAAACATGTAACGTGCGCCTTCGCTGCGGACAAAACAAAAAGCTTTCACTCTTCTCAAGTAGTTGTTCATTATATCCAAGAAGTCATTAACTGTGATGCCCACCATGTAGTATATTCTGTTTTCTGTGATTTATGTAAAATACAATACGTAGGATGTACCACTAGAAAATTAAAACAGCGAATTCCCGAACAATTAAATATATCTAAAAAAAAATGGATCGTACTCTGGTTCTGTCAAACATTTTGTCACCATGCATAATGGTGACTCAATGCACTTTAAATTCTTCGGTATAGAAAAAGTGCCATATCCCCCCCAGAGGAGGCTTTCTTGATATTAAATTTAGATAACAAACATACCGAAGGCATGAAGTGTAGGAGCGATTTTATATATTTTTTTTTTTATTTTGTTTTTCTATGTACATTACTGTGTGCTCCATGATTCGTGTTAAATTTGAATAGCAAAATATTTCATATGTATGAACTAGAGGATAGAGCTCTCTTGCATATATTGATCACTTTTTGTTTCTTATTGCATGTTTTTGTTCTTGCACACTTGCCAAATTTGGAAAGCAAAATATTTCATATGTATGAATTAGAAGATAGATCTCTTTATAGATATATAGATACATACATATGATTGGTTATGTTTTGTATTTCATTGCATGTTCTGTGTTCTTGCAAACCTGCTAATTACACATCATTTTCAGCCTCTGTGATTTGACTGTGTTTAGCTTAAAACAGGACCATTGTCATTTCATTACTATGCTATGAATAAGGGTGTCTAGGACGCCGGAAAGGCATCAGTTTTTTATCTTTGTCTGTTTTTATGGTATAAAGAAATAAAATAGTGCTTTTATTTTACTTATCGAAGTGCTGCTCTTTTCACTTTTCCGTTGTTGCTGAGCCACACCAGCTGGAGTCATGGCACCCACAGGTTTTCTTCCCATGAATTTCCAAGTCACAAAGCATGTTAAGCTCTGATTCCTTTTTTCTACATTGGCAGAACAAGTATTGTTCGATCTCACACATTGGTCATGCGGTTTTTACATTGTATGCATCACTAATTTAATTAAACTGTACTTATCCTAACTGTGGCTGACAAAGGTGTGAAATTGAACAGTGTCTGAGCAGCTCAATATCAGACCGAAGTGTGAAAGTTATACCTTGTCCTACAAACTCAATGCACTGCCATTGGTGACCTGTGTTCATGCTTCTGTGGTGGAAGCAAAACTCAACTTTGGGATCCTGAAAAACTCAGCAAAACCTGCTTTTTTCCCACAGATTCTTTCCTGATGAGAGATCATGTTTTGTTACAGAAAAAAAAGCTGAAAAAATGCCTAGTGTGAACATACCCTTTAGTGTGTTTGGCTGATGCGCTATGGTTTGTAGCCCGCATTCCAATCTGTGACCACTAGATCACTATACTCCACCTCCACCATACTAAACTATTGCCACTATTCATCTGGGCACAATCAAATTCACAGTTGTATTTACAAATACCAGATCTTTCATTGGTTCTGTACATTTGGCCACTTAGAATATTGTGCACAGTTCTGGGCTCCGGTGCTCAGGAAAGACATATTGGAGCTAGAGAAGGTACAAAGGAGGGCGACTAAGGTAATAAAGGGAATGGAGGGACTAGAATACCCAGAGAGGTTGTCAAAATTAGGCCTATTTACGTTGGAAAAGAGAAGGCTTGGGGGAGACCTCATAAACATGTATAAATACATCAGGGGGCAGTACAGAGATCTCTCCCATGATCTGTTTATACCAAGGATGGTGACTAAGACGAGGGGGCGCACTATGCGTCTGGAGGAAAGGAGGTTCCTGCACCAGCATAGAAGGGGATTCTTTACGGTCAGAGCCGTGAGACTCTGGAACTCTCTGGGAGAGGAAGTGGTGATGTCCGACTCACTTAATGAGTTCAAGAGAGGCCTGGACGCCTTTCTTGTGAACAATAAAATTACATCTTATGCTTAGTGATAGTTAATTAATCCAGATTGGTGTCGGGAAGTGAATTTTTTCCTCAATGATGTCAATTGGCCTATACCGCATGTTTTTTTTTTTTGTTTGTTTTGTTTTTTTTTGCGTTCCCCTGGATCAACGCTGCGGAATAGCTGCAGTGCACAAGAAATAGGCTGAACTGGATGGACGCTTGTCTTTTTTCGGCCTTATAAACTATAAAGCTTAAACATTGCAATGGAGACTTCATGCTTGTGGGAACTGATATTTTAGCCTGGTCTTGTATCGGTAAAGTCTCATTCAGATATGCATTTTTACACACATTGTGCAAAAGTTAGGTAGGTGTGAAAAAATGGTGCAAGGTATGAATGCTTTCAAAGATAGAAGTGTTAATAGTTAATTTATATAAATAAAAATGCAAAGTGACTGAACAAATGAGAAATCTAAATTAAATTATTTTCTGTGACCGCTTCTTGTCTTCAAAACATAATCAAAACATCAATTCTCCTGGGTACACTTGCACACAGTTTTTGAAAAAACTTGTCAGAGAGGTTATTCCAAACATCTTGGAAAGCTTAAGAGCTAGACACAGATCTCTGGTTAGACTTATGCAAATCTGTCTTTTTTTTTTATTTTTATTTTTTAAATGTAATCCCAGACAGGCTTGATGTTGAAATTAGGGCTCTGTAGGGCCATATCATTTCCAGTATTCATCCTTTTGTCTGAAGATAATTTTTAATGACATTGGTTGTATGTTTGGAATTATTGTCATGTTGCAGAATAAACTTGGAGCCAGTCTGACGTAGTGCTTAATAGAGAAGTATCTGACTATATTTCTCAGCACTGAGAACACCATTAATAATCCTTGATCAAATCTCCAACTCCATTTGCTGAAATGCAGCCCCAAACCTGCAAGCAATCTCCAACATGATGCCTGCAGATGCTCTTTATTGTTCATCCTTTAAAGGGGTTGTGCGGTACTTTAGATTACCCCCACATGTGTCCTGCCCAGGTCCCTAAGACTTTTTGTAAATACCTTCTGCTGTTGATAATGCCTATGAGCGGCGCTTTCGGTGGCCGCTCACGGGCATCACGTGACCCCAGCGCCGACGTCACGACAAGTGAGGCGTGACTCAGCGCTGGGGTCCCCGCGGTGGCTGCTGGGTTGTGGGCAGGGTTACCCCCACCACGTCACACCCGGCATCCAGTGCGCGCTTTCCCAAAGAATGGGAAGAGGCAGAGCGCGCGGTGGATGCCGGGTGTGATGCGGGGGGGTAACCCTGCCCACAGCCTGGCATCCACCTGGAACCAGGAAGATCGTGACCCCTGGCTGCTGCCAGCTCTTGACGTAACATCAGCGGATGTCAGAGCTGGCTGCAGCCGGGGGTCATATGATGCCTGTGAGCGGCCACCGATCGCGCCGCTCACAGGCATTATCAACAGAAGGTATTTACAAAAAGTCTTAGGTACCGGGGGGGGGATACATGTGGGGGTAATCTAAAGTACCGCACAACCCCTTTAAGCAAATATAACTGACTTTTATTACAGCCAAATATTTCAAATTTTGACTCCTTAGTCCAGAGCACCTGCTGTCAGGTTTCTGCACCACAGTTACTATGTTTTCTGGCATAGTTGAGTCACTCACCCTTGTTTCCATGTCAAAGATATGAGAGGTTTTTGGGACATAATTATTTCACTTTTGGCTAAACTTGTATGTCCAGTACAATCATGGCCAAAACTTTTGAGACAGATTGCTGCTGCCGTTTTTATAGTGGCACTTTGCATCAACTGTAGATGATGTACCTTTTCTTGACTGTCCACTGCGTCTACACTGTGTTCCAAATTATTATGCAAATCTTTTCTCAGATTTTCCCAAATTTCCTATATGAATTGCAGTCATTGTAATTTTCCAGTCAAATAACTATTAGAGTACAATTGAAAGGTTTTTGTACAAACTGCCTATGATAACAGTATATTTTTTAAAAAATAAAAAACTCAAACTGCACTCAAAATGCATGTTCCAAATTATTATGCACAGCAGAGTTTTCAACCTTTTCATTTTAATAAAGAACAAAAAAATGGTCATTTTTGAAATTATAAGCATTAGCAGGTTATTAGAAACTGAAATCAAACAGCTTTCAACTCAAAACTTTAATCTAGGTGATGTTACATTTTCACATAGGACCCCTTGTTCGAAAGGAGCGTCTGAACTCTCTCGTCCATTGAATTTGTCAGGTTTTGGATGGTTTCTGCTTTAATTGTTTTGCATGAGGACAGAATACCCTCCCAGAGCTGTTGATTAGATGTAAACTGCCTCCCGCCATCATAGACACTCCTTTTGATGATGCTCCAGAGGTTCTCAATGGGGTTGAGGTCAGGGGAGCATGGGGGTCACACCATAAGTTTGTCCCCTTTTATGCTCATAGCAGCCAGAGATGCAGATGTGTTATGTGCAGCATGAGATGGGGCATTATCATGCATGAAATGATCTCGATGTGCAAATGTAACATCACCTAGAATAAAGTTTTGAGTTGAAAACTGTTTGATTTCAGTTTCTAATAACCTGCTAATGCTTATAATTTCAAAAATGACCATTTTTTTGTTCTTTATTAAAATGAAAAGGTTGAAAACTCTGCTGTGCATAATAATTTGGAACATGCATTTTGAGTGCAGTTTGAGTTTTTTATTTTTTAAAAAATATACTGTTATCATAGGCAGTTTGTACAAAAACCTTTCAATTGTACTCTAATGGTTATTTGACTGGAAAATTACAATGACTGCAATTCATATAGGTAATTTGGGAAAATCTGAGAAAATATTATTTGCATAATAATTTGGAACACAGTGTAGAGTTCTCAACCTTGGCTGTTTTGTGAGACCACTTCAAAGGCTTTTAAGCAGCAGATCTTGAAACCCCAGTTTTCTTTGCAATACTTGCCAGAGAGAGACTTTACTGATGCATTATAACTACTTTGTGTCTTGTAGCTGTGCTCAGTCTTGCCATGTGGTATGACGCACTGTGCGCTGCAAGGATTCGCCTTTTTCTTATTCTTATTATTTTATTCAGACTCCACCAAAATAGACTCCGACTCCACAGCCCTGAAATCCTCGCAGCGCACAGTGCAGACTTTTGAATCCTCCCCCCCCCCCCCCCCCCCCCCCCAGCGCAGGCAGTCACACAGTGTAACTGCAGACTTTTCATTTTAGCCTGGACAACCTCTTTAATGACTGTTTCAAACTTCATATGAAAATAATCTTATCACGGGTTTGGTACAACTGGTACTGATACTCTTGACTAATAATTATACAAAATCCTTGATTTTTTTTTTTTGTTTTTTTTTTTTTTAAGTGCACCTGTAAACATTTGTGCTATTCTGAAGGCAGTAAGTGATCACATAAAATATTGATGTGATTTTGGATTTTACTTTTTTGTTCATTCACTTTACATCTTGCTAATTGATAAAAATTAAACTATTACCAGCTATATTTTTTAGAGCACTTATTACTTTGCAGTAGTTTTTTTTCACACCTGATTAACGCTTTACGCAGTACTTTACATGTTCAGTCTCCTTTTTTTGCGCATGTTCTGCCCTCACCCACCCCCCGTTGTTATCATTGGGGAGGTTGCTTGCATCATGTAGTGCTTTGGTATTGTGACCTGGTGTTCGTAAGGAATGCTGCCATTTTTTTTCTCTACAATAAACTCGTTTGGTATGTAATTTATTTTGTTGCCGACTTAACCCCTTCATGACATTAGACATATGGGTACATCCTGGCGATCGTGTGGCTACAGGAGCGGTGCCCGTTCAATCACCGCCGGCAGCTCAGCTTGCATGACAGTGGAGACCCAGCTCCCACAGCCAGAAACTGTGCCCGCACTGCCCTCAGCTCTTCAACTCCCAAAATAACACAATGGCTATCAATGCCAACATCAGGGAGGCTGAGAGAGGGAAGGGGGCTCCTTCTACTGTCCGAACGGCGTCATCGCGAGGGCCCAATTTTTTGTCATGACAATTTATTTTTTTTTTCTATAAGTATTCTTTTTCTTTTTCCAGATTATTAGACCACCCCCCCCCCCAAATGGGGAAAATAGGTGGTGCACTTTTATACTTTTATAATCTGAATTGAGCGGTGGAGCGGGGTTCCAGGTTCATTTCTGTCGGAGTCAGGAGATGGCTGCAGGCCCTAAGCTGCTAGGATGAGGTGTGCGGGGGGGCTCCACCGACATTTTGTGAAAATGGGAGCCCTGCACCTTTCATAACCTTCTATGTGGTGGACTCCGGGAAAATGTCCCCCTTAGGCAGCGCATGCTCAGATTGAAATCGGGAGACGAAATCTCCATCTGAGCATGCGCCGCCTCCAGCGGCCATTTTTCCACAGTCCATTGCATTAGAAAGAATGGAAGTTGCGCGGCTCTGGCTTTCACAAAATGTTGGTGGAGACCCTGCCCCACTGAACACCTCATCCTACCAGCATAGGGTCCGCTGCCATCTCCTGCCTCTGAACACCCTGTCCTGCCTCCGCAGCGACCCCGCCACCTGGGACCCAGCTCCACCAATGCCGCCGCCCCCCAGTTAAGCTGATTAAAACACGCACCAGTTTATTAAAAAAAAAAAAACATTTTTTCCGATTTTCCTCCCCTTAAAACTCCATCTTGTTCCGCAAAAAGCAAGCTGCCATACAGCTCCGTCAGTGGAAAAATAAGGTTATAGCTCTCCGAATACAACAGTTCAAAAACCATTCTTCTATGAAATAATTTGTGTAAAAGCAGCAAAACATAAAAAAAAATATAAAGATGGTATTGCTGTAATCATACTGACCTGCAGAATAAAGCTGCCTTATCAATTTTACCACATGCAGAATGGCATAAAAAAACCTGAATTGCTGTTTTTCGTTCATTTTGCCTCCCAAAAATTGGAATAGAAAGCGATCAAAAAATGTTGACCGAAAATGATACCAATAAAAAGTCTACTTATCTAGCAAAAAACAAGCCCTCACATGACTGTCAGCAGAAATCTGGAAAAAATTATAGCTCTCAAATATGGTGATGCAAAAAAATAGCATCTCTTATTGACAGCAGTTAAACCTAAAAACCCGATTTTATAAATCTGGCATCGCTGTAATCACACCGACCCGACGAATAGTCATCTAATCACTAATATCGCACGAGGAACAGCGTAAAAAATAACAAATTCTTGACCTACTCATGATTTGTTCATTCTGCCTCACAAAGATCACAGTAAGGCTCAGCTCACATTTTTCCTGCACTCTATGCTGAGCATTTACACTGAGATTTCCGTGTAAATCTCTGAAATACGTGATTCATATGGAACCCCAGGCGTAAGATTCCCTTTAATGAGCCAGATGGAGACACTGGGCGCCATCTGGCCTATGATCCGGCAGGGTCTCTTTTTAAGCGTGCATGAAAGTGTGGTCGACCAGTTTTGTGCACCCCTGAAAAGGACAGCGCTGAACAGAGGCGAGACTGACTCCAGGGTACTCTGCTGCCTCATAGTCATTGGATCCGTCGAGCGTGTCATCTGAATCGCATCATTCAGAGATTTAGATGGAAAGTGCTCAGCGTTGAGCACATGTTAAACGTGATCCAAAATGTTATGTAAAATGTACCCAATAAAAGCTCCAATTGAATCCACATAAAATGCAAGTCCTCTCTCAAGGTCCATCATCTGTTAACATAGGTGTAGGGGGTTCCCACCTTACTGGTAATATAAAGGCTCTGGAAAGGTGAAATTGCTCCCCCCAAAAGAAATTCAGCAAATTCTCCACTCCCAAATCCAAATGACCCTCTCCCTTCTGAGCTCCACAGTGTGCCTAAACTGCAGTTAGCGGCAACATGTTTGGCATTTCTGTAGCGATGAGAGCCTGCCTACTTTACTGGTGCATGTGTGCAGAAGCACCTGCTGGGCAAAATGTACTGGGCAATACAATAGCAGATTTGCAATTTTCACTCAGCAAAATCCACTGCTGCTTGATTCAGGAAAATACCCATGGAGTCAATTTATCACTATACCCATAGATAAATTCCCAAAGGGGTATAATTTCCAAAATGGGGTCACTTGAGGGGGGGGGCTGTTCTGCTCTTCTGGCACTTCAAGGCTCTGTATATAAGGGGGTATCAAGGTGCTCACCACACCTCTAGATAAGTTCCTTGAGGAGGGGTCTAGTTTCCAAAATGGAGTCACTTGTGAGGAGTTTCCACTATTTAGGCACATCAGGGGCTCTACAAGCGCGACATGGCGTTTGCGCTCTATTCCAGACCATTTTGCATTCAAAAAGTCAAACTGTTCTCCTTCCCTTCCGAGCCCTGCCGTGCGCCCAAACAGTAGTTTTCCACCATATATGGGGTAGCGGCGTACTCGGGAGAAATTGCACAACAAATTTCAGGTTCCATTTTCTCCTGTTACCCTTGTAAAAAAATTAAAAATTTGGGGCTAAAGGAATATTTTTGTGAAAAGTTATGTTCCTTTTTTTTTTTCATTCCACACTGCTTTAATTCCTGTGAAACACCTGAAGGGTTAATAAACTTCTTGAATGTGGTTTTGAGCACCTTGAGTGGTGCAGTTTTTAGAATGGTGTCACTTTAGGGTACTTTCTGTCACATGGGCCGCTCAGTCACTTCAAGTGTGATGAGGTCCCCCCCAAAAAATTGGTTTTGAAAATTTTGTTGAATAAATGAGAAATTGCTGATCAACTTTTAACCCTTCTAGCTCCCTAACAAAAAGTTGTTGAAAAAATGGAGATCTAAAGTAGACATGTTGGAAATGTTATGTGTTAACTATTTTGTGACAACTCTGGTTTAAGGGCATAAAAATGAAAAGTTTGAAAATGTACAAAATGTAAAAAAAAATTTTTGTTACATATTCAATATTTTCATATGCAAATCAGATTGACCCAAGATTACCACTAACATGTGTAACGTGTCACAAAAAAACAGTCTCTGAAGCAGTGGGATCCATTGAAGAGCTCCAGAGTTATTACCCCATAAAGTGGCACTAGTCTGAATTAAAACTTTGGCCTGGTCAGGAAGGTGAAAAAGGCTTCAGGATGAAGGAATTAAAGAAAAAAAAAATCATATTTCAGTCAATGGAATTGTGAGGGCTTATATTTTGCATTCCAAGCTAACCTTTTTTTTTTTTTTTTTTTTCTTTTCCTGATGCCATTTTGGGGTACACAACATAGATCATTTTTTGTTGCATTTTTGGGAGGGAATACTGACTGAAAAAAAAAGCAATTATGGCATTTTCTTTTTTTTCTCTTTGGCGTTCAATGTACATGTTAAATCTTTATATTTTTTTATTTGACTTTTATGCTAACATTTTTTTTAGTTATTTTTATTTTAAAATTGGGGGAAAGGGTGATTCCTGACCTTTCTCAGAATCATCCTTACCCCACGAGGCGAGATTCTGCATGGAGCCCCAGGCTGAGGAAAATGGACAGTCATCTTGTTTCTTCCATTTTCTAATAATTGTGTCAACAGTTGCCTTCTCACCAAGCTGCTTGCCTATTGTCCTGTAGCCCATCCCAGACTTATTCGGGTCTACAATTTTGTCCCTGGTGTCCTTAGACAGCTCTTTGGTCTTGGCCACGGTGGAGAGGTTGGTGTGGGAGTGTGTGGCCAGGTGTCTTTTTTTTTTTATACAGGTAACACGTTCTAACAGGTGCAATTAATGCAGGTAATGAGTGCAGAGAAGGAGGGCTTCTTAAAGAAAAACTACGCACCATCAGGAGGTCGTCCTTCATATCCTTGATAGGGACAGGAAACATGAGGTTAAAAGGCCCCTCCCTCCACCCCAACTCCAGTGTTTTTCCTGTCCCGATCGGGGACGAACACAGAAGAGGCACTTACAAGTTCCGGGAGCAGGAGTTCCTGAAGCTGGGCGCAGGAGGATCGGGACGGGATCTTCACATTCCTCCCCTCCCTTCTGCTGGGGTCCAGAGGCCGACACCCCGCTGATCAAGGGGTCCCTCAGCTTATCCGGTGGAGTGGGCGCTCCCGAAGAGAATAGTCTTCCCCGCAAAGGGGTCTCTTGGTTCTAGCTGCTCCAGCCCTGCACATGGTTCCAGCATGCTGCGAGTGAAAATAGCAGCACTTTTGGTTACAGAGGGAGCGATGTGCACACCTCTAGTAACCGGCGTGCGTTCCACTGTGGAACGCACGTCCTGTCTATTTGAAAAAGAAAAAAAAAAATGGCGCCAAAACCTGAATTAAAGGAGAAACGCTGGTTTTGACGATTCAGTTGGAAGACAGGTGAGACAAATACTATTTCAGTGAGTGTAGGAAGAAACTGAGGTTATCAATATAGCCAGACCGCCAGTTATGGAAGGACAGATCACTGGTCACTCTGATACACCGCCTGAATCTCCAGTCCAAGTGAACTCAGCACCTGTTCCCATCTGTCTGCGGTAGTAAATTTTTATGTTTCTTGTCATTTTAGGACAAGGAGATTCCTAAAAGAGACATGACGTCATCAGCCCCTAAGAAAAAAGGGAGAAGATGCGCCATCTGTAATACAAAACTACTGGATACATACGGGAAACGATGCACCGTCTGTATTGCCAAAGTGGTTAGGGAGGAGCGTTCCTCCTTCATGACCAAGACCCATAGTGAGAGAATAGGTCCAGAGTACGGTCATGGACTTGGTGTCCCCGCGAACTTTCCAGAATGCCCCCCGACAGAAAAAAACACGTTGGAAGATAGTCTGGTTCAGAGGAGGAGGAACTGTCGGATTACTCCGATCCTGATCAGGAAAGGGAAGGATCCATCTGTTTCCCCAGAGGAAAAGGAAAAAATACCTGTTCTCCTGGGACGATACTGATATGCTTCTATCAGCAGTGAGGAACACTATGGAAGTGGAAGATACCAGCTCTCATCGGTACAAGATGAGCTGTTTTTTTTTTTGGGGGGGGAATGAGAACCCATATAAACAGGGTACTCCCAGTCAATCACATAAAAGCAATGATCCTGGAAGAGTGGGAGGATGTGGAAAAGAGACTAGTCCTTCCGAAGAAGTTTCGAATCACGCCTGCCGTTCGAACCGGTGGACATAAAATTATGGGAAGAGACCCCCAAAATCGATATCCCGATAGCCAGAGTAGCGAGGAAGACATCCATTCCATTCAAGGACTCTATGGACAGGAAGGCAGACAGTCTTCTCAAGAAGACTTGGGAAACCTCTGCTACGATAATAAAAGCCAACATTGAGTCTACCTCAGTTGCAAGGTCCATGAATCTTTGGCTGGAACCAACTAAAAGGTCATCTAAGGAAGACTACTTCCTGAGATGAGATCCTAGGCTTCATTCTGTTACTAAAGATTGCAACGGTATTTATGGCGGATGCTTTAGCAGAGTCAATTAGATTTGCTGCCAGAAATGGGGCACTTTCCATTGCGTCTAGGCGGGCAACATGGCTCAAAACCTGGTTGGGGGATAGCTACTCCAAGAGCAAATTATATCCCCTTTTCAGGCCTCCAAGTATTTGGTCCAGTACTGGATGAGATATTTGAAAAGGCCTCAAATAAGAAAAAAAAAAAGGCATTTCCAGAGCAAAATCTAAAAAAAAAAAGTAACATCCTTTCGGAGGCCACATTCCCAGCAAAGACCAGAATATTCTAGAAAAGGCAAGTCGGGTAGATGGAGCTACCCGAAGGGAGGTAAAGGAAGTAATACCTTTCCCTCTACAGGTGTTAACATGCGTAGACCATGACACCAGGAAAGTGGGAAGAAGACTCAAACATTTCTTCAGGGCATGGACGGAAGTATCCAACAGCCCATGGATACTTCAATCTATTGCGAGGGCTACAAGATAGAATTTGTGCAGATCCCTCAAGGGAGATTCCATCTAACGACTGCTCAATCTCCCCAGATCTCCAGAAGACTACTGACAGACATGGAAAAATTGGTAAACTCGGGGGCAGTGATACCGGTGCCAGAGGCAGAATGATTCCTTGGTTATTACGCAAGCCTTTTTTCTAAAAATAAAAAAATAAATTAAAGGGGCAATTATCGCACAATTCTAAATCTGAAATCTCTAAACAGATCAGTCGTATACAAAAAAATTCAAGATGGAATCTATCAAGTCAACGATTAATGTGCATGATAGTCCTCAGAGGAGTAATAGCATGTACTTATTCACCCTTAGTCAAAAATATCTACGGTTTGCACTGAAGAAAGGAGACACCATACAAAACTAGCAGTTCACATGCATCCTCTTTGGTCTTTCTTCGGCCCCACTTATCTTTACCAAGCTAGTAGCTGAAATTATGGCATTTCTCAGAGAACAGGGGATACTAATTGTCCAGCACCTGGATGATTTCCTAGTAGTGGCAGAGTCCCCACAACAGCTAAGAGCCAGTTTAACTTGAACCTTCCTGACCCTAAAAAAATCTGGGGTGGATTATAAACTGGGAAAAATCAGTGCTTATTCCAGGAAGAAGAAAAATCTTCTTAGGAATCCTTCTGGACTCGGAACAGCAGATGTCCTTCTTACCGGACAAAAAGTTCAGGGACAGAGTCACAGATTTCGGGAAAAAAACAAAAGTCACCATCAGAGAATGTATGAAGATCTTAGGTCTGATGACCTCTTCCATACCGGGAGTCCAGTAGAGCCAATTCCACTTGAGACTGCTACAAAAACAAATTTTGTCAACCTGGAACAGGAAGATAGGAGATCTGGACAAGAAAATATCCTTGTCAATAATGAGAAAGTCGCTAACATGTTGGACTTCCAGGGCCAACCCACAGAAGGGAATTCTGTGGAAGTTATCTCCATTCGTCAGTCACAACCGAAGCAAGCAGCAGTGGCTGGGGGGCTCATGTAAACGATCAGGGGCAAGATCTTCCAAGATCTTCAAACCTAAGAGTTCCAGGCATTCTGGAAGACTAAAAAGGTGTCAAACACAGTTAAAAAAAAATCAACATGTGAGGGTGCTGACGGACAATATGATGACAGTGGCCTTCCTCCGCCATCGGGGGGACCACAACATCACCATCTACAGGCCTTAGCGGGAAATATTTTCCAGTGGGCGGAAAGATCAGTTCTTTCAATAACAGCAATACACCTGAAAGGTTCCCAGAACTTGGTGACAGATTTCCTCAGTCGAGAAACAGTTCTACAATCAGAATGAGAATTGAACTGGGAAGTGGTCCATCACATAGCACATCAATGGGGTATTCGTTAGTGGGATCTGTTCGCCGCACGAAAAAACGCAAAGGCGGCCAAATTCTTCTCCCTCAATCCAGGAGACAGACCAACAGTGATAGACTCTCCTTATCTGAGAAATGCAACATGGGCCTAGCTTATGCCTTCCCTCCTTTACCCTTGATTCAAATAGTTCTAAGGAAGATATAGGAGGACCTGGGCAGGGTGATAATTCTACCATTTTGGCCCAAGAGAAGCTGGTTCCCTTTGCTGAAGATGTCCCTGGAAGACCCAATCATCCTTCCAGAGAGACCGGATTTGCTTTTCCAGGGGCAGATATATCATCCAAATGTAAAACTTTCTCCAATTTTTGGCCTGGATCCTGAAAGGCAGATCTTGAAATTTAGAGTACTATCAGATTCCGTCATCTCAGCAATGCAAAATAGTAGAAAGCCAGTAACATAGGCTATCTACACAAAAATTTGGAAAATATTCTGTGCACAATATCAGTCAACATCAGAGAGTTCTAGTCCTAACTTTCCAAAAATATTAGAATTTCTGCAGATGGGATTTGATAAAGGCTGAAGACCCAGCACCTTAAAAGTACAGATTGTGGCTTTAAGCGCTTTCATGGATTATCCGCTAGCTCATCATTCATGGGTCGAAAGGTTCATTTAAGGCCACAACCAGATTAAGACCGACAATTAAAACCGATGTCCCACCATGAAGCTTAAACATAGTCCTGAAGAGCTTATGTAACCAACCTTACGAGCCTTAAGGGAAGTTCCTCTCCCTTTTAAAAGTGTTTTTAGTTGCTTTAACTACAGCGAGACTGATAAGGCAGGGATTCTCAATCAAAGACCCATACCTGAGGTGCCTAGATGACTGTATTATCCTCAGGCTAGATCCAGTGTGCTTGCCAAAAGTAGTAACCCTGTTCCATATGAATCAGGAATTGATCTTGCCCTCCTTTTGTCAGGACCATAAAAATGATTAAAAGCTGAAGTTTCACTCCCTAGATGTCAGGAGAGTAGTTCTCCAATATCTAGATGCCACAAAAGAATGGAGAGTAGACCCTAACCTGTTCGTACAGTTTGGGGGGGAAAAATAAGGGGAAAAAGGCATCAAAGTCCACATTAGTAAGATGAGGCACATCGGCAATAGGCCTAGCCTATTCATCTGAAGGAAGTTCCCTCTCCAGGCAACATCAGGGCCCATTCTACCATTCACATCATGGGCAGAAAGAGCAGGAGCATCAGTGCACCAAATCTGCAGAGCTGCAACATGGACAAGTCTAAACACCTTTGCAGACACTATAAATTGGACATTCTATCAGGTCAATAGATGGCCTTCAAAAGGAAAGTCCTTCAGGCAGTAGTCCCACCTTGAATGTATACTCTGGTATCCTCCTGATGGTGCTGTCAGGAGGGACGTCCTGGAAAGAAGGCATTAGACCTACCGGTAACAGGGTTTCCAGGAGTCCCTCATTACAGCACCCATTACATTCCCTCCCTAAATATTCTAAACTGCTATTTGAAGTTAAACATAGGTTAAAGGAAAACAAATAAAATAGAGTTGCATCCATCCTGGTGTGACACTTGTAAAACTACTGGAGTTGGGGTGGAGGGAGGGGCCTTTTAACTTCTTGTGTCTTTCCTGTCTCTATCAAGGATATGAAGGACAACCTCCTGATAGTGCTGTCATGAGGGGCTCCTGGAAACCCTATTACCTGTAGATCTAATGCCTACTTTTTTGCGCGCTTAGCAGACGTTTTTATTTATACCATTTTGGGGTAGATACGATGTTTTGATCGCCCGTTATTGCATTTTATGTCAATGTTGCGGCAACCAAAAAACTAATTCTGGCTTCTTTTTTTTCTTGTTACGCAATTTACCAATCCAATTAATTCCTTTTTTATATATTGATCGGGCGATACCAAATATGTGTATTTTTATTTTATTTTGAACGGGGCAAAAGAGTGGTGATTTAAACTTTTGTTAAAATATATGTTTTTAAAAATATTAAACTTTATTTACTTTTTACATGCTTCAATATTCTCCATGGGAGACTAGAAGCTGCAATCGTTTGATCGCCTGTGTGTAGCAGAAATGCTCACTTGAGGTCAGCGCTCATAGCATCCTGGCAATGACAACCGCAGGGGTCTCCTGCAGATCCTAGGTTGTCACCCCGACCCAATTGACGACCCACGGTCATGTGTCACGAGCGTTGAAGGGCAGGACTAGTGACGTCCTTCCGCCGTTGCCATGTTAAATGCCGCTGCCAGAGATTGACAGCAGCATTTAACATGTTAACAGCTGCAGGTGGATCGCGATTTAACCCGCGGCTGTTGGGGGCACATGACAGCTGATCAGATCAGCTGTCATGTCCCCGGAAAGGTGCAGGCTCATCGCTAGAGCCCACGCCCAAGGGAAAGACGCCATGTGCCATACATGTACGTCACATGTCGTTAAGGGGTTAGTAGTCTGTGGTCATAAATTGTCTGAGAGGATGTAAAAAATGACAAGTAAAGGTTAAAAAGACTATCAGTGAGATCACTGACACATTCTCAGTTTACTCATTCTGACGCCAGCAATTATGCAATACAGCAGATGTAGAAGGCAAAATTGTGAAAGAAACCCAATTACAAAACTGATGTTTAGCCCAAAAGACATTAATTTAAGAAGGTCCCCAAAGGTGGAAAACCCCTTAATTTAAGAGCCCTTATAGATATCACATTTTTTGCATGTACTTGAAATATCCCTAAGCTTTTGCACATGCCAAATAATTTTAGTGACGAGACAACTGAAACTATCAGAATATAGTGTTGCCATAGGTAGAAATGTTGTATTTGTTCTTTTCTTTAGTTGCGTTCTTCATTTTAGCTGCCAAAACATTTGCATTAGACATTTATAGACCATGCATTTTCTTCATTGCTAGTTAAAGTCCAAAACAGAAAAAAGAGAAGTCCAGTAAGCTGTGAAAATGTATACATGTAGGACCCCCTCAATTAAGACCCTTTAAATTGTCAAATACAACTAGATGGAGTAGTAATATTTACACAAAATGTGATTGATACAAATGTTACCAGCATACAAGTGCCTTTTATTGCAGGCTTATTTGTGAGTAGCTTTTTGTGAGTTGTAAATTTGTAGCACCTATACAGATTTACCATATATAATTTCTGTACACATTTTCTATTCTTACTGCTTTAAAGGTTTGTCTTATTAGGAATGAATATTAGGAGCAGAAATGACTATTGTTTTAGTTAATATTCAGGGTTAAAGAATACAATGAATATACGTTTTAAGGCAAAGCAAGCACCAAGACAAAAATGCTGTAAACAAAACCATTATAAAAATGTTAAAATTATTTAACAATATATCCAATATGTTGTAGACGTGGCAAAATGGGAGTCGCTTTTTGCAAATCATCGACCTGAATCGAGTCTTTCCGCATTCTCGTGTGGTCCAAAACCAACACCATTGAATGAAGCAGAAGTACCTCTGTCAGTTGAAAAAAACAAGAATACCAGGAGAGATTCTTTAGATGCGTTGTCTACATACACCTTATTCTCTCAAGAGGAATATGAACATGGTTCTGCTGGCTGTCCGCTAAGTTCAGATACTTTATCATCACTCCAAAGTCCAGGTTTCAAATCATGCCAAAGCTTAGGCATCATGGGCAATGTATTTAAAGACAGAGGTCCTCATCATAAGCTCAAACAATTTGGGGACAAAGATCAAGAATTGCCTTGTACATCAAATACAATTTTTAATGAAACTCTGGATGTAATAGTGATGCATACTGAACCGGAACAACATGCTGATAAATTTAAATGGATTTCCCATGTAACTAAATCCAATCAGAATTCAGAAGCTGTATCCAGTTGTAACCAGCTATTTGATGGCATTGCAAATGTGACTCAAGCACCTAAATCTAGTCACATTCTTGATGCAAGCTCTGAATATTCTGAATTCAAAGCATGTGGAAGTAGACTCTTGGAAACTCAAACTGATAGCCAAGATGCAGATTCCAATGTCTTGGGTAATACTTCGACAACAGGCACAGTGCATGCATCTGGGAGACAACTTAGCCCAGAGGTACTTCAACTTTTCAAAGGAAAAGATGCTAACCACATTGTTCATATGCTGGAGAAACTGTCCCCATTTTACCCAGCTCTTCAAGGTAAGCTCTTTTTCATGTTATATGAGATGGTTGTATGGGTATATTGTACCCATGGTGTGCATGTTTTTAGTGCATTGTGTGTATTATGCGATGAAAGTATTTCTTCAATTGGCTTTAATGAAATTTGTTTACTTTTGTTTTTCGTCTGTAGCTTGCATGAATTACGATACACTGCAAGCTGTTCGATTTCTCTTCAGTCTCACTCTGCAGAGTCTGTTCTCATGTCATCCTCAAGTTCCGATGGAGAAGGATCTCCATCTAGGCTCAAATCTTATTTGATTGGAGTATATTATGTTTGATTTTAGTTTAGATGATCATTTATATCTTCCTGCAGATGCCAGTTTTCACCTTCCTGACCAGGCCAAAATGTTGAAATATGAAGTGTCACTTTGTGGTAATAACTGTGGAACACGTCAAACATATACCAGTGATTCTGAGATTTTTTTTCTTATACACTAGTGTAAATTTGTCAAAATGTGTTAATTTATTAAAAAAAAAAAAAAATTCAAGTAACTAAGCTTTTTTTTTTTTTTTTTTTTTTTTTATTGCGGTAGGTTTTGTAAAATGAAAAATTGCTTCTAAACTTTTTTTCTATATTCTTTATTTTTGAATATTGACTAACATATTGACCTATTAAATTAACCATATTTATCCATTCTAGCATTCAATAAAGCAAACTGTAAATATAATATAGGTTAGGAGTAAGCAAGAGCGACTAACCAAATAGGTTAAAAAAATTACTCTTAAATAACAAATATTAAAAAAAGCAAACTTTGTTTTACGTAATTATTGATCAGCTTTTATAAAGTTATGAATTTGTTATAAATCCATTCCCTTATTTTGCCTGTCATTCACACCATGCTGAAAGTGGTGACTTGTCATCCTAGTTAATTCTGTCTTAGTAGGGGGTTTCAACTGAAGGGCTAGCAAATATCTGCACTGGAGGGGGGGGGGGGGAGAGAGTGTTCTCTTTTCCCTTCTCCATACTTCTGTCATTCACATGTCAATTTTTGGACATTCAAGAAAAGCTGATGAAATTCTGACCAAACTTTGAAGTCACTGATTTTCATCACAATTTCATCAGATTTTCAGTGTTTTTCACTGGTATGAAAAAAATAAGTTTCTCAACCTTTTTATATTTGTCCATACATACATACATGCATACATACATGCATACATACATGCATACATACATGCATACATACATGCATACATACATACATACATACATACATACATACAGCGTACGGATGGGATCTGTGTGCTATCCAATTTTTTTTCATGACTTGCATTGCTGATTTTGATTCGACACTCGAATCAATATCGGACATGTATTAGCGATTTTGCACGGACCATTCAGTTAGAGGAAATAAATAGGACATGTGAACTGCCCTATAGAATACTATAGGTATGACTGTTACTCGTGAAAAAAGATGCCACTTGTACTTGAAAAACTGATTTGTGAATGAGCTCAGAGTTGGATTTAAGCTAAACAAGCAGTTGAATTAGGATGACAATAATTTAATTTAAAAAATAGTTTAACTCCTTTTAAACGTTGCCAAAGATTTCAAAAACTTAGCAGTTTTCAACTTTATTTCTTTTTTTTGTTATTCTTTGAGAAAGCTTAGCTGTCCAGTTTTTTCCTACCCCATCTAAGAGTAGCATAATATAGGAGCACACACTAATTCCAACAATTTCTCATGTAGTTTACTGGGTTAAAATCACGCAGTTTGGTTAAAATCACTGTTTCTCTGCTGCAGAGCTCAAAAGCCAATCTTTGTATGACCTCACCCACACCACTGATTAGCAGCTTTCTCTCATTGCACAGTGTACACAGAAAGCTGCCAATCAGTGGTGGGGGCGGGGTTACACAGAACAGCAGGTCTAGGAGGCACCATACAGCTAGTCCAGTAGTGATAAACTCCTGCTGATAAAACACTGATTTTATTGAACTTGCAGCAAACAGCCCAGTAAGTGACACATCGTTTAAATTAGACTCTCTGCCCCTACATTATGCTGCTCTCAGATCACATAGCAAAAACCTGCAGATCTTTCTTTAAAAATTTAGAAGCAATTTTTTATTTAGCAAATCTATTTTTTTGGATGTGGGGGAGGGGTCACAACTTCACTTTTCAAGTGAACTTGAGGGGGTTATGTCAAAACTCCCCATTCAAGACCCCATTTTAAATACTGCGCACCTCAAAGTATTCAAAGACGCATTCATGAATTTAATTCTCCAGAATTTTACACAAAGCGGAATTAAAACTTTAGAATATTTTTATTTTTTTTTTCTACTAAAATGTTTTAATCCCAAATTTTTCATACTCACAAGGGAAACTGAACAAAAAGCACAATTTGTTGTGAAATTTCTCCCAAATACGCAGATATCCCATATGTGGTTGGAAACTGTTTAAGCACACCGCAGGACTCTGAAGGGAAGGAGTGCTGTTTGACTGGAATAGATTGTGGGTGCCAAAACAGCAGAAACGCCCACCACTTCAATTACCCCATTTTACAAACTAAACTCCTTCATTTATTCATCTAGTTGCCTGCTGAGCATTGTCACTACAGGAGTTTCATAGAAAAACCATGATTGAACTCGTACAATTAAAACTAACATATGAGATAGCTCTTACCTTTTAGGAGGGGTTACGCAATAGGGGTAAACTAGGAAGTTTATAGTGGCAGTGACACACTTCTGCAGCAGAACCCGCCATAAGAAGGGCAATACCCCAGTCATGACAGTGTTAATATAGTAAGACTACGCCCAAAGTATTTATTCATTTGTCTCCTGCCTCTCATAAACGATCCTGATGTCCTCTGTTTAACCACAGGATCGGGTGAGATTTAACCTCATTATATGAGCACTGGTTAGTCTGAGTGTTTTTTTCCATGTTATTGTGAGATTTTGGTGTATGAGCTACTCTGATCCTCTAATTTCTGACAATTGGAGTGTTATGTGAGGATCCGCAGTGCCTCTCACTAGGTACAACACTGTTTATTCCCTTCATGACTGGACTGTTTTCTGGGGGGGTGGGGGGTGTTTTTGTTTTTTTTCCATACCTTTCTTTCAGGAGCCATAACTTTGATTTTTCTATCCAGATAGCCAGGTGAGGCCTTGTTTTTTGCAGGACAAGTTGTACTTTTCAGTGACACCATTCACTTTTTTATCATGTGATGCACTGGAAGGCTATGTGCGCACGATCAGTATTTGAAGCAGAATTTTCCTGAGCGTTTCTACATCTCCTCGGCAGGAAAAACGCTGTGGAAAAACTGCGCGGTTTTGATGCGTTTTTTGAAGAGTTTTTGTACATCAATGAATGATTTTTGGAAATAGTTATTTCGTGGGACATTTTGCTAAACCTTGGATTACCATCAGAACTGGGGTGAGTATATTGGTTAATTTAAATTATTAAAGAATGTCTGTTGTATTTCAAATAGTATTTACTCTGTGTGTTTATTTAACTCTTTACATTAATTAAGTTTGGTGATGAAAGGGTCTGATTGACACCTTGTCATCACCAAACAAGAGCTACATGTCAGCTAGTCCTGTTCACCCAATCTTAATTAGCATTTCTATTCACGGAAATTATGTGGCAGCTGTGAGCTGCTATATTTAGCCTAGGAAGGTACCATTTGCACACATGGTCCCTGGCCATTATTAACAGCTCACAGCTATTTCGTTAGCCTCTACGTCCCTGCGAACAGCGTCGCTTTGGATGCAGCGTATTTTTGTTGCGTCCAAAACGCGGTGTTCTAACACCGCACTTTTGTTGTCGGTACATGTGAATCCACCTCATATGATGACACTTCAATCGGTCAAAATCTGCAGTGGAGACTAGTGTGTCCACTACAGAAATTGACATGCTGCAGGTGAGTTTGGGTACGTGGCCACGGTCAGGAGCCACTGCAGGTTTGACGCTACGTGTTTATACAGCGTCAAGCCCGCAGCATCCAGCTGTTACAGCATAGTGGATGAGATATCTAGAAATCCCATGTTCATTATGCGTGCATCAGAGGCTGCAAATCACCCGTGGACACGGACATGCGGTGTGTGTTTCAGGACCGCAGCATGTCAAATTCTCTTGCGGAGTTGCTCTTCTCCGCAACAGAAATTTGACCGCTAGAAAGTATTGAATGTGGTAAATCCACATGGTTCAGTGAACAAATGTGGATTTACCTGCGTTCAATAGAATGCAACGTTTTGGACGCAGCAAAAAATATGCATCCAAAGCGCTGCTACGTCCAGACCGTGGGCACGGAGCCTAAAATTAAAAAAAAAAAAAAGTGTGGGCTCCCATGTCATTTTTATAACCAGCAGAGGGAAAGCCGACCGCTGGGGGCTGATATTAGTAGCTGGGGAAGGGGCCATTAGCCAACAATGTTACCTGGCTATTAATATCAGCCCACAGCTGTTAGTTTAGCCTTTACTGGCTAGATTACAGGGGGACCCCAGAAAAAATTGACATGTGGTCCCCCTATAAAATCTAACCATAAAAGTCTAAACAGACAGCTACGGGCTGATATTAATAACCAGGGAAGGGCCATGGAAACTAGCCCCCTCCGCGGCTATTACTATCACCCCTCAGCAGTCCCAGAAATGGCGCATCCATAAGATACGCCAAATCTGGCGCTTAGCCTCACTCTTCCACACTGCCCTGTAGCAGTGGCAGGGGGTAATGGGGTTGAGGTTCACATCAGCCTTGTATTGGCGGCTGACGTGAAGCCCAGGTTGGTAATGGAGGGCGTCTATAGGATGCCCCCATTACTAACCGCGTAGTAAAGTTGTTGGCGCTTTTTCAATAAATACATGGCCAGAATAAAGTATTTTAATAAAATAAAAAAGTTTTAAAAAAAAAAACTTTATTGTACGCCCAGTCCCCGAAGCCTTCGATTTTCTGAAAAAAAAGTAAAATAACAAAACAACCATATGCCTCACCTGTCTGCCATCACGACACAGTCCACGGTTACCGCCGATTTGTCCCTCGGCGATCCAAGTCACCTCTATAGCAGTGACATCAGCAATCACTGATGTCACTGCTGTAGAAGCCAGCAATGTATACTAACAGGGGTGTAAAATCACTCCTGTCAGTATACATGCTGCTGCAGGAGGTCACTGGGGTTCATCAGCCCCGGTGAGCTCCCCTCCAAGGGAACATTCTTGAGAATGTTCCCACGGTGAGGTCATGAGAGCGATCAGCTGATCGCTCTTGTGACTGCAGGTCCTGGCAGCACAGTACACTGCTGGGAGCGAACATGCTCCCCACAGTGTACCGCTGGCCGCCAGGGAGAGAGCATCGCCGGGGACCCGGGAGGTGCTGGACAAGTGAGTATAAGGGTTTTTTGTTTGTTTTTTTACTGTTGTTGGGTCCCGGCTCTGCTGAGAACTACTGCTTCCCTCAGCGCTTGCTGTTATCGGCGGGAGCGGCGGTCGGATGAGGGGAGTAGTAGTCCTCATCTGCCGACCGAGTACCACCCACACCGCGTTTCCGCCGTAACTTTGCGCCTATTGGCTTTAATTGAAACTCATCAAATCCGCAGGTATAAATATTATACCTGAGGATTTGATGCAATTCAATTATAGTCAATGGGCGCAAATTCGCGACGGGAATGCCCACACAATGGTCATGCTGCGTTTTTTTACCGCAGTAGTAATCCTGAGCGAAAATTTCCGCATCATGTGTACAGTCATGGCCAAAAGTATTGAGAATGAGACAAATAGTAATTTTTCCAAAGTTTACGGCTTCATTTTTTGTAATGGCAATTTGCATATACTCCTGAATGTCAGAGTGATCAGCTTAACAGCAATTACTGTACTTGCAAAGTCAATATTTGCCCAGAAAATGAACTTTAACCCCCAAAACACATTTCAACATCATTGCAGTCCTGCCTTAAAAGGAGCAGCTAACATCGTTTTAGTGATTGATCCATTAACACAGGTGTGGGTGTTGATGAGGACAGGGCTGGCGATCAATCAGTCATGATTAAGTAAGAATGACATCACTGGACACTTTAAAAGGAGGCTGGTTCTTGGTATCATTGTTTCTCTTCAGTTAACCATGGTTATCTCTAAAGAAACACGTGCAGCCATCATTGCACTGCACAAAAATGGCCTAACAGGGAAGAGTATCGCAGCTACAAAGATTGCACCTCAGTCAACAATCTATCGCATCATCAAGAACTTCAAGGAGAGAGCTTCCATTGTTGTCAAAAAGGCTCCAGGGCGCCCAAGAATAACCAGCAAGCGCCAGGACCGTATCTTAAAACTGTTTCAGCTGCGGGATCGGACTACCAGCAGTGCCGAGCTTGCTCAGGAATGGCAGCAGGCTGGTGTGAGTGCTTCTGCACGCACTGTGAGGCGGAGACTCTTTGAGCAAGGGCTGGTTTCAAGGAGGGCAGCAAAGAAGCCACTTCTCTCCAGAAAAAACATCAGGGACCGACTGATATTCTGCAAAAGGTACAGGGAGTGGACTGCTGAGGACTGGGGCAAAGTCATTTTCTCTGATTACTCCCCTTTTCGATTGTTTGGGACATCTGGAAAACAGCTTATTCGGAGAAGAAGAGGTGAGCGCTACCACCAGTCTTGTCTCATGCCAACTGTAAAGCATCCTGAAACCATTCATGTGTGGGGTTGCTTCTCAGCCAAGGGAATCTGCTCACTCACAGTCTTGCCTAAAAACACAGCCATGAATAAAGAATTGTACCAGAATGTCCTCCAAGAGCAACTTCTCCCAACCGTCCAAGAGCAGTTTGGCGCCCAACAATGCCTTTTCCAGCATGATGGAGCACCTTGCCATAAAGCAAAGGTGATAACTAAATGGCTCATGGAACAAAACATAGAGATTTTGGGTCCATGGCCTGGAAACTCCCCAGATCTTAATCCCATTGAGAACTTGTGGTCAATCATCAAGAGACGGGTGGACAAACAAAAACCAACAAATTCTGGCAAAATGCAAGCATTGATTATGCAAGAATGGACTGCTATCAGTCAGGATTTGGTCCAAAAGTTGATTGAGAGCATGCCAGGGAGAATTACAGAGGTCTTGAAGAAGAAGGGGCAACACTGCAAATATTGACTTGCTGCATTAACTCATTCTAACTGTCAATATAACCTATTGGTACTCATAATATGATTGCAATTATATTTCTGTATGTGATATAAACATCAGACAAACACTAATAAAAACCAGAGGCCAGCAGATCATGTGAAAATATAATTTTGGTGTCATTCTCAAAACTTTTGGCCATGACTGTACAGCACATCAGGATTACCATTTCTAGAGCTGGCAGACCTATTAAGCATTTTCGGAGCAGAAAAACCGCCGCGAAAACGCATCAAAAACACTTCATGTGCACATAGCCGAAAGCGGGAACAAAATTCCAAGTGCGTTGAAATGGCAAAAAAAAAAATATGCAATTTCACAATGGTGCATAAAAATGGTAAACTAAAATTCTCTTTGTTTGCTATTGTGATTTTTGGGAGGCAGAATGGAAAAATAAAAACAGCGAGTCTTGAATTTTTTCTTACACCGTTCACCATGCGGCAAGCGACTACTTTATAAATTTGGATATCTATTTCACTGTTCTGACCCAGAGAATCAGAATATATTTTTCATATTTTGCTACTTTCGCACTCTAAAAACTTGTTTTTGAGAAATTTTTTTGCACCGCCATATTCTGAGAGCTATAACTTTCTGAATTTTTTTCAGAATTTTTATTTTTCCCCATACAGAGCAGAGAGGGGGCTTTTTTGCAGGTTGAGTTGATGTTTTCACTGATATATCATTTTACTTTACATACAACTGTGGTGGTCTGATGGCATTTTTGTCATTTTTTTTTTTCAGTATTCATCCTCTGAGTTAAATGACAGTTTTATAATTTGGACCATTCTGGTCACGAACAATGCCAAATATGTTTTCTTTTGTAACTCTTTCTATTTTTTTTTTTATATATACTTAGACTCACTATGTGACTTAAACACTAAATCACTGGTCTAATGCTTATGAATAAATACTTCTGCATTACAGTGCATTAGACCTGTTAGGGTTACACTGACAGGCCTATTAGACCCTGCTTATGGTAGGGCATAACAGGCCACCATACTTGACAGACCCAAAGGTCGTTATTTGATCAATTGTTGTGACAACCATCCGCACCCTATGATGGAGTTGTGGTTAATGAGGAAGCCACCAACTGCTCACAGCCACTTGGATGCAGCAGTCACTATTGACCCAAGGCATTAAGAGGGTTGAACTGTCCCTTGCTGGCCCCAACTTTGGCTGTTGCTGCAGGAGATTGGTTGTCCGTTAACATTTTAACAAAGTTATGAACTTTAATTTTCTGTAAGATAACAGCCCTATGCTTTGAAATATCATTAACCTAAGAGCTTATGTTCACATGTGCTTATTCGGGAATTCTATTGGTTCTGTGCATAAATTATTTTTATTTGCAAATCCTAGTTTAGTGCGGTGCTTTGTTTTCGGTCATACACACTTTTGAACATGCAAGGAAATCCTACGGAGTAATGCATACCGTAAATGCAACATTTTTATAATTTCAGGTTTGTTTTATTTTTCTCCCATTTTAGAGCTGGATCTTGAAGTATTTGCAGAAGCATTGAGCAAGACTGGAGCAATACAAAGTGAAAAACCTTGATACAAGAGCAAACAACATTTTTCAAGATGACAGTTTGATAAACATGTTGAAGATGGAACTTAAACTTATTAGTACCTTTGTACTGAATGCTTAATTATAATTCTCTGACAGCATTTGGCAGTATGTGCCAAATTTTCCTTTTTCAATCTCAGTTGCTTAACACTTATGATGTTATCTATACAGCTTAAAGGGAATCCATCAGTAGGATCAACCCTCCTAAGCTGTCTATACAGGCATGTAGGTCATAGGAAACTGAATAAAATTATACCTTCATATATGCAATCCGATGTCTTATACCAGAGAAATCTGCACTTTTCTTATGTAAAGCACCTCTTTCAGGCTATGGGGGGAGCATAGATCTCCCTGAGAATCTATTCCAGAACTTATTTTTTATAAAAGGGGGAGTTACCAGTGTGAGACATATGACCAATACAGAACAGGAGAAATTAACTTTGCCTTCTTAGGCTGTGTGCCCACTATGCCTTTTTTAAGCGTTTCCGCAGCGGCAATTCCGCTGCAGAAACGCTTAAAAAAAATGCTTGGTAGAAGGTCTGCTATGTTCCCCAATGATAATCCGCATCTGCTCTGCACATGCTGTGGAAATTTCCGCTGCGGATTATCATTGCGGAGAAATTCGCAGCACTACCAATTATTTTGCGTAATCGCAGTGTTTTCGCTGCCATTGACTTGCATTGAATCGCTTAATATCCCTATCACTACATGTGCACATGCGGATATTAAGCGATTCAATGTGCGGATGGTACCCGGGTCTGGAGAAGAGGAGACTCTCCTCCAGACCCGGGTACCATACTGCCTGTAAAAAATAAAGAATTAAAATAAAAAATATACATTATACTTACCACCTGATGGCCCCCGGTCTCAATAGCGATGCGTTCTGGCTCACCGGCAGCTCGCAATGGTCTAAAAGGACCAACCATGACTTCATTTAGTCATGTGACGGGTCACGTGACCGTTGACGTTGGCTGTCTCGTGACTTGTCACATGACTAAATGACGTCATGGAAGGTCCTTTTACACAACCGCGAGACACCGGGAAGACCGGACGCATCGGATAAGGAGACCGGGGGCCATCAGAAGGTGAGAATGTTTGTTTGTTTTTTTTTTTACCATTTTTATCTTTTTTTTTTTTTTTTTTTTTTTTTTAATTAACTTGGTCACACTACTGTAATCCCATGCCGTTTGCATGGATTTATATAGTGTGACCAAGTTGTTAAGCACTTTCCAAGTGATGCTAAAATCTCTTGGAAAGCGCTTGACAACCCGCATGTGGAAATGCATGTGAAGAACGCTTCACTTCCGCATGTCCCTGGCAGGAAAAACGCATGTAAAATCCGCATGTACAATCCATATGCATTTTTTCTGCAGGGAGATGTAGAAACGCTCAGGGAAAATCCGGAGCATTTCTGCATCGTGGGCACTTAACTGCATAGAAATGTGTAAGGCTTTCTCAGCTCTGCTGTAGTGTAACAATATTACAGCCCTGTCTGCCTGGGAGATTGAAGCTGAGAGGAACCTGCAGATGTGTCAGGTATAATCACACACAGCTCTGCAGTGAGATCAGGAGAGCAGTTCATGTAAAATAAGCCTTGGAGGCAGATTCTCATTCAAATCAGTGTCCGGCCCATAGCCAGGAAGAGCTCATTTTACATAGAAGAAAAACGTGGATTTCTCTGGAATAAGAAATCGGATTGCAGATATCAAGATACAATTTTATTCAGGTTCCTATGAACTGTCTGTCCATATAGATGGCTAGGGGGGTGATCCTACTAACAGATTCCCTCTAAGACTATAGAGGCAATTCTGAGAATAGTTCTACTGTGATTTATATATATTAAATAAAATTGATGTTTCTTGTAACTTTTTGTTTAGAGGTTCAGCCATGCAGCATTTATTAAAACTCTACTAGTTCCCTAATGTATCACAATGTGTAAAAATCAAGTCATTGCCACATTACGGCATTCTACCCTTTCTCAGTTTGTTGATTTGCCTTTAGTTTTATCCAGTATTACTGTCTAAAAGGGTTTATGTACTGTATATATTTTTTTTCTTTGATTCTCAGTAAAGAAAAATATCTGTTATATTAAAGGGCCTACTTTTATTGTATCCTGTTTTGTGATACAATATATTGAAACATTTAATTTGCTCTTAGGATATATCATCCAGCTATAAAAGTTTTCTAGAATTTGCAGCAGACAAGAAAGAGAAAATATTCCAAGAGACATTAAGCAAGGGAAAAGATGCCGAACTATTTTTCAGCTGTAAAGTTAGTGGTGTTTTGCATGGGAGGGATGTTCAGTTTTTCCATATTGTCCCTTTTAAATTTCCTAAAGTTGTCATATATGGTAATTTCTTATCCTACAATAAAGAATTTGATACGGTTATGGTTACTATGCATTTTGTTTATATTGACAATTATTTTAAACAATGGGTGCAAAATAATATTGATAGTGGGGTTTTTCTATTCCACCATTTTCTTTATGCATTTCACTGGTTATCCACTGCAATCGGTGGAATCTATGGGAATAATCTTAGAACAAATAAAGAACATATAGAGCTTTTTGACTGGTAATCTGTACTCAAATGTAGATTTTTCTAATTTAACAAGAATGATGAGGAATTCTAACTCAAAGTATGTTATACGTGCAAAGCTTTTTGGCACCTAAAACCTAGTAAGCAATGGGACACCTTTTTAACTTTTAATAGTGTAATATCTCCACTTATACTAGATGCATCTACGCACACTAGTATCTTTTTTTTTTTTTTTTTTTTAAAGTCTCTGGTTGCCATCCCTGTGATCTCTACTTGTTCATTTAAACTTATTAGGGTATGTGCTTACGATCCGTAGCCGCCTGCAGCTGCGGCGCTGCGTAATAGCCGCGCGCCATCTGCCCTCATTATGCAAATGAATGGTACAATGGGGGTTTTTTTTCACATGCGGACTTTCCTCATAGATGTTAATCTATGAGGAAAGTCCACATGCGGACCCACAAGAGAAATTGACATGCTGCGGGTCTGAAAGACTCATTGCATGTCAGTTCACGTGGGTGATCCACAGTTGCACGGAGACGCATAGTGGACATGGGATTTCTAGAAATCTCATCCACTATGCTGTAACATCTGGCCGCTGCGGGTTTCACGCTGCATAAACCCACAGCCTCAAACCCACAGCGGCTCCTGATCGTGTGCACATACCCGAACACAGATTTTAATAACCTAATCCAGTGTGTCACTGTATTTCAATGCCAGCTCTCAATGTGCATTGGGTTCCTTCATATTGAATACATTCTTATTAGATAATAATAGTTTGGGGAGTAAAAAATACACAAAAGAAGTTGGAGAAAACAATTGCAAAGCCTGAGGCTGTAATTTCTGCAAAAGGGAATGGTAGTAACAGATTCCTTTTAAAATTGTGACACACAGAATCACCCCCTGGCACTTATCTGACCTCTAATATGCGCATACAGGTGATAGAAATGTGAATCTATATCTACCTTTATGCCTCATATTAGAGGTTTTGTTGCTGTGAAATCTCTCTTTATTCCTATAAGTTTCTGATGTGTTCCAGTCCCGGGGCCTGGAAGAAATCCCGGCCTCCTGTGTGAATTACAATGTTTCCCCCCCTCCCCTGCATGTCACTGTGCCTGGATTTGGCTGCTGTAACTGCACATCACAGGGCACTGTGACATGCAGGGGAGGGGGGTAACATTGTAATTCACACAGGAGGCTGGGATTTCTTCCAGGCCACGGCTCCACAGCATCAGAAACTTGATTGAATAAAATGACATTTCACATCAACCAGACCTCGTAATATGAGGCATACAAGTATAGATTCACATTTCTATCACCTGTATGCCCATATTAGAGGTTAGATAAGTGCCAAGGGGTGACAGATTCCCTTTAAGGTAAGAGCAAGGTGCTTTTTCAAGACCATAATCTACTAACCAGAGGGCATATAAACTTGTTTTCAGACTATTTTATAATCATTCATGATTGGGTCATAGAAACAGTGCAATGATTTCCTTGAGACCTGTGTGCACGATGGGGTGACATAGGGGCCACCCGTCTGTCTAATCATGTAGATGTCCGTTATTGATTGTAGCATTTAAGGGGCTAAACGGCTAGCTCTGGCTGCAGGCTGTGTAACATCCAACATGTCACATACATGAACATCACGTGGTTGGGAGGGGTTAAAGTGCTGGAAACCTCGTAAATTTGTTTTCTGCAAAATGTAACATTTTAAGCCCAGTGTACGTCATTCAATCATGGCAATAATCCAATTTGCCCAATATTGTGTAGATCCCCCACCTTCAGGCATGCACTTCCATAGATTGAGCAAGAGTCCCCGAAACGTCACCGCAGGTGTTTCCCTCATTGCTCTCCTGCTCAGAGACACTGACTGACAATCTATGGAAGTGCATGTGATTCGGTTGACAGGGGTAGGGGTAGTCGGATACCGGGATGGATGGGTTACTTCTGTGGGGATCACGGTTGGTCGGTTCCCGGTTCCGTGCCCTGGACCGTCAGTAAAGGGATGGGGGTCAGGATGATGGGAGTATTGTGTCCTGACGCCTCCTGTGGTAACTGGTAAAATCGGTTACCAGCGCTGTGTATGGTTGCTGAGGTGATCGGCTTACGGCTTGTACGAACGCTATAGGCAGTAATGTCAAAATAGGCACACACACACATTAAGTCTTTGTTTCAGTACCTTTCTTTTACTGATGTCCGGTAACAGGTACAGTTCAGGAGGGTAACCAGGTTTTCGGTGCAGGTAGAGATATTCGCCCTGGAGATTTGTGAGGCCTCCTCTAACAATGTGTGCGTTGTTTGGGGTCAGTCCTGCCTTAAGCTGAACCTGCCACCTTTTACTTTCTTTGGGGTCCTTCTCCACAACTGACAATGAGGACCTTTCCTTGGGGCTACCAATTCTTTCTGGGCCCCTGGTCCTATACTTGGTCAAGTTTGGCAACTCTTTCCCCTTCTTCTTCAGGGGGAGTAGATCCTCCTGATCTGTCTGGGTTTTCTATGCTATTCCTGAATTTAATAGCAATCTCGGACTCCGGAGTCCGGATGAGCTAAAGGGATAATAGTTTTATCTCTTTCTTTCTCCTTCTAGCCTCCGTCCCTCTCTAGGGCGCTTCACAACACAGACCTGTTTCCTAGTTCAGGGCTTCACTGGTCCTCAGCCAACAGCTCTCTGTGTCTCTCCTTCATCCCTCTCGAGACTAACTGCCACTTTGCTGTCTCCCTGGAAACTGACTCCTCCCCTCAGACCTGGGGTGGAAGGTGTTGTGTGTGCCCAAGTGTACATCTCTCCCTGCACCTATGGATCCTGTGGTAATCCCCCGCAGGGGTGCCACACATGTCTGCACAGGGATTACCCACACCCAAGTTCTATCTGCAAATCAGAAGCTTATTCAAGCCCGTACTGCAATCTTGATTATTTGTTCACAGTGGTGAAATATACTGTAAAGTTATTTCTATTACTTGTATATATACTGGATGACATATTTTTGGATAAATTTATGAAGAAAAACTACTTGTGCCATTTTCTGTTTTATATTTGGCACCAAGACATTGGCAGTGTATTTTTATGTCCTATAGGTTTCAAGGTGGGGCTCCATTGCTTGCACTTGTTAAGTGTTGAGCAGGTTGAGATTTGGGGAATTTTGAGGCCAAGTAAACATATTGTCCTTTAATTCATTGCGCTCTCCTCAAGCGACACAGGTCGCGCACACACAAGCGCGTTTTTTTTTCCGGGAGTTCCTTACCTAAAGCATTCAGTTCTGAACTCTATATGAATGCAAATAAAAGGAACTTATTTTCAACGAGTGCTGAGTTTTTCTGCTCTACTTAATTCATTGACTGTCATTTTATATGCCAGTCTTAATGAATTTTGCACATATTACATCAGCACACTATTCATCAAGAGACTGCTTTCAACTGCCATGTGTCATGGCAAGAAATTTATTCCATTCAAGGTATAGAGTACTTTACAGGGGACCCACAGCTTGTCCATACGCTGATCACGTTGCACAGACATCTGACATTAAGTTTAATGTTCTAATCTGTCTAAATTTCACTGTCGCTGCTGACAGTGCTGCAGCCAGACAGTAGCAGACCAAGTGACATCAGCGCTTCAGTTAGTGAGATCAGTGGCTCTTGCTGTCTACTTGGGCAGATCTGCTGAGCTCATTGGCTGCAGCACTGCCACTGCTTTCTTACCGATTATTGGTGACAGAGACTCGGTGCTGAACCCGCTTGAGTTATCTTAAAATCCCTATAATCCTATAATGTATTAATTATGGTAATGGTGCACGCTTTGCATGGCTGGGACCCCATTTCACCTACCGGTTTTCCATGCCTAGACTTCACTCAATAATTGATAACTCTGGCTCACCCAGAACAAGCAGTGAAAGCTCAAGCAAGCCAGTGCTAGCAATAAGTAGGCGGCTGCATACAAAATCTGTTGGTGTAACGGGGCACTGACAAATCTGCAAGCACCTAGCACTTTAATTAGCATATTTTCTTGTGATATTTATATAGAGGCTATGTTTTTACTGACCAAATCTCTTTAAAGTGACTGACAGTTTATTCATTCTGTTTGAACCACACGCAGCATGAATCAGAGACTGCCTCTATGATTTCAGCCAGGTAGGTTTTATTCTGAAACTGCATTTAAAATATTTACCGGGTGACCATGCAGTTACGGTGACTAGTTTGAGGCCAGTCACTGGCAGCTTTTTCCTGAGTCTCCTTCAGTGATTGTGGTTTCCCTATACATACATGTAGTAAAACATACCTGGTTCAAATAAGTGTTTGATTTTGCTTGAACCATGGGCTGCATGACTCGGTCAGGGTGTCTTTAGGATTCTTGTTAAAGCCCCTGATTACATATGTGATAAGTCTTCGGAGCGTATATTACCAGAGTTTAGTGTATGTTCACACACAGATTTTTCTTGACTGTAAAGCAAATCTGTTCCAGTTTACTTCAATACCCGATTCATATAGGGAAATAAGAAATCCATATACGTATTTATACAGCAAGGGTTTTTTTTTTCTCCTGAGGTTGTGAATGTAGCCTAAAACTATGTTCATGTGTTGTCATGGTGCTTCCCCCTCAAAAAAGAAAAAATTGCTCTGCTGCAACTTTCCAAAACTGTGCCAAAAATATTTCCGCTCTATAGCGATTGCCAAAAAGAAAAAATACAAAGCAATCACAATGTGTGATAGCAGCTGAAAGGAGTTTCCAGGTTTGGCATGGAAGTCTGCAGTCAGTGTGCTGTCAGGATCCCCCTATATGCAAATTTCCAACTAGATGTGCACAGCCTCGCTCAATTCACTTGTATCACGCGTGGCTGTGTGCGGCTAGTCTAAATGTACTGCGAGTATGCATGTTGCATACTTGCGGTCACGACTGCTCCTGGCACTGGAGAATCCTGACAGTGCATGTTACGAGGATTTACAAGTCTGCAGTCGCATGTCTGTAGGCTTAGTCTGTTGGTGTAGTCAGCCCACCAGGAACATGCCAGAGAAGTTATGCTGCCTGAGTCCTGGGTTGAAAAAAATTACCTTAGTTGGCCATGTTCCTTATGCCTCAGCCACAGCTGTTCACACATCCATTCAAGTACCGACCACAATGCATGGACTTGCCATGGGTTTCTTGACCTGAACGTCACAACCTCCGTCCTATACAAGGCTGTCAAATTTGGGATGGGAGACCTGTGGCGGGGTCACGATAGGAGGATGTGTGATTGCGACAGAGCAGCAATCTCACTGACAGAGGCAATTAGCTCTAGTGACTATGCATTAGAAATTTAATAAGGGGGAGTATCGCTTTTATAATTAACATGACTATTTTCAGGATTGTGTTGTAACATACCTTTTGATATAATTTGTACCTGTTTTTTGGTTTATTTATTCACAAATACAAAAATAAATAACCAGCAGTTATAGTCAAAATGTTACGTCAGAGAAACACACACTTGTCCAAAAAAAAAAAAAAATCTGAACTCTTGTTTTATTTTCACTTACAAATGATTATGGTATTCATTTGCGCAGTACAGTTCACTCTTGACTGGAGGATGGACTACACTTTTTATACACTAAATACATCAGCATTCCCATCACCCCCCGCATCAGTCAATTTCTGTGTTTTTTACTTCATAATCAAAATGTTTGATTTTTACTATTTTACGAGAATCAGAAAGCAGATTTTTCACTGTTAATTTTTTCTTTCAGTGCTTGGGGGCGAATCCTTTCCTAACCCCATCAGGAGAGAATTATATGGTCAATGTACAACCTATGTAGTGGAATTAAGTGTGTGGAAAATTAAAACCAGACCACCATTAATTTTTCAACACATTTCTATTTTCAAATACATAAATACTGATACTAATAGATGAGTGGCAGTGGAAAGTTTAGTGTAGCCACACAAGGGTGTACAGCACTCATCTTCATTTGTGCTTAAACAATAGAGTTATTCACTCAAGGTTTACGACAACCCTGATTTCTCAGTCAGATAACATGATATAAATAAGACACAATGGTTTGTTTGTTTTTTGTACCTTTGGCCTCTTCAATACCTGGATAACCTTAGACCCATAACAGTGGAGGATTACGTAAACATTATTACTGCAGATGGTAGAAATAACAGCCATATCGCCCTCCACCATTAGTAATTTAAGAACTCTTGCAGTAAGGTTTGGTATTGTCCAGAAGAATTATCATTTAGGTCCAAATCACAGAATTTCCATAGATTTATTTATGGATACTAATTATCCAGATTTTACCCAAATAATGTACCAAAAAAATCCAGCAAAACAACAAGGAAACAATACAAAGAATTAAAGTTGTCTGGTCTAAGAACCAAAATCTTCAGTTACTATGACTGCAGACTGCCAATTGTGACAGTATGTGCTTCACACACTATCACAAGTCCTCCATATCTCCTGTGCGAGTGGGCAATTTGCACGCTTGGAAGGACGTACCATTTAGTGTAACCAAGCTTCTCTATTCTCGTCTGTTGAGAGAAGCCGGATGAGCTTAATCAGCACGTGATCACAAATATGCAAGTCTCATACATGCGATCAAGTTATAGCCCACTCGCATGCGGCATGAAGGATAATCGTGAAGGTGGCAATCGCACATGAATTGACAGTCACACCGTTCGAATGCAGACTTTGCTTTTTTAGAACTGCCAACCCCTTTAAGGTGAGGAAAAAAAATAGTTTGTGGGAAGAAAAACCCTCCTGCTTATGTTGTCATAAGCATTGTGTTTAGGTAGACAGGCCTTACACGTCTTGTGTTTTTATTTCTACTAAAAGCAAAAAACACATTGCTCCCAATACCAGCACCAACAAGTCCTAGAACTTTTGCGGTCCTTTTATGTATATTTTTATATTTGTAACAATTTTCCTACACAGAAACTGTTGCCAGTGTTTGGGCCTACTGATAGTTCATAGTGATGGCTGAGCCTTGTACAGTGCTCCTGCCAATGTTCTTCCAAGTATCTTTAGAACCACTTGGAATTATTTATGGAGAGTTTGGAAACTGTCTGTTAAATGATGCTACTGGCCACTCTTTTGTGATTGTTTGCAGTTTCCTCTCCCAGTACATTTTCTTTTTGTTCAGGATCTCCATTTTTATTCGGTGTTCGACCTCAGCCATTTCACATTCACGCTCGATCTGTTGCACTTTAGCCACATGCACCTCATTCATCTGAATTAACTGCAGCTGGAGGATAGACATCTGCTGATGATGCTCCTCCTCATGCATCTTTGTCAGAATGCCATTCTGTGGTGGTTTGCTCCTATAGGTCCTGTTAGCAGTTATTCTTGCACTGGAGCAGGAGGGTGATGCCAGATTTCCTTGGCATTTCTGCATGTTGACTAGATTAGACTTTTCAGGTGAATACATGTCTCTTTCCGGGATGACATAGGATTCTAGGTAATAAACAGACATATTACAATTAAACTTATGTATTTACAGTCTCTGAAATGTGCTCCTTTTAACAATACCGATTCTGCATAGAATTAAAACATGTGAATGCAACAGTATGATTATTTTTGTTGTGCTGTTAATTTATATGTCTTAACTGATGAGTCTATCTTAAACAGAACCTGTCAGTCAATTCATGCTGTACCCAGGCAGCATTAATCAGAAACTGCATGGTTGCAGCCAAGTATGTTTTTCCCTGAAACACTCCAACATTTCAGAGAAAAACTTTAAAATTCCTGTTGGGGCCATTTTTTCTTGATATCTGATTTCACTTATTAGTGGGTGCTGGCATATTTGCCCCAGGTATAAAGTAAATACAGACTCCTGGCTGCACGGCAAAGCTGATCGGTGTCTGTCGGGGTAGTGTCACGATTCCTCTGCTCAGTGTGTCCTGAATGCAGCGAGTCACAGCTCAGTCATCCAATTTAGTGCAGGGGAGTGCTGAGTTGTCGGTATTTTGATAGATAGCTCAGCCATCCAATCTGAGACTCTAGGAGGTCCTGAGCTTCTTTCAGGAGTTCCCGGTTGTAAATGATTACCCAGCTACTTCGCTAAACTATCAGCTCCAGATCTTTGCCAATCCTAGCATTTACTCGGTGGTTATTTGCCTTGAGTTCCTTTGCTCTGTTTAACTATTGCTGCCTAACCCTGGCCCTTGGTCTCACCATCCTTTTACCTAGTCTCTTTGCTCTGATCAGCTATCTTCCTGGTATTCTGACCTTGGACCTTTACCTGCCTACGCCTTTGTCTTTTCCCTGTTGTTTACTACGTGCCCTCTTGGTATCTGACCCCTGAACAACTGACTACCCTACCTCATGGCTAGTCCGCGAGTAGTGACTAGCGTAACGTGTGTTTTTCCTGAAGTGTCTTCTGTGATTGGGTTTTAACAATATTGATATGAAAACAGAACATTCAAATTCCGCTCCATAATAAGAATGAAAAACTTCCGTATTTTTCGGACTATAAGACGCACTTTTTTCCTCAAATTTTGGAGGAAAATGGGGGGGTGCGTCTTATAGTCCGAATGTGGGGGGGGGGGGGGTATAATATATATATATATATATATATATATATATATATATATATATATATATATATATATATATATATATATATATATATATATATATATATATATATATATATATATATATATATATATATAGTGTGGGGAGAGCGGTATTGGTGGAGGAGCGGGGCACAGGAGGCAGCAGCCGCCCGCTGCAGCCTACACTGTCCCCGCTGCTAAAGAAAATGAATATTCACTGCTGCCCACGCCCATGGGACGTGGGGAGCACTGAATATTCATGCTCCTTAATAGCGGTATACAGTGTAGCCTAGTTGCGCTGCGGCTCCTGCTGCTGCCGGCTATCTCCTGTGCCCGCTGTTAAAGGGCATGAATATTCAACCTCTCCACGCCCATGGGCGTGGGGAGGGGGTGAATATTCATGCCTTTTAATGAGCGGGCACAGGAGATAGCCGGCAGCAGCAGGAGCCGCAGCGCGGCTCTGCTGTGTGCCGGCTATGAAGGAGAGTGAAGTCACTGCTCCCCGCGCACACAGACCCGGCATGGGAAGCAGTGACTTCCGGCAGCTGATCTCTCCTTGTGAGCCGTGCATGGCAGTGACGTCATGCGCGGCTCACATGGAGAGATCAGTGCTGGCAGACAGGACGCAGCGCTGGAGGAGAGAAGAGAGGCGAGTAGCAGTGTGTTTTTTTTTTTTTATGTGCAGCATGATGGGGATTAGGGGGACCATGCATACCAGGATAAGGATGAGGGGTGCCATGCATACCAGGATAAGGATGAGGGGTGCCATGCATACCAGGATAAAGATGAGGGGTGCCATGCATACCAGGATAAGGATGGGGACCACTTATATATCCCCCCCCCTTCCTTTTATACCAGGATGGGGGATATTGTCAGAATTGGGGGACTTTACCCCTATACCAGTGTCAGCAGAAGACCCCCTCCCCCTTAAAAGTGCATCATGACCACATTTTTTGCTTAAATTTTTATTTTTTTATTTTCCTTCTCTAAAACCTAGGTGCGTCTTATGGTCCGAAAAATACGGTAAGTTATAGTTAAACTTTAGAATGTAAGAATAATCCGCTTGATGAGGTATTAATATAAGATCTTACATGAACCAAATGGTTGTGTGTGCTAGAGGAATGTAAAGAAGAAAGGAAGGATGAAAGAGAAAGAATGGGAAGGAAAAGGAGGTGGGGAAAAAAAAAAAAAACACTACTTATTGAAGCCAGCACTTAGAGGAGACCACATCTACCACAACATTCTATTTTAAGTACTGCTTTCTGACATCCATATGGTCAGGTCTTTCCCTTCCCTTCACTGAATAATATCCAACATGTCCATTGGTGATATAAACCTTTGAGGCGATTATGTTTTTGCATTGTTTTTATAGGATGGTGGTACCCTCCAAGCAGAGACTGCCAGAAGAATGGACCTGTCCCTTATCTTAGCTCCTTTCGAAGGCTGAAACAGTTAAAATACAAAACATTTGCACAGCAAGTCATTTGTGACATTGCTGTGTATGTTTATTCTATTTGGCATTTTTGTTGCATTTTTTTTTAGGTTGGTTCCAGGCATATTATGCCTGAAAAAGATGTGCACATACTGTAAGGACAAAATGACAGTCTTTCCTGGCAAGCACATGATTGCTGGGTATGGAGAAGGAAGTGCTGTAAGCACTTTGTAATATGTATACACAGCGCTCCTTCAGGGCAGCCTTCTCTATAGGGAGTCCGTCTGTGTCTTAGACTATGTGCCCACGCTGCGGAAATGAAGCAGAAATTTTCTGCATGTCCTCTCCCGGATAAACGCATGCGGAGTTGCCTTGCGTTTTTTTATTGCACTGCAAAGGCAATTCCACTTGCGGAAACGCAAAATTAATGAACATGCTGCGGATTTTTCCCCGCAGCATAAACGCTGCGGAAAAATCCGCAGCATGGGCGTTGAACTAGCGTAATCACTTTGGGGACCATGGGGGGCGGATAACATAGCGTTTCTCAAGCGTTTACGCTGCGGAAATTCCGCAGCATATCTGCTTGAAAAACGCTACGTGGGCACTTAGCCTTACAGCCGGTTTCCCGCTCCTGCATAATCTTAAAGCAGCTGCTTATTATACAGTGATGTTTTAGAGCAGGGTTCCCCAACTCCGGTCCTCAAGGCCCACCAACAGGTCATATTTTCAGGATTTCCTTAGTGTTGCTCAGGTGATGGAATTATTGCCTGTGCAGGTGATGTAATTATCACCTGTGCAATACGAAGGAAATCCTGAAAACATGCCCTGTTGGTGGGCCTTGAGGACTGGAGTTGGGGAACCCTGTTTTAGAGCATCATTGCAGAATACGTGGACAACCCTGACATTTCAAGGCTATGGGTCGACAAGAAATTAAGAGTGCTTTTGGGAAACATTTATCGATACCGTCTAATGGTTATGCAACCCATGCACATTAGACTAATGTAGGCTGAACTAGCAGGCAATCTTGTGTGTGAGGGACTCTAGACTCTCCCTGACGTGATTTTGAATGTCAGAAAAATCTGGCATGTCAAATTTCGGATTGATTTTTTTTTTTTTCATGACAAGTTAAGTTCACCACCAGAGAAGGCTGTTAGCAGCTCCCTGAACACAGGACTGCTCGCCGAGAGAATGCTCCTGATTATGAAGGAGTGAAGAGACACAGCTGCTGGCCGCATGATGTGCCAAACCAACAGCTGACAATATCTATTGTGTATGGGGCCTTAGTGCACCCTTCGACTACACAGTATTTAAATGTGCCAGATTTATTGTAGTGGTTCCTGCTGTTTGATAAGTCTGTCATTTTAAGATTGTCTAGTATTTTTGTTTTTTTGGGGGGAGGGAGTCTTTTCTGGTCTTTTCTAGATTAACTTTTATCAACATTTTGTTTGGCACATTACTAGAGTGAGTAAATGTGCCACTAAAAAAATGTTTTTAATTGAAACTACAGCAAATAGTCCATTTTATCAATGGAAAAATGGCATTACAAAAAAAGTAATTTAAAAAATACATCTATTAGATATTTTCAATAGCATTTTTCAGCAAGATTCTAACTTTACAGTTCCCCTGAGCAGACAATATTGACAAATGAAATGCAACACATTTAGCTTGGATCTTGCAAAAGGGCAAGAAAGGAAATAATTTCTATCTGCTCATATTTGCAGCACTGTGTACAGATATGACAACTTTATAGGTATCCTATATTTTTTTTTTTCTTAACAATTCACCCAGTATTTATCCTTTGCTACAAAAAAATTTTTATTTGGTCTTAAGTCAACTGATTTTTCATGGCCTGGCTTATGGCCCCATATAAACATTAGTCTAATGCCTGCCGAACAAGCGGATAAACAGGTTTGGCAGCTTCTTCTGATGGCTCACCGGGGAAAGGAGGTTTCGGGTTGTCAGATTTCAAACTGCTGATTCTCTAGTTCTTTGAGTTAAGCTGCTGCTATAGGAGTCTATTAGTGGCTCTTATCAAGAACACAGCACTGCTCAGCAGAATGAGCGCTCCTGTGTATGGGAGAGTTGGGTGACAGATCGAGCGCTCCTGTGTATGGGAGAGTTGGGTGACAGATCGAGCGCTCCTGTGTATGGGAGAGTTGGGTGACAGATCGAGCGCTCCTGTGTATGGGAGAGTTGGGTGACAGATCGAGCGCTCCTGTGTATGGGAGAGTTGGGTGACAGATCGAGCGCTCCTGTGTATGGGAGAGTTGGGTGACAGATCGAGCGCTCCTGTGTATGGGAGAGTTGGGTGACAGATCGAGCGCTCCTGTGTATGGGAGAGTTGGGTGACAGATCGAGCGCTCCTGTGTATGGGAGAGTTGGGTGACAGATCGAGCGCTCCTGTGTATGGGAGAGTTGGGTGACAGATCGAGCGCTCCTGTGTATGGGAGAGTTGGGTGACAGATCGAGCGCTCCTGTGTATGGGAGAGTTGGGTGACAGATCGAGCGCTCCTGTGTATGGGAGAGTTGGGTGACAGATCGAGCGCTCCTGTGTATGGGAGAGTTGGGTGACAGATCGAGCGCTCCTGTGTATGGGAGAGTTGGGTGACAGATCGAGCGCTCCTGTGTATGGGAGAGTTGGGTGACAGATCGAGCGCTCCTGTGTATGGGAGAGTTGGGTGACAGATCGAGCGCTCCTGTGTATGGGAGAGTTGGGTGACAGATCGAGCGCTCCTGTGTATGGGAGAGTTGGGTGACAGATCGAGCGCTCCTGTGTATGGGAGAGTTGGGTGACAGATCGAGCGCTCCTGTGTATGGGAGAGTTGGGTGACAGATCGAGCGCTCCTGTGTATGGGAGAGTTGGGTGACAGATCGAGCGCTCCTGTGTATGGGAGAGTTGGGTGACAGATCGAGCGCTCCTGTGTATGGGAGAGTTGGGTGACAGATCGAGCGCTCCTGTGTATGGGAGAGTTGGGTGACAGATCGAGCGCTCCTGTGTATGGGAGAGTTGGGTGACAGATCGAGCGCTCCTGTGTATGGGAGAGTTGGGTGACAGATCGAGCGCTCCTGTGTATGGGAGAGTTGGGTGACAGATCGAGCGCTCCTGTGTATGGGAGAGTTGGGTGACAGATCGAGCGCTCCTGTGTATGGGAGAGTTGGGTGACAGATCGAGCGCTCCTGTGTATGGGAGAGTTGGGTGACAGATCGAGCGCTCCTGTGTATGGGAGAGTTGGGTGACAGATCGAGCGCTCCTGTGTATGGGAGAGTTGGGTGACAGATCGAGCGCTCCTGTGTATGGGAGAGTTGGGTGACAGATCGAGCGCTCCTGTGTATGGGAGAGTTGGGTGACAGATCGAGCGCTCCTGTGTATGGGAGAGTTGGGTGAGAGATCTTTTGGCTCAGCTGATCATTTGTCCAGCTGCTATCGTAAAGTGCATAGGGAGATTAGGCTGCTTTTAACACAACCGTGGTTTGAGGTCTGGCATCTGATCAGGATGTGAGAACTGGATGCTGTTTTCCTAAATCAAACACGACAGCCTTCACTCAGGAGTATGAACTAAAAAAAATGGAAGTTTGAAACTGGTTTATAAGGGTGGCAGCAGCAGTCAAGTAAGTGACATGTTCTCTTCATTGTGCACAAGGTACAGCCCTATATATTTTGTAGTAGCTGTTCCGTTATTATAGCTTACTCCCATTAAAGTGAGTGGGACTTGGCTGCAATACCAAGAACACATCCTTCTAAAACTAAGGAGTTGCGGATACTTCAAGCTGAGGTGACAAACCCTGTCCAGTTTTGTTGGGCCAGAGCACCTCTAATACTGTAAAGTGTAGGAATTATTTTTGTAATCCATAAAAGATGGTGGTCTTGTGTACTCTAGTAAAATTGACCTGGTAACATAATTCTACAGCTCATTACACGTATGGCTATAGCAATTTTTTTTTAAGATTTTAGTGGTGGAAAAAAAATCTTAGTTAAAAATAAATCATGTTAAAGTGTTGGCATTTCTGAGACCTGTAATGTTTTTCACTTTTTTTCAGTGTATGGAGCCAGGTGAGGGTTTATTTTTACGCTTTTATCAATACTCTTTTGGGGTACATACAACATATTGTTAATTTTAGGGGGACTGCAGTGGCTGAAATGACAAATCTTGCAGTTTGACTTTTTCTTTTTGGCATTCAACATACGGTTTAAAAAACTTTAGTTTTTTATAAAATAGACTTATGGAAGTGGATGCCAATTAGGTCTTATTTTTTAAACTTCCTAATTTTATAACTTGGAAAAAGGGAAGTGATTTAAAATGTTCGTTTGTTTTTGTTCATTTGTTTTTAAGAGAACTTTGAACCTGCAATTCTCTAGTCGCTTACAGTATACACTAATACCATAGTATTGCAGTGTATACCGTATAAACTGTGGTCTTCTATGAAGTTCATCCTGTGGCTGAAGGTCATATGGGAGGCCAATGGAAACCAATGATAACGCTTTTTAACCTCTTCACGACATGACCAATTTCAGTAGTTACGTTTTTGTTTTTTCTTCCCAGACCCATAACTTTTAATTTGGTGTCTACATAGACATATGAGGACTTTTTTGCGGAACAAGTTGTACTTTTGAATGAGACCATTCATTTTTCATGTGTACTAGAAAACAATAAAAAAAAAATCCAAGTGGGGAGAAGTTGTGAAAAAAAACAAAACCGCAATTCTGACTTTTTTGCTGATTGTTTTTACGGTCTACATTTTGTGGTAAAAATGAGCCTACAATATGATTCTGCTCATCAGTACGATTACGGCGATACCAAATATGTCCAGGTTTGTGTTTTTGTTTTTTTTATATATTTAAAAAAAAAAAAATCTGAAGTTTGAAAAGTTTTTTTGGCGTTGTCAACACCATCTTCAGAGACCCCTGACATGTTCATTTTTCGGTCAATGGAGCTTTGTCAGATGACGTTTTTACCACAAAAACGCTGTAGCAAGCAGCAATCCCAAAAAAAAAAAAAAAATAAATATTTTTTACATTTTGGCGTTCTTGAATTTTTTTTTTTCCCCATTTACTGTGTTTACTGATTGGACTTTTCTAAATGTGAGGATACCACCTGTGTATTTATTTATCTTAATTTTTAATGGAGGTAAAGTGGGGTGATTTCAATTTTATTTTTTTTATTTTTTTTTTTTTTTTTACATTTTTCATGCCCTTAGGGTACTTGAATATGCAATTCTCTGATTGCTTGCACTATATACAGCAATGCCATTGCTGCATATATTAAAAATCATGGTCTCCTTTGATGCCCGGCCACAGACAGGGTTTCAAGGAAGCTCCGTAATGACCAGCACAGAAGTCTTGAACTGGCCCCCGCCTGTCAGGGCAACCTGTAATTATGTCATGGCGATGGGCGCAGAGAATGATGTCCCCCACATCCCGAAACAGTGTTAATGCCGCTGTCACAGTTGACAACGGCATTTAACAGGTTAACAATTGCAGGCAGCGTTTCTCCCCACATGCGATTGTTAGAGGTAGGTACTGGCTGTAACATAAAGCCATTACCTGTCGGGTATGGGGCAGGCTCACCCTGTGAGCCCGCTCCATACACCCGCTTAAACCTTACATATACAGCAGATGTTGTGAAAGGTGTTAAATGCTGCCGTAAGTGGTTGACCATGGCATGAAAATAACATCTAGCGCCAATTGCTGCCGTTACAGGAAGATGGTGGCTGTGCATTACAGCTGGCATCTGCCCTGCATGGAGTGGGCTCAACACATGTTCATTCTGACTGGCTGTAATTCCATGGTTCTTAAGATCAATGTAGAGTCAAACATTGTTCAACCTAGGACGGATCTAATCTGAAAATTCATCACACAAAGAACCTTTTCATGAGGAACATGAAAATTAAAAATCTGACATACTGATGCTGGACTATAGAATATATAGCTATTATCTAGGTGGAGGGGCATTCAGCTGTTGAGGGGATACATAATATAGTGGGAACAGCATTTAAATCTCAACATTTGATTCTTTGATTTGTTTTCTTATTGCTACGTCCATGTCTTTATAAATAAGCCTGCAATAAACCTGTACAGTTAATATTTATCTGCAGCATGTGGCTTGCATCAACCAAATCCAATGCTTTTTTTGGGGACACCAGGTAGGATATGGTACCTTGAAGGTTAATTGTTATTATACCAATGATTAAGACCTGTGGCAACAGGACGCTTTGATTTTTAACTTGTGGTTTCAGAAAAGTACTACTACGAATAAGGACCATATGCTTGTTCTTAAACATAGCACCATTATACAGGATAGTGTAGTCAGAACATAACTACACCAAAACACAGGGTCACTGAACTAGAGCATATACACTCCAACACCACTGCAATACCGGGAAGGAAAGGTGGTGGAATTGTGGGAATCAGAGGCTCAATAGACATGATTATGATGTGCAAATAATGAAAACAAATTTCAAAACACTGATTTGTTCAGTGTCAAATATGAATGGCAAGCCCAGAAATACACACACTTAAAGGGGTTTTCCCACAAACAAAAGTTCATTTTAATAATTGTCTGTGTCTGACCGTGTATAGTGCATACCACATTACCTGGGCAGGGGGGAGCAAAAGACAATACAGACATTACAGCAGGGGATCACAGAGGATTCATTTTGGGAGGTAAAATATTTCACTGCCTGTTTTTAAACAATATTTTACCTCATAAAATGAATCCTCTGCGATCCCCTGCTGTAATGTCTGTATTGTCTTTTGCTTCCTCCCCTGCAAGTGAGTTGTGCTATGTTCCGTACACTGACAGACACAGCCATGGATTAAAATGAATTTTTCTTCATGGGAAAACCTCTTTAGGCTGTGTGCCCACGATGCGTTTAAGCAATTCCGCTGCAGAAACGCTTAAACGCTTGGTAGAAGGCCTGCCATGTTCCCCAATGATAATCCGCATGTGCTGTGCACATTCTGCAGAAATTTCCGCAGCGGATTATTATTGCGGAAAAAAACGCAGCACTACCAATTATTTTGCGTAATCGCTGTGTTTTCGTCACCATTGACTTGCATTAGAACACATGGAATCCGCATCACTACATCTGTACATGCAGAATCCATGCGTTTCAATGTGCGGAAGGTACCCGGGTCTGGAGAATGAGACTCTCCTCCGGACTCGGGTACCATAGAACCTGTAAAAAAAAAATATATATATTATACTTACCTTCTGATGGCCCCCCCGGTCTCCTTGTCTCGGCTTGCCGGCAGCTCGCAGTGGACTCAAGAACCGGCTATGACGTCATTTAGTCATGTGACAGGTCACATGACCGCTGACGTCGGCAGGTCCTTTAGTCTACCGCGAGCTGCCGGCAAGCCAAGACAAAGACACTGGGGGCCATCAAAAGGCAAGTATAATATTCATTTTTTACCATTCTTTTATGGTCACACTATATAAATCCATGCCGGTTGCATGGATTTATATAGTGTGAACAAATTGACAAGCACTTTCCAAGTGATGCTAAAAATCGCTTGAAAAGCGCTTGACAACCCGCATGCGGAAATGCATGTGAAGAACGCTTCACATCCGCATGTCCCTGGCAGGAAAAACGCATGTACAATCCGCATGCGTTTTTTCTGCCAGAGATGCAGAAATGCTCAGGAAAAATCCAGAGCATTTCAGCATCGTGGGCACATAGCCTTAAGATGCCTTAGCATGCAGTCAATGAATAATGGTTGTCTGAAAAATGTTCTGCCATGCTGCAAGCATTTGGGTACACAAACCATCAAGATCCTCTGCTCGCAGCTCCCTTTGGAATTGATGACCAATGACATCCCATATGTGCTCAATGGGAAGAGAGTCTGGAGCTGCCGGAGGCCATGGTAACAGGATTAGGTCACACACCCACAGTAACACAAGCAACATGCGGCTTGGCGTTGTGGATAAACGGCTTCTAGAACACTGAAATGGCTGTACCCCTGGATAAATAACCAAATCAGGTTAATGCTGAGCTGTTCTTGTACCAGGAATGACGTACAGAGGAATCTGGCTACAACAAATTGCCTCCGCACATGACAAACCTGGGAGTAGGATCAGTGTGACATTCCCTTAAGAAGTCCTATTCATGCTATTGCCACGTGGTCGCTATTTGGAGAGGCCTAGCTCTTCAGCGAGGAGTCCTGCTTTTGTCAATAAGACAAGACATTGGCCTGGAGACGAAATAGGCAGAACATTTTTGAGACCACCACTAATAACTAGTGTTGAGCGAGTATTTATAGCTGCTCGGTGATATGGTTGAATCGCTCCCGTGTACATGATTTGCAACTGTTTGACAGCTTTATTACATGTGAGGAATGTCTATTTGTTACACATTCCTCACATGTAATAAAGCTGTCAAACAGTTGTAAATCATGCACATGGGAGCGATTCAAACATAACACCGAGCAGCTGTAACTACTCGCCCGAGCATACTCACTCAACACTACTAATAACCTTTTGATAACATTCCAGGGCGAGCAAGTATGTGTATTTACGTGCTAGGTACTCATACTTTACACTGAATAAATCAAAAAGGTTTTGAAAACTTTGTTTCTATTTTTTCAAAATTTGCATATCAATAACATGTCAGTCATTCCTGTGATTTACATAATTCCACTATTTTTCCCCTCTTTGGTTTTGCAATTTCAATGTTGAGGCCTATATTCTGTATATATGAAGACCCATAAATTCAATTGACATGTTAGAGATTGATATTTTTTTTACTCTGTTCAGTAATATGTTTAATAAACAAAGGTGACCAATTTCAGTCAAATCCACACATACATTTCTGAAAATATTACCCTTTTTTATGCTGTTGGGGGAAGTTCCGTCTGCACACACTGAGTCAGTCACAGACACATTTCTTATTGGTTCTGTCTGGATCTTTCCCTGTTCATCAATGAGTATTTCTAGGTCTCCTTTGTGGAAAGCTATAGAATAGTAAATACATGGAACATAACTAAAATAATATGTGCTATCCTAATATATAGTAATCATTATATTAGTGCACTTTTGTTTTTAGATTCAGTATACAATTGTGAATGGAACAGAAGAGATATTGTACAGTATTTGCCAGAAGTTTTGAAATAGACACAAATTTTGGTTTTCACAGTTTGTTGCTGCAGTTTTTATACTGGCAATTTGCATCATCATCTCTAGATTGTTAGGAAAAGTAATCAGATGAATTACAAAAAATATATACAAGCATTTCCTTGCCATGACAGTGATCTTATACAAACACCATTTCCACTGCATTTCAGCTCTGCCACAAAAAGACCTCCTTACATCATTTCAGGGATTTTGTTAGTTCAGATGCAGCCCCCCGTCAACTGCCCAGGACATCTAGAAAAAAAATTGCTCTGTCATGAAAAGATGAGCCCTATCTGTGTCAGGCCAATTGTAAAGCAACTTCTACCCATTTGTGTGTGGGAATGATTTTCATCCAAAGGAGTGGGCTCGTTAAACATTTTGCTTAACACCACTGCCCTAAAAGAATTGCATCTCACATACTCCATGAGAAACTTCTCCCAACAATCCAGGAGCAATTTGGTGATGAAGAATGCTTTTTCCAGTCCCATGTCACAAGGAAAAAGTGATAACCAAGTGGCTCAATGAACAAAATATTGAAATGTTGAGTCCATGGGTACGCAACGCCCCATTGGGCAATCCCATTGAGAATCTGTGAGCAATCCTCAAAAAAGTGGGTGGACAAACAAAAATACAGAAATTGTGATAAATTCCAAGCACTACTTAGAAAATAATGGGTTGCCCTCAGTCAGGATTTGGCCCAGAAGTGGATATCCAACATGCCAGGGACAATTGGCATTAGTCTTGAAAAATAAGGCTCAACACTGTATGGGTCCAGATTCATAGTTGCTTTTGCACTTTAGGGGTGTGTGTGTGTGTGTGTGTGTGTGTGTGTGTGTGTGTGTGTGTGTGTGTGTGTGTGTGTGTGTGTGTGTGGGGGTTCTCATTTGCACTCCATTTATTCTTTTTTTTGGTCTATTTTATAATGAGTTTGCCTGTTTTATTTAGTTTTCTGCTTTGTGGGGAATTTAGCTAGTCCAGATTATTTTGCCTGATTCTGCAACTTTTTAAAAAGTCGCAATTGATGAGTGTTGAAACTTCACTTCTCGCCCCGATGTACACTGCTCAAAAAAATAAAGGGATCACTTAAACAGAATATAACTCCAAGTAAATGAAACTTCTGTGAAATCAAACTGTCCACTTAGGAAGCAACACTGATTGACAATCAATTTCACATGCTGTTGTGCAAATGGAATAGACAATAGATGGAAATTATTGGCAATGATCAAGACACCCTCAATAAAGGAGTGGTTCTGCAGGTGGGGACCACAGACCACATCTCAGTACCAATGCTTTCTGGCTGATGTTTTGGTCACTTTTGAATGTTGGTTGTGCTTTCACACTCGTGGTAGCATGAGACGGACTCTACAACCCACAGAAGCTGCTCAGGTAGTGCAGCGCATCCAGGATGGCACATCAATGCGAGCTGTGGCAAGGAGGTTTGCTGTGTCTGTCAACGTAGTGTCCATAGCCTGGAGGCGCTATCAGGAGACAGGCCAGTACACCAGGAGACGTGGAGGGGGCCAGAGGAGGGCAACAACTCAACAGCAGGACTGCTACCTCCGCCTTTGTGCAAGGAGGAACAGGAGGAGCCCTGCAAAATGACCTCCAGCAGGCCACAAATGTGCATGTGTCTGCACAAACGGTTAGAAACCGACTCTATGAGGGTGGTATGAGGGCCCGACGTCCACAGATGGGGGTTGTGCTCACAGCCCAACACCGTGCAGGAAGCTTGGCATTTGCCACAGAACACCAGGATTGGCAAAGTCGACACTGGCGCCCTGTGCTCTTCACAGATGAAAGCAGGTTCAGACTGAGCACATGTGACAGACATGAGAGTCTGGAGATGCCGTGGAGAGCGATCTGCTGCCTGCAACATCCTTCAGCATGGCCGGTTTGGCAGTGGATCAGTAATGGTGTGGGGTGGCATTTCTTTGGAGGGCCGCACAGCCCTCCATGTGCTCACCAGAGGTAGTCTGAATGCCATTAGGTACAGAGATGAGATCCTCAGACCCCTTGTGAGACCATATGCTGGTGCAGTTGGCCCTGGGTTCCTCCTAATGCAGCTCAATGCCAGACCTCATGTGGCTGGAGTGTGTCAGCAGTTCCTGCAAGATGAAGGCATTGAAGCTATGGACTGGCCCGCCCGTTCCCCAGACCTGAATCCGATTGAGCACATCTGAGACATCATGTCTCACTCCATCCACCAACGTCACGTCACGTCGCACCACAGACTGTCCAGGAGTTGGCAGATGCTTTAGTCCAGGTCTGGGAGGAGATCCCACAGGAGACCATATGCAATATCATCAGGAGCATGCCCAGGCATTGTAGGGAGGTCATACAGACACATGGAGGCCACACAATACTGAGCCTCATTTTGACTTGTTTTAAGGACATTACATCAAAGTTGGATCAGCCTGTAGTGTGTTTTTCCACTTTAATTTTGGGGGTGACTCCAACTCCAGGCCTCCATTGGTTAATAAATTTGATTTCCTTTGATGATTTATGTTATTTTGTGTCAGCACATTCAACTTTGTACAGAACAAAGTATTCAATGAGAATATTTCATTCATTCAGATCTAGGATGTGTTATTTGAGCGCTCCCTTTATTTTTTGAGCAGTGTATTTATTTATTTATTTTTTTGTTAAAAATCATTTAATTAGGGGAATTTTTACATAAACAAGGGAAGGTAAAAGGTAGGGATTACAACAACAAATATGCAATTATGAAATACAATTAAGAACTGAAAATATTTGCAGTAGAGTAAAATAAAACATCAATAATACAATATACTATGTCTACCCCAAAACCTCAAAGGGCAAAGAAAGGGAAAAACGACCAAAGGGAATAAAAAGGAGGGGAGAAAAAGAAGGTGTGAAAAGAAAGAAAATTAGTAAAATGGAAGAATCAGGATAAGAATGGGAAGGGAAGATATAACCTGGGAAGCAGAAAAAAGAAGGGGTAACAATAGTCCACTGAGAAAGTTTAACATGGAAAGACTCCCCCCCCCCACGATGTATTTTTGAGTACATCAGTATTTTGCGCCATTTTACAAAATGTGTGACTTTGGGCGTAAAAAAAAACAGTTCAAGACAGAAACCAGACTTTTTTTTATTTTTTACTATGCACCAAATTCATGAATCGCGTGTGTCAATTAGCTTTTTTTTTGTCATGTGGTATTGCCTATTTTGGAGCCAAATTCTTCAAAGTAACTTAAAAAAATGCAAATGATGAATCGGGGCTGTTGAGTTGTTTCGTAGACAATGTATTTGACAATAAAAGTTTAAAAACGTATGAAATGCTTCTAATTGTACTTCAGTAACCGTAGAAACATTTGACAAAGATTTAAAAACACTGAAGCAACAAACTTTGTGAACACAAAAATTTATCTCACTCAAAACTTTTGGCCATAACTTCATACCTATACAAATGTACTGAAAAAGCTATTTAATTTATGCTCATCTTTTTCATAATAATATATGTGTCTGCATGAAAGTGCAGTATGTACACATACTCCAAATTCACCAAATGATGTCAACTTTCAAGACCAAAATGTACTTTATTAAGGCGGACCGATGTAGAAAATACCCTGAAAAAAGGCTTACTATCAATAAGGCCAGTGGAGAGTATGGTGGCGCAGGGAGTGGAGTGTCCCCAGAGCAATTATTTGGACCTTTAAAGGTACTCCACTGTCTTATAGGTCCATGCATACTGCATTACAGATAGCAACCAAACAACAATATACCTTCATTATTAAATAGGCGTCATCTTGAAAATAAAGCACTCCAAGCACTAAGCTGAAAGCTGCAAGATTTTTTTAAAGGTTATGGTTTTCTATGGTTGGATAGTAAGCTGCAGCATACCAGCAAGAGGTACTTCAGGCTCAACTAGATCAACGAACTGACACTTTTTTATGGCTTATTAGTACTTTTTCTTGTTATTTTCTGCTTTGCTTTTTTTCTTCTTTCTTTCTGGCTAACACAGTCTTGGGAAGATAAATGAAAAGCAAAGTTTGTAAATGAATAAAAAAGGGGTTGTTTCCAGTTTCCTGCCTATAGACTGTTGGCTTTATTTAACATAACTACTGGGTCTCCTACTAAAGGCTTGTGTAAAACTGTATGGGTATGTACAGACAGTTTTTCAAAGAGTCTTTCGAAGCTCCTTTAGGCAATATTCACACATTGCGTTTTTCGCTGCATGATTTTTACATTTTCTTTTTATGCAAACAAAGCTGTTTTTACCATACCATCAGCAGCTATAAGATTTCATTAGTTTCATGCACACACTTCTTCCTGACTGAATTTGAAAACTTCAGTGTTTTTGTAATCTGCAGCATGTCAATTTTTTCAGTGTTTGCTTTCTATGGGTGAAAAAAACGCTGAAATGAGAAAGGGAAGAAATGGCACAAATGTTTACACTGCGTTTATTAAAAATGTATGGTAGACAAAGCACCCGTATCCAAAAAAAACACTGCAAAAAATACCCCCCCAAAAAATTGGCATTTCTAACAGTTTTTTCAGCTAAAAACATTTTTGGGCTGCAGAGAAAAAAAAAAAAAAACGCCACAAAAACGCTGCATGTGAACCTAATCTAAGGGGGTGAGAGGGACTTCAAAAACCCTTCATATTCAGTCCTATTGCAAAATGACTTGCTGGTTATATGTACAGGCTTTTTAGCATTTTTCTTCCATTTCAAGTTTAGAAATTCCCTGCTTAAAGAGAAAAAAAAGTGGAAAACACTCCAAAAGAAGTGACTTGCAACAGGAAATGCTTAAGACGGTCCAATACAACCGTTTGAAAAAAAAAAGAAAAACCAATGCTTGAAAAACTCCAGAGAATGAAAAAAAATCCCCAAAGAAGGGGAGTTTTCTGAAGCAATTTCCAGTGTAAAAACTGTGTGCACATACCCATAGTGGCTGTAGTAGTATATGATGCACTAACGTTAAGATTGTGGTTAAACAATCTTTGAAAATATTACTGTATTTTTCGGACTATAAATCGCACACCAAATTTTGGGGTGGAAATTAAGAAATTTTTTTTTTTTTTTTATAAAGGTGGGGATCAGTCTTCTAGTCAGAATAGGCATCTCACCGGGGGGGAGGTGATCACAGGAGGCATGGTCCCTCAGGAAACGGAAACCGGCAGCAGAAGTGGAGCAATGCTGCGGGCCCTGGAAGGGAGAATAGGGTGTCCCAGCAGCAGGGGGAAATCGCAGGAAGCAGGGTCCCTCCCTTTGAAACCCAGCGATGGCAGCAGAAGTGGTGATACGCTGCGGGGCCAGTGTTGACAGTCAGGCAGAGCGGCGTGCATTCCTTTTCCGGCAGCCATCTTCCTGAAGCCATGATCTACAGGTAAATGGCCGCCAGAGCCGGCACATGCGCAGACTGGGATCTCAGTGGCCATCTTCCTGAAGTTGTGGGCCTCAGGGAAATGGCTGTACTGATTATTTAGTGACCTGCCCCCTTTTTTATAATTTCATGCCGCTCCCATCATTGTGTGCGGCGTGTTCGCAGGGAGAGCCGGCATCCTGTGTGCATTACCTCAATAAAATGGCGCCGGAGGCGGCGCATTTGTGGATCAAGATCTCGGCTCAGTTCAGAGCCAAAATCTCGATCTGCGCATGTGCTGCCTCCGGCGCCATTTTATTGAAGTCCTGTACACGCGCCGCCGCACACAATGATGGCGGCGGCGCAGATTTTTATAAAGGAGGTAGGTCACTGAATAACCATGTGCATCTTACAACTCAAACTAGGATTGATAAACTGGAACAAGATATTTATCAACTTAAAATGCTGACTTGTCCATTTTATGACCCCAGACTAGGAGGATCTACTGCAGTGTTTCCCAACTCCAGTCCTCAAGACCCACCAACAGATCATGTTTTCAGGGTTTCCTTAGTATTGCACAGGTGATGGAATTATCACCTGTGCAATACTAAGGAAATCATGTTGTGCGGCAGTAGTGTATAAACAAACCTACAAAGTCAAGAGTCAGCTGGCTAACTGGGCAAAGATACATAGCCCAAAGTTAATGCATATCACTGAGAGTCATACTCGACTGAAGGCCAAATCAAGCCATGAGGCAGAGGCTGGAGACGAGGCAGAGGCTGGAGACCAGGCAGCCAACACGGGCAAGCAAATGCTGCAGGCCAGGCAGCTAACATCAACCATGAGGCCGCAGGCTCCACATCAATGTACTCACTGCAATTCTTAGAGATTGCTATAGAACACCCTAAGGGTACTCCATCATTCACAGCTGCTCCAGCTATGTGTTCAAGGCTTCTTTGCTAAAGGACCAGAAAACAACATTGAATGAGTAAGTGGGAGTTGCCCTTTTATTTTTTGCTCTTTGCTTAAATGTCCAAAGGCAGAATCTCTCAGGTGCTGTCATGGATATGGGGAAAAGACTAAAATTACTGACCGGTAATGGGATTTTCCAAAGCCCATGACAGCACCACATGAGAGGAGATCCACCCATCAGGGACAGGAAACCCATTGAATTAAAGGGCAGAACCTAGCCCTGCATCAGTTGGGTGATTGAGCACGAGAGGACCACCAGACAGTTATGTACATACAGTCACAAAACAATAACCACAACACCTTTTGGACTATACACCTAAATTTAATTATTGCACACAAACTCAGTGATGGGGGATGGGGGAGAAGGGAAATATAAGGGTCCTGTCATGGGCTATGGAAAATCCCATTACTGGTAAGAAATTTAGCCTTTCTCCCTTGACAAAACCACACAAGAGATTTACAGGGAAACCAAATCCACCTTACGGGGTGACCTTTTGCCTGTAGAGCCCTTCTCTCAAAAGATAGATCAGCAGAGGAGGACAGATCAGGCCTATAGTGTTTATAGAAGGTCGAAAGGAGAGGTCCATGTTGCTGCCTTACATATCTGATCGATGGACACCTCCGCCTTCTCTGCCCAAGAGGTCGCGACAGCCCTAGTAGAATTGGCCTTTATACTGTCTGGGATGGATACACTGCTAAAAGGAATAGGCTAACCTAATGGCTTCCCTAATCCACCTAGCTAGGATACCCTTTGAGACTTTAAGGCCTTTTCTAGAGCCTTGGAAAGAGACAAACAATGACTGGCTCTTCTGCCATTGTTTTGTTACGGCCATGTACTTTGAGTCCTCCTAACATGCAGTGTGTGAGATTTTTCCTCCTTTGGGTTCTTAGGTATAAGAGATGATTCTTCCCTCTTTTTGTAGTAATCCATTTCATGGTTACCTTTGGAAGATGGGGTGGATCTGGCCTTAAAACAACCCAATCTTCAAAAATCTGTGCAAATGGGGGGGGGGGGTAACTGACAAGGCGTGTATATCACTGACTTTACGGGCTGAAGTCCATGTTACCAGAATTACCAGGAGAAATTTTTAAATGGTTCAAGGTAGGAAGGGGGAGTGGGGGTTAGTTAACACCTCCAATACCAAGTTCAAATCCCAGTAAGGAATCTTCGGACTCCTTACCACAGGTTTTAATAAACCTGGCTATCCATCAATTGACTGTCAAGTTATAGTTGTACAATGCCCCTAGGGCCAAAACCTGCACTTTAAGAGTGCCAGTAAATAGCCCAAGCTCTACTCCTTTCTGGAGAAGTTCTAAGATAAATTTAATTGGAATTTCCCCACCCAGATTTTCTCCTGAACTGAACAAGAACTTTTTCCAAGTTCTACCGTATATCCATGTCATCACTGGTTTTCTGCTCTTCAGTAAAGTAGATATTAAACTTGGGGGGGGGGAACCTTTTTGGATCAATAGTGACTTTTCAAGTTTCAGGCTGTCAAATGAAGGCCCGTCGTTTGCAGATGCCAGGCCGGACCTTGGATGAGCAGATCTGTGATCTCTGGTAAGATCCATGGATCGGAGATGGACATCAGCCTCACCCATGAAAATCAGTCTTTTGGGCCAGAATGGGGCTATCAGGATTATTCTTGCCTGGTCCTCCCAGATCTTCCTTAGTACAGCTGGATTTATCATTACTAGAGGAAAAGTATAGGATAGGTCAAAGTTTAATGTAATCAGGAAGGCATCTACCGCATGAGGTTTTTCCCTTGGATCTAGTGAGCAGAATTTTCTCACCTTCCTGTTCTGCCTGCCTGCGAACCAGTCTATGCTTCGAAGGCCCCCAGGTCTACAATTTGCTGGAATATCTGATTCAGGGCCCATTCACCTTGTCTCATTTGATTCCGACTTAGGAAGTCTGCCCTGTAGTTTTTCTTTCCTTTTATGTGCAATGCTGTTAATGACAAGATGATGCTATGTGGAAAATTTATTCCATTCCTACCACAGAGTCAGATCATGTTCCACTCGATGGTTGATATAAGCTACAGTTGTTTGATTGTCCGACAGGATACGAACATGATGGCCTTGGAGAGATGCGAGAAATTTTTCTATTGTATATTTTACTACCAGCAGTTCGTTCATGTTTGACAAACTCCTTTGCTCACATTCTGACCAAATACCCTGGACTACAGTGTCTATCAGGTGCACTCGCCCATCCAATTGTGCTTGCATCTGTTGTCATGACGTCCTTGATCTAATATACCCATTGGACCCCTACTGACAGATTTTCTACGTTCAGCCACCATAAGAGAGTGTTGGTTGTCACCGAATAAAGTATATAGTAGAATATAGTCGGCACTCCGTAATTTACCGTATTCCTATAGTAATACCCTATTTTTTTAATTTTAAAATGTTTTTTGCATAGTCATTCTGATAATTTTTTCACAAACACAGCCATAGGAGGTTTTTTTTTAAAAAAAATGCTAAAAAAGTAAAGCTTATTCATTTAATTTTACTTTTCTTTCTTTTTCAGTTTTGTAGCACGTGTCAACTTGGATATGTTGATACCAATTATGTAGGTAAAGCAAATATGTGAGAATTAAAATATAACATAAAATATATCAGATAAAACCAAACAAAAATACCACCATGGCACTGTGTATTAGGTGCACACTCCACAGTTTTGGAATATGCTGATTTCTTAGTTCCCCTGATTATGTGCACCTTATAACTCCCCTGAGGAAACACGTTAGGAGGCACTTAGGGTATTTACTAGGGACCATTATTAAGGAATAGCTGTGAACTGCCCTTTTTTGGGGGTACCAGGGTCAGGGTAGCCCAATTAGGGCAAGAATATGGAAAAAGTGTCTCCATGGCAACCCACAATAGAAGACCATGAAAGAATAAGACCTTGTCCAATGATCCTGGATGACAGATTTGGGCAAGATTGAACCATTCTTACTGCTTTGTGGGATCTATTAATGAGACAAATGTTATCTCTGATGCTGTTTTTGTTTGAGTTGGACAAAATATAGGATAGAAGCATTGATTAATTTGACCATTGTCAGCAAAACCCGTCTCATTGATTACTTACTCTTGTTCAACATTGATGTCTTGCCTAGTACTAACTAGTTTGGCTTACTAAGGGTGCCCTCATGTTGCGTTTAGGCAAAAGTTCAATGGCCCCGTCGGGGCTTAAGTCCGAACTCCGTGCAAAACCGGATTCGGACGTATGAACATATTGCACATATTGGTTCTGTTGGCACAATTGTAGTCTATGGCTCCTTCGGCGCATACGTCCGAATCCCGTTTTGCAAGGCAGAGCACCAAGAATAATTTTTGGGCGTATACGCCTACTGGAGACAGACACTCAGATGCCGTCTACTACGTCTGAGAGTCCGTCTCCAGTAGGCATACACACTTAAATTATGCACGGCAGGGCACATGTTCACTCTGTCGGCCACATTATAGTCTATGGCCACGTCGATGCATACGTCCGAATCCAGTTTTGCGGGCGTTCAGACGCAAGCCCCAACGCGAGTCACTGAACGGGTGCCGAAATGCAATGTGAAAGCACACTTAGGCGTATGTGAACAATTGAGTTTGGATGGACTTTATCTAAATTTTATCTACATGTGCTGTTTTTTTTTGTATGTCTGGTTTTATCTGATACTATTAAAACTTGCTTTACCTACCTATATGTGTGAAAAGGCATTTACAGAGTCCCAGGTATGACTCCTTACTGTACTTACCAATTTATGTACTTTTTTATTTTTACATAACAGCACTCTTATTGGCAAGACATTTTTCCTTTCCTCTCCCCTCCCCGCTGTTTTACAAATTTTATTGCACTTTGTTTTACTTTGTCTAACTATGGGCCCTGAACTTTCACTGTTCTGATCATAAGTATTGTAGGGCATTATAGCTGCCAGTTTTAGGGTGTTTTCCCATTGTTTCTTTTCTGCTGTTTTAGAATAACTCCACTCCTAAAAAATATCAGAAAAAGTGCTAACATGAAAAGAATCTTCCTATTTGTATGGAAAAACAATTTAATTGTTCATATTGTTCATGCTTTCAAGCATCTTTTAAATGCTTTAGGCTTTAAAAAAAAAGTGTGGTTAAACAAAAGCAAGTGGCTCTTGCTCGAGGCGGCTCCTGATGGGAAAATGCTCCAAACTAGGCGCTGTCCAATCAAATGACTGCAAAAATATTTCAAGAAAGTAAAATGCAAAAATGTTGAAAAACCCTTCAAAAAACTACTGAAGGAAACTTAAAACTACTCCAAAAACTCTCCAAAGGAGGAGAGTTTTCTGAAGCATTGTACATTAGAAAACTCAGTTTTTGACCACCAGGGATAAAAAAAAAACAAAACGGTGTGAACATTCCCTTACACTAACATAAGTCCTGTTCGACCCTACTTATAGCAGGAGGCCACCGAACATGGCATAACTGGAGGTCATGTATATACAGTACAGACCAAAAGTTTGGACACACCTTCTCATTTAAAGATTTTTCTGTATTTTCATGCCGCGCAACAAAGACACGGTGGTTGGAACCAAAGATCTCAAATTTGGACTCATCAGCCAAAGCACAGATTCCCACTCGTTTTTCTTTACTTAGAATTTGTATTATGGCAAGAAAAAAGCAGCTAACAGTCTATTCAGTAGGACTATCAGCCGTGTATCCACCTGACTTCTGCACAACACAACTGATGGTCCCAACCCCATTTATAAGGCAAGAAATACCACTTATTAAAACCTGACAGGGCACACCTGTGAAGTGAAAACCATTTCCGGTGACTACCTCTTGAAGCTCATCAAGAGAATGCCAAGAGTGTGCAAAGCAGTCATCAAAGCAAGAGGTGGCTACTTTGAAGAACCTAGAATATAAGACATATTTTCAGTTGTTTCACACATTTTTGTTAAGTATATAATGCCACGTGTGCCAATTCATAGTTTTGATACCTTCAGTGTGAATGTACAATTTTCATAGTCATGAAAATACAGAAAAATCTTTAAATGAGAAGGTGTGCAGCCAGTGTAAACTAGGGTGTCTGTTCCCAGGGGGTGCACTTGGATAGTACCAGGCAGCCCGCCTAGTCGAATAATATGGGCGTAACTAATAGGCTATAAGCCGGATACTGTGCACTACCCTAGTGTGAACAGCACCCTATACAATCCTTTTTTGTGCAATTTAAATACTAAGCAGTCACCCCCTCCATGAAATGGTAGGCTGTGAGTGATTGTCTGATCAGCATTTTGCACCTGTGTAGCCGCCATCTTTATGTGGGTCTGCTGCATCCTGGTAGTGCATTTGGCTTTGAAGATCTGGGCAGGTAACATTGCTGCCCTCTTTTGCTGTTTTTTCTTGAATTTTTGGGGGAATTTTAATTCTTCTTAGTGTGGCTTTAGTGTTTAGTTTAGGAATTGCAACTTTTTTTTTTTTTTTTTTTAATAAAGCCTCTCATTTCAGGGGCTCAAAAGTAATTGGACAAATTAACTTTACCATAAATAAAATGTTCATTTTAATATTTTGAAGAGAATCCTTTGCAATAACAGCCCGAATTCTTGAAGCCATGGACATCACCAAACACTGGTTTTCCTTCTTTGTGATGCTTTACCAGGCCTTTACTGCAGCTGACTTCAGTTGTTGCTTGTCTGTGGGTCTTTTTGCCTTACATTTTGTATTAAGCATGTGAAATTCATGGTCAATAGAATGGAGATCTGGTGATTTTGGCCATTGCAGAATATTCCACCTTTGTCTTAAACTCCTGGATTGCTTTAACAGTACGTGTCAGACATTGTCCATCTGTACTGTGAAACGCCACCCAAATCAAACTAAATGCCACTTCTGTCTTTAGTCCCAGAGTCAATAAAAACTAGCGACCCAGTGCCATTGGAAGCCATGCACTCATCTCATTACAATGACGCCATGTTTTATAAAGGATCTGGTGTGCTTTGGATCATGAATAGAGATGAGTGAACCCATGGACGTTTCGTGCGTTGGTGTACCTGTCCTCATTAATTCCAGGTTGTCCAGTTGAGTACTTTTCATATGTTTATATTCAATACATGACTATTTATTCTTGTATACTTTTATCTTCTGTCCATAGCTGCTAATTAGCTGCTGTTAGCAATAGCTGCTAGTTCAGAGGAGCACCTTTCATATATGATAAAATTTGATATGGAATTGCATGTGTTATTGGATATTTCTTACAAACCTTCTAGCTGCCTATTAATACTTGTGTTGTCAGACAAGCATTTACATATGATTGCAGCCATCACTTGATATTATTTAGTATCCATCATCTTGCATATTAGCAAAGATTACCCCTTACCCTTTATGGGATTCTGTACTGTATATCTTGCTATTTATATGCCTACTCATGGCTTAGATGATGTATATACATTTTGAGTCTTACATGTTTCACTAAGATTTTCCATGTTCTTTTTTACATCTCTCTGCTCCCTGGATTGGTGGAGTCTGTCACATTTCTAACCATTTTTACTGTCTATGTCAGATTAATTTACTAATAAAGTTTTATTATTTAGCTGTATCTGCTTCCTCTTTTTTGGGATTTTCATATTATATTGGAAGTGCCATTATACTCTGACTGCCTCTTTTTGATATAGATATAGTGTTATTCACTTGGGTACATGTTGTGAAGGGTTTTTCTTCACCATGGAAAGGATTCAGCGATCATCCACCAATGATGTCTTCTGTGGACTTCCAGGCCTTTTTGAGTTCCCCAAACTCAACAGTGCGCTTTTTTTTTTTTGTAGAATTCACCAAATTATTACATTTGAATACCCTCAAATTAAAGCAAAGAGTCTGCACTTTAAGCCAATATTAATTATATAACTATCTTGAATATGTTTTGGTAAACTGCTAAAATGCCAAAACTTTTTAGAAATCAAACTGGTGGAGGCCAAAATCTCCCCTCAGTTGTTCAAAGGATAGAAAGTAACCATCCAAATGAAGTAGGTGCAGATACTCCAACCATTGTCTTTATCAATCCCTGAATACCTCTAGTTGGTGTAATTCCAATAAATGGGGATTATGCCAAATAAGCGCATATTTTGATCATCCTGTTATGCCTAGCAATGGTTTACAGATCCACACTATTTTATATAGGAATAGCAAAGAGGATTTCTGCATGGAGTCTACCTTGAATCTATGAGCCGCTATACATTTTAGCAGGCTCTCTCCCCTGCTCAAATATCAACCTAGCCTATTTTATCATTTTTGTGCCTCATCTAACACTCACCCCTTAAAATGAATGAATTGAGAGGCTAGTTAATATCCCCATGTATGTGGCAAAGCCAGTCCATCTTGTTCATTGGCCACCTGGATTCTCTAACTTAATTCTTAAGATCTCTCTTCCATATCTAAAGTTCCCATATAAGTTTTGCATACTTGTAAACCTATATTTGGGTAGCCATACAGATGCAATCTGCTGCACATATAAAATACATAGCATCATTACCATCCTGATAGAGTTTGTCATGCCAAGAGGGGCAGTTTTGCCCACGCCTCCATCTTTTTGCACTCAACTTTACCACAAGAGATTGCAAGTTGGCAGATACAATCCCTTACTTTCCTAGTGACCTGAATACTTAAATACCGAAATTCACTAACACAAAGGATCACCCTACTGTTGTATACTACAGAAATCATATAGTTGTTCAACGGCATCAATGCAAATTTTGTCCAGTTTATGGCGAATCAATAAAATGCCCTAATCATTCAATCTCTAGCTCAAATACTGGTAGGGTTTTATCAAAATCACACACGCACCACAGAGGGCAATCCGCTCCTCCATTCCATATCGGCACCCTGCCACATCTGTGTAACCTCTGACAAGACAAAACAATGGCTCAATTGGCAAGGATGTAAGAGGAACCCCCTACCCACCACCTATAGAGTCCTCTGAGTCAGGGAAAATCCCTTGGACAAGCAGCCATTTGCTCTAATATGTCCTCAAGGTCCTGTATAATAGTTTAACCCAACAAAGTAAATTAAAACCAAATCAGAGTTTAGCCAAGACAGCATAGAGATACCCGATTTAATACGGTCAAATGCTTTTGCAGCATCTTACGACAGCATTGTCATAGGTTTTATCCTGGACCATTTGCAAATTTAGTAACACTCTGGACAGGTTAACAGATGTCAACTTAGAGGCCATTAACCTGGCCTGGTGTGAGCGCATCGCTCTAATTATAACCCTAGTGAATCATAACACCAGGACTTTTGCTAGAATCTTAATGGCTGATGGAAGCAACTAGATTAGTCTATATAAATTTGATTTGGGCAACTTGCTTCCCTTCCTCTCTTAGGCACTACAACAACGATGGCTTCATCTAGAGACGTGGGTAACTTCTCTTTCACAAAACTGTACTTTGACCTCCAGTGGCCTTCACATTTTTCAAAATTATTTTTTTGTATGTCAATATAAATGGGCATCTCCGCATCCTCAATATCTTCCTGGCGTAGTGTAGGTACATTTATTGGCTCATTGTTTGTATGCACTATTTGTCATGACTAAAGTACAGAAAAGAAATTTTTAAGGATGTTGACCATTTCTGAAACACTGGTAACCGTAAATATAGGTGCACAGGAGGGAAAGCATCCTCTAGCTCAGGGGTCTCAAACATGCGGGCCGCATGCGGCCCCTGAGGCTGCTTTATGCGGCCCGCAGGCACAGACCCCTTGACGATCCCGACCTGGTCCAGGAGGAACCGCCGACAGCAGCGCTGAATTGCCACACAGAGACTGTTTCCCAGCACTGCATTTCCAATGCCAGCCGCTGGCCAATCAGAGGCCAGCAGCTGATATCTGCGTGTCGGCGCAGCGAGTATGACGTCATTGCCATATGCAGATGTCAGCTGCTGGCCTCTGATTGGCCAGCGGCTGGCATTGGAAATGCAGTGCTGGGAGACAGTCTCTGTGTGGCAATTCAGCGCTGCTGTCGGCGGCTCCTCCTGGACCAGGTCGGGATCGTCAAGGGGTCGGACTCTGTGGTGCCTGCGGGCCACATCTGCAGGAAGGCCGCCGAGGGAACGGAGGACAGGTGAGAACCATCTTTTTTTTTTCTATTTTATGTGTGTGAAGAACAACACAGGGGGCACAGAGCCACAAGATGGGGACCTGGATGGGGCACAGAGCCACAAGATGGGGACCTGGATGGGGCACAGAGCCACAAGATGGGGACCTGGATGGGGCACAGAGCCACAAGATGGGGACCTGGATGGGGCACAGAGCCACAAGATGGGGACCAGAGCCACAAGATGGGGACCAGAGCCACAAGATGGGGAACATAGCCCCAAGATGGGGACCTGGATGAGGCACATTAGTACAAGATGGGCGCCAGGATGGGGAACGTTGCTACAGGATGGGGACCTGGATGGGGCACATAGCCACAGGATGGGGACCTGGATGGGGCACATTAGTACAAGATGGGGACTTGGATGGGGAACATTACTACAAGATGTTTTCCATTATTACTATATGATGCTAATTGTAAGACAATATTACTGTATGTGGCCAATTGGGGGAAATAAAATTGTAAAAAAAAATAAAAAATAAAATAAAGCATGAAAAAATATAAAACAGCATTTTTAGTGCCCAATATGTAAACTAAAGTAAACACAAAAAAGTGCACGTTTATTATCGCCACATCCATAACGACCCAAGCCATAAAAAAATAAACACGGCAAAAATGTTCAAAAGGTGTATACAAAAAAAATGGTATCACTAAAAATGTCACATTGAACAAAGAATGCGGCCCCCCAAATTCAAATTTTTTACATGTGCGGCCCATATACCCAGCCGAGTTTGAGACCCCTGCTCTAGCTCATTGACTCTGCCTTCCATAGCTTTATTGTGTTCCACCAGATCATAATACACAGTGATCCATAAACAGATATACAAGAGACTATGTCCAACCTAACCACTCAGACAGGTTTGTGATGTACTGTAATTTATTTACTGCTTTCTGAATGTACCAGCAGTGAACCTGCCAGAAGAGCGAGCATTTGCTCCTCAACATAGACAATAAGCTGACCTCCTACAGGACTACGTATGCTTCCCAGCTCAAGTTCTCTGGCCTCCTCCTCATGCCAAGCCAAGAAAATAAAGAGACTGGGCCCACTCAGTGGGGTGTCCAAAAGGTTTGCAGTCTTTGGGCAATTGCTCTACTGTCATCGCCAACCCCTTCCAAGTGCCATCTTTGATTTCCTCCACCTCACTGTGCTCGTGGCGGGGAGGTCTTTCTGCTGCATGTCAATTTTCCGACACTATATCAGCATCTTTCCTGCATCCCAGAAGATTTGATATGCTGACTGTTGCTTGGGTAAGCCAGTTTTATTACAGTATAAAACCTTTTCAGGACGAGTGAGAGCTCAAAAGGTCACACATTCCCCTACATTCATTCACAGCTAGTCCATGCCTCTCGCAGGTCTTGTATTTAATGCAGGGGTTTACCACTTACGGCACACAATGCCATTTTATGTGGTTCCCAACAATCTGAACTAAAACATGTCTGTCTGTGTTGTATGACTTCTCACATTTTAGTTTCCATGTCACAGAGAAGAAAAGCTGCATACAGTGTGGCAGCATGCACATGCAAATACTAATGGATTGAGTGTTTAGCACTTCAAAGAGGAGTAAGAGAAATATATTATGTCCACCTATGGAAGTGGCTGTCTATTTAGGTTATGAGAACTGAAATACTAGGTTGCTTCTGCATCATTCATATTCTACATTGGAGAGAGCAGAATATAAGTATGCTCTTCTCTCTGAAGTGCTGAATTGGGGACAAGCAGGCCCCCATTCTCCTGAAAAGTGGAAGTTATTGGAACAAGTACCTATCACACATTTATAGCATATACATACATGTCTCAGATCGGTATACCCCTCTACATTTTAATGCACCCTTGATTTAATTTTGACTTGTTTTTTTCCCCTGAGCATTAATGTGTTTGTTTTTTTTTGGTTTCTTTTTTTATTTTTTTTTTAAAAATCGAGAGAGGAAGAAAAACCGAAAACTAGACATTTCAGGCCAGATACTTCTATCCTCCAACATCAGCAAGCAGCCCTACACTTCTGATATTAAGGGAGGGGGCGAAATTATCAAAATTGGAGGGTCCAGCCAACTTTAAAGTGCATGGTGGTCTTTAGACACACAATTATGACAAACTTACAACTACATAAATAGGTAAAACGCTTTGTCTTCATATTACCTTTTTCTACTGAACTCGGTGAACCATCTTCACACAAGGAATCTGTTTCAGGTGCTTTGTTGTATGGTTTAGTCTGGATTTTCCCCTGTTCGTCAATAAGAAGCTCCAGATCTAAGAGATTAACTTTCTTGCACTCCATATCTAAACCATATGAAAAAAATATTTCAATACCAGTATAAATTATTAAAGCCAAAAACTTACAGCAGTAAACCTATGTACGCATGCAAAGGGATATAAGGAGGATCAGCAACACTAACAATATTATCACTGGAAACTTTGTTAAAACTCATAGCTACAAATACAGACTTTAAAAAGGGAATAACCACATTAAAAGGTTTCTAAGAATGTAACAAATTAATGACCAATTCCCATCACAGGCCATCAATGTTTGATTGAGAGTCACATTTTTACGTTATTTACACAGATACAGACGCTCATCCATACACATAGCTATGCCTGGTACTCCTGCTTGGCCCATACGCTTCAACAGAACTGAAAGGGACAAGATGCAGTTCCAGGTACAGCTACCTTGACATCAGTAGCGCTATGCCTGTGTAAATAAAGAAGGGGCTAAAAAGGCATTGTGCCGATTGGTCAGGTCCCAGAGATTCGACCCGCTAGACCCCCAACGAAAAAAAAAACAACATGTCTTCTAGAAACAATACCACAGCTGTCCTTTGGTTGCAATAAATGACAAAGCAAAGAGTAGTTTAGTTTAGTGGGGTTTTCATGAAGACATAGTCCCACAATAAATGATAATATGGAATTCATTATAAAGTATAATCAATACTTCTGGCACTAGATTCTTATTAGCCTTTACCTGGATTGGAAGAGTCATGATTGTATGGAGATTCCTCCTCCGATGGAGTCCGTACATAGTAGATCTGCTCTGGAATCATACTTGCTACCTTTTCTTTTATGCTGTTAGAAGCCAGCCCACACCGCATCACCTTTTCTCTTCTTTCGTGGGCCATTATCTTTCTGGTCCTTGCCTTTATATTCTCCCAGCATTTTTTTAGTTGTTTAAAATCCCTCAGAGACACACTAGGTTGTGAGTTGTACTCATGGGCCAATGCTTGCCATGTGCGCTGCTTCAGCGCAATAGTCCGTGCGTCACTTTTTTTACACTCCAATACATATTTGTATTTTTCTACCAGAGCCAAGAGGACATTCTTCTCCAGTTCAGAAAAGTACTTGGCCGGTTTCAACACTTCGTTGTTTTGCATTTTCCACGGTACTGCAAACATCTTAACAAAGAGGAAAAATAATTAACTCTACAATAAATATGCCCGTTAGTATTAATAGTAGTAAGCTTTAATATTGTTAAACAAAATATACGTTTATTAAAAACTATAAAGTGCAGTACATATTTTGGCCAAAACACTGTATTCCATCAGCCCTAACGAAGTTTCTAAATGTGTAACGTGACGGTTAAATGTGCCGTCTTTACATGATGCACTATATGGTAAATTTCAATTGCTGTGTTAGGACACTTAAAACAGGAACTGTACTTTCAAGAAACGTTGCATTAATCAATAGTACAGGTGAATAAGAAACTATGTCATCTCATTAGAGAAATCACCTTCTTTCCCCATTTATCAGCCACTTCTCCTCCCCCACCTTAACTAAACAGTAATTCAGGCAAAAAAATAAAATAAAAAAAACTGTTCATGTCTGTCTTCCTCATAACACAGAATGCCAGCTCCCTATCTTATGGGACACAGCGCATTATACTTTTGGAGAGGGTTGGAGAAGTAAAGAAAAAGGCAGAGACACACAAAGTTGGTGCAAATCCATTTGCAGGACCTGGTCCATCGGCCACTTCAAAAATCTGTGGTTCCTAGACAGGAGCCCTAAAAAACACTTCTTACCTGATGGAATCCATGCTCTTCTTTTGAATAGCCGATCAGGTGCAAAAAAAAAAAAAATATCAAACGTGTCAAGCCACAGCAATGATATTACGACAGACCCGCTAATCAAAAAAGGAGCAGAGTATATTGTCAGGTAAAAGGGGGTACAGCAACCACACATTACAGGCGTAGCCGAAAGACCAGGTCCAGAGAATTTATTCAAACCATATCTAGTGCAGAAGTTTCCAACAAACCTTTTTAACTCACTTTAGTGAAAAATACATATCTACACTGATCACTGCTGCTTTGCAATTTACTCCATGCTGCTGCTACAAAAAGGAATAGAAAATAGAAGTGTGTGTTCTAATCTCCTCCCACCAGCTCAGAGTGGTTTGCAAATTAGAGAATAGACAGAAGGAAAAACTGATGAAATTGCCAGACACAAATCTAATAGTCAGATATAGTATTTATTCTTCATGTATGCACACAAACATTTATTCTGAAAAGTTAAAGTACAGTTACCCTTTAAAAAGGTAGTGTGAACTTGTGCATCCAATTGTTTAAGCTACAATAAATAACATTGCAGAAAAACCTGCTGCAGACAAATTCTTCGTTTTTGTGCTTACTATGTGACTGCTATTCAAACCTGCAGGTCGATGTTTAGGAATACAAATAAATACTGTGAATAGTCTGATCCTACAGTCAGATATATCTCGTATGGAAGGGAGAAAGACCTATCTAAAAATATTATATTTATTTATCTTATACACGCAGTAATGTGCAAACGTTTTAGAGAGGTGTAGAAAAAAAAATGCTGCAAGGTAAGAATGCTATCAAAATTAGAAGTGTTAAAGGGGTGGTCCGATCTTCTGATAATAGTCTGCAAAGAAAAAGAAGTAAAAGCCAACCAAAAATTGTACATACCCTAAATGGTATTAATAAAATAACACTCAGCGTCAAAGAAAAACAAGCCATAACACATCTCTATCAATAGGAAAATAAAGACGTTATGGGTCTCGCAAAATGGCATCACAAACCAAAAATTTGTCAACATTAAAATTAAAGCAAGTTTGTTATCACCTTAAAAAGATTATCCGGGACCTTTTTTTTTTTTTTTTTTTTTTTTTAACAATGTGCCCAAGATCTCTGCTGGCAGAGAGTGATCACAGAGTGTTTTTCCAGGTGATTTAGAGGCTTCCATAGACAGAAGAGCATCATCTCTTCGGCTTTGACCTGCTGATGTAAGCCGGCTGTCAATGTGCATGACATCGGTTGTCACGACCCGTTGACAGAGCAGCCCAGAAGGAAAAAGAGCTGCTCTGTTGATGGTGAGCACCAAAATCACCGGCAGGACCAGGATCAGTGACCCACTGAGCCGGCGCCAGGTACAACAGGCATGTCGTTTTGACCATAAAACAAAAAAATAAGTCCTGGACAACCGCTTTACTATTACTGACATGAAGAATCATGTTATCAGGTCATTAGTACCAATGGAAGAATTGTGCTTTTTCATTGTATGTTTTATTGTGCTGTGTAGCGGGGTGTCATTTCAATTTTCTCCTCAGTCACCACAAAATCTAGAATTGGCCCTACCAGCAGTCCTTGGTGAAATGTGTACAGCGACAGGATCACATTGCATTCACCAACAAAATGGCTCTGCACTGTGATCTTAAACACTATTATCCCCACTCCTGTCTGACACACGTGAGAAGATCCTGCCTACATTTAAAGCAAATGTAATATCTCACATTACATTTGGTTTTCATATCAAAAGTGAGCAACGGCTTCCCCTAGGGTTTAAAAAGATTATTTTCAACTTAAGGTTTTTTTTTTTCACATTTTATACCATAAAATAAATTTAGACTTCTTAATGTTTTAAGGTTATTTTATGCTAAATTTCCTTTATGAAGTTAACAGATGCAGGTGGAGCTCAGGTTCATTTTCTGCTAACAGAGGAAGATGATGCCTGCACAGCAGCTATCATCTGCCTGCACACCAGCTATTATCTGCCTGCAATGATACTGGCATGGGTGTGTCAGGTGTAATAGAGTGTCGCTCTGGATCTGGCTGTAGATGGTCACTGCACTTGGCATTACAGACACCTTCTTAATCCTTCCTTTTGGACCCAGCGGCGACCTCCCTCCTGCTGCTGATTGACACACCCCTGCATGGGAGTTAAAAACACTCAGTTTCCTCCAGGGAATCACTGGTAATACTTCTATGTACCTTTGTGCAGGCTTGGAGCACTAGCCGTCGGCTACATTATTCTCGGGTGCCCCTTGGAGGACAGTTGGCGCTACTCCTCTGGTGTCTGCTCAAGCTAAGTTTATCCCCTTTGTTTGTCTACCTTGTTGTCTTTAGTTTTGTAGTGGGGCCTGACCAGTGCTCACCCCTGGAACGGTAGCGTAGGCAGGGTGATATTAGATCTGCCTAGGGGTCTCCACTCCCCCTTTCCCTAGTGTTTGGGCTCCCCCCATCCCCTTCTTCCCTTTTTGTTGCACTTAGTCTTTCCCACCCCTAACTGACATAACAAGGAAGGGGTCTGAACTTTCGAAATAGTCGAATGCCGCCCTCCAGGCTTTTTCCTCCCTAAAGAGCCGTTTTTCTGCTTTTTTTATACAAATTTTCAGGTACGTTTTACAGTACTAACAGTCTATGAGATTCCAGAAATCTCATGCACACATCTTGGTTTTTAATTAATATCAGTATTTTGTGCTTTGCATGTTTTTTTTGCAGAATAGCGCATGTTACTTCTTTCAGCGTTTTTTCACCCATTGAAAAGTAATGGCACCAAAAACACAGGTGTCAGGTTTTTCATCATTTTTTTGTGGCAACACCAGAATGATATAGATATAATTTTTTTTTTTCCCACTAAACTTTATGTATATGCATAAAAGAAAAAAAGGACAGGAAAAAAAAAAAAAAAAAAAACACACACAAACACGCACACACACACCAAAAATCCTGAACAATCCTCCTGCCAAGAGATCAGATTTTGCTTCCGGAAAAAAAAAAAATGAAATGTGTGAACATAGCCCAAGTCATTTACTGTGTGGGTTAATTTTTAAGTTTGATTTATTATGCATACTTATATAAGGCCATCATATTCCACAGCGATTACAGATACTGATAGGAAGGTGACGGCAATGTATGTCTTTGGAGTGCGGGAAGTAACCGGAGATCTTTGAGGAAACCCAAACAAACACAGGGTGAACGTACAAACTCCTTGCAGATGTTGTCCTTGGTGGAATTTGAACCGAGGACCCCAGGGCTGCAGATCAACACTGCTAACCACTGAGCCACCGTGACTGAATGGATGTTACAGATGTGGCAATACCAAATGTGGGTTTGGTTTTTATTGTTATTTCTTTAGTTTTAATTGGGGGAGGGTAGAATTGTAGGGTCTATTATAAGCGGATTTCCCCCCCCCCCCCCCCCACACACACACACACTATTTTTAGTCCCCTCAGATGACTTTAATATGGTGTCATCACAGGTTCAACTGCAATATCATTACCTACAAAACATAAGAGTCATAGGAACCATACATTCTACATAAAAATTAAATTCTTTATAAGGGTACGTGCACACAATGACTTTCAGGCATGTCCGCACTGAAAAAAAACGCTCAAAAGAATGAAAATATGCATGTAAAATGACTTGCTGTGCATATGTTTAGGCTTTTGGGGTCTTTTAACAACACCAAGTAGCTTAAAAAAAAATAATTACGACCTGACCATTCTTCAGGAGTCTTCTACTTGCAGGACACTTTATCCTTTACAGTACAAGTCAATGGGAAGGCTCTAAACACACCTGGGCCTCTTTTTGAGCGTTTGTGCTTTAGAAATCGGTAATGTTTTTGTTCAATTCCAAGGCTGTGTGCCCACTATGCGTTTAAGCGTTATCGCAGCGGCAATTCCGCCGCAGAAATGCTTAAAAAACGCTTGTTAGTAGGTCTGCTATGTTCCCCAATGATAATCCACATGTGCTGTGCTGTCCCCCAGTCTTCTATCCGGTACGTCTTGGCTCCCCGGTGGCGCGCGATGGAGTAAAAGGACCTTCCATGACGTCATTCAGTCATGGAAGGTCCTTTTACACCACCGCGAGACACTGGGAAGACCGGACGCATCAGAGAAGGAGACCGGGGGCGATCGGAAGGTGAATATAATGTTTTATTTTTTACCATTTTTAGTCTTCTTTTTTTTTTAACTAACTTGGTTACACTATATAAAATCCATGCCGTTGCTTCAAAATGCGTGACAAACGCTTCTACCTGGCAGGAAAAACACATGTACAATCTGCATGCGTTTTTTTCTGACAGGGAGATGCAGAAACGCTCAGGAAAAATCCGGAGCATTTCTGCATCGTGGGCACATTGAGCCTAAATTATTATTATTATTATTATTTATTATTATAGCGCCATTTATTCCATGGCGCTTTACATGTGAAAAAGGGGGTATAATACAAGAACAATTACAATAATCTTGAACACAATGTGACAGCGACTGGTACAGGCGGAGCGAGGACCCTGCCTGCGAGGGCTCACAATCTACAAAGGATGGGTGAGGATACAGTAGGTGAGGGTAGAGCTGGTCGTGCAGCGGTATGGTGGAGCGGTGGTTACTGCAGGTTGTAGGCTTGTTGGAAGAGGTGGGTCTTCAGGTTCCTTTTGAAGGTTTCCACGGTAGGCGAGAGTCTGATACGTTGGGGTAGAGAGTTCCAGAGTAGGGCGGAAGCACGGGAGAAATCTTGTATACGGTTGTGGGAGGAGGAGATAAGAGGGGAGTAGAGCAGGAGATCTTGTGAGGATCGGAGGTTGCGTGCAGGTATGTAACGGGAGACTAGGTCGGAGATATATGGAGGAGACAGGTTGTGAATGGCTTTGTATGTCATGGTTAGGGTTTTGAACTGGAGTCTCTGAGCAATGGGGAGCCAGTGAAGAGATTGACAGAGAGGAGAGGCCGGGGAATAGCGGGGGGACAGGTTGATTAGTCGAGCAGCAGAGTTTATGATAGATTGGAGGGGTGCGAGAGTGTTAGAGGGGAGGCCACAGAGCAGGAGGTTGCAGTAGTCAAGGCGGGAGATGATGAGGGCGTGCACTAGTGTTTTTGCAGATTCATGGTTTAGGAATGTGCGGATCCGGGAGATATTTTTGAGTTGGAGTCGGCAGGAAGTGGAAAGGGCTTGGATATGTGGTTTGAAGGAGAGTTCCGAGTCCAGGGTTACCCCGAGGCAGCGAGCTTGAGGGACTGGGGAGAGTGGGCAGCCATTGACTATGATGGATAGGTCAGTTGGGAGGGTTGAATGAGATGGCGGAAAGATGATGAATTCTGTTTTGTCCATGTTAAGTTTTAGAAATCTAGCAGAGAAGAAGGATGAAATAGCAGACAGACATTGTGGGATTTTGGTTAATACGGAGGTGATATCGGGTCCAGAGAGGTAGATCTGTGTGTCATCAGCATAGAGGTGATAATGAAAGCCATGAGACTCTATGAGCTGTCCCAGGCCTAAGGTGTAGATGGAGAAGAGCAGGGGTCCTAGAACTGAACCTTGGGGGACACCAACAGATAGGGGGCGAGATGAAGAGGTGGTGTGTGAGTGGGAGACACTGAATGTCCGGTCTGTTAGGTATGAGGAGATCCAGGATAGGGCCAAGTCTGTGATGCCGAGAGATGAGAGAGTCTGTAGTAAGAGGGAATGGTCCACTGTGTCAAAGGCAGATGACAGGTCTAGGAGGAGGAGGACAGAGTAGTGTCGCTTAGATTTGGCGGTTAGTAGGTCGTTTGTGACTTTAGTCAGTGCAGTTTCAGTAGAATGGTGCGGTCGGAAACCAGATTGTAGGCGGTCAAAGAGGGAGCAGGAGGAGAGGTGGGAGGACAGTTCAGAATGGACATGTTGTTCCAGTAGTTTTGAGGCATAGGGGAGAAGTGATATGGGGCGATAGCTAGACACAGAGGATGGGTCAAGGGAGGGCTTTTTGAGGATGGGTGTGATTGAGGCATGTTTGAAACATGAGGGGAAGACACCAGTTGTTAGTGACAGGTTGAAGAGGTGGGCTAGGGCTGGGATGAAGATAGTGGTAAGGTTTGGGATGAGGTGAGACGGGATTGGGTCAAGTTTACAGGTGGTGAGGTGTGATTTGGAGAGTAAGGAGGAAAGTTGATCTTCAGAAATGGTGGAGAATGTAGTTTTGGAGGAGGAGGGATGAGTAGGTGTGGGGAGGGGCTGTGGGGGCTTTAGGCAAAAGCTTTGTCTGATGGTGTCAATCTTCTGCTTGAAGAATGAGGCAAAGTCTTCGGCTGAAATAAGAGGAGAGGGAGGAGGCACTGGGGGACGGAGGAGAGAATTGAAGGTGTTGAATAGTTGTTTGGGGTTGTGGGACAGGGAGGATATGAGAGATGTGAAGTATGTTTGTTTTGCTGCAGTGAGTGTGGACTTGAAGGTAGTGAGGGACTGTTTGAATGCGATGAAGTGCTCATGGGAGTGGGACCTTTTCCATCTACGTTCAGCAACCCTGGAGGCCCGTCGCAGTTCTTTAGTTAGGCTGGTGTGCCAGGGTTGTCTGTTGATTGTGCGAGTCTTGGTATGCGTGAGGGGGGCGACCGAATCGAGAGCTGCAGCTGTTGTGGTGTTGTCTAAAGTGGCAGCAGCATCTGCATCATGTAAGGAACTAATGTCTGTAAGAGGGAGGAGGGATTCAGAGAGAGAGTGTAGGTCAAGGTGTTTGAGATTTCTACGAGGGTATTCAAGTTTGTGGAGTGGGGATTGTTGCCCCGGGGAGGAGAGAGAAGAGAATGTGAGTAGGTTGTGGTCAGAGAGAGGGAGAGGTGAGTTAGAGAGGTTAGATAGGGAACAGAGGCGGGTGAAGATGAGGTCCAGCGTGTGGCCGTCTTTGTGGGTGGGTGTGGAAGACCACTGGGTAAGACCAAAGGAGGAAGTGAGGGATAGAAGCTTAGAGGCAGCTGAGAGGGAAGTATCAATGGGGATGTTAAAGTCGCCCATGAGGATAGTGGGGATGTCAACAGAGAGGAAATGAAGTAGCCAGGTGGTGAAGTGGTCAAAGAAAGTGGTGGCTGATCCTGGGGGGCGGTAGATGACAGCCAGTTGGAGGTTGGAGGGGGAGTAGATGCGCACACAGTGAACTTCAAAAGACGGGAGAGTAATTGCGGGCGGCAGTGGGATCTGGGTGAAGGAGCAGTTTTCTGAGAGGAGGAAACCTATTCCTCCACCGTGCTTGCCGTTGGGGCGGGGGGTATGGGAGAGGTGGAATCCGCCATACGAAAGTGCAGCAGGAGAGGTTGTGTCGAAGGGGGTGAGCCAGGTTTCAGTGATTCCGAGGAAGGAAAGCTTGTTAGTGATGAAGAGATCGTGAATGTAGGAAAGTTTATTGCAGACAGAGCGAGCGTTCCATAGAGCTCCTGTTAGTGGAACTGAGGAAGCGGGGGCTGGGCGGATGGGTGTAAGGTTAGAAGGGTTACGAGAGTTGCCAGGGAGAATTACAGAGGTCTTGAAGAAGAAGGGGCAACACTGCAAATATTGACTTGCTGCATTAACTCATTCTAACTGTCAATATAACCTATTGGCACTCATAATATGATTGCAATTATATTTCTGTATGTGATATAAACATCAGACAAACACTAATAAAAACCAGAGGAGCCTAAATGTAAAATAACACAAATTCCTCTTGGAAAACTCCACGATTTCAACAGAATGAATGAATGTCCAATGTCCCCTGGTCATTTGTAAGGTCTTTAACCCCTTAATAACATCTGACGTACTAATACGCGTCTGTGCCCTGGGACTTAAGAGCCAGACCCGTATTAGTACGTCATCGCGATCGCGCGCGCACACAGGCTGTGCGGGCGCGATCGCCGCCGGGTGTCAGCTGATTGTCACAGCTGACACCCGGTACTATGTGCAGGGAGCGGTCACGCACCGCTCCCAGCACATTAACCCCCGCGATGCTGCGATCGAAGTCGATCGAAGTCGATCGCGGCATTGCGGGGGCAAGGGGAGGTGATCGGCGATACTCACCTCCTCTTCCGGCTTCCAGCGCAGTCTGCAAAGGCTTCCCGGGTGTTGCCATGACGACCCGATGTCGTCATGACAACATCCGGGTCACCAGAGAGCAGGAAGATTGCTTGGACATGCGCAGTGCATCTCCAAGCAATCTTCACACTGTGCACTTCTGACAGCCTTCATGGCATAGGGATGGTGCTCCATTCCTGTGCCATGCAGGCGATCAGAAAAAAAAAGTGAAAGTCCCAGAGTGGGACAAAGTAATAAAGTGGATAAACTGTGTGAAAGTGGAAAAAAAAAAAAAAAAAAAAAAAAAGTGCAAAAATATTATAAAAAAATAAAAAAAATAATACACCAAAAATAAAAATATAATGTACCCATCAATAAATATTATTATAAAAAATTTTTTAAAAAAAACAATAAAAGTACACATATTTGGTATCGCCGCGTCCGGAACAACCTGACCTATAAAACTGTCCCACTAGTTAACCCCTTCAGTGAACACGGTAAAAAAAAAAAAAAACAAGCAAAAAACAATGCTTTATCACCATACCGCCAAACAAAAAGTGGAATAACACGCGATCAAAAAGACGCATATAAATAAAAATGATACCGCTGAAAACGTCATCTCGTCCCGCAAAAAACAAGCCGCCATATAGCTCCATCAGCCGAAAAATAAAAAAGTTATAGCTCTCAGAATAAAGCGATACTAAAAAATATTTTTTTCTATAAAATAGCTTTTATTGTGTATAAGCGCCAAAACATAGAAAAATGATACAAATGTGGTACCGCTGTAAACGTACTGACCCGAAGAGTAAAGCTGCCTCATCAATTTTACCACAAGCGGACCAGAATAAAAAAAAAAAAAAAAAAACAATTCCTGAATTGTTGGTTTTTGTTTATTCTGCCTCCCAAAAATCGGAATAGAAAGCGATCAAAAAATGTCACGTGCCTGAAAATGGCACCAATAACAACGTCAAGTCATCCCGCAAAAAACGAGCCGTCACATGACTGTCTGCCAAAATCTGGAAAAATTATAGCTCTCAAAATATGGCGATGCAAAAACTACATTTTACAAAAAATGCGTCTTTTAGTGTGTGACAGCTGTCAGTCATAAAAACCCCATATGATTCTGGCATTGCTGTAATCACACCGACCCGAAGAATAAAGTCGTCTAATCACTTATACCGCACAAGGAACGGCGTCAAAAATAAACTCTTGGGTTAGGATTGGGCTGGGTTTGGGGCTAGGGTTGTGCTAGGGCTAGGGTTGTGCTAGGGCTAGGGTTGTGCTAGGGCTAGGGTTGTGCTAGGGCTAGGGTTGTGCTAGGGCTAGGGTTGTGCTGGGGCTAGGGTTGTGCTGGGGCTAGGGTTGTGCTGGGGCTAGGGTTGTGCTGGGGCTAGGGTTGTGCTGGGGCTAGGGTTGTGCTGGGGCTAGGGTTGTGCTGGGGCTAGGGTTGGGATTTTTTTCAAAAGTAAGAAAAAAAGATGACGATATGGCGACTAGTGTTGAGAGCAAGTGCTCGCTACTTGAGTTTGCATCGGGTGCTCTGGTATGCATTGAGTATCGTGGGTATTTGAGTGACATGCTCGAGTCTCTGCCCCATATGCTTCGCGGCCAAAAAACTTTACGGGGATTGCCTGCCATGCACGAGCGATCCCCGCATGTTTTTTTTTGGGTGTCTAATAACCGTGAAACATGCGGAGCAGGGACTCGAGCATGTCACTCGAGCACACGCTGTACATGGTGCATACCTGAGTACCCGATGCAAACTCAAGTAGCGAGCACTTGCGCTCAAGAATAATGACAACTTATTCAATATGATGACCTAATGTAAACAAATAATGTGCCGTACCTCTGGGTTCAAAATGTTCACTATACACCTTAATAAAATCCTTGAGGGGTATAGTTTCCAAAATGGGGTCACTTGTGGGGGAGCTCCAAAGTTTGGGCACACATGGGCTCTCCAAACACAACATGGCGTCCGCTAATTATTCAAGCAAATTTTACAATCAAAAAGTCAAATGGCACTCCTTGCCTTCCGAGCCCTGCCGTGCGCCCAAACAGTATTTTTTCCCCAAATATTGGGTATCTGCGTGCCCAGGGGAAATTGCACAACAAATTTTGGGGTCCATTTTTTCTTGTTACCCCTGTGAAAATAAAAAAAATTGGGTCTAAAGTAACATTTTTGTGAAAAAAGTTAAATGTTCATTTTTTTCTTCCACATTCAAAAAATTCCTGTGAAGCACCTGAAGGGTTAATAAAGTTCTTGAATGTGGTTTTGAGCACCATGAGGGGTGCAGTTTTTAGAATGGTGTCACTTTTGGGTATTTTCTGTCATAAAGACCCCTCAAAGTGACTTCAAATGTGATGTGGTCCCTAAAAAAATGGTTTTGTAAATTTTGTTGGAAAAATGAGAAATCGCTGGTCAACTTTTAACCCTTATAGCTTCCTAACAAAAAAAAATTTTGGTTCCAAAATTGTGCTGATGTAAAGTAGACATGTGGAAAATGTTATTTATTAACTCTTTTGTGTGACATATCTCTCTGATTTCAGGGCTTAAAAATTCAAATTTTGAAAATTGCAAAATTTTCTAAATTTTCGCCAAATTTCCATTTTTTTCACAAATAAACGCAAGTGATATCGAAGAAATTTTTCCACAATCATGAAGTACAATATGTCACGAAAAAACAATCTCAGAATCAGGGGGATCCCTTGAAGCGTTCCAGAGTAATTACCTCATAAAGTGACAGTGGTCAGAATTGTAAAAATTGGCCCGGTCATTAACGTGCAAACCACCCTTGGGGGTTAAGGGGTTAAAATGATTTATTCCTTCCAAAGACATCTCGTGCACCATACCCTAAGGCCTCATTCAGACATCCATTTTTCAGGTACGGATTTCATCTAGATAGAACACATCTCTGGGGCTGTTCACATGTGACTGCAGACTTTGCTCTCAAACTTTGACACCCCCATTAACTAGTTTTTTTTTTCCATATTCAAAGACACAAAACTTTATTTTTCCATGCCAGAGATGTATAAAAATTTTTTTGTCAAGGGAGTAGTTTTTCTTGGTACAATTCTAAGGAACATATGACCAAATTAATTTGATTGCACTATATTCCTTTTTTTCCTTTAGGGGTGGCAAGGTAATAAAGTTAAAAATAAAAAACTACAATTCTGCTCTTTTTGTAATTATTTGAAAAATGTTTAATAAAAATAATCTGATTTAAAAAAAAAAAAAAATTATGGAGCTTTCAGTTTTGTTTTTACGGCGTTTATCATATAGGTTAAAAGAGGTTGTTTCTTTTCAAATATAATTTATTTATTTTAATTTGTCCCTCGCTGCATTTTGCAACAACTGTGCTGAATTCACTTCTCCCAGGTCCACCAGCGAGTCTCCTCCGCTGCTCTCGATGTCTGGTATTGGCTGAGGTGCTAACGTCACGTCGACAGCCAATCAGTGAGCTCAACGGCGTGAAAATGGGTATCCTGTCTAAACTGAAATGAGCAGCTCAGAGCCGCGGAGCTCATTTACTCGCTGCTGCGCTGTGCAGGTAACAGCACCGCAGCCAATGCCACATACAGGAGCAGTGGCAGAGACTCGCCAGTGGACCTAGGGAAGGTGAGAAAGGACTCCCCCCAACAAAAATACTCAAGGGCCAAATTATATTTGAAAGATATCTACCCCTTTGAGTGATTGTACAGGTAAATAGTAGAATACCAGCAGCAACACAGGGCTATTGCAGTTCAAACCGCAAAATGACCTCTGTGTGTGAACACAGCTACTCTATACTCACATAGACGGCAAAAAGTTTAAAGCTTTATTTTCCAAATAAAACATTTTCTCCATTCACACACAGATTTTGTACGTCTTTCTGGTATTTTTATTACACCTTGCATATTTTCAGAGCAGAACATGCCCTAGGTGGTATACCATTTTTTTTTATTATTTTGTTCACCATTGACTACGTAAAAGCACCTTCACATACATTATATCCCTTTCCTGACCTGCACCTTTGAGAAGCCACTTTTACACCATGCAGATTTAGTCAGTATTTTACATTTTCCTTTTTGACACCGAATAATAAAACCTAAACATAGAAAAAGTGTAGAACAGATCAAAGCCCATAAAGTATAGAGCAGGACTTAAAAGTCCAGGCGCTTGGTCCAGGACTTTCACCCCATGCTATTGTAAATTAACACCACAGGGTTAAAGCTTCTACAATCTAGAAGGAGCAGGTCAGGCCCTTGGCTGTTAAACAGGGCTGGGGACCCCCGGGGAGAAGACGGAAGTGGTTTATTACTGCTTCTGGCTTTTAGTTTTCTGGCTATATAGCACTCAGTGAGCACTATGTAGTGTAAAGAGGCATCAGTAACGCTGGGTGGGTGTCTGCCAGCCTAGCAGATCTAGATCAGCTCTGCCTGTTATTAAAGTCACTATAGTGAGCAGTTTTCCTCGTAAGGCCGTTGTCACATTAGCGTATATCATCCGATGCGAGAGCATGAGATGCCATATGCTAATGACCCTCGGCTAGTGTCCTGCTACGAGAGTGAGCCGAGTGTCAGTGCTCTTTGCTCCAGTCTTCTCGCACACAGAGGATCGCAGCACAGCTGCAGAGGGGACGGAGAAGTCAATTTCTCCACCTCTTCTGTTGCTGGCGGCGGCGGGAATCGAACTGCACTCGGGTGATATCCGAGTGCAGTGCGATGTAGACTTGTATGGGTGTGTGTGATCCGATTCACGGATGCATTTGCACCATGCTGTGATTGTTTTTACATGTTGAATTGGCATGAGAAAATAATCGCAGATGCGTGCTGCCCCATAGGGTAACATTGGGGCAAGTGCAATATGATTTCACTCGTCTGATTGCATCGCAAGTGAGAGCGAACCCTAACTGGGGCTATCGATGCCTGGTCAGTGATGGAGCTCCCCAGTGATATTTGATGATCTCTTGAGAAATAAAGAATAGAACAATTATATATGTACATATACCCATGCAAAAAATACAAGTAAAAAGTCTCCTCCACCAAAGGAATATGATTAAAAAAACAACTTTTTTTTGTTTTATATATTACATACAAGTAGGAAAAAAAAAAAAAAAAAAAAAAAAAAAAACACTCGACACATTAGGTATCTACACAACTGTAATAACCTGGAGAATTCACTCAACAGGTTATTTGGTGTGAAATGTGAGTTAAAAAAAAAAATACATTTTTATATTATGCGTTAAGATAAGTTATAGAAATTATACAGTAAATTATATGTAAACCAAGGCAATGCTAAAACAAATTAATATTGGCCAGTCATTAAAGGGGTTGTATGGTGATGACTTGTTGATTGGTGGGGGGTCTCCCACCACTGGGACCATACCGATGAGCAGATCAGGGAAGTTTTATCCCCTTTGGCCTATGTTCCCATGATGAGTTTTTGACGCTGCACCATTTCTGATCCTATTATGTAAATTAAATTACTTGCAGTTTTCATTGCCTTCTTATCGCACTTTTGAGGCTGCGTTTTTTGTCTCTTTTTGGGGTGTCATGCTTTAAATAATTTGTTTTTGATGCTTCCTGGCATTTAGCTTTGACAAAACTGTATTGATATAAGTAGGTGTGGATTACACGCGTTTTTAGCCACGGAAAGACACTAAAAACGCATGTGTTTTTTACCTGCAGATTTTCAGCATCTAATGCAAGTCTATGGGGAAAATCTGCAGAAAAAAGTTCAGTGTACCTGCAAGAGAAATTGACAGGTTGCGAGATTGAAACAAACACCGCAGGTCAGATTACCCTGAAAAAAAAAAAAAAGCACTGTGGGCAAGAGATTTCCATAAATCCCATCCACTTTGACACAGCAAAGATATGCGGCAATCAGAACGCACCAAAAGCTTATAGTGTGAACATGGCCTTAGGATGGAGTTACACTGCACAGGCCGACTGCCAAGCCATTCATTCTCTATGTGGGCTGCCAGACAAGCAATGAGGCAAAGCTTTACAATGGACTGCAGGAACAAGGTGACTGGGGAAGTGGTCAGGGCCATGCCTGTCATGTCTGCCCATCCAAACACTGACACAGAATGATGAGATCACCATAGCAACCACAGACTTTTTTTAAAAAAAAAGATGAAAAGCAGGAGTGTAATGTGGAAGTCGCTGCACGGCCATACCTCACCACATACATGGTGCCACTAATCGGGTCTCCTCCAGCTCCAGTCACATGCATAGGAATCAATAGCGGGGATGGGAGAAGTAAGGGAGGAGGGTGCAATGGCAGAAAAAAAGAGGTTAGAGTGGGAGGAGAATGCCCGGGGAAGGGTGGAGGGAAGTGACAGGGGCCAGAAACAATTCCCCCCAAACAGCCCACTATTCACAGGGTGTAATCCTACCGAGCATCGGGGCTGGCCTGGCGCTTCCTCCACGGCCCGGCGGGCACCGTCTAAGCCTCGCCCGGACAAAGAGCCTCAGCTGCCCCACAAAGGCCGCAGGGACTGCTCACCATTCGCCTGCTCGCCGTCCTCAGCGTTATGGCTGCACCTGAGCAGAACAAAGGACGAGCGCAGCCCTGCCTCCACAGCCTGACAATGTCCCTGCCATTGAGGCTCTTCAACCTGAGTGCTTGCAAAAGGCCTTCCTCCCGATGCTGCCAGCTGCAGGCTGCACAGTGGAAGAGCTGGACTGGATGACTGGAGGGGACTGCTGCAGCGGAGTGGAGGGCTGGAGTGCGGAGGGATGGAGTGTGAGGGGATGGAGTGCGGGGGGATGGAGTGCGGGGGGATGGAGTGTGAGGGGCACCAGGTCACACTCTGCCATAGGACAGCGCAGAGAACTGCTTAACTGGAAATCCCCAGAATTATTACTGGGAGCTGCTGGAGTGGACAGAAAATACAGGAGATTGAATTTCAGCAGCCATAGAGGGTCTTGATGGAAAAGAGGTGAAACCAGTCCGTGGCTCAGTGATTAGCACTATTACATTGGGTTCTGGGGTTCAAACATGACCCAGAGCAATATCTGCATGGAGTTTGTATGTTCTTCCCATGTTTGCTGGAATGTCCACACCCTCCAAAGACATAGGAGCCAATACATTGAGGGGTTGTCCTGTCCAAATAGATAAGTCTACGGTCACCCTGTGCAACTGCGGACTTCTGAATTCCCCCAGCGGATGCACTGTGTGCTGCGGGGATTCGCCGCTTTCTGAGCCAGGATCGGCGGTGGTGTATGCGTTATGGATATTCCCGGGCAGAACCTGAGTAGTGGGCACAGACTTGCTCCATACACTTGTATTGAGCGACACTGTGCCCCATCCAGTGATGTGACCGTCTAGTGGGGTTGCCCAGTTGGGACTGAGCTGGCTAGGATTGGCATGAAAGTGTCAGAGGTCACAACATTTGTGCACAGCTTATCTTTGTGCAAAAATGCTGTTACTTTTCAAAGTATTTTATGCAAAAAAATTACATGAAACACTTTGATGAATCGGCCCCATTAGGTGCATTTACACTGCAAGATTAACATGAATGAGCTTTCCCAAGAACGCTTGTTCCCAGATAATCTGTTTCATCAGGTGACAGTAGATCACTCTCGGCAGCACTACGTCCTGTGTAAACAGAATCTGCACTACCAAGAAACATGGCAGCCTGTGCTCAATGAGCACTCTATTGCTGAACGTAATCTCGGGAGATTTTGATAACTGGATGCTGGGGAACAACCTCTAATAGTCCTAAGGTGTGCAAGCCTGTAACGGGTCTGGGAGGCGGAACCTCTGAGCTACTATACAAGGGGGCGGTCCTTGTAAGGGAGCGGGTGGCGACCAGGCAGGCAGTCACAGCAGGTGACCGGGACAGTCTCTGGATGAACGGGCAGGAGGTCACGGCAAGTGACCGGGGCAGTCTCTGGATGAACGGGCAGGAGGTCACGGCAAGTGACCGGGGCAGTCTCTGGATGAACGGGCAGGAGGTCACGGCAAGTGACCGGGGCAGTCTCTGGATGAACGGGCAGGAGGTCACGGCAAGTGACCGGGGCAGTCTCTGGATGAACGGGCAGAAGGTCACGGCAAGTGACCGGGGCAGTCTCTGGATGAACGGGCAGAAGGTCACGGCAAGTGACCGGGGCAGTCTCTGGGTAAAGGGTTGGTACGACCTGTGGCGGCTGATGGTAGACGTGAGCTCCCAGGTGAGTAGGCGAGAGTCTCTGGATAAACGGGTGGTCACAGCATGTGACGGCGGAGCCTCCAGGTAGGCTAGCAGACAGGCAGCAGATGAGCGCTCCCATGTGAGCGGGCAGGAGTCTCTGGACAGGCAGGTGGTCACAGCACGTGACGGCGGAGCCTCCAGGTAGGCTAGCAGGCAGGTAGCAGATGTGCGCTCCCAGGTGAGCGGGCAAGCTGGTCCATAGACAGACTGACAGGAGTTGGAAGGCAGACCGTCGGACCTCAGGCAAGCAGGTAGGTAGCTGATGTGCGCTCCCAGGTGAGCGGGCAAGCTGGTCCTTAGACAGACTGACAGGAGTTGGAAGGCAGACCGTCGGACCTCAGGCTAGCAGGCAAGTAGCAGAATATCAGGCAGGAATAAGACAGCAAGCTGGCAGGTAACTGGCAACGGGACCTGACGGCTGAAGCAGAGTAGTGAACAGTGCAACAACATTGCTCGGGCACCTCCATTTTGGAGGAGGTGCCTTATATATGGTGAAGTCCTCCGGCCATTGGCCGGGGACTCCTTAGGACGGTGCGCGCGGCCCCTTTAAGAGGGAGGGAGCGCGCGCGCGCCCTAAGCACAGTGGCCGGGAAGGAGCGCGCGCTGCCAGCAGAGCGGGAGGAGGACGCCGGGCTCGGAGCAGAGAGGTGAGGGGAACAGCGTCCCTGCCTAGCAGAGGGCAGGGACGCCGGCGCTACAGTACCCCCACCTTTAGGCCCCCCCTTTTTTAGGCCAGACAGAAATTTAGCAAGGATAAGAGGGGCATGGATGTTCTCCCGGGGCTCCCACGTTCTCTCCTCAGGACCAAACCCCTTCCAATCTACTAGAAAAAAGGTCTTTCCTCTTACCCTTTTGGTGGCAAGAATGTTCTCTACCTCAAACTCGTCTTCAGCAGAAACCGGAGCAGGAGGCGTACCTGTAGACTTGGAAAAAGAGTTAAGTACCACAGGTTTGAGGAGAGATACATGGAAGGAGTTAGGGATCCGTAAGTTGGCCGGGAGTTTCAATTTATAGGCCACCGGGTTGATCTGACTGATGACCTCCAGGGGGCCGATGAACCGAGGCCCTAACTTGTAAGAAGGTATCTTGAGTCGGACATATTTAGATGAGAGCCAGACTTTATCTCCGGGACGAAATTGTGGAGGATCCAGGCGTTTTTTGTCAGCATGTCTTTTCATCCGCTCGGACGACTGAAGGAGTGCGGATCGGGTACTCTCCCAAATGGAGGAAAATTTGCTAACGAGAGATTCCGCAGCCGGGTTGTCCACAGAGGTGGAGACAGGAAAAGGAATCCGAGGATGCTGACCGAAGACTACAAAAAACGGGGATTTGGAGGAGGATTCGCTCTCGTGATTGTTGTAAGAGAACTCGGCCCATGGTAGGAGATCCACCCAGTCAGAATGGTGGGCATTAACGAAGTGCCGGAGGTAACTGGTCAGATTCTGATTGATCCGCTCCACTTGACCATTGGACTGTGGGTGGTAAGCAGAAGAGAAGTCCAGGGTGACGTCCAGCAGTTTACAAGTGGCTCTCCAGAAGCGTGAGGTGAACTGTACCCCACGATCCGACACGATGTGGAGGGGCAGGCCATGGAGACGGAAGATGTGACGAATAAAGTCTTTAGCTAGCTCGGGTGCAGACGGGAGGCCTGGCAGGGGAACGAAATGAGCCATCTTGGAGAAGCGGTCAGCGACCACCCAAATGACCGTACAACCGGCAGAGACTGGGAGGTCAGTTATAAAGTCCATTGCTATATGCTGCCAGGGGGCAGCAGGTACAGAAAGCGGAAGGAGGCGATCGGCTGGCAGATGTCTTGGAACCTTGTTGCGGGCGCAGGACACACAGGCAGAAACAAAGTCTATTACGTCCTTGTGCAGGGTAGGCCACCAGTAGTGCCGGGTAATAAGCTGGAGGGTCTTTTTCTGACCAGCGTGGCCAGCTAGTTTAGACGAATGACCCCAGTGAAGGATCTTCTCCCGATCAGGTACCGACACGAACGTCTTTCCGGGAGGGAGACGATTTAGACTCACGGGAGCCACCTGCATTACTCTGGCGGGATCGATGATGTGTTTCGGATCTTCCTCAAGATCAGACACCAGAAAGGATCGAGACAAGGCGTCCACCTTGACGTTCTTGTCAGCCGGGCGAAAATGAAGAACAAAATCAAAGCGAGCAAAAAACAAGGACCACCGGGCTTGGCGCGGGTTAAGTCTCTGGGCATGCTGGAGGTAAGCCAAGTTCTTGTGGTCTGTGTAAATTATTACCGGGTGAAGAGCCCCCTCGAGCAGGTAACGCCACTCCTCCAATGCCAGTTTGATGGCCAATAACTCTCGGTCTCCTATGGAATAATTGCGCTCTGAGGAGGAGAAGAGTTTAGAGAAGAAGCCGCAAGTTACCATCCTCCCGGAAGATGATTTTTGAGTAAGTACCGCTCCGGCTCCAGAGGAGGAGGCGTCAACTTCCAGGAAGAACTGCTTGTTGCCGTCCGGGCGATGCAGCACCGGGGCGGAAGAGAAGGCCTGTTTTAAGGAAAGAAAGGCCTCCTCTGCTTCGGGCGGCCACTCTTTGGGATTAGTACCCTTACGGGTGAGCGCGGAAATTGGAGCAGTCCGGGAAGAGAAGTGTGGTATGAAGAGGCGGTAGTAGTTGGCGAAGCCCAGGAACCGCTGAATGGCCTTCAACCCCTCCGGTCGAGGCCATTTCTCGATGGCAGACAGTTTCTTTGGATCCATTCGTAGGCCGGTCTGAGAAATAATGTAGCCCAAAAACGGAAGCGAGGTCTGCTCAAAGAGACACTTCTCGTATTTAGCGAAGAGGTGATTCTGCCTGAGCCTGAGCAGAACCTGACGAACGTCCCTCCGGTGAGTCTGGAGATCCGGAGAGAAGACCAAGATGTCGTCCAGGTACACCACTACGCAGGAGTAGAGAAGGTCCCGGAAGATGTCATTGACCAACTCTTGAAAGACGGCAGGAGCGTTACAGAGACCAAAGGGCATTACCAGATATTCATAGTGGCCGTCCCGGGTGTTGAATGCCGTCTTCCATTCATCCCCCTGACGGATACGGACCAGGTTGTACGCCCCACGGAGGTCCAGTTTGGTGAAGATTCTAGCCCCCCTCAGACGATCAAATAACTCCGGAATGAGCGGAAGGGGGTACTTATTCTTTACCGTGATCTGGTTAAGGCCTCTATAGTCTATACAGGGACGGAGAGAGCCGTCCTTCTTTTTGACGAAAAAGAAGCCTACTCCCGCCGGAGAGGTAGATTTCCGGATGAATCCCCTGGCCAGATTCTCCTCAATATATTCGGACATCGACTGGGTCTCAGCAGCGGATAATGGATAAATACGCCCACGGGGAGGAGTAGTACCGGGTAACAGGTCGATAGGGCAGTCGTATGGTCTATGAGGGGGTAGTGTCTCTGCCTCCTTTTTATTAAAGACATCAGCATAAGACCAATAAGGAATCGGAAGTCCAGGTAGATTAGCTGGGGTAGGAGAAGGACGGACGGGATGGACGGGAACCAGACAGGTCTTATGGCAGTCCTGTCCCCAGCGAAGGACTTCTCCGGTCTGCCAGTCAAGCACGGGTGCATGTCTCTGGAGCCAAGGTAGGCCTAGCAAGAGGGCGTGAGAGAGTCCAGGCAGAACATGAAAGGAGATACTCTCAGAATGCAGCATTCCCACCTGCAGAGTAATGGATTCGGTGATGAGTTGGATGGGGCGTGGTAAGAGGCCCCCATCCACGGCAGCAACAGACAAGGGTACAGCCAGAGGTTTGGTGGGGATGCGATATTTCTCTACCAGAGACTGTGAAATAAGATTCCCGGCTGCTCCAGAGTCAAGTTGGGCTAGTTCGAAATAACGGTTCTCCCCGCAGACGATTGAGACTGACAACAGCAGAGATGGAGAGGATTTATTCTTGTCTAGGTCAACCTCTCTGAGCGAACCTAGACACAGGCGTTTCCCGAATTCTCCGGGCAGGCAAGTCGGACACCAGGGGGTCTCCTCTCTCCCATAGAGGATTTAGCCAGGCCAGGGCCTCCCCGGTGAGATGGGACATGATGAAGGCAATTTTGGCCCGGTCGGAGTTAAACTGGTGGGACAGAAGTTCAAAGTGCAGGGTGCACTGATTTATGAAGCCCCGAGCCTGGGCGGAGTCGCCTCCGAAGCGAGGAGGTGCAGAAAGCCGGGGTAGGATACCATGGTATTAGTGGGCAGCGGAGCTGCCGGATTGCGAGTCATGGCACTGGCGGTGGTTGCTGGCGGAGCAGTCAGAGTGTCCAGGCGAGAATTGACATTCCGCAGGTGACCCAGGATGGACTCCTGTTGGGACCTCTGACGGGACAGTTCATGACACAGGTCCGAGAGCGAGGGAGCTTGGGTGCCACCGGGTTCCATGGCCCGAGCAAACTGTAACGGGTCTGGGAGGCGGAACCTCTGAGCTACTATACAAGGGGGCGGTCCTTGTAAGGGAGCGGGTGGCGACCAGGCAGGCAGTCACAGCAGGTGACCGGGACAGTCTCTGGATGAACGGGCAGGAGGTCACGGCAAGTGACCGGGGCAGTCTCTGGATGAACGGGCAGAAGGTCACGGCAAGTGACCGGGGCAGTCTCTGGATGAACGGGCAGGAGGTCACGGCAAGTGACCGGGGCAGTCTCTGGATGAACGGGCAGAAGGTCACGGCAAGTGACCGGGGCAGTCTCTGGATGAACGGGCAGAAGGTCACGGCAAGTGACCGGGGCAGTCTCTGGGTAAAGGGTTGGTACGACCTGTGGCGGCTGATGGTAGACGTGAGCTCCCAGGTGAGTAGGCGAGAGTCTCTGGATAAACGGGTGGTCACAGCATGTGACGGCGGAGCCTCCAGGTAGGCTAGCAGACAGGCAGCAGATAAGCGCTCCCAGGTGAGCGGGCAGGAGTCTCTGGACAGGCAGGTGGTCACAGCACGTGACGGCGGAGCCTCCAGGTAGGCTAGCAGGCAGGTAGCAGATGTGCGCTCCCAGGTGAGCGGGCAAGCTGGTCCATAGACAGACTGACAGGAGTTGGAAGGCAGACCGTCGGACCTCAGGCAAGCAGGTAGGTAGCTGATGTGCGCTCCCAGGTGAGCGGGCAAGCTGGTCCTTAGACAGACTGACAGGAGTTGGAAGGCAGACCGTCAGACCTCAGGCTAGCAGGCAAGTAGCAGAATATCAGGCAGGAATAAGACAGCAAGCTGGCAGGTAACTGGCAACGGGACCTGAGGGCTGAAGCAGAGTAGTGAACAGTGCAACAACATTGCTCGGGCACCTCCATTTTGGAGGAGGTGCCTTATATATGGTGAAGTCCTCAGGCCATTGGCCGGGGACTCCTTAGGACGGTGCGCGCGGCCCCTTTAAGAGGGAGGGAGCGCGCGCGCCCTAAGCACAGTGGCCGGGAAGGAGCGCGCGCTGCCAGCAGAGCGGGAGGAGGACGCCGGGCTCGGAGCAGAGAGGTGAGGGGAACAGCGTCCCTGCCTAGCAGAGGGCAGGGACGCCGGCGCTACAAAGCCTAAGAACAAGCCTTGGGTGAGGACAAGATTACAACCTTCTGAAATTTTTAAAGGATATTTCCATTTTCAGAACAGTTAGTTATTTTTTTAAATGAACAGCAGCCATGGGACAAGGGTTTTTGAAAACCAATATAAAAAAAAAAAAGATTAGTATTACTCCTCTGGTAAATCCACCACTAACAAACAATCTTTGTTAGGTGTCATTCCACTGTATGCATTCTATATATGTTGTCACATACCCCATTATAGTCTATGTGACTGCCCATGCATCTTTTCTGTGGACCACGAAAAACACAGAACACATAGACATATATATATTTTATTCTAATTACGGATATTTTTCAAGCTTGTGAAACACTCAGAAAGCTCATTGATGGCATGTTAGTGCTATTTGTTTTTGACTGATTATTACTATTATAGCGCCATTTATTCCATGGCGCTTTACATGTGAAAGGGATATACATAGCACAAACAATTACAATAAATTTTGAACAATACAAGTCGGTGACTGGTACAGGAGGAGCAAGGACCCTGCCCATGAGGGCTCACAATCTACAGGGGATGGGTGAGGATACAGTAGGTGAGGGTAGAGCTGGTCGGGCAGCGGTATGGTGGAGCAGTGATTACTGCAGGTTGTAGGCTTGGTGGAAGAGGTGGGACTTCAGGTTCCATTTGAAGGTTTCCACTGTAGGCGAGTCTGATGTGTTGGGGTAGAGAGTTCCCGAGTAGGGGGGAAGCACGGGAGAAATCTGCAAGAAGAATAGACTGATGTATGATAGGAGAAAATAGGTGACCCCTAGTGATGAGTGAAAGTGCTCGAGTTTGCATCGGGTGCGCCCAGAGTATCGCAGGTGATTGAGCGACATGCTCGAGTCCCCGTCCAACATGTTTCTCAGCTGTTAGACAAAAAAAAAACATGTACGGGGATTGCCCGTGTATGGCAGGTAATCCCCACATGTTTTGTGGCTGTCTAATAGCAGTGAAACATGTGAGGCGGGGACTCTAGCCTGTCACCCGAGCACCCAATGCAAACTCGAGTAGTGAGCACTTTCGCTCATTACTATTAACCTCCATTAGTTCCTTTATAATTTGGGTTTTGTTTTTTTGCATATGAGTAATTAATGAATCAGGGCCATAGTAGATGTTCGTGCTGTATTCCTTTTTTATTCATTATATTTATTCTCTTTCTGTATTTTGTAGGTTTACTGAATAGTATTAGAAGATCATTATCTAATCATAATTTTTTGCATTTTTTATGCATTTCTTTTCCTGGATAGAGAAGCGTTTGGAGGGTGTGATCTATCCGTCCAATATGTTAGATCTGGAAAAATGGCTTTGTATACATTTAAAAAAAAAAGTTTTCAATTATTTTGATGTGTGGTTTAATTATTAAAGACTTACTTTTTCAACTATTGGGATGTGCAGGCTCATTTTGCATATATCTTTCCTCTTTCATTTATATATCTTCATTTAAGTGATTGGTGAGCATCTACCTACCCAGACTCCCACCGTTTGCAACTGTTATCTCCTTTAGTAACAATTTGCAAGGTGCAAGCCTGTGACTGCAGCAGGCAATTTCAAGCGGAATGTACTACCATCACCGCTGAGGTCAGTGATTGGTTACAGAGGTCACATCAAGAGAATGCCAAGGGTGTGCAAAGCAGTCATCAAAGCAAAAGGTGACTACTTTGAAGAACCTAGAATATAAGACATATTTTCAGTTGTTTCACACTTTTTTGTTAAGTATATAATTCCACATGTGTTAATTCATAGTTTTGATGCCTTCATTGTGAATGTACAATTTTCATAGTCATGAAAATACAGAAAAATCTTTAAATGAGAAGGTGTGTCCAAACTTTTGGTCTGTACTGTACATGTGGTCAGCAAGACAGCAAACACTTGTGGAAGCATTGGAGGTCAGTTATAGGCTAGAAGCATTTGAGCCTACTGATATAGGTTCAAGAGTCATGGTATAAATCAGATCGTAGCTAAAGTCTGGATTTATGCAGTGGGATCCATCCACCAGAGGTATCTTACTTAAAAAGAAAGAAAGTAGGCCAAACTCAGTGGTGTACCAGTAATAGTGGCAAACAGGGTTGGTAAAAGGTATTTTGGTGCCCTAGGTAGATGAAGCCAATGGTGCTCCCTCCCTGCCCCCGATTAACCCTCAGCCCTCAAGTAAAGGAATGGATTCGAGACTAAGGTAAAAGGACTCCTGACGCACTCCCCCTCCTCTCAGATGGGTCAGGTAACAAGCTCTAAGGACCACTTCCACTAGAATTGTTACCTTTTTCTCCAAAAAATACCAGCAAAACTTAAAAAAGTAGTGTACTTTAGGGGTGAGGCTCAACAGGGATATGTTTTCAATGTTCGATACAGAATCATTCATTGTATACCATTCACACAATACAAGGGACAAATAGTGATATTCATGCCTGACATCCTATATTTCAAATGTCAGACCCAAGGAGGGTCATGGAAAGCAGGGCTATGGAGTCGGAGTCAGTACCCATTTTGGTGGAGTCGTTATAAAATGGACCGACTCCTAAAATATATAATAAATTGGGTACAGTAGTTCATTGCAGTTTGTGGGAAATATTTTTTTCATAAGAATTTGGGAAAGTTATGAAATGTCCTATAAATGTCTGTCCTATTCCTGATCTAAGGGTCTAGACTATTAGCTGACAAAAATGTGTCCTACCGTAAATTTATCACTTAAACATGAGCCATGTATGAGGGAGTCGTGGAGTTGGTGTCATGGAAATTGAGGAGTCGGAATCGAAGGTTTAGCTTACTGACTCCACAGCCCTGATGGAAAGTAATATAACTTAACTATAATGGGGGCCGTTTGATTTCAATTAAGGTGTCCATCATTTGGCGGATGCTCTAATGGAATTTAAACGGACTCCACTATAGATATAAGGTTGCAGATATGTATGATTGTTTTTAAGTCCATCATGTGACAAATTTATACCTCACTAGAACTACCATCAGTACATGAATACATCACCAAACTTAGTACAGCAATCAAATGTAATGGCAAGTCAGGCCCATATACATTTGTATCTTATGAAACTATAACTCCCAGTATGTCCTTAACAATGGTAAGGAGATGCTGGAAGTTGTTGTTATCAGTCTTTATCAGAATTTGGACCATATAGGAACTACAGTACTGATCAGACGTAGTCAGTAGCAACAAGTAAACATTTACATCCAGGTACCTTATAGGTGACATCTCTGATATAGTCTTTTCTTTCTTTTCATTACATCTTGTCCAGATGCCATGATGACTTTTCATATCCATAGCTGGTCTTTCCAGATTCCCTTTTCTGGTCTTCTGCAGCACATCCTGACACAGTGCCCTTAAAAATAAGAGTTTAATTATAATGCCCTGTACATAAAAATATCTGTCCATACTATGACCTAAATAAGCCTCCTATGGTATATGGCCTCCACACTGTCTGTTTTAATGACCTATAACCACAAGACTGTCTTTCCTTATGAACTACAGTATATACCATGGCTGTCCACTTTCCACTGTTTTCACTTACACACTTGTAGGGATCGTACTCACTTGGGTGCAATGGGAGGAAAACAGGAGGCATGTTCCTTTAAGTGTCCATAACGTTTGATTGGTTTCATAAACCGTGGAAAATGCCTTTGTGAAGGCAAAAAACAAAGAAAACAGTCAGTTTAGCAAAACTCTGGTTAGCCAGCACTATGGTTACACAGGCTGGCAACCATCCAGTACACGGACCAGTCTGGAGACAACCAGACACAAGAGGCCTTCTCCCTCCAGACACACAGACCATGTGCCAACCAACAGCCTCCATTATATAGGCTGCTAACCACACCCAGAGGGGAGGTATGTGGGTAGCTGGACCCGCCCATTCTCTCCTAGCAACCCGTAACCCGTCTCCCAGGTGCACCAAACGATCCTCTTAGTGCTTATGTGCACTAGAGAAATACTCTGGGCTAAATCACAGAGACCAGCCATCTCACATACGTACCTCCCATCGACTATGCGACCATTAGCCACCTTACACACTATATCTCCACACTGTCCCCCAGCCATGCTAACCTCTCTCCATACTGTGTCTCCATTTCATGCTGCTCCCTCTACATATCAATTCTGTGTCCCCTTTTCACACTATGCCTTCATACTGCCCACCATGTTGTCCTCTCCAAATTGTATCCCCTCTTCACACTGTCCCACTACACATTATTATGGTCACCACAGCCGTCCATACAGTGTGATTTCCACAACAGCTCCCCAATATACACTATGATGTCTACCACAGCCCCTCAATATTCAGTATTATGCCCCCTATACAGTATGATGCACCCCACAGCTAGCTATAAAGTATGATGCCCCCTATACAGTATCATGCACCCCACATATTCTATATAGTAGGATATCGTAAACAGTTCCCAGTATAATGTTCCCCACATAATATGATGTCACCTATGGCCCTTCTTGTGATAGCTGCCACAGCCAGCCCCTCGTATGTCCCCCACAGCCAGCCCCTAGTGTATCCCCTGCAGCCAGCCCCTCTTATGTCCACACAGCCAGCCCCTCATATGTTCCCCGCAGCCAGCCCCTTGTATGTCCCCCACATCCAGCCTGTCTTATGTCACCCACAGTCAGCTCGCTTTATGTCCCCCACAGCCAGCCCCTTGTATATCCCCCACAGCCAGCTCCTCATATGTCCCCACAGCCAGAGGCTCATTTAATGTCCCCCATTCATTAGCAAAATAATAAACAAAAAAAAGCCATATACTTACTTAATCCAGGCTCCCTGTACTCCGTAGCCGCCGTCTCTTCTTTCCTGTACAGCAGTGAGTGCTGGACGGTGGGATGGCGTCTCTTCGTGCTCCGTCTCCAACAGGACAGAAATGGCCTATCTGTTGCTGGAGTTCCTGGCGGAGCAGGGGGTTGATTACAGCTCCTCTGTTCCTGTCCCGCTCACAGCAATTGTATTTGTGTCTTATGGATGCAAATACACTTGGTTGCAAGGAGGTAACGCCAGTCGGGAGCAGGCAGAGAGAGGGGTGAGCAATGTCAGTGACTGACACTGCTCGCCTGTGTGTCTGCGCCCCAGCCATCACTGTTGAATGCCTGCGGCCGGTTAAAGGTGATGGGCGGCCACAGGCATTCAGCAATATAAAATTTTTTTCCTCCCAAAGAGCACCTCCCCTCGGGGAGGCTGGAGTTAGTGCCCTAGGCTGGTGCCTACCCCTTGTCGCGGACCTTGCAGCCGACCACATAGTCACTATAGAGACCATGAGTTGGGGGGCTCGGTGCCATACTGCTCCATTCTCCTCCAGGATCACAATTTGCACAGTATCTGCATCTCCAGGATGCAGATACAGCTGAACAGAATGGTGGAATAGGGAGCGGTCGTCTCCTTGTTCCACCATTCAGCCTGTGCCATGCATCTGAGTTTCAGTGCAGCAGGTGCGATTACGTCACTAGATTTCCTGCTGCGTGGAGACTCATTCCTCATACTACACAATGAAGTAATGCATTGGGGGGAAAGGGCAACGTAAGTTGTTTTTCTGTTTTATGTTGTAAGTTCTTTTGGTGTCTATTATACTGGGTTGGGAGTGGGGGACATGATGCTGTGTGATGGCCTCATAATGTATAGGGGAACAATGGCGACATCGTATTGTGTGTGGAGGCTGCTGTGGGGTCCATCATAGTATTTGTGGATGTGTCATATGGTGTCAGGGTGGCTGTGGGGTTCAATATACTGTGAGTTTATCTTACTGTTTTGGGAACCTTGGGGGCCATAATACTATGTTGGTAGGTGCTGTGGGGACCATCATACTATGTGAGGGGGGCAGTGGGTTTATAATACTGTATTGGAGGCTGTATGGGCCATCATACTGTGTTGGGGGTGGGGGGTGTCAGCTGTTTCTCCCATCCACAGGAAACCTTGGCTCAGAGTTCCTGTGATCTCTATGAGAATGCAGCTGCCTAACTTCTCTGGCGGCAGTTTATTTCCCCCCCACTGAATAGTGGTATTGGCCATTGAAATTCCAATGATCAGATTATTTTACAGTATGTCAGGGAAGAGTCCGAGTCAGGAGGTCCACATAGAAATTAAATGGTTGGCTGATCCTGTAGGAATCAGTGAGTTTGTTTAACTTTTATCTCTTGTGTTTAGGAGCTTTAAAGGAAAGTCATCAGTAGCATTAGCCCAAAAATTCTCTTTTAATAAATTAAAAAATATGTAAAGTTGAAATCTCTATATAGACTAGACAATGTTATAATAATAATAATACACATGAAACACATACTCCATAATCTAATGAATATATTCAATTACAGATTGTTCAGTGTGCATTTTAAGTGCTGACTGCCCGTGTAAACAGTCTATTAAACAACCACCGATCAGCAAAAAAAGTAGTTATGTCAGCTAGTGTAAGCGGACCTTTAGTGTAGTGAAACATAACTGTGGGGTTTATAGTCCAATTTCCCTCATTTACACTAGGGCCCATTCTGTATGAAGAGAGCTTGACAATCACACTTTAGATATTAAATCAGAACCCCAGTCCTGCACTGAACCCTTTGTACTGCCCAATAACTGAAACCTAGAGTAATTCATGCCCCTATTTTTTTCCAGCCCCAGTTTTATCTACCTTTATTTCCCATGGGCTAATTTGGCACTAAAGCTAGGGAAGCAGTCCCAGTTAAATGGTTATATATATGTACCCTTGCAGACAATTTTGGGTTCTGTAAAAACGTTATAAAGGTGTCTATTTACCTATTACTAAACTTGAGTTACAAATAACTGTTAAAAAGCTTGTCAGAGTCAGCCAGCTGATCTTCGATAAAACATCAGTTAAGTATTTCCTACATCAGATTAATGCAAAGATGCCAATATCAATTATTATAAATTGGCGGATCAGTCTAAATTCACCCTGATCAACTGTCCACTGAAGGCAAACATCAGGTCAAACCAGGATAGGCACGTTTTTATACTGGGACACTAAAATGTGCGCATTAAAAAGGTTTAGGGGCGATGTGCCTCCCTCTCTCCAGTTAAATAAAAGTGTGCTTTCTCGACCAAGCCAAGTAAACATTGCAGGACTCATTCACATGTCCGTGTTTAAACACACACGTGAAAAAATTGCATGTGTATCATCAGTGTTTTACATTGGTGTGTCATATGTGTATCTTTTCACCATCAGTGTATCATCAATGTTTTACATCAGTGTGTCATCTCCGTGTCTGTTTTTACCATCAGTGTGTAATCAGTGTGTCTTGTTTTTACCATCAGTGTGTCATCAGTGTGTCTTGTTTTTACCATCAGTGTGTCATCTCCGTGTCTGTTATTACCATTAGTGTGTCCGTTTTTACCATCAGTGTGTCATCAATGTGTCGGTTTTTACCCTCAGTGTGTCATCAGTGGTTTTCACAGATGGATAAAGAAATCAATAAATGACAAAACTTCATTCAAAAGTTTGTTATGTTAAATACGTACAGCACAAAACAGAGATGTTATTCGTGTGCTGTACAGTACTTGTTTTTCATGGACCCATAGACTTATATTGGCTGTTAATTCTTTTTTTTACTAATGGTACCCTAGTCTGGAGGAGAGTCTCCTCTTCTCCAGACCCGGGTACCATCCGTGCATTGAACCGCATAACATCCGCATGCATACATGTATACATGCGGATGTTATACGGTTCAATGCAAGTCAATGGCGGTGATTTCGCCGCTTTTACGCACAAGAAATGGTAGTGCTGCGGATTTTTCCACAATAATAATCCACAGCGGAAATTTCCCAAGCATGTGCACAGCACATGCGGATTATCATTGGGAATCATGGCAGACAATTTAACATGCGTTTTGAATGCGTTTTTGCGGCGGAAATGGCACCGCAGAAACGCATTAAATCCGAATTGTGGGCACACAGCCTAAGACGCACTTTTTTCCTCCAAAATTTTGGAGGAAAGTGGGGGGTACATCTTATAGTCCGAATATATACAGGTGCATCTCACTAAATTAGAATATCATCAAAAAGTTTATTTATTTCAGTTCTTCAATACAAATAGTGAAACTTATATATTATATAGAGTCATTACAAACAGAGTGGTCTATTTCAAGTGTTTATTTCTGTTAATGTTGATGATTATGGCTTACAGCCAATGAAAACACAAAAGCAGTGACTTTTTCAGCAGAGCATCTCAAAGTGTGAGCCGTGCATGGCAGTGACGCCATGCGCTAACACAGTGAGATACGTGTCGACAGCAGAGCAGGACACAGCGCTGGAACAGAGAGGAGGTGAGTATAATTATTTGGGTTTTTTTGTGTGCAGCATGAGGGTATCAGGGGGTGCCAAGCATACCAGAAAGAGGGATTAAGGGTGCCATGCATACCAGGAAGAGGGATGGGGGGCGTACATACCAGGAAGAGGGATGAGGGGGGGCCATACATACCAGGAAGAGGGATGAAGGGTGCCATATATACCAGAAAGAGGGATGAGGGGGCGGCATACATACGGGAGGGCATACATAACAGGAAGAGGGATGAAGGGTCCTATGCATACCAGGATGGAGGGGTGCCAAGCATACCAGAAAGAGGAATGAGGGGTTCCATGCATACCAGGAAGAGGGATGAGGGGGCCATACATACCAGGAAGAGGGGTGAGGGGGACCATACATACCAGGAAGAGGAATTAAGGGTGCCATGCATACCAGGATGAGGGATAAGGGGTGTCATACATACAGTGGGTACGGAAAGTATTCAGACCCCTTTAAATGTTTCACTTTTTGTTTCATTTCAGCCATTTGGTAAATTGTAAAAAGTTCATTTTTTTCTCATTAAAGTACACTCTGCACCCCATCTTGACTGAAAAAAAAAACTGAAATGTAGAAATTTTTGCAAATTAAAAAAGAAAAACTGAAATATCACATGGTCATAAGTATTCAGACCCTTTGCTCAGACACTCATATTTAAGTCACATGCTGTCCATTTCCTTGTGATCCTCCTTGAGATGGTTCTACTCCTTCATTGGAGTCCAGCTGTGTTTAATTGCACTGATAGGACTTGATTTGGAAAGGCACACACCTGTCTATATAAGACCTCACAGCTCACAGTGCATGTCAGACCAAATGAGAATCATGAGCTCAAAGGAACTGCCCAAGGAGCTCAGAGACAGAATTGTGGCAAGGCACAGATCTGGCCAAGGTTACAAAAGAATTTCTGCATTACTCAAGGTTCCTAAGAACACAGTGGCCTCCATAATCCTTAAATGGAAGAAATTTGGGACTGCCAGAAGTCTTCCTAGACCTGCCCGTCCAACCAAACTGAGCAATTGTGGGAAAAGAGCCTTGGTGAGAGAGGTAAAGAAGAACTCCAAGATCACTGTGGCTGAGCTCCAGAGATGCAGTAGGGAGATGGGAGAAAGTTCCACAAAGTCAACTATCACTGCAGCCCTCCACCAGTCGGGCTTTTATGGCAGAGTGGCCCGACGCAAGCCTCTCCTCAGTGCAAAACATTTGAAAGCCCGCATAGAGTTTGCTCAAAAACACATGAAGGACTCACAGACTATGAGAAATAAGATTCTCTGGTCTGATGAGATGAAGACAGAACTTTTTGGTGATAATTCTAAGGGGTATGTGTGGAGAAAATCAAGCACTGCTCATCACCTGCCCAATACAATCCCAACAGTGACACATGGTGGTGGCAGCGTCATGCTATGGGGGTGTTTTTCAGCTGCAGGGACAGGACGACTGGTCGCAAATGAAGGAAACATGCATGTGGCCAAGTACAGAGATATCCTGGATGAAAACCTTTTCCAGAGTGCCCTGGACCTCAGACTTGGCCGAAGGTTCACCTTTCAACAAGACAATGATCCTAAGCACACAGCTAAAATAACAAAGGAGTGGCTTCAGAACAACTCTGTGACCATTCTTGACTGGCCCAGCCAAAGCCTTGATCTAAACCCAATTGAGCATCTCTGGAGAGACCTGAAAATGACTGTTCACCAACGTTTACCATCCAACCTGACGGAACTGGAGAGGATCTGCAAGGAAGAATGACAGAGGATCCCCAAATCCAGGTGTGAAAAACTTGTTGCATCATTACTAAGAAGACTCATGGCTGTACTAGCTCAAAAGGGTGCTTCTACTCAATACTGAGCAAAGGGTGTCAATATTTATGACCATGTGATATTTCAGTTTTTCTTTTTTAATAAATTTGCAAAAATGTATACATTTCTGTGGTTTTTTTTTCAGTCAAGATGGGGTGCAGAGTGTACTTTAATGAGAAATAAAAATTGAACTTTTTAGAATTTACCAAATGGCTGCAATGAAACAAAGAGTGAAAAATTTCAAGGGGTCTGAATACTTTCCGTTCCCACTGTACCAGGATGAGGGATGAAGGGTACAATACATACCAGGAAGAGGGATGAGGGAGGTCATACATACCAGGAAGAGGGATGAAGGATGCCATGCATACCAGGATGAGGGGTAAGGGGTGCCATACATACCAGGATGAAGGGTGCCATACATACCAGGATGAGGGATGAGGGGGGCCATACAAACCAGGAAGAGGGATGAAGAATGCCATACATACCAGTATGAGGGATGAAGGGTGCCATGCATACCAGGAAGAGGGATGGAGAGGGCCATGCATACTGGGATGAGGAGTGCCATGCATACTGGGATGAGGGGAACTCCCATGCCCCTTGACATGTTTACCTTTTGTCAGCACACATGTTTCATTTTGTTGATTGCCTCAAACACATAAGAAGCTTTTCTTTCCTTCTGAACACATGCATACCAAGTCTAAGAACATCATGTTCGAATCGCGTCTGGTAGCCCACTAATAAGTCAGCACCTTACCTCCTGTACCCCTTCCCAGTTCGTAAAAATATTTTGAATTATTATTTGATCTGGATCTGCATCGATTTTATTCAAGAATCAAATAAAGCTTGGATTTTAAGTTATTCCAGTCCACGGCAAGCTGAGTCAACTCCTTTTCCAGTCCATCTTGCCAATCGCCGGCAGAAAGCTGACTACGAGCTCCTGGATACACCGATACTAAAGAGGGTGAGCTGTTTTTTTTCTATTTTTTCACTATATGAGGGGTGCCATGCATAACAGGATGAGGGATGGGGGGGTGCAATACATACCAGGAAGAGGGATGAAGAATGTCATACATACCAGGATGAGGGATGAAGGGTGCTATACATACCGGGACGAGGGATGAGGGAGGCCATGCATACCAGGGTGAGGGGTGTCATGCATACTTGGATGAGGGGTGCCATGCATACCAGGATGAGAGGTGCCATGCATACCAGGATGAGAGGTATCATGCATACCATGATGGGGATTAGGGGTGCCATGCATACTAGGATGGGGGATTGGGGTGCCATGCATACCAAGATGGGGATGAGGGGTGCCATGCATATTAGGATGGGGATGAGGGCCATGTATAATAGGATGAGGGGGCCTTATATACCAGGATGGGGGATATTAACAAAATTGGGGGACATTACCCCTATAAAAGTGTCAGCAGCAGGCCCCATCCCCCTTAACAGTGCATCATGACCACATTTTTTGCTTAAATTTTTTTTCTATTTTCCTCCTCTAAAACCTAGGTGCGTCTTATGATCAGGTGTGTCTTATAGTCCGAAAAATACGGTATATATTTTTTTTAAATTCCTGGAATTCATCTTTCTTTCTTTTGCAACCTTCTGTTCATTTTGTACTTTAGCTGATTTAAGTACTTTGTTTACAAATTTCCTTCATGTTTGCAGTTTTTAAATACTACAGCTGACCCCTCAGACTTATAAATTCTAAATGCCTTTTTTGGCATTAACCCCTTCAAACCTAGACGATTTTCTGTTTCTTTATTTTTCATTTTTTCCTCCCTCCTTCCAAGACTCATAATTTTAAATTTTCCAGTCTACATAGGCGTATGAGGGCTTGCTTTTTGAGGTACGAGCTGTACTTTTGAAAGACATCATTCATTTTATCATATGATGTACTGGAAAGCGAGGAAAAAAGTTCCAAGTGCGTTGAAATTTCTAAAAAAATTGCAATTCCACAATTGTTTTTTTTTTGTAATTTTAAATTTACCATGTGGTAAAACTGACCTGGCGATAGGATTCTCCAGGTCAGTACGAGTACTCAGATATCAAACGTATATTTTTTTTATTTAAATGGTGAAAAAAATGCAGAATTTTTTTTTTGCATTTGTCTCCATTTTCCGAGACCCGTAACGTTTTCTATTTTTGGGATATGGGTTTGTGTGAGGGCTTATTTTTTGCATCCTGAGCTGACGTTTTTACTGATACCATTTTGGGGTTGATTTAATGTTTTTATCACCTCTTATTGCATTTTATTGAAATGTGTGGCTGCCAAAAAAAATTAATTCTGGTGGTTTGATTTTTTTTCTTCTCGTTACGTCGTTTACCGTTTGGATTCATTTACTTTATATTTTGATAGATTAGACATTCTGAACACAGTGATACCAAATATGTATGTGTCGTCACTGCATTTTGGGTCTTCTATCCTTTGGATTACGATATTGGAGAGAACGAGACACAGGACAGGATGTTTGTGTCTAAACATGCTCTAAACTTTATTACAAAACACAGGGCTAATATACACCCTGAAGGCAGGAAACGGATTTGCCATATATGGTTCGATTGTACAGTTTAGCTGAACAAGCGAAAAAGCTAGTTTCTGTATGCTTTAAAATATTTAATTAGACGTATCTGGTTAGCAAGGTCACATTATCTTCTTGCAAGAACACATTATTGCTACAAGAAGAAACATCTGGCCAGGGAGGACACGTTATCTTCTTAGCAAGGACACGCTATTGATACAAGAAGGAACATTTCAGCTTGCTGTTGTTTTCACCTAAAATAACTGTCAGACTTATATAGCATAGATGGGGTCTTTAAACTTAAGGGACTCCATCTTCTGCTATAACATTCCATCCTTTTGTTCCTTCATTTATCAATACAAATCTCTATGTTTTCTTTTAGTACAACGCTGAATACACATTAGAAAAAGCTTAAAAACCAAACAAACCGCAAGACACATTAGCAAAACCTGTAAAATAGCTTGTACTATACCAGCCAACCACCCACCAATACCTTTAAACCAATTTGCGGGATTTAGAAAGGAAAATCTCTGTGTGGAATTATTGGCCAAAGTATCTGAACAGTTCACCCAAAAGTTTATTTCTTTCCATGGGACTGGGACATCGAAAAAGGGTATGCTAGTGGACGTCACAGGGGCATGTGTACATATCCAACAGTTAGCAATGGTCTGGTTTTGCTCCTTTAGTCCATCGATTAGAGCAAGATGGTGTTTAATGAATCTATTGTCGTCTCCATCTGTGGCGCTCAACCTAGTCCATGCGCCTGTGGTCGCAAGGATGCAGGTAAGTATAAACAATGTCATCATTCTTTGTCCGCTGGTTCTCCTAGTATCTTTTTGCAATGGGATGCGTGGATCCAGGCCTCTTTTCCCTCTAGCTTAACGGCTGTACTTGTGGTCAGCAGAACTTGAAAGGGTCCGTCAAACCGTGGATCTAGGCTTTTCCTCACGTGTCTTTTTATAACCACCCAGTCTCCAGGTTGCAGCGTATGGCTGCTAGAGTCTTGATCTGGATCTGGAAGAGAACTGAAGACATTATCATGTATTTGCTTAATCTTTTTGTCTAATGACCTTACGTAGGAACTTAGCACATGGTTGTTCATTTCTAATGCTTGCGGATAGAAACATCCTAGGCTGGGTACGTTGCCAAACAATATCTCATATGGAGAGAGTCTAGTCTTTTTATTAGGCGTGTATCTTACTGAAAACAGAGCAAGCGGTAAACAGTCCGGCCATGGTTTTCCTGTCTCAGCCATGGCTTTCTGAATTTTTAATTTCAATGTCCCATTCAGTCTTTCCACTTTACCACTACTTTGCGGGTGATATGGGGTGTGGAATGCTTGTTGAATTCCTAGAGCTGACATGACTTCATTAATTATTTCACCTGTGAAGTGTGTACCTCTGTCACTCTCAATTACCTCTGGTACCCCATACCTGCAGACCACCTCCGCAAGCAGTTTCTTTGCGGTTGCCGTAGCCGTGGCTTTGGCAATCGGGAAAGCCTCTGGCCATCCTGAGAACAAATCAATACAGACCAACACATATTCCCATGATCCTGACTTTGGCAGCTGAATATAATCAATTTGCAGTCTCTGGAATGGATAGAGGGGCCGGGGGGTGTGTTTGGGTGGTGTTTTAACTACTCTACCCTGATTATGTGTAGCACATATCATGCACCCTTGTATCAGGCTTTCAGTACAGGTGGAGAATCCTGGTGCCACCCAATGTTTCTGCATCACACTCATCACACCCGTTTTAGATTGGTGTGTCGGCCCATGTAGTATCTGGGCAGCTGCTGGGTACAGTGCCCTTGGAAGGCATCGTCGTGTCCCTTTCCCCCATACCTCATTTGCTTCATTCAGGCATGCACCTTCCTTTAACCACTTATCAACCTCCTCCTTTTTAGCCTGAGCCTGCATTTGGGATAAGATGTCCTCCGACACAAAGGGGTTTTTAGGGGCACTTAGCTGACGTACTGTTGACCCTTGTTGTGGCTTACAGGCTGCTGTTTTTGCCACGGCATCTGCCATCACATTACCTTTACTCACCTGGTCGGTGCGTCTGGTATGACGGCTACCTTTTTGGGTAGTTGTAGTGCATCAATTAACTGCTGGACCGCATCAGCATTCTTTATGGGGTGTCCTGCTGCCATCAGGAAACCTCTTGACTTCCATATTGGACCAAAATCATGCGATATACCGAATGTGTACCTAGAATCTGTGTAAATGTTAACAATACTACCTTGTGCTAGTTTACAGGCCTCGGTTAGGGCCCTAAGTTCGGCCTCTTGAGCCGATTGGTGTGGGAGCATTGGTTCTGCCTTGATTACTGCATTGAGGGAGACAACTGCATATCCAGTATGGAAAGTACCTGAATCGTCCTGGTGACGGGATCCATCTACAAAAAATTCAAAATCTGCATTTTGTAATTCATGTTCAAATACAGTAGGTAAACCAGCCGTTTCTTGTGCCATTATTTGTACACAGTCATGAGGAACTTCCTCTCTTGGATCTTCCTTATAAAGCACAGTACCTGACCCCTCCTTTAGATCCGAGAGAGGTAACAAAGTTGCCGGGTTCAGAGTAGTACACCTCTGTAAAGAAACATTGGGAGGCATTAACAGTGCACATTGTAACCTAAGATGACGTGCTGCTGAGAGGTGAGCGGGTTGCACTTGGTTCAATATAGTGTAGACATCATGAGGTGTTAGAACGGTGAGCGGGTGGTCAAGAACAATGTCTGCGGATTTATGGAGTAATAGTCCAACAGCATGCAGAGCACGTACGCAGGATGGTGCAGCTCTGGCTACCGCATCTAATCTGCCACTAAAATAGGCAACAGGTCTCTGATTATCACCGTGTGTTTGAGTTAAAACTCCTGCTGCATGTCCAGCTTGCTCGTGAAGGTACAAAGTAAATGGGAGCTCATAATTAGGGGTACCCAAAGCTGGAGCAGCCAAAATACGGTTCTTGAGAGAATAAAAACAGTCTATTGCCTCTGGTGTTAGTATGAAAGGTGTTGGAGTAAGACAGTCATAGAGGGGCTGCATTAAAACAGAGACGGCATGAATCCACTGTCTGCAATAGGAAACAAGTCCAAGAAAAGTTCTGAGGGCTGCAACATTAATGGGGACGGTGAATGCCTGTACTGCTTGTTTACGTGCATTTGTAAAATGACGAGCTCCTGGTGTAATGCAATGTCCCAAAAAGGTGACTGAAGATTTACAAAACTGAAGCTTATCTTTCGATGCCTTGCAGCCAGAGTGATAGAGAAACAACATAAGCGATATAGTTGCACTATGACATTGCTTCCTGGAGGGGGCACAAATGAGCAGGTCATCGACATATTGCAAAACAACGATATGTGGTTCAGACCATCCCTCCAGTATTTCCTGCAGACTTGCAGTGTACATTGTAGGTGAATTCTGGGCACCCTGTGGCAACACTGTCCATGTATATTGACTGCCCTGGAATGTGAAAGCAAACAAGTACTGGCAGTCAGGATGTAATGGTACACTGAAAAATGCATTTGACAAATCGATCACTGAAAAGCAAAGAGAGTTAGAAGGTATCTGTGACAGGAGAGTATGCGGGTTGGGCACAACTGGTGTTAGAAGTTCTGTGGCTTTGTTAACCAACTGGAGGTCATGGACCATTCTATATGCGGCTGGTTGTCCTGGCACACTCTTTTTCTTTACTGGGAACAGGGGAGTGTTGCAAGGGGACTGGGTTTTGACTAGGACTCCTCTCTGTAGTAATTTTTGCACTTGCTGGGCTATGGCATTCTCCTGAGCCGAGCTAAGGGGATACTGCTTCTGTTGAGGCAAGATGGCTCCTGGCTTTAATTTTACTATTACTGGTTGAACTCTTAACCTACCAACATCTGTTTTGTCTGAGGCCCAAAAATCATGTGGCACAGCATGCTCCAATATCGGGGGAAACTCATTTGTCTCTTCTATGCTGGCAATATCTAGTGACATAATTTTGCAAAGGGTACTTGGTTTTAAACCTGGGGTCATGGTGACAGTGCCATCGGGATGATACTCAATATGTGCTTGTAATTGGGACAACACATAATTTCCCAATAGATTACATTGGCCTCGGGGCGATACCATGAGCTGGCTATGTACAGTAGCTCCTTGAATTTGCAGGGGAATTCTCTTAGTGACAGGGAGCAGGATAGACGGGGAATTGAAGGGAGTGGCAATGACATAATGTGAAAAATCAGTGTCAGTATATGGCCAATCACCTTGCGTAATTACTGAATTGTCGGCCCCCGTATCTACTTGGAAATCGATTTCATGTCCCCCTGGTAGGTTCACCTGCACTATACAACTGGGAGTTGGGGGTAAGGAGATGAGGGGGTTCATGTGCAAGCTACCCTCATCCTATGGGGGCGTTGTTTGGTCGGCTGGAGGACCCGTACTCTGAGCATTTGGATAAGGGTTGGTCCTACAGTCCTTTCTAAAATGCCCTGGCTTTTTACATCCGTAACACGGTTTCTGTCCTCCTCCTGCAGTCCGTCCTTTGTCTCTGTTGTTTCTAGGGGTAGTCTCTACTATGTGTACTCTGGCAGCTCTCTTTGCCTATGTCATGCTGTGCCCCCTGAGCTATTCTAGCTAAATCTTCTGCCTTCACTGATTTCCAGTCCGGTCTACTTGCTTTTACCTTCTCTGCAATCTCTTTCTTTAGTCCATTCATGAAAGCACTTGCTAATACCCTCTCACTAGTCTTATTTCCGGGGTTGAACCCCATTTCTGACCAGGTTTTCTTTAGTGCATAGAAATAATCCTAAGGATCTTCCTCCTTCCCCTGCACTCTATCTTCTAGTCTAACTTGCTTTTCTGCTTGCCTGTCTTGACATGCTTTTACCAACGCTTTTGCGTACAGAACCCCGGCTGCTGCATCATTAGCCTCCGCTACATCAGGGCCCGTTCTATTGTCATATTGTTTATAAGTTTCGTCCGTCAGTCTGTCATACCAAGCTTCATCTGCCAATTTCCCCTTAATTACCCCTTGCAGATCTATTCTAGTTGCATTGTACGTATCCTGTATGGTTCTTATCATTCTGGCAAAACCCATAGGGGACTGGGACGGATCTGGCAGCTGGGAGATCAATGCCAACTGCTCTGAAGGACTCCATGGTCTATACATTAACATTGTACGAGCTTCCTGACCTGGAACCACTGCGTCCCCCCCCGCTGCTGCTGCTCCCTGTGCTCCTGGCACAACTACCGTCCTCATTGGGAATAGACTAGCTGGGTGGGGTCTCGGTCCTCCACATGCCACACAGATGTCTACTGTCAAGGGGTTCTGCTGTCCACATCTGGGGCAAACCCAACATTTAGGTTCCTGGGAATTCTAAAACTGGGGTGGGGGTGACGTCGGGAGCGGACAGGGAGGAAAATCTGTCATTCCAGTTTTTGTCAGTCTGTAACATCCGTCTCCTAGTTCTTCAATCTTTCCTTCAAAATGAGCACATGCATTCATCCATACATCTACTGTCCCTAACAGACCCTTATCTTTCAGCCATCCATGCTAGGAGTTAAAGAAGGATTTCCATTTCTCTCCATTCATTTCTCCATTCTCATTCATTCCCGCTTTACACAATATTTTGTCAATTCCAATCAGTGCCTGTTTCCCTTCTCTGCGTACTACTAAGTCTTTGGCTATAATGCCTTCCTTGGCATTTTGGTTCCCCATTTTTTTCGGTTCTCCTCACCTAGAAGAGACTCCTCAGTCACTTAGACAATGGTCACTTAGAAAATGGGCCACAAAGGTTTCTGAACCATTCCACTACTAGCCTCTCTAGGACTTATACGCCAGCCAGAAAAACAGACCAAAAACATCAATTCCGAGACACACCCACACCACAATCATTGGATCCATACTTTCATTCTTAAATTCTCCAAAGGATAGAAGGCAGGACTGACAATTTATCTGAGAGGATTCTACTGGTTCAAAGGGATCTGAGCCAGACAACAATCTGTGAATTACCTGGGAGCCGATCGCTCGGGGGTGAGGGAGTCTCTTCTATGCAGTGATATAATTTAGGTAGAATATAACAGTTATTCTTACCTCAGCGCTGTATATATCACCAACAGAGAGCTTCACTCGTCCCACATCTCGGACCGGTCGAGCACCCCTGGGTAGATTAACTCAAGGTCCCTGTTCGAGGCGCCAGCTGTCGTCACTGCATTTTGGGTCTTCTATCCTTTGGATTACGATATCGGAGAGAACGAGACACAGGACAGGATGTTTGTGTCTAAACATGCTCTAAACTTTATTACAAAACACAGGGCTAATATACACCCTGAAGGCAGGAAATGGATTTGCCATATATGGTTCGATTATACAGTTTAGCTGAACAAGCGAAAAAGCTAGTTTCTGTATGCTTTAAAATATTTAATTAGACGTATCTGGTTAGCAAGGCCACATTATCTTCTTGCAAGAACACATTATTGTTATAAGAAGAAACATCTGGCCAGGGAGGACACGTTATCTTCTTAGCAAGGACACGCTATTGATACAAACATTTCAGCTTGCTGTTGTTTTCACCTAAAATAACTGTCAGACTTATATAGCATAGATGGGGTCTTTAAACTTAAGGGACTCTTCTGCTATAACAGTATGTATATTTGTTATTGTTTTATTTTTAATGGGGCAAAAGGGGGTGATTTGAACATTTGTGGTGTTTTTTATTTATTTATTTATTTCATAGTTTTTAAAACCTTTTTTTTTTTCAGCTTGCCGTTGGTAGTGCATTAAGCTGTAGGGTGGATTGTGACGCGCCCCCAGGGCCATGAGGCACTTGGCAGCCGGGCCCTCAGATGCTTGGGGGAAATCACGGTGGCTGGCCCGGTCCGTGACCCAGGGCGGTCAGTGCAAAAAAGGGGATATGATTATATTTATAGGGGTTTTAGAATAATTCGTGACGCCACCTGTGGATTCTGGTAAGAGGTTACCAGCGCTGCAATAGTCCACTGAGGCTGATGTTAGGGGCAGCTATGATGGGACGGCTCCCCACAGGTGGAGCAGGCCTCAGGGCAGTGTAGAGGTGTAGAAAGATGGTGGAAGCAGGAGGGAGACAGCAGGACGGTCCCAGAGGAAGTACAGGCACACACACAAGGGTAAACTTCAATACCTTTACTGGCGGTGATGCAGGTACGGTCCAGGGCACTCAGGGCGAAGGGTACACTTCTGGACTCTGCCCAGTGAGCGGGTATAAGGCCTCCTGATCTGTGTCTTTTACTCTCTAAGCTTCCGGCCTGCCTGGAGCTAAGCCTGGCTTGCTTACTGCTTCCTTCTTGTACCTACTGACCTGGCGGTAGGGTTTTCTCCTTGTTCCCACTATTCCTGGTTGCTGGTGCCTTAATGGTACCTAACCCTGTTGCTGTGGTCAGAGGTTGGTTAACCTGGGACTTGTAGTTCTCCAGGGATTCCGGTTGTTCCTACTGATCATAAAGATCCCTGTAGGCGCAGACCCGGTGTCTGGTATATGGTTCGGGGTGAGCCTGTTATGCTCCTCTGTCCCCTATGCGTTTCTCTTTCTTCTCCTCAGTCTGCAGACTCTCTCATGCAGACTCCCTGAGCAGACTCTCTGAGTTCTGTCCCTGTCTGTGCCTGACAGGAACTCTCACTTGCCTTCTAGCCCGCTCCAGGCTCTCACTGGCCAGACTAGCCCGCAGCTTGGGCCTAGCCTGGCCTTCAGCCACACAGACTTCATCTTGTCTGGAGCTGCAGCATGGTGTCACACTGTCTGCTTCCCACTGACTGACTTCCTGAACTCCACCCCCCCAGTATTTATATACCTGACAGGGCTCCATCTAGTGGACTTGGGTGGAGGTGTCTGTATGTATTGAGGCCACTGGGGAGAATTCCATCCATGCACCCCTCTGGGATCTGTGGCACCAGTGCGCAGCAGGGCGCCACAATTGCTGCTAAAAGGAAAAAAAAAAAACACAACTCTTTAATCTTCTTCCTTAGCAAGTGTGAACGAGCTGAGTGTAACTGGAGCGTAAGTGCAAATGGAAGTAAGTGTGTGACTTGTTTTTCAGTGACTTGGATTCAGGGAGTTTGGAAGGGAGGAATTTGGACTGAATTGCTGTCTGTATTTTATTAATTCTTTACATTTCTTTTTACTTAACATTTCTGTCTAGGGCAATCCCCATTAGGAAATGAGCTCCATTATTGACAATGCTATCTAGTGTACATCTTGCCACATGTATGCAATCCTTAAACAGCCGGTCGTGGATGCATACTGCTGTGCGAGATGTGTGCATGTTGTGCGTTTGGAAGCCCAGGTACTGAATCTAAATGAGCAGCTGGCAACACTGAGATCCATTGATAATATAGAAAGGAGTCTGCTGCTCACTGAGCAGCTGCTAACTGGGGTAGATGTGGGGGAGGGTGGTAGTAGGGAGCTGCAGGACAGTGAGGCAGCTAGCTGTGTGACAGTTAGAAGGGGGGTAGAGGGAAGAGTGCCAGGGAGGCTAGTCCTGATCTGTCACACCCCAATAAGTTTGGAAAGTTGGCAGATGAGGGGGGTGTCGGTACAGGGGTAGCACTGCTGCAGCAAGGCATGTCCTCTGAAAGCCGGAGGAGTGTCAGCTCCAGTAAGGGGGTAAACGTTTACGGATCCGGGTGGTGGAACCTCTGTGCTGCGGTGCAAGGAGGGATCAGAGGGGCGTAACTAGGTATCAACTCGGAGTGACCAAGGTCGCACAGCGGCTCAATCGACTCCGTGAACCAGGGAAGGACCGAGCAGAGGGACCAGGTGCTACTCTGGGCCAGTCCTTGTATGAGAGCAGGTGACTCCCATGGGTCAGAAGGCAGGGACTGACGGTACAGCAGATGAGCATGGCAGGCAGGCTGACGAGTGATCCGTGTAGACGGACTGGCAGACACCACGGGTAACTGGCAGGAGCCTCCAGATAGACAGGCTGGTAGGCACGGCAGGTAACAAGCAGGAGCCTCCAGGTAGGCTGGCTGGTAGGCACGGCAGGTAAAGGCTCCGGATAAGCGGACTGACCAAGCCCATAGACAGACTGGCGGGCTGGGCTGTGAGCAGACTGCCGGGCTGGACTGGTAGTCAGGCTGGCGGACAGGACTGGTAGTCAGGCTGGCGGACTGGACTGGTAGTCAGGCTGGCGGACAGGACTGGTAGTCAGGCTGGCAGCGGAACCTGATGGCTGAAGCAGAGTAAGTACACAAAGCTACAACCTTGCACGGGCACCTCCATTTTGGAGGAGGTGCCTTTTATATGAGAAGTCCTCCGGCCATTGGCCGGGGACTCCTTAGGACGGCAGCAGAGCTACAACCTTGCACGGGCACCTCCATTTTGGAGGAGGTGCCTTTTATATGAGAAGTCCTCCGGCCATTGGCCGGGGACTCCTTAGGACAGCAGCAGCAGCAGGAGAGCCGGAAGACGCCGGGCCAGGAGCGCGGCGGTAAGGGGGACGGCGTCTCTGCCTGTCAGGGGACAGAGACGCCAATGCTACAGGAAATAGGAGAGCAGGGCAGGCCAGGTAGGTCCTGGTAGTGAGGGACTCAATTATTAGGGGAACAGATAGGGCAATCTGTCACAAAGACAGGGATTCTCGAACAGCGTGCTGCCTACCTGGTGCTCGAGTCCGGCACATCGCTGATCAGGTTGACAGATTACTGGGAGGGGCTGGTGAGGACCCAGCGGTCATGGTGCACATTGGCACAAATGACAAAGTTAGAGGTAGGTGGAAGGTCCTTAAAGATGATTTCAGGGAATTAGGCTGCAAGCTTGAAGCAAGGACCTCCAAGGTGGTATTCTCTGAAATACTACCTGTACCACGTGCCACGCCAGAGAGGCAACGGGAGATTAAGGAGATAAATAAGTGGCTCAGGAACTGGTGTAGGAAGGAGGGGTTTGGGTTCCTGGAGAACTGGGCCGACTTCTCAGTTGGCTACAGATTCTACGCTAGGGACGGGCTGCACCTCAATTGGGAGGGTGCAGCTGTGCAGGGGGAGAAAATGGCTAGAAGGTTGGAGGAGTGTTTAAACTAGGGAATTGGGGGGGGGGGGGTATTTATTTTATAGGTGGGGAAGATAGTGCAGATAGTGACCTGGGCACAAATAAAGAAATTGGGGGTGGGGTTAGAAGTCAATATAGTAAGAAGGAATAGAGGTACAGAGAGATACATGAAATGCATGTACACTAATGCCAGAAGCCTCACCAACAAAATGGAGGAATTAGAATTAATTTTGTTGGAAAATAATTATGACATGGTGGGGATATCTGAGACATGGCTGGACGATAGCCATAACTGGGCAGTTAATTTACAGGGCTATAGTCTGTTCAGAAATGACCATACAAGCAAGCGAGGGGGGTGTGTGTGTTTATATGTAAAATCATCCTTAAAACCCATCTTGCGTGAGAATATATGTGAATCTAATGAAAATGTAGAGTCCCTGTGGGTGGAGATAAGGGGAGGGGGAAAAAATAATAAATTACTGATAGAGGTTTGTTATAAATCTCCAAAAATGATGGAAGCAGCGGAGAATATCCTCATAAAGCAAATAGATGAAGCAGTGACTCAAGGAGAAGTCATTATTATGGGGGACTTCAACTACCCTGAAATACATTGGTGAACTGAAACCTGTAGTTGAAGAAAAGGTAATAGGTTTTTGACAAGTTTGCAAGACAATTACCTTTCACAACTGGTTCAGGACCTAACAAAAAGGGGGGCACTGCTAGACCTAATATTAACCAACAGGCCAGACCGCATATCAAATATACGAGTTGGGAGTCACTTGGGTAATACTGATCACAAAATAATAAGTTTTTATTAATCCTTTAATAAGATGTGTAGTAGAGGGGTTACAAGGACACTAAACTTCAGGAAGGCAAATTTCCAATGGTTGAGAGATGATCTTAGTGCAATAAACTGGGACGATATCCTGAGACATAAAACTACACAAAGGAAATGGGAGACATTTATTAGCATCCTGAATAGGACCTGTGCACAATATATACCCTATGGGAATAAACATGCTAGAAATAGGAGGAAACCACTATGGTTAAATAGAGCTGTAAGGGGCGCAATAAGTGACAAAAAAAAGCATTTAGAGAACTAAAGCAAGTAGGTAGTGATGAGGCATTAAATAAATACAGAAAATTAAATAAATTCTGTAAAAACTGAATCAAGGCAGCAAAGATTGAGACAGATAGACTCATTGCCAGAGAAAGTAAAAATAATCCCAAAATATTCTTTAACTACATAAATAGTAAAAAAAATAAAAAATGACAGTGTTGGCCCCCTTAAAAATAGTCTGGGTGAAATGGTGGATGAGGATGAGGAAAAAGCCAATATGCTAAATGATTTTTTTTCAACAGTATTTACACAAGAAAATCGCATGACAGAAAACATGATTAGTGATGACAAAAATTCTCCATTAAATGTCACTTGCTTAACTCAGCAGGAAGTACGGCGGCGTCTAAAAATCACTAAAGTTGACAAATCCCCGGGCCCGGATGGGATACACCCGCGAGTACTGCAGGAATTAAGTAACGTCATAGATAGACCATTATTTTTAATCTTTAAAGATTCCATAATAACAGGATCTGTACCACAGGACTGGCGTATAGCAAATGTGGTGCCAATATTCAAAAAAGGGGAAAAAAAACGAACTTGGAAATTATAGGCCAGTAAGTTTAACCTCTACTATGGGTAAAATCCTGGAGGGTTTCCTAAGAGATGCTATATTAGAGTATCTTAAGAAGAATAACCTCATGACCCAATATCAACATGGGTTTACGAGGGACCGTTCCTGTCAAACTAATCTGATCAGCTTTTATGAGGAGGCAAGTTCCGGACTGGACCAAGGAAATGCAGTGGATGTTGTGTATATGGACTTTTCAAAAGCTTTTGATACGGTTCCACACAAAAGGTTGATACATAAAATGAAAACAATGGGGATAGGGGAAAATATATGTATGTGGGTTAAGAACTGGCTCAGTGATCAGAAACAAAGGGTGGTTATTAATGGAAAACACTCAGACTGGGTCTCAGTTAACAGTGGGGTACCACAGGGGTCAGTATTGTGCCCGCTTCTTTTTAACATATTTATTAATGACCTTGTAGGGGGCATACAGAGTAGTATTTCAATATTTGCAGATGACACTAAACTCTGCAGGGTAATCAATACAGAGGAGGACAATTTTATATTACAGAAGGATCAATGTAAACTAGAAGCTTGGGCTAATAAATGGCAAATGAGCTTTAATGGGGATAAATGTAAGGTAATGCACTTGGGTAGAGGAAATAAAATGTATAATTATATGCTTAATTGTAAAACACTGGGCAAAACTGTCACTGAAAAAGACCTGGGTGTATTGGTGGACGACAAGCTTACGTTTGGTGGCCAGTGTCAGGCAGCTGCTGCAAAGGCAAATAAAATAATGGGATGCATTAAAAGAGGCATAGATGCTCATGAGGAGAACATAATTTTACCTCTATACAAGTCATTAGTGCGACCACACTTAGAATACTGTGTACAGTTCTGGTCTCCGGTGTATAAGAAAGACATAGCTGAACTAGAGCGGGCGCAGAGAAGAGCGACCAAGGTTATTAGAGGACTGGGAGGCTTAGGGGTGATCTTATTACTATGTACAAATATATGAGGGGACAGTACAAAGACCTTCCTACTGATCTTTTTACTCTGAGGCCTGAGACGGGGACAAGGGGGCATCTTCTACGTCTGGAGGAAAGAAAGTTTAATCATAATCACAGACTCGGATTCTTTACTGTAAGAGCAGTGAGACTATGGAACTCTGTGCCGCATGATGTTGTAATGAGTGATTCACTACTAAGATTTAAGAAGGGCACGGATGCCTTTCTTGAAAAGTATAATATTACACGTTCTATATACTAGATTCCTTGATAGGGCATTGATCCAGGGAACTAGTCTGATTGTCGTATGGAGTCAAGAAGGAATTTTTTTCCCTAATGTGGAGCTTGGTGTTTGCCACATGTTTTTTTTTTGCCTTCCTCTGGATCAACATGTTAGGCTATAGGTTGAACTAGATGGACTTAGTCTTCCTTCAACCTTAAAAACTATGTTACTATGTTACTATGTTACTTTTTACTGTATTTAATATGCCTTACGGACTTGAAGCTGTGATTATCACTGCCAAAGGTATGGACAAGTCCTGTGGGATCCACGCCTGGTTCATTTTAATGAATGCTAGCCTACCCATGTTGGCTGTGGACAAGCTGTGATCACACCCCCTGCCGTGCTAAATACATGTTCCGACAGTACACTTGCCGCAGGGCAGGCCAGCACATCCAAGGCATAAAGGGCAAGCTCAGGCCATGTGTCCAATTTGGAAACCCAGAAGTTAAATGGGGCAGACCCATCATTTAATATGTGGAAACGTGTGGACACTTACTCTTCCACCATGTTGTTGTAACACTTCCTCCTGCTAATATGGACCATATCACTGTCATCGGTGGGCGGGAGAGACGAAGAGGTGGAGAGTTAACTAGAAGAGTAGTAAAGTGTCTGAAATCTCAGACCCTAATAAATGCTAGGTTGTGGAAAGGCGTTCTCCTTTTCTCGTACAGAGAATGCGGTATACGTATTAAAACAAAAGGTTGATAAAGTTCCTGTGGGGAAAGGGTTGGGGAAGTTCGAGGGGTAGTTTAAGTTGAGTTTTAAAATGGGGAATCGGGGGCCGGTAGGTGTTAGAGAAGGGAGGGTACTGGGGGGGATGGAGACCAATGGGGGGGGAGAGGAAATACTCATATCACTGACTATGATGGGAGGAAGAGTGAAAATTTTGAGCTGGAATGTTAGAGGCCTATCTAACAACACGAGACAAACAGCAATACTGCAATATTTTATGCAACAGAGGCCCTCGGTGATATGCCTTCAGGAAACACACCTGGTTAGTGAAAAAATATCTGTGCTACAGAAGAGATCGGTGAAGGCGTATCACTCGACATTCTCAGCCTACGCTAGAGGGGTGTCAATACTGGTACACTCAAGCACGCCGTTTGTAGAGGTAGAGGGGTCGATAGACAAAGATGGTCAATATGTATTTGTAGTGTGTAAGATTTTCAATAGACTATTATGCATTGTGTCTGTATATATCCCTGCGCCATACTCGAGGAAAAAGATGCAGGAAATTCTATAAATATCGGGTAGGGGTTCCTATGCTTATAGTGGGTGATGTAAACAATATTGTCAATGACCACTGGGATAAGGGAAGACATGCCTTGTTGAGGAATGAGGGGAATGAGACAGTATTTGGTAACTATTTAAAGGAAGTAGCCTTGACAGATCTATGGTGGGTACGAAATGTGGATAAGTACTGCTACTCCTGCTATTCGGCCACATATGGCTCTTTGTCCCGTATAGACGTAGCCCTGGGAAATGAATGGATGGATAATTTGGTACAGGAGGCGGAGTATTTACCAAGAGTGGTGTCGAACCACAGTCCGCTAGTGGTGCTACTACAAATTGAGGACCAGGGGAGTAAATCGGGGTTGGGGTGGAAGATTCATCCTTTTTGGCTGCAACTCCTAGACATGGGGAAGATTGGTGATGAGATCACTGAATTTTTTAGGCTTAAAGAGGCTAGTGCAGAGCAACACATTGTTTGGGACACTATGAAGGCATATTTAAGGGGGATTTTGTTCAGAGACATATCAAGGCATAAGACTACATCCAGAAGCAAGGATATAGCGGTAATGGAAGAATTGAGGGCAGCGGAGGGAGCGCTGAGTAACCAGAATTCACACATGAAGGCTGCTCAGTAAGAGGTAAATAAACTACATTTGCACAAGGCAGAAAGGTTGAGGGCATTTCATAAAGAAGCTTTCCATGCAGAGGGTGAAAAAGTAGGACATCTGCTCTCAGTGGTGGCTTCTGCGCAGCGGGACTCGGCACATGTATATGCATTAAAACAATAGAATGGCAGTGTAGTTACTCAGGGGGAGCAAATTTTGGAAGTCTTTAGGGGATTTTACAGGAAGTTATTGTTAGAACCCTCCTGTTTGTTTTTCCATCTTGTGTTTTGTGGTCACGTGACCACCTGCCTTTATATTCCAGCTCCGCCCTCCTGGCTGTGCTGGACTTCAGTGTTTGACTGTTTCTCTAGCCAGGTGCTTCGGTGCCTTTCTCTGTCAGTTCGCTTGGTCCTTCTGGGACCTCTAGTACCTTTTTGTCAGTTTGTTTTTTTTTGTGTTCTGCAACAACTTCTCTGTTTAGGAGGTGTCCCATTTTTGTCCCAGTCCTTAGTTCTTTTAGGGACCCTGTCCTTATGCTATAGGTCTTTGTTCAGACTAGCCGAGGACAAAGGCGGGTCTGTTCGCTAGGAACAGGCAGCCCGCTACATCGTAGGGATTCAGCTTAGTCTTACTGTAGAGACAGCTTTCCCCTATCTTTCCTTAGTACCTGTTGCAGATAACAGTTATACTCCTCGCAGTCTCAGCAGGTGGAAGGGGAAATTGATGCTTTCCTAGGGGAGGTTCACCTACCTAAGTTAAGCAACGAAGACAGAGAACAGCTAGACGAACCACTTTCAGAGAAGGAATTGGGAGAGGCTTTGGCATCCATGGCGGGGGACAGGGCATTGGGGGCCAGGGCACCGGGGGCAGACAGTGCAAGTATACAAAAACCTCAATGGGGAAATAATAACTAAATTGTTAGGGGTATTTGATAAAGCGTTGGAGAGGGGAGTGTTACCCGCATCTATGAGGGAGGCCATTTTGTGGTCATTCCCAAAGCTGAAAAAGATCCACAGCTGCCAGTCATATAGACCAATATCACTTTTGACTGCAGATATCAAAATACTGGCCAAGGCTCTGGCGAACAGACTAATCCGGGTAATAGACAAGGTAGTCCACTCGGACCAATTTGGCTTCATGCCAAATAAATCCATTGCTGTCAATTTAAGGAGGCTGTACTTAAACATGCACATTCCAGCTGAAAATGCGGGTAGGAGAGTGGTGGTATCTCTAGATGCACATAAAGCCTTTGATAGTGTGGAATGGAACTACCTGTGGTCGGTGCTGAGTAGCTTTGGGTTCGGGCCAATGTTTACCTCATGGGTAAAATTGCTGTACTCCTCTCCAACAGCCAGAATTAAAGTGAATACAAACTGTCGGAAAGCTTCCCTCTGTTTAGAGGTATGAGACAGGGGTGTCCGTTGTCCCCGCTGTTATTTGCCCTAGCTGTGGAGCCATTAGCTGCCAAAATAAGAAGATCGCAGAAGGTGAAGGGGTTTGTATATGGGAAAACAGAGGAGAAGATAGCTTTATATGCCAACGATATTCTACTATTTTTGGAAAATCCTGGGGAAGCCTTGAGAAATGTAGTGACACTAATTGAGGGATTTGGACAGATATCGGGACTACTCATTAACTGGGATAAGTCGTGTGTTCTGCCGATAGATGGAAAGGATGACTGTACCGGGGAGGTGGAACTATTCCCCAAATTAAAGGTGGTCCAACAATTTAAGTACTTAGGGATTCATATAGCTCTTCCATTGAGGACATTTGAGGAGCTCAATATGCCCTTTATTACAAAGATTGCGCACTAAAATCACAGCGTGGAATAAGTTACATTTATCGGTGGTGGGCAGAGTGAACCTCCTCAAAATTATTGTGATGCCGCAACTGTTATATGTGCTGCATAATTCCCCTATCTGGATCCCAATGAGCAGGTTCCGCAGGATAAAATCACTATTTGGAGAATTAGTGTGGGGTAAGAAGAGTCCCAGACTTAAACAGGAAACACTGCAGAGACCAAAAGAGGAGGGAGGCCTAGCGCTCCCTAATCCCTGGTTATACTTTCTTTCTGCACAAAGCCAACACCTCAAGTGGTGGGGTGAGACTATGGGAAAGGGACAGGTGCCTGTCAGTTTGGAGCGCTTAATTAAGATTTCGCCATTAAGTATGGGACTTGAGGCGTGGATCTTCAAGAAATGGTGATCGCATTACCATACCATAAATCTAATACATAAGATGTGGCGGAAAATCAAGCAGAGTAGGGGGGTAACTCACTTCACTAAGTTTTCACCTATCTGGGATAACATCTATTTTCAGGAGTTCAGTAATATGAAGGGGTTTGGTGAGTGGAAAGAAATGGGTATTGGCCTGATCTATCAGTTGATTTACAGAGGGAAGCTGAAATCATATGAAATGTTGCAGGAAGAATTTCGATTCCCAAGACTAAACCTCTTTCAATATAGACAGGTTCAGCACGCATTTCAGACCCAAAGCAGAAGAGGGCCTATTGGAATACAAATAGATCTGATGTTAGATTTTATGCTTAAAAACAGAGGAACGAAAGGGGCAATATCTGAAGTGTATAGAGACCTGCTGCACGCCTTTCTTGGAGGACACCCTATCAAAGCTAGAAGGAAGTGGGAGACAGACTTGGGAGAGATAAATGACGATAGGTGGGAGTCTATTCTAGAATATATACCCAAGTTATCCATGAGTGAGCCTGGGAGAATGTCACAGCTGTATGTGATCCACAGGGTGTATAGAACCCCTCATATGTTATTTAAAGCAGGGTCGAAGTCTAACTCCAACTGCCCAAGGTGCTCGCAATCTCAGGCAGACATACTGCATATGCTTTGGCATTGTCCTAGATTGTCCTCCTTTTGGATCATAGTGTTGAACCGTATTGGAATGGTGTATAGGTGTATTGTCCCTAGGGACCCACCGACATGTATATTAGGGTACGTTGAAGAAATAAAAACAGACACCATGACCAAAATAGCAATTGCGAGATTATTGTTTATTGCCAGAAAATTGATTGCAAAATATTGGATTAGTGAGGAGCTCCCGTCCAGACGCGAATTCATTGCCCAAACTAACTATATAATTCAACTTGAAAAAAAGTATTTAAACCAAGAGGAATAAGCAGGAATACTTCCATAAATTAAGGCAGCCATGGTTGGATAAGATTAATTAGAGTACACCTATATATACTACTGAAGAGTAAAACTCTTGGTAAACTGTATGGCGGAGTGGAGAGAGAAGAAGGAAAGAAGAAAAGGGGAAGAGAAGGAAAAGGAGTAGGGGAAGGAATGAAAAGGAGTAAAGTAGGGAAGAAAAGGAAAGGAGAGAAGGGGGGGAATAAATAAAAAAAAGAAAAGAGAAAGAAAGGTCTCCATGGGGGAGGGTAAGGGAAGGGGGGGAATTTACTGTAATATTGTAAAACGAGTATTGTCATGTAATATCTGTTCCGAGTTTTGCTATGTTTAATAAAAATTTATCTGATTTAAAAAAAAAAAAAAAATGGACCGTATCAGATGGAGGTGCCAGATGCTGTGGCATGCTGAGGAAGTTTTTCCACATTTGGCCATTCCTTCCGAGGTGGTGGCGGTGCCCCAACTGAGTTGACGACTTCCTCTTCCTCCTCTGCCTTGTTCCTCCACAGAGCCCTCGCTGTCAGGTGGGAATGCCATCAGTAGTGCCTCTACCAGCATGCGCTTCTATTCATGCATTTTGCGATCCCTTGCCAGTAACAAAAATAATGATGGTACGTTGTCCTTGATCTAGCAGAGTGACCACCCAGTAATCAGCAGTGGTAACAATCTGAGCACCTTGGTGGTCGTTGCGCAGGCATAGCAGCATATATTGGCTCATGTGTGCCAGGCTACCCAGAGGCAATGGCAAGCTATCCTCAGTGGGAGGTGTATGGTCTGGGTCCTCTGTATCCCCCGAGGCATGCTTCAGTGATGCCCGTGAGCCACTTTGAGTGCCACCCTGCTGTGAACACAGTTCCTCCTCCTCATACCCATCCTCCAAAACTGTCCCTTGGCTGGACTGTTGTGTACCTAGCCGCTGTTGGTACAGGAACCCAACCTCCAAGCCATGAGTGGACAACAGGCCTGTTAACGGTGTGAATGGTCCCTGTTCCTCCTGCTCCTTTTCCTCCTGTGCCACCACCTCTTCCATCATTGCCTGAAGTGTTTTTTTTTCCAGCAGGCATAGAAGTGGTATAGTAACGCTCATGATGGCGTTATCAGCACTAGCCATGTGGATGGAGTATTCAAAGCAGCAAAACATGGCACACACGTCTCGCATGGAGGCCCACTCATTGGTGGTGAAGTGGTGTTGTTCCGCAGAGTGACTCATCCGTGCATGCTGCATCTGAAGCTCCACTATTGCCTGCTGCTGCTCGCACAGTCTCTCCAGAATAGAGAGTGGAGTTCCACCTTGTTGGTACATCGCATTTGAGATGGTGAGCAGGCAGGCAGAAGTGACGCTGCAGCGCGAAAGGTGAACAGCAGCAGGGTGAGAACACCGTCCCTATATTGGTTCCTCACTAGTGATGAGCGAGTATGTTTTGTTAACCCTTTCGCCGAGTATACTCGGCCGAGCACCGAGTATTTATAGCGTGCTCGGACTTTAAGTTTTCGTCGCTCCATGAACATGATTTGCGACTGTTTGACAGATTTAATACATGTGAGGAATGCCTGTTTTTCCAGCATTCCTCACATGTATTAAATCTGTCAAACAGTTGCAAATCATGTTCACAGAGCGACGAAAACGTAAAGCCCGAGCACGCTATAAATACTCGGTGCTCGGCCGAGTATACTCGGCGAAAGGGTTAACAAAACATACTTGCTCATCAGTATTCCTCAACAATCGCCGAACAGGAAACCTAAACCCTGTATATCCCTAGAGCTTGGCCCAGGATAGGGAAGTAGGGGTGAGCACTGGTCAGTCTCCACTAACAATTAAAGACAACAAGGGAGACAAAAACAGGGAGAAGAAACTTAGCTTGAGCCGACTTCAGAGAGATTACACCAAACGTCCTCCACGCACCAGAGAGGAAGTAAGTAGACTGCAATAGCTCCAAGCCTTCACAAGGAAACATGAGAATATCACCTGCGCCTCCCTGTAGCAAACTGAAAGTATTTAAACACCCAGGTGAGGGTGTCAGTCAGGGCAGGAGGGAGGTAGCCGCTGGGTCCTAGAGTAATACAGATTTAAGAAGGCGTCTGTAATGCCAAACAAAGTGATCTTCTGCAATCTTCTACAGAACGACTGTCTGCTACATCTGACACATGTAACAGTACCTCCCCTTCTACGAGTGGCCTCCGGACACTCAGGACTAGGTTTCTCAGGATAAGAGGTGTGGAATGAACGAACCAGCCTAGGAGCATTCACCTCTGATGCTAAAACCCACATCCTCTCCTCAGGACCATAAACCTACCAGTGCACCAAGTATTGTAGGGAACGACGTTGGAGATGAGAATCTACAATCCTTGAAATCTGAAACTCCAGATTACCATCAACCATTATTGGGGACGGCAGTAGAGGTGAGGACTCAAGAGGTTCCACATATTTCTTGAGTAGAGACCTGTGAAAGACATTGTGTACCTTGAGGGCCTGAGGTAGCTCAACACGAAACGCCGCTGGGTTAATGACGGCGGTTATTTTATAGGGACCAATAAACATAGGTCCCATCTTCCAGGAAGGAACCTTCAACTTGATATTGCTAGTAGACAACCACACAAAGTCATTCACACTTAGGTCCAGACCTGGCAAGCGTTTCCTGTCAGCCATACGTTTGTACCTGTCTCCCATGATCTTGAAATTACTCTGAATCCTCCGCCACACAGAGGAGAGCGATGAAGAAAAACGTTCCTCCTCAGGAACTACCGAAGCCCCTCCCCCACTAAAAGTACCAAACTGTGGACGGAAACCGTATACACCAAAGAACGGTGACCTGCTGGTAGATTCTTGGCAATGATTATTTATAGCAAATTCTGCCAGCAGTAAGTAAGATTCCCAATCCTCCTGGTTTTCGGAGACAAAACACCTGAGGTAAGTCTCCAGATTCTAGTTTATGCGCTCGGTCTGACCATTTGACTGAGGATGGTAGGCAGAGGAAAAGGACATTTGCATCCCCAGTCGAGAATAGAATGCTTTCCAGAACTTGGAAACAAACTGGGTCCCCCGATCTGACACCACATCGGAGGGAACCCCGTGAAGCTTCACAATCTCATTTATAAACACCTGAGCAAGAGTCTTGGCATTTGGAAGTGCCGGTAATGCGACGATGTGAACCATTTTACTGAACCTATCTACAACCACCAAAACCACAGGTTTGTTTTTTGTTTTTTTTTATATATATAATTTTTATTGGTATTTTCAGAAAACATTACATAAACCAGATTAAAGATGATAATCAGATACCCGTATGGGTATATAATGACATTGCTCATAAGATTGACTGGTAATACAAACAATACAAGAAGTAAGACATAAAATCTAGCTAATATTCTATCTTATTGAAGCCATCGTGATGAAGTAACCTTCTATACTCATACTATAAACCCTTACCTAATGATTTCTCTACCCTACTCTTTCTTCCCCTTCTTTAATTTAAGCATAGTGGTCCCAGGCTATTAAGATCCTCCAATATGTACCAAGTTGTAGAAGTGAAGGGTTCCACCATTTATTTTTTTCATTTAGTGAGCAACAGTTCACAATAAACTGCTTCCATTTCGGAAGAAATTTGCCAGCTTGCATTTCCTTATTGCTAAGGGCGTCTTGTTGCTCCACTCCCATGAAATGTTTCATTTGAGCTGTCAATTCTGCAGTGGGGGGAGTGTTGAGGTCTAGCCAATATTTAAGTAATTGTTTTTTTGCCAGTATAAGCAGGGTGTGGAGCAATTTGGGTGGGCCTCCTATCTTCCCACGAGGGTTTTCTGTGTTACTCCAGAAGTGCAACAAGGCTAGATAAGGAGAGAGGGTATATCCTGGACCCCAAATGGTGTTAATCATATCTGATACCTGTCCCCAATATGATACTGACGCAGGGCATGATCAAAGACCATATATAAGGTCTGAACATGGAAGGTGGCGTTTAGGACATGCAGTTAGCCTATTTGATAGTGGATCTTTTTTAGGTATGTTAAAGGCATAAATGGCCCCATGCATAATTTTATACTGAGTTTCTCTCCACGCTTAATTTATAATGTGTTTTCTTCATAAATTCCAACCTGTCCTGACCTTATTGGGAATCTCCACATCCTCCAACTGTTGCCTCCAATATTTAAAAAAATGTCCGGGTGCACCCCTAGTAGATTAGACCTCATTACAGAATAAAGAACAGATATTGAAGGGCTACCCATTGGAGATAGCAAAATGACATCCAACTCATTTTAGGAAACCTCAAAAGTAACGTCTTTTAAATTGGCCATAATGGAGAGTTTGATTTGTTCATATTGGAAATAATGTTGGGGAGGTAGGTTATATCTTTCCAAACACTCTGTAGAAGTCAACCATCTCTGCTCAGTTGGATGGAGAAGATGAGATACGTTGTCTACACCTGCCATTTCAAAAATAGTTTATTTTCACTACCATGGGGAAATTTTGGGTTCTGCAATATCGGAAGGTGCTTTGAGATTCTGAAGGAAAGGCCATATTTTTTCCTGACTGCCTTCCACGCGGAAATAGTCGACTTTTTAACTGCCAGGGGTAAAGATGTAAATCGAGAATGAAGGAGGGCAGTTAAGTTAGAGGGGTATGCATAGTCGGATTCCAACGTGTAGTCAGAATATGTATGTCTCTTGTGGAACCAGTCTATTTTGTAACCGAAGAGGCAGACAAGATTGTAATTTCTGATGCTTGGAAAATGAATGCCTCTGTCGTCTTTGGAAACCATAAGTTTGTTCAGACTAATCCTAGGACGTTTTACCCTCCAGATGATATAACTGAAGGCCCTACTGAGGATAGTTACGTCAGAATGTTTCAGGAGTAATGGTAAGGTTTGTAATTGATACATAATCCTGGCTGTAATAATCATTTTTACCAAATGTGCCCTACCCATAAAAGATAAGGGCAAATCTTACCATGACTTTAATTGGCTAATGATTTTTTTTATAAGAGGGGAATAGTTTAAGGTGTATATAAATGAAGGCGAGCAACTTATTTTAATTTCCAGGTAGGTGATATACGAGGGTGCTAAGGATATACCGTTTAAAGACCCATTTTGGCAGAGTTTTATTCCCTTCTCGGTTAATGGGAGTATTTCACACTTTTTAACATTGATTTTAAACCCAGAATAAGAACCAACATTTTTAAGCAACTCCAACACTATTGGTAAATGTTGAATGGGATCAGACTTAAACAGAATGACGTCATCTGCAAAAAAAGCCGCCTGAATTGATCTCCTAGTAAACAGGATACCTGAGAAAGTGTTTGGATCTGACAGAATGCAAACGAAGGGTTCCAGAGCTAAGTTGAAGAGGAGGGGGGACAACGGACAACCCTGTCTCGTTCCCTTCTCAAGGGGAAAGGGAGTGGACAAGAAACCCGGGGTGTATACCTGAGCCCTTGGGGACGAATATGAATTGCGTATGTAATTAAAGAAGGGGCAAAACCACAGTTTTGCCTGCTGATACCAGTAGGTCAGTAATAAAAATCCATGGATAAGTGTGTCCATGGCCTGCTAGGAATAGGTAGTGGAAGAAGAGTACGAGTACCAGAACTATATGCACCAAAGAATGGTGACCTGTCAGTAGATTCTTGGCGATGATTATTAATAGCAAACTCGGCCAACGGTACGATGCCCAGTCCCACTGGTTCTCGGAGACAAAACACCTGAGGTAAGTATCTAAACTCTGATTAATGCGCTCGGTCTGTCCATTCGACTGAGGATGGAAGGCAGAGGAAAAGGACAGCTGCACCCCCAGTCGAGTTAAGAAAGCTTTCCAGAACTTGGAAACAAACTGGGTTCCCCGATCTCACACCACATTGGAGGTAACCCCGTGAAGCTTCACGATCTCATTTATAAATACCTGAGCAAGAGTCTTGGCATTCAGAAGTGCCGGTAATGCGATGAAGTGAACCATTTTTTTTTTTTAATTGTACATTTTTATTAAAGATTTCAAGTTTTACAATACATAGAATGTAACGAGAATAACAGTTATTGGTTTTAGAGGTATATAGCACTTTTCGTTAAAGACATTTTAAATCAGATAGATAACAGTGAGTTATTAAGCTATATGTGTTATGATCTGCAACATGTACTAAGGAAAGAAGGGGAAAGCTGTCCCTACAATAAGACTAAGCTGAATCCCTACGATGTAGCGGGCTGCTTGTTCCTTGCGAACGGACCCGCCTTAGTCCTCGGCTAGTCTGAACGAAGACCTACAGAATAAGGGAAGGAGTCCCTAAAAGAACTAAGGACTGGAACAAAAATGGGACACCTCCTGAACAGAGAAAGTTGTTGCAGAACACAAAAAGATAAACTGACAAAAAGGTACTAGAGGTTCCAGAAGGACCAAGAAACTGACAGAGATAGGCACCGAAGCACCTGGCTAGCAAAACAGTCAAACACTGAAGTCCAGCACAGCCAGAAGAGCGGAGCTGGGCTATAAAGGCAGATGGTCACGTGACCGCAAAACACAAGATGGAAAAAACAAACAGGAGGGTTCTAACAATATGATTAACGAAGTATGAAATACAGTAATCCAAACCTTTTTTTTTTAAAGAATAATGATCTAAAGGGGGTAAAAGACAGACTTACAGTGGAGAGGGTAGAGGAAGGTTAGATTAGAAGGGTGAGGGAGGGATTGATTAGGTTCAAGAGGTTGATAGGTAAATATTCAGTGTTGTCCAAAAAGTATCTCAAGGAGACCAAACTAGGTTGAATTTTTCAATTCTGTTTTCATTCATTGCATATCGATATTCAAAATTTCTAACATCCTTAATTCTCGTATACAAATCCAATAAAGAAGGAGGGGATGTTTGTTTCTAGTGTGCTGCTATTAGACACCTAGCAGCTGTTAATATACAGAGAATTAGTTTGACCATGTTTTTTAATTATACCGTATAAAATAGGTTAAGCAAGAATATCTGGGGTTCTAATGGTAGGTTCAGTCCAAGAGTTTGATTAATTACCTATTGAACATTAGTCCAAAATATGGTAATAAGGGGACAATCCCAGAAGATGTGGAAAGTAGTACCTCTATGTATGTTATATCTCCAGCATAGTGGAGGTATGGCCGGGTCTATTTTATTTGGCTGTTCTGGAGTATGGTACCAGAAGTGTAAAACTTTATATTGATTTTCTTTGTACGTAATACATGATGCTGTAGTGTTTGCTCTGGACCAAATCAGCCTCCATTCCTTATCCTCCAAAGGTTTACCAAGATAGTTATCCCATTTTAACATCTATGGGTGTTTGATTAGAAGGTCATCATCAGGGTGTTGCAAAATATTATATATGTCCAAAATCAGACCTTTTGTTGAGGGGCCTGCTTTACATAAACGTTCAAAGGGGGTAGGAATAGAAACCTGTGGGGTACGAAACAAAGAGGAAGCAAAATATTTAATTTTAATATATTGGAATAGGGAAAGGTTATGTACAGAAAATGTGGATTTCATTTTGTCATATGTAAAGAGTTTCCGTGTTGATCTATTAGTAATATCTGAAAAGTTGAATAAACCAGTACTATTCCAAATATTTGTCGAGGAGGTCAAACTGTCTGGGAGACCTGGGCGGAATAAGAAAGATGTAAGAGGCGAATATGTAGATAATAGCTTTAATTTTTTGGAGAAAGTTCCCCATATATGTCTAGTTATGATCATTGGGCCCAATAGTTCATTTGTAGTGGGGGTGTAGGGGTTGTTCCAGATTAGGGAGTCAGGATGAGCAGCTGCTAGCCAGAGTTTTTCTATCTCCATCCACTTTGTGTAAGCCGGTTTAGACAACCAGGCAGGAATTCTCCGTAAGTGGGAAGTGCAATAGTAATACACAAAGTGAGGGACCCCCAAGCCACTCAGACGTCTACTCCTTAGCATGACTGAACGTGTGATCCTATGTCATCTGTTTGCCCATATAAGCCTCATGGCCGCTGCCTGAAGCGACTTTAACTCTCCAATTGGGACAGAAATAGGTTTCAAATAAATATAATAGTTTTGGGAGAATAGTCATTTTAAATTCTCTATCCCCTACCCATATTCCTTGTATATCCGGGTTTAATCTGATGGCAGCAGCTAGGGGTTCGATACATAGGACAAAAATGAATGGTGATGGTGGACAACCCTGTCTAGTACCATTTTTTATTGTAAATGGTTTGGGAGAACTATGGGGGAGTCTAATTGTAGCAGAGGGTGTATACTATAAAGCTTCAATGGCCCTTAAGAATGGTCCTTTTATGCCAAACATTTCCAGAGCTTTGAACATGAATGGCCAACTTAGCCGGTCAAACGCCTTTTCCGCGTCAAGGCTTAAAAGTAGAGCAGAATGTTTAGTTTTTTTAACTATATCTATAAGGTCAATTGCACGTCTGGTGTTGTCACCTCCCTGTCTGAATGGGATAAAACCTACTTGGTCTTTATGGATCAATGATGGTAGATACGCGTTTAAATGAGTTGCAAGCAATTTAGTGAATATTTTAATGTCTGAATTAAGAAGGGCTATAGGTCTATAATTTTTGCAGTCCAATCTATCTTTACCCGATTTAGGGATTAGAGTTATGTAGGAGAGTAGAATAAAATCCAGGATAGGAGATCCGTTTAGAAAGGAGTTAAATAAAGGGACTAAGGTGGGGAGGAGAATATCCTGAAAAGTCTTATAGTAACGGTACCATAAACCGTCTGGTCCTGGTGTTTTCCTATTCGGTAGGTTCTGTATAATTTCTTCGATCTCTTCCTTTGTAATGCATGTATTTAGAGCTGAATTTGCCTCTGCTGAGAGGGTAGGAAGGTGACATGATTTTAGGAAAGACCGTATGATATTATCCCTTGTGGAGGGGGTAGCCGTTAAGGCATTGGGAAGTGAGTATAGTTGGGAGAAATATTCATAAAATATTTCTGCTATTTCTTTTGGATCATACGTTATTTGTTTTTTTTATTACGTAAAGCGTAGGGTGAAGATTGTTCTGTATGATCTCTAAGTTGTTTCGTTAATAATGTATGAGGTTTGTTAGCCTTTTTGTAGTAGCGTTGATGTGTATAGAGGAGTAGTTTATCTACTTGTTTAATTGCTATATTTTTTAGTTGGGCTCTAACGTTAATAATTTTTTTTTAAATTTAATTACAGGTTAGAGATCAATCTAGACTCCAAAGACTTCAGCTCTAAAGAAAGTGTCTCCTGCTTAGCCTTAAAATCTTTTTTTAAGTTTAGTCCCCAATGCTATACAGTGACCTCGAAAGACTGATTTATGGGCTTCCCATAGTATTGCTTCCGAGGAAACTGAGTCAGTGTTGAGTTCGAAATAGGTTTGGAGATGGGAGCATAATTCTTTTCTGATAAAAGGCTTATGCAGGAAAGTTTCATTAAGTCTCCAATGGCAAGAGTGGGTAAAAATCTGGGAGTCCTTAACCAAAATCTCCACCAGGGCATGGTCAGACCACTTCACCTGACCCATTTCTGCCCCCTTTAAAATCCGCAACAGAGGGGTATTTCTGAAAAAGTAGTCTATGCATGTGTGGGTGCCATGGGATGTTGAAAAAAAAAAGAGAATGCTTTGTCTTCAGAGTGGTTAATTTTCCAAAGATCATATAGAGAGTGTCTACGAATAGGCTTATGGAATTCCTTAGATAAATGAGTTTGGGATGGGGATGGTGGTTTGTTATTTAAGGAGAGCCTGTCCCTTTGTTCAGAGAATACCATATTGAAGCCCCCCCCCCCCCCCCCTAAAATAATCGCAGAGGAGACGTGAGATTTAAGTAGGATCCCACTAAGGATTTTAATTTGGGCTGTATTAGGGGTGTAGATATTACATATTATAAGGGGATTTCCCCTAAGAGTACCTTGCAAAATTACATATCTCCGATTGGGATCTAAGTGAGATGAAACTATTTGGATCGGGATGTTTTAGCTATAAGAATTGCTACGCCTGCTTTCTTTCTTTCTTGAGTAGCGGAGTATATTATAGGATAATGATTTAATGCAAAATTAAAGGAGCCAGACTTATTAAAATTTGTTTCCTGAAGGAATACTACTTCGGCTTTGAGGGATTTCATTTCCATAAGGGCCAGTCGCCTTTTAGCATTTGAATTAAGTCCTTTGACATTTAATGAGACACACTTAATCATGGTGGTTGTAATATGTGCAAGATTGTGTATGTGACTCACCTCTCTGAGAAGTTGGGTAAGAGGTTGTGCAGATTAATCCACGATCCCTCAATGGGATAGATCTAGAAACCTAGGGGGGGTAACACAGAAGGGTATATGGCATGCGAGGTAAATTTAAACACATATATGTTCAACAGGTTAAGTCTGGTAAGAAAAAAAGGAACAAGTATCTTAGTGAACCCTTAATTAAGGATTATAAATTCCCAGGGGATTCCTATAGTCAGGAAAATTTCTAGTCTCGGGAATAACTCGGGAGTCGTAAGGTCATAAACAATGTCCTGGAAGAGGAGAACGAATGGTTATAACTCTTAAAATGTAACTGATAAACGAACAAGAATCCAGGTATTCAGGAGTCTATACTCTGGCAGTTATCTTAGGTATTAACATATAAAAATGGGCTATGTTATAGTAAATGGGGGAAAAGGTTTATAACAACTCTGCACTATCACGTTAAATCACATGGGGATGAATAAGAAAGTCAAATATTGTCACATTGATAGAGAATCAAGGGGGATCATGTCTCGCAGGCGGCGGGGAAGATTGAGTAAAGGTTGGTTCTCTGCACTTCCTATTGACCGACTGCCAAAGTGGAGATGGACCTGATGGTGGAGTTCCCAATTCCCAGTCCGGGATAGGAATGTCCAAAATCTTGCAGAAATTTGGTAGGTCTTCATATATCTTTAGGATAGCCGATTTATCTTCTTTTCTTGCTGTATGTGAGAAAGGGAAGCCCAATCTGTAGATAATCTGCTGATCTTTTAAAGGAGTTGTTCACTACTTTTTATTATCCCCCCAATGTATTCCCCAGGGCCCATAATGTTTTTTGTAATTACCTTGCCTTGCAGTTATTGCCTGTGAGCGGAGCTATCACTGGCTGCTCACAGGCATCACGTGACCCCCAGCTGCAGCCGGCTCTGACATCCGCTGATGTCACATCAAGTTCCGGCTACACCCGGGGGTGACTTACTTCTGCGTTCCAAGGAGAATGCTAGGTTGTGGGTGGGGTTACCCCGCGCATCACACCCGGCATCCACCGCGTGCTCTCCCTCTCCTCATTTATTGGGAAAGCGCACTTTGGATGCTGGGTGTGACGTGTGGGGAAACCCCGCCCACAAACCCAGCATCCACAGCGGGGACTGCGTCATTAGTCATGCCTCACTTGAAGTGACATCAGTGGCGGGTCACGTGATGCCTGTGAGCCGTCCGCGGTAGCACCGCTCACAGGCAGTAACTGCAACACAAGGTAATTACAAAAATCCTTAGGGGCCCCGGGGAATATATTGGGGGGATAATAAAAAGTAGTGAACATCTTCTTTAAGGACGAGAGAAGAGGGCCGTAAGTGGCATCTTTTTTTGTAAGGTTATCCAGGAGAGATCTGGCAAGATTTGAAATGCGGTGTTGTTATATTCAAGGGTTCGGGCAATCCTTGCTTTAGACATAATAGCTTCTTTTGTGGTAAAGTCATGTATGCTGCATATGATGTCTCATGGTGAGGAAGGGCATCCTTTTGGTTTAAGAACAAGGTGTACTCTATCAAGTTTAATTTTATTGGATTGTGGTAGATCCAGAATTTTATTGAAAATGGATTCTAGGATTGTTTGAAGGTCCTCCACCCCATCTTGCCTCAGGCATATGTTATTCCTTCGTCCTCTGTTGTCTAGGTCTTCTAAGTGACGATTGGTGATCCTGAGGGCATCAGCGTGGGAGGCAACTGCTTGTTGGATAAGTTTCATATGTCTACGTGTTTCATCATGGGTTTCTTCAAGAGAGTCCACCTTTTCTTCAATAATTTTAATGTCTTGTCTCATTGCTGTGTCTTCAGCTCTACAAGTGGATTTTACTTCTGAAGTAAAGCCCCCGTCTCACATAGCGAGATCGCTAGCAAGATCGCTGCTGTGTCACGGTTTTGGTGACGCAACAGCGACCTCACCAGCGATGTCGCTATGTATGACACTTTGCAACGATCAGGCCCCTGCTGTGAGGTCGCTGATCGCTGCAAAGTGTCCTGGACCATTTTTTGGTCGTTGCTCTCCCGCTGGTCAGCACACATCGCTGTGTGTGACCAGCGGGAGCAGTGATCAGGCTGGTAGCCATGATAAACATCGGGTTACTAGGGTCACACGCGCACCTAGTAACCCGTTGTTTATCATGGTTACGAGCCTGCTAAAGTGAGCGGTAACCTCCCGCTCACTGTAGCAGAGTGGTAACCATGATAAACAACGGGTTACTAGGTGCGCGTGTGCCCCTAGTAACCCGATGTTTACCATAGTTACCAGCCTGCTCCTGCTCCAGCAGGCTCGTAACCAGGAGCAGGACATTGTGGAAAGATTCTTTCCACGATGTCGCTGCTCCCCTGATCGTTGGTGAGCCTGCCTGTTTGACAGCTCACCAGCGACCACATAGCGACGCAGCAACGATCCCTGACAGGTCGTATCGTTGTCGGAATCGTTGCAGCGTCGCTAAGTGTGACGGGGCCTTTAGAGCCTTGAAGTCCTCTTTTGTGGTAGGTGTTGAAGATAGGAGTGAAGCTCTTCAGAGATAGATGGTCTTTAGGATTGATCAACTGTAGAGTGAGAGGAATTCGGCGAGTCATTCCAGGGATCTGAACCCTCCATGAGGTTTGAAATGGATAGAGTGGCCCCCAGATTTTCATAAGAATTTCCCCATTCTTTGGAAGTGGAGGTTTCCTTAGGTGTATCCTTTTCTTGATTTCTTTGTGGTTTTAGGGACATGTATGTAGAAAGAGGAGTCTTTTTCAATGTGCATATCTCTGACATTTTGAATATTTCTGTTTCTTGGGTATCAATTAGAGCGCTCGGGGGGAGCGCTAATCGAGTGGGTCAGTGAGATGGTTCTTAGTGATGTCCATCTGGGAGTGATTTATCTTCTTTTTTTCCCGATTGGGGATTAAAAAATAAGTAATTTATGGTTTTGGAACCAGGTGATACAGAATGGGTAGGACCTGATTTTTTCTCACTTACAGTCTTTTTCCCCATCAGGTTTAGTACAGCATTGATTTTGAGACTATTTCTTTGCCAGGTATAGGGAACTCATTAATTCAGGTGTTCACTTTTTTAAATTTTTTGCGGGTATATCCCTGGTTAAGGTGAAGAAAATTAGGAAGGGCCACTGAGTGTCAATTCTCAATTGGGTCACCAGGTAGCAGCAGAGGTATAAAATATTGTTTTATAAAGAGATCTTGAGTATTACCTCATATAACCACCAGGGGGCACCAATGTTATATAAATGTAATATTTTCTAGGCATTTATATGGAAAAGGACAAAACACTCCATAATGATCCTTATAGGAGATGGAAGTTTTCAATAATTCTTTCTCAGCGACTTTAATATGTAGGTTTTATATTCAGCAGAACGTAATGTCTCCTCTATATTATCTGGAAGCGGCGTCATCCAAGTGTATGGGGGGCGGGGGGCAGAAGCAGAACAAACAATGTCAGTAGTGGAATCCTTTATCTTTACCGGTTAATCATGAGAGTTTATCAAATAAGAGACAAGAGGAGAATTAGTAGCAATTCCTGGGCTATTTTTCATAGAAGGAGGAGGAGGGGGGCCTCCCCTCACTGGTTTTCACTGGGGTTAGGAGTGGCCACGTGAGGGCTCCAGCATAGGCAGCGGTTTGGCGCCAAGCCTCCTGGAAAATGGCATCTCAGGGGAAAGAAGAAGGACGGGGGAAGGGGCTCTGCCGCAGGGGGTCCCCGAAGTGGGCGGTCCCGCGGTGGGGTCAGGTGCCGGGTCCAGGAGTCGGGTACTTCCAGCGGCCTTTCCGGAGGAAGTCTGTCCGCACAATAAGCAGTGGAGGTGCGTGGGGAACAGATATAGCCTTGCTGGAGCTTTATTTGGAGGGTATTCCCATGTATAAATGTTGGAAAAAGAGGCTTCAGGTCAGGAGCTGATCCGACATGCGACTTCTCCACTGGGTGTCCAAGCCACGCCCTGAAGTGAACCATTTTACTGAACCTATCTACAACCACCAGAACTACAGTCTTGCCTGCAGATACCAGTAGGTCAATAATAAAATCCATGGACAAGTGCGTCCATGGTATGCTAGGAATAGGTAGTGGAATAAGAGACCAGACGGATGGGTATGCGATACTTTAGAACGTGAGCAAATACTACAAGCAGACACATGTTCAACCACATCCTGATGCAACCCCGGCCACCAAAAACAACGAGAAAGGAGGTCCACAGATGTCTTACCACCTGGATGACCAGCAAGCACAGAGTTGTGATGTTCCCTATTTACTTTAAGGCGCAGATTAGATGGTACAAACAATCTTCCCGAAGGACAGGTGGCAGAGGCGTCTCCCTGAGCTTCCAACACCTCACCCTCCAGTTCAGGGTACAATGCCGAAATTAAAAATCAGGGCAGTTTTCTCACGGTCACCAACACCAGGGAAGCTCCGCGAAAAAGCATCTGCCTTGATGTTTTTGACCCCTGGACGGAAAGTGACAACAGAATTGAACCTAGTAAAAAATAGGGACCATCTAGCTTGCCTAGGGTTGAGACGTTTAGCCGATTGAAGATATGACAGGTTCTTATGGTCCGTGATAACAGTAATAGGATGGACAGCCCCAATCAATCAATGTCGCCATTCTTCGAACGCCAATTTAATCACCAAAAGCTCCCTATTACACATATCATATTTTCTCTGAGCCGAAGATAATTTCTTGGAAAAGAAAGTGAATGGACGCCATTTACCAGGGGACGGACCCTGAGACAACACAGCCCCCAACTCCCACCTCCGACACATCAACTTCAATGATAAAATATTTAGAAACATCAGGCTGACTGAGTATAGGTGCTGTGGCAAAACAACTCTTTAGGGAGGAAAAAGCCTGCTGGGTGGCATTCGACCATTTAGAAAAATCAGACCCCTTTCTTCTAATGTCAGTGAGGGGTTTCACGATTACCGAATAATTTTGGATGAATTTCCAGTAAAAATTAGTAAAGCTCAGAAAATGCTATAAAGTCTTCAGGTTCTCAGGATAGTCCCAATCAAGGACAGCACAGATTTTCTCTAGATCCATCTGGAAACCCGAAGATGATAACAGGTACCCCAAAAACTGCACCTCCTTGACAGTAAAAACACATTTCTCTGGTTTGGCATATAGTTTGTTATTCCGTAATATCTGAAGCACCTGTTTAACATGCCCCCAATGTGTCTCAAAATCAGGTGAGTAAACCAAAATATCATCCAGATAGACCACCACAATCCTGCCCACCAAATGATGGAAAATATCATTTATGAAATGCTGGAACACCGCGGGAGCATTGATCAGACAGAATGGCATAACCAGAATCTCGAAATGCTCCTCAGGGGTATTGAACTCCATTTTCCATTCATCCCCTTCTCTGATTCTAACCAGATTGTAGACTGGAGAACACCTTAGCTCCCACAACCTGGCTGAACAAGTCTGGAATCAGAGGAAGATCTATGGATCTCGGATGGTAATTTGATTCAATTCCCAGAAATCGAAACAGGGATGGAGACCGCCATCTTTCTTCTTCACGAAGAAGAACCCTGCCTCCACGGGCGAAGATGAGGGTCTGATATGTCCCTTCTCCAGGCTCTCCGCAATGAAATCCTTCATGGCTTGTTTCTCAGGGCCAGAAAGATTATACAGTCTGGACTTTGGTAGTTTAGCTTCGGGGGTCAGGTTAATAGAACAGTCATATGCATGATGAGGAGGCAAATCCTGACACCCCTTCTCAGAAAATACGTCCTCGACAAAAATGCAGGTAAGATCTCCATAGAGAGTGCAGAAAAGGAAATGTTTAAGCTGTTATCATGGCAGTAATCTCCCCATTCAACAATCTCCCTGGATTGCCAATCCACTATCAGATTATGTTTCACCAACCAGGGTAGACGCAGTACAATAGAGTGGGAAGGCCCTCCAGGACATAGCAAGGAATTATCTCATAATGAAAAGACCCCACCCTCAGTCTCATATTATGTACAATCTGAGTCAGAGCTTTATGTGCAAGTGACTTGGAGTCTATGGCATAAATAGGAATGGGTTTAGCTATAGTACAGCAAGCAAGCCCAGGAGTTCTCACAAACTCAGCATCAACCATGCTGATTCCAGCTCCACTGTCTACAAATACAGACATTTTCTCAGTCCTGCTCTCTAGCACCACCTCTGCTGTCAGGACAAACCAAGAACTGCAGGTTGACGATAAACCCCCCCCCCTAATTATCCAACTCCAGACTACCAAGGGTTAATCGAGTTTATTTTTGATTATGAATCGTTTGACAGGCCCCAATAAAATGTCCCTTTTTTCAACAACAAAAAACACGCCCTTTTTCTTGCGGATCTCAGGGGAAACATACAATGCAGAGGCATCCCCTAATTGCATGGGTTCTTCCAACTCCACAAGTACTGGTTTCCCCCCCAAAGCACACCCCCAGCAAAGGGGCATTACCCCGAAAAGAGGGCTCCGGAGAAGGTGTTCTCACCCACCTATCCCGAATGACATGGCAGCCTCCAAGGACTCCAGTGTTTCATACACTGCCAAGGCATCTTTCAACCTTTCAGTATGGCCCTGACAAAACTGGCTTCTAAGAGCCGGGTTATTCCATTTGGTATAGGTTGCCCATCTACGGAATTCGGTGCTATACGTCTCCACTGACCAATTCTCCTGCTGAAGGCGATATAGCCTGGACTCAGCCAAGGAGATTGGGTCACGATCATCATAGATGAGGGCTAGAGCCCCGAAAAAACCCTCTACTGACTGGAGAAAAACAGAACCCTGTGGCAAAGAGAAAGCCCAGGATTGAGGATCTCCTTGCAATAGTGAGATCACAAGCCGTACTCTCTGCTCCTCATCTCCAGAGGAGTAAGGACGAAGTTTAAAATATAATTTGCAAGCTTCTTTGAATACAAAAAACTTGTCCCTACCTTCAGAAAACCTGTCCAGGAGGGCAATTTTGGGTTCAAGCTGGACCCACCTGCAGAGTCCCCAACATTAGGAGTCTGCAGCCGCTGCAGTTGCTGCTGAACCTCAGAGCGAAGGTCAGTCACCTCCAGTGACAGCCTGTGCAGCTTATCTGCCAGCATTACAACGGGATCCATGAACCAAGGGAGAGGGGGAAAAAAATTCAGATTTTTTTTATGTACGGCCGTGATAATGTCACGCAATGTGAGGGAATGAACACGTGTACAACGACGGGAAGAGGGGAAAGTGAGACCAACAACTAGGGAAAGGGGGAGTGGAGACCCCTAGGCAGATCTAATATCACTCTGACTACCCTATCGTCTCTAAATAGGTTTGGCACCTATCGCCGAGCAGGAAACCTAATCCCTGAATGTCCCTTGAGCTAGGCTCTAGGTAGGGAGAGGACGGGGTGAACACTAGTCAGGCCCCACTATAACTAAAGACATCAAGGTAAACAAACAAAGGGGATACACTAAGCTTGGGAAGACACCAGAGATATCATGCCAACTGTCTTCCAAGGGAACTTCAAGAAGAAACTAGCTGACTACTAGTACTCCAAGCCTGGACAGAGAAACATAGAGCTATCAGCTATCGGCGACTCTCTGGATATACTGAGAGCTTTTAACTACCAAGCAAGGGTGCGTCATTTAGCAGCAGAAGGTGGAGGTTGCTGCTAGGTCCTAAAGGGGGAAGGATATCGCGATACTACAGAGATGAGTGACCTTCTACAGCTGGATCCACAGCGACTGTCTTTCACACTTGATACACCCGTGACAGACTCCATGTCTCGTTTGTTAGGCCACCAGCCTTAGGTCTGGCCCCGTATCTTGTGTGTTGGAGAGCCAGCATCAGGTCTGGCACCATGTCTCGCGTGTTGGCCACCCGCCTCGGGTCTGGATCTGTGTCTCGTGTGTTGGGCCGCCTGCCTCAGGTCTGGACTCGTGTCTTGTGTGTTCGGCCATCCGCTTCAGGACTGGTTTCGTGTCTCATAAGTTGGGCAGCCGGCCTCGGGTCTAGTCCCGTGTCTCGTGTGTTGGGCAGCCCACCTTGGGTCTAGCCCAGTATCTCTTGTGTTGGGCCTCTCGCCTCGGGTCTGGGCCCATGCCTTGTGTGTTGGGCCACCAGCCTCGGGACTGGCCCAGTGTCTCGTGTTGTTGGACCAGCCACCGCGAGTCTGGCCCCGTATCTCATTTGTTGGGTCGCCCGCCCAGGGTCTAGCCCCTTGTATCTTGTGTTGGGTCGCCAAGCTCGGGTCTGGCCCTGTGTCTCATGTCTTGAACCGCCCACCTCGGGTCTGACCCGTGTCTAGTCTATTGGGAAGCCCACCTTGGGTCTAGCCCCATGTCTCATGTGTTGGGCCGCCTGCCTCGGGTCTGGACCTGTGTCTTCTGTGTTGGGCCACGCACCTTGGGTCTAGACCCGTGTCTCGTGTGTTGGGCCGTTCGCCTCAGGACTGGTTCCGTGTCTCATGTGTTGGGCCTCCCGCCTCGGGTATGGGCCCATGCCTCGTGTGTTGGCCCGCTAGCCTCGGATACAGCCCCTTATCTAGTGTGTTTGGCCGCAAGACTTGGGTCTGGCCCAGTGTCTCGTGTTGTTGGACCAGCCGCCGCGAGTCTGGCGCCGTATCTCATTTGTTGGGTCGCCCGCCTAGGATCTGGCCCCTTGTATCTTGTGTTGGGTCGCCAAGCTCGGTTCTGGCCCTGTGTCTCGTGTCTTGAACCGCCCGCCTTGGGTCTAGCCCGTGTCTAGTCTATTGGGCAGCCCTCCTTGGGTCTAGCCCCGTGTCTCATGTGTTGGGCCGCCCGCCTCGGGTCTGGACCTTTGTTTCGTGTGTTGGGCCACCCACCTCGGGTCTGGACCCGTGTCTCGTGTGTTGGCCTGTCCGCCTCAGGACTGGTTCCGTGACTCATGTGTTGGGCCTCCCGCCTCGGGTATGGGCCCATGCCTCGTGTGTTGGGCCGCTAGCCTTGGGTACAGCCCCGTATCTAGTGTGTTTGGCCGCAAGACTTGGGTCTGGCCCAGTGTCTCGTGTTGTTGGACCAGCCGCAGCAAGTCTGGCCCCGTATCTCATTTGTTCGGTCGCCCGCCTAGGGTCTGGCCCCTTGTATCTTGTGTTGGGTCGCCAAGTTCGGGTCTGGCCCTGTGTCTCGTGTCTTGAACCGCCCACCTTGGGTCTTGCCCATGTCTAGTCTATTGGGCAGCCCACCCTGGGTCTAGCCCCGTGTCTCATGTGTTGGGCCGCCCATCTTGGGTCTAGCCCCGTGTCTCGTGTGTTGGGCCACCCGCCTCCGGTCTGGACCTTTGTCTCATGTGTTGGGCAGTCCGCATTGGGTCTAGCCCCGTATCTCGTGTGTTGGGCTTCCCGCCTCGGGTATGGACCCATGCCTCGTGTGTTGGGCTGCTAGCCTCGGGTCCAGCTCTATATCTAGTGTGTTTGGCCGCAAGACTTGGGTCTGGCACCATGTCTCGTATATTGGGTCATCCACCTCGGGTCTGACCTCTTGTCTTGTGTGTTAAGCTGCCCGCCTCGGGTCTGGCCCAGTGTCTCGTGTTGTTGGACCGGCCGCCACGAGTCTGGCCCCGTATCTCATTTGTTGGGTCGCCCGCCTAGGGTCTGGCCCCTTGTATCTTGTGTTGGGTCGCCCAGCTCGGGTCTGGCCCCATGTCTCGTGTTGGGCCTCCTGCCTCGGGTCTGGCCCCATGTCTCGTGTGTTAGGCCGCCAGCCTTGGGTTCAGCCCTGTATCTAGTGTGTTCGGCCGCAAGCCTTGGGTCTAGCCCCATGTCTCGTATATTGGGTCATCCGCCTCGGGTCTGACCTCTTGTCTTGTGTCAAACAAACACAAAAATGAAGATGGAGAGAAAGTGTGCAATTGAGATATTTAATCAAGTGAGGTAATAATTTTGCTTTTGTACAGCTTCTTGTTGAAACCGGAGGTAGGTGCAAAAGAGGGGGAAATCATTGCATGGCACATACAATTATATAGCCCCAGGATGCACCCATGAGCCCGTACCTCAATTATAACATACAGTAATGAATTCTTCAAAGAAATATCAGTATATTATGATAAGTCATCCTGAATAATTAATAAAATATCAAAATGTTAACAGTCCACATTAATATATAAATTAGTAATAACAAGTGGATATGTATGACCACATGTCACTGAGATAGCAAGACATCATGCTGAGGGAAGAACAAATAGCAGACAATCACAAAAGGGGGTAAAGTATAGTGTAAGACAGGGGTCTCAAACTCGGCTAAGTATATGGGCCACACATAGAAAAAATGTGAATTTAAAGGGCAGCATTCTTTGTAGGATGATATGAAATTTTTAATGATACCATATTGTTTTTTCTACACACCGTTTGGATCATTTTTTGAACATTTTTGACTTTTTTATTTTATTCTTTTAAATGGCTTTCATTTTATGGGCTATGGTACAGTTTTATAGTTTTTACAATTTACAGTTTTACAGCTTTTACAATTTTTATTTCCTTTTTGTGTCCCCTAATTGGCCACATACAGTGATTTTTTTTTTCCTTACAATTAGCACCATATAGTAATTCTGACCAACTTTTTATAGTAATGTCCCCATCTTGTAGTAGTTTCTCCATCTTGTAGTAATGTCCCCATCCTTGTCTGCATCTTGTAGTAATGTCTCCCATCTTGTTCCTCATCTTGTAGTGTAAAGGACATATTGATACTCATGCTAGAACAACTCCATTTTGTCTGCTTGCTTTAAAATCATGTTATTATCACTCCTTGCATAACATACATTCTTTCTTTCTCTTCCCATGGACCTTCTCTCACACTAACTTTTTCTCAAGAGAACATTTTGTCAGACACTTTGTTATCTAACTTGTTTAGGCCAGGTTTGACCTTGTAAAACTTCCATAGTGCTTCGAACTAACAATGATAATATGACCATATATGTGTTTCCGTAATAATTGTACGAACATTAGTTAGCCTATAGTACTGTAGTATGGCTGCTGAGTTGATTGGCTATTAAAATACTCAAAACAATATAAAATGCTAAGCAAAATAAACGGGATCAGGGATTCTTTGAATCCTCCCAATATGGAACATTGTTTCCGTTTGGTTTTCTGTGGATTGCAATCAACATAATAATTTGACACTCACTTGGTCAACCGTGAAGGGTTATTGCCATCCCTCAACAGTAGTAATGTGCCCATCCTTGTCCCCATCTTGTAGTAATGTGCCCATCCTGGTCCCCATCTTGTAGTAATGTCTCCCATCTTGTTCCTTATCTTGTAGTAATGTTCCCATCCTGGTCTCCATCTTGTAGTAATGTGCCCATTCGGGTCCCCATCTTGTAGTAATGTGCCCATCCTGGTCCCCATCTTGTAGTAATGTCCCCCATCTTGGTCCCCATCTTGTAGTAATGTGCCCATCCCGGTCCCCATCTTGTAGTAATATGCCCATCCCGGTCCCCATCTTGTAGTAATATGCCCATCCCGGTCCCCATCTTGTAGTAATGTGCCCATCCCGGTCCCCATCTTGTAGTAATGTGCCCATCCCGGTCCCCATCTTGTAGTAATGTGCCCATCCCGGTCCCCATCTTGTAGTAATGTGCCCATCCCGGTCCCCATCTTGTAGTAATGTGCCCATCCCGGTCTCCATCTTGTAGTAATGTGCCCATCCCGGTCCCCATCTTGTAGTAATGTGCCCATCCTGGTCCCCATCTTGTAGTAATGTCTCCCATCTTGTTCGTCATCTTGTAGTAATGTGCCCATCCTGGTCCCCATCTTGTAGTAATGTGCTCATCCTGGTCACCATCTTGTAGTAATGTGCTCATCCTGGTCCCCATCTTGTAGTAATGTGCCCATCCTGGTTCTCATATTGTAGTGATGTGCCCATCCTGGTCCCCATCTTGTAGTAATGTGCACATCCTGGTTCCCATCTTGTAGTAATGTCCCCCATCTTGGTCCCCATCTTGTAGTAATGTCCCCCATCTTGGTCCCCATTTTGTAGTAATGTGCCCATCCCGGTCCCCATCTTGTAGTAATGTGCCTATCCCGGTCCCCATCTTGTAGTAATGTGCCCATCCCGGTCCCCATCTTGTAGTAATGTTCCCATCCTGGTCCCCATCTTTTAGTAATGTGCCCATCCCGGTCCCCATCTTGTAGTAATGTGCCCATCCAGGTCCCCATCTTGTAGTAATGTGCCCATCCCGGTCCACATCTTGTAGTAATGTGCCCATCCCGGTCCCCATCTTGTAGTAATGTGCTCATCTCGGTCCCCATCTTGTAGTAATGTTCCTATCCCGGTCCCCATCTTGTAGTAATGTGCCCATCCTGGTTCCCATCTTGCAGTGATGTGCCCATCCTGGTCCCCATCTTGTAGTGATGTGCCCATCCTGGTTCCCATCTTGTAGTGATGTGCCCATCCTGGTCCCCATCTTGTAGTAATGTCCCCCATCTTGGTCCCCATTTTGTAGTAATGTGCCCATCCCGGTCCCCATCTTGTAGTAATGTGCTCATCCTGGTCCCCATCTTGTAGTAATGTGCCCATCCTGGTTCCCATCTTGTAGTGATGTGCCCATCCTAGTCCCCATCTTGTAGTAATGTGCTCATCCTGCTTCCCATCTTGTAGTAATGTGCACATCCTGGACCCCATATTGTAGTAATGGCCCATGTTGGTCCCTAATTTGTAGAACATTCAACTGGAAAGAATCACTGACTTTGGCGGCCCTCAGGACCAGGCCGCAATCATTATGGGAGGCTCCGGGCCCTGCGGGCCTCATTAAGCAGTCTCAGGGGCCGCATGAGGCCCGAGGGCCTCGTGTTTGAGACCCCTGGTGTAAGAGATGCATGATACAATGCAAAAGGTATCAAGTGCCATGCAAAACCCCCACAGTGGAAAAATCCCCCGCAGCAAACAGTGCGCTCACGTCCGGGAGCAGGGACGCGTCACCATGGCTCCCAGGCATGCGCACTCGCGATCTAAGACGCCGTGTGTCCCAGAGGAGGGGGCAGGAAGTGAAGGAGCGCAGATCACAGCAATGGATGAAATAGAGGTAGATCTGAATCCCATCAGGGTTTGGGCCAAATAGCACCACTTGTATTACCCCGAAACAGTCTACCCCAAAAAAGTAATTATATGAGAGTCCAGAAAGCAGTCATAATGATACAGTAATTTTCAGCCCATGCCGATCTCGTCCGGAAGATGGAATCCCTTCATATAGATCATGCCAAGGGCGAGGAGGGGGACAACATCAAACGAAACAGGAACTGTTAAAAAATTTTTTTAGAAAAATATATATTAAAAAATTATACGTGTATAAAACAGAAGACACGAGGGGCAACGATCACAGAAAAGGGGCAAAACTAAGAGATTCGTTTAAACCCCCAGGGGTCATCGTCCCTAGGGTTACAATCCAGCGTGTTTCGCGTTGGGAAAGGATCCTTCTAATGTTGCCACCGTGGATCCCACCATGTACGATCTCAATCCCCCTAATCCCCTGTTGGGTCGCCCGCCTAGGGTCTTGCCCCTTGTATCTTGTGTTGAGTCGCCCAGCTCGGATCTGGCCCCGTGTCTAGTCTATTGGGCAGCCCACCTCGGGTCTAGCCTTGTGTCTCGTGTGTTGGGCATCCCGCCTCGGGTCTGGCCTCATGTCTCGTGTGTTGGGCCGCCAGCCTTGGGTTCAGCCCTGTATCTAGTGTGTTCGGCCGCAAGCCTTGGGTCTAGCCCCATGTCTCGTATATTGGGTCATCCGCCTCGGGTCTGACCTCTTGTCTTGTGTGTTAAGCTGCCCGCCTCGGGTCTGGCCCAGTGTCTCGTGTTGTTGGAACGGCCGCCACGAGTCTGGCCCCGTATCTCATTTGTTGGGTCGCCCGTCTAGGGTCTGGCCCCTTGTATCTTGAGTTGGTTCGCCCAGCTCGGGTCTGGCCCCGTGTCTAGTTTATTGGGCAGCCCACCTCGGGTCTAGCCTCGTGTCTCGTGTGTTGGGCCTCCCGCCTCGGGTCTGGCCCCATGTCTCGTGTGTTGGGCCGCCAGCCTTGGGTTCAGCCCTGTATCTAGTGTGTTCGGCCGCAAGTCTTGGGTCTGGCCCCATGTCTCGTATATTGGGTCACCCACCTCGGGTCTGGCCTTTTGTCTTGTGTGTTGAGCTGCCCGCCTCGGGTCTGGCCCAGTGTCTCGTGTTGTAGGACCACCCACCGTGAGTCTGGCCCCATATCTCATTTGTTGGGTCGCCCGCCTAGGGTCTGGCACTTTGTATCGTGTGTTGGGTCACCCAGCTCGGGTCTGGCCCCGTGTCTTGAACCGCTCGCCTCGGGTCTTGCCCAGGTCTAGTCTGTTGGGAAGCCTACCTCGGGTCTAGCCCCATGTCTCGTGTGTTGGGCAGCCCACCTCGGGTCTGGCTCCATGTCTTGTGTGTTAGGCCGCCAGTCTCTGGTCTGGCCCCTTGTCTCGTGTGTTGGGCAGCCCACCTCGGGTCTGGCTCCATGTCTTGTGTGTTAGGCCGCAAGTCTCTGGTCTGGCCCCTTGTCTCGTGTGTTGGGCAGCCCGCCTCAGGTCTGGCCCCATGTCTCGTGTGTTGGATTGCCAGTCTCGGATCTGGCCCTGTGTATCATGTGTTGGGGAGCCAGCCTAGGGTTTGGCCCCATGTCTCGTGTCTTGAGCCGTCCGCCTCAGATATGGCCCCATGTCCAGTCTGTGGAGCAGTCCGTCTCGAGTCTGGCTCCATGTCTCGTGTGTTGGGTTGCCAGCCTCGGGTCTGACCCCGTGCATCGTGTGTTGGGGAGCTTACCTCGGGTCTAGCCCCATGTCTCATGTGTTGGGCCGCCTGCTTCGGGTCTGGCTTTATGTCTCGTGTGTTAGGTCACCAGCCCCGGGTCTGGCCCCATGTAGCGTGTGTTGGGCCGCCCGCCTCGGATCTGGCCTTGTGTCTCATGTGTTGGGCTGCTGGCCTCAGGTCTAGCCCCATGTCTCGTGTGTTGGGCTGCTCGCCTCGGGTCTAGCCCCGTGTCTCGTGTGTTGGGCGGCCTGCCTCTAATCTGGCCCTGTGTGGAGTTTGTTGGGCAGCCCGCCTCGGATCTGGCTCTGTGTGTAGTTTGTTGGGAAGCCCGCTTCGGGTCTAGCCCCGTGTCTCGTGTGTTGGGCGGCCCACCTCGAATCTGGCCCTGTGTGTAGTCTGCTGAGCAGCCCGCCTCAGGTCTGGCCCTGTGTCCCGTGTGTTGGGCTGCCCGTCTCGGGTTTTGCCCCGTGTCTCATCTGATGGGCCACCCGCCACTGATCTGGCCCCATGTCTCATGTGTTGGGGAGCCAGCCTAGGGTCTGGCCCCATGTATCATGTCTTAAGCTGCCCGCCTCAGGTCTAGCCCCGTGTCTCAAGTGTTAGGCCTCCAGCCTCGGGTCTGGCCCCGTATCTCGTGTGCTGGGGAGCCACCATCAGGTCTGGCCCCGTATCTCGTGTGTTCGGGAGCCAGCATCAGCTCTGGCCCCATGTCTCGTGTGTTGGGCCGCCCGCGTCGAAACCGGCCCTGTGTCTCGTGTGTTGGGCCACCTCAGGTCTGGCCCCTTGTCTCGTGTGTTGGGCCGCCTGCCTCGGGTCTGGCCCATTGTCTCATATGTTGGGTCGCCAGCCTCGGGTCTGGCCCTATGTCTCGTGTGTTGGATTGCCAGCCTCGGGTCTGGCCACGTGTATCGTGTGTCGGGGAGCCAGCTCAGGGTCTGGCCCCGTGTCTCATGTCTTGAGCCGCCCGCCTCTGGTCTGGCCCCATGTCTTGTGTGCTGGGCCGCCCGCCTTGAATCTGGCCCTGTGTCTCATGTGTTGGGCCACCCGCCTCGGGTCTGGACCCGTGACTCGTGTGTTGGGCCGCCCGTCTCTGGTCTGGACCCGTTTCTTTTTCGTTGGGCCGCCCGGCTCAGGACTGGTTCCATGTCTCGTGAGTTGGGGAGCTTGCATCAGGTCTGGCCTAATGTCTTGTGTGTTGGGTCATCCGCCTCGGATGTGGCCCTGTGTCTCGTGTGTTGGGCCGCTAGCCTCCTGTTGGAACCCGTGTCTTGTGTGTTGAGTCGCCCGCCTTGTCTGTGGGCAACCTGCCTTGGGTCTAGCCCTGTATCTCGTATGTTGGGTCGCCCACCTCTGATCTGGCCCCATGTCTCGTGTGTTATGTTGCCAGCCTCGGGTCTGGCCCCGTGTATCGTGTGTCAGGGAGCCAGCCTAGGGTCTGGCCCCGTGTCTCGTGTCTTGAGCCGCCCGCCTCAGGTCTGGCCCCATGTCTCTTGTGTTGGGCAGCCCACCTCGGGTCTGGCTCTATGTCTTGTGCGTTAGGCCACCAGCCTCGGGTCTGGCCCTGTTTCTTGTGTGCTGGGCTGCCCACCTTGAATCTGGCCCTGTGTCTTGTGCATATGAGGATCCTTGAATGTGGGACTGAATGATTTTTGATTGACCAATAAGGGACTACGGTCTCTGCTTGATAAGGGATCCCTTTAGGTGTGTTCCTTTACATGTGGTGGTGAGGAAAATCGGTCCGTAAGAGGATCAGTGAAGTGTGATTGCCTATAACAGAGGAATCCTTCACGGTAAGGTAGTACTCTGAGGGTATTGAATTCCCCTGTAAATTGATAAGGGCACTCTCAAGAAAGGGGTAACTGAATGCAGTTTTTAGCCCGTATACAGCAGGGGGATTAATATCAGCGATTGTGCAGTGTGCATTGAATGATTGACGTATTGTTAAGTCGTTTTTGATGAATCAGAATCGTTGTCCTCAGTGTCTGTGTTCTGTTTTTTGTAAGCTCAAGAGAGGGAAAATCATAGTAGCTGAAGTTCTTGCTTAGCCTTGATACCCAGACCGGGAAACATATAGTATAAAAAGTAACACTTATTGCAGATATAATTGTCACGCAGTGCCTTTACAAGGTGTAGAAGGAAAACCTTTGAACTGGGTAGTAAAAACACACCACTACACCCCCACCTGGATGACTTCCTTTTTATGTCCCGGAACTAACCCAGTTGATAGAGAAACTGCAGAGGCAGCTATTTAATAATTTCAGATTACCTCAGGAAATGTTGTATGATCATGTAGAAATAATTGGAATAGTAGGTGGAGCAGTAGGCTTGGTATTGTTATTTGTTTGGTTGTGTGTAAGAATCTCCCTAGCTCACAGGGCTGGAAAATCGGTGTTAGTACTTCCTTAGAGATCTATCTTCCGAGGCTCAGAGGAGACTGGGACAGGATCAGATCCGTCTTTCGAGGATCATAGGAGACTGGGACAGGATCAAATTTAGAGTCTGAGAGGCTCTAGGTGTGCTGAAGAGAGTTCTGCGGTAACTCTGGCACAGTGGTTGCAGTCATGGGGACTGGCAACAGTAAGGAATTGACTAACCTAAAGGGCGTGGCCCAGTTCCAGCATGTGAGATAGTGGAGAGACTGAAAGGGAATGAAGGAGTAGAGGGATGTGAAATAATATTGAGGAAATTTGGTATGGGAAAGTGAGGAAATCTGGAAGAGAAGGAATGGGAGAAATATATCTGCAATTGGGAAGGATGGTTGAAAGATAAAAACAAACTAGAGCAGGCTAGGATGTGGTTAGAAGTAGCAAAACGTCTCTCAATGAGTTAACATAAATCAGAGGAAACCAGACATGGAACTGTCTATGTAATCTATGATAGTTTGAAAAACTCTCAGACCCCTGTAGTCTCTGTACCTGATATAAATTCTGCACCCCCTTCAGCACCCCCGCCTTATGCTGGGTCAATGGGATGGACTTGCAGACATTGTGGTCATCAGAATCCCCCTGAGGTTAATTGTTGCATGTCCTCTGGGTCTTCACACCTCTGTTCCCTATGAGGACCACTAGTCATGTACAGTTTCAACCTCCTAGGATGGTTGATAATGTTCAGGTACACGATGCCCCCCAAGTATGGCCAATAGAAACATATCGGCCTTGGTCCCCCAGTGAACTTATTGTCCTCGCTACACAGCTCCCAGATCCCCGAAAAAAAACCTTAACATTTAGAATGAGCCTCCAGGGTGTTCAGCAGGCATATCGGGCCACATGGGATGATCTAGTTTCTGTCATTCTGCAGAAAGGCAGTGACCCCTTACTTATGACAAGTTTTTTACTTTGTAATGCCACGAACAGGCTGGACATGCGTCTGGTGTCCTTACCCAAAAACATGGTGGTAGACAGCTCCCTCTAGGGTATTACTCTGTAACCCTAGATCCAGTCATTATGGGGTCTCCTACTTGTGTTAGGGCTGTGGCAGCTGCTTCAGAACTTGTTAAAAAGACAGAGGACATAGTGTTAGGGAGCCCCCTCACACTTCAAGTTCCTCAAGCTGTATCTGAAATACTTCAACAGGCTCAGGCCCGTCACCTCTCAGCATCAAGGTTGACAAAATATGAAGTCTCACTCCTTACACCTCCCCATATAACTATCAAACGCTGTAATGTTCTAAATCCAGCTACACTACTTCCAGTGGATTTAGAAAAGGGAGGAAAGTATCAGGATGGGGAAGAGGGAGGGACCATGAGCCAAGATTTGCCCCTGTTTTTCAAATTAGCAGATGAGGAAGCTCAGTTTGATATGGCACATGAACATGATTGTCAGGCATTGATGGAAGCTGAAATAAAGGGCTTGGCAAATATTACTGATGTACCACTCACTAACCCCTCTGCTGAGAATTTTGTAGATGGTTCCAGAGCTTGGGACAGTGAACAAGGACGATTCATCACCAGGTATGCAGTAGTCCACAATGGTAAGGCAGTGATACAAGAACCACTCCCCTCCAGCTGCTCTGCGCAAGAGGCAGAGCTTAAAGCACTCGCTGCAGCATGTAATTTGGGAAAAGGTAAAGAAATTAATGTATTTTCTGACTCGCAATATGCTTATGTGTTGCACATGACTTTGGCGCCATTTGGCGAAGCCGTAATTTCTTGACCTCTGCTGGCAAACCTATAAGGAATGCGCAAGCGGTAGAGCAGCTACTCACAGCACTCACCCTTCCCCGAAGCCATAGTCAAAGTGTCAGCACACACTCAGGAACAAACTCCCCTTGCATTATGGAATGCCTTGGCCGACCAGGCGGCTAAGGAAGCAGCACGAATACCTCTGACAGAGATACTGGCTATAGCAGGTGCGGGAACCCCAGAAGACTCAGAGTCAGGGAGTGCAGGAAGCCCCCTTTCAAATAAGGAGACATTCCCTGCACCGGTCCCAGTGGCAGTGGACCTCGAACTACTGCAGGTCTTCCAGACCCAGGCTCCCCCCCACGAGCAGAATGCATGGGTCAAAGCGGGCGCTGTACAGTCAGTGTCAGGGGTATGGCAGGTAAACAAACGTATTTGCCTTCCACGCTGCCTGTTCCCCATGATGGCTGCCCTTGCACATTCTCCGGTACATAACTCAAAGGGTGTTATGTGTGCAGTGGTGCTACAAAACTGGTGTGCCCCAGGGTTCCCGAATACGGCTGCAAAGTATGTTCAAGAATGTCTAGTTTCTGCAAAACATAACCCTGGTAGGCCTATTCGAGTCCCACGAAAATGCACACCAAAACCAGATTACCCATTTCAGAGACTGCAGGTAGACTACATACAGCTACCTAAGGTGGGTAATTATGAATACACCCTGGTATGCACTGACCTTTTCTCTGGGTGGCCAGAAGCTTGGGAAGTGACTAAAGCAAACGCAAAAACTACTGCTAAAAAATTGATCAGTGAGGTGGTTTGTAGATATGGGTTGCCCGAAGCTATAGAAAGTGACAGAGGAACCCACTTTACTGGGGAACTAATGAAACAAATCATGGTCACTCTTGGGATAAAACAGGCTTTAAATGTTCCCTATCATCCACAAAGTAGTGGGAAGGTTGAACGGCCCAATGGTACCTTGAAACTAAAAATCCAAAAGTGCATGGAAGAAACACACTTGTCCTGGGTAGATTGTTTGCCCCTAGCATTGTATTCAGTGAGGACCGCCCCAAGAGGGAGGGAGAAGCTGTCCCCATATGAAATACTGTTTGGTAGTGTCCCTAAGACAGGGATGTATTTCCCACAGCAGCTGCAGGCCTCCTATGGTTCTCTCACTGAATATGTTCTGGAGTTGCATAAACATTTGACTGTTACTCATAATCGTGTTCTTTCCTCTATCCCAGACCCCAATTGCCTTAGCGGCACTCACATTTTGGTAACAGGAGACTGGGTCATGGTAAAGAGACATATGAGGAGACCACTGGAGCCCAGATACAGTGAACAATTCCAAGTGCTGTTAACCACTGCCACTTCTATCAAGCTTCAAGGCAAGGACTCTTGGGTCCACGCCAGCCATTGTAAAAAGGTTTTGAACCCCAGCAGCAGCAAAGATGATGACCCTGTTTGTTTGGACTATGGTGATAGCAACCGTACCCCTTGCCCTAACTCTCCATGAAGTACTTAAAGAGAACTGGGATAACAAACTGTTAAAGCATCACCAAGTCTTACTCCAAGACATGAACTCTAATGACCGTCCTAAGAACTGTTGGATATGCACCCATAGTCCAATATCCTCTTATACTATGCAAGAAAACACGTAAGATTAAGCATCACAGGCCTCCAAAATATAATACCACTTCTCCTATAAACATATATGATGAGATTTACAAGCAAGATATTTGTCGGTGAACGGGATTCATCCCCTCCAGGCTTTTATAGCATGGGGAAGTAGCTGATGAATAAATTGTTTTGTAAAATAATAAAAAGGGAGGAGTTGTTATGGTTAATTTTTTATATCTAGATATCATTATTAATTTAGAAAATCAATCTATTCTATGAGGCCTCTGCTTAAGTGTTTAAGACTTACCTTGTGGAATGTCTGACTAAGATACTGGTTTCCTGTGAATTCCCTGATAAGAAGGTTTTACGTTGGGCCAAGGGAAGTGTGTTTATTACTGATAGTCTATTTCGGTTTCCTGTTCAGTTGTATGTAACAATTGTATTTCCGTTTTGTCTAGCTAATAAATGTGGTGAGTCTTTGTTGCCACACCAGAAGACTCTACCTGCTGACAATCCATGTCGCATGTATTTTTGTCTCTCTCTCCCTTCATCAATGAAGTATATTAATTTAAATCTCACTGGCAATGTGAAGACCCTTTGCTGTCTATTCCAAAGTTCTCCTTAAAACAAAGAGGTTCTCCATAACAGGCCCTGTGTCTCATCTGTTGGGCAACCTGCATTGGGTCTAGCCCTGTGTCTCTTGTGTTGGGCTGGCCGCCTCGGGTCTGGCCTCATGTCTGGTGTGTTGAGCTGGCAGCCTCGGGTCTGGCCATGTGTCTCGTGTGTTGTGCCGCCCGCCTCGGGTATGGCTCCGTGTCTTGTGTGTTGAGATGCCCGTCTCGAGTCTGGCCTCATGTTTTCAGTTTTAGGTTTGCCCACCTTGGGTCTGGCTCCGTGTCTCCTGTGATGACCCACCCACCTCGAGTCTGGCCCAATATCTTGTGTTGGGTTGCCCGCCTTGGGTCCGGCCCCGTGTCTCGTGTGGTGGGCCGCCCACTTTGGTTCTGGCCTTGTGTCTCGTGTGTAAGGTCGCCAGCCTCTGGTGTGGCCCCGTGTCTCGTCTATTGGGTCTCCTGCCTCGGGTCCGGCCCCATGTCTAGTATGATGGGTCAATCGCCTCGGATCTGGCCCTGTGTTTTGTGTGTTTGGCTGCCAGCCTTGGGTCTGGCCTCGTGTGTTGTCTGTTGTTGGGCCGCCCGCTTCGGTTATGGCACCGTGTCTCATGTATTGGGCTGCCAGTCTCGGGTCTGGCCCTGTGTCATGTGTGTTGGGCCGCCCACCTTGGGTCTGGCCTCATGTCTTGTGTGTTGAGCTGCCCAATGTCTTGTGTGTTGGGCAGCATGCTTCGGGTCTTGCCCCATGTCTCGTGTGTTAGGCCGCCAGCCTCGGGTCTGGCCCTGTGTTTGGCCGCCAGCCTAGGATCTGGCCCCGTGTCTTGTGTGTTGGACCGCCCGCCTCGGGGCTGGCTCCATGTCTCTTGCGTTAGACCACCTGTCTCGTGTCTGGCCCCATGTCTCATGTGTTGGGGAGCCCGCCTCAGGTCTGGACCTGTGTCTTGTGTGTTGGGAAGCCCGCCTCAGGTCTGGACCCATGTCCCTTGTAGTGGGCCGCCTGTCTTGGGTCTGGCCCCATGTCTCGTGTGTTGGGCCGCCCGCCTCTTGTCTGGCCCAGTGTCTCGTTTGTTGGGCCGTCCACCTCAGGTCAGGCCCCGTGTCTCGTGGTCCCGTGTCTCGTGTGTTGGGCCGCCCACCTCGGGTCTGGCCCCATGTCTCGTGTGTTGGGCCGCCCACCTCATGTCTGGCCCTGTGTCTCGGGCTGTCCACCTCGGGTCTGTCCCCAAGTCTCGTGGCCCCGTGTCTCGTGTATTGGGCTATCCACCTCAGGTTTGTCCCCGTGTCTTGTGTTGGGCTGCTCGCCTCAGCTCTGGCCCAGTGTGTTGTGCCGCCCACCTCGAGTCTGGCTCCAAGTCTCGTGTGTTGAGTTGCCCGTCTTGGGTCTGGCCTCATGTGTTGGGTTGCCCGCCTCGGACCTGGCCCCGTGTCTCATGTGTTTGGCCGCCCACCTCGGGTTTGGCCCAATGTCTCGTGTGTTGGGGAGTCCGATTTATGTGAAGAGACACTTACCTGGACCAGTCCCCATCAAGCTGTCAAGGTCTAAAGACGTAAAATGATTCAGGTTTAGAAATTTGTACATTCTATTCCAATTGTGATGTCATGGAATGTCGTTGATGTCACATGCCCCGTGATGTTATCAGAACTGTCAGGTCTGGCCCCATGTCTCGTGTGTTGGGGAGCCCGCCTTATGTGAAGAGACACTTACCTGGACCAGTCCCCCTCAAGCTGACAAGGTCTAAAGACACACAATGATTAAGGTTTAGAAATTTGTACATTCTATTCCAATTGTGATGTCATGGAATGTCGTTGATGTCACATGCCCTGTGATGTTATCAGAACTGTCACTGCTTTTTTATGTCTCCAGTTTACAACATAAACAAAAAATTAATTTAATAAAAAGACAAAACCCCTACCTCATTTTATAATTATAAGACGCACATTTAAAGGGATCCTTTTATTTTTAATACATATATAGTACCTACTGCTCTACAGTATGTACTAAAAGAAAACAAGGGACTCCATCATGCCATTCCTGACCACAGTAAACTACAACTCCAATGTCAACTCCTAATTTAACAGGAACAAAAGAGTTGACAACAGAGAATGATAGCATTTGCCACTAGATTTCTGGTACAAAATACAATAATTTGTCCACGTAAATGCCAAAACTACCCAAATATGGAGCCACACAAAGACGTCCCAACTTGACCACCCCCTATCTACATGCCTTACTAAAGCAGTGGGGAGCCAGTGCAAAGAGCTGGAAGACTCTCAACAAATATGAATTATTACATTGTCATCCTCCTACTATAGGGGGCATATAAAACTTTGTGTCCTGTAGGGGTCACTACTTCCCCAGCAATATAGCAGCTTATTGCTAGCGGTTTTCGCTGCCATACCTGTTAATATCAACTGATTGTCAGTGACTCATCATTTAGTGAAGGGGTTGTCCTGAAAATGTCTTATTACAGAGTGTTCCTGGCATCCATGATAAATCCGGTGGATATGCTATAAGTATACCAAAGCTTAAAAGTAAAGAGCTACCGACCTGGGACTCATCCATTTCCAGCTGTCAGGTAGTAGTGACACAAGATGGCTCCGGTCAGGAACTTTTTACATTCTACTCCAATTGTTATGTCATGTGATGTTTCTGATCTCATGTGCTTGTGATGTCATCATAGCTGTCACTGTTATTTCAAATCTACAACAGCACAAAAAAAGTTAATTTAATTGTTTAAAATAAAACACGCAGGTAATTGCACCTTGTGATTATTTTACATGCTGTTATTAATATTTGGGGGTACTAGTCATGTTCTTCGCTGCCGCCTTCTACACTGCACTTTATATACTGATTTTAATAATATATTATAATGGACAATTCAAAAGCCCTGTATGTAGAATATATAGTTAGTAGCTTCTGTTGAATGACTAGATGCCTATAAGAGCAATTAGAGATACTTTAGTAACATCATCTCTATTTCTATAATCACTTGGTTGAGCCTAATAATAATACACTGCTCAAAAAAATAAAGGGAACACTCAAATATCACATCCTAGATCTGAATGAATGAAATATTCTCATTGAATACTTTGTTCTGTACAAAGTTGAATGTGCTGACAACAAAATCACACAAAAATCATCAATGGAAATCAAATTTATTAACCAATGGAGGCCTGGATTTGGAGTCACCCCCAAAATTAAAGTGAAAAACACACTACAGGCTGATCCAACTTTGATGTAATGTCCTTAAAACAAGTCAAAATGAGGCTCAGTATTGTGTGTGGCCTCCACGTGCCTGTATGACCTACCTACAACGCCTGGGCAAGCTCCTGATGAGGTTGCGGATGGTCTCCTGTGGGATCTCCTCCCAGACCAGACTAAAGCATCCGCCAACTCCTGGACAGTCTGTGGTGTAACGTGAGACATGATGTCCCAGATGTGCTCAATCGGATTCAGGTCTGGGGAACGGACGGGCCAGTCCATAGCTTCAATGCCCTCATCTTGCAGGAACTGCTGACACACTCCAGCCACATGAGGTCTGGCATTGTCCTGCATTAGGAGGAACCCAGGGCCAACTGCACCAGCATATGGTCTCACAAGGGTCTAAGGATCTCATCTCGGTACCTAATGGCAGTCAGGCTACCTCTGGCGAGCACATGGAGGGCTGTGCGGCCCTCCAAAGAAATGCCACCCCACACCATTACTGACCCACTGCCAAACCGGTCATGCTGAAGGATGTTGCAGGCAGTAGATCGCTCTCCACGGCATCTCCAGACTCTGTCACGTCTGTCACATGTGCTCAGTGTGAACCTGCTTTCATCTGTGAAGAGCACAGGGCGCCAGTGGCGACTTTGCTAATCCTGGTGTTCTGTGGCAAATGTAAAGCGTCCTGCACGGTGTTGGGCTGTGAGCACAACCCCCATCTGTGGATGTTACGCCCTCATACCACCCTCATGGAGTCGGTTTCTAACCATTTCTGCAGACACATGCACATCTGTGGCCTGCTGGAGGTCATTTTGCAGGGATCTGGCAGTGTTCCTCCTGTTCCTCCTTGCACAAAGGAGGAGGTAGCGGTCCTGCTGCTGGGTTGTTGCCCTCCTACAGCCCCCTACACGTCTCCTGGTGTACTGGCCTGTCTCCTGGTAGCGCCTCCAGCCTCTGGACACTACGCTGACAGACACAGCAAACCTTCTTGCCACAGCTCACATTGATGTGCCAATGGATGAGCTGCACTACCTGAGCAATTTCTGTGGGTTGTAGAGTTCCTCTCATGCTACCACGAGTGTGAAAGCACAACCAACATTCAAAAGTGACCAAAACATCAGCCAGAAAGCATTGGTACTGAGATGTGGTCTGTGGTCCTCACCTGAAGAACCACTCCTTTATTGAGTGTGTCTTGATAATTGCCAATAATTTCCATCTATTGTCTATTCCATTTGCACAACAGCATGTGAAATTAATTGTCAATCAGTGTTGCTTCCTGGACAGTTTGATTTCACAGAAGTTTGATTTATTTGGAGTTATATTCTGTTGTTTAAGTGTTCCCTTTTTGAGCAGTGTATATCATTTACCTGTTGCAGACAAATACTACGTCCAACACGAAAAGTTCCTCAAAAATGATGATCCCTTTCAAAATATAAGACAAACCTACAGCGAAAGGAGTAAACTTGATCAAATATTATAGTTTATTGAATACAAACAAATAAAATGCAAGGCAATAGTGACATATAGACGCAGAAGAGGGAAAAAATGGCAAGTCTGAAACAGACTCAAACAGAAAAAAGAGAAACTGTGAGCCCTAAAAAATGGAGTGATGCCAAGTGGTAGATAGTAGTACAGCTATACACTGTTGTGATGATCTATATTATAATATGCAAAAATGATAAAAAAATATAACAGATGTATTAAGTCAAAAGACATATATTGAGGTATGATAGCCTCCAATATAATTATTGCATATACAATTATAGTACCATAACTCTGGTATGTATATTTAGAGACATAAGTGAAGGTACAGAGGTTTTCAATGTAACTAAATACAGCCATAACCATACCACCATAATGGCCACATATGCAAGAGCATAGCCATGATTAACAAATATCACTATAAATAGTAATTACCTGTGGCATGTTGTATGAATGGGCGGAATGAACACCTCGACGCGCGTTTCACTGCTGCCTGCGGTTTTGTCAGGAGGTAGTTCATCGCATTTGAACTGGCATTATATAGTGTAATAGATTATCAAATGGCTGTCACGTTTGTGCATTTGCACGTGACTGTCATGTTGCCGCGACACTGTGAGGCCGGCGCAAAATGGGAGCATCATGCGGACACATGACCATGCGCGACCACATGACCAGCTGTCCGAGGAGACGCGTCACAAGTATCAGTATGTGCACACAGCACACTGTGGTGAGAAGAAAAGGAATTAATGCCTTAAATACACTGCTCAAAAAAATAAAGGGAACACTCAAATAACACATCCTAGATCTGAATGAATTAAATATTCTGTAGCATCGACGTCTCTGCCCCCTGGCAGGCAGAGACGCCATCCCCCTTACCACCGCGCTCCTGGCCCGGCGTCTTCCGGCTCTCCTGCTGCTGCCGACACACGCAGCTTCCCGGGTGCTGTGCTGAGGGCGTGCGCGCGATCCCTCCCTCTTAAAGGGGCCGCGCACGCCGTCCTTAGGAGTCCCCGGCCAATGGCCGGAGGACTTATCATATAAAAGGCACCTCCTCCAAAATGGAAGTGCCCGTGCAAGGTTGTAGCTCTGTGTTCTAAACTCTGCTTCAGCCCTCAGGTCCTTCTGCTAGTCTGACTATCAGTCCAGTCCGCCAGCCTGACTACCAGTCCAGTCCGCCAGCCTGACTACCAGTCCAGTCCGCCAGCCTGACTACCTCTCCAGTCCGCCGGCCTGACTACTTGTTTTCGCCAGCCAAGTACACTCTCCAGCCCGACGGTCTGCCTACGGTCCAAACCCGCCAGTCTGTCAATGGACCAGGCTTGCCTGCCTACCCGGAGAACGTACCAGTTACCTGCCGTGCCTACCAGCCAGCCTACCTGGAGGCTCCTGCCAGTTACCTGTGGTGTCTGCCAGTCTGTCTACCCAGATCACCCGTCAGCCTGCCTGCCGTGCTCATCTGCTATACCGGTCAGTCCCTGCCTTCTGACCCGTGGGAGTCACCTGCTCTCATACAAGGACTGGCCCAGAGTAGCACCTGGTCCCTCTGCTCGGTCCTTCCCTGGTTCACGGAGTCGATTGAGCCGCCGTGCGACCTTGGTCAGTCCGAGTTGATACCTAGTTACGCCCCTCTGGTCCCTCCTTGCACCGCAGCACAGAGGTTCCACCACCCGGATCCGTAACAGTTTGCACGGGCCATGGAACCCGGTGGCCCCCAGGCTCCTTCGCTTGCTGACCTGTACCAGGAGGTTTCTCGTCAGAGATCCCAACAGGAAACCATCCTGACCTACCTGCGGTCTGTCAACTCTTGCCTGGACATGCTGTCGGTCTCACCTGTGCCCGCCTCGAGCCGAGCAACACCCGCTCCGGCGGTGCCTCTGCCTACCAGTGCGCCGTCATCCAGCTCTGGACCCAGGCTCTCTGCGCCTCCTCGTTTTGGGGGTGACCCCGTCTTATGTCGGGGTTTTCTGAACCAGTGCACACTGCACTTTGAACTACTGGCACATCAGTTTCCCTCCGACCGGGCCAAGGTGGCGTTCATCATGTCTCACCTCACCGGGGAAGCATTGGCATGGCTAAACCCTCTATGGGAGAGAGGGGATCCCCTGGTGTCCGATCTTCCGGCTTTCCTCACTGCCTTCCGGAGGGTCTTCGATGAGCTCGGACGAAGGACTTCTACTGCCTCCTCATTGCTTCATCTCCGCCAAGGGAGTCTCACCGTGGGCCAGTATGCCATACAGTTCCGTACCCTCGTTTCTGAGCTTGCTTGGAACAACGAGGCCCTGGTGTCCATCTTCTGGGAGGGTCTTTCCGGTCGGATTAAGGACGAGCTAGCTGGCCGGTACATTCCTACCACCCTAGATGGCCTGGTGTCACTAGCTACCCGGATTGACATCCGTTTCCTGGAACGTGCTAAGGAGACTACATGGGAGAGAAGATTTCCTCATCTTGCTCCTGTTTTCCAGAAACCTGCCTCCCAACCAGCAACTCCCAGGGCACGCTCGCCCGAACCCATGCAGATCGACCAGACCAAGATGGTCAAGTCTCGCCAAGAAACACGCCGTGCCGAGGTGAGCTGTTTATAATGTGGTAGTAAGGAGCATCTGATCCGTTTCTGTCCGGTGAAGCTGGGAAACTCCAGTGTCTAGGACCGCACGGAGAGGTCGTCCTAGGCAAGAGTAAATCCTCTCCGTTCTTGACTTTATCCGTTTCTATTTCCTGTGGAGAGAACCGCTTCTTTGAAACCGCCCACCTGGATTCTGGAGCCGCTGGGAATCTCATTTCTCAGTCCCTTGTAGAGAAGTATCAGATTCCTACCAAACCTCTGGCTGAACCAATGGCAGTCGCTTTCGTGGACGGAAGACTCCTTCCGGTGACCATCTTGCTTGTCACTGAGCCTGTAACCCTTCAGGTGGGAATGCTGCACTCGGAGAGGATCTCCTTCCATGTGTTATCCGGACTCTCTCACTCCCTTTTGCTAGGTCTACCCTGGCTTCAGAGACATGAACCCGTTCTGAATTGGCAATCCGGTGAGGTGCTCCATTGGGGGCAGGATTGCCATGAGACCTGCCTGGTTCCGGTTCCCCCTGGCTGGACCTACGTCTACTCCGGCTAATTTACCTGGTCTACCGGCACCTTACTGGTCCTATGCAGATGTCTTTGACAAGAAGGAAGCAGAGACTGTTAGAACCTTGCTCTTAGTTTTTTTCTATTGCTGGTCACATGACCTTGTTGGCCTATTTAGTCCCGCTCCACCCTTCTGGCTTTGCTGGACTTCATTGTATTACTACTCTTTAGCTAGCCGGTGCTCAGTATCTAACTCTGTTAGTTTGCTTGGTCTTCGGACCTCTGTGTTCTATATATATTATTTGTTCGTCTGTCTGCTACTATTTCTGTTAGGAGGTGTCCATTTTGCTCCCAGTCCCTATTACTTGTAGGGATTCCTTCCCCACATCTATAGGTCTCCGTACAGACTAGCTGAGGACTTAAGCAGGTCTGATCGCAGGATCAGGTCCCCTGTTACATCGTAGGGATCTAGCTGAGTTCTATCGTAGGGACAGATCTCCTCTCTTTCCTTAGCTCTGGTAGCAGAACATAACAGTAAGTCCAGCCCGCAAATTCTCTAAGGAAAGATTTTTCTGTTCCATCATGGTGTCGGTTCAGGATTTGGCTAAACGCCTGCAGGGACTCTCTCTTTAGGTGGCCGAGCTCCATCAGCACGTGAGTAACTGTTCTGGAGCACATTTCTTGGAGCCTAAGGTACGTTTGCCTGATTTATTTTTTGGTGAACACCAAGAATTTTTTTCATTTAAAAATGCTTGCTTATTGTATTTTCGTTTGAGACCCAGGTCCTCTGGGGATGAATCCCAGCGCGTAGGGTTCATAATGTCACTTTTGCGCAAAGAACCTCAGGAGTGGGCCTTTTCTTTGCTACCTAGTGATACATGCCTTAGATCAGTGGATAGTTTTTTTCCTGCTTTGGGGCTATTATATGATGATCCTGACCGTGTCTCATCTGCTGAGACTGAGTTGAGACGTTTGAGACAGGGATCAGGTAATGTGGAAAAATATTGTACTCATTTCCGTCGGTGGTCTACTCAAATAGGGTGGAACGATTCTGCTCTGAAGAGTCTGTTTCTGGCAGGGCTTAGTGAAAGGGTTAAAGACCTGCTAATTGCTTATCCCACACCTGAAGATTTGCAACAGGCTATGCAATTAGCTATACGGGTGGATAGGAGACTGCGTGCAAGGGTTAATGAGAGCAAATCCTCTGCTATGTCAGTTTCTGGTCATATGAATGTGTGTACTAACAGTGGAGAGCCGATGGAGATTGGAGCGATGGCACCTCGCTCTCAAGAAAAAGACCGCAGATTTTCTGAAGGTTTGTGTTTCTATTGCGGAAATTCTGGTCATTTCATTAAAAGCTGTGTGCTTCGTATGAAGAAAGAAAAAAAAATGGTCAGTCATGCCCGTATTGCCTGTTTAAATTCCAAGGGTGTATTTTTAGCTGCCTCCACTATTGCTCAGGAAAAATTAATGGAATTTCGGGTGTTTGTCGATTGTGGGTCTACTCTGAATGTAATTGATGGGGGATTCTTGGAAAAACTCAATTTAAAACCCGAACCTTTGTCATCCCCCATTGCTGTGGTTTCTGTGGATGGCTCCCCTTTGAAGAATGTTACTCTCAAGGTCTGTGAATTTCACCTCACTATTAATGGTGTTCACCATGAGAAATTGGATTTGGTAGTTTTGAATAACTTGCCTTCTCCGGTGGTGTTGGGATTGCCCTGGTTAAAATTGCACAATCCTGTACTGGATTGGTCTACCAATGAAATTAAATCCTGGAGCCATAAATGTTATGACAAGTGTTGTAACGGGCGTATTGCAGCTGTGGATAGGGGGGAATTGCCTGTTCCTATTCAGGATTTTTGGAGAGTTTTTTCTGAGAAGGAATCGCAGGTTTTGCCTCCCCATAGAGACTATGATTGTACTATTGAATTTGTCCCTGGAGCGACTCTTCCTAAAAGTCGTTTATTTAACCTTACTATTCCTGAGAGAAAGGCTTTGGAGGAATATATACAGACAAGTTTGGCCGCCGGTCACATTAGGCCCTCTAAGTCTCCTGTGGCGGTTGGATTTTTTTTTGTAAAAAAAAAAGGACGGCGGTTTACGTCCTTGTCTGGACTTTCGTGAGATTAACAAAATTACTGTACGCAATCCTTACCCACTGCCATTGATTCCTGATCTGTTTAACCAGTTAGTGGGGGCCAAGTGGTTCTCTAAAATTGACCTTTGGGGGGCATACAATCTGTTGCGCATGAAGGAGGGTGACGAATGGAAGACTGCTTTTAACACTCCTGTGGGTCATTTTGAGAATTTGGTTATGCCTTTTGGTCTTACTAATGCTCCTGCATTTTTTCAGAATCTTATTAATGACATCCTTAGACCTTTGATCGGCAAAAATGTGGTTGTGTATTTGGATGACATTTTGATTTATTCGCCGGATCTGGAATCTCATTGGCGGAGCGTACGTGAAGTATTACAGTTATTAATTGACAATTCGCTTTTTGCTAAGCTGGAGAAATGTGAGTTCGCTGTACAGAGAATTAGTTTTTTGGGCTACATTATCTCCAGCGAAGGTTTTGAGATGGACCCGGTGAAAGTTCAAGCTGTGCAGGAATGGCCTAGGCCTATTGGTTTGAAATCGATACAGAGGTTTTTGGGTTTCGACAATTATTATAGAAAATTCATTAAAAATGTTTCTATTATTGTCAAACCTCTGACCGATCTCACCAGGAAAGGTGCTGATGCGGTTCAGTGGACTGCTGAGGCCATTGAAGCTTTTGTGTATCTCAAGGAGAGGTTCACCTCTGCTCCCATCCTTATGCAGCCTGATGTGACTAAGCCGTTTTTGGTTGAGGTTGATGCTTCCTCTGTGGGGGTTGGCGCAGTATTGTCTCAGGATAACGGGGATGGAGTACATCCCTGTGCCTTTTTTTCAAAAAAATTTTCAGAGACTGAACTGAATTACGATATTGGTAATCGGGAATTATTGGCTATTAAACTTGCATTTGAACACTGGCGCCACCTCTTGGAAGGTGCTGAATTTCCCGTTCAGGTTTTTACGGATCATAAAAATCTGATATATCTTGATGCTGCCAAGCGCCTGAATGCCCGTCAGGCTAGGTGGGCATTGTTTTTCTCGCGGTTTAATTTTTCCGTTACTTACATCCCAGGTACTAAGAATGTTAAGGCGGATACCTTGTCTCGCAGTTTTTCTCCCATAGTCGGTGCTGAGAAAGAGGAGAACATTTTACAAGAACGTGTTGTGATTGCTGCTTTGGACTCCGTTTTGGAAGATGAGATTCTTAAAGCACAGGAGAATGCCCCATCTAACACTCCCCATGGGAGGTTGTTTGTGCCTGGGACCCTTAGGAGAGATTTGTTTGTTGAGTGTCACGAATCTCGGTTGGCAGGTCATCCCGGAATCTCTGAGACCAAGAGACTGGTGGGTCGCAGTTTTTGGTGGCCTGGATGGCAGAAGGAAGTCATTAAGTGGGTGCGTCAATGTACTATATGTGCTAGATCTAAGTCCTCACATACTCCTGCTGCGGGGTTGCTTTGCCCTCTGGAGGTTCCCAGTGCTCCTTGGACACATTTGGCTATGGACTTTATAACTGACCTTCCCCCCTCTGAGGGTTTTACTGTCATCTGGGTGGTCGTGGACCGTTTTAGCAAGATGTGTCACTTGGTTCCCTTCGTCAAACTGCCCTGCGCTAAAACTCTCGCTAAGGCCTTTGTCAAGGAAATTGTCAGACTTCATGGCGTTCCTACTGACATTGTTTCTGATAGGGGACCTCAGTTCGTGGCTCGTTTTTGGCGCGCCTTTTGTGACAGGTTGGGAGTTCATTTGTCGTTCTCATCCGGATATCATCCTGAATCTAATGGCCAGACAGAAAGGAAAAACCAGGATGTTGAGCAGTTCTTGCGTTGTTTTGTGGCAGACAATCAAGAGGGGTGGTCTGAGTTTCTGCCACTTGCTGAATTTGCTTTGAACAATCATACATCTTCTTCTGCTGGTTGTTCGCCTTTTTTTTGTTGTTCTGGGAGACATCCGTCGTTTGGGTCGTTCTCCAAGTTGGTATCTGCCGTGCCTGAGGAGGAGAATTTTTCCGGCGATTTGGAGAGAGTTTGGACGGATGTGCGTGGTAATCTTCAGGAGGCTAACAGAAAATCTAAAGACTACTTTGATAGGAAACGACAGGAGGTTTTGTTCGCTGTTGGTGACATGGTTTGGTTGTCCTCTAGGAATCTGCGGTTGAGGATTCCTTCTAAGAAATTGGGTCCCAAGTTTGTAGGGCCGTTTAAGGTGCTTCAGGTTGTCAACCAATCTGCTGTTAGGTTGGAGGTTCCTACCTCCTGGAGAATTAATCCGGTGTTTCATGTCTCTCTGTTGAAAAAAGCTGTTGTGTCGGATTGTGATGCCTCTGCCTCTGTTCCTCCGGTGGTGGAGGACGGGGAATATGAAATTTCTCGTATCCTTAATTCTAGACGGTATAGAGGTAGTTTGCAGTATCTCGTGGCCTGGAAAGGTTTCGGACCCGAGGATAACTCATGGGTGAGGTCGGATGATGTTTCCGCGTCCAGACTTGTCAGAGCGTTTCACAGGAGATTTCCTGATAAGCCTGGTCCTAGGGGATCCGGAGGATCCTCTTAGAAGGGGGGGTACTGTTAGAACCTTGCTCTTAGGTTTTTTCTATTGCTGGTCACATGACCTTGTTGGCCTATTTAGTCCTGCTCCGCCCTTCTGGCTTTGCTGGACTTCATTGTATTACTACTCTTTAGCTAGCCGGTGCTCAGTATCTAACTCTGTTAGTTTGCTTGGTCTTCGGACCTCTGTGTTCTATATATATTATTTGTTCGTCTGTCTGCTACTATTTCTGTTAGGAGGTGTCCATTTTGCTCCCAGTCCCTATTACTTGTAGGGATTCCTTCCCCACATCTATAGGTCTCCGTACAGACTAGCTGAGGACTTAAGCAGGACTGATCTCAGGATCAGGTCCCCTGTTACATCGTAGGGATCTAGCTGAGTTCTATCGTAGGGACAGATCTCCTCTCTTTCCTTAGCTCTGGTAGCAGAACATAACAGAGACACTGCCACCTCATAGGCCATATGATTGCCCTATCGACCTGGTACCACTCCACCCTGGGGGCGTATCTACCCCTTGTCGTTGGCCGAAACCCGGGCCATGTCGGAGTACATCGAAGAAAATCTGGCTAGGGGATTCATCCAGAAATCTACCTCCCCGGCTGGAGCTGGATTCTTCTTCATAAAAAAGAAAGACGGTTCACTACGCCCCTGTATCGATTATAGAGGACTCAACCAGATTACTATAAAAAATAAATACCCCCTGCCACTCATCTCTGAGCTGTTCGACCACCTTAAAGGCGCGAAGATCTTCACCAAGCTCGATCTTCGTGGGGCGGATAACTTGGTCCGGATCCGCCAAGGAGACGAGTGGAAGACGGCATTCAATACCCGGGACGGCCACTATGAATACCGTGTGATGCCTTTCGGCCTCTGTAATGCTCCAGCCGTCTTCCAAGAACTAGTTAACGACATCTTCCGTGACCTCTTATATTCATGCCTGGTGGTGTACCTGGCAGACATCTTGGTCTTCTCTCCGGATCTTCCCACACACCGGAGGGATGTTCGTCAGGTCCTGCATAGGCTCAGGCAGAATCACCTATACGCAAAATTAGAGAAATGCCTCTTCGAGCAGACCTCTCTTCCATTCCTGGGCTATATTATCTCTAAGACTGGTCTACGGATGGACCCCGAGAAGGTCTGTGCCGTCTTAAAGTGGCCCCGACCGGAGGGGTTGAAGGCGATTCAGCGATTCCTGGGCTTCGCTAACTATTACCGCCTCTTCATCCCACATTTCTCTTCCCGGACTGCACCCATCTGTGCGCTCACCCGTAAAGGAGCAAATCCTAAGGAATGGACATCCGAAGTGAAGGAGGCCTTCCTCTCCTTAAAACAAGCCTTCTCTTCTGTCCCGGTGCTGCACCGTCTGGATTGCAACAAACAGTTCTTTCTGGAGGTTGATGCTTCCTCTTCCGGAGCCGGAGCGGTGCTCACCCATAAATCTCCGTCCGGGAGAATGGTAACCTGCGGCTTCTTCTCCAAGCTCTTCTCCTCGTCCGAGCGCAACTATTCCATAGGAGACCGAGAACTGCTAGCCATCAAATTGGCGCTGGAGGAGTGGCGTTACCTGCTGGAGGGGGAGGGGGCTCTGCACCCGGTGGTCATCTACACTGACCACAAAAACCTGGCATATCTACAAAATGCCCAAAGACTCAATCCGCGTCAGGCCCGGTGGTCTTTGTTCTTCGCCTGTTTCAACTTTACCCTACATTACCGCCCTGTGGACAAGAACGTTAAAGCCGACGCTTTGTCCCGATCCTTCCTGTCTTCCGATCAAGAGGAGGAGCCTATGCATATCATCGATCCCTCCAAAGTGATGAATGTGGCTCCCTTGGACCTGTCTCGTCTCCTACCCGGTAAGACGTTTGTAGCGGTTCCGGATTGTAAGAAGGTTCTTAACTGGGGTCATTCATCTAAACTAGCCGGCCATGCTGGCCAGAGGAAGACCTTTCTGCTCATTACCCGGCATTACTGGTGGCCTTCCCTGCGCAAGGATGTTGTAGACTTTGTCACGGCCTGTTCATCCTGTGCCCTCAACAAGATTCCCAGACATCTTCCAGCCGGCTGTCTCCAACCTCTTCCCGTACCTGCTGCCCTGTGGCAACACATTGCTATGGAACTTATTACTGATCTCCCTGTTTCTGCCGGTTGTACTGTCATTTGGGTGGTCGCTGACCACTTTTATAAAGTGGCCTACTTCATCCCTCTGCCTGGTCTCACGTCTGCATCTGTGCTGGCTAAGGACTTCATCCATCACATCTTTCGTCTCCACGGCCTACCCCTCCACATTGTTTCTGATCGCGGGGTCCAGTTTACTTCGCGCTTCAGGAGAGCTACGTGTAAGCTGCTGGATGTCTCCCTGGATTTCTCCTCTGCTTATCATCCACAGTCCAAAAGCCAAGTGGAACGTATCAACCAGATCCTTACTAGCTTCCTCCGGCACTTCGTCAACGCTCACCATATCGATTGGGTAGAGCTCCTACCATGGGCCGAGTTCTCCTATAACAACCATGAGAGCAAATCTTCTTCCAAGTCCCCGTTCTTTGTGGTCTACGGTCAACATCCCCAGATTCCGTTTCCCGTCTCCGCTTCAGTGGACAACCCTGCCGCGGAGTCTCTGGTCAGCGAATTTTCCACCATTTGGGAGGACACTAGATCCGCACTTCTTCAATCCTCTGAGCGGATGAAGAGACATGCTGACAAGAGACGTCTGGACACACATCAATTCCATCCGGGAGACAAGGTTTGGCTCTCCTCCAAACATGTTCGTCTCAAAATACCCTCCTATAAGTTGGGTCCACAGTTCATCGGTCCATTTGAGGTCCTCAAGCAAATCAATCCAGTGGCCTACAAGTTAAAACTCCCGGCCACCTTACGGATTCCCAACTCCTTCCACGTATCTTTCCTCAAACCAGTTGTGCTTAATTCTTTTTCCGATGATCCAGGTACCTCCCCAGCTCCGGTCTCCGCTGAGGACGTCTATGAGGTAGAGAACATTCTGGTCACCAAGAGGGTAAAAGGAAAAACCTTTTTGCTGGTCGATTGGAAGGGGGTTGGCCCAGAGGAGAGAACTTGGGAACCCAGGGAGAACATCCACGCCCCGCTTTTCCTTAAAAAAATTTCTTTCAGGCCTAAAAAAGAGGGGGTGTAAAGGGGGGGGGTACTGTAGCATCGGTGTCTCTGCCCCCTGACAGGCAGAGACGCCGTCCCCCTTACCGCCGCGCTCCTGGCCTGGCGTCATCCGGCTCTCCTGCTGCTGCCGGCGCGCGTAGCTTCCCGGGCACTGTGCTTAGGGTGCGCGCGCTCCCTCTTAAAGGGGCCGCGCGCACCGTCCTAAGGAGTCCCCGGCCAATGGCTGGAGGACTTCTCATATAAAAGGCACCTCCTCCAAAATGGAGGTGCCCATGCAAGGTTGTAGCTCTGTGTTCTACACTCTGCTTCAGCCCTCGGGTCCTTCTGCTAGTCTGACTATCAGTCCAGTCCGCCAGCCTGACTACCAGTCCAGTCCACCAGCCTGACTACCAGTCCAGTCCGCCAGCCTGACTACCAGTCCAGTCCGCCAGCCTAACTACCAGTCTTCGCCAGCCAAGTACACTCTCCAGCCCAACGGTCTGCCTACGGTCCAAACCCGCCAGTCTGTCTATGGGCCAGGCTTGCCGGCCTACCCGGAAAACGTACCAGTTACCTGCCGTGCCTACCAGCCAGCCTACCTGGAGGCTCCGGCCAGTTACCTGTGCTGTCTGACAAGTCCGTCTACCCAGATCACCCGTCAGCCTGCCTGCCATGCTCATCTGCTGTACCGGTCAGTCCCTGCCTTCTGACCCGTGGGAGTCACCTGTTCTCATACAAGGACTGGCCCAGAGTAGCACCTGGTCCCTCTGCTCGGTCCTTCCCTGGTTCACGGAGTCGATTGAGCTGCCGTGCGACCTTGGTCAGTCCGAGTTGATACCTAGTTCCACCACCCGGATCCGTAACATATTCTCATTGAATACTTTGTTCTGTACAAAGTTGAATGTGCTGACAACAAAATCACACAAAAATCATCAATGGAAATCAAATTTATTAACCAATGGAGGCCTGGATTTTTTAGTCACCCCCAAAATTAAAGTGGAAAAACACACTACAGGCTGATCCAACTTTGATGTAATGTCCTTAAAACAAGTCAAAGTGAGGCTCAGTATTGTGTGTGGCCTCCAAGTACCTGTATGACCTCCCTACAACGCCAGGGCATGCTCCTGATGAGATTGCGGGTGGTCTCCTGTGGGATCTCCTCCCAGACCTGGACTAAAGCATCCGCCAACTCCTGGACAGTCTGTGGTGCAACGTGATGGAGCGAGACATGATGTCCCAGATGTGCTAAATCAGGTCTGGGGAACGGGCGGGCCAGTCCATAGCTTCAATGCCTTCATCTTGCAGGAACTGCTGACACACTCCAGCCACATGAGGTCTGCATTGTCCTGCATTAGGAGGAGCCCAGGGCCAACCGCACCAGCATATGGTCTCACAAGGGGTCTGAGGATCTCATCTCGGTACCTAATGGCAGTCAGGCTACCTTCGGCGAGCACATGGAGGGCTGTGCGGCCCTCCAAAGAAATGCCACCCCACACCAATTACTGACCCACTGCCAAACCGGTCATGCTGAAGGATGTTGCAGGCAGCAGATCGCTCTCCACGGCGTCTCCAGACTCTGTCACGTCTGTCACATGCTCAGTGGGAACCTGCTTTCATCTGTGAAGAGCACATGGCGCCAGTGGCGACTTTGCCAATCCTGGTGTTCTGTGGCAAATGCCAAGCATCCTGCACGGTGTTGGGCTGTGAGCACAACCCCCATCTGTGGACGTTACGCCCTCATACCACCCTCATGGAGTCAGTTTCTAACCGTTTATGCAGACACATGCACATTTGTGGCCTGCTTGGAGGTCATTTTGCAGGACTCTGGCAGTGCTCCTCCTGTTCCTCCTTGCACAAAGGCGGAGGTAGAGGTCCTGCTGCTGGGTTGTTGCCCTCCTACGGCCCCCTCCACGTCTCTTGGTGTACTGGCCTGTCTCCTGGTGGCGCCTCCAGCCTCTGGACACTACGTTGACAGACACAGCAAACCTTCTTGCCACAGCTCGCATTGATGTGCCATCCTGGAGGAGATCCCACTGGAGACCATCCGCAACCTCATCAGGATCATGCCCAGGCGTTGTAGGGAGGTCATACAGGCATGTGGAGGCCACACACAATACTACGCCTCATTTTGACTTGTTTTAAGGACATTACATCAAAGTTGGATCAGCCTGTAGTGTGTTTTTTAACTTTAATTTTGGGGGTGATTCCAAATACAGGCCTCCATTGGTTAATAAATTTGATTTCCAGTGATGATTTTTGTGTGATTTTGTTGTCAGCACATTCAACTTTGTACAGAACAAAGTATTCAATGAGAATATTTAATTCATTCAGATCTAGGATGTGTTATTTGAGTGTTCCCTTTATTTTTTTGAGCAGTGTACAAATAAATAGAACTGTGTTAAGATATAGGAGACGTTATTTGTAAAAGCTCCTCAATGTAATCGAACAAGTGCAGAACAGCAACAGAAAACAGATATTGTATGAAAATCTCATATTATACAGGTGCTTCTCACAAAATTAGAATATCATCAAAAAGTTAATTTATTTTAGTTCTCCAATACAAAAAGTTAAACTCATATATATGATATGGAGTCATTATGTAGCATCGGCGTCTCTGCCTCCTGCCGGGCAGAGACGCCGTTCCCCTCACCGCCACGGCCATGGTCCGGCGTCTTCCGGCTCCCTTCTTGTAGCTACTGTGGCGCGCACTACGCGTAGCTTCCCGGGTGCTGTGCTTAGGGCGCGCTCCTTGCCTCTTAATGGGGCCGCGCGCGCCGTCCTAAAAAGTGCCCGGCCAATGGCCGGAGGACTTCACCTATTTAAAGCACCTCATCCAATATGGAGGTGCCTGTGCAATGGTTGTTGTTTCGTGTGCTAACACTTGCTCCAGGTACCTCTCCAGATCCAGTCTCCGCTGAGGACGTCTTTGAGGTAGAAAACATTTTGGCCACCAAGAGGGTAAGAGGAAAGACTTTCTTTCTTGTGGATTGGAAGGGGTTTGGCCCGGAGGAGAGGTCTTGGGAACCCAGGGAGAACATTCATGCCCCTCATCTTCTTAAATAATTTCTCTCGAGCTTAAAGAAGGGGGGGCGTAAAGGGGGGGGGTACTGTAGCATCGGCGTCTCTGCCTCCTGCCGGGCAGAGACGCCGTTCCCCTCACCGCCACGGCCCTGGTCCGGCATCTTCCGGCTCCCGTCCTGCAGCTACTGTGGCGCGCACTGCGCTCAGCTTCCCAGGCACTGTGCTTAGGGCGCGCGCGCTCCCTCCCTCTTAAAGGGGCTGTGCGCCGTCCTAAAAAGTCCCCGGCCAATGGCCGGAGGACTTCCCCTGTTTAAAGCACCTTCTCCAATATGGAGGTGCCTGTGCAATGGTTGTTGTTCCGTGTGCTAACACTTGCTTCATGCCTCAGGTCCCGCTGCCTGACAGTCCTGCTCGCCAGTCTGCCTGCCAGTTACCTGCCGTGCTCACCAGCCTGCTTACCTGGAAGCACCTGCCTGTTACCTGTTGTGCCCGCCAGCCTGCTTACCTGGAAGCACCTGTCTGTTACCTGTTGTGTCCGCCAGCATGCCTACCTGGAGCACCTGCCTGTTACCTGTCGTGCCCGCTAGGTTGTCTACCTGGACCACCCGTCAGCCTTCCAGCCGTGCTCATCCGCTGTACCGGTCAGTTCCTGCCATCTGACCCGTGGGAGTCACCTGCTCTCACACAAGGTCGGTCCCAGAGTGGCACCTGGTCCCCCTGCTCGGTCCCTCCCTGGTTCACGGAGTCGATTGAGCCGCCGTGCGACCTTGGTCAGGCCGAGTAGGTACTTAGTCACGCCCCTCTGGTCCCTCCTAGCACCGAAGCACAGAGGTTCCACCACCCGGACCCGTAACACATTACAAACATATAGCTGGCGCTATAATACTAAATAATAATAATCTATTTCAAGTGTTTATTTCTGTTAATGCTGATGATTATGGCTTACAGCCAATGGAAACACAAAAGTCATTATCTCAGTAAATTAGAATACTTTATAACACCAGCTTGAAAAATGATTTTAAAATCCGAAATGTTGGCCTACTGAAATGTATGCTCAGTAAATGCACTCAATACTTGTCGGGGCTCTTTTTGCATCAATTACTGCATCAATGCGGCGTGGCATGGAGGCGATCAGTCTGTGGCAGGTGTTATGGAAGCCCAGGTTGCTTTTATAGCAGCCTTCAGCTCAGCTGCATTGTTGGGTCTGGTATCCCTCATCTTCCTCTTGACAATACCCTGTAGATTCTCTATGCGGTTAAGGTCAGGCGAGTTTGCTGTCCCATCAAGCACAGTGTTACTGTTGTTTGTAAACCAGGTATTGGTACTTTTGGTAGTGTGGCAGGTGGCAAGTCCTGCTGGAGAATGAAATTTCCATCTCCAAAAAGCTTGTCGGCAGGGGGGAGCATGAAGTGCTCTAAAATTTTCTGGTAGACGGCTGCAGTGATTTTGGTCTTGATAAAACACAGTGGACCTACACCAGTAGATGACATGGCTCCCCAACCATCACTGTGGAAACTCCACACTAGACCTCAAGCAGCTTGGATTGTGTGCCTCTCCACTCTTCCTCCAGACTCTGGGACCTTGATTTCCAAATGAAATGTAAAATTTACTTTCATCTGAAAACAACACCTTCCACCACTGAGCAACAGTCAAGAGAATGCCAAGAGTGTGCAAAGCAGTCATCAAAGCAAAAGGTGGCTACTTTGAAGAACCTAGAATATAAGACATATTTTCAGTTGTTTCACACTTTTTTGTTAAGTATATAATTCCACATGCGTTAATTCACAGTTTTGATGCCTTCAGTGTGAATGTACAATTTTCATAGTCAAGAAAATACAAAAAAATCTTTAAATGAGGTATGTCCAAACTTTTGGTCTGTACTGTATACTGTATAGAAAAATTGTTATATTACTAGTTAACCAAACGGCGATTAAGCGAATGCGTGATAGATTTCTCCCCAAGAGGGCAATTTTTCGTAAAGGTTGCATGAAGACGGCATCTCCCATCTATTCTACCAGTGGGAAAAGTTCAGTCAGTCATGCGATGGATATTCACCTCAATGGCTGTTATCATGCTTCTCAACACATTGTGTCATCCAAAAGATGGTGGCTAGTGAATAAGAAAAAAGAAAAATAAGACATCTAACTTATATACAATGTACCAAAACTAAATGTAAAATGAAAAAATATATATGTAACGTCGCTGCCGGCATCCCAACATGGCTCCTCTTCCCCCTCCGTGCATGGACGCCGACAGACTCACCGCCGCAGCAGTGTTGTTACCTCCCCTTCGCTCGGCATGTCTCTGTATGCTCCCTGCTTCCTGTCCAACTTCCTGGAGGCGTGCTGCCCTATTCTTAAAGGGCCAGCGTACGCACCTGCTAAGATGCCCCCAGCGAATAGCTGGGAGGCATCTTGTTTAAAAGGTACGCTCCCTAATAGGGAGGTGCCGATGGAACGAGTTTCATTAATGTGTTAGTGGTGCAACTAGTGAGTTGTTAGGTCCCCTGGTCCTAGTGTGGCCAGTGTCCCGAACCTGAGTACCTGGTCCTTGCGTGGCCAGTCCTGAACCCGAAGTCCCTGGTCCTTGTGTGGCCAGTCCTGAACCCGAAGTCTCTGGTCCTTGTGTGGCCAGTCCTGAACCCGTAGTACCTGGTCCTAGTCCGGCTAGTGCCTGAACCTCGTCCCCTGGTCTAAGTGCGGCCAGTACCTGAATCAGTATCTGAGACCCGTGTGTCTGAACGTTTGCCTATCCGAGTATTCTGTGTATTCAGACTGCCCTAACAGTCTCCAAATCAGCCCTGTCTGAGACTTTGTGTCAGTAACCGTTCTGCCTGTTTGATCCTGAACCTAGTAGTCTGAACGGATCCCGAGTCCATATCCATGTCAGTAACCGTTCTGCAGAAGAACCTAGTAGTCTGAACGGAACCTGAGTCCTATCCGTGTCAGCAGCTTGAGTACGGGGGACTGCCTAGGAGTGGTACCTGGCGGCTACCTGCAGCTCAAGCCTGACTCCACCATAAGGGGCTCCAGTGAACACCAGGTAGCCGCTTAGCTACGCCCCTCTTAGGTAAGCCTGGCCCTGTGGCACAGAGGGTCCACGAACCCCGTGCGCAACCTGTGGGTGTAACAGTTTACTTTGGCCATGGGCCCCGCTGATCCCCAGTCCTCTCTGCGCTCGGAGCTGTGTCGGCAGTTGAGTTACCAGTGAGAGAGCCAGGGAAAAATGTTGTTTCATTTTCAGACATTAGTTGTCTGATTGGAGACCCTGACGTAAGCTGTGCCAGCCCAAGATGCAGTACCTACGGCTGTGCCTATTCAATCTGAAACTGATGCGCTTCTATATCCTTGATTGAAAGGGTGTATGGAGTGAAATTGTTAACCGATCCCTGTATATGTATATTGGGAATATTTGAAGATGGAATGGATCTTGACTTGCCCCTATTAATAGGTATCTCTCTTATCTTATTTCAAGCATGTAAACTTCTTGCATTTCATTGGTTAGACACACAACCTACATCTATGGGAGAACTACAATGAAGGATAAATTATACAATCTGGTTTGGAAGAGGAGTCTATCATAAACGTAACTCTATTCGCAAATTCAAAAACATATGGAGTCCTTGGCTGGATACTCCAGGACTGCCCATGAATCTTCTAATTAGAGATTGTAAATATTCTATGCTATCCCTTTAATTGTTAGTCACTTTTTTTTTAATCTTTTTCCCCCTTCTGCGAATTTTATACTCCGACATTCTAGAACTGCTCTGACAATAAAAATAGTCCTCTCCAGAATGTTGCGATTTGGGTTTAGGGTGGTTTAGGGAATTGAAGTTGAGATACTTTATGTTTTATACTATGGAATTACTATGTGTAACATACCTGGGGCGTCCTTGCATAGTGGTCCATCTCCCACTGTGCAAGAGCGTGCACTTGATCTCCAGTCCAGTCTGCTAGCCTGGCTTCCCTCCATGCTGTCTGCTTGCCTCTGTGTTTGCTGCTTAAGGGTGGCGCCCGATCACTTCCTGTTTCTTGTACCTGCTGCGGGCACACCCCTTGTGCGTCCTCAGCCTTTTGCTGTCTGTCACCTGGTATTTAACCCAGCTGCTCCAATGAATCCCTGCCTGAGCATTGTGTTTCATTCAGTGTGCTCTCTCACTCTGAATGTGCCAGGTCCCTTTCTGTGTTTGCTCGCTTGCCTTTCTTGTAGGCTGTATTTCCAGTCCTGTCTGAACACGCTCCTTGCCTGTTCGTTCCGCCTTCTAGGGGCCGCATACCTAGACCCGCTCCTGTATCTTGTCTGTCCTGTCTGAACACGCTCCTAGCCTGTTCCTCCCGCCTTCTAGGGGCTGCATACCTAGACCCGACCTGTATCTTGCTACTGTGTCTGTTCTTGTCTGTATACTCTTCTAGCCTGTTTCTCTATGTCCGTACCTTTCCTTTTTCTGCAGAGTCTGAACTCGTACCTAACTCCTGCCCGTTGTCACTGTACTTCCGTTTGTGAGTTTGTGGTCCACTTGCTACTTCACTGCAAGTACCCTGTGGGTATCTGGTTCTGCCTTTCCCTTCCTGTCTGTTCCGTGTGAACAGAGCCCTGTCCCGCCTGCTCTGCCTTGCTCACCGCTCCGGCGGTTCTAGCCTGCTCTGCCTTGCTCACCGCTCCGGCGGTTCTAGCCTGCTCTGCCTTTGCTCACCGCTCCGGCGGTTCTGGCCTGCTCTGACCCTTTGCTCACTGCTCCGGCAGTCTTGCTCCGCTCTGACCCTTTGCTCACTGCTCCGGCAGTCTTGCTCCGCTCTGACCCTTTGCTCACTGCTCCGGCAGTCTTGCTCCACTCTGACCCTTTGCTCACTGCTCCGGCAGTCTTGCTCCGCTCTGACCCTTTGCTCACTGCTCCGGCAGTCTCGCTCCGCTCTGACCCTTTGCTCACTGCTCCGGCAGTCTCGCTCCGCTCTGACCCTTTGCTCACTGCTCCGGCAGTCTCGCTCCGCTCTGACCCTTTGCTCACTGCTCCGGCAGTCTCGCTCCGCTCTGACCCTTTGCTCACTGCTCCGGCAGTCTCGTTCCGCTCTGACCCTTTGCTCACTGCTCCGGCAGTCTCGCTCCGCTCTGACCCTTTGCTTACTGCTCTGGCAGTCTCGCTCCGCTCTGACCCTTTGCTCACCGCTCCAGGCGGCCTTGTCCTGCTCTACTCTTGCTCACCGCTCCAGGCGGCCTTGTCCTGCTCTACTCTTGCTCACCGCTCCAGGCGGCCTTGTCCTGCTCTACTCTTGCTCACCGCTCCAGGCGGCCTCGTCCCGCTCTACTCTTGCTCACCGCTCCAGGCGGCCTCGTGCTGCTCTACTCTTGCTCACCGCTCCAGGCGGCCTCGTCCTGCTCTACTCTTGCTCACCGCTCCAGGCGGCCTCGTCCTGCTCTACTCTTGCTCACCGCTCCAGGCGGCCTCGTCCTGCTCTACTCTTGCTCACCGCTCCAGGCGGCCTCGTCCTGCCCTGCTCTCGCTCACCTCTCTGGGCGGTCTCACTCTGCTGTGTTTGTCCGCCACATCTGTGGTTCTGTTCCTGAGTCCCAGTGTGTACTGGGTCCTATCCCGCCTGTGTTCCAACCTGCTAGTGCCTCCCTGTCTGCACTCTATCCGTGCTTGCCTGTACCCCCCCTGCCTGCATACCCGCCTGCCTGCATACCAGTCCTGCCTGCCTATACCCACCAGTCTGTGTGCCAGCCTAACTTGTCTGTTCCTGTATTCCCCTGTGTGGGTCAACAGCCGTGTCTGGGGTCTGTCCTGGAGTAGCACCTGGTCCCTCTGCTCGGTTCCTCCTTGGTGCACTGGCGTCGTATGCCATCGTGCGACCCTGGTCGGATCGGGTGAATACCTAGTTACGCCCCTCCAGGCATTCACTCTCCAGCACGGTCCAGTGGAATCACACGCACACGCCGCTCAGCCCGGGCGTGTGCATTACACTATGTCATTTATGTTATTTGAAAGATGGAAAATTTGTATTTGGTGTTTTTCAATAAAAACTATTTGATTAAAAAAAGAAACTGATGCTTCTGGAGTGGAACCCGTCCTGTCTGATCCACCACGGTACAGTAAGGATCCAAAGCAGTTTTGTGGGTTCCTAGAGTATTGCATGCGGCACTATGAAGTTTTGGGCCATTAATTTTCTTCCAATTGGCTCAAAGTGGGATTCCTATGTCCTACCTAGAAGGAGATGCCCTCGCATTGCTCAACCCCCTATGGGAGAGAGGGCATCCTGGCACCTCAGACCTGCAGGCCTTCCTGGTGGCCTTATGAAAGGTCTTTGATGAGAAGAATCTGGAAATCTTCTGCGACATCTTCCTTTCCCAGCATCCAGGTGCAGACCATTCAGGTGACGCGGGTGAAGAAACTGTCAAGTCTGGCTGTCTTTCCAGAGACCACCCATTCCCCAGCCTATAGAGGCAGCTACCCGTACAGAATCATGAAGGTCGACAGTGTTTGGCTGGCTGAGCAGAAGCCGGAACTCAATTGTGAGAAGGGATTGTGGTATCGCTGTGGTTGTGTGCAACATCCCGACGCTCTTGATCCTGTGAAGTATAAAAAACTCCAAAGCCTTGGACAGTGAGAGAGGCTGCCCTTGGCAGGAGTATTCCCTCTCCACCGATTACTGTGATTGTATCCGTAGCAAGTGGAGGCTCCGGCGGGAAAGTTTGTGCTGCAAGCTGTGACGAGTCAGTGTCAGATTCCCGTCCAACAGCTCCACAATCCGGTGAGGGTATTGTAAGGTGAAGGACAAGCCCTACACAAAAACAGTCAAATCATTTCCAAGCAACTAGCGCTCCAGATTGGAGCATTGTATACAGAGAAGATCGCATTCCATGTGCTGTCTGGTTTTCCCATAATTCGTTCAGAGCTGAGAATCATAAGAGGTGTCTGGTCCCCATACAGTGGGGAAAATAAGTATTAGATCCTTTGCTGTTTTTGTAAGTTTGCCCACTGACAAAGACATGAACAGTCTATAATTTTAAGGGTAGGTTAATTTTAACATTGAGAGATAGAATATCCCCAAAAAATCAAGAAAATCACATTGTATAAATTAAATATTTTATTTTTCACTTTGCAGTGAGAAATAATTATTTGATCCCTCTGGCAAACAACACTTAATACTTGGCAAAACCCTTGTTGGCAAGCACAGCAGTCAGACGTTTTTTGTAGTTGATGATGAGGTTTGTACACGTCAGGAGGAATTTTGGTCCACTCCTCTTTGCAGATCATCTCTAAATCATTAAGATGTTGAGGCTGTCACTTGGCAACTCGGACCTTCAACTCCCTCCATAAGTTTTCTATGGGATTAAGGTCTGGAGACTGACTAGGCCACTCCATGACCTTACTGTGCTTCTTTTTGAGCCACTCCTTTGTTGCCTTGGCTGTATGTTTTGGGTCATTGTCTTGCTGGAAGAGCCAGCCATAACCCATTTTTAGTGTCCTGGCAGAGGGGAGAGGTTGTCACTCAGGATTTTACGGTACATGGCTCTATCCATTCTCCCATTGATGCGGTGAAGTAGTCCTGTGCCCTTAGAAGAGAAACACCCCCAAAACATAATGTTTCCACCTCCATGCTTGACAGTGGGGACAGTGTTCTTTGGGTCATAAGCAGCACTTCTCTTCCTCCAAACATGACGAGTTGAGTTAATGCCAAAGAGCTCAATTTTTGTTTCATCTGACCACAGCACCTTCTCCCAATAACTCACAGAATCATCTGGGTGTTCATCGGCAAACTTCAGATGGGCCTGCACATGTGCCTTCTTGAGCAGGGGGACCTTGTGGGCACTGCAGGATTGTAAACCTTTAAGGCGTAATGTGTTACCAATGGTTTTCTTGGTGACTGTGGTCCCAGCTGCCGTGAGATCATGAACAAGATCCCCCCGTGTAGTTTTAGGCTGATCTCTCACCTTCCTCATGATCAAGGATACCCCACGAGGTGAGATTTTACATGGTGCCCCAGATCGATGTCGATTGACAAGCATTTTGTATTTCTTCCATTTTCTTAATATTGCACCAACAGTTGTCTCCTTCTCACACAGCGTCTTACTTATGGTTTTGTAGCCCATTCCAGCTTTGCGCAGGTCTATGATCTTGTCCCTGACATCCTTAGAAAGCTCTTTGGTCTTGCCCATGTTGTAGAGGTTAGAGTCTGACTGAGTAATTGAGTCTGTGCACTGGAGTCTTTTATACAGGTGACTATGTAAGACAGCTGTCTTTAATGTAGGTAACGAGTTGATTAGGAGCGTCTAACTGGTCTGTAGGAGCCAGAACTGATAATGGTTTGTAGGGGATCAAATATTTATTTCTCACTGCAAAATGCAAATACATTTATCTAATTTATACAATGTGATTTTCTTGATTTTTTTTTGGATATTCTATCTCTCAATGTCAAAATTAACTACAATTAAAATTATAGACTGTTCATGTCTTTGTCAGTAGTCAAACTTACAAAAACAGCAAGGGATCAAATACTTATTTTTCCCCAATGTACGTCCAGTCATCAGTGTCGCCATCTTCTACGCCAGGTCTGCTAGTCGCCAACTCGCTGTGCGCTGGCGTCTCCGAAGGAAGGGAAGCAGAGGCAATGTCCCCACACAGTCGAGACGATTCTTCCAATGATCTGCTCCCAGGAACCTCCCCACCTTGAGGACGTGTCGTCTTAAAGACCTGGCTGAAGATGTACCCAAAGATGGTATCTACAGTTTCTAGGTGGTCAGTTAAAGAGAACGTCAAGGCGGTGACATCTTTCAAGTCTCTGCGATCCACCAACCTGGCAGAGGAACTCCAGTTGGTCCCTGAATCCTCCGGGGTGGTAGCTGATCTCAACCAACAAAGAGAGACTTCCCAATGACAAGTTCCTGGTACTACGCCCGCTTTTTCTTATGTGCAGGATGGTTTAATGGAGAGAAACATCCTAATTGTAAAGATGGTGAGAGATGTCGCTTTTCTTCTAGAGACAAAAGTCATGGTCCTGAAGAGAAGTCATGGGAGTCCATGAAGAAGAGTCGGCCTCCGACTTCTCTGCAGAGTCCTCAAAGGCTTGAGAGAGATGGGGCGTAAGTGGGGTATTGTAACTCACTGCCGGCGTCCCCGCATTGCTCCCCTTCCCCCTCCATGCAGGGACGCTGACAGACTTACCGCCACGGCTGCATTGTTACCTCCCTGTCACTCAGTGTGTCCCTTCGCGTGCTCACTGGTCTAGTTCCTGGTTGCATGCCTAGTGCACGTGCGCTGCCCTGTTCTTAAAGGGCCAGAGCAAGCACCTGCTAAGATGTCCCCAGCCAATAGCTGGGAGGCATCTTGCTTAAAAGGCACCCTCTCCAATAGAGAGGTGCTGAAGCAAGGAGTTTCATTAATGTGTTAGTGGCCCGCTGGTCCTGGTGTGGCCAGTATCCTGAACCTGTAGTCCCTGGTCCTTGCATGGCCAGTCCTGAACCCGAAGGCCCTGGTTCTACTGCGGCCAGTGCCTGAACCTCATCCCCTGGTCCGGGTGCAGCCGGTACCTGAATCAGTATCCGAAACACGTGTGTCTGAACGTTTGCATATCCGAGTATTCCGTGTATCCGGACTATCCTATCAGTCTCAAAATCAGCTGTTTGAGACTCTATGTCCGAAACCATTCTGCCTGTGGATCCTGAACCTAGTAGTCTGATGAATCAAGCCAGAGTCCTATCCGTGTCTGCGTACCTCGGCAGCTGAAGTACTGGGGACTGCCTAGCAGTGGTACCTGGCGCCTGCAGCTCAAACCTGACTCCACCATCAGAAGCCCCAGTGAACACCAGGTAGCCTCATAGCTACGTCCCTCCTAGGTAAGCCCAGCCCAGTGGCCAGTGTGGGTCCACGAACCACGTGCGTCACCTGCGGGCATAACAATATATAACGAAAAGTAATAGGCGGCATACCACTCACGCTCTGAAGACACGGATCTTCCATGGGCGTAATACTACTCAGACAACACAGGGTGTGGGTAAAACAGTGTGGTAATACTTTATTGAACCACCAAGTGGACAATAAACACATAGAACAGTCCCAGCAAGTACCCAAGATGGTATAACATTACACAGTCTCACCCTTCCGCTGGCCTGCCTGGGATAGAACAGCTGCGACTTTGGGACTTCCAGGGCCAACTACCACAATCAGTGGCCCCCTGCTTTTGGCGGGCCCCCACAGATAGAAGGTAGAGGCAAGCTTAGGAAACCTACAGTCCATCAAGGTACAAGGCCAGGAGACCCGAGGATCCCACCCTGGCCTCTCTGAGAGTTTCCATGGGGCCAGATGATCGGCTGGTCTCAATCTGGCTTCTCTAAATGTCTCCATGGGTTCCAGGCAACCCTTGGGTCCCACATGGCAACCCCAAACGACATATCCATGGGGCCAGGTGACTTCATCGTCCCAACCTGGTCTCCCCAAATGTATCCATGGGTTCTCTGATGGTCAATGGAGCAGATCCGTATCTTTCAGTCAGGGCCATATACCCTTAGGCTTGTATCATGTAGAATCCAAATCTGTGTCTCTTTGGATAAAGCCATGATACCAAGCTGATGGCCTGAAGAGAGTATGATCTTTGATTCTCCTTGTAAAGTCTCTTTCAATTCTATGTTTCAAATCTGCCTGCTACATAGGCATATGTTCCTTAAATAGTTCACATTTGTTCTTCCAACTACCCATCCACAGGGCAAGGGTTAGGGAGGGTATTATTCCACAGGGCTCAGGTCTCATTGTTTGAGCATTCAATCAGTCTGTCCTTCTTGACCAGCCACAGAAATCCACATAGATTTACAAGTCAACACAAACACAATAGTGCATTTCTCTTGGCTTAAGAAATCTAGACTTCTGGCTGATTAAGATAAGAAGCTGTTTTGTCACACACACTCCAAATAAAGGTTCCAAGACGGTGTATGTGTTCTATAAAATAGTTTTTTCATTGTGGTGTATTATGAGGGTGCATTTGATTGGTACAAATTTCTTTAAAAGGGTGGTCAGGCAAAAATAAGTTACCTATCCAAAGGAGGTTTGAAAGGGGATTTTTTTTATGCTCGTTAGAATGGTCACTATTGCGCATGCTCGACCACCAGTTCATTCAGCCCCATAGAAAATAAATGGAGCGCTGGTTGCTCGCTTGTATGGAGCGAGGCCACGCCCACTTGCCGGGAGTATGTGTAACTCATACATGACCTCCAGTCTCGGGTCAGAAACCAGCGAATCCTCACAGAACACAGGGGAGATTCAAAAGTCTGCTGTTACACAGAGTGACTGCAGACTTATCAATTTGGACTGGACAACCCCTTTAATGTATCAGCTCCTATGTCTTTTTTTTATATAAATTTATTTATTAAGTTGCATAGGAACAACTAGAAGTTAAGGTACTGAGTGTGCCACATTTGTAAATAACAGCAAGTAACATAGTATAATGTCCGTATATGTAGTCATAAGAAATGTGACCTAACATCTTGACATTGAGATCATTAGTCATACTAAATTCTTATCAACAATTATACAACAGAACGACCCAATGTAAAGTTTCTTCATAACTTCAACTAAAAATAAGATGTATACCAAGGAAGCAGATAGAGAAGAAAAAGAGAAAGCAGCAGAGACAGAACAGGGGAAGAAAGACAGGTGGGGCGAAAGGGCAGGGGGAGGCGGGGAAGAGTGTTGCTCAGACTAAGGGTCCTATGTTCAGTGATCCTGACTCCTATATCTTCTGTGCTTCTCCCTGCTCTGCTACTCTAGACTAACAGGTGTCTCCCCTGTGTTTGTAATTCTGCAATTTGACATTGGTATGTCGAATCCTAAAGGTGTGTAATATACTATTCTACTCTCCTTGCCGATTGGTTGTCATGTGATAGCTCACATACGATTTGCAGACTTGTGGTCATGTGCCGACTAACATCTCCTCCTGCTCCTCTCGTTCTAATTTTCAATTGAGAGAAGCAGGAGATGTTAGTCAGCACATGACAACAAGTCTGCAAATCGCCAATGAGTGATCACGTGACTACCATTCGAATCGACAAGCAGAGCGACATCCTAACAGAACATATATTACACATTTTTAGGATTTGACAGGTCAGTGGTCAAAATTACAAACATGTAATGACACCTACAGTGGCTTGCGAAAGTATCATCCCCCTTGGCATTTTTCGTGTTTTGCTACCTCACTTTTTGCTACCTGAAATTTCACTGTTTTTTTGACGAGTTGCATCAGTTCATGAAAAGAACATGCCTACAACTGTGAAAATTTGATTTTCTTGTTATTGTGAAGCAAACAACAAATAGGACAAAGTTACTGAAAACTTCAGTGTGCATAACTCTTCACCCCCCTAAAGTCAGAACTTTGTAGAGCCTTCTTTTGCAGCAATTACAGCAGCAAGTAACTTTGGATAAGTCTCTTTGAGCTTTCCACATCTTGCTACTGGGATTGTTGCCCATTCCTCAAGGCAAAACTGCTCAAGCTCCTTCAAATTAGATGGTTTCCTCTGGTGAACAGCAATCTTCAAGTCTGACCACAGATTCTCAATTGGATTTTGGTCTGGGCTTTGACTAGGCTACTCCAAAACATTTACACATTTCCCCTTAAGCCACTTGAACCTTAAACCACTTGAGTGTTGCTTTAGCAGCTTTGGCAGTATGCTTTGGGTCATTGTCTTGTTGGAAGGTAGTGCGGGCACAACGGAAAGGAAGACATGCTAACACACCCATGGGGCAATATTTCTAAAGTGCAATAGCATGGGCAAGTGTCAGCTGGCCTTATATAGATGGTATTTTTGTGCGCACACACCCGTGAGGCCATATTTCTAAAGGTCAATGGTATAAGCAAGTGTCAGCTGGCCTTATAAAGATGGTATTAAATGGGGACAAGAAACATATGTAAAAGAGCAATAGTATGTAGAGTTAACGGCTGCTGTTTACTAAAGGACTAATAAACATATAGTACTAAATATATAAGTATTAGTCAATCATAAAAAAAATGGAATGAAAAAATGGCATCACGCAGTTTGCACCAAAAATAAGAATAATTAAAAAAAAGGGAGGGTGAAATGGAAAAGGGTGCATGCGTGACAAGGACAAAGAAAAAAGAATAATATATCAATAAAAAAGTGATAAGACACACATACTTATAAGCATTCGCATATTAAAATGTGTGTATATGGAAAGTGCATACATGATAAAAAAAACATGAACAAAAGGGGAAAAGAGTAGGAGGGATTTGTGAGAAGTGCACTACAAATGGGGATGTGTGGTGGAATAAAGGAAAAGTGCAAATATATAAAAAAAACAAAAACAAACATAACTCGGGGCCCCATACTGGCAAAATTTTCGGGCCCCCTTGAGACTCCGCCCAGACTCCACCCCAGCTCCGCTTCCACCCCTCGAACCTTCCACAGCCCATTCTTGGAAAATCTCTACTTTCTACACCACGTCCTCACCAATCACATATTAACAGTTCCCTTCCTATTGAACGCCATATCACATACACAGCCAGCAGCTTTTGTTTTGACCAAAAGATTTTTTAAACCGCTACCACCACAAGGAGACTCTTCTGGCCGGGCCCTACTCTACTCTAACCTATTAAATATTTCTTATAATACCCAATAATCTTTTTAAGTATTTTTTTTATGGGAATGTGTCACATGCATTTTTTAAAATTACAAATAATACCACATACAAGTTACAAATACCACTACACAATGAGCATATTACATATTACCACCACATTGTGATCGAATAATACCACATACAAGGGACAAATACCGCCACACCATGACCGGACCACATATCACCATCACATAGTGACCGAATAATACCACATACAAGGGACAAATACCGCTACACCATGACCAGACCACATATTACCACCACATAGTGACCGAATAATACCACATACAAGGGACAAATACCGCCACACCATGACTGGACCATATATTACCACCACATAGTGACCGAATATTACCACATACAAGGGACAAATATAGCTACACCATGACCAGACCACATATTACCATCACATAGTGACCGAATAAAACCACATACAAGGGACAAATACTGCCACACCGTGACTAGATCACATATTACCACCACATAGTGACTCAATAATACCACATTCAAGGGACAAATACCGCCACACTGTGACCAGATCCCATATTACCACTACATAGTGACCAAATACTACAATACTGATCATTAATAAAAAAAACAGAATACTAATATTACCATAAGTGCCATTATACACAGGAGCCCTGTGTATAGTATACAGTGTATAATGTCAGTGTTACAGATAACACACTGACTCACCGGTGACGTCTCTAGTTGCCTCCATTGTCTCTCCATCCTGCCCCATGTTTCCCATTCTGGCTCCCATGTCTCTCCATCCTGCCCCCATGTCTCTCCATCCTGCCCCCCATTCTGCCCCCATGTTCCCATCCTGCACCCAGGTTTTCTGCCACCAATGTCCCCCATTCTGCCATGTTTTCTGTCCCCAATGCCCCCTATGTTTCCTTCCTACCCTCATGTCTTCTGCCCCCCATGTTTCCGTCCTGCTTCACGCACGACAATAGATTTAAAGTGAACTTGTGTCCGAGGATGCACATTCACTGGACCGTCAGTGAATCCTGGGGGCCCGGTGAGCAGAAGAACAGGGGCCCGACCGGGTCCCCTCTGCTCACCGGGCCCCACATGCCAGTAAGGGCAGTAATGCCCTGATGGCGGCCCTGCACAAGACTGTTTGTTATGGTCAAACTCTATACTTGTGTTTTATTTATTGCATGTATCTAACATGGCTGCTATTCCATTTTTTTATTTTTGTCATGATTAAATAATACTTATATACTTAGTAATACACGTATATTAGTCCTTTAGTAAACAGCAGCCATTAACGCTACACTATTGCTCTTTTATATATCTTTCTTGTCCCTGTTTAATACCATCTTTATAAAGCCAGCTGACAGTTGCCCATACTATTGTCAATTAGAAATACAACCTCACAGGTGTGTGTGCACAAAAATACCATCTGTATAAGGCCAGTTGACACTTGCCCATACTATTGCCCTTTAGAAATATGGCCCCACGGGTGTGTGCGCATGTCTTCTTTTCTGCCATGCCCGCGCTTTGTGCCGCGAGCTCTGCTTGTCACGGACACCGCCTCCTTGTGAACTGTCTGAACAGATTCAGCAAGGAAAGAAAACTGCAGCTGCTATCACTGAGGAATACATTCCTACAACAAGGATACCATCAACTGGTAATAGATGAACAGATCCACAGAGCTACAAGAATCCCAAGAAGCAGCCTCCTGAATTACAGACAGAGGGAGAACAGCAACAGGGTACCTCTTGTAGTCACATACAACCCCCACATGAACATCCTAAGGAAAATTGGTGCTGATCTCCAACTCATACTCCTCAGAGACCTCAAACTGAAAGAAATATTCCCAGAACCCCTTCTCTCCTACAAACAGCCCCCTAACTTAAGGAATCTCCTTGTCAGAAGTGTCCGCTCATCACCATCAGTGATGGGCACATTCCTATGTAAAAACAAAAAATGCAAAACTTGTACCCACATATTACCATCAAATACAGTCTGCATACCAAACACAAATCAGGACTACAAAATCATGGATGTCTTTTCATATACATCCTCAAATGTCGTGTACATGATACAATGTACAAGGTGCCCGGAAGGAGTTTATATTGGAGAAACTATGCAAAAACTGCAAACGAGAATGAATTTACAATGACACACAATTAAGAATGAACTGGACAAGCCTGTGGGAAAACATTTCTCTAGCCTGGGACACTGTATGACAAATCTAAAAGTCTTAATACTGAAAGGTCATTTCAAGCATGACACAGAGAGAAAAATCTGGGAATTCAAATTGCTAAGAATGTTCAATTCCTTGTCAACAGGACTCAATCTAACACCTGGATTTATGATTCACTACATGGACACAATTCACACCTCCACCAGATGGACTCCAGACAATTAAACTTTCCCATGGCCTCTCCATTTGCAACAAAAAACCCTAATTTTATCTCCTTGACTTATCAGTAGGAGGCATCATCCCTTCCACCTCATGAACAAATGTCTTGCTGTAACATATCTTAAATTTTGTGCCTCGTGTCTTATGAATTCATTTGTAAGATTGCCTGACGAAGGAGCCTCTGTGCTCTGAAAGCTTGCATATTGTAATGCAGCGGCTTGGTGCATTGCTAGAATGTCCAGGGGGTGTGCTCTAGCTGACCATTTACCTCCCCCTCAGGTGACTGATCACATGACTGTGACATCATCACAGGTCCTGTGTGCACAAAAGGATATATAAACCCTGGTAGTTTTGAAACAGGTAGAGAAAGAGTGGCCTGGTGAGGCCTAGAGAGAGAGGCCTGGTGAAGCCTGGAAGGCAGAGGCTGGATCCCCCTGTGTTTGAGATACCAGTAGCCTTGGAGGGCGAGAGGCCTGGTCCCTGTGTGGGACTCCACTAGCCTGGAAGGCAGAGGCTGGATCCCCCTCTGTTTGAGATACCAGTAGCCTTTGAAGGTACGTGGCCCGGAGGCCCCATCTGGGAGGCCTTAAAGCCACAGCTGTGGCAGAACCGAGCTGACTGAAGCAGCTACGACCCGGCAAAGGTAAAAACGCTGCTTGATGTGGACATTAATATTGTTACCTTGCTGAAGGCTGTGTCTGGAGCCAAGTGGGCATATCTGTCACTGGAAAGGCTCTTGGATGTTATATGTGTAACATGTCGGCAAGCCACTGAGATGGACTATGTTATGTGAGGTTTATGAGGTGTAATAAACTGCTGTGCTACATATTACCAGAAAACGTTGCGTGTGTGCTTTAATTGACTCGGTGAAGCGAGTACCCCAGCGTGATGAATAGCGCTACCTTACATGTGGTTGGAGAATGCGGGCAACTGCAGCCTGGTTGCTAGGGGTAACGGCACAGGACGACGATTGTGGATGCAAGCATCTTGCTGTGGCTTGGCGGGGTCACGAAGATTAAAGCATCTGGCTGTAACTCGGCGGGGTTACGAAAATTGTCGTCGCACTCAAACTTGGTTTGCTGTGACTTGGTGGGGCCACAAAAATTTTCCGGGGAGTACTGAGACAGAAGGATCCGAAAGCCCTGAAAGAGGAGGCGGCCAGTCATGACCAAGAGCTGGAGCCTATCAGGCAGCAGTATCAGAGTGACATGCAGCAACTAAGGAAAAACCTGGAGAACGTGTCCTCAAATCAGCTGAGCCTGGAGTCTGAACGGCAGAAAATAAACCAGGTTGTGAGGAACTTACAGCGAGAACTGGAGGAAAGCAGCAAGGAAGTCAACAATTGGAAGGAAAAGTTCCAGAAAAATAAAGAGGAGGTTTTTCAGTTGGAGCTTGACAAAGCGGAGTTTGAAGGTGAGCTGTGCGAGTTGAAAGATCGGTTCTCCCTGGTACACTTAGAGCTGATGCAGGTGAAGCAAAAGCTGGATGAGGGACTACACCAGAGGGATAGGGAGCTGTCTGCCTTAAAAGAGGTGCTGCAGGATGAAGTTTCTGGACGTGACAAAAACCTAGAACGACTGCACGAACTGTTCAACCGGGAGCTGTGTGACTCCAAGAAGGAGTATGGTGAACTCATGAGGGAGCTGCAGCAATTCCAGGACCAAGTAAAGCCTCTAATGCAGGAGAAGGAGCGGCTAGTGGACTCTCTGTACCAGCGAGACCGGGAGCTATCCGCCCTGAAAGAGGCAATAAAAGATGAAGTGTCTGGTCACGACCGTGAGGCAGAAAAGAGGCATGAAAAGTTCAATAGGGAACTGCAACAAATCAAGAGAGACTATGAGGATCTCCTCAAGGTTAAGGAAAAACTAGAGGATGATAAAACTGATGCAGAGCACATGCGCCAAGTGACTGAGACTACTCTACAGGACACCCGTGATGAGAATGATGATCTCCGCAGAAAGATCCCAGGTCTGGAAATTCAGGTGAAGGAGCTGCAGACGTTCTGTGGTGATCTCCAGAGGGCAGAGATGTGCCTTAAGGATAGAATCTGCAGGATGGAGGAGTCCATCGAAGAAGGGAGGTATGAAGCAAATGCCTCTTCGGATAATGCGAGCTTGGGTGATTTGGTGGATGTGAGAGCCAAGATCAATTGGCTCAAGGAGTCGCTACAAGCCCATTTGAAGCAAGATAAGCTTGAGAGACTGGCTGTCGAGAGCCGAGTGGGCGCATTGGAGACAGAGAGGTCTGAGAAAGTTCTGCTGATGAAGGAGCAGTTGAAGCCGGAGGAGCTTCAGAGATGGGTTGCAGAGAGGCGAATAGCTGAGCTAGAGAAAGAAGTTGTCGAGCTCAAAGGTCACCTGGCAAAGTACCAATCAGTGAATGAGGCCTCCTTGGAGAAGGGCAAACAAGTTGCGCTCAGTCCTTTGGGCCATGAGAGGGTGGACCTGAGGAGAGCTGAGAGAGTGTTGAAAGAAAATAAGTATGAAATGGGAGTGGTCAAGACGAGAATTCTTGAGTTCATAGCTGTGAGTCAGCTCAGGGGAAGCATACAGGGTGAAGAAGCTGAAAGTCAGTTGTCCCTGAAACCTGAGCCAGATGATCATTTGGAGACCACTGGTGAGACAGAAACGTCGCGATACAAGTGTCTCATAGATGTACCCGAAGATTTGAGAGAAGAATGCACTAGAGAGTCAGTGCATGAAGAGTTTATGAAAGCCGTGGGAGCCTGTAAGGTGTACTCTACCTCAGAAGCTAAACAGCTGGTGGTCCTGTCCACAACCAAAGTCACAGTGAAGAGGGTGGCTATCCTAAGTGACATGCACTGGTGATGTATTCGCACAAAGCGGTTTATCCGGTTGAAGACGGAACAAGCCATTAGACAACTGGAGCTTAAGAGAAAAGTTCAAAGTCTGCGGGAAGAAGTCATCCGGGTGCCTCATGCTCTGGTAAGAAAGCTCATTGGGAGAAATGGCCAAGCCATGCAAAGGATGGTAAAGAAGTCTGGTGTGATGAAAGTAAGCAGTCCACGTGATCATCAGGACTGGATACCAGATGAAGACGGCATGGTGTCATTCTCCACTGTAGGAACGGAAGAAAATCTTGGATATATACACATGCTGATTGAGTACCGAGTGACCTACCTGCGAGAGGTAGAACAGTTGAATCTCGCCAGACTGCGAATGGAAAGACAGCATCGCCTGAGCAGCAGAAGGTGGCAGCCGTCTAGAAATTGTGAGACCAGACCGAGAAAGGGCCCTTCAAATAATAGGATGGCTACAGTAGAAGTTAGAGACCTTTCAAGATGTCCTGAGGATAGTGGGCGTGGGTTTAGAGGTAGTGAGACCTCCAGTAACTCAGGTCTGAGAGGCCCATACAAATGACCCAATAGAGTACGGGACAGCACGAAGTCAGACCTGACCGTAGATACAAGGGCAAGTAAGTCACACTGCTGTATTGACCGCTGGGAGCGGGGGAGGTCTGACAAGGTTACGACTGACCGCTGGGAGCGGGGGGAGGTCTGACAAGGTTACTACTCGGAAATGTGACTTGACGAAGGTAGTGACAATGACAGATGGTAGGTCCCTACGGAATGGGATAATGTCGACGACTAATGTTCCAGGGGCTGAGCAGCGCATTTGTCAAGTACATGGTCTCTGTGTGAACCGTGGGTTATAATGTGATTGTGTAAGCTAGGTGTTCAACCCCAAAAGTTTGAACAGAGGGGGGGATATGTAATGCAATGGCTTGCTGCATTGCTAGAATGTCCAGGGGGTGTGCTCTAGCTGACCATTTACCTCCCCCTCTGGTGACTGATCACGTGACTGTGACATCATCACAGGTCCTGTGTGCACAAAAGGATATATAAACCCTGGTAGTTTTGAAACACGTAGAGAAAGAGTGGCCTGGTGAGGCCTAGAGAGAGAGGCCTGGTGAAGCCTGGAAGGCAGAGGCTGGATCCCCCTGTGTTTGAGATACCAGTAGCCTTGGAGGGCGAGAGGCCTGGTCCCTGTGTGGGACTCCACTAGCCTGGAAGGCAGGGGCTGGATCCCCCTCTGTTTGAGATACCAGTAGCCTTTGAAGGTACGTGGCCCGGGGGCCCCATCTGGGAAGCCTTAGCCACAGCTGTGGCAGAACCGAGCTGACTGAAGCAGCTACGACCCGGCAAAGGTAAAAACGCTGCTTGATGTGGACATTGATATTGTTACCTTGCTGAAGGCTGTGTCTGGAGCCAAGTGGGCATATCTGTCACTGGAAAGGCTCTTGGATGTTATATGTGTAACATGTCGGCGAGCCACTGAGATGGACTATGTTATGTGCGATTTATGAGATGTAATAAACTGCTGTACTACATATTACCGGAAAACGTTGCATGTGTGCTTTAATTGACCCGGTGAAGTGAGTACCCCAGCGTGATGAATAGCGCTACCTTACAATATATATATTTTTTCTGGTATCACTCCAAGAATACTTTTGTCATTTTTGGGCATAAAAGTATTTACATTGGTGTCTTTAATAAAATGTAATTATAATTAAACTATGTTTTTTTTGTTGATCAGTTCTTTTTTGGTTATTTGCTCAAGAATATCCCTGTACTTGGCACCATCCATCTTCCCCTCGACTAGGGCCATTTTCCCTGTCCCTGCTGCAGAAAAACATCTCCACAGCATGATGCTGACACCACCATCTTTCACTGTGGGGATGGTGTTCTTGGGGTAATGAGCTGTGTTGGTTTGTTGCCAGACATAGCGTTTACATTGGTGGCTAAGAAGAACAATTTTGGTGTCATCTGACCACAGCACTTTCCTCCAAACATTTAAGGAGTCTCCCACGTCTTTTGGCACGAGTTGTGCAGAGGATCTGAAGACACCATTAAGGGGCAGGAGCAGTGGAAAAATGGGCAGAGGTGAGTATACTTTTTTTATATGGGGCCTATTATACTGTACTATGTGGGCTCATTATACTGTATGGAGCACTATGTGAGCCAATTATACTGTATGGAGCACTATATGGAGCCATTATACTGTATGGAGTACTATGTGAGGTAATTATACTGTATGGAGCACTATGTGAGGCCATTATACTGTATGGAGCACTATGTGGGGTCTATTATACTGTATGGAACACTATGTACGGCCATTATACTGTATGGAGCACTATGTGGGGCCATTAAACTGTATGTAGCACTATGTGGTGCCCAATATACTGTATAGAGTACTATGTGAGGCCATTATACTGTATGGAGCACAATGGGAACCAATTATACTATATGGAGTACTATGTGGAGCCATTATATTGTATGGAAGGCAATGCAGGATCCCGTTATACTGTATGGAGGACTACATGGGTCCATTATACTGTATGAAGCACTATATGGAGCCATTATACCGTATGGAACACTATGTGAGGCCATTATACTGTATGGAAGGCAATGCAGGGCCCAGTTATTCTGTATGGAGGACTATGTGAGGCCCATTATACTGTATGGGGCACTTTTTGTGGCCATTATACTATATGTAAGGCAATAAAGGGCCCAGTTATACTGTATGGAAGACTATGTGAGGCCCATTATACTGTATGGGGCACTATGTGGGGCCACTATACTGTATTGAAGGCAATGCAGGACCCTGTTATACTGTATAGAGCACTATGTAAGGCCCATTATACTGTATGGAGGATTATGTGGTGCCCATTATACTGTAATGAGCACTTTTTGTGGCCATTATACTGTATGGAGAATAACAGTTGGAGAATCATACTGTGATGGCGTCACCATTCTTTGTCGGAGTATTGAAGAAGGGGGGTACAGTAGGGTCATCATATCATGCGTGTGGAGGGTACTGTGAAGGAATTCACTGTGGGGGTATGATACTGTGTTTGGGCACTTTTATTTGCATCATACTTTATTATCTGTATTATTCAAGGTTTTGTATCCTTTATTACATATATAAATTAGGCCATTGGGCAATATGCTTTTTACTGCTCTTACATAACATTATATTCTAATATGTTATTCTAAGATCTATTAATTAAAATGTACTTTAGTCGTGGGACAACCCCTTTAAGTTAGTTTCCATATGAAAAAGTTAATCGTTGTAGACATTTTTTTTTATAAATATCAAGGTTGGCCCTCGACCTTGTCCCAAGCTTTTAATTTTGGCCCTCTGTGTATTTGAGTTTGAAATCCCTGACGAGTCTCACAGGTTGATTATGTTGCCTGGGATATTTATACCATCTGGTCTTTCTGACCTATATACATTATCTGCAGGCCTATTTGATTCATTTATCACTTTTTTTGGACAGATCTACACCATTGAGCAGTATCGTATAACAGCTGCAAGTCATCCAGATGTACTATCTTGTGTAGGTCTACTGGATTAATTTACCATATTTTGGACAGATCTACACCATTGAGAATCTGTGTATATCAGCTATAGGTGATCCAGATGCACTATCTCAATTAGAAACTTTTACTGCACAGGATTTTTTGTTTTAATATAATTTAATAAATATTTGTTTTAAGGGTATATATGTTCACCTTGTCTAATACTCCTTTATTTTTTATCAATAACAGTTCAAATATACCATTTACATCTTCGGCCTGGGACAGCTCATAGAGTCCCACGGCTTTCAGTATCACCTCCATGCTGATGACACACAGATCTACCTCTCTGGACCTGATATCTCCTCCCTACTAACCAAAATCCCACAATGTCTGTCTGATATTTCATCCTTCTTCTCTGCTATATTTCTAAAACTTAATATTCATCATCTTTCCCCCATCTCACTCAACCCCCCTCCATCAAAGTCAATGGCTGCTCACTCTCCCCAGTCCCACAAGCTCGCTGCTTCGGAGTAACCCTTGACTCTGCTCTCTCCTTCATACCACATATCCCAGCCCTTTCACCTCCAGTTGACTCCAACTCAAAAATATTTCCCAGATCCGCAAATTCCTTAACCAAGAATCTGTGAAAACACTAGTGCATGCCCTCATCATCTCCTCTTTGACTACTGCAGCCTCCTGCTCTCTGTCCTTCCCTCTAACACTCTCGCACCCCTCCAATCTATCCACCTGTCCCCTCTCTTCTCCTTTCAGTCAATCCCTTCACTGGCTCTCCATTACCCAGAGACTCCAGTTCAAAACCCTAACCATGACATACAAAGCCATCCACAACCTGTCCCCTCCATATATCTCTGACCTAGTCTCCCGGTACTTACCTGCAAGCAACCTCCGATCCTCACAAGATCGCCTTCTCTACTCCCCTCTTCCCACAATCGCATACAAGATTTCTCCCGTGCTTCCCCCCTACTCTACCGTAGAAACCTTCAAAAGGAACGTAAAGACCCACCTCTTCTGATAAGCCTACAACCTACAGTAACCTTTGTTTCACTATATCGCTGCACAACCAGCTCTACCCATTGTAGACTGTGAGCCCTCACGGGCAGGGACCTCTTTCCTCCTGTAACCCCGCCCACAACATGGCATGCCACCGGAACGCAGAAGACAGAGACCCCCGGCTGCTGCCAGCACTTGTCGTGACGTCAGCGGATGTCAGAGCCGGCTGCAGCCGGGGGTCACGTGATGCCTGTGAGCGGCCAGCGATAGCGCCGCTCACAGGCAGTATCTGCAACAGTAAGGTAATTACAAAAATCCTTAGGGGCCCTGGGGGGATACATTGGGGGGGTAATATAAAGTACTGGACAGCCCCTTTAAGCACATTTTTTTATATGGGGGTCCTCCATATAAGTATTTCTAAGCATTAGTCCTAGAAAAGCTCTTTTTAAGGTCGAATCTAGAGTTTCTTCAAATCTGCAGCATAACCCCATGTGATCGTATTTCATAGACGGGAATAACCACTTCACAGTATGGGAACCTGCAGTCAGCGACTACACAGCCTGAAGTAAGCCCAGTAGACCCGACAGTAGTGGCCGGGTGGCCGCAATCACAGCCAGGGTCACCCTTGTGCGCATGCTCTGTAGAGTGTTACAGCCGTGATAACGCGAGAACCAGTGTGAGGCCCGAAAGCTTTGTCAGGTTATGGCGATGTGCGCGTGTGCAGAGCTCGCACAGGATGATGTAGTCCCTCTGCCGCCAGCCTCTAGCTCCACAGCTCGCTGTTCCCTCCGATCCAGAGCAGGTTTTCCCCCGCTCTCAGCGCCAGCCTCTGCCACCGTCTCTATGACGTCACATCCCAGAAGTGACGACACGGTTTACATGGACAGTATAGAGGGTGCACAAGCCATCAGGTGAGGAGGATCCGGCCAGTACGGTAGGACGGCTCCTGACCCACGCCAATGGCAGGGTAGTGTGCCAGGGGACGGATTACTGCTGTGTGTATGCGTATGCTTCCGCCTGTAAGATAACGCCGAGATCTCATTGCCGTCCTCTTGTCTGGTCACATGTACGTTGGTTCCTCCATTTCTATATGTCATCACACTGCTCTACGGGGATGTTCACGTTATTTTTCCCGTGCATTAAAGTTGGGAAATCAGCTGCAGTTGTGATCAGACAATCATGGTGTCAGTCATGGGCAGAGCACTTCATATGAAAAGACCCCCTCTAACTTCTTATTGTCCCAATTAGGTTGTAGGTCCCCAGTATCAAACCCAGCACAGGGACTTGCTGAGCCATGGTGTGGCCAAATATTTAACCCCTTTACCATCATGGGTTTTTGCATTTTCGTTTTTTGCTCCATTTCTTCCCAGAGTCATAACTTTTTTTATTTTTCAGTTGAGGCTTTTTTTTTTGTGGGATGAGTTGTACTTTTGAACGACACCATTGGTTTTACTATATCGTGTACTGGAAAACGGGAAACAAATTCCAAGTGCGGTGAAAGTGCAAAAAAAGTGCAATTCCACAATTTTTTTTAATTTTACCATGTTCACTATATGGTTAAACTGACCTGCCATTATGATTCTCCAGGTCATTACGAGCTCATAGATACCAAACATGTATAGGGTCTTTTTTATTTATGTGGTTAAAAAAAATCCAAACTTTGTTAAAAAAATATATATATATATATATATAATATATATTACTATTATTATTACAGGAGACTCTCCTCCAGGTACCATTAAAAGCTGTAAAAAAAATAAAATAAAAAATAAAGATTATATTCACCTTCCGACGGCCCCCAGACTCCTTCCCTGTGCTTGCCGACAGATCGCGCAGGACTGAAGGACCTGCGCTGACGTCAGTCATGTGACGGCAGCTCCTTCAGTGTACCGCGATCTGCCGGCTGCCAGCACAGGAACACAGCAAGTCTCGGGGGCCATCAGAAGGTAAGTATAGGTTTATTTTTAACCATTCTCTCGGGTCACACTATATAAATCTATGCCTTTTGCATGGATTTATATAGTGTGACCAAGTTGTCAAGCACTTTCCAAGTGATGCTAAAATCGCTTGGAAAGCGCTTGTCAACCCGCATGTGGAAATGCATGTGAAGAACGCTTCACTTCCGCTTGTCCCTGGCAGGAAAAACGCATGTACAATCCGCATGTACAATCCGCATGCGTTTTTTTCTGCCAGGGAGATGCAGAAACACTCAGGAAAAAATCCTGAGCATTTCTGCATCGTGGGCACATAGCTTAAGTCACGCAGCCAATCAGCGGCTGCTTCACTCTCCCCACCTTTGGACGCATCACATACATCCAGAGGAGGGGAGAGAGCACCAGCGCTCATTTCCTCCGGATGTATGTGATATGACGAAAGGTGGGGAGAGTGAAGCAGCCGCTGATTGGCCGTACAGGTTGCGTGGCTTAACAAGGTCACGCGATCCCTGGGAGAGCCAGTGCCAACACCACTGTCACCGGAGGGAGTATAAAAGTGTTATTTTACTGGGGGCAAACATACGAATTGAGAAGGGGTTGTACTAGAAATGGACAACCCCTTTAGATCACCTTCCCACCTGCTTGTTTTACATTTATCTCTGCCAGAGCTGTCAATCAAAAAAGAGAGGGAAATGGTGGGAAGTTGCATTTAAACGATTGGGCTCGCAATGATACGCTGAGCACTTTATTTGGTTTGAACAGTCATTTTGCGCTGACAGTCACTTTAAGGTTAGACCCCACTCAAATACTAAAGGATTAGTCTCAAGTTAGGAAGTTAACCATTAACCATGTGATGAGGGATAACTTCTTGTTCGCTGGGGGTTCGACCACTAGGACCCCTACTGATCCTAAAAATCTATTTAATTATTACAATACAAGTTTGGTTTCGCAGTAATCGCATATGAGAATTACCGTATTTTTTGGACCATAAGGCTGTGTGCCCACTATGCGTTTTTAAGCGTTTCCGCAGCGGCAATTCCGCCGCAGAAACACTTAAAAAACGCTTGGTAGAAGGCCTGCCATGTTCCCCAATGATAATCCGCATGTGCTGTGCACATGCGGAAATTTCCACAGCGGATTGTCATTGTGGAAAAATCCGCAGCACTACCAATTATTTTGCGTAAGCGCGGCGTTTTTGCCGCCATTGACTTGCATTGAATCGCTTAATATCCGCATGACTACATGTGCACATGCGGATATTAAGCGATTCAATGTGCGGATGGTACCCGGGATGGTATCTGGAGAATGGAGAAGAGGAGACTCTCATCCAGACCCGGGTACCATAGTACCTGTAAAAAAAAGAATTTAAAATAAAAAAGCCTTATACTCACCTTCTGATGGCCCCCGGTCTCCTTAGTGATGCGTCCTGGCTCCCCGGCGGCTCGCGTTGGTCTAAAAGGACCTTCCATGACGTCATGTAGTCATGTGACGGGTCACGCGACCACTGACGTCGGCAGTCGCGTGACCTGTCATATCACTAAAGGACGTCATGGAAGGTCCTTTTACGCCACCGCGAGACACCAGGGAGACCGGACGCATCGGATAAGGAGACCGGGGGCCATCGGAAGGTGAGTATAATGTTGTTGTTTTTTTATTTTTTACCATTTTTATTCTTTTTTTCTTTTTTTTTTAACTAACTTGGTCACACTATATATTCTGGTTGCATGAATTTATATAGTGTGACCAAGTTGTCAAGCACTTTCCAAGTGATGCTAAAATCGCTTGGAAAGCGCTTGACAACCCGCATGCGAAATCACATGTGCAAAACGCGTGACAAACGCTTGCCCCTGGCTGAAAAAACGCATGTAAAATCCGAATGCGTTTTTTCTGCCAGGGAGATGGAGAAATGCTCAGGAAAAATCCGGAGCATTTCTGCATCGTGGGCACATAGCCTAATACGCACTTTTTTCCCCCAAATTTCAGAGGAAAATGGGGGGGTGTCTTATGGTCCGAACGTAACTTGCTGGTGGTGGTCACAGGGCCCTCCGTTCTCTCCCACCATCAGGAAGGCAGCGACTGTGGCAGCGGAAGAAGATGTGAGGCGGGCCGGTATCTGACTGGGTACCTGGGCCGGGGCATGACTGGGTACCTGAACCGGTGTCTGGCTGTCAGGCAGAGCTGTGTGAGCGGCTTTCCTGTGGCTGCAGTCATGTTCCTGAAGCTGTGATCTACAGGAAAATGGCCGCCAGAGCCGGTGCATGCGCTCTGTGATGCCGGCGGCCATTTTCCTGTAGATCACAGCTTCAGAAAGATGGCCCCGGGGACTGAAAGCCGCTCACAGCAAGACACCGGCACCAGGCCCCCAAACCCGAACACCAGGACCCCAGCCAGGCACCAGCCCCGCAGCATCTCACCTCTTCTGCTGCAGCCGCCGGGTTCCTGAGGGAGGGAACGGAGGGCCCTGCGATCCTGCTAAGATACCTATTCAGACTATAAGATGGACCCCCTTCTTATAAAAAATTATTTTTTCCTATTCTCCACCCCAAAATTTGGGGTGCATCTTATAGTCCGAAAAATACGGTATGTTCTGTTCATTTTTACTGCACATTTAATGCCAATACAACAAAACCCAAGAAGCAATGGTGTTGGGATGATTTGTACATAAATCCAGTCTTTATTAGTGTTGAGCGATACCTTTCGATATCAGGAAATATCGGATTGGATGGGATCGGACCGATACCCAAAAAGTATCGGATATCGCCGATTCCGATACCGGAAACCAATGCAAGTCAATGGGACACAAATATCGGAATAAAAATACCCTTTCTTTCCTTGTAGGTTAATTCTACATGAAGGAAAACAGCTAAGAATAATGTAGAATGACATGAAAAGCCGGCAATTCAGCAGCGGCATACACCGGTACCTGACAATTTAGAACAGAAAGAATAGAACATCACACATAGATTAGATAGATAGAAACATGTCAGTCACATATATAATAAGTACAGTGACAGTGTTGCCTTTCTGTACTTGTCATTTAGTGTAAAGGATTCATTAAAAAAAATAACAGTGTTTTCATGCAACGTCTCTTTAAAAAAGCCGGCCGGCAATTCATCATCGGTACCCGACAATTTAGAATAGAAAGAATAGAGAATCACACATAGATTAGATAGATAGAAACATGTCAGTCACATATATATGAAGTACAGTGATAGTGTTGATTACTGTACTTGTCATTTAGTGTTAAAATAAAGGATTTATTAAAAAAAAAATTGGCGTGGGGTCCCCCGTAATTTTAGGCTCTAGCGGAGGTTAAGCAGACGGCTGGGGCAGATGTTTGAAGCCTGGGAAGGGGGTAATACCCACGGAGCTTCCCAGGCTACTAATATCAGCCCCCAGCTGAATACCTAGCCTTTACTAGCTATTAAAATGGGGGACCCCCCAAAAAATGACGTGGGGTCCCCCCTATTTTAATAGCTAGCAAAGGCTAGGCAGACAGCTGGGGGCTGATATTAAGGCTGCTTGCACACGACGCTTTTTTCATGCGTTTATGCTGCGGAATTTCCGCAGCGGAAACGCATCAAAAACGCATGGTAATCCTCACCCCATGATCCCCAATGGCATTCCGCAATGTCAATGCACATGCTGCAGATTTTTCCGCAGCTTTTCTGCAGCGCAAATAAATCCGCAGCATGTTCATTAATTTTGCGGAAGCACCACCATTGACTTGCATTGAGACGCAAAATATCCGCGTCTGTACATTTGTACAAGCGGATTTTATGCGTCTCTATGTGCGGATGGTACCCAGTTCTGGAGGAGAGAAGACTCTCATCCAGACCTGGGTACCATTGTACCTGTAAAAAAAAAAGAATAAAATAATAAATAAAGTTTATATTCACCTGTCCGGCGGCTTCTCTCTGCTTGCCGGCAGCGCTTCTCCTTCCAGGACCTGAGATGACGTCGCGGTCATGTGACCGCAGGCTGTCTCGCGATGTGCCGCCAACCCGGAAGAAGCCAGGACGAGCGCTGCAGCACATGTCGGGGAATCGGGGGGGGAGTATAGGTTTATTTTTTTATTTTTACGGTCACACTATATAAATCCATGCCGTTTGCATGGATTTATACAGTGTGACCTAGTTGTCAAGCACTTTCCAAGTGATGCTATCGCCTGGAAAGTGCTTGTCAGTCCGCATGCGGAAACACATGCGTTAACGCATGTGGATACGCATGTGAATCCGCATGTATTCTGCAGGAAAAACGCATGCACAATCTGCATGCGTTTTTTCTGCCAGGGAGATGCAGAAATTTTCTGCTTCATTTCTGCACCGTGGGCTCATAGCCTAATAGCCCAGGAAGGGTGCCATGAATATTGGCCCCCTCCCAGGCTAGAAACACCAGCCGTCAGCCGCCCCAGAAATGGCTCATCCATAGGATGCGCCAATTCTGGCACTTAGCCTCGCTCTTCCACGCTGCCCTGTAGCGGTGGCAGTGGGGTAATACGGTTGGGGTTGATGTCAGCTTATAATGCCAGCTGACATCAAGCCCAGGTTAGTAATGGAGAGGCGTCTATAAGACACCCCCATTACTAACCCCATAGTCAAAGTTAAAAAACAAAAAAAAAACACCCAGAATAAAGTCCTTTAATTGAAATAAAGACACAATTCTTTATTGTTCTAAATTAAACCATACTTACCGTCACGCCCATTCCAGCTGAAGCCAACGATCTCCTGCAATAAAAGAAAAATAATAAAGCAACCTCATCCTTACCTTTCCATGGTTCCCACGACAGCTCCAGCTCTGCTACATTCACATGACAGGCTGGACCGCAGCAGAACGCTGCCATCCAGCTTGCCATGCCGCAGACACTGAGAAGCGCAGGCATAATTGTGTTCCTCAGTGTCTGGCTGTGACGGCATAAAGATGAGCCGAGTTTATGTCCAATGAACTCAGCTCACCTCATGCACGTCACTTACAGCGTGGGAGAATTCTCCTGCGGTTCAAAATGGACAAATCTGAAGAAAAATTAGCTTATCTTTCATTTGTGGCTTATGTGGATTTTACTCCACGTGTGTATCTACGCTATGTGCGAATTCACCTTAAGTACTGTAAACTATGAACTGAGTGATAACGCTGAAAGGCTTTATATGCTGATGTGGCTTGTTTAATTTTTTTTTTTTTTTTTTTTAGCTTTTACTTGATGAAATAAGGACTAATGTTGAAATGAGTGCAGAACAAAATAAACCAGTCTTTCTTTGTGAAGTAAGTTTATTTTTTTTTAGTGTAATTTATTTTTTTATATTATTGGTAAGATAATGATATTTTCACAAAGTTACTCGTTACAGCATCTTGGCTTTAAAAGTGTAATGTGGAGATGCCATAATTGACCTTAGCTGGAAATACGTTTCCAATCATTAATTGCTCGGCAGCAGGCAACTAACACAGCTCAGCTCTGCACTTTCCAGTTATTACAAGCTCCATTTTGGAGGTGTGCAGGAGAGTTGTGCTCAGCTAGGAACCAGCTAACAGTAATGTAAAAACCCAAAGGCAGTATTGATGTAGATGGTTAAAAATAAAATCTGTCAGGCAGGGTACTGTCCAGGAGCATAGACTGCGTTCTTAATGTAAAATGCACTCTGTCAGTGCTGGAAGCAGAGAGTGATCAACCAGGAGCAGTGGATCAACAGCAAGGCAGTTACAATGATGATGCCTGGATGGGCATCATTCAGAGGGTTATATGTGCAAAACTGGGCAGATTTTAAAAATCAGTTTTATTGGCGCAAATTAATAAATATATGTATACATTATTATAAGACCATATTGTGATTTGGGTAATAACCCCTTAATGATCACACTACCACCTGAGTGTACTATTTGAGTGTAGTAAGTAGTAGATTCTCTGCTGCAATAATCCACCATGCTGAGCCTTGTGCTTCAACAAACACCTCAAGCTATTCAGACATTTGTCAATGCTATAACCTCCTGGTTCAAACCTTTAAGGTACGTGCACACGATCAGTGATCACTGCGGATTGGACGCAGAGCAAGTGCGCTGCGTGCAGTCCACAGCGGCCAGATGTTACAGCATTGTGGATGGGATTTATACAAATCCCATGACCACTATACGTCTGCGGCTCACCCGCGGAAACTGACATGCTGCGCGTCGTTCCAGACCGCAGCGTGTCTATTTCTCCTGCGGGTCCGCATGCGGGCTTTCCCAATAGACCTAACCTCTATGGGGAAAGCCCGCTTGTGAGAAAAAAAAAACCCGGCTGCCGCTCATTTGCATAATGAGCGGGGGCCGCAGTCAGCTTGGGGCCGCAGTCGGCTCCGGATCGTGTGGACATAGCCTCAAAAAAAAGTCCCTCATGGCGTAGCACATCCAAATGTTTAGCTAAAACGCAAAGGGACAACTCATTATTGCATTTGCGCCTGTTTTTCATCACATTATCAGTCAGTGTTTTGAGTATTTTTTTGTTGCTGTCATTCATCTTTCCATTTACGCCTATTTTTAAGTCTATTTTATGTGTTCGCCTGTTTGATTTTTTTTTTTTTTTACTGCACCATTGTAGATGGGGTTTAGGGCTTCCAGATGTTTCCCCTTGATTGCAATTTTTGGAAAAGTAACATTTTTTTGCATGTGTACTTCAGTTCCCACCTAGAGGGATTTATATGTATGCCAGATATTTTGGTGGCATTTTGCAAAACTTACGTGTTTCTTTTTTTGGCCCAAAAAGATTACGGACAAAAATAAACATTTTTTTCGATAGAATTTATTAACTGTGTTCAGTGAGGTGTTAATGATAAAAATCATCCTTTTCAAAGGGCGTGTACTCATTTATGCCGAGTACTGTATTTGTCACAATTAAGGGGGCAAATCATTACTGACCCACTGTAGGTCCAAGCTGTATTGGCGATGTAAAGAAGATATTTTGTTTGAGTTTGTGTAAAATAAAAAAAAATATATATATATATATATATATATATATATATATATATATATATATATATATATATATATATATATATATATATATATATATATATATATATATAAATTTTGTTTTTTTTTGAGCAAAAGATTAACTTAATTTATTTCTTATCATGCAATATAGGTTTGCCAAGTTTTCTGCTCATCTGCATTACATTTGAGTGACCACATAGGGGGCGTAAAACACAGGAATGTAGTAAGTGCCTTTTTGTTACCATAGCATATTAATGAAAATCCACACACGTTTATTTGATTTATTTTTTTCTTTAGGTGAAAGAAGAATCACCAGGTGAGTAGAGCTGTGCAGTAGCTGTAATAACCCACATATAGTGAAGTTTAAAGCAAGACAAGTGGAAGATATATATTTTAACTACCAAGGGTATAAATTAAAGAAAAAGTAATCGTAAATCAGCAGCTTTTTGTACATAATCATCTTATCCATTATTTTGACATTACATTTTATATCTTACTATGTGCCATATGTTTGTAGTCATTGGCATGTATTTACCTCTATTGTGTTAGACACAACATAAGTGACAAGGGATGAATCTTAAACACTTTTCTCATACAGTATATATCATGAGTAAATTGATGATTTCCTTCAGTTTTACTGATTTTGTGTTTTACTATAATTTTAGCTAAAAATCTGGTGAGATTCTTTTCTTTGGGCATTACCAAATGGAGGGGCAGAAGTTGATTTTGTTGGTTTCACTAATTTGCATTGTTTGCACCAACGATTCATCGATGGGGAAAATTGCATAATTTTTTTTCCAGAAATTTGCTTGTAGCGACGTCCAAACATGGTGAATTTATTCATTGTGTCGGAATGGTCAGTGAATCAGCGAAAAAGGAAATTGGTTGAAAATTGTCTCCTCCTTCCACCAGCCCAGATATCCATCTCTAAAGTCTAACTCAGACATCAGTTGTTCACGAATGCGTTCTCTCAGTGTTTTTCACGGTTAGTCCTCGTACTGATTATAGTCTATGGAGCCCTTTACATGTCCATGTATTTTTGTGGACAGAGCGGTCTGCACCAAATCACAGAAATGTCCAATTTTTAAACTCACCAATGCAAGTCTATGGGTCAGTGAAAAAATCGGTCCGCACTCACATGCCATTTGTTTGCTGTCTGTTTTTGACTAATAGGCCACGTCTCCACCTTCAGTATTTGGTCAGTACTTGTAAGCCAAAACCAGGAGTGGGTGATAAATACAGAAGTGGTGACGTGTTTCTATTATACTTTTCCTCTGTTCCACTCCTGGTTTTGGCTTACAAATACTGATGGAAAATACTGACCAAATACTGAACGTGTGAACATGGCCATAGCAGAAGCTTCAATCAGCATATGAGAAAAACTGATGAAACTCTGATGGTAAAAACTGACACTGTCCAAACCCTTATGAAAATTGGTATTTTTATTTTTTTTTGTGGGTAGAGATTCACTGCACACTCGTGGTTGATGATTTTCAATGCAACAAAGTTTTATATAAGTGATGATTGCGCATTTGCACAAATATAAAGGGGTGCTGGAAATGCGACTGTAACAAATAACGTTCCGACCCACCAGGGTCTTATTCATATAGAGTCGCTGTGGAAAAAGAGGGCAAAGTAAAAATATGTACAAATCAAGACAGAAGAGACCAGAGAGAAATATTTATATATTCTACATATATACAATGATCATACAAGGTATGATAAGCCCAGGAATCAAGGTAGGGAATATACATAGTAGATATCTTAAATGAAAATATTCTGCTGATCTGGGCAAGGGACCTGAGGGACTCCAGGAAAAATATCAAAGTGTGGTTATATAGGCCATAGGGGATGTGTCTTACTGTGTATGGCTACAGTGGGGGCATGGCCTCCAAACTGAGCAAATTCCGGACTGGATACGATTTTCATAGAGCGTGGTCTGTACAAGTAGGGGGGAAACGAGCAGTGTAAGGTAAGCATGTCAGTACAGGAGTGGTACGCAGAATATAGGTAGGAAAAAACTTAAGTGAAACGGATTACACGGTCTATGGTGATGCCGCAGTATGAGACCGTAGTACAAGGTACAGGATTCAAATGGTAGGAACTAAGGGCAGTGTAAGGAAGAATAGTCAGTACAGGGCGGGTTCACAGAACATGGGTGGAAGTATAGGTGTGTGGAACATGGGTATGGTCCAGCACCCTTTTTTTTTTTTTTTTTTTTTTTTTTTTTTTAATATACTTGAAAAATTGCTTGCATCTGAATGAGCCCTTACATGCCACACACTCAATCTCCTCCTCACACACGCAGTGGCTTCTCTCAGCTCGGGAGAAGGAAGTCTCACGCAGTTGTCAAAATTTTGAGAGGGCAGAGAGCCTGATGCTTGGCAGAGCTATTATCGTTAACTCAGAAGAAATTTTGAACTTTTGCTAATTATGTACATTTTGGTTACCTTTTACTTAATGAGGTTTGCCTAGAGGTGATCGGTCCTCTTTATTAATGGCTATTCTAAAATTTCCTTCATTTTATATTTAAGAAGCGAATGAACAATTAAACAAAATCATAGCAAAGGTGTACATAGCCTTTAATGTATGCTGAATTTTGTAAATTTCTAAAATGACACACCAATTTTTCATTGAGGGTTGATGAGCTTTTATCAATAACTAAACCAATGGGACCTTTATTCATTTTTGCTCAATGATCTTTGTAAACTTTGCTATTCCAAAGTAAATGTAGAATGTGTACCTGTAGACGTGAATGTCCTGCCATGGCTATGAGCCCAGAACCCTTTTGTTTTTCCAACTGTGTGTGCCTCAAGGTACATATATAGCAACCTCCAGCACGAGTGGGGCAGTGCCCTACCGTAAAGATGTAGTGAGCAAGTGAGAATGGCTGTACCGCCAAGATGGCGTAGACTGTCAAGTTAGCGGCTGCTAGATCCATGTAAGTTCTAAGTTCCTTTAATAAATTATACTGAAAATCAACCTAAGTTGTTTTTTTTTTCTTTGCAATGTACAAATTTACTACATTTCTTAAATTGGATTGCACTTTTTGTTTTATACACTATGTATAGAGTATAATTGTTATTTTTCTCTTAGATGTCTTGACAAATTTACAACGTCTTCAGTATTTTCTTGATACATATTTAAAAGAGGAACCTATGATTGGTAAGGTACTAACATTTGTGTTAAAGCAGTTTATTTCGGAACACAATATTTCTGTGAAATAGCCAACAGACTGTTATTTAGAGATCGCAGAGTACTGTAGATCTGTTTGTTGGGTATTCAGGTAATTTTTTTTTTAATTTTAAAGGAAAGATGTCATTAAAAAAAAAATTAACAGTTGAAAAAATGTAAAGTATTAATGGCTTAATTTTTTTTTTTTAAATATCATTCAGTTTTAATGAAGTCACATCTGAAAAATAATGTAAAAAGGTTTGGGATTTCCACTTTTAAACACTAGGGGGAGCAGCTGCTGAAATTTGCCATGAAAACCTAGTGTACAAGTAGCTCACATTACGACTGCAGTAAATGTGGGCAGGATCTGCTCACGTGTGTGACATCACTCCTCCCCTCCCCTCCCCTTCTGGGTGTTTGTAAAAAGATGAGAGGATGAAGTTTAGGATCACAGTGCAGAGACATTTTGTTGGTGACTGCCAACGATACTGACAAGTACAGTGTCACAGAGGATGGCCGGCTGCACCGATTCTGTTAGTTGGTGCTGCTAGCTGTATCATAAACTGGGGTTAGATCTGTGGAATGTCTCACACACTGGGATTATTTGCAGCACATGATACCCTACACTGAGCCCTGATGATGGGATTAGATACACCGGTCTGGGGCATATTGCGCATGATGGTATTAGCTATACTGGCCTGATCTACATATTGAAATCTCATAGATGGCCTCACCTGTACACTGATACATCTGTATATTTCCTTGAAAAATAACTTTTCTTAAGATATTGACAACAATAGTGAAATTTTTATTTATTTAAATTCACGTACATAATGCACCCCATAGTTATCCATACAGTATTTTTTGCGCTGTGAGCTGATGATTTTACTGATACCATTTTGGGGTAGATACAATGTTTTGATCACCTTTTATTAAATTTTATTGCATTGTTGCTGCTGCTGAAAAAAACATTAATTCTCGCATTTCGATTCCCCCCCCCCCCTCATTGCGCCATTTACCTAACAGGTTAATTAATTTTATATTTTAATAGATCGGACCTTCACGTACGCAGCAGTACCAAACATATGTATTTTTAGTAATTTATTTTTAATGGGGGGGGGGGGGAATCATATTTTTTTATTTTTTCATATTTATAAAAAAATTGACTTTCTACTGTATTTAATTCCATCAAGGGACCTGAACCAGCGATCTTCACACTCATACACACAAGAAAATAGACATGCACACAGGAAAATACACTCAGGAAAATACACATGCGCGCTCATATGCACTCAGGAAAATGCACATGCGTGCACGTGCATGCTCGGGAACGTGCGCGCTCGTGCGCACACTCAAATTCCCCCCCTCCTTCATATCCCATCACAACAAAAATTAGATGGTAACCAGCTGCATAGTTTACCTGGAGTGTGCTGGTTAGTGGGCACCACACACAACAGATATGACTGCTCTCATCTTGCACTGCTGCTCTCTGATGTCTTGTGTGTCTGCCCCTCCACCTCCTGGCTGATCTGACTCTAGAGACAGCTCTGCTCACTGAGAGAAGGGGAGGATGCTGCGTGCAATGTAAGTAAAGTATCCTCCTTTTTTTTAACTTGTTTATAGCAGTGATCAGCAGTCTGGTAATGTACTTAATCCAAGGCTGCTGATCACCGCGTACAGTGAAGGAAATAATTATTTGATCCCTTGCTGTTTTGGAAGTTTGCCCATTGACAAAGACATGAACAGTCTATAATTTTAAGGGTAGGTTAATTTTAACATTGAGAGAATATCCCAAAAAAATATAGAAAATCACATTGTATAAATTAGATAATTTTTTTTTTTTTTGCAGTGAGAAATAAGTATTTGATCCCCTACAAACCATTATGAGTTCTGGCTCCTACAGACCAGTTAGACGCTCCTAATCAACTCATTACCTGCATTAAAGACAGCTGTCTTACATAGTCACCTGTATAAAAGACTCCTGTCCACAGACTCAATTAATCAGTCAGACTCCAACCTCTACAACATGGGCAAGACCAAAGAGCTTTCTAAGGATGTCAGGGACAAGATCATAGACCTGCGCAAAGCTGGAATGGGCTACAAAACCATAAGTAAGATGCTGGGTGAGAAGGAGACAAAGGTCGGTGCAATAGTAAGAAAACGAAAGAAATACAAAATGACTGTCAATCGACATCGATCTGGGGCACCATGCAAAATCTCACCTCGTGGGGTATCCTTGATCATGAGGAAGGTGAGAGATCAGCCTTAAACTACACGGGGGGAACTTGTTAATGATTTCAAGGCATCTGGGACCACAGTCACCAAGAAAACCATTGGTAGCACGTTACGCCTTAAAGGTTTAAAATCCTGCAGTGCCCGCAAGGTCCCCCTGCTCAAGAAGGCACCTGTGCAGTCCCATCTGAAGTTTGCCCGTGAACACCTGGATGATTCTGTGAGTTATTGGGAGAAGGTGCTGTGGTCAGATGAGACAAAAATTGAGCTCTTTGGCATTAACTCAAGTCGCCATGTTTGGAGGAAGAGAAATGCTGCCTATGACCCAAAGAATACAGTCTCTACTGTCAAGCATGGAGGTGGAAACATTATGTTTTGGGGGTGTTTCTCTTCTAAGGGCACAGGACTACTTTACCGCATCAATGGGAGAATGGATGGAGCCATGTACCGTAAAATCCTGAGTGACAACCTCCTTCCCTCCGCCAGGACATTAAAAATGGGTCGTGGCTGGGTCTTCCTGCACGACAATGACCCAAAACATACCGTCAAGGCAACAAAGGAGTGGCTCAAAAAAAAGCACATTAAGGTCATGGAGTGGCCTAGCCAGTCTCCAGACCTTAATCCCATAGAAAACTTATGGAGGGAGTTGAAGCTCCGAGTTGCCAAGCGGCAGCCTCAAAATCTTAATGATTTTAGAGATGATCTGCAAAGAGGAGTGGACCATAATTCCTCCTGACATGTGCGCAAACCTCATCATCAACTACAAAAAACGTCTGACTGCTGTGCTTGCCAACAAGGGTTTTGCCACCAAGTATTAAGTGTTGTTTGCCAGAGGGATCAAATACTTATTTCTCACTGCAAAAAATGTTTATCTGATTTATACAATGTGATTTTCTTGATTTTCTTTTATATATTCAATCTCTCAATGTTAAAATTAACCTACCCTTAAAACTATAGACTGTCCATGTCTTTGTCAATGGGAAAACTTACAAAAACAGCACAGGATCAAATAATTTCCTTCACTGTATGAAACTCTCCTCACCCTGCTCTCCGGCACCTGCTGTCACCGGCACCACACACTGAGTACTGTGTGCAATCATAGGAAAATTGGAGCTTGGGGGCATGCCCAGTTCACAGCTATAGGCAGGAGAAGCAGCCACAATACAAGAGACGACTACTGCCGACTCTCATACACCTCAAATATGGCAGCGCCTGAGCATAAGTGTCGTGCTCAGACACACACCCCCAAATGCAAGTGCCAGCCCCCAGTGGCTGAAGAAATTATTAATAAATAAAAAACAATTTAAAACAGTGAATTACATTTTGTATAAAAAGTCATTGATTATATAATCAATAATTATTAATACTAAAATAAAAATCATGGCACCTTCCCTTTTTAAGTAATGCATTTGTAAGGTGGAATTGATACATTGCAGATTTGGTTTGCATTAGTAAGTAAAGACTAGGAGTGCTTACTAACCACAAGGAAAATATAATGAAAAAAATGTATAACACTATTCTTCACATCCACTCCTGATTTTTGTATAAATAATATGTATGCAAAATTCTGATGAAATATGCAGTACATGGATATGGCCTTGCAATTTTTTTTCACTTTAGCGTTTTTTATGTTCTGTAGTGGAAAGTTCTATATTACCAAGTACTTTTTTTAACTAAGATATAGGTCACAAAGACATGATGGGAAAATAAAAGATTTATAAAATAAAATATAACTTTATTTTTACAGACCACGACTTTTCATATAACTTTTTTCTAACCTTTGTTACAGGACTTGAGTATGTTGTCGAGTCCTATAGGTATGGTTCATACTCCTACAAATGCAACCTGTGTGACACACAGACCCCAAGAGGAACTGCAGTATTGCATCTAAGTGGAGCAAAACACAGAAAAGCATATCTGGTAATAGAAAATGTATATAACAATTCTGAAATTTGTGAATTGGCAAATGTAATATTTTTGTTTTTCTCTTCCCGTGTAACTTAATTTGAAAAATTATAACGTATCGTAAAATGGTAAGCAAAAAAAGGCTAAGGTGTTAAAACACAGGACCTGCTGAACATATTTTTGTTGGAATTCCTCCCTTCAGGGAACTATTTTGGCTATTTAGTAGTTCCCAGGCTTGGACTTTCTCACCTCGGAGCTGGTGAATTTCCCGGTGGGCCTCTGCGCTAACTATTATGTCTGTTTTGTAGCAGTTTTCCCCACTGGTGCTCCCTACTCTGTAGTCTCTCTCCCTCCATGGAATAAAACACAGTTTATATCTTATATCATCTCAGTCGCTACAATCCTTTCACATGATAAACCAAGTAGTTAATTTAATTCTTTCCTGACTGGATGATTTTTCCTTTATTTGCACTTCAATTTCCCCCCTTCTTTCATGAGCTGTAACTTTATTTTTCCACCAGAGCTTTTTTGTGGGATGAGATGTAATTATGAATTACACCAGTCATTTTACCATATAGTATTCTTGAAAACAGGGAAAAAAAATCCAATTGCAGTGCAACCCCCCCCCCCCCCCCTTACCTATCTTTTTTTTAGGGGAGGTTGCTTTTATGCTGTTAATTATGCAGTCAAAGTCATCTGGCAATATGATTCTCCATATCAGTACAATTTTGACTGTACCAACATGTTTAGTTGCTTCTTTATTTAATTTATGTGCTAACAAAATTGGGTTTGTGTTGCTGCTTTGAGACTGGTAAAAATTTTTTGCCAGGGGAGCTGTATGAGGTCTTTCAATTTTTGCGTGGCAAGCTGATATAGATAAATTTTGGAACACATGACTTTTTGATTGCTTTCAATTATCTAACATTCAGAGAAGCTTGGAAACATAAACATGTTTCTACTTTTTTTTTTTTTTTCTCTTTATGGCGTTTTCAGTATTGGTTAATTTTATAACTGGTAAATTAAATAACAAAAAAATGCGCGTGTAGAGGAGACCATTGTGAAAGGTCTATCTGGATCCTATGGGTGGTGCCCAGGGACATATGCCATGAAGAAAAGGAGCTGTGGACTCAATCTGAAGAATCCTGAGTTTAGCAGGTATTCAAAGTCTTCAGTCCAAGCAGGAGAAGGAGAATCCTGCCCTGAAAAGGAAAATGTCAAGATTCCCCCTGTAATGTAGAAGAGTCACCTAATGAGAAAAACTCAAATGGAGGAGGTAGGCTTCTTTGGAGACCATCACAAGTGTAAAATCTCCAAACCTCCTGGTCACCCAGGCAACGCTACAGAAGTTGATCAGCTGAACGATCTGCCTTAACACTAAAATGAGACTGATCTGGCCAGTGTTCCCATAGGGGGTGAAAAGATGCAAGCACTGGTTCTTAAGTCCAATCATCAAGTGCTGTAGGTGAAAAAGACTAGTATAAAGTAGAGACCGCCTTGGGGACCCAGATCGCATTGGGGATTAAGCAACGTAGTGAACTAGGTGCCTAAAAGGGAGACTTCAATTGCGACTCAATGCATCTAAAAGTTTCACTCTACTCAGGGACCGTGCCTGACAAGGGCAGAGCATCGGGGGCCTCTCCTAAAACGCCCACTGGCAAGAAAGTCAGACTGTCAAGTAGTTGTGGGGTAATCAGACTCTCTAGGGCTCAGTAAGCGTCGATCCTGGTGAATCTGATCAATGGTCTATCAGCTGAAGAAGTCTATTTTAGTCCCGCTTGTATCCTGCAATGCAAAAAAGATTATCTGAGTGAGTCAGTCACCCGTCTCTTGAATAAGAGTAAATGTTACTGCTAAAGTTTGGATTAATCTACCAAAAAGGAGCCATCATCCTCCAGCCGAAAAGCTGGAGCAGGGCTACCTGGACTGCGTGAGGAATGCTTTAAGCTAAGTGGTCTCTTCCAGAGACAAAAATCATGTCTGGAATTTAAAGAAGCACACAGAAGTTTTACAACTTCTCCAAACAGAAAGGTCTCTGTTGATTATTCTGACGCACCTAAGATGAGGTCACAGTACCCACTGGTCCATGTGTGCAAACTAACGTACCAAGCAGTATCTGCTAAGTGTTAACGCACCCTGGATAGTGGTCCCAGTGTCAACTGGATTGCCTGCTAGATTAGCCCTACGAGAGACCTCGCTCATTGTGCTAGATGAAGAAAGCTCCCAGCACTCACATGTAGAATAAACCATTTTTAATTTAGCATACACCTGAAAATCCTTTACCATGTGTATGCTGAATTAAAAATGGTTTATTCTACAAGTGAGTGCCGGGAACTTTATGTATTATACTGATTTCCAGAAGCACCACTATATGCTGAATGTTAACCTACTCTTTCTCTATTGATTAGTCGCTTGTTGTGCTGACATGCTGTGAAAAAAATGGTCAATATGCAAAACCTTGGATCTGTTAGCCTGGCAGACTACCTTATGAGGATGCATATACCTTGGGATGTGGTCCTAGTCCCATCAGGAACAAATATGTCCTACCTTCAACTGAGGAGTCTAATTCCCGTGGCCCGATTCATCCAGGGAAGAGATCAGAATATTGTTTAGTCTACTAGTGTGATGCAGTCAGTGAGGGATCTCGCTTGGTGCTCTTTCCAGTTTCCTTAGCAAGATCAACTAACTGGTTTGCTCCAATCCGTGTGATAAGGAATCAAAAGTTCAATTGAAGTACATGTTTTATGTAAGGCTTAAAAACGTCCTGTCCACTTCCTCAGGTATATAGCCAGGGAGAGAGCAGATTGAGTAAGCAGAGCGATCTTACAGGCACAGAATAGACCTTGGGAAGTGCTCAATTGTCTGGTCCACTACCAAAATCTACCCATAAGAAAGGGATCAGCCCTTGCCATACTAAATGCATACAGTTAAGAGGACTCCGGACTCTGTTCTCACTCACCTGAATGTTACAACTGTACTGTGGAAAATGGTCCGAAAACCGTAAGAAGCAACTTGTGTTGTCTGAATTGCCTGCTCGACCTGCCCTTGAAGTCTCTGCCAGGGGGTCAGACCAACTGAGGGAAGTGGTCAGAATGACTGTAGATCACTAAATGTGCGGTTCGTTCTATAGAGGGGAAAACCCAGCAGATCTGACTCGTCCTGGAAAGAGGTCAGAGTGCAATGTGGATCACTTCTGAGATGCCATCTTATCTGCTGTGGGAGGTGGTTCTCCTAGCATCTGGATTGCAGGAGGAATCCACACTGCTCTTAGGTTTCATCTTGAGAGTTTGACTCCCTATAGAAGGTGGTCAGAATAACATCTAGGTTGTAGGATCACTTTCAAGATTTGCCTGGTTGGGAGGTCTCAGCTGGAGGGTCTAACTCACTCAGGAAGGTGGTCAGCCTATCGGGGACAGAGAAGAGATTGTTAGATGCTTCATGACCATAAACCAGGACAATGACAACTTGTCAAACTCTGCCACTGCTAAAACAAGACTTGAACCCATTTAGGAGTGGGGTGCGGTGGTGCCAGACGTGTAAATCGCCATAAAAAAATGTGCTTACCTGAGGATAACCAGAGCAGTCTGGCAAAGATATTTACTAGGTTTGAAACTGATAGGCACGATTGAGTTTCCGGGGGGGACCATTCCGCTAGTGTCGGTCTCTCAGCCGACCCACAGCCTGTCTGGTCCTGTAGGGTGACTTTTCATAGCTGCGAAGTCTTGGGGCAGCGCCGTGAGGTGAAGCCACAAACTGGAAATCATTTTTATTTTGAAAAGGCTTAGAGTACCTACCACCCAACTTGCCTACATTTTTCTTTTTTGGATTCAGAAAACAAAACATTCAAAATGTAAGGTAATTAATTTCCCCCAAAAAATCCCTAAAGTAATATACTTACCCTGCAGTGTCCATGTGTATGGTATGTAAATCAGTGACTTTACATGTAAAGTTGCCCCAGTCGGCTGAATTGGAAGTTTCCGATATGCCTGCTGGGCTATATCACTCCTCAGGACTGAACAGGACCCCTATCTTGGAGATTGAGTTCACACGAGTGTATAAAAAATACCTTGTATAAGCCGACCTGAATATAAGCTGAGGCACCTAATTTTACCACAAAAAAATGGGAAAACTTATTGACTCGAGTATATAAGGGGGAAATGCAGCAGCTACTGGTAAATTTCCCCATCCTGGTAAGCATTGCCCACTCATTACCATTCCTGGTATGCATGGCGCCCATCAGTGCACATATAAAAAAAATAAACTCTACTAACCTTTCTTCCCTATGCTCCGTCGTTAATGGCACACATGGTCAGTCGCAGCTGCCGGCTTCCTGCTGCTGCTCAGCGATCCTGTGTACCCGCTACTAAAGAAAATGAATATTCACTCCTCTCCACATCCATGGGAGTGGGGAGGAGTGAATATTCATACTCTCTGATAGCAGGCACAGAGGATCGCTGAGCTGCTACAGGAGCCGGCGGCTGCGATTGACAGAGTGCGCTATTAATAAGAATGAATATTCACTCTTCTCCACTCCCATGGGCGTATAGAGGAGTGAATATTCATTCTCTTTAGTAGCGGCCACATGTGATCGTTGCAGCAGCGGGCTACCACTACTGCCTGTGCCCCGCTCTTTCGCCGCCGCTCCCCTCCAACCCCACCCCACCATCTACCACCGGAATGTAGGCGGGACCCTCACTCGTGTATAAAAAAAATGTGCTGAAAAAGTCGGTTTATATACAGTAATTAGATTTTCATCCAGAAAAAAATGTACAATTTTTCATATGTATTGTTATCCATTTTTATACATCAGCAGTGAATAAAATTTACAGGACGAACAACCGCTTTCTATGTTAGAAATAGCAGTGTATCTGTAAAAATCTGATGCTTTATGTTGATCAGTATAGGATCTGTTTTGTTTGTTTGTTTTTTTTTGTCCACTCATAGACTTGAAAAGGTAAGGGTATGTGCACACGATGCAGAAATGAAGCAGAAAATTTCTGCATCATTTCTGCATCTCCCTGGCAGAAAAAACGCATGCAGATTGTGCATGCGTTTTTCCTGCAGAATACATGCGGATCCACATGCAGATTGACATGCGTTTCCGCATGCAGATTGACAAGCGCTTTCCAGGCGATTTTAGCATCACCTGGAAAGTGCTTGACAACTAGGTCACACTATATAAATCCATGCAAACAGCATGGATTTATATAGTGTGACCCGAGAGAGTGTATATACTTACCTCTGATGGCCCGCGCTGTCCTGCTTTACAAAGTTCCCGGCTGCCGGCAACTTTGAATTGAAAGACCTGCCGACGTCAGCGTCACGTGACCCGTCACATGACTCTGACGTCACCGTAGGTCCTACAACTCACTGCAAGTGCCGGGAACCAAGCGGGAGCGCTGCGCGGGCCGACAGAAGGTAAGAATACATTTTTTATTTTATTCTTTTTTTACAGCTTTTTTAATGGTACCTGGGTGTGGATGAGACTCTCCTCTCCTCCACACCCGGGTACCATCCGCATATTAGAACGCGCCAATAACGCAAGTACAAATGCTGTCTTGCGGAATTGGCGCGTTCTAATGCAAGTCAATGGCGGCGAAATCGCCGCGTTTCCGCAAAATTAATTGACATGCTGCGGATTTTTGACCGCAGCGTTAACGCTGCGGAAAAATCCGCATCATGGGCACAGCACATGCGGATTTCCATTGGGGAACATTGCTTCCCTTCTACCATGCGTTTTTCATGCGTTTCCGCGGCGTTTACGCAACTGCAAAAACGCCACGGAAACGCATGAAATACGCATCGTGTGAACATACCCTAAGTCGCATACAAAATGCAGAAGAAACTAGTGCATGCTGTGATTTTTTTTTTTTTTCACTCAGATGTTAGATGTTTCACTGCTGATGTATAAAAATAGATAACAATACATATGAACAATTGTATGTTTTTTTTCCGGATGAAAATATGATTACCATATATACTCGTGTATAAGCTGACTTTTTCAGCACATTTTTTATGCTGAAAAAGCCCCCCTCAGCTTATACTCGTGAGGGTCCCACTTATATTCCGATGGTGGATGCTTGGGACAGTGATACTGGTGCATCTCACTAAATTAGATTATCTTCAAAAAGTTTATTTATTTCAGTTCTTCAATACAAAAAGTGAAATTCATACTGTATATAGAGTCATTACCAACAGAGTGATCTATTTCAAGTGGGTTTGGTGTCTCATCTTCCTCTTGACAATACCCTCTTGATTCTCTATGAGGTTAAGGTCAGGCGAGTTTGCTGGCCCATCAAGCACAGTGATACTGTTGTTTTTAAACCAGGTATTGGTACTTTTGGCAGTGTGGACAGGTGCCAAGTCCGGCTAGAGAATGAAATTTCCATCTCCAAAAAGCTTGTCGACAGAGGGAAGCATGAAGTGCTCTAAAATTTCCTGGTAGACGGCTGCGATGACTTTGGTCTTGATAAAACACAGTGGACATACACCAGCAGATATATTGCAAGAACCCAGCACTCAAGGTAAAGTTTCAAATGATTTAATAAGCCAGAAAACATAGAGTGTTATACAGCAGACGTTTCGGTTAGAAAATCTTCATCAGTACACTCTATAATAATGAAACCAAAAGAAAAAAAAATACATAAATACAACATGTATAGAAAAAATACCAAGACAAACAAAAAAAGAAAAGCGAAAAGAAGCAAAAAAAAGGAGAATGCAATACAGTCCTTTTAAACAAAATATATAGCTCAATCCTGGGCTTCATGAATGAGAACAGCAAAATACACTCTAACATAATGTATACGAAAGGAAGGAGAGAGGGGGAGGAGAAGGAAGGGAGGGAAAGAGATCTGTGGGAAGAAAGACCATACCTGCAAGGCTATGTAGTGGAAATATAGCGGTATCTCATCAGAGAGATGTCAGGCTGTGGAAAAAGATGAGTAAAATGAGTATACACCATGCCAGTGACAGCCCCAGTACATAGAAGTCAAGGCATACAATGTGACAAGTAACAGGCTTCCTGTGTAGTGGCGTACCGACGTGGTATCCACCGCTTGTCAGTGAGCTGCGCCTGTATTGAAAGGCACCCGGAAGTGTTTTATACAGTCACTGAATGGACGGGAAAGAGCCGCGGCGAATCAGAAAATCCGAGTGTGGCGGAAATGAAGTAATTAGTTGCTAGGTAGATTAGTAACTGGTCATGAGATCTCATGGTGCGTTCCAGATGAGCAGAAGGATGCGTTCCACACACAAGAGGTGGCGGAACGGAGTGGAAGAGGGCAGATGGGACGATCCAGGATAGGACCAACAGGGATAGGGTTTGATGATCCACAGGGGAACAATGGGATATTAATGCTGGGCCTAAAAAAGAAAAAAATATATCAATATCCCTTACGTCAGTACAATATGGGATGTTAAAGCATATAAAAGCATAATTAATTGCATGAATGAAAAAAACATAAAACCGAGCAGCATATTGGATTCAAATGAACGACAGCAGATCGTATTCCCTATTCAAGCCTTTTGGTGCCAAAGTCTGCAATTCATGTATCCAGAAGGCTTCCCGGTATTTGAGGAACTGGACTCAATCCCCTCCCCGTCTCAATGGGGGAACATGTTCAATCACTTGGAATTTTAATTGTGATATGTTGTGACCCAATGAAATAAAATGGTGAGGAACTGGCAACAGGGTATTTTTGCATCTGATTGTGGATTTATGTTTTGAAATCCTTTCCTTCACGGATTGTGTGGTTTCCCCCACATACAAAAGACCACATGGACATTTCATAAGATAAACCACGTAAGAAGTATCACACGTGGTAAAGTCCTTGATCAGATATTTCTTGCCCGTGTATGGGTGAAGTATCTGATTGCCCCTTTGTACATTGTTGCATTGTCTACATTGTAGACATGGGAAAGTCAGTTTTTTCTGTCTGCAGGACCCTCTGTCTCCGAGTAGATATGGTACCAAAATCGGCATGTACCAAACTATCCCTAAGGTTAGGGGCTCTTTTAAAGCACGGGAGGAAAGGATGTGAAAATTCTTTAATGTGAGGGTATGCGGTGCTCAGAATGCTCCAGTGTTTACGAATGCAACGATGTATGATATAGGAAAACGGGTGATACGTGTGTACGAAGGGGATCTGGTCGATGACCAGAGGGCATGTGGAAGTGGTAGGTCTCAATGATTATTGTAGTACCATGTCAGGATAACCCCGTTCCTTAAATTTAGACTGCATTTCATTGAGTCTGATAGCACATAACTCAGGATTTTTGAAAATTCATTGTACTCTCTTAAATTGGGATCTGGGAATGGATCTTGTCATTGCTGGTGGATGGAGACTGGCGTAGTGTAGCAGACCTTACCGGTCAGTGGGTTTATGGTAAATGTCTATATATAGGTAACCCCTGTCATCTTTGATGACTAAGGTGTCCAGAAAACTCATTTGCTTGATATTGTGTGACATGACAAGCTGTAATTCGGGCCAACTTCAATCAAGGGTACCAAAGAAAGTTTCTAAGGATTCCAATGTGCCCTCCATATGCAGAAGATATCATCTATATAGCGCTTCCACGGGACGGCATGATCCCGAAATAGCATATTTGGGTATACCACCTGTTCCTCAAAGGAAGCAATTAGCATATGAGGGGGCCACATTGGAGCCCATGGCTGTACCCCGATTCTGAAAAAAGAAGGAATCACAAAACATCAAATAGTTTTTTGTGAGAATCATGGTCAAGCGTTCAATACATAGTCCCCTCATCCGTGGCTCAACCTGCGAGTGTTCTAGTAGATCTTCTATAGCTTTTATACCCTTAGTATGGGGAGTGGACGTATAGAGATCTTTTACATCAAAAGTGACCAAAATCGCATCGGTTGAAATGCATTGCCAATCATAAATGTGCTGGAGAAAGTCACCAGTATCCAACAGGAAGGAAGGGATCTTTTTGATGATAGGGGTGAGTATTTTTTTCAATAAATTTGCATGATGGAGAGAATATCGATTCCGTAGATGCCACGATTGGTCGGCCCGGAGGATTCACTAGCGACTTATGAATTTTAGGCAAGATATAAAACAGCGGAATCATGGGCTGTTTATTAGTGAGAAAATCTTTAGTTTTCTGATCAATAGTTCCATCCCTAGTATATTTTTCCAAGATGGCCAAGATCTGGGAGTTAAACTCTCTTATGGGATCATGTGCAAGCCTCGTATATACTGCTGCGTCCCCCAGTTTTGAATACAATTGAGCCGAACTCTATGGTAAATCTTAAACATTGTCCTGTATATACAGGGTACTCCTACTTAAATACATAACCTATAAAGACATGGAGTATAACCCCCATAAAGAAGTATGAAGTAATACTAGATGATATTAAAATTGAAAACTTTTATTAAATACAAATATTAAAATCGAGAAAGTATTGAAAGTTAACAGGTCACTAGGGGTGAAAAGCACAAAGACTGGGCGGCAATTGTGTACAGAGATGCACAGGGGGTCATCTGGCAGCACTTAGTCAGAGATTATACTCTAATGCATATGTGACTAGCCCCATAAAGTAGGGGGCACACATAATAAATCCAAAATGACAGTGTATACAGTCAACAGAATACAGATGGCAAGGAATCCACAAATGTATAGGTTCAATGACGATTCCAACCCTTCTTACATGCATACAAAGCAAGTATGGATAATATCTACATCATAACAGATGGCTCACCCATGTGTCAAATAACCTCGTATGCCGCGCTGAGGCCCCGACGCGCGTTTCGCGTATAGCTTCCTCGGGGGGCTGTGGTTTTACACGTGGACCGCCATCATTATATATCCCACTTCCCTGCCCTACAGGTGTACACGCCGATAGTCACGGCGCATGCGCGATGACCTCCGCCCCCTCCACCGCGTCATTTCCGGCTAATTCCCAGCGAAAGCGTGGGCGGGAACAATGCGTTCCACTGACGTCAATGGCCCGCACTTCCGCCGTACGGAAGCCTTTGGGACGCAGTCGGACAGGGACAGTCTCGCGCATGCATCACACGGCGGCAACCATATTTGGTAAGGGAAAAAGGATGGGCAGCCATACATGGGACAGGTAACAGCGCACCAGGAAGACAATCAACCATAAAACATTGCATAAATAAGGGTTTTCACAATTCATTGCAGTGTACACAGAATCTACCAAGAAAGTATCATTCCTTCAGCAAGCGTTATGGTTAACAATATGCAAATATAAATGTCTGAGGAGTCCTCCAGTATGTGTTGTTCACAGATATATGCAAAGAAAGACTTGTCCATATACAATACGGAAGGGCTGATCCCAAGTAGGTCCGAGAGGTATTCCAGAAATGAAATAAATGATGACGTAAATGCTAAAAAAGAACAAAAGAATTAAAATCCACATAATAAAAACAGGAGAAGGGCATATGGAACTAGAGGTAGGGAGCAAAACTGTTCTGTTCATTAAGACCCCTAGGGGTCATCGTGTCCAGTGTAGCTATCCAGCGACACTCCAGCTGCGCCAGAATATGTTTGTGATTACCACCCCTAATCCCGAGGTGTACTCGGTCAATGCCTCTAAATTGGAGGCATAAGGGGTCGCAGTTATGGCACAGTCTGAAGTGTCGCGGAATCGTCTTAAGCAATGATACATCGGGGGCCTCTCGAGCCGCCAAAACGTCTCTGATGTGTTCCCTGACTCGGATCTGAAACTCTCTCGATGTGAGTTCCACATAGCTCAAATTGCACGGACATGTGGCCATAAACACAATATATGTGGTACTACAAGAAATATATTGTGTAATTTTAAAGTTTTTTTAGGCCATCTGCAGAAGTAAATGATGTTGTGCGAACTATGTTTCTACAGGCCAGACAGGACCCGCAGGGAAAGCAACCCCATCTTTGTTTCCCACCCCCAAATAGGCTGGCTGTGGGGGCGACATAGTGGCTTCTAACTAGCGAGTCCTTTAGACTCTTGCCCCTCCTAGCCGTCATCAAGGGTTTATCAGGTAAAATTTTGTTCAGTGTAGGTTCAGTTTTGAGGATGGACCAATGTTTGGACAGAATCTCTCTTATTTCACGCCAACGACAATTATAAGTTGATGTAAATCTAATGGGGGGATCCCTCTCAGGTTGTTATATGGGATTAGTTAGGAGAAGATCCCGTGGAGTTTTCCTAGCACGTTTATAGCCTCTCTTAATATTACTTGTGCTGTACCCACGATCTCGGAATCTCTGGCCAAGGTCCCGAGCCTGAGCCTCAAATGCTACGTCAGAGGAACAAATGCGTTTCATCCTCAAATATTGTCCAACAGGAATGGCCCGATTTGTTGAAGGTGTATGGGCTGATGTTGCATGTAACAATGAGTTGACCGCTGTCTCCTTACGATAAACATCAGTCTCTACCATGCCATTCTGTTGGACAATGATCCTAATGTCCAGAAAGTCAATCTGGTTGTGATCAAACTTATAGGTAAGCCAAATGTTCCTATCGTTGAGATTTAAAGAGGCAATGAAGTCATGAAGCTCAGACTCGGGACCCTGCCAGATGATGAAAACATCATCTATATATCTGTACCAGCACTGCACATGGGAGGCGGCGCCGGCTCCATCCCCGAAAATCTCCCTCTCCCTGAAACCGAGAAAGAGATTAGCGTAGGACGGAGCACACGCCGCGCCCATCGCAGTGCCGCGTTTAGGGGTGGTAATCACAAACGTATTCTGGCGCAGCTGGAGTGTCGCTGGATAGCTACACTAGACACGATGACCCCTAGGGGTCTTAATTAACAGAACAGTTTTGCTCCCTACCTCTAGTTCCATATGCCCTTCTCCTTCTGTTTTTATTATGTGGATTTTAATTCTTTTGTTCTTTTTTAGCATTTACGTCATCATTTATTTCATTTCTGGAATACCTCTCGGACCTACTTGGGATCAGCCCTTCTGTATTGTATATGGACAAGTCTTTCTTCGCATATATCTGTGAACAACACATACTGGAGGACTCCTCAGACATTTATATTTGCATATTGTTAACCATAACGCTTGCTGAAGGAATGATACTTTCTTGGTAGATTCTGTGTACACTGCAATGAATTGTGAAAACCCTTATTTATGCAATGTTTTATGGTTGATTGTCTTCCTGGTGCGCTGTTACCTGTCCCATGTATGGCTGCCCATCCTTTTTTCCTTACCAAATATGGTTGCCGCCGTGTGACGCATGCTCGAAACTGTCCCCGTCCGACTGCGTCCCAAAGGCTTCCGTACGGCGGAAGTGTGGGCCATTGACGTCAGTGGAACGCATTGTTCCCGCCCACACTTCCGCTGGGAATTAGCCTTAAATGACGCGGCGGAGGGGGCAGAGGTCATCGCGCATGCGCCGTGACTATCGGCGTGTACACCTGTAGGGCAGGGAAGTGGGGCATATAATGATGGCGGTCCACGTGTAAAACCACAGCCCCCCGAGGAAGCTATACGCAAAACGCGTGTCGGGGCCTCAGCGCGGCATACGAGGTTATTTGACACATGGGTGAGCCATCTGTTATGATGTAGATATTATCCATACTTGCTTTGTATGCATGTAAGAAGGGTTGGAATCGTCATTGAACCTATACATTTGTGGATTCCTTGCCATCTGTATTCTGTTGACTGTATACACTGTCATTTTGGATTTATTATCTGTATGCCCCCTACTTTATGGGGCTAGTCACATATGCATTAGAGTACAATCTCTGACTAAGTGCTGCCAGATGACCCCCTGTGCATCTCTGTACACAATTGCCGCCCAGTCTTTGTGCTTTTCACCCCTAGTGACCTGTTAACTTTCAATACTTTCTTGATTTTAATATTTGTATTTAATAAAAGTTTTCAATTTTAATATCATCTAGTATTACTTCATACTTCTTTATGGGGGTTATACTCCATGTCTTGTAATGCAGCAGGTTGCTAGCATTACTGTAAATGGTCCAGGATGTGCTTACTGGACCATGTACCTTCCCCTTTATCTGACTGGTCACATGACTGTGACATCACCCAGGTCCTGCATGCACAGTAAAGCTCTGTATACATGACTGGGACAGCACACAGGACCTATACACACAGCTGACTGATCACATGACTGTGACATCAGCAAGGTCCTGTCAGTATGAGGCTGTCTGTGCACAGCATATATAAACCTGCTTAATTTGAGACAGGTGTGAGAGGCGTGAGGCCTGTTCCCCATGTGTGTGGGATACTGTGATACCGTGAAGCCTGGCAGCCTGAAGGCAAAGACTAGATCCTGTGCGGATGCTAGTGGCCTTGGAAGGCAGCGGCTTTGAAGTGAAGCCTGGTACCTGAAAGGTCGAGCCTGGATCCTGTGCGGATGTCAGTGGCCTTTGAGGGAGAGCCGGCTTGAGTAAGAGTCCTGGAAGGCAGAGCCTGGATCCTGTGTGGATGTCAGTGGCCTTTGAGGGAATGACGGCTGGAGACCCCTACCTGGGAAGCCGCAGAGCCACAGTGGTGGCAGAATAACGGACTGAGACAGCTATACCCGGCAAAGGTAATACCCGGTGCTATATGGACATTGTGATATGAACATTGCTACTTTATTACCTTGCCGTAAGCTGTACCCTGGAGCAAGTGGGCCGGTGTGCCACTTGGCTCATGAATTGTTTATGTGTGTAAACCTGCCGGTGGCGGACTAAGATGAACTGTGTGTGAACAGCGGTTTATGAAGTGCCATAATAAACTGCAACACTGTGTGAAAAACGTAAAGACATTGCACGTGTGCATTGATTGACGCAGCGAAGCGAGTTACCCCCAGTATGATGACGAGCGCTGCCTTACATATGGTTCGAGAGTGCGGGCAACGGCAGCCCGGTTGCTAGTGGCAACGACAACCCCGGTTGCTAGGGGCAACGGCACAGGACGACGAGTGTGGATAAAGCATCTTGCGGCAACTCGGCGGGGTTGCGAAGATTGGCGTCGCACTCAAACCTGGTTTGCTGTGGCTCGGCGGGGCTCACGAAGTATAAAGCATCTTGCGGCAACTCTGCGGGGTTGCGAAGATTCTCATCGCACTCAAATCCGGTTTTGCGGTGGCTTGGTGGGGCCACGAAAATTTTTCCGGGAGAGCGATGAAGTGCTAGTGTGAACAGTGTACCGCGATGGCTGTGAGCAAAGCAGCAGATCTGTCTGGAGCTATTGAGCGGTTGAAGGACCGGTTGGGACCGGAGCAGGTATTTGGGAAACTTTTTCTGGACATGGTGCAGGAGCTGTGGGCACCATATGGAATGGCTGCAGTGGACCATTCTATGGACTCTCCGGGGGCGCCAGTGTTGTCCCAGAGTGCCCGGGGAGGTGGTAAGAGATGTTGTGAACTGAGTCCTAAGACTACTGCAGATTTTTTGTGTAAAAATTACCCTGCCGGTGTGGTTGTTAAAAAGGGGGCGGAGTCTAAAAAAGGGGCGGATTTTCACAAGAGTGTGGAGTGTAGAAAACTGAAAATTGTTACTGTTGGTGGGTTGGTGCCTCCTAAAAATGACAATGTGACCGTTGATAACGGGGTAACTCCAGTAGAAGGGGGTGACGTCAAAGTGGGAGGTGACCTGTTAGTCCACAACACCATGGGTAGTGACACAGACCCCGTAGCTGACTGTGACACTATGAAAGTAAAAAGTGAGTTCAGTCAGGAGGGGCTAGACGTGGTGAGAGAGTCCCCATCTCGTAGACGGCGCAAGGGCCACAAAAAGGTTGCTCCTGTAGACTTGGCTGAAAATAAAAATAAAGAGAGGGTAGTACTGTGTGCCTTTGCTTCAAGTGTGGATCCTCCATTAGAGGTAGAAGAGGAGGTGACGTTGCCAGTAGCAACCTCCGGTACGGTACCGAGTCAGAAGGATCTGACAGCCCTGGAAGGGGAGGCGGCCAGTCGTGACCAAGAGCTGGAACCTATCGGCCAGCAGGGTCAGAGTGATGGGCAGCAATTATGTGGAAACCTGGGGAACTTGTCCTCAGACCAGCTGAACCTGGAGTCTGTACAGCAGAAAATACTCCAGCTTGTGAAGGACTTACAGCGAGATCTAAAGGGAAGCAACGAGGAAATTAACCAGTGGAAGGAAATGTTCTACGCAATTAAGGAGGACCGCCGCAAAATCCAGGAAGAGGTTTTGCAGTTGAAGCTTGAGAAGGAGGCGCGGCAGAATCGTGTTTCTGGACGCGAACAAATCCTAGAACGACTGCGCAAACAGCTCAACCAGGAGCTGTGTGACTCCAAGAAGGTGTGTGGTGAACGCAGTAGGGAACTGCAACAGAGTAAGAGAGATTATGAGGATCTCCTCAAGGTGAAGGAGAAACTAGAGGAGGATAAGGTGGGTGCAGAGCAAGTGCACCAAGCGGTTGAGACCACTCTGCAAGACACCCGTGAGGAGAATGATGGTCTCCGGGGAAAGACCCTAGATCTGGAAGCTCAGGTGAAGGAGCTACAGATGTCCTGTGATGCTCTCCAGAAGGCGGAGACGTACCTTAAAGAAACAGTCAGCAAGATGGAAGCTGAGCGGAAAAAGATGGAGGAGTCTGTCGGAGAATCCACAGACCAGGGCCAGGAGTTGGCCGCTGGTGAGGGGAGGTGTGAAGCAGATACCTCCTCGAGTGATGCGAGCTTGGATGATTCGGTGGAAGTAAGAGCCGAGATCAGGGAGCTCAAGGAGTTGCTACAAACCCAGTGGACGCAAGAGAAGCGTGAGAGACTGGCTATTGAGAGCCGAGTGGGCACATTGGAGACGGAGAGGTCTGAGAGAGCTCTGCTGCTGGAAGAGCAGTTGAAGCAGGAAGAGCTTCAGAGACGGGCCGCTGAGAGGCGAGTAACTGAGCTGGAAGGAGAAGTTTTAGAGCTCAAAGGTCGCCTAGCAAAGTGTCACGTGGTGAACAAGGTCTCCTTGGAGAAGGGAAAAGGCAAACAAGTTGCACTTACTCCCTTAGACCCTGAGAAGGAGGACCTGAGGAGAGCTAAAAGTATGGTGTTGGAAGATAAAGGTGAAGTGGAGGTGGTCAAGACGAAAAGTTGTGAAGTGGTAGCTGTGAGTCAGCTCAGGGGAAGCATCCAGGGTGAAGAAGCTGGAAGTCAGTTGTTCCTGAAACCTGAGCTGGTGGATCGTCTGGAAACCACTGGTGAGACCGAAACGTCTCGGTACAAGTGCCTCGTAGAAGTACCCGAGGACTTGAGGGAAGAATGCACCCGTGAGTCCGTGCATGAAGAGTTTAAGAAGGCTGTGGGAGCCTGTAAGGTCTACTTGACCTCAGAAACTAAACAGCTGGTGGTCCTGTCCACGACCAAAGTCACAGTGAAGAGGGTGGCTATCCTAAGTGACATGCACTGGCGATGTGTTCGCACGAAGCGGTTTCTCCGGTTGAAGACGGAACAAGCCGTTAGACAACTGGAGCTTAGGAGAAAAGCTCACAGTATGCGTGAAGAGGTCATCCGGGTGCCTCATGTTCTGGTGAGAAAGCTCATTGGGAGAAGCGGTCGAACCATGCAGATGATGGTCAAGAAGTCTGGTGTGGTGAAAGTAAGCAGTCCACGTGATCAACAGGACTGGATACCAGACAAAGACGGCATGGTGTCCTTTTCCGCTGTAGGAACAGAAGAAAGCCTAGAATATATACGCATGCTGATTGAGTACCGAGTGACCTGCCTGCAGGAGGTAGAACAATTGAATCTCGCTAGACTGCGAGTAGATAGACAGCATCATCTGAGCAGCAGAAGATGGAAGCCGTCTAGAAATAGTGAGACCCGACAGAGAAAGGGCCCCCTAAATAACAGAACAGCTACAGCTGAAGTTAGGGACCTTTTAGGATGTCCTGAGAGTAGTGGGCGTGGGTTTAGAGGTAGTGAGACCTCCAGTAACTCCGGTTTGAGCAGCCCATACAAACGACCCAATAGAGGACGGGACAGTACGGAGTCGAACCGGACCTTAGATACCAGGGCATGCGAGTTGCGCTGCTGTATTGACCGCTGGGAGCAGGGAAGATCTGACAGGGTTTTGATTGACCGCTGGGAGCGGGGGAGACCTGACAAAGTTACGACCCGGAAAGGTGACCTGACGAAGTCAGTGACAGTGACAAATGGTAGGTCCCTAAGGAATGGGCTAATGTCATTGACTAAGGTTCCAGGGGCTGAGTAGCACAATTGTAAAGTTCATGGTCTATATGTGAGCTGGGGGTTATAATGTTATTGTGTATATTATGTGTTCAACCCCACAAGTTTGAACAGAGAGGGGGGATATGTAATGCAGCAGGTTGCTAGCATTACTGTAAATGGTCCAGGATGTGCTTACTGGACCATGTACCTTCCCCTTTATCTGACTGGTCACATGACTGTGACATCACCCAGGTCCTGCATGCACAGTAAAGCTCTGTATACATGACTGGGACAGCACACAGGACCTATACACACAGCTGACTGATCACATGACTGTGACATCAGCAAGGTCCTGTCAGTATGAGGCTGTCTGTGCACAGCATATATAAACCTGCTTAATTTGAGACAGGTGTGTTCGGTGTGAGAGGCGTGAGGCCTGTTCCCCATGTGTGTGGGATACCGTGATACCGTGAAGCCTGGCAGCCTGAAGGCAAAGACTAGATCCTGTGCGGATGCTAGTGGCCTTGGAAGGCAGCGGCTTTGAAGTGAAGCTTGGTACCTGAAAGGTTGAGCCTGGATCCTGTGCGGATGTCAGTGGCCTTTGAGGGAGAGCCGGCTTGAGTAAGAGTCCTGGAAGGCAGAGCCTGGATCCTGTGTGGATGTCAGTGGCCTTTGAGGGAACGACGGCTGGAGACCCCTACCTGGGAAGCCGCAGAGCCACAGTGGTGGCAGAATAACGGACTGAGACAGCTATACCCGGCAAAGGTAATACCCGGTGCTATATGGACATTGTGATATGAACATTGCTACTTTATTACCTTGCCGTAAGCTGTACCCTGGAGCAAGTGGGCCGGTGTGCCACTTGGCTCATGAATTGTTTATGTGTGTAAACCTGCCGGTGGCGGACTAAGATGAACTGTGTGTGAACAGCGGTTTATGAAGTGCCATAATAAACTGCAACACTGTGTGAAAAACGTAAAGACATTGCACGTGTGCATTGATTGACGCAGCGAAGCGAGTTACCCCCAGTATGATGACGAGCGCTGCCTTACAGTCTTTATAGGTTATGCGTCCCCCAGTTGGCTCATAACCTCCTTCTCGTAGTCACACGATCCATCACCACTATGGCTCCACCTTTGTCGGCGGGTTTTATGATAATTGATTTATCCTCTTTTAGAGATCTGAGAGCTTGTTGGTCTAGGGAGGTGAAATTAGAATCTGAATGGAGTTTGCCCCTCCTGATATTGCCAAATAGATCTTGGAATGATTTGTCAACGAAGTTAATGAAAGTTTCCAGGGCAGGACTTCCTCTAGGGGGACGATAGGTGCTTTTGGGGAAAAGACCAAATTGACTCGGGGTAATGGATGGTGTGGCCGCAGAGGCAATGGGGACCTGGGATGTAATGGGTGAATCAGAAAAATGGACCTTTTAGTTGGAGTAAAATCTTTGTAGTTCCATATCTAAGGAAAATGTTTTACATCTGTACATGGGGCAAAAACTTAATCCCTTCTCTAATACAGATAATTCTGCTATACCTAGGGAACGGGAAGAAATGTTCATTACCAGCGATGTACCTGGGATCGGGTTACCCGGAATGATTCCACGTGTTCCCTTGCGCTGGCCGCCTCTCCGGGACCTCTTCGCCTGAATTGGTGCTTCCGTTGTCCCAAAAAACGAGAGATTCGTAAAATTGCCTCTGTGTTCTAGATCCGAATCTGAGGTGGAGGGTTCGGATGAGGATCTGTTTGGTCTGTAGAAATTTCTTCTGGGAAAAGATTTGTCCTGCCATCGGTACACCCTATCTAATTTGTAATCTTCAGTGTCTCTAGTAAATTTAGCTCTTTTCCTTTGTTCTGTTTTCCTATATCATACATCATTGCATTCGTAAACACTGGAGCATTCTGAGCACCGCATACCCTCACATTAAAGAATTTTCACAACCTTTCCTAATAGCATTAATATCCCATTGTTCCCCTGTGGATAATCAAACCCTATCCCTGTTGGTCCTATCCTGGATCGTCCCATCTGCCCTCTTCCACTCCGTTCCGCCACCTCTTGTGTGTGGAACGCATCCTTCTGCTCATCTGGAACGCACCATGAGATCACATGACCAGTTACTAATCTACCTAGCAACTAATTACGTCATTTCCGCCACACTCGGATTTTCTGATTGGCCGCGGCTCTTTCCCGTCCATTCAGTGACTGTATAAAACACTTCCGGGTGCCTTTCAATACAGGCGCAGCTCACTGACAAGCGGTGGATACCACGGCGGTACGCCACTACACAGGAAGCCTGTTACTTGTCATATGGTATGCCTTGACTTCTATGTACTGGGGCTGTCCCTGGCATGGTGTATACTCATTTTACTCATCTTTTTCCACAGCCTGACATCTCTCTGAGATACCGCTATATTTCCATTACATAGCCTTGCAGGTATGGTCTTTCTTCCCTCAGATCTTTCCCTCCCTCCCTCCCTCCCTCCCTCCCTCCCTCCCTTCCTCCCTTCCCCTCCGCCTCTGTCCTCCCCCTCCCCTTCTCTCCTTCCTTTCGTATACATTATGTTAGAGTGTATTTTGCTGTTCTCATTCATGAAGCCCAGGATTGAGCTATATATTTTGTTTAAAAGGACTGTATTGCATTCTCCTTTTTTTTGCTTCTTTTCGCTTTTCTTTTTTTGTTTGTCTAGGTATTTTTTCTATACATGTTGTATTTATGTATTTTTTTTTCTTTTGGTTTCATTATTATAGAGTGTACTGATGAAGGTTTTTTAACCGAAACGTCTGCTGTATAACACTCTATGTTTTCTGGCTTATTAAATCATTTGAAACTTTACCTTGAGTGCTGGGTTCTTGCAATATATATTACTGGCGTTTGGACCCTGCCCGAGCACCATGTATAGGTAGTGCAGTGATGTACTACTGTATTGATCTACACCAGCAGATGACATGGCTCCCCAAACCATCACTGATTGAGGAAACTTCACACTAGACCTCAAGCAGCTTGGATCATGTGCCTCTCCACTCTTCCTCCAGACTCTGGGACCTTGATTTCCAAATGAAAATTGGAACTCTGGGACCTTGTGGAGTGTGTCAATGACTGCCTTCTGGACATCTGTCAAGTCAGCAGTCTTCCCCATGATTGTGGAGCCTACTGAAACAGACTAAGGGACCTTTTAAATGCTTAGGAAGCGTTTGCAGGTGTTTTTTGTGAATTATTGTAATTTACTGAGATAATGACTTCTGTGTTTTTATTGGCTGTAAGCCGTAAACATCAACATTAACCGAAATAAACACTTGAAATAGATCACTGTAATGACTTTATTAATGAGTTTCACTTTTTGTATTGAAGAACTGAAATTAACTTTTTGTTATTCTAACTTAGTGAGATGCACCTGTATAATGTTCAGCTCTGAGGAAAGAAATTGGAGGGTTGGCTGAGTGAATGTCAGAATCAACTGAGGAGCAGAGGAAGTAACAGGAGCTGCTGTTATGTAGATGGATGCCACGTGGGATCGACATGCATCAACAAACCTCGCTCTCCACTTCTGTCCCCATGTGTCATCCATTTACGGTACATAATAGCCACTCATGATACTTCTCTTCCTGCTCCTCAGTTGGTCCAGATTCAACCCGGCCAGCAGCCCCTTATTACACCTCCAGTGCAGGCCCATGTATTGAGCAGCGGAACGTGTAGCCTGCCGCCCTAAAGAAAAAAAAATGTATGTATGGCTAATGGTCGCATAGTCGATGGGTGGTATGTGTCACAGAGATGGCTGTCCTCTGTGATGTAACCCGGAGTGTTTCTCTAGTGCATGTAAGCACTAAGAGGCTGTTTTGTGCACCTGGGACCTGGTTATGGGTAGCTTGAAGAGATGGGTGGATCCAGCTATCCACATACCTCACCTCTGGGTGTGGTTAACACTAAAATGGAGGCCGTTGTTTGGCACATGGTCTGTGTGTTTTGGAGGGAGAAGGCCTCCTGTGTGTGGTTGTCTCCAGACCGAGCCAGGATACTGAACGCTACCCAGCCTGTGTGCCCTCAGGACTGGCTCAGCAGAGACCTGCTTAACCCCTTTCCAACCCATGACGTCTTAGTACGCACATTTGCGTACCCCCCTTTCAGTGAGGGCTGCTGCGCTGAGCCCTCACTGAACCGAGCACATGTCAGCTGATTCTTACAGCTGACATGTGCCCGCAACAGCCGCGGGTGGAATCGCGATCCACCCGCTGCTGTTAACATGTTAAATGCCGCTGTCAATCTCCGACAGCGGCATTTAACGCGCGCTTCCGGGTTGCGCGTCATAAGCCGCGCCCATCGGTGACCCTGTCACGTGATCGCGGGTCACCGATGGGTGGGCATGACAACCCAGGGTCTGCAGCAGACGCCTGTGGTTGTCATGATCTGGTCGATATGAGCGCCACCTAGTGGTCAGCGCTCATAGCACAGGACCATTTCTGCTGCATGCAGGGGATCTGCTCGTCCCCTGTATGTAGCAGAGACGATCAGACAACTGCTGCTTCTAGTCTCCTATGGAGACTATTGAAGCATGCAGTAAGTGAAAAAAAAAAAGTTTTTAAAAATATAAAAAAAAATTAAAAAATATAAAAGTTTAAATCACCCCCCCTTTCACCCCATTCAAAATAAAATATATATATATATATATATATATATATATATATATATATATATATAAAAAAAAAAACTACATAGACATATTTGGTATCGCCGCGTTCAGAATCGCCCGATCTATCAATATAAAAAAAGAATTAATCCGATCGGTAAACGGTGTAACGAGAAAAAATTCTAAACGCCAGAATTACGTTGTTTGGTTGCCGCAAAATTGCAATAACGGGCGATCAAAACATCGGATCTACCCCAAAATGTTATCAATAAAAACGTCAGCCTGGCGCGCTAAAAATAAGCCCTCACCTGGCCCCAGATCCCAAAAAATGGAGACGCTACAGGTGTCAGAAAATGGTGCTATTTTTTTTTTACCAAATTTTGGAATTTTTTTTCACCACTTAAATATAAAAGAACCTATACATGTTTGGTGTCTACGAACTCGTAATGACCTGGAGAATAAGAATGGCAAGTCAGTTTTAGCATTCAGTGAACGTGGTAAAAAAAAACAACTTGTATTGCATTTTTTTTGCAATTTTACCGCACTTGGAATTTTTTCCCCGTTTTACCGTACACGATATGGTAAAACTAGTAATGGTGTTGAAAAGTACAACTCGTCCCGCAAAAAATAAGCCCTCCCACGGCCATATTGACCAAAAAATAAAAATGCTATGGCTCTGGGAACAAGGGGAGCAAAAAACGAAAAAGCAAAAACGACAAAACCCAAGGTTGCGAAAGGGTTAAAGGATACTTTACTTTGTTTGCCGGAACTAAAGGCTGTCTTGTTTTTTCCTTTTTGCTTGTTGGTTTATGAAGCAATAAACTGACATGGACTTTTAAAGGAACATGCTTCCTGTTTTCCTCCTGTCGCACCCAAGTGAGTAAAACTGCATATTAGTGTCTGTGCTTCCATATTGTATAAATAATGTAAGCTGTACATATTTCCACTTTTTAATTCTGAATATACCTATAAAATATTGTGCTGTGCTATTTACTGATTGACTTACTCACGTAAATATGTAATGAAAACTGTAAGTTCCCTTTCCGTTTTGTTTGTTTTTTTTTAAGCTTATTTTTTTTCCCTCCTTTTCTTAACGGAGCCATAACTTCTTAGTTTTTTTGTCTACATAGCAGTATGAGGGCTAGTTTTTCTGTAATTTCAAATAACGTTCACTTTACCATACAATGGACTGGAAAATTGTACTAAAAAAATTAAAATGCATTGAAATGGAAAAAGAAATGCAATTTTGACTGGGTTTTTTTGGGCTTTGTTTTTACGTTGTATAGTAAAAATTACCTGACAATGTGATTTTCCAGGTCAGTAGGATTACAATAATAACACACTTGTCAATTTGTTTTATTTGATGTACTGAAATTTGTAATAAAAAAAAAAAAATTGACTTGTCTCCAATTTCTAAGACCTGCAACTTTATTTTGTTTCCCATGGAGCTGTGCAATTGACTTTTATTTTGTGATGCGTGCTGTAGATAATTTTTTTTTTTTTTTTTTTAGCAATATATGACTTTTTAATTGCTTTTATTGCATTTTTAAGCAAAGGTGTTGCGACGGCAAACCATTCATCAGACCTTTACAGATTCTGTGATTCCAAATATGTACCGTATATTTTTAGGGGTTAAAATGTGGTGATCCAATCGTTTTCATTTTTCACAATTTCTTTTTTTGTGAATTGAACCTGAAATAAAATTTTCAGAAAAATCTCACATTTTTACTTGCTTCTTTTAAGGAAAGGCATCATCCGCAATTAATATTGAACCAACAAAATTATTCTAAAAGAACGGAATACACAGAACACATGAAAGCTATTGCTTTACATGTACAATGTACATATGGGAGAAAACGTATAGTGGAACTGTTGGACCCAGTTGGAGCTCCTCCTAAAACATCCTCAAAAGTAGGTGATCTATCTGATAGATGTAGTTATTTTCTAATGTACAGTTCTGACCAAAAGTTTTGAGACTTGCACAAATTTTGGTTTTCACAAAGTTTGCTGCTTCAGTTTTTATAGTGGCAATTTGCATTAACTCTAGATTTTTATGTTTTATGAAGGGTAATCAGAATAATTGCAAAAAAAAGTTGCAAAGTCATTTCTTACACGAAAATTAACTTGGTCACAAAAAAACATTTCAGTCATCTTCGTGTTCATTTAGGAGAAAGTATAATGGCCCCCGCTAGACCTCCAAACAGCATAATTGACCCCACATAGTACTCCACACAGTATGATGGACCTCACACAAACCTTCACACTGTGTAACTGCTTGCATACAGTATAATGGCACTCACATAGCTCTCCAAACAGTATAATGGCCCAGCAAACAATATAATGCCCCCCACATAGCCCTTCAAACAGCATAATGGCCTCCACATAGCTCTCTAAATAATATAATGGCCCCCACATAGCCCTCCAAACAGTATAATGGCCTCCATGTGGCCTTCCAAATAGTATAGTGGGTCCCACCTAGCCTTCCATAAATGTAAAGTGCCCCATATTGCCTTTCATACAGTATAATTTGCCCAACATTGCCGTCCATATAGTATAATGGGCCCCTTATTGCCTTCATTATAGTATAATGGGCCCCAAAATGTTCTCAGTGATTTAAAATCTAAATACTCACCTCTCCTCTTCCCTCACTGCTCCGGTCTCCGTAGCGTGTGATCTGAATCACTGCTCGGCACACTGGGTGCGATGTATTGATGTAATCACACTTGCTGCGCTAAGACATCAGCACTGAGACGCAGAAGAATGATGGAGGAAGAAGCTGCTGGCCCCCTCATCCATCATTTTTCAACTGTATCAGCATCCAGGCTACCCATTGCAGTTGAAAGCGCAATGCTGAGATGGGGGCCATGCATGCACTGTGGCCTCCCCACCCATGGGCTCTATTTTCGGCTGCTTGTACACCACTGGGTCATCAGTCTGTGATTGTCCACTCTTTTCTAAAATAAAAAATGCAGTCACAGACTGAGGATAGGATCTCTTTTTAAAGTGTTTTTTCTGTCTAGAATCACAAGTCTGCAGTCGCTCAGTCTTCTCCGATGTCTGCATCGGGAACGAGGGTTAATTATGCAATATGCCTACTCACAGCCAGAACCTGACAAGTGTATTCAGCGAGGCCACGCACACTAGATGGGTTTTGGCCAGGAGTATAAATATTGCATACTTGACCGCTGTTCCGTGCGGTGAATCCTCGCAGTGCACAGTGCATGCACTGGAAGGATTCACAAGTCTGCAGTCACACAACATGACTGCAGACTTATCACTAAAGACTGGACGACCCCTTTAAGAGTGGAGGACCGGTGGAAAGACAAAATATTTCAGATTTATTATTTTTATTCAGAATTTGTTCTTTATGCTAAGTTATCATCTTTTGATCTTGTGAAATTCCACATTACAATGCAGTACTTGGATGCTTGACTAAAGTTATTTTATTGCATAACCAAAGTAGAATGGAAAAATTAAAGTAAATTTCTTGTCAAAGGAATAGAGGTTTTAAATGACCAATGTCTATTATCCTAAATGTTTAGCTTAGGGGCACTAGACAGACCTGTCTAGTGCTCCTAAATAATGCATAACAATTGGACATTTCTCCATTTGCTCTTAACTTAGCTAGAAGTGACTTATACAAAAGCACAATCCAGTTAATGAAATTGGGACCAAAAGCCCATCTCCTTAAACACTGCCCACATATAAATCAGCTGAAAAAAAGAGCATGGACTGCACCTCCAAAAAATTATACCGTGATCTAATGCCACTAGGCAAAATTATATATAACTGTACATGAGGTTCTTGGCTTAACATTTTGATCAGACTATATGAAGCCTGCTGACACGTCACGGCGAACCTCTCAGTCAGTCCTTACCTTTTTTGGCTTTAAACAGCGGTGTTGTGCGCTAACCACCGTCGCAGCGACAATGCACCAGCAGGGCAGGTGGCCTGGTGCCTCACAGCACCCATGCTGCAAAACTGAGTCCCCATAACTCCAGACTGCTATAAAAGTTAGGACCCACTGAGAGATTCTCCGTGATGTGGTAGTGGGCTTCATACGGACTGATCAGAATGTTAAACTAAGAACCTCATGTTCAGTTATATGCACTGCTCAAAAAAATTAAAAGGAACACTTAAACAGAATATAACTCCAAGTAAATCAAACTTCTGTGAAATCAAACTGTCCACTTAGGAAGCAACACTGATTGACAATCAATTTCACATGCTGTTGTGCAAATGGAATAGACAATAGATGGAAATTATTGGCAATGATCAAGACACCCTCAATAAAGGAGTGGTTCTGCAGGTGGGGACCACAGACCACATCTCAGTACCAATGCTTTCTGGCTGATGTTTTGGTCACTTTTGAATGTTGGTTGTGCTTTCACACTCGTGGTAGCATGAGACGGACTCTACAACCCACAGAAGTTGCTCAGTAGTGCAGCTCATCCAGGATGGCACATCAATGCGAGCTGTGGCAAGAAGGTTTGCTGTGTCTGTCAGCGTAGTGTCCAGAGGCTGGAGGCGCTACCAGTAGACAGGCCAGTACACCAGGAGACGTGGAGGGGGCCGTAGGAGGGCAACAACCCAGCACCAAGACCGCTACCTCCGCCTTTGTGCAAGGAGGAACAGGAGGAGCACTGCCAGAGCCCTGCAAAATGACCTCCAGCAGGCCACAAATCTGCACAAATGGTTAGAAACCGACTCCATGAAGGTGGTATGAGGGCCCATCGTCCACAGATAAGGTTGTGCTCACAGCCCAACACCGTGCAGGACGCTTGGCATTTGCCACATAACACCAGGATTGGCAAAGTCGCCACTGGCGCCCTGTGCTCTTCACAGATGACAGCAGGTTCACACTGAGCACATGTGACAGAGTCTGGAGACGCCGTGGAGAGGGATCTGCTGCCTGCAACATCCTTCAGCATGACCGGTGTGGCATTTCTTTGGAGGGCCGCACAGCCCTCCATGTGCTCGCCAGACGTAGCCTGACTGCCATTAGGTACCGAGATGAGATCCTCAGACCCCTTGTGAGACCATATATTGGTGCGGTTGGCCCTTGGTTCAACCTAATGCAGGACAATGCCAGACCTCATGTGGCTGTAGTGTGTCAGCAGTTCCTGCAAGATGAAGGCATTGAAGCTATGGACTGGCCCGCCCGTTCCCCAGACCTGAATCCGATTGAGCACATCTGGGACATCATGTCTTGCTCCATCCACCAATGTCACGTTGCACCACAGACCGTCCAGGAGTTGGCGGATGCTTTAGTCCAGGTCTGGGAGGAGATCCCACAGGAGAACATCCGCAACCTCATCAGGAGCATGCCCAGGCGTTGTAGGGAGGTCATACAGGCACGTGGAGGCCACACACAATACTGAGCCTCATTTCGACTTGTTTTAAGGACATTACATCAAAGTTGGATCAGCCTGTAGTGTGTTTTTCTACTTTCATTTTGGGGATGACTCCAAATCCAGGCCTCCATTGGTTAATAAATATGATTTCCATTGATGATTTTTGTGTGATTTTGTTGTCAGCACATTCAACTTTGTACAGAACAAAGTATTCAATGAGAATATTTCATTCATTCAGATCTAGGATGTGTTATTTGAGTTTTCCCTTTATTTTTTTTGAGCAGTGTATATTTTTGCCTAGCGGCATTAGATCAATGTATGATTTTTTTTAATAATGCAGTCCATGCTCTTTTTTTATTTTTTATTTTTTTCAGCGTCCCATATATAAATCCACTCCACATTATCAACGCCTTTTAGTGGCATCTAAAGAGACAATGGGCTTATTCATGGGATTGGCCTCTATCACCTGCAAATTTAGAAATATATGCTACGCATATTTATAGCCGTTGATTTTAGTGACATGAACCTGGCCTGGTCAGGGTGAATAATTGAGGTGATGACTATACTCTGCCGAGTTGCCAGGATTTTCACCAAAATCTTAACGTCCGATGTCAGTAATGATAGAAGTCTATGTGAGTCCGGGAGTTTTGTCTCCCCCTCTTTAGGAATGACCACAATTATAGCCTCCTACAGGGATGTTGGAAACCCACCTGTGTAAAAAAAAAAGGAACTGAGTTATAAGTTTGATTTTACAACCTATAATTATTTTATTTTATTTTTTTCAGAAATTAAACCAACTCCAGGACTTTAAAACAAATGATGATTTCATGGATTACTTGGTAAGCTCCAAGGTTCCTTTAGAGTCTGTATTTGAACTATCCTGCTTGCTCAAAAATTATTTGGCATCCATGATTTCTGGCTTTGAGACTGCTAGTAAAGACATTTTAAACTGCTTGCATAATTCTACAGCTATTTTGAATGCCCATTGCTTTTAATAAACAGTGGCATGTAAAAGTTGCAGCACCCCAAAATTACTGTTATTGTGAACAGTTAAGAAAGTTGAAGATGGCGTCCATAAGGTAAAACAGGTCCTGGTCTCTGGGAAGATGGCGGGCTGGCCAGTCCGCCTCTGATTACAGTCTGTGGAAGAGCACAGGGGATATCCCCGGTAGTGACGCACCTGTGCAGAAGATCACGAAATAGTCTGATCTTCTGTGCAAGGGATGAGATTCCCTTTAAGATCTGAAACCTTGGTCAAAGATACCTGAGCACACAAATCTCCAAGGGTGCCCACATTTTAGCATTGGCCCACTTTCCTTTTTGTAATTTTTAAAATGAAATGATGAAAAAATATATATATATATTTTTGCCTAAAACAATAAGGAAATGTCATGTTTAACTTTAGACCTTTTAGCGATCATTTCATCTTCAACTTGCTTAACTGTTCACAAGAAGTAATTTTGACCAACGGTTCCCAAACTTTTACATGCCAGTGTACATATTTTTATAATGTACAATAGAATATGCTTTACTTTACTTTTTGTTTTAGGAAAACTAACCAAAAAAACCCCCACAAAAATAAACCTAGTAATTCATCCCTTAATAGAGTTTCCTTGATATGACAAAAGAATCGGTCCATAGCCAGGAATGATAATAAATTAACAAGGACTGGTGACTCAGGAATGGAGCAACAGAGAAGTAAATCTGTAAATAAAGCTTCTTTCGATGTTTATTACCACTCCTGGCTATGGGCACATGTTTCTAATATTTCAGAAAGACCCCTTACCCTTTTAGTAAGTCCTACCCCTCAGAATGTCAGATGAAAAGATTTCTTTGAATGACCTACATCAGGGACCTACACAAATTGCTCGCAAAACAGACAACCAGTAATGGCACGTTGATCAGCTGTTTAATTTTAACATTCATTTCTGGGATTATTGATCCTTTTACAGTGAGTTCTTCTTTGCAAATCTTGTATATATTTAAAAAATATATTTTATTTATATGGCACCAAAATATTCCAAAGCACTTTACAATTCAAAGGCTACATGCACAGACAATATCAGACATTACAGAGTAAAACATAGTTCAACAGTTCAAGCAAGAAGTGAGGGTCCTGGTAACGAGCTTATAATCTATTTGGAAATAGGAGTGATTGATGCAAAAGGTAACGAGTGCTTGTATTGTTTGGTCCAGTCATCTCAAATAAGGGTATCTATGTAAGGGCTCATTCACACTTCTTGATATTTCCAGTACCAAGAGAGCGGTATCTTTATGGCCGGCTGCAGATGAGTGTATGAAAACTTGGGCCAGTCACCACTGCAAATAACAAGCATTACTGGTTCCGAGTGCTACTCCGCGTACTCTTCCGGGATCAGACAAGTGCAGGAGCTGACATCCATTTACATGCAGTATTCTGATCCGTAAATTGAACCAAGGTAGTGCATGCTGCAATTACTTTCTCACGGACGGTCAGACCGAGAGAAAAACAGACCAAAATAAAAAAAAAAAACAGTAAGGTGTGTGAATATGTTTATGCAAAGGAAACATGGAAATTTTTATCTGTTTCTTCTGTATTTTTTCAGCGAAAGTTTGAAATTAAAAATGATGGTGATGCGTCGTTTATTCAACAAATCACTAAGAACTGCACTGATGCACTAATAAAATATCGAGAAGCGCAGACTAAAATGCAGGTACTTAAATGCACTAAATAACCCTTACATCATACTGCTAATCTCAAGACATGTTTAAACTTTCTTCTTTATACTAATATTAATTATTTTTTGTAACATTAAGTTATTTTAATGTATAACTTTACATCAAATGCACAATATTTTATCTGTTCATATTTTATCTCCATAAATGTTTTAACATTACATGGCAATGTTTTTTTTTTATCCATTTTAAGGTCACAAATTTCATGTTTCATGTTCACACTGGTGCTTTTCCTCATGGGTTGTTAAGTGGTATACTTATTGTCAAAAATAATGTAAACCGGTCATGCCCAGAAACTGTTTTTACTTGCATAGCATTAATCTGCTGTTCAATAGCGTTAAAATTGTGCCTACCTTCCTTACTGGAGCAGCGGTTACAGGAAGAAATGGAACTGATATCCTCCCTGAGGACCACTCGCTTCTAATCATAGGAGTGGTGTGGAGAGCTGTTAAAGCCGCAGCTCACTACACCATGAGCGCAATGTTATTACTCCCCGGCACTTTGTTTGATAGCCTGCCCTGCAGAGTGTGTTTGCAGAGTAGGCTGTCAATTAAAGTGCTGAGAAGTGATTAAAGTTAAAAGCCACTCTGCCCTTTACAAATAGCATGCATCTGTCACCATCTCTGCAAGAGTTCCCAAGGAAGGGATCAAGACATCCAAATACTGTTTTCTCCTAATCAGAGGTCTGGAGAGGTTCTTTGAAATACATGAGGAAAACTGCGGTCTTGTAATTTTGTTTTATCTAATCTATAGTGAGACATGATCCTTCACTAAGGAGAAGGGGGGATAAGGAAGATGGCAGAAGGAGGGTGTGAGGAAAGGAAGGTGTGTGTGAAAGGAAAGTGGGGAAAAAAGGGGGAAAATAAGTTTTAGCTAGAGGGAGAGAAAAGAAAAGAGCAATCCAAATGCATGGACCCAGGGGCATAGAAAAACAGTAACTCTAGGCAAATCTCCAGACAAAACAATGCAAAGAGGAAAGAAGAAGAAAAAATAAAGTGTGGGAAATGTAGTACGAAGGTTGTTCCAAATATCTTTGCAAGCTGTCCACAGATCTGTGGTTGTAGGCTTGTGCAAATCCTTCAGTCTCTTCATGTAATTCCAGACAGACTTGACAAAGATAAGATCATGACTTCTAGATCTCTTTATTCTTCTTTACTCTGAAGTTAGTTCTTAATGACATTGGCTGTATGTTTGGGGTTGTTTTCCTGCTGCAGAATAAATTTAGAGCCAATCAAATGCTTCCCAGATGGTATAGTATGATGGGTAAGCATGTACCTGTATTTCTCCGTATTGAGGACATAATTAATCCTAACCAAATCCCCAACTCGCGTGCTGAAATGCAGCCCCAAATATGCAAGGAACCTCCTCCATGGGAGGATTGAGGACAATCTGGGCTATGGCCCTGAGCATGAGTCTCCAGGGGGGGACCATGGACAAATTGCCCCAATTATAACGTTATACCATGAGCGGTGCACATCTATGGGCAGGGAGCTTTCCTGGAACTTCGCTGCCGGCAATACAGAATGGCAGCGCAACTCCAGGGGAGCTCCCGTCGCCTCTTCTGTGACGTGTCGGTACAATGACAACATCGCGCAAGCATGTATGCGCTGGCCACAAGAAGTGGTGGAGCCCTGGGGACCAGAGCAGAACGCCAGGAGAATGGGGGCGAGGTGAGTATGTGGTGTTTTTTTTTTGTTTTTTTTTAAATGTGTATGGGATGTGAGAGCTCATAGTGTATATATATGAGCTCTAAATAGAGGCCCATGCTGTATATAATGGGCTATGTGAGGGATCATGCTGTATATAGGAGGCTATGTGGAGCTCATACTGTATATAGGAGGCTATATAAGTGCTCATACTCTATATAGGAGGTTATGTGGTGGCTCATGCTGTATATAGTGGGGCTATGAGTGGGCTCATACCTTAGTTCTAGGATGTACGAGTATGTACTCCATATTGCTGACAGTTTGCAGAACTCCTGGGTCCACAGTCTAACTAAAGTAAACTTGTCACCTCAGAAAACGCTATTTACTTGCAGATGTAGGGTTTATCTATAGATAAATAGCATTACAATCTTGCCCAGCTCCATTACTGAAAGTGCGGGAGCAGACTGCTTTCAGCACTGTGAGTGGTTGCCTTTAGCATGCCCAAGCTCTTTGGACATCTCTCTCAGCACAGATGTGCTGCATAGTCAGCTGTCAAAGTTCCAGGGTGTGCTTACGGCCACCGATCACCGTGCTGAAAGACAGCAGCTCCCAGGAGGAAAATCATATCATGCCAAAAACAAGGAACAGCTTTAGAAAGCATTTAAAGGGAATCTGTCAGCAGGTTTTTGTTTCCTCCTATGAGAGCAGCATAATGTAGAAAGAGAGACCCTGATTCCACTTAGCTTACTGGGTGCAGCAGTTGTTACACAATCACGGTTTTTAGATGTAGCATGCAGCATAGATCAGAAAACTAACCCAATCCACACCACAGTTTTCTGTGTACATTGTCTATTGACAGTAAGCTGCTTATCAGAGGAGGGGTCGTGATCTTACCACTTGGCATGATGGAGTTAGTCTGGGCCGTGATAATCTCCTGGTGTTAAAACCTTCATTGTATGGAACCACCAGCACACAGCCTACTAAGTGACACATTGCTGAAATCTGTGTCTCAGCCCCTACATCATGATGGCCTCAGATTACATAGCAAAAACCTGCTGACAGATTCCCTTTATTCTACTCCATACAATGTCTGAACATTTTAGAACAACAATGAGACTATCAGAAATTATGACCAAATCTCATGCCTACCCACTAACAGATCAAGAAAGAAAATTAGATGGTAGACATTTTAGGGGTAACATACCCCTAGTAAAGAAAGACTCCATAGGAAGGGACTGCTATGTCAACCAGAGGTACTAGGGTGTTCCTCACAGGAGGTAGTCCTTAACCCCTTAATGACCAGAGCATTTTCCGTTTTTGCATTTTCGTTTTTTGCTCCCTTTTTTCCAGAGCCAGAACTTTTTTAATTTTCATTCAATATGGCCATGTGAGGGCTTACTTTTTGCAGGACGAGTTGTACTTTTAAACACCATCATTGGTTTTACCATATCGTGTAATCGTGTACTGGAAAACAGGAAAATTCCAAATGCAGTGAAATTGCAAAAAAATGCAATTCCACCATTTTTTTTTTTTTTACCACGTTCTCTGGATGCTAACACTAACCTGCCATTATTATTCTCCAGGTCATTACGAGTTCGTAGACACCAAACATGTATAGGTTCTTTTTTATTTAAGTGGTGAAAAAAGATTCCAAAGTTCGCTTAAAAAAAAAAAAAAAAAGCCATTTCCTGAGTCTCGTAGCGTCTCCATTTTTCGTGATCTGGGGCCGGGTAAGGGCTTATTTTTTGTGCGCCGAGCTGACATTTTTATTGATAACATTTGGGGTAGATCCGATGTTTTGATCACCAGTTATTGCATTTTACTGCAATGTTGCAGCGACCAAAAAAACGTAATTCTGTCGTTTGGAATTTTTTTCTTGCTGCGCCGTTTACCGATCGGATTAATTCTTTTCTTACATTGATAGATCGGGCGATTCTGAACGCAGCAATACCAAATATGTGTATGTGGTTTTTTTTTGTTTGTTTTTTTTTAATTTATTTTAAATGAGGCAAAAGGGGGGTGAATTAAACTTCTTTATTTTTTTAATATTTTTAAACAGATTTTTTTTAACTCTTTCTGCATGCTTCAATAGTCTCCATAGGAGACTAGAAGCAGCAGTTTTCTGATTGCTGCTACTGCATATAGGCGATGAGCAGATCGCCTGTATGCTGTAGAAATTCTCATGTGCTATGAGCGCTGACCACTGGGTGGAGCTTTTAGCAATCTTTACATGAAAACCACAGGGGTCTGCTGCAAACCCCGGGTTGCCATGCCCACCCATCGGTGACCCGCGATCACGTGACGAGGTCACCGATGGGCAGGGTAAGTGACGCGCTTCCGACGCGGTGCTGTTAAATGCCGCTGTCAAAGCTTGACAGCGGCATTTAACTGGTTAACAGCCGCGGGTGGATCGCCGGAGCCCCCGCTGAATCTGCTTTTCCGACGTGGTGCATACTATTACTGACCACGTCAGAAAGGGTTTAAAGGAGTTTTCCCACGAACATTGTACATTTTAATTAATAGGTCTTGGAGTAAAAAATAAGTTCCAAAATTGGATGTGTTAAACAAAGATGTTCTTGTGCTGAGATAATCTTATAAATGTGCCGCTGCTGTGTGCTGTGTAATGGTTGTGTCTGACCGTACAGGAACATGGTCTGATCATACCACAGCTCCTGGGCAGGGGGGGGGGGGGAGAAAAGAGAGTACAGATATATAACAGAAAGGAATTACAGCTGATTTCTTTTTTGGGACAAAACATTTCACTGCCTGTTTTTAAGCAATGTTTTACCTGAAAGAAAATGGCAAAAAGGCAATGGTAGTTACCAGCCAATGTGGGAAGGAAAATGCACAAACAGGTTTCAGCAAGCTCTCTTCTGTTAGAAGGAGGTAACACAGGTTCAGAATGCTGATGAACAACCACAGTCAACCTCTCACTCCATGGAGGGGGTGAATGCTCAGCACTAAAACTGCACACAGATGAAGCTTGCAATAGAGCGCAGTTCACACTCATGTGTCCACCTACTGGAGACGGACACTCAGACGTGGTAGACTGATCATGTCATATAAGTATGTCAATATAGAGATCTGTAGCCCTTCTTTATGTGCCACAAATACTCTGGAGAAGCTCTTTGCACTGGAAGTTGTAGGTAGTGTAATGTTTCCAGGCTGAGCTTCATTCATGGCTCTAGATCAGCTTTGTAAGTACCATAGTGTTCCCTCATTTTTCACAGCTTTATCTCCATTTACAAGCCGTTTTTAAAAACACCTTTTGCCACTTTCCTCCTTTAGAAGACCTGAACCATTGCCTTTAGGAACCGTGCTTGGAAAAGTGCTGCTTTATGGCTGTGAAATGTCAGCCTTCTTTACACTCTGTTGTTTAATGCAGATCCTAAGAAGCCCGAGGGCTACCCAGGGTTCTGCAGGAAGCTGCAAAGTGACTGAAGCCCCATTGCATGTGAAGGTGCCAGGTTAGGCCTTCTGCAAAAAGAGGGCAGGTGGAATTTTTAAAACAGGCCAGTGCGGTAAGGTAACGATGCAGGGGTTTAGGCAAAACCAACATTTTGACTCTTTGCCTTGAATGATTGTGAAAGCGTCCAGCAATGTTATAGATTCTCTCTGGCAGGCCTAGCTACAATGCTTAAAAACCAAACCTTTGCAGTGTTTCCTGTAAATATGCCATTGCAGGATATTACTTTGATGGCATTGAGGTATATTATTTTTATACTGTGAAACTTAGCCCCCACTTACAAACATGTTTTTGCCATACACCGAGTAGGTACACCAGGGAAGCTTCAATCCACGGGAGTTCATTTTAGCATGGCAGCTTATTGGTGATGTATGAGACTGTTAGACATCTCTCACAGCCTTCATTTAAAGTATACAACAGGAGATTTGTGGCATATCTGGTAAATGGAAACAAAAAATAAGATGTTAAAATACTTACATTATCTAAGATAATCTGATAGAACTTTCTTTGTTGCTTTACAATTATTTCATTGTCTTTTAGGCTTCTTCAACATTACCAAGCAATAGTGATCCAAAAAGCAACAAAAATCCTTCAGGTACTAATAAAAAATAAATAAATCTGTGTTTATTTGATCCTCCTACCGGTTTCTCACTTGTAACCTCCTGACAACTCTTTTTCTTGTCCCTCTAGGCATGGCACATTTGTCATCAATAAATTTGCACAAGGAATGCCTTACGCCCGCACAAATTCCACCCATTTTTCAGACCAAAACTGAAGCCACTGATGCATTTTTTAAGAGCATAAAAAATATGGATGTATCAGAAGTCATTGTTGTATTGCAAAGAATTACTGCTACAAACCCTGCTTTCCGAGGTATCTAAACTTTTAGCGGTTTATTTTCTATTTTCATGTTTTCCTTATTACCTTTATATTATTAGATGGACTAAGCATAGCTTTGTATTTTACTTTTTGACATCTCAGGTTATGTTCACACTTCTTGTTTTTTCCACTTGGTTGTGAAATAAAAAATGCAGCACTTTACTGTCCCACAAAGTGATTGAGATTTCTGAAATCTCAAGTACATGTTGCTTTTATTTCCTTGCAGATTTGAAGCAGTTTCATAACCGCAGCATGTCAATCCTTTCAACATTTTTGCAGTGATTTTTACCATTTCTAATGAATGGGAAAAAAGTGCATACAAAAACGATGCAAAAATGCACTTTTTTATGCAATATTTTTCCTGTCAAGCCTCAAAAATGTCTGCAGTAAACTCTTAACGCACACATAACCTATGTTGGCACTGAAGGTCTAGGCCCCATTTTATGTTAATACACTTCATTTATATCATATTGTATTAAGTGTTGCCTTTCCTTTAAAGGGAACCTGTCACGTGGAAAAAACACTATTAACCTGCAGATATGGGGTTAATCTGCAGGTTAAGAATGTTCTGAACCTGCCCAGCATTCGGGTTTCAGTCACGGGGCTGGTGCCGGTGTGGGTTCAGTAACCCCTCTGTGTATAGTCAGCGGCAGCTGTAACCGTGCCCCCGGCACTGACTGAGACCCGGCCCTAATGCTGAGCTGTTACGGCTGCTGCTCACTATACACAGTGGTGACTGAACCCGTGCCGGCGCCACCCATATGACTGAAACTCGAATGCCGGGGAGGTTCAAAACACTTAACCTGCAGATTAACAGCGTTTTTCATGTGACAGGTTCACTTTAATCTTTCCCTTTTCCCTTTCTTCCTGTTCCTTTTACACTTGTATAGCTTATACTATTATAGACTACTAGATGGAGGCCCGATGCTATGGCATCGGGAGGGCGGTAATGTCACGATGGGGGCAGGCTTTGCAGCATTGAGAATCTCGCCCCCCCCCCCCCCATGTGCTCACCCACCTATCCACTCTCTCTTTCCCCCATGTGCTGACTTCTCCCGTCTGTGCTTTCTTCTTTGAGCTGTCTACCCCATGTGCTATCCCCCTTGTCTGCTGTCTCTCTCCTTCCTGTGCTGTGATCTCCCCTCATGTGCTGTCCCGTTTGAGCTCTCTCCCCCCTGTGCTCTGTCTCTCTCCCCCCTTGTGCTCTCTCTCTTCCCCCTGTGTGCTTTCTCTCTCCCCCATCTGCTGTCTTCTCCTCTCATGTGATCTCTTCTTTGACCTGTGTACCCCATGTGCTCTCCCCCTTGCCTGCTCTCTCCCCCCCATGTGCTCACCCACCTATCCACTCTTTCACCCATGTGCTGACTTCTCCTGTCTGTGCTCTCTTCTTTGACCTGTCTACCCCATGTGCTATCCCCCTTGTCTGCTGTCTCTCTCCTCCCTGTGCCGTGTTCTCCCCTCATGTGCAGTCCCTTTTGAGCTCTCTTCCCTCTGTGTGCTCTCTCTCTCTCCCCCATCTGCTGTCTTCACCTCTCATGTGATCTCTTCTTTGACCTGTGTACCACATGTGCTCTCCCCCTTATCTGCTCTCTCTCTCCACCCCTGTGCTGTCTTCTTCCCTCATGTGTTCTCTTTTTTGAGCTGTCTCCCCGCGCAGTAAATCAGACTGCCGCCATCTTTGTGCAGGCAGATAGCAGCAGTCACATTAAAACTGCGCATGCGCTCCTCCTGTACAAAGATGGCGGCGGTCAGTGAATCATTCGGCTGATCCCGGCGGCGGCGTGTTCGCGACAGTGTTCTGCTGGTGGTACCGCGCAAGAGGCTGGTACCACCAGTGGTTTCCATATTGAGACACCCATCACTTGGGTGTCCCAATATGGCGGTCGACTAACTTCCACCGCTTGGAATTCTGGGATCCAGACACATCTGGACGGAACAGGATGTGAAGACATTACAAGGTAAGTATATTATAGATTAGGTATATAGCTATACTCATAAACGCTCAGCAATCCTTCCCCGGTACTGTTGAGTGATGACTGTAGCGTACAACTTGAAGCATGCTACAGCTGCCATTTAAGTCAGTACTTGTGAAACTTTTACTGCAAAGAGCATTGTTATGAATCTCCCATAGAGCACTTGATTAATATGAAAATTCATTCATGCTTTTCTTTAAATATCTTTACATGATGCCATTTTTACAAAAGAGCCAAGTGAAGCACAAACATAACATAACTAGGACATTTTATTTAATTTTTAAATGCATTTTAAAACTGTCCTCTCTTTATTACCACTTGAAACTGTGTAGTACATGTTTTGGTTTCAAGAAAATGAAAATGCAATAAAAAATTTCTATCAAGAAATTACATTTTGAGGCCCCAGGTAGCCATGAATCCGAACTAATGCCAGATTGAATTGTTTGAAATCATCTTGCCAGACTTTTGCCCTGATGTTTTGTATCTGCATACATAGACAGCTATATAGGTATGCCATTTACGTTCATATTTTTTCCTTATGTATACCATTACATTAAAAAGCTTTTCAGATCTTTTTCCTATAAAATGTGTTAGTTGAAGTTGTCTGTTAAAATGTTTCATATATTTTTTTTGTCTTCTAGGAATTAATATTCCAAGCCTTATGAAATATTTGCAGGATACTGGAAGACTGAAGAATTCATGACAGTATAAAATGGGAATGCCATTAATTTGTTTTTTCGATTTTAAGAATATTTGCTGTATAATATGTGACATTAGCGTTATTTTTGTTTGTTTTTTATTTATTTTTTTCTCCTCTAATTATACTTGCAAAGCCGCGATCATTGTTGCTGTTTTGGAGATTGATTGAAAAACATAAAATTCAACATAAACGAGTTTTTGTTCTTTTTTTATTGTTCATTTTCTTAGTGTAAAAAATCATTCCAAACAAGAAGGCTCCTTTATTTATTTAGGCTATTAATTTTAAAGGGAACCTGTCATGTTAAAATAACACTATTAACCGGGATTAAATTAACTTTATTCCATCTCCCTTCTGATGCTCAGCCTGCTGTCAGTGCCAGGGTGTGGTTACAGCCTGAGTGGTGACTGAAGCCACGCCTCTATGACTGACAGCCTGAGGCTGCCGGTAGGAATAAAGTTAATTTCCTCCCTGCAGTGGGGCTCCAAGTGCGGCAGCCACACGACTTCAGAACACCATTATCTTGCATATTAACCCCATATCTGCAGGTTAGTAGCGTTTTTTACATGACAGGTTCCCTTTAACCCTTTCCCAACATCAACTATACATGTACATGTAACATGGGTACTTTAGATGCAGCGACACAGAAACACAGAACAGCCAACACCGGGTTAATAAACAGGGAAGTTTATAATAACAGGGTCAATCTCCACGCAGGGAGTAACAGGGGAAAACAAGGGAAGTAGCAGGTAAAAGTCTTTAACTTTAGACAGTTCACAGTTTAACTAGATATAGCAGAGTCGAACCGGTTGTAATCGACAGTTTTTACACTTGGCTGACTCTTTTCCTCCACAAGGCAGTTGCCAGCTGATGCCAGTGTTGATTTCTTCAGGCTTCCCCGCCCAAACAATGCTCCTTCTTCTGGCGGCAGCGGGCGGTCTCCGGTTTTACCCGCTGAGCCCCTAGTCCATAACACGGCACCTCACGTGCTCGGCTCCAAAGACCCTGCGTCTCTTCTCTAGTCAGCTTGACTCCTCCGGTCCACTGCACTCGGCTCTTGCTCCCAGTACAGGAGCCTGGACCCGCTCACACTGCTCTCCTGAGCGGGACTCTGCTCTCGCTTTCCCGCGCAAAAGTCCTCGTCTCTCCCTCTCTCTAGCCACGCCACCAGTTCTCCTGTCACCTGACCTCCCAGCTCTCCCTCTGGACACGCCCCCAGCCTCCCAGTCAACTGACTCCTGAGCTGGAAGTCTGTCTTCCCCCTGCAACCAGAGGTACGGCCCCGGCAGTTCCGGATCCCTTGTTCTGACAGTACTTACACCCCTGTCTGCCCTCTTACATACAGCACATCAGGAAGTGAGTTCCATATACGGCACTGCAGAATCTGTCACTACACTTAGTCCAACTTGTAAAGGCGGCTGCTATCCCTGACAGCAGGCCATTTCTATTCATCGCCTGGGAGGGGATCTTCGATCTCTGTGTTTGGCAGGTCATCTCTTTTTTTCTTATTTTTTATATGAAGTCTAAACTCTAGATTTCCTAAGTAATACATTTAAAGGTGCTTTAAAACCTTCTTTCTTCGGTTTAGATGAAATATTTGACAAGAAACTACGGGCTTGTAAGACTGTCATTTGTCGTCTTCAAAACCCTGGAAATTTCTCACAGGCTGATTTAAATAAGAGAATAGTGTAACTTTGATCTACCAAATCTAAAATGAAATGATAACCTTCATTTGATATTGCTTTAACTATAAAAGGTGGATGTCCTTCAAAGAAAAATGGGTTTCCTGTAAATAACTGAAATAAAAGAAACTTGGCTGTCTTATTTGCACATATTTCTCATTCTTTTCCAGGAGTAATTAGTAGACCATAAATTAGGGTTTCCTCAAATTTTTGGAAATTCTGTACCTGGCAAATGTAATAGATTTTCTAGTGATAAATGAGGAAAAAATTGGGCCTCCAAATGAGTGTTCGCGAAATGGGGTAGTCTACGTATCCAATTTGTGACATGTCTTGATTATAGAAAATGACATCCGGTACATTTAACCCCTCAATTTCTTGGGTTGTTAAAGTATGAATAAACTAATCCTGTTTCTCCATCCCCCCCACCCAAAATAAAGTTTCTGAACGCTTTAGAGAGGTTTGCCCCTTTTTTTTAAAAAAAAATAATGGTAAAGTCTGTATAACATATAGTATTTTGGATAAAGCCACCATTTTGATCAAATGGCTTTGTCCTGAAAATTATAATGTGAAATATTTCCAACTTTTAAGTACCGTATTTTTCGGACTATAAGACGCACCAGACCATAAAACGCACCTAGGTTTTAGAGGAGTAAAATAGAAAAAAAATTAAGCAAAAAATGTGGTCACGATGCACTGTTAAGGAGGGAGCGGGTCTGCTGCTGACACTGGAATAGGGGTAATGTCCCCCAATTCTGATAATATCCCCCATTCTGGTAGATATGTCCCCCCTTCCTATTATACGTGGCTCCCATCCTCATCCTAATATGCATGGCACTCCTCCATCCTGGAATGCATGGCACCCCTCATCCCTATCCTGGAATGCATGGCACCCCTCATCCCTATCCTGGTATGCATGGCACCCTTCATCCTTATCCTGGTATGCATGGCCCCCTCATCCTTACCCTGGTATGTATGGCCCCCTCATCCTTATCCTAGTATGCATGGTCCCCCTAATGCCCATCAGGCTGCACATAAAAAAAATAAACACTCCTACTCACCTTTCTTCTCTCTCCTCCAGCGCTGCATCCTGTCTGCCCGCACTGATCATCTCTACATGTGAGCCACGCATGACATCACTGCCATGCTCGGCTCACAAGGAGAGATCAGATGCCGGAAGTCACTGCTCCCCGTGCTGGGACTGTTTGCATGGGGAGCAGTGACTTCATGCTCCTTAATAGCCAGCACACAGTGTATCAGCAGCGCGGCTCCTGCTGCTGCCGGGCGATCGCGTGTGCCCGCTATTAAAGGGCATATATATATATATCCCCCCCAGCAACATTCGGACTATAAGACGCATCCCCCATTTTCCTCCAAAATTTGAGGAAAAAAGTGCGTCTTATAGTCCGAAAAATACGGTAATTGTATCATGTTAGAGATAACTGTAGAAAACCTCATGTTATAAATACACTGTGTGCCGAATTATTAGGCAAATGAGTATTTTGATCTCATACTTTTTATACATGTTGTCCTACTCTAAGCTGCATAGGCTTGAGAGCCAACTACCAATTAAGTAAATCTGGTGATGTGCATCTCTGTAATGAGGAGGGGTGTTGACTAATGACATCATCACCCTATATAAGGTGTGCTTAATTATTAGGCAACTTCCTTTCCTTTGGCAAAATGGGTCAGAAGAGAGATTTGACGGGCTCTGAAAAGTCCAAAATTGTGAGATGTCTTGCTGAGGGATGCAGCAGTCTTGAAATTTCCAAACTTTTGAAGCGTGATCACCGAAAAATCAAGCATTTCATGGCAAATAGCCAACAGGGTCGCAAGAAGCGTGTTGGCCAAAAAAGGCGCAAAATAACTGCCCATGAATTGAGGAAAATCAAGCATGAAGATGCCATTCGCCACCAGTTTTGCCATATGTCAGAGCTGCAACGTTACTGGAGTATCAAAAAGCACAAGGTGTGTGATACTCAGGGACATGGCCAAGGTAAGGAAGGCTGAAAAACGACCACCTTTGAACAAGAAACATAAGATAAAACGTCAAGAATGGGCCAAGAAATATCTTAAGACTGATTTTTCAAAGGTTTTATAGACTGATAAAATGAGTGACTCTTGATGGGCCAGATGGATGGGCCAGAGGCTGGATCTGTTAAGGGCAGAGAGCTCCACTCCGACTCAGACGCCAGCAAGGTGGAGGTGGGGTACTTGTATGGGCTGGTATCATCAAAGATGAACTTGTGGGACCTTTTCAGGTTGAGGATGGAGTGAAGCTCAACTCCCAGAGCTACTGCCAGTTTCTGGAAGACAACTTCTTCAAGCAGTGGTACAGGAAGAAGTCAGTATCATTCAAGAAAAACATGATTTTCATGCAGGACAATGCTCCATCACATGCATCCAACTACTCCACAGCGTGGCTGGCCAGTAAATGTCTAAAAGAAGAAAAAATAATGACATGGCCCCCTTGTTCACCTGATCTGAACCCCATAGAGAACCTGTGGTCCATCATAAAATGTGAGTTCTACAGGGAGGGAAAACAGTACACCTCTCGTAACAGTGTCTGAGAGGCTGTGGTGGCTGCTGCACGCAATGTTGATCGAAAACAGATCAAGCAACTGAGAGAATCTATGGATGGAAGGCTGTTGAGTGTCATCATAAAGAAAGGTGGCTATATTGATCACTCATTTTTTTTTTACATGTCAGAAATGTTTATTTCTAAATTTTGTGCACTGATATTGGTTTACCTGGTGAAAATAAGCAAGTGAGATGGGATTATATTTGGTTTTTATTAAGTTGCCTAATAATTCGGCACAGTAATAGTTACCTGCACAAACAGATTTCCTCCTAAGATAGCCAAATCTAAAAAAAAAAACACTCCAACTTCCAAAAATATTAAGCTTTGATATTTATGAGTCTTTTGGGTTGATTGAGAACATAGTTGTTGATCAATAATAAAAATAATCCTCTAAAATACAACTTGCCTAATAATTCTACACACAGTGTAGTAGTATAGAATTCGTATAATCGATCAAATATAATCTGACAGGTGCCCTGCCCCTATCAAACTGTTTAACCCCTCCCTTTTTGAAGAGCGTGACCCCCTTCCGTATGACATTGATGGTGTTATTAGTGTATCAATTAAAATTGATAGGGGAATTATCAAATCATTTTATTTTTATAAATTAATTGATTTGATAATGTTACTATCAATTATATGTCCCAGGCTATTATTATTTTTGGGTCTGTGCTGAATTAGGAATTTAATAGTGACACGATCAAAATAGATTTGATAATGTTACTAGCAATAAAATGGCCTGTGGCTATTATGTTGTTGTACTGCACAGTGAATTTTATAGTGGCATATTATGTATGTCACTATCACAATTAATTGAGCAATACTATTTGACTGTGTGATTCCCAATATTATATTTTAATGAAATTGGTCGGGCATATTATACATATATGGCCGACGTATAACTACCCCCCCACGTATAAAAAAACATGCACTTTATACAGTTTGTGAAAAAATGAAAGACACTTTAAGTTTTAATGATTTTATTTAAAAAAATAGAATGTATCAGACAGATCACATTTCACCCAAATTACGGAATGAAAGGAAGCATTACAATAACATAAGGTGTTGAATTTAATGTAAAACATATTTTAAGTGTTCAGAATAATATATAAATTAAAAGTATTTCATAATATATTTTTAGTGGAGGTTATTTTACATTTATTACAACATAATATAAAGAATTACAACACAAACAATTGATTTACAATTATTACACAATAATACGAAGGCATTTAGGCCGCGCAGCAGTTACATTGTCAGCCACATGGATTCTAAAAATGGTAAACTACTTTTTTTTAGGCAGCAGCGTGCCCCGAGTGACACCTAATGATGAAGCCTGTAAAGAGTGGCTTTTGCGGAGCGGCGGTGAAAGGGCTCCCAATGTAGATGGTTCTGCAGGATCATTGATGGATATTTTCAAGTCGTCTAAAACTCTTCTAGTAGCGGGGTTACCCACAACAGTGGTCAGTACATTGAACTCTGCCATTGCCTGCATAAACACATCCCAACCCTGGGGCACATTTCTGCTGGTTAAAGCATGACTCTGATTCGTGTTACGTACCAAGTCCAGCATGTTAGACCCCGAAATTACAGACCCTTTGAAAATATATTCATTTTTATCATTTTATGATGTAATATTTTTGTTCTGTTAACCCGTTTAATAAAAATTTAGCATTCTTTTTATATTGTGGATTTACATGGCTCACAATTTCACTGACAGCCCCGCTTTTATCAGGGTCCGAATTTTACAATTGTTGGTGATCCGTTTCAGGAGTGCTAACGAGATTTAGCATTGATAGCTCTTTGGCATTGTGTCTAGTATGGACCAAATATCTTTGTAGGATTTCACTATAAGTTTTAAATTTCACATGTCACGATGTTGTAAAATCTCGCCATCAAGACATTGGATAACACTGTCGTATATTGTCTGTATTGGGCTGTTTTAGTTTGATTAGGTCTTGTTTAGGGACAAGATACATCAGTATGTTCCGTTGTTTGCCAGCTAGTAGGCTCGTTATTTTCGGTGTTGCGAAGCCTAAAAGAGGCCCTATAAACCCACCGGTCTGCTTTTGATTGATCACCGAGTGTTCTTATAGCTTTACGCCAGTTATTTAGTACTAGATGGTGGCCCGATTCTAACGCATCGGGTATTGTAGAATATGTATGCGGCCGACCGGGCGCAATCAGCAGAACGTTGTTTAAATTTGGCGCCAAAATCGCTGATTGGTCGCAGTTGCTGGCCGCAACCAATCAGCAAAACGGTGGTTAAATTTGGCGGCAATATCGGTGATTGGTCGCGGGTGGTGGCCGCGACCAATCAGCGAACTGTGTTAGTGAGGACCGGAGAGCTTGTTTAAATTTGGCGATATAATCGCTGATTAGTCTCGACCGCGACCAATCGGCAAAACGGTGTTTAAATTTGGCGCCAATATCGCTGATTGGTCGCGGCCGGCGGTCACGACCAATCAGCAGAGCGGGGTTTAAATTTGGCGCCAATAATGCTGATTGGTTGTGGCCGGCGGTCGCGAACAATCAGCAGAGGGTTGTTTAAATTTGGCGCCAATATCGCTGATTGGTCGCGGCCTGCCACCGCGACCAATCAGCAGAGCGGGGTTTAATTTTGGCGCCAATAATGCTGATTGGTCGCGGCCAGCGACCAATCAGCAGAGTGGCGTTTAAATTTTCCACCCATATTGCTGATTGGTTGCGGTCGTCGACCGCGACCAATCAGCGTCGTATTAGTGTTGGGCCCGGGAGCGGTGCGGCTCCTTCTGCTGCGAGAAGCCGGGAGATGAGCGGCTACTCGCATCAGAAGCATCGCGACCGGTCGGGGTAGTTCTGCTGCTAGCGCCGCTCATCTCCCCGCTGCATCGCCGCTGACCTCCGTCCGGCAGATGAGTCGCTAACGGAAGCCATCTTTTTTCTGAAATCCCGCGTCGCTGATTGGCCGCGGCCGGACCAATGAGCGACGCGGGATTTCCTGGACAGACAGACGGGATAAGACAATTATATATATATAGATAGATAGATAGATAGATAGATAGATAGATAGATAGATAGATAGATATATATAGAGAGATAGATATATATAGAGAGATAGATAGATATATATAGATAGATAGATATATATAGATAGATAGATAGATATATATAGATAGATAGATAGATATATATAGATAGATATATATAGAGAGATAGATATATATAGATAGATATATATAGAGATAGATATATAGAGAGATAGATATATAGAGAGATAGATATATATAGAGAGATAGATATATAGAGAGATAGATATATATAGAGAGATAGATATAGATATATAGATATAGATATATATAGATATAGATATATATAGAGATATATATATATATATATATATAGAGAGAGATATATATAGAGATATATATATATAGAGATATATATATATATATAGATATATATATAGAGAGAGATATATAGAGATATATACATATATATATATATATATATTTATGAGAGAGAGATTTATATATATATAGAGATATATAGATATTTGTTGACGCTCTTTGAGGGGAATTTGGCCTTTTAAGAGTAATCTCCACTATGGCCATGTTTAAATCGCTGCTCGCACTGCGCAAAATAGATTTTCTGACAGCGGGAGTTGCCTTCACCAGCGTTTTTAAAAGCGCCCAGTTACCGTATTTTTCGGACTATAAGACAAACTTTTTTCCTTCAAAATTTTGGAGGAAAATGGGGGGTGCGTCTTATAGTCCGAATGTTGGGGTGGGTGTATATATATATATATATATATATATATATATATATATATATATATATATATATATATATATGTATGTGGGGTGTGGGATGAGCGGGGCACAGGAGGCAGCAGCCGCCAGCTGCAGCCTACACTGTCCCCGCTGCTAAAGAAAATTAATATTCATGCTCCTTAATAGCAGCACACAGTGTAGCCGCGCTGCGGCTCCCGCTGCTGCCAGAATCGCCTGTGCCCGCTGTTAAAGGGCATGAATATTCAACCTCTCTTCACGCCCATGGGCGTGGGGAGGGGTGAAAATTCATGTCCTTTAATAAGCGGGCACACGCGATAGCCGGCAGCAGCAGGAGCCGCAGCGCGGCTAAGCTGTGTGCCAGCTATGAAGGAGAGTGAAGTCATTGCTCCCTGCGCACACAGTACCGGCGTGGGGAGCAGTGACTTCCGGCAGCTGATCTCTCCTTGTGAGCCGCGCATGGCAGTGACGTCATGTGCGGCTCACATGGAGAGATCAGTGCGGGCAGACAGGACACAGCGCTGGAGGAGAGAAGAAAGGTGAGTAGGAGTGTTTGTTTATTTTTTATGCATACCAGGGTAACGCTGAGGGGGCCATACATAACAGGATAAAGATGAGGGGGCCATACATAACATAAAGATGAGGGAGCCATACATACCAGGATAGGGATTAGGGGTGCCATGCATACCAGGACGGGGATGAGGGGTGCCATGCATACCAGGACAGGGATGAGGGGTGCCATGCATACCAGGATGGGGATGAGGGGTGCCATGCATGCCAGGATGGGGATGAGGGGTGCCATGCATACCAGGACAGGGATGAGTGGTGCTATGCATATCAGGATAGGGATGAGAGGTGCCATGCATACCAGGATGGGGATTTCTGTGCCATGCATACCAGGATAGGGATGAGGGGTGCCATGCATACCAGGATAGGGATGAGGGGTGCCATGCAAACCAGGATAGGGATGAGGGGTGCCATGCATACCAGGATGGAGGGATGCCAGGCATACCAGGATGCGGATGGGGACCACGTATAAAAGGAAGGGGGGGCATATATACCAGGATAGGGGATATTGTCAGAATTGGGGGATATTACCCCTATACCAGTGTCAGCAGAAGACCCCATCCCCCTTAAAGATGCATCATGAATACATTTTTTGCTTAAATTTTTTTTTTTATTTTCCTCCTCTAAAACCTAGGTGCGTCTTATGGTCCGGTGCATCTTATAGTCCGAAAAATACGGTACATTATATTCTGTCAGACATCTTTACAACACTGTGTATACAGCGTAGAATGCCCGGTCCAGTGGGAAATTCACTTTTTAGGCTATGTGCCCAAGATGCAGAAATGCTCCGGGCTTTTCCTGAGCGTTTCTGCATCTCCCCTGGCAGAAAAAACGCATGCGGATTGTACATGCGTTTTTCCTGCCAGGGACATGCGGAAGTGAAGCGTTCTTCACTTGCATTTCCGCATGCGGATTGTCAAGCGCTTTCCAGGCGATTTTAGCATCACTTGGAAAGTGCTTGACAACTTGGTCACACTATATAAATCCATGCAAACGGCATGGATTTATATAGTGTGACCCGAGAGAATGTCAAAAAATAAAAAATAAATCTATACTTACCTTCCGATGGCCCCTGGAGTCTTGCTTCACCGTCCCGGCTGCCGGCAGATCGCGTTACACTGAAGGACCTGCTGACGTCAGCGTCGCGTGACCCGTCACATGACTATGACGTCAGCGCAGGTCCTTCAGTCCATCGCGAACTGCCGGCATGCAAGGAGGAGCGCATCGGTGGCCGCCAGAAGGTAAGTATATATTTATTTTATTCTTTTTTTTTCTTTTACAGTTTTCTATGGTACCCAAGTCCGGAGGAGAGTCTCCTCTTCTCTAGACCTGGGTACCATCCGCACATTAGAACGCATGGAATGCGCATCTACATATACAGTGATGTGTAATCCATACGTTCTAATGCAAGTCAATGGTGGCGAAAACGCAGCACTTCTGCAAAATAATTGGTAGTGCTGCATTTTTTTCCGCAATGATAATCCGCAGTGGAAATTTCCGCAGCATGTGCACAGCACATGCGGATTATCATTGGGGAACATGGCAGGCCTTCGACCATGCGTTTTTTAAGCGTTTCTGCAGCGTTTTTTGCCGCTGCGGAAACGCTTAAAAAACGCATCGTGGGCACACAGCCTTAGACGTATTTTTCTTTTGAACATACACTGCGGGCAATGCTGGTGGAAACAACCCCGTCCTTATGCGAAGATCCTCAGGGGTATTTGCTCTTAAGTCTAACAGCAAATACCCATGCCGCGTGGCATCCTCAAAAGCCTCTAAGAAGAAGAGGGTCTTTCTGGGATACATCTGACGGGCTAATGTCACAATTTGTAATTTATCTTGTGGATTATTAAAAAGGACCATGTACTTTGTGTTTAAATTTATCGGCCTGCTTTTCTTACCTTGACAAAATATGTCTTGTACCACGTAAAAAATGCTGACATTTCTGTGGTGTGCATACTTGGTAAATGCTTTTTCTATCTCACAGTTAGGCTATGTGCCCACGTTGCGGAACTGAAGCATATTTTTTACGCTTCTCCCTGGCGGGAAAATCGCATGCGGATTTTACATGCGGTTTTCCTGCCAGGTAGAAGCGTTTGTGAGGCGTCTTTGCAGCGTTTTTGCATGCATTTCCGCATGCGGGTTATCAAGCACTTCTCCAAGTGATTTAAGCATCACTTGGAAAAGTGCTTGACAACTTGTTCACACTATATAAATCCATGCAACCGGCATGGATTTATATAGTGTGACCAAGTAATAGTTAAAAAAAAAAAGAATCAGAATGGTAAAAAATAAAAAAATAAAGTTTATACTCACTTTCCGATGCATTCTCTGCCCCGTCCGAAGTCTTGAGCGGCTCATGCTGTTGTGTGCAGGACCTGCAGTGACGTCATTGAGTCATGTGATGGGTCACATGACTCAATGACGTGGCAGGTCCTTCACACAACAGCGCGACGGCGGGAAAACACCGGGAAGACATCAGAAGATAAGTATAAACTTTATTTTTTTCTTTTTTTTACAGGTTCTTTGGTACCCAGGTCTGGATGAGAGTCTCCTCTCATCCAGACTTGGGTACCATCCGCACATTGATTCCGCTGCGCTTCCGCAAAATTAATGAACATGCTGCGGATTTTTGACCGCAGCATATACGCAGTGGAAAAATCCGCAGCATGGGCATTGACATTGCGGAATGCCATTGGGGACCATGGGGTGCGGATATACATGCGTTTACGTTGCGGAAATTCCGCAGCATATACGCTTGTAATACGCAACGTGGGCACGCAGCCTTATTACTAGCACTCTCCATGAGATCATCAACAATAGTCAAATTTACCATGTCAGGGGGAATAAATCATTATCTACGAACGTATGCGGCATACCCTCCACAAATCTCATGTTGGGGAAAGAGAGAGAGATTTCATCATATAGTTTTGCCAGCAGTGATAAACCAAACAATATTATCGGGTTTGTGAGAAAAATGTGTACCTATATTATGTAACAGCTATTTTACAAAATAGCTCTTTCCAGAATTAGACGGGCCAGCTAGAATGCATGAGAATGGGTCTTGTAGTTGCGGATCCATCACTGCGCTCCTAATAGCCAAATGGGAGGGTGATAAACCCGTCTAATAGTTGCCGCTTTGTGTAAATGCACTTTTGTGTTTTGTGCAGCGGCCTTGTTTCAATGTCCCAGTACTTTTTATTTCTCACAATGCCCGGCTGTTGTACGATAATACTTTTCTATGTTTCAGAACCAGAATTACGTGGGTAGTCCAGAACTAGATCTTTTAGACTGTTAAAATTAATAGACTATGTGTTACTCACATTTAGTGTTATACCCTTAACTTTTAAGACAGTTTTACCAGTTTTCAGTTTGTACCCATAAGTTTTGGGCCCCGTAGATACAAATTCTGTGATGTGAGTGCAATCGGGTATTTCACTGGTCAGTTCCCCCAGGTAATCACCTAAAGTTGGGTTCCATTCACCTTCCCTCTGCACAAAAATAACTGGATCTGTGTCTTGATAAAGGCACCTTTCCTGCAGCCTATCCAGCATAGAATAGAGCTCGGCATACGCGGTTGTAAAACCAGCTATAATGTGTTTTTGTTGACTGTGTGATGGCCTTTTGCATATTTCCAGTTAATGGTCGCAGTTTCATCATCAACGAAATGTAACATTGAAATGTCATAGTAAGGTAGAAACATATACTTCAAAAGCTCATCGGGGTCGCTAGCATTGCTGGTACATGATTAGATAGATCGTTGACCAAACTTCCCCATAATTTAAGAAAAATTTGGAGATCTGTCTCTTAGCAGGATTCACACCTATATTTTCAGGCCTTAATTGTACACCTTCTTTTTCAAGAAAGGAGTCAATGTACTGTTTTTTCTTGACTTCATCATGCACCAGCTAGGATAACCCGAAGTCTCCTGCTTATCCTGAAGATGTAATTTAATGTAGGGGGCAAACAGATCATCAGTGGTGTTAGGAAAATGCCATATTTCATAGATGTGGGCAATCCTGTACCCCTTTTCTACAGCCATCTCAAGCTCTATTGTGCACTATGTACCTGTCAGGGATCGTTCTTCATCACTATGAGCGCAAACCTCTGTCTGTGAACTTACAGCGCATGTGTAGCAAAGAAAACATTTTTTTTGTTGAGTTTTACCGGCAGAACAGGGAAAAAAATCTCTTGGAGGGTAGACCTTGACTTTAGCAATACCAAAGTATTTTTTAATGAAGCCAAAATTGTTGTAGATGATGTTTTAGGTTTGTTTACAAAGGGATACAGACTGGTGAAATTGTAGTAATGCAATGTCTCCATCTTCCAAGAGGTGATAGAGTTTAATGGCGTTTGTTCGTCCAGCATAAAGCGCATCGCGGGGGTCTAAAGGTGTTGGGAATTCCATTTCGAGAAGAAATGTTGGAAGGTTAGAATCTTTATCAACCATCTCATTCCAGTCATGCTCCCACATCACTCTTAAGTGTATCCTCAGCACTGTAAGTAATACTTTTTAGCTAAAACAAAACATAATATGCTTATTTACCTTATTTGTGTCATTTTCATTATAGCACACAGGGCAGCTGTGGTAAAACAGCCCCGAAATCCAAATGCTATGTGTTAGCTGTTAACATAGGCTTACCCATCTAGAAAATATTTACCGACTTGTCTTTCACCCCCCCCCCTCAAAGCATGCTGAATAACAATGTTCTCGGAGTGTGCTGCTTACATGAGCCACAGTATAGTGGGTGACGAGTAGCACTTCTTTGTCTTGTGATAATTATCACTGGGTAAAATGGCGATAGTCTTTTTTGGAATAAATTTAAACCTACATTGTCATACATACAGATGCCAGGGTGATGAGCTGAAAAGGATCAACACATTTGACCACTACAATCGTTTTCTTTTGGCGCTTACAGTATGTTTTAACGATTTTCCGTGTCATATCCATGATACGCTCTCTATAGATCTTGCAGGAATGTCTCAAAATTTCAACATCTTGCTGGCAATAAGATTTTAGCTCAGCCTTGAAGTCAAAAATTTTATGTTTCTGACTCTCATGCCACTCGATGAACTCCGCTTTCTCGCCAAACGACATGTACTCCGCCCCATAATATTTTAAATCCGGTAGGGGTTCTACATAGTTTTGGTTTTCTTTGGTGTTAAAGTGCAGAAAATGGCCTTTGGAGCCTGAAAAACCAATAGCCTGCAGTAATTTACTAAGCTTCATGGGAATGAAATTTAGAGAGTCTCTGAATCTCATATTTAACTCGGGCAGCGTCACACACAAGAGACGACCACCTTGGGTTATCAACTTCAGCTGCAGTTTTTCAAAAATCAGCTCTTCAATAATAAAGTAAGAATCATAGCGTCCTGCATTGTGGGCTATAAACGTATAGCCTGAAAATTTCCCACTGGTAAAGAACTGTACAAAGTCGTGAGTGCGGGTATCGCCTTCAAACTCCCAGGATGCGTGACCATACAGCGTTGTGGCATAAATGTAATTCGGTATGTGTGCGCCCATTTCCTGCATGCATTCAAAGTCATAAAAGATATAGCGATCTGACGCTACCTTTGGTACATACCTCTGCATGTAACAAAGATAGTCATCAGATTTATACAACCGAGGCATACAGGGCACCGCAAACCATTACATTTATGTTCAGCCTTACTATTTCTGAACACAAAACGGTTGCAATCATCACAATTTGTTTTAAGTATACAGCGTGCTAAATCCTCTGAAGCTAATTGTGTGTGATAATCTAAGCACTTGCATGAGCGACAGTACACCCGGCAAATAGGGCATTGGGGTTGTTGCGCGCCAGTGCTCTCCACACAATTCTCTCTTTGACAGGCTTTACAAAAATACTGGCAAGAATGATTGTTCTTATGATGAAACACCGAATTGCAGCGTTCACAAAAGTAAGACTCGCTGATAAAACCCTTCATATTTTTGATACCGTTGTAGTGGTTATCATGGAACACGGTTTTAGCATTAGCTGTATTGCCAGTCTGAAAGTAACGCCAATCACCCTGACTGTAGTACAGCACTTTAATGGTGATGCCTAAATATTTTTCAAATGATGCAATGTCACTAAAACTCACTAGTTGGTCATCGGGTATGCCCAGTGCCTGTGTGTATGTTTTTCGCCCGATTCAGTAAAACCGCATCACCGACATCGGTGTCTGCTATCAAGGCGCACACACTAACAGCCAAACACAGATTTGTCGTGTAATTGTTAAAGTAGTACAGCCAACGCCTCTTTTGTTTAATGATTTCACTGCTCGCTATAGATTTCAAACGTCTTTTTAAGCCGCCACGTCTGTTTTTAATGATGGTAACGACTAATTTTTGTGAGTTGGATGCTAAACATTCAGCATTACTTTGAAGTGTGCGGGCAACAGCGTTTAAAAAAGATTCAGAATTAAAATCTTCCCGGGTTTGCTTTGCAGTGAAAATGGGGGCTAAAGTGTCACCACCTTCAAGCCTTAACTGTACAAAGTCACCAGGTTCAATGTCACTGATGATTCTATCCAGTAATGACTGAATACTGTCATGAACAATATTCAGGGCCTCTACAAATGATTGTACTCATTCCAAATTTACAAATCTGAAATGATCAACATGCATGTGTGCATTGAAATTGCGAAGGACTCTTTGATGGTGATGGATGTGCTGTAAGTATGCTGTATGATCTGCGCTCCATACATTATCATTATCGCCAACCTCAGCAGCTGAGGCTTATGAATTTTGTGTCACAATGTTACTAACGTTTGTAGGGCTATTTTGGCTATGTGGAAGTTGGCCCGGCTGCTGCATCACCAGCTGGGGGGGTCCTGTTGAGTTATTGCGGGCCGAGAGCCCCCTCGCCGCCTCCTAGCGGCTAGCAATTGTTTAGCGCACACCCGCAATTTTAGAACTTTAGCTCTATTATACTACGGTAATGTGATTTTAGAGGTTTTATGCTTCCCATAACCGACCATATTGATTCATAACACGGTATCTGCAACTGCTGAAATATCCACACGTAGGTTTTGGAGTGCGTATAGTGCTGCCACATTTTCATGTGTTGGTTTTGATAATAATTCTTCAAAAGTATCACAGAAAGAAGTAACTTTGGGTTTCAAAATTTTGCACCGTAAGTACCAGGGAAACTGCTCCTCAAACACAGCTAATTCAGCAGCGCTCCACCCAATGGACTCAGGGACCGGCACAGTATCTGGAGCAGATACAGATTCGTATCGGGGGCACCAGGGCTGTGAAATCGGTAAGCCAAACCTCCGACTCCTCAATTTCCATGACTCAGACTCCCTCATACATGGCTCATGTTTAAGTGATAAATTTACTGTAGCACAGATTCGTCTTAGCTAAAAGTCTAGACCTTTAGATCAGGAATAGGACAGACATTTATAGGACCTTTCATAACTTTCCCAAATTTTTATCAAAAAAAATATTCCCCACAAACTGCATTGAGTTACTGTACCCAATTTATTATATATTTTAGGAGTTGGAGTTGGTCCATTTTATACCGACTCCACCAAAATGGACTCTGACTCCAACTCCACAGCCCTGGGGGGACGGATCAACTCCAGCACCATTTTATACATCTACATTTCTGGTAAAAAGAAGCGAATGTTGCTATATTCTGGTCATTTCTTTTTATTCAATCATGGCTCCGATAAACCGTGATAAAATATTACAGGATCAATATTTTAACCTACGTTCTGGTGGCTCGTAGGCGGAATTAATGCCTTGTACCGGGAAGTAAAAACCCAGGGAATTAAGAGGTCTGATTTGATTAACTGGCTTTGTAATCAAGATGCGTACACTTTGCACAGACCTGCCAGGATACGTTTTACCACAAATAAGGTCATGGTGGTCGATGCTGATAGTCAGTGGCAGGCAGATCTTATCAGCTTGGTAGATTATTCAAGAGAATATCAAATAAATCCTAACGGTTATTGATGTGTTGTAAAAATTTGCTTGGTGCGTGGCTTTAACAACCAAGCGCGGCGCATCTTTCACTCGCTCATTTGAATATTTGAAAATGATCATCGCATACCGCAGAAATTACAGAGAACGTGGCCGTTAATTTATGTATAGCAGCATGAAGCGTATTTGTAAATTACATAAAATACACAATTTTTTACTAACAATATGGTAAAATCAGCTCTGGTGGAGCGATTTAATTGCACGCTAAAAACAAGAATATGGTACTATCTCACCAAACATAATCTCACCATCAATATTTTACCTGATCTGATGCATAGCTACAATCATAGTTTTCACAGTACAATTTGCTGAAGGCCTGTTGATGTGACAAAGCATAACTCGCTAGAAATCTGGAGAAATATTTACAGCACTGCTATGGGTAATAAGAGGGTTAAATCATCTTTAAAAATCGGTGATCATGTGCGCATCTCACGATATAAGGGGGCGTTCGCCAAGTGTTATGAACAAACGTTCACGGATGAGATTTTTGTCATTATTTCAAAAGCCCCTCTATAAAATTGCTGATCTGAGTGGCGATACTACTGTATTGAGGGATTGTTTTATAATGAGGATATTCAAAAAATACCGATGGATGAGAATCATATCTACAGAATCAAAAAAATATTAAGAACCAAAATTGTCAGGGGTAAAGCATTTTATTTTGTTAAATGGTGCGGCTACCCAGCAAAATTCAACAGTTAGGTTGAGGCGTCTCAGCTCGCAGATATGAAACATGGAAGCCAAATTATTTTATATAACATTACCGTGCAATGCATCCTCTAAAATTTACCCCGAGAATACAATTTCAACCTATATCACTAAATAAGCAAAACCTGTTCATCTCTCTGGCCCCTTTGAGGTAGCACTCACAGAAATTCAATATCCGCATACTTGGAACACCTTTGAACAGGATGATGGAATTTTTTTTTATTGGTAAGTGTGGGGATGTGATGCGGGAGTATTACGTAAAGTCAGGCTTTAACTCAATTATCCAGATCAACAATCTGATAAGGTCGATTAATGAGCAGATGGATATCCTCAAGATATCTATCAAAGGTTTTAAACTCCACTATGATGAGATAAAAAGGGGGGTGTTACAGGGCGGTACTCCGTGTGTTAATTATTAATGTCAGGCTTGACTATCAATAATCAATATCCGGCTAATACCTTGCCTGTTACTACTCCGATTCCTTTACTATACACTATACTAAATGGCGACTAACTGAGACAAAAACTGTGTTATCAATAAAATATATTTATTACACAAGTCTACAGTTAATTCTACTATTTAATACCACACTGACACTGCATATATAATAATACGGATATACAATTAACCCCACAATAACCTAGTTACACTTCCCGCCCACTTACCTAAAAACATACATACATTAATTACAGCCCACCCGCCTATCACTATACTATCTGACGCGCCCCCTGGGCCTGTGCTGCGCAGGGGATACCCGGAGGCGGGCCTTCTGTAAGATGCTGGGGGTTGTAGTCTCCGTGTGGCGGCGACCCGGTCCGTACCCAGGGCGGTCAAACCAGTGGCAGTCTATTGGTATTGTAATTGTCCGACTACGCCACCCGTGGATTGCGGTCAGTGGGGACCGCCGCTGCGCTGCAGACTGCTGAGGCTGATGTTATATGCGCAGCCAGGAATGGGATTACTCCCCACGGGAGAAGTATTGCCTCAGGGCAGCTAGTGTGGATGTTGGGAGTGATGGTGTGAGCGTCCCAGTACTGATGGTGCTGGTGCGGCGATGAAACACAGAGACTTGTAATTGCAGTTTCCAATGCTTTACTCACGGTTGTTATTCTGGTCACTTGTGCACATGAGGGACCGCCGGAGCCGTGCTGCGTTCACCAGGCAAGGGACTCGACCAACTCCCAGGCAATTCCAGAGCGTGGCACAGGGCTCCCTTCCTTTCCTTTCTCTGGCCGTCCCCACCAGTGACCCACCTTTGTCCAGCTCCCTCGGGCCTTCTCTTGGCGGAACCTGTCTCCGGTTTCCCTGACCCTATGTGGTATGCTTTCCTGGTGGATGTAGTGGGGGGTCGCACCAAGATGTGGTGACGACCTCCGGTCTTTGGCTGAGGAATCTGTTGCCTCCACCAAATTTGGGTTCCGGTACCCTGCTCTGCCAACCCTTCACCCGCAATCTCCTGGGCATATGGGGTTCCTTCTACCTTTGTGTCTCTGGGCCTTTCTCTGTGTTCCTTGCTTCCTTTCTCCTCTGTTCCAGTTCCTTTCTTACTTTCCTTTCCGTTCCTTCTCCTCTTTCTTTCTGCTGGTTCTGGCCTCCACTCCAGGCCTGCCTCTGGAGCTGGGCCCAGACTGAGCCACAGCTCCCTGTCAGCCCTCTCTGGCTGAACTCCTGTCTGAACTGGCTCCACTTCTAAGATGGTGCCCACCTTATATACCTCCTTCTAACACCCGAGCCCAGGTGACTAGCAACCAATGGGCTCCTACCTATGCCCAGAAACCCACCCCTATCTGCTCCTACACCACTGGGTGTTCCACCCCCTGCCCCACTCCAGCCAGGGACAGATGCTGTCGTGCCTGCACTTCTGTCTAGTGGGAGCACCGTTGAGCTGTCCCCCGGAAATGGGGTGTGTGTGCTGTATGCAGCTAAACGAGTCCTGGTCCATACTCCATCCTTACGCGGGAGTGGAATACCACACCTCTGGTTCGAGGTGCAATACTCCTGTAGCGGCCGAGCCCTCGGGGCGCTACATTCCCCCCTGGTAAATCACAGCACGTCCTCGGGCTGGAAAAGAGCAAAACAATATAAAACATACAAATTTTTAGAATGCATTCGCATATAAGACATTTAACCAACACTCATCCCTTTATGGGAGGTACTCTTTTCTTTCCAACGTTACTGGTATAAAACATTTTACTAATGCCACCGGAACTCTTTTATAAAATACTATATAAAACTTTGGCATTATTATTTTAGCAGCATATTAAACTTTTCCATTTAAGACATTTTCAAGTAAAACATTTTCAAACAGATTCTTGAACTCTGGCCGCTGTGCAACTTGCGACCAGGAAAAGGTGCAACAGTCCATTTAATCTGCCTTGAGGTAGACGTTGCAGTCTTTGTATAAAACCAGTAGGGGGCGCTTTAAGAAGCGCAACTATTTACAAGATGGCCGCTCTCAGTCCTCGGCCAGTGGGGATAAGGGAATGGCTGCTCACAGTCCTCAGCCTGGTTAGGGATCAGGGGGGGTAACTTTAGCAGGAAACAGTCCCTTTAACAGTTCCTCATTAGTCCCAACGGGGACCACACTTCAATCAGCAACAGTTCTTATACCCTGATGGGTAACTATGTACAGTTTGTGTACCATCACCTTTCAGTGGCGATGTCCTCCTGCTTCATACTCTTCAGATCCGTCCGGGCCCTCAGGGTAGTCCATGTCTGGGCGGTACCGCAGCTCCTCCTCTGTTAGAGGGTGGACATGGAGGGCATAAAGTCCCTTTGCGCCCTTGTGTAGCAGGCCTTGCGATCGGGCCTGGAGAAGGTCGCTGTTGATGACGCCCGGGGTCAGAGGGTGCGACTTTGGGCCTTTGCGCGGGCTGGTGGTGGCAGCGACCAGGGCTGGAGGGCTTGGCAGCAGGGCTTGTTGCGGGGTCTGGAGCAGGTCGGTGTTTGCAGCGCCCGGGATCGGCGGCTCCACCAGGGGACCCGGGAGCAGGCTGACGCTGGCTGCGTCCGGGACAGGGAGACTCCTCTTACCTGCTCCCGCGACCGCTCCTGCATCACGCATCTTCTCCTGGCGCTGGTCGGGGCCCGCGATGGCTGGGGCACTGCCGATGCTGGGCAGCTTAGTCTGCTGCCGGTCCGCCATCTTGCTCTCAGTTCCTGGTGTCCTCCCCCCCCTGGTGGACCGTGGCCTACCTTGCGTTGATCTTCCTCCGAAGGCCGCGGATCCGCAGTCGATCGTCGGGGTTGAGGACCTTGCGTCGCGCTCCTGTGATGTCAGCGTCGCTCCCTCTCCCTTCCAGGACCTTACGCAGCGTCGGTGCGTGGGGCGGAGCTTCAGATCTCGCGCGCTTTCGGCGTCCACGCCCCTCTTCTTCCCGCGCGGCGTCCCGAAGATGGTGCCCGATGGCGGGAAAACAACTGCGGATGGCGGGAAACGACCCAAGATGGCGGGAAACGGTCCAAGATGGCGTCTGATGGCGGGAATCGGCTCCGGATGGCGGGAAACGACTCCGGACGGCGGGAAACTTCTGGAAATGGCGGGAGACTTCTTTTCCAGGTACATGTACAATTTTCTTCAGGCACGCAATACCCGTTTGTGGCGGGTTGGTCTTGATCCTGCCGACTACGCCAAAGTTGACGCGCCCCCTGGGCCTGTGCTGCGCAGGGGATACCCGGAGGCGGGCCTTCTGTAAGATGCTGGGGGTTGTAGTCTCCGTGTGGCGGCGACCCGGTCCGTGCCCAGGGCGGTCAAACCAGTGTCAGTCTATTGGTATTGTAATTGTCCGACTACGCCACCCGTGGATTGCGGTCAGTGGGGACCGCCGCTGCGCTGCAGACTGCTGAGGCTGATGTTATATGCGCAGCCAGGAATGGGATTACTCCCCACGGGAGAAGTATTGCCTCAGGGCAGCTAGTGTGGATGTTGGGAGTGATGGTGTGAGCATCCCAGTACTGATGGTGCTGGTGCGGCGATGAAACACAGAGACTTGTAATTGCAGTTTCCAATGCTTTACTCACGGTTGTTATTCTGGTCACTTGTGCACATGAGGGACCGCCGGAGCCGTGCTGCGTTCACCAGGCGAGGGACTCGACCAACTCCCAGGCAATTCCAGAGCGTGGCACAGGGCTCCCTTCCTTTCCTTTCTCTGGCCGTCCCCACCAGTGACCCACCTTTGTCCAGCTCCCTCGGGCCTTCTCTTGCCGGAACCTATCTCCGGTTTCCCTGACCCTATGTGGTATGCTTTCCTGGTGGATGTAGTGGGGGGTCGCACCAAGATGTGGTGACGACCTCCGGTCTTTGGCTGAGGAATCTGTTGCCTCCACCAAATTTGGGTTCCGGTACCCTGCTCTGCCAACCCTTCACCCGCAATCTCCTGGGCATATGGGGTTCCTTCTACCTTCGTGTCTCTGGGCCTTTCTCTGTGTTCCTTGCTTCCTTTCTCCTCTGTTCCAGTTCCTTTCTTACTTTCCTTTCCGTTCCTTCTCCTCTTTCTTTCTGCTGGTTCTGGCCTCCACTCCAGGCCTGCCTCTGGAGCTGGGCCCAGACTGAGCCACAGCTCCCTGTCAGCCCTCTCTGGCTGAACTCCTGTCTGAACTGGCTCCACTTCTAAGATGGTGCCCACCTTATATACCTCCTTCTAACACCCGAGCTCAGGTGACTAGCAACCAATGGGCTCCTACCTATGCCCAGAAACCCACCCCTATCTGCTCCTACACCACTGGGTGTTCCACCCCCCGCCCCACTCCAGCCAGGGACAGATGCTGTCGTGCCTGCACTTCTGTCTAGTGGGAGCACCGTTGAGCTGTCCCCCGGAAATGGGGTGTGTGTGCTGTATGCAGCTAAACGAGTCCTGGTCCATACTCCATCCTTACGCGGGAGTGGAATACCACACCTCTGGTTCGAGGTGCAATACCCCTGTAGCGGCCGAGCCCTCGGGGCGCTACACTATCCCTATGGAGGAAAAGAGGTTAAAAGCAGTGATACTTAGCCACTTGAAGATGCCTTGGCTGCAGATGTGCTGCTGAATCAGGAGAGGCAGAAAAGGGGACTCAAAGGGTTCACAAGGGAGCAGAGGAGGATGGGACAGATAAGGCTGGGGGCTGAGAGGTAGGGAGATGAAGGGGAGTAGAAGCAGAGCAGTAGAGTGTGATGCTGTGAGGGGTCAGTTGCTGGCTGCTGCACACAGACACAGATGCTGCTGGTAGGTCTGCAGAGGAGAGGGCAGAGGGACAGTGGCTGGGCTAAGAGCAGTAGGACACAGAGGGGCAGACAGGACACATGGGGCAGGAGAGGGGACACAGAGGGGAGCAAGCACAGAGGGCAGGTGTCAGCCAAAGAAGAAGAGAGCAAGCACTGCTGCTGCTGGGAATTTAAATCCAGCGGGGTGCGCTCCCGTTAGGCCACGCCCCCCGCTCCCATTTGGCCACGCCCCCATCTGCCTCCTGAAGGTGTGCATGCAGGGTGCGAGAGCCCAGCATATCTCTGGGCACACGCATCCCTGCAGGTATCTGCGTGCGACCTGTCGGCAGGGCACTTTGATGTGCAGAGCATCCACACTGATATGATTATATCAGTGCTGCTGCTCAGACCCCTGCAGGCAGTGTCTGCTCCAGGACAAAGGATCTCATTCATCCTTTTTGTCCTAGCAGTGTGGTGACTATCTACTGACATGGTAATTAACCATGTCAGCATATAGCCACAGACAATAAGATGGACAGATGTCCACCTCTTTTGATATGCCCAGACTTTCTTGTCCTGGGCATATTATATCAGGGGCATATGCATGGGGACATTATTATAAGGGGGACGTTCATATGAGGGAAACATCGGGCGACGTGAGGGCATTATATGTAAGTATAACCTGGGACACTTCCTTTTACAGGGGGTTACCATATTGGATTCAGAGACGATACAATTTGCCCCAGGGCAAAAATTGGCTGGTATTTTAGGTCTCCAGCCCTATAGCGAGGGTTTTGTGGATAACAGTTTGCAAGAGAGGAAGAACACTTATGCGGATATAAAAGCAGGATTTTATACACTATTTGTGTATTCAGATATTATACAACACCAACTTGTGGGGGACAGCTATGTCCAGCTGCTGCGCACGGTGCAGGTAGCTGGGAAGAGGGGTGAAATTATCAAACTACAGTACGCAAGATCCGATTATGTAGCTTTATGCAAGGAGCATTTTGATTCCATAACAATCTCTATTTTATCAGACCAGGGAACCCCTGTTAAATTCAAGTACGGAAAAAGTATTGTACGATTACATTTTAGAACGCGACAGCATTAACACAATAAAAATGGTGTCTCATCGAGTGTACGGCGACCCCACCATTTATGCCCGCAACTACATTGCTCAATCTAGTCATGGCTTAGAGGGTTTCCAGGGTGCCCCTTACATGTATGGGTCCGGTCTCACCGGTATCTTTTGTGGTCTTTTTATGCTCATGAATAAAAGCGTTTCAAAGAGACAACCCCGTCAGAAAAGAGTAAAGCGTTCTGTGGAAGACCTCTTTAATCAAGGGTTTCATACACAGTAGATCTGTAGAATGCGCAAAATCTGAATTGGATATTTTTGACATCCCACCGACACAAACAAGTATAGAGAAATCTCTCTTTGTAGAGGTTTAGCCTATTGCCGCCCTGTCAGACAATGCGCCTCTGGAATTCTACATATTGGGGAGCGGTGAATATTATTATGATTTGAACAATACGCTGCTGTATATAAACTACCACATCATCAAGCAAGATAATACGGTGATTCTTAAGGATGCATGTGTGGCGCTTATAAACTATCCTATAGTGACGCTTTTTAATCAGGTTGGTATCACTCTGGGGGATCGCCTTATCTCACAATCGAATAATGTCTACGGCTATAGAGCCTACATTGAGACCATTTTAAATTATAGCTCATCTACACTGGCATTGCAATTTACTGCCGGATTGTTCTATAAAGATGTAGCACCCTGAGGACTCGGCTGCTACAGGGGTATTGCACCTCGACCCAGAGGTGTGGTATTCCACTCCCGGGTAAGGATGGAGTGTGGAACTGAGCTTAGTAGGCTGCATGCACTACATACATCCCATTTCCGGGGGACAGAACTACGGTACTCCCACCAAGTAAATGTGCAGGTACGACAGCGTCTGTCCCTGGCTGGAGTGGGAGGGGGGTGGAACATCCCAGTAGTGTAGGGGCAGATAGGGGGAGTAGTCTGGGTAAAGCTAGGAGCTCATTGGGTGCTAGTCACCTGGGCTCACACATAGAGGGAGTATATATGGTGGGCACCATCTTAGAATAGGGTCTTTGGTCGAGTTCAGTCTGAGGAGGAGCAGAGCAGAGGAGCTCAGCCAGGAGGGCTGACAGGGAGCTGTGGCTCCGGCTGGGCCCAGCTCCAGGAGCAGGGCCTGCAGAGAGAGAGAGAGAGAGAGAGAGGAGTAAGAAGGACCCAGAGAGAAAGACAGAGGGAACCCCAAGAACCCAGAAACAGACCAGAAAGGGTGAAGGGTTGGCGGACACGGGTACCGGAACCCGAACTGGTGGAGGCCACTAATCCTCAGCCAGAAACCGGAGGTCGTGGTCAAGATTTGCCACGACCCTCACCAAATCCACCAGAAAGGCACACCAAGCATAGGGTCAGGGAACCCAGAGGAGGTTTGACCACCAAGAGACCCGAGGGAGCCGGCCAAAGGTGGATCCCTGGTGGGAACGGCCAGGAGGAAGAGAGAGAGACAGGGAAGCTCAGGACCACGCTCCGGCCTGCCTGGGGGTTGGCCGAGTCCAGGACCTGGTGGACGCAGCACGGCTCGGGTGGTCACTCAAGGCCAGAGTGACTGAGAGAACACCTGTGAGTAAAAACCCTGAAACTGCACCTCAAGTCTCTGACTCTCCTTTCTACAACATAACTACACCCATCATCCACACCTGCTGCCCTGAGGCCATACCCCTCCCGTTGGGGGTTATACCATCACTGCTGCACATATACCACCGGCCTCAGCGGACTGCTCTGCAGCGGCGGCTTCAAAGCCGCACTCAAGGGTGGCGTAGTCGATCAAATTAACATCTACTGCCACAGACTGCCACTTAGTTTGACACCCTGGGCACGGACCGGGTCACCGCCACAAGGACTACTACCCCCATCGAGATCCGGCTCCGGGTATCCCTTGCACACGGCCCAGGGGGCGCGTCAAAGACACTTCCGGGCACCATAGTGATTGGAACTTGGATGGCTCAAATGCTGGTTTTATCAAAAGAGCCAGGGCAACTGCCCACTGGTTGATCTCTTGGGACTCATTTTTGGAGATATATTTAATCAACCGAAGCTTATATTGAATGACCTTAAGGTCAAGTTATCGAGAAGTAAGGATGCTTTCTGTCTCATGTCTGCAGAAGCCGACCTGTTTAAGGTGCAAATCTTACAGGCCGCTCTCTATGTAAAGAGGGTGCAAGTCTCACCGGCTGTCCGTATAGGTCAAGCACTACTAGCGACCACTGCCAAATATGCACTTGATCGGGCTTGTTTAAAAGTTTACAGTATTCCGGCTGGTACGCACGTAAGCAACCACAAAAATATCTTCCTCAGGCAGCTACCTAAAACGGTTATATTAGGTTTTGTCGATAATGAAGCATTTAGCAGCACAATTAATAAAAATCCATTGCTGTTCCATCATTATAATGTGAACCATGCCACGCTAGACCTGGACGGACAACAGATCCTTGCAAGGCCCTTTCAGCCTAATTTTAATGTCGATTTAGCAATCAGGGAGTATATGGCCCTTGAGCACATATCTGGCAAGTACAAGTCTGATAGCGGACTGTCAATAGACCGTGAAGAATTTATGGATGGGTTCACCTTGTTTGCTTTTGATTTATCACCCGATCAAGAACTGGGAGGTCATTCCTCTCTCATTAAAACAGGTAACCTGCGCGCTGAAGTACGTTTTGACCTACAGACACCCCACACGGTTAGCATGATCGTATATTCGATCAGTACGGCAATCTTGGAATTAAATAAGAGAGGTCTTGTATGATTTTAATTGATAGTGGACACTCTAGAACTCACAGCCCTGTTGAAGTCTGACCGCTATAGAGAGCGCATATTTGCAGGTGTGCTGACGTGTGACTTGCTGCCATCAGAGAGAGTGAACCAGAGACCCGCTGCCTTCATTGTCAACACGGATCCGTCGGGTCCCCCAGTCGGCACTGGATATTGATAGTGCTCTACAATGATAAAAAGGGCATATTTTTCGATAGTTACGGGTTCGAGTCAAATAATATTTTATATCCCGTGATTTGCGACATTCTTGAATAGGAACTGTGCGACATATGCCTGTCAAAATCAGCAGTTGCAAGATAAATTTAGCAGTGTGTGCGGACATTTCTGTGTTTTTTTTTCTGTATAATTTTAACCGGGGACTGACCTATAATAAGATATTGAGCTTCTTCAATACAAATTTAAATCAAAATGGGCAAATAGTGTCCGCGTTTCTGAAGAATAATCTTTGTCCTGCACATTCAATCTATAGAACAAGCTACCTTTGTAAGCCGCGTTGTTTGGTCCTCTGTGATAACAGCTAAAATTATCGTTATAGTTGCTAATGCGATAATGATAATATGCAGACATAAATTACGTTTATTTTCTAATAAGTAAAAATATACTTTTTCTGTGTCACTCCTAGTATGGCGGCGTTTAGCTGACAATGTGCTGTGTAATTGCTTTTAGCTGACCACACTGCTGCATCACGCTATCAGCTGCTAACACTGGACACTATTTGGTCAGGATAAGGCGATGTTAGTTAGTGGGCATTTTATCTGGTAGTCAGGGCATGTAGCTGGTAATTGCTCTAAAACAGTCTCTGACCCTGCTGAAAATTATGCTGGCCCTGCGACATCCTAAATGTGTAGAGGTCAGCGGTCTGAGACACGCTTGTAAAATCCCCGTGCTACTACATATTATGAAATACTATTATTTATATATTATTCTGAACACTTGTAAAACATATTTTATTAAATTCAACACCTTATGTTATTATAACGCTTTATATCATTCTGTAATTTGACTGAAATGTGATGTGTCTTATACAATCTATTTTTTTAATAAAATCATTAAAACTTATAAAGTGTCTTTCATTTTTTCACAAACTGAATAAAGTGCATACTTTTTATACTTAGTAGTATAAGTCGGCCATATATATATAATATGTCCGACCCAATTTAATTTGAATATAATATTGGGAATCACACTATCATATAATATTGAGAATATAATATTGAGACTCACACAGTCATATAATATGGATCAATTGATCGTGATACTAACATATCGAATTTGATAGTGACATACATAATATTCCACTATCAAATTCACTGTGCAGTACAACAACATAATAATAGTCTGACAATTAATTGCTAGTAACATTATCAATACACTAATAACACTATCAATATCACTATCAATGACATAGGAAAGGGGTTAGACAGTTTGATACACTTTGATAGGGGCGGGGCACTTGTCAGATTATATTTGATGGATCATACGAATTCTGTACTACTAATAGATGAAGGTATGGCCGGAATGTTAACTCCTAAGTAAGTGATGTGACCAGAGCACCAATTAAAAGGATATGAAGAATCCCAACCTTTTTTGCAGCTTAAAAAATACTTCTGATTTATTAAAATTTACTTTAAATCCTGAAATTTTACCAAAGGATTCAAATAAAGTCATAACTTCAGGAATTGCCTGTCTTGGATTTGAACATCAATAAAAGAATATCATCTGCAAAAGCAAATACCTTAGTTTCCATAGAACCTATTTTGATGAGTCTAAAGCCTTCAGAGTGCAAAGTAAAGGCTCAAGGGCTGAATTAAAAAGTAGACACCCATGACATGTTCCTCTCTTAATTGTAAAGAAAGGAGATAGACAATTATTTAGCCACAGTGTAGATCTCGGGTTAGAGTGTATTGCTTGAATTGCATCATAAAATTGTTTTGTCAAAGTATCTATATTTTAGTATTCTGTCTGTGTTCATGAAACCTGATCAAAAGCTTTGTCAGCGTCCTAGCTGACTATTTTTTTACATAGTTTAGTGTTGCGTGAAAGAACAATTGAGGCTATTGCTGTTCTAATATTATATGTAAGTGACTTTCCATGTGTGAATGCGGTTTTAGAGGTAGTGATAATGTCCGGGAGATTAGACTGAATGGTGAGTTGCCAATATCTTGGTAAAGATTTTAAAGTCCATATTTAAAAGGGAAATGGGTCTAGTTGAATTAATTAGTGCTGGGTCTTTCCCTGGTTTTAATAAACTGTTAGGCTATGTGCCCATTATGCAGAAATGCTCAGGATTTTTTCCTGAGCGTTTCTGCATCTCCCTGGCAGAAAAAAACGCATGCGGATTGTACATGCGTTTTCCTGCCAGGAACATGCGGAAATGAAGCGTTCTTCACTTGCATTTCCGCATGCGGGTTGACAAGCGCTTTCCACGCGATTTTAGCATCACTTGGAAAGTGCTTGTCAACTTGGTCACACTATATAAATCCATGCAACCGGCATGGATTTATATAGTGTGACCAAAAGAATGGTAAAAAAATAAATGTATACTTACCCTCTGATGGCCCGCGCTGTCTTGCTTCACTCCGTTCTCCCTTGCCGGCAGCGGTGGATTGAAGGACCTGCCGACGTCAGCGTCGCGTGACCCGTCACATGACTCTGACGTCAGCGCAGGTCCTTCATTCCATCGCGAAGTGCCGGGAAGCAAGAAGGAGCGCAGTGCGGGCCGCCGGAAGGTAAATACAGTATATATTTATTTTATTATTTTTTTACAGCTTTTTTAATGGTACCTGGGTGTGGATGAGACTCTCCTCTCCTCCACACCCGGGTACCATCCGCACATTAGAACGCGCAAATTACACAAGTACAGATGCAGTCTTGCGGAACTGGCGCGTTTTAATGCAAGTCAATGGCGGCGAAAATGCAGCACTTCCGCAAAATAATTGGTAGTGCTGCGTTTTTTTCCGCAATGATAATCCGCAGCGGAAATTTCTGCAGCATGTGCACAGCATATGCGGATTATCATTGGGGGACATGGCAGGCCTTCTACCATGCGTTTTTTAAGCGTTTCTGCAGCGTTTTTGACGCTGCGGAAACGCTTAAAAAACGCATCGTGGGCACACAGCCTTATGCAAGCATCATTAAATTTGCCTGGTGTAGTTTTAGTTTGAATTATATTATTAAATACGGAAAGAAGATGAGGTAAAAGAAGCATATTGCGTAATTTATAGAAATCATTACTGAAGCCATATGGGCCAGGGACCTTGGTTAACTTAAGAGATTTATTGGCTGTATCAGCTTATTGGAGAGTATAGGTATTATTGATGATCATTCGTTTAAGGACCTAAGCTTGTTTTAAAAAGTTGACTCCTTTATATAAATCATTAGGTTCCTCTTCATGTAAGGATGTATGAAGTTTCCAAATTCTTTGCTTATTTCTCTTGAATCTGTAAGCTATTTTCCTAAGATTTTAATTCAGTAATTTTTGTAGCCAATCTAAAGGGTTTAGTTAAGGAAGTGAGAAATCTTCGAGGTTTATTACCCCATCTAAAATATTTATGCTTTTGATAGTCAAAGTTTGTGAGGACATGCTCATGAGCCAGAGTGTAAGCGATGTCTTTGGCATCGAGAAATGCCTGTCAAGTATCTGGAGTATTGGAAATTTGTGTTTACTTATAAGTACTTGATAGCTTTTTCTGAGGTATCTGGGACTGCCTTCTTTCTTTGTCTCAAAACGTAATGAATTAATTGACCCCTAATAAGGCTTTTGAGGCTGACCAAAAAAGATTAAGATCATCTAGGTGAAATAAACTGTCATGTAGATAATTCTCCCAAAAATCAATTTAGAGTATTTTTAACCCCTTTACAGCCTGTGGCGTATTAGTACGCACCAGGCTGTAACCCCCTGTTCAGCGCGGGCTCCGGCGCTGAGCCCACACTGAACCGGGCACATGTCAGCTGATTATTACACTTGACATGTGCCCGCAACAGCCGCGGATGGAATCGCGATCCACCCACGGCTGTTAACATGTTAAATGCCACTGTCAATCTCTGATTTCGGGTCACTGATGGGTGGTCATGACAACCCTGGGTCTGCAGCAGGCACCAGTGGTTGTCATGAGCTGATCGCTATAAGCGTCACCTAGTGGTCGGCGCTCATAGCACAGGACCATTTCTGCTGCATGCAGGGGATCTGCTCGTCCCCTGTATGTAGCAGAGGCGATCAGACAAGTGCTGCTTCTAGTCTCCTATGGAGACTATAGAAGCAAGCAAAAAGTGAAAAAAAAAAAAATGTTTTTAAAAATATAAAAAAAATATAAAAGTTTAAATCACCCCCCTTTCGCCCCATTCAAAATAAAATAATAATAAAAAAACCCACATACACACATTTGGTATCGCCGCGTTCAGAATCGCCCGATCTATCAATATAAAAAAAGAATTACTCCGATCGGTAGACGGAGTAACGAGAAAAAAATTCTAAACGCCAGAATTACGTTTTTTGGTCGCCGCAACATTGCAATAAAATGCAATAACGGCGATCAAAACATTGGATCTACCCCAAAATGGTATCAATAAAAGCTTCAGCTCGCAAAAAATAAGCCCCCACCCGGCCCCAGATCCCGAAAAATGGAGACGCTACGGGTCTTGGAAAATGGCGCCATTTTTTTTTTTTTAGCAACCTTTGGAATTTTTTTTCACCACTTAAATAAAAAAGAACCTATACATGTTTGGTGTCTACGAACTCGTAATGACCTGGAGAATAATAATGGCAGGTCAGTTTTAGCATTCAGTCAACGTGGTAAAAAAAAAATAAAAATCTGTGGTACTGCACTTTTTTTGCAATTTCACTGGACTTGGAATTTTTTTCCCATTTTCCAGCACACGATATGGTAAAACCAGTAATGTCGTTCAAAAGTACAACTCATCCCGCAAAAAATAAGCACTCACAAGGCCATATTGACCAAAAAATAAAAACGCTATGGCTCTGGGAACAAGGGGAGCAAAAAACGAAAATGCAAAAACAGAAAATCCCAGGGTTGCGAAGGGTTTAAAATCTTCTGAGTTATACCAATATGAAAGAAAACACCACCTTCTAAATATTGGGAAGCATCAAGTAAGTGATATATCTATAGTAATTGGAGCATGTTCAGAAATAGGTATATCATAAATACGGCATGATGGAATATTGGGTAGTAATAAAGATGACATCAACCAATAGTCTATCAGTGCATAAACATCGTGCGCATGAGACTAGTATGTATAATCGTGCTAAACTGGATTATGGGTACTCTAAGGATCAACCAAACTTAAATGATCCATAAGAAATTGAATAGGACTATATACACACCAGAAGGAGTGGTGACGATTGGACCTGATTTATCTAAAACAAGTTCATGTACAGCATTAAAGTCACCACCTAACAGGATATTAGAAACCTCCCATTTAATTATACCCTCAAGAAGTACCTTAAAAAAAAGCAGATCTCAATCTGCGCATGCGCTACTAACAACACCATTTTCCCAAAGACTGCCAGAAGATCAATCTACACATGCACCGAGGGGGCGTGTCCAGCCACTGAAGGAGACAGTCGCATCCTGAGGAGCTCCTGTGCATACTTACAAATATCCCTCAATCCCCTTGTTTATAGGGGTATTGTCTCCCTACCAGACACATTTGTGAGCTCTTGAGGTCTCTACAGACTCTCCTGACCCCAGATAGAGCTTTTACAGTGAATTCCCCCTATACTGAGGCCTGAGGCCTACCGTGAGGGTCGAGACCGCGGCCTTCCCCACGTGTTCGCGGCAAAGCCGAGGGGCACATCATCGTGCAGCGGGTCCCCGCCGGGCTGTGGAGCAAAGCGGACGCCACCTGACTCATCCCCGATGCTTGAGCGCGAGTCGGCGGTGTGTCACAGCGGTGGGGTGGTCCGGCTTCCAGACAGGGACGGGTGCGCTGCCAACGATGCCGGAGGAGGAGACCTGACACGTGCTACGCGGCAGCCCGCAGCTTCTGTTGGAGCGTGACGGAGTCCCGAGGTGAACCGCGACGCCGGACCCGATTCAACGGACCTGGGGAGCTCCGTAACCCTCCCATAAGGTACCGCAACCCCCCGTCCACAGCACACATCGCCATCGCTGAACCTAAAAGGGAAGGCCTACTATACTTACCGGCCTGGATCATGCAGCTGGGCAAGCCCACGTCACGGACACTAGTTTGGTCACCTCTCGGGGCACTAGTTTTCGCTGCTCCCTCGGTCCTGGGCCCGGGAGCCCTGCTGGGCTGCTTTGTCTGTTCCGACCCTGCTGTCTGGGGTTTTCCCGCTGTGGCCGACGCCATCTTGGCTGCACTGCGTCCTGAAAGAGAGACGACAGATCGGTAGTCAGAAGCTGGGACTGACTCTGTTACCCCTCCTGCCTTTGCCAACACAGAACAGAACGATCTGATTGAAAAGTGTAGGGATATAAAGTTCGTACTGAAACGTTAAAGATCACAGAGGGATACAATTGCAAGGGCTACACACCATCTTCTCAGAGTAAGATAAGAGAACAGCCATCCCTGTAACACTAAGTGCTGTCTCCCATTTGCTCCCCCTGACCCAGAGAGTGCTTGATATTACAGGAGACCGTTCTCCATGATTGAATCTCATACATTTCTCCTGGAGAACTGAAACTCCTCCATTTCTATCACTCAAAGAACAAGAGTGACATCTAGTGGTCATTTAATAAAACTGTTTCCAACCACACACAAAATCCTCTAACAAAGGAGAAAGGAGAATTCCGCGCATCTTTTTCCCTTTTAAGATGTAACAGTTTTTTTTCTCTCATCTCCGACCTCATGCACTAGGGAACGTGCCTGATGTTTTGTCAATTAATCTATTAAGGCAAGTTTGAACAAGTCATAATGGTCAAAATCGGCAATAAAGCCTCAGGAGCAATTTCTAGACCAAATAACTCTCTCACACAAGTTGACCTAAACAAATTTCTCAACAAAAAACAATCAAAATCTTCCACATCTAAACCCACACCCCAGTTTCCCTCTGACTTACGCTCAATGGACAACTCTGACTCTGAAATGGAAAGCGACACAGAAGAATGCGGTTTATCAAATGACCATCCAATCTCACGATCTTTCATAAAAAGAATCCTAGCTAAATCTCTAGAACGAGTCATAAAAGATTTGTCTGACATCAAACAAGAAATCACACAAATTGGCAAGAGTAGATACTCTAGAAGCAACAAACTCTGCTTAAATTCAGCAAACCAATGCTATCATAACTTGTGTCCATAACCAAGAAGAACAAATCAATCAAATACACTCCATTTTAGAGGACCACGAAAACAGAGAGAGACAAAATAACCTACGCATTAAAGGCATTCCTGAATCAGTAGCAGCAGAAATTTTAACCCCGACGTTAATCGGGATTTTCTCTAAAATTCTACGCCCTGAAGATGCCACTCAAATTGAAATAGTCAGAGCTCACAGGTCATTAAGACCCAAGCCTAAATCAGGAGAACCGCCAAGAGATGTTATTTGCTGTTTTTTGGACTTCCGCACCAAAGATTTAATAATTAAAAGGTCGAGAGAATCTGAAGACATCACCTTTGAAGATTCGCCGATTTTGATCTTCCAAGACCTTGCAGCCTCAACCCTCTACAAAAGACGCCTATTAAGGCCCTTCACAGAGGCCCTACGCCGCAATCAATTCCAGTACCGCTTGCTCTTCCCCTTCGGTATCGCAATAACGGCTGAAGACAAACGCATCCAAGTCAGGACCTCGTCAGATATCCAAAAAGCATGCAAAGAACTTGAGATCACACTGGAGAAATACCCTGATCTAGAGACTTTCCAGTCATCATCCTCCTTAAAGCCCTTGGCTCAACCCCCACCATGGAATGTGGTCCCACCATCTAAAACCCAAAGGCCCAAACGCAGACCAACGAAGCATTCCTACGCTCCTGACGACGGTGAAAACGGATGAACTAGTGTTTTAAGATGTGATCTTAATCTAATATCATATTCTATATTACTGGACTCATTTGTCCCATTTTTTTTCTGATTGCTTAAACTTAACTGTTCCTTAGGTTTGACTTGTTCCTCCAAGGTAACAACACAGTTTGAGTCGGCGCATTGCCTCTCAACTCCTCTAGTTTAATTTGCCTTGATTATATTTTAGGCCTTTGTTCCTATCTGAGTTTATAATCTTCCCTCCCATGGGACCCCTCCTGTCATTATCTAGCTATGACTTGATTCCAAACGATTAGACGGGACTGGTCCCGGGGACACGGAGATGGTCTGATTATTATAAGCCTACTGCTATGACATCAACACGTTCCCTTCACTGCCTAATGTTTTGCCCTAACATATTAATTATGTTTAGTATTACTGTTACATGTTTTTTCTCAGTTATGTGCTCTACCCTAACCTTTACCCAAACTTTCTCCCCCACTTCCCTATATATTTTTCCTCACTCCCTGCCTAGGTCCTACTCTTCAGTTACAAAAAACAAAGGTCCCCACCTCATTCACCACTCCCATGAATGACAAACTAGCCACACTTAAATTAGCAAATTTCAACGCGCACGGATTAAACTCTCCAATACCTAGATCTCAGATTTTGAACAGATTCAAGAAAGATAACTTTAACATACTCCTCTTAGGCTGAGTTCACACGATGCGTTTTTAATGCGTTTCCGTGGCGTTTTTGCAGTTGCGGAAACGCATGAAAAACGCATGGTAGAAGGGCAGCAATGTTCCCCAATTGAAATCCGCATGTGCTGTGCCCATGATGCGGATTTTTCCGCAGCGTAAACGCTGCGCTCAAAAATCCGCAGCATGTCAATTAATTTTGTGGAAACGCTGCTTTTTGGCGCCATTGACTTGCATTAGACCGCATGGAATCCGCATCACTGTATATGTTGATGCGCATTCCATGCGGTCTAATGTGCGGATGGTACCCGCGTGTGGAGGAGAGGACTCTCATCCAGACCCAGGTACCATTAAAAAAAAAGAATAAAATAAAAAATATATATATACTCACCTTCTGACGGCCCGCGCAGCGCTCCTGCTTGGTTCCCGGCACTTCTCGGTTGAATGAAGAAGGACCTTCGCTGACGTCATAGTCATGTGACGGGTCACGTGACGCTGACGTCGGCAGGTCCTTCAGTCTTCACTGCCGGTAGCCGGGACCGAGCGAAGCAGGACACCGGGGGCCATCAGAGGGTAAAGTATATATTTATTTTTTATTTTTTGACATTCACACACTATATAAATCCATGCCGGTTGCATGGATTTATATAGTGTGAAATTGACAAGCACTTTCCAAGTGATGCTAAAATCGCTTGGAAAGTGGTTGTCAACCCGCATGCGGAAATTAAAGTGAAGACCGCTTCATTTCCGCATGTCCCTGGCAGGAAACTGCATGTACAATCCGCATGCGTTTTTTCCTGCCAGGGAGATGCAGAAATGCTCAGGAAAAAATCCTGAGCATTTCTGCATCGTGTGCACATACCCTTACAAGAAACTCATTTCCAAAAGAAAAAACTCCCCTCCTTTGAAAAATCTTACTATAATCAATGGTTCCACGCCACCTCCCCGCAAAAAGGTTCAAGAGGAGTGTCAATAGCATTTGCCAATAACTCCCCCTTCTTATTATCTGAATAAATAGTTGACCCGGAAGGGAGATTTATTTTTGTGAAGGGTCTTCTTGCGGGATCCTTAGTTACCAAATTAAATGGATCGTTTCGAAATTAAACAAATTTCATACCTTCATAGAAGGAACGCCAATCCTCGGAGGAGATCTAAATATTCCCTTAGACCCCTCTCTTGATTCTACTTCAAAAAAATGTCAAATCTCCTATCGAAATATCATTAGGATAAAAAAATCACTTCACACCCTCTCACTTTTGGACGTATGGCGGTATCTACATCCTAATGACCTACACTTTACTTTTTTCTCCCATCCCCATAATTCTTACCACAGGATTGATTATGTTTTTTTTTACCAAAGTCTTTACTAACAAACACATCAAAAGCAGAAATTCTCCCATCAGTCCATTCAGATCATTCTATAGTCTCAGTCTGCTTTTCTCTTTCTAAACCTTTCTCTAACCATCGTACATGGAGGTTAAACGAATAAATCTTAACCTCAGATCTAAATAGACAGAGAATTCAAGATGCCCTATCCAACTTCTTCAAAATTAATGACACACCAGAAATAAGCTACCCAATCCTCTGGGAATCCAATAAAGCAGTAGTCAGAGGTGAGTTGATCTCTATAGCTTCCCATTTAAATAAACAACGCAAAAAGATTACACAAGATCTATATGAGGAAATAGCCATACTTGAAACACAACATAAAAGAACTTTATTACGTCAAAGTCTGGAAGATCTAACCGCAAAACGTCTACAATTAAGAGATTTGCTTAACAAACAATCCGAAAAACAATATCTAAACTGGAGAAATCGCATGTTTGTTCATGGCGATAAGGCTTTTAAACTCATGATGTCACTAATTAAAACCAGACAAGCTAAAACTTATATCCATTCCTTAAAAACCTCCACTGGCCAATGTTCATCAGATCTCAAAATAATCTCATCAGAATTCCTAAAGTATTACTCTAACCTTTATAATCTTCACCCAGATGAATCTGACACAAATAAAGAAAAGAAACGTCTAGAAATACAATCATTCCTAAATAGACTTAAATTACCTAAATTATCATTGGAACAACAAACAACTCTTTCCAAACCTTTCACCTTGAGCGAGGTCTGATCCACCCTGACTAGCAACCCTAAAGGGAAAGCCCCTGGCCCTGATGGCCTCCCTACAGTATACTATAAGACCTTTTCAAAGACATTAGAACCATTTTTTCTCAAAATGTGTAATGAAATACTCCGGGGTAAATCCTTCCCTCCCCAAATTCTAGAAGCACATATATCTCTTATTCATAAGGAAGGTAAGGATCCAGAATATTGTAGCAATTACAGGCCTATCTCCTTATTAAATGTAGATCTCAAAACTTATGCGAGTATGTTGGCTAAATGAATTGCTGACTTTCTACCAAGCTTGATCTCCCCAGATCAAACGGGCTTTATCAGGGGGAGGGAGGGGAAAGAAAATACCTGGCGAGTCTTACACTTGATACAATATTCTACCCATGATAAACTCCCATTAGTGCTACTTGGCACTGACGCAGAGAAAGCGTTTGACAGTGTGGACTGCACCTTTCTACAAGAAACTCTAAATTGCTTTAATTCCCCCCCCTCAGTGACAGCAGCTATTTTGCAGATGTACTCTCACCCTTACGCCAAGATTAAACTCAACAACTCACTTACCCAATCATTTAATATACACAATGGTACTAGACAGGGTTGCCCACTTTCACCTCTACTTTTCATAATGGTAATGGAACCTCTGATTAAATCTATCAATGTCTGCAAAGATATAAAGGGCGTTAATATACAAGGAATCCAACACAAAACTATGGCTTTTGCTGACGACCTTCTTATTACAATGTCGCAACCTTGCAAAGGCATTCCGGCCATTATGCAAATTTTAGAGCATTATGGCTCCCTGTCTAACTTTAAAATAAATCTAACTAAATCCGAAGCTTTTGGAAACTAGACCCCCCCAAGGCACCTATCTAGATGCATAGTGAGCACTTGGATCCCCCAGGTGCTTCACAAATTGATTCGTAAAAATGAAAAAGTGGAAAAAAAAACACTTTTTCATTTTTACGAATCAATTTGTGAAGCACCTGGGGGTTCCAAGTGCTCACTATGCATCTAGATAGGTGCCTTGGGTGGTCTAGTTTCCAAAATGGGGTCACTTGTGGGGGAGCTCCAATGTTTAGGCACACAGGGGCTCTCCAAAGGCAACATGGTGTCCACTAACAATTTGAGTCGATTTTCCATTCAATTTGTTAGCGGACACCATGTCGAGTTTGGAGAGCCCCTGATGTGCCTAAACAGTGGAGCTCCCCCACAAGTGACCCCATTTTGGAAACTATACCCCTCAAGAATTTTATTAAGGGGTATAGTGAACATTTTGAACCAAGAGGTACGACACAGAATTTGATAACATTAGGTCATCATATTGACTAAGTTGTCATTACTCTTGAGCGCAAGTGCTCGCTACTTGAGTTTGCATCGGGTACTCACGTATGCACCATGTATCACGGGTGCTCAAGTGAAATGCTCGAGTCCCCGCCCGCATGTTTCACGGTTATTAGACACCCCAAAAAACATGCGGGGATCGCTTGTGCATGGCAGGCAATCCCCGCGAGATTTTTTTGGCCGCGAAGCATATGGGGCGGAGACTCGAGCACCCGCGATACTCAGTGCATACCCGAGCACCCAATGCAAACTCAAGTAGCAAGCACTTGCGCTCAACACTAGTCGCCATATCATAATTTTTTATTTTTATTTTTTTTTTTACTTTTGAAAAAAAAAACAACCCCAACCCTAACATTAGCACAACCCCAACCCCAGCCCTAGCGTTTATTTTTTACGCCGTTCCTCGTGCGGTATAAGTGATGAGATTACTTTATTCTTCGGGTCGGTGCGATTACAGCGATACCAGAATCATATCGGGTTTTTATGATTGACAGCTGTCACACACTAAAAGACATATTTTGTAAAATCAAGTTTTTGCATCGCCATATTTTAGCCGACAAAGTCGTGTGACGGCTTGTTTTTTGCGGGATGAGTTGACGTTTTTATTGGTGACATTTTCAGGCACGTGACATTTTTTGATCGCTTTCTATTCCTATTTTTGGGAGGCAGAATAAACAAAAACCAACAATTCAGGAGTTGTGTTTTTTTTTTATTTTTTTATTCTGCTCCGGGTGTGGTAAAATTGATAAGGTAGCTTTATTCTTCGGGTCAGTACGTTTTCAGCGGTACCACATTTATATCGTTTTTTATGTTTTGGCGCTTTTACACAGTAAAAGCTATTTTATAGAAAAAATTATTCTTTTGCATCGCTTTATTCTGAGAGCTGTAACTTTTTGATTTTTCGGATGATGGAGCTGTATGGCGGCTTGTTTTTTGCGGGACGAGATGACGTTTTCAGCGGTATCATTTTTATTTATATTCGTCTTTTTGATCGCGTGTTATTCCATGTTTTGTTTGGCGGTATGATGATAAAGCATTGTTTTTTGCTTTTTGTTTTCTTTTTTACCGTGTTCACTGAAGGGGTTAACTAGTGGAACAGTTTTATAGGCCAGGTCGTTATGGATGCGGCGATACCAAATATGTGTACTTTTATTGTTTGTTTGTTTTTTTCCTTAATAATATTTATTGATGGGTACATTATATTTTTATTTTTAGTGGATTATTTTTTTTATTTTTTTTTTTTATATTTTTACAATTTTTTTTCTTTTTTTCACTTTTTGGGAGTTTTTTAACTTTTTTACTTTGTCCCACTATGGGACTTTCACTTTTTTTATTCTGATCGCCTGCATGGCACAGGAATGCAGCACCATCCCTGTGCCATGCAGGCAGTCAGCGCTGGACAGGGAGAAGATAGTTTGGAGATGCACTGCGCTTGTCCAAACAATCTTCCTGCTGTCTGGTGACCCAGATGTTGTCATGACGACATCGGGTCATCATGGCAACACCCGGGAAGCCACGGCAGACAGAGCTGGAGGCCGGAAGAGGAGGTGAGTATACCGATCACCTCCCCTTGCCACCGCAATGCTGCGATCGACTTCGATCGCAGCATCGCGGGGGTTAATGTGCTGGGAGCGGTGCGGGACCTCTCCCTGCACATAGTACCGGGTGTCAGCTGTGACAATCAGCTGACACCCGGCGGCGATCGCGCCCGCACAGCCTGTGTGCGCGCGCGATCGCGATGACGTACTAATACGGGTCAGGCTCTTAAAGCCCAGGGCACTGACGCGTATTAGTACGACATGGGCTTTAAAGGGGTTAAAATTAGCGCGTCCAATAATGAGCTCTTCAATCTAAACTACAAACAACTCCTCACTTCAATCCCAGATCAGATTAAAAAATGGAAGGCCCCATTTCTTTCCTAGATGGGTAGAAAAAACTTAATTAAAAGTATTCTATTGCCTAAAATCCTGTACCTTTTCCAAATGTTACCCATTGCTCTCCCAAAATCATTCCTCACCAAAATCAACTCTATATTCTTTAACTATAACTGGAACAAAAATCGATCGAGTCTAAACTCACACACTCTTTCATTACCAAAGAGACTTGGGGGTATGGGAGCTCCCAATATACACAACTACTATGTAGCGGCCACACTGTCTAGGACTATTGACTGGGTACGGAAACCAAAAGAGAAACCTTGGCTTTCCTTAGAAGAGCACATGTCTCCTATCCAATTGCGCTCAATAATCTTCTCCCCCTCCACACTTTCTCATAAAATTTCATTCTTCAATCCTCTTACAAGAGCATCGGTCAAAAGCTGGAAACTTGTCGCGTCCCACCTTTCGCCATCCCCATCTCCACTAACTCGAACATCCGGCATCATAGCTCCAGACCTAGACCATGACTCATCCTCTACTACATCACCCTTAATAGATCAACTATATAATGAAGGCTCCTTTATATCCTTCCAAGATCTAAAGACATTACCCACAATGTCAAACTACACCTTCATCCATTACGAATCCCTAAAGAAATCAATACGACAATTCATAACTAGAGGAGACTCCACAAGATCGCTAACTATGTTCAAATCCATGTGCTCACAAGTAAAGACTCCAAAAAAGTTGCTTTCTTCACTCTATAATATTTTAAACACAAGGGATGTTTCTCTGAAAAGAGCCTTCTTATTGAGTTGGGAAAAGGAACTTGGTTCTACCTTTACTGAATCTCAAATTAAACAAATCTATAAATTTTCCCATGGCCCCTCACAATGCGTTAGAGTCCAGGAAAATAATTACAAAATACTTTCCCACTGGTACACCTCCCCCATTCAGATGCACAGATGGTTTCCCACCACCTCAGATCTATGCTGGCGTTGTGTAACTGGAAAGGGTTCATACCTTCATATATGGTGGTCCTGTCAGGCCATCCAAATTTTCTGGAAAATAGTTTCCCAAACTATCTACGAAGTCCTCCACTTACATACTGCTTTAACACCAGAACATATTTTCTTGAACCTTCCTTTAGATCCAAGCAGAAAAACTGAGTCAAAGCTGGCTTTTTTCATTTTATCAGCTGGCAAACTTCTTATTCCTACACTCTGGCGCACAACTAACATCCCAAACAAAAAACAACTTATTCTTAAAATTGATCAACTATACCTCATTGAAGAAGTAGCAGCTCTTGCACAGGGGAACCTCCCCTTTTTTACCCAAATATGGGCCCCATGGGAAAAATTTAGGAAATCTGTTAATTTTATCTCCTTAATCTCCTAGAATTACCAACATGACAACAAATCGTTAATTTGCTTCCGGACCTACCCTCCTCCTCTCCCTTTCCCCCTAACCCATCTAATTCCTTTCATCTCCACCCTCGTTCCCTCTTTACTGTACCTATAAACTCTTGTTATTCTCTTCCATCTCTATATTTACTATGCTTCAGATCCGTCCAGATTATCCATCTCTGCTTTTAGTACTTAACCCTGTCATTTTTTGATCTACTTTGAAGTGTTCGCTTTAATAGAACTTACTTGTTCTAATTTCTCTTGCTACTCAAAAAAAAAAATTAATTTTTGAATCATTCACCTTTCTTCTTTCCAGCAGGGAACCCTTCCCTTCCCTATCCCTATTCTATTATAACCTATGTTACGTTATTCTATATATGCTTGTAATGTACTTCTGTACTCTCTGAACTTGTTCTTCTACTGGAGTACCTTTGACTTGTTACTTGTGTTACTGATTCACTTTAAATAAAACATTTAAAACAAAACAATCTACACATGCACCTTTTCGGGCGCCAATTTAATGAAGCCCATCGAGAGATGAATCTGCGCAAGCGCCACCCATGACTAGGATGGTGCTGGCACGGAATTTGAATAAGGAAGAAGATGGAAGGTGGAGAGGCATTGGCAGAGCCGAAGACTCTACCCACAGTCGTGCCCCACAGGCCAGCCCTAATACACGGAGACCAAAACTTCTAATTATGATTTCATAAAAAAACAGGCTGCAGATTTCTTCACTGAAAGTATGTATTAAGTCAGTATACCAGCGCCACTGTGGCAATTCCTTTAGTTTAATATGTATAATCCAGATGACAGGTTCTCTTTAACGCAGTGTCCATTATGTATAAAGGAGTTGTGGGCCCACCATACTGTGTATAGAAGAGCTGTACATTGGGGGGACTCGATGGGCATTATTAAATGTCAAGTGGGCACTTGAGAAGCATTGTAGTTATAGGGGCACTCAGGAGTATTGTGGCAGTCAAAGGTGCAAAATGTGAACACTGTTTTCTAAGGCATTTGCACAGGGCATTAATATTTTCTAGCGGGAAATTTTACAATCTAGAGGGCACAAAGGAGGCATTATTAATATGTAAGGGGAACAGTGGTGGGCATTACTATGTGGGAAAGTAAGAGGAGCGCTATTTATGTGCCAAACAGCGGGTGCAATAATAGAGTAATACCCATTCTGCAGTATCGGCTCAGTTTTGGGGTATCAGCAGGTTGAAGTGTTTGTGCAGGTTGGGAATATATGAGGACTGTGCTGGAAATGTGAAAAGTCAAATGTTTCTTTGTTGTAATCTCTGGAGACGAGTCATGGCTGGAAGAAGTTGTCATGTCGTTCTGGGCCAGATGGAAAGGACGAGAAAAGTGAACGACTCCATCAGAAAGAAAGAATGTCAGGTGTAAGTTACTATATATAACTGTACTGTAATCATTATATATAACTGTACTGTAATCACTTGTATGTTCTGTAGGACTGATATCTACCACTACATGTAATTCAGACATATAGTGGCATGTAAAAGTTTGGGCACCCCTGGTCAAAATTTCTGTTATTGTGAACAGTTAAGGAAGTTGAAGATGAAATGATCTCTAAAAGGCCTAAGTTAAAGAGGACACATTTCCTTTGTATTTTAGGCAAAAAGAAAATATTTATATTGTCATTTTTTTACATTTTAAAAATTACAAAAAAAGGAAAATGGACCGATACAAAAATTTGGGCTTCCTTGGAGATTTGTGTGCTTAGATAACTTTGATCAAGGTTTCAGACCTTAAGTAGTCTGTTAGGGTCATGCTATGTTCACGATCATTATTAGGAAAGGCCAGGTGATGCAAATTTTCCAGTTTCATAAATATCCAACCTTCTCTAACCTTGTGCCAAAAACAGCAGTCATTGGTTCTTCTAAGCAGCTGCCTAGCACTCTGAAAATGGTGCAGGCCCACAAAGCAGGAGAAGGCTATAAGATGAATGCAAAGCGTAAGAAATGGCAGTTAACAGGAACAGTGGATGTCAAGATAAGATCTGGAAGACCAAGCAAAATTTCAGTGACAGGTGCTCGTAGCATTGCTAGAGGCAAATCCGAACCCCCGCTTAACTGCAAATGACTTTCAGAAAGATTTAGCTGACTCTGGAGTAGTTGTACATTGTGCTATTGTTCAGAGACACCTGTACAAATATGGCCTTCATGGAAGAGTCATCAGAAGAAAACCTCTCCTGCGTCCTCGCCATAAAATTTAGCGTTAGAAGTATGCAAAAGAACATCTAAACAAGTCCTGTGGACCGATGGGGTTAAAATAGAACTCTTTGGCCACAATGGGTGTAGAGAAAAGGGGACAGAATTTCAAGAAAAGAACATCTCTCCAACCATTAAGCATGGGGGGTGGATCAATCATGCTTTGGGGTTGTGTTGCAGCCAATGGCATGGCATGGGGAACATTTTACAGGTGGAGGGAAGAATGGATTCAATTCAATTTCAACAAATTCTTGATGCAAACATTACCCTATCGGTAAAAAAACTTAAGTTGAAAAGAGCTTGACTTCTATAAATTGATAATGATCCTAAACACACGTCAAAATCCACAATAGACTACAGTACATCAAAAGGCGCAAGTCCCCTGATCTGAACATCATTGAAAATCTCATGTCCCATGGCTCACTGCTGTATACATGGGGCAATCTCGTGTCTCTCAGCTCACTGCTGTATACATGGGGTGTTCTCGTCCTTTGGCTCCCTGCTGGTTACATGGATCTTCTCATATCTGTCGGCTCACTGCTATATACAGTGGCATATAAAAGTTTGGGCACCCCTGGTCAGAATGACTGTTATTGTGAACAGTTAAGCAAGTTGAAGATGAAATGATTTCTAAAAGGCCTAAAGTTAAAGATGACACATTTCCTTTGTATTTTAGGCAAAAAAAATATATATTTTCATCTTTTACATTTTAAAATTACAAAAAGGAAAATGACCCGATGCAAAAGTTTGGGCACCCTGCATGGTTAGTACCTAGTAGCACCCCCTTTTGAAAGTATCACAGCTTGTAAACGCTTTTTGTAGCCAGCTAAGAGTCTTTCAATTCTTGTTTGATTTTCATCCATTCTTCTTTGGAAAATGCTTCCAGTTCTGTGAGATTTCTGGGTCGTTTTGCATGCACTGCTATTTTGCAGTCTAGCCACAGATTTTCAATGATATTCAGATCAAGGGACTGTGAGGACCATTGTAAAACCTTCAGTTTGCACCTTTTAAGGTAGTCTATTGTGGATTTTGACGTGTGTTTAGGATCATTATCCATTTGTAGAAGCCATCCTCTTTTCAACTTCAGCTTTTTTACAGATAGTGTTATGTTTGCATCAAGAATTTTTGTTTAAATTTCACTGAATCCATTCTTCCCTCTACCAGTTAAATGTTCCCCGTGCCATTCGCTGCAACACAACCCCAAACCATGATTGATCCACCCCATGCTTAATTGTTGGCGAGATGTTCTTTTTCTGAAATTCAAAGAGTTATATTTTAACTTCATCTCTTAAAAGTAATCCGGGGAGCAGGGATTCCTAGGGCGCCCCTAGCTTTAGGGGTAGGGAAGGAGCCCCGGGCCCCAGATATCCAACAACAGTGCGGTGACAATTTAACTTAAGCTCCACTGTTCCCGTTAACTGCCATTTCTTAATTACATTTCCATCTGAGCAAAAGGCAACTTCAAAATACTTTGCTATCTTCTTATAAACGTCTCCTGCTTTGTGGGCCTCCACCATTTTCATTCTCAGAGTGCTAGGCAGCTGCTTAGAAGAATCCATGGCTGCTGTTTTTTCGCACAAGGTTAGAGGAGGCTGGGTTTTTATAAAGCTGGGAAATCTGTATCACATGGCCTTTCCTAACGATGATGGTGAACAAGCGGTAACCCTAACAGGCTAATTATCATCATTTTCCCTATGGCTGGCGCGTGCACTGCTATGTTGACGTAGTACATTACTTACATAAAATGGTGCCGAAGTCAGACCGTGCGCATACTGCGATCTCCGGGCCCATTTTATTGAAGACACTGTATATGTGAATTTGCAGGCACAGTGTCTTTAAAAAAAGAATGGCGCCGGAAGTGTACCAATAAAAATACTTGCCACCTGGGCATAGAACAGGTTCAATAGCTAGTTTATTATAACGGTTCATGCTGATAAATCTGGCATAGTTTATGAACGTGTCGTATAAGTGGCCAATTCATTAAAACTGGAAATTCATATGCTAGTCTAAATGAAGGGCTTGTTGGAGTATAATTTGGCGCATCTCCTCAATGGCATGCAGCTCCATGCATCTTGCCAGAAATACTACCATCAGAAACTGTAGTAGCAGGGCTGGCTCCAGGTTTTCGTGGGCCCCTTTAACACATACCATGATTTATGATGCACAGATACTGCAGAGAAATGTAGATATAGTACAATGCCAAAGATTTCTTCCATTACATGAGTGATATCTATTGTAAATTCTACAATAGCTCAGAAACAGGCGAATCCTCGCAGCACGCCCTGGGGAGGGAGTCAAAAGTTTTCATTTTAGATCAGACAGTATAGTCCTCCATACGTATTATGGGCACCACATAGTCCTCCATACAGTATTAGGGGCACCACATAGTCCTCCATATAGTATAATGAGCCCCATATATTACTTCATACGGAATAATGGACCCAATATAATGCTCCATACAGAATAATGGACCCCATATATTGCTCCATACAGAATGGGCTCCATATAATGCTCCATATAGAATAATGGACCCCATACAATGCTCCATACAGTATAATGGACCCCATATATTGCTCCATACAGAATAATGGACCCCATATAATGCGCCATACAGTATAGGCCACATATAATGCTCCATAGAGAACAATGGACCCCATATAATGCTCTATAGAGAATAATGGACCCCATATAATGCTCCATACAGTATGGGCCCAATATATTGCTCCATACATACGGACCTCTGTAATGATGGCATCGCGCCCTCTGCCCTGAGATGTCACAGAATCAGAAAATGCAGAAGGGACCGCAGCTGCGGTGGAACAGGGAGAGGTAAATATTGCAAGTGCCTGGGCCCTAAGCAAAGAGGGGGCCCATTCGCGGGCGCTGGCACCGGGCTCCCCCGACTCACGGGCGCAATAGCATGCCGATGTCCCTGACGGGGAGTGGGCCCCCCTGCTTGCTCAGGGCCCCGGCACTTGCCCAGGTCCGCCATGAGGTGACGCCGACCCTGTGTAGTAGAATTTCTACTAGAAGAAATGCTTGCACTTCAGGGCAGAGCCTAAGTACTTGATTACAAGAACAAAGCTTAGTACAGTGATCAATTGAAATGTCAGGTCAGTCCCATATAAATTTGTATAGCATTAAACTACAACTCCCAGTCTTTAACAATGGTAAGTAGAGTTGTTACCAGTCATCATCAGACTGCGGATCATACAGGAACCGCAGTACTGATGAGACGTAGTCAGTTCACAAATATACATTTACATCCAGGTACCTTTATAGTTGTCATCTTCTCTGATTGAAATAATTTTCTTCACTTTCGTCTCCATCTGGTTTAAATGCCAAGATGACTTTTCACAGTCACAGCTCGTCTCTCCAAACCTCCATCTTCTCAAGTCTTCAGCAGCACATCCCAGCACAGTGCTCTTAAAAATGACTGATATTACAATGCTCATGAATAAAAATATCTATCCATACTGTGCCTTAAAAAAACTTCTTATGGTATATGGCCGCCACACTGTCTGCCCTTATGTACTACATCCACCAGCACTGTCTGCATTAATGAGCTATCTTTCAGCCTGGGAAAAGCATTTTAGGTTAGGGTCCCATCCCTTTTCGGGGTTCGTGGGCTTTCATGAATTGGCCAATTTGTGCTCTTAAAAGGGGTTTTCCCACAAACAAAATTTTAATCAATGGGCCGCCATCAGGGCATTATTGCCCTTACTGGTGTATGGGGCCCGGTGAGAAGAGTGGGGGCTGTGAGGCGGGGGACCCATCCTCACCGGGCCTCAGTCTGTAAAAAAAAAACACCGTCCGTGATTTTTTTAAAATTTTCCCTCAGTTTGTACCGCGCATGCGTTAAAGAAGGTGCCATGCGCAGTACAAACGTTTGATGCTAGACTGTATGGGCTCCTGGTAGGTGTGACATCACTTCCGGTCCAGTGTGCAGCGCGCAATTCATCTGACTTAGGTACTCGGGAGAGATGCGAGTCTGAGACAGTCTGTCACCTGCACATTCTTCTTGATGCAGTGAACAGCGAGGGCTAATGGTGGTGGGATTTCGGGACTCTAATGCTGAGGGTGATGTCTGTGGTGGGGTTTGGGGGATGTACAATGCTAAGTAATGCTTGTGGGGAGATTTGGGGGGGTGTATAATGCTGGGGGATGCATGAGGGGGATTTTGGGGGTATACAATGCTAGGGAGTGCATGAGGAAGGATTTGGGGGATGTACAATGCTTAGCAATGCTTGTGGGGGGATTTTTGAGGATATACAATGCTGGGGGGGATTTGGGGGATGTACAATGCTTAGTAATGCTTGTGGGGAGATTTTGAGGGATGTACAATGCTAGGGGGATTTGGGGGGGTGTACAATGCTAGGGGGATTTAGGGGGGTGTACAATGCTAGGGGGATTTGGGGGTGCATGTTGCTAGAGGGCACTACCAAACTAATATATGAGCTTGGTACAAAATCAATAATTGATGCTCCCAACTACACTGTGGGTATATACAAGTACGTCTCACTAAATTAGAATACCATCAAAAAGTTAATTTATTTCAGTTCTTCAATACAAAAAGTGAAACTCCTATATTATATAGAGTCATTAGAAACAGAGTGATCTATTTCAAGTGTTTATTTATGTTAATGTTAATGATTATGGCTGATTGTATATCTCTGGAAGGTAATGGTCTGTCCAAGATTCCTATACAATTAAAGGGGTTGTCCACTACTTTAGATTACCCCCCCCAATGTATCCCCCTGGGGCCCCTAAGCCTAAGCCTTTTTGTAAATACCTTCCATTGCAGATAATGCCTGTGAGCGGCGCTATCACTGGCCGCTCACAGGCATCACGTTAGCCCCGGCTGCAGCTGGCTCTGACATGTCACAAGTGCTGGCAGCAGCTGGGGGTCTTTTTCTTCCTGGCTCCAGGTGGATACCAGGCTGTGGGAGGGGTTATCCCCACCCCCCACATCCACAGAGCGCTCTGCCTCTCCTCATTGATTGGGAAAGCACGCGGTGGATGCTGGGTCTGATGTGGGGGGTAACCCCGCCCACAACCCAGCAGCCACGGCGGGGACCCCAGCGCTAAGTCACGCCTCACTTGTCGTGACGTCAGCGCGGGGTTATGTGATGCCTGTGAGCAGCCACCGATAGCGCGGCTCACAGGTATTATCTGCAACGGAAGGTATTTAGAAAAAGGCTTAGGGGCGCCGGGGGGATATATTGGGGGATTAATCTAAAGTAGTGCACAACTTTAATGTGCTCATTATAAGCCCATTAGTTTGAGTCTGTGGCGCCACCTTGTGGTTTCCCACTTTATATCTATTTGTATGTTTTTTTTAAGGTAACTATTTTTTGTAATAGATATAATAAAATTTCATATATTGTTGTAATATATATGACTTCCTGAGTACTTTTTTTTCTCTATGATCATATTTATATTAGTACGAAACCAGTTATGCTGTTCATGTTGAGATCTGATTTGATATGTGCCAATGTATAGCACATATCAGCAATGATGTTGTGTCTGTGGACATTATTATTTACATACACATACTGTATATACACACATTAAATAAAAAATACAGATGGAGTATAAAAGAGTATATAGACATTACAGCACAGAATCACAGCTGATTCTTTCTGTGATGTAAAACATTTCCCTGCCCGTTCTTAAACAATATTTTACCTCAAAGAAAGAATCAGCTGTGACCCCCTGCTGTAATGTCTGTACACTCTTTTACTTCCTCCCTGTCGAGATCACTCACTATGATTTATAGGAGGATCGATATTTCTTGGGGAGAGACAAGGCGAACCTCAAATATGGCGGGCAACCAGAAAGTAGACACAGACACAATGCTGTATGTTTCAATCTCGAGAGAGCCCCAGGAGCGTCCGTCCAACAGGATGCTGTCCCATTCTTTATATAGTAAAATATAGGGTCTGTACAGACATGCGTAAAAGGCTTCTTCTGTTATACATTAGTGAAATTGCTACACATACGCACATTATATACCAAGAACATCTGGATCTTTAGCTGAAATATGTGAGCATGATAATGCCATATAAGGCATTGTAAGCATCGAGTCTTTTATTAACTCATTCTAATCCTCTCATTCCCCCCTTTGACATCTTCATCCATCGAGCAAGTAAGCAAAAGGCTGTGTCCTCTGGTTGTGGCTGATAGCAGGACGTTCCCTAGGTACTATCTCAGACCGACGAGTTGCCTGAGGGAGAACAGGCATCTTCTTTTACCATCTCCATCCCCCGGGTACTTATCCCGCGTCCACTCTCAGAAGAGCCCTTCCCATCCAGATGTGATGGTGAGATGTCAACCTCGGAAACAGAGAGAGAAAAAAAGTTTATTTATAATATAGTTTATCGTTGAACTTACGCATTGTCTTTCTCATGTGCCTGTATGTACATATGTTAACACAGGTGAGGATAACTATAAGGATCACTAGTATCACTATCGGATAACAAAATGCCAAAAGTATCTGTTTTCCTGTAGGTGACCACCCTAAAAAGATATCATACCAATGGTGTTCAGTTTCAGATTTTATGGCCGAAGCTAAAGATATCAATTTTCCTTTTTCTATATATGCAGTAAGCAAGCTTGTTTGTAATGTATGATTATATATTTGAACATGTTTGCGTACATGTTCAGAATCCTTTAAAAGACCCTGTAGTGGGGTAAGATCAAAAGTATGCCCTGTTACTTCTTGGAATGCACTTAAATTCAACTGGTACCCTATCTGCAATACAACATCTGGCTCGAATAAAAATGTTTCATTCTTCCAGTCTAACACATGTAAGTCCTTGATACATCCTGCAAAGGGAGCAGTCCTACCTAGTGGACGCAAAGTGTCATCATTATTGGTGATAAGGCACACATGTTGTGTTCCTATTTCTATAAACCTGTTACCTACAGTAACTGGAGTCCTCAGTAATTTGCACATATTTGAGGTATGTTGTAATAAACAAGGTTCATACTGCTGTGTACCTTCTCCACAGACCAGTCCTTTATTCGTATGAGTGCACAAGGACAAGTCATGTGTTTGGTTCATGGAATCAATATATTTACCATAGATTTGAGGATACCAGAATTCAGCTTGACCTTCAATTTTGTCTACCACCACCGGGAGCACAAAGATTTTACACATTATTTTCGTTTTGTTCGGCTTTAGGTGGTAAACCCCAAAGTTTCCTACACAGTATTTCTCTGTGCATTCTACAGCAGTTCCTGTAGTAGTAAACCAGACATCACTGGTACCTAGGTTGAAATACTTCTCCCATACTTTATAGTTTCCTGTCATCAACTGGGTTTGGGCCTTGGTTTTTTGAATATGGTAATACAGCATATCAAATCCACATTGAGTTTGGTTTAATACATAACTCATATTTTCCCACAATGCTAAACTTTCCAGTATACTTCTATTAAACATATCATTCAAGTGAGCTTCTATTTTTAACGGGATTTCATGCATAGATATACTGGTGGGTAGCCATCTTCCCGTAATTTTAATGGCTTCTGAAAGATTAGATCCTGCTCTACTCCATTTATTATTCATTATCTCCATCTGAGCTGAATTTAGCACTCCCATCCCTGTCCCCACTCCTCCCAAGAGGGTGTCATACCATGCTCTTTTTACCCTCTTATTCCAACACCTAGGGAGTTCAGGAAAGGTGAGATTAAAAATAATTTTTACTTTCTGTTGAGTTGTAGACACATTAGTACATGTGTTAGGGACTGGGATTAGGCAAGAATTTGTAAATGTGGGCCGCTGAGGTTTGTATATAAATATGCCAAAAGTCACCCAAGACCAATTATCTTTTGTCTGATTAGTACAAAGGTATGAACCTTCTTTCGTCAATGATGTATAGTTCGAAGAATTGGACCACTTTATCCAATCTAAACCAGTTGGAGGGTTTTGTCCATTGAGGAAGAGAGGGAGGGTATAAGGTCCCTTTCCTTCTTCAATATTCAATTTATAACAAGCAACGGCCGTGACATTAGGGTGATGAGAAAAGGTTACGTTTACTGTGTCCTGAATTACTACCAAATATCGAGCTGGTCTTACTAAATAAAGGGACACATTTCCTGAGAAAGTAATATTTCCAAGCACACAGTGCTGGTTCATGGGACAAGTATAATTATCCTGTCTCCTTTCCTCAGTACTATTCCTTATTCCATAGGGAACCTGTGTCCTGGAAAGTGGCCTTATCTTATACCCTGGTGTCCAAGCAATAGACAGGCAGTAACTCAAAATAACACACAAAATTCTAAACAGTAGAGCAGGATTCATTTTACTTTCTTGCAATGGCTAGCATGTATCCACGTGGGTCTTCCTTCAAGCTTAACTGAAGTAGGCGTTGTCAGCAACACTTGATAAGGACCCTGGAATCGTGGCTGGAGAGTTCTCCTGGTGTGAATTTTCACATAGACTTGGTCTCCAGGTTTCAACGAATGGGTTCCTTCAATGCTGTCTGGATCTGGAATGGAAGAGAGAACTAGAGAATGCATGTGAGTTAATTGTTTCTGTAACCCTTGCACATAGCTAGCTAGTCCTTCAGCATTGAGCACTAGTTGTTGTGGAAAATACAGTCCAGTATTAGGTGGTCTACCAAACAGAATCTTGAAAGGTGACAACTTTAGCCTTCCTCTAGGGGTGTTTCTGACTGAAAATAAGGCAAGAGGCAGGCAGTCAGGCCAAGATTTCCCTGTCTCTTCCATTGCTTTCTGGATTTTTAGTTTTAACATTCCATTCATTCGCTCTACCTTTCCTGAACTTTGAGGATGATATGGTGTATGGAACTCTTGTTGGATCCCCAACATTTGCATGATATTTCGCATGATTTCACCAGTAAAATGTGTACCTCTATCTGACTCAATAACCTCAGGTAACCCGTATCGAGGAATCAATTCTGTCATCAGTTTCCAGGCTGTGCCTTTGGCAGTAGCCGTTCTTACTGGATAGGCTTCTGGCCACCCTGAGAACATATCCACACACACGAGTACAAACTCGTAAGGACCACTTTTTGGAAGTTGAATGTAGTCTATCTGCAACCTCTGGAAAGGATATAATGGTTTTACATGGTGCCTGGAGGGGGTCTTTACTGTCTGTCCAGGGTTGTGTGCCAGGCATATAGCACATACCTCTCGCGCCATGGTTCCGAAACCAGGCGCTATCCAGTGTTTCGCCACCGTTTGAATCATAGCGTTTGCAGAAAGGTGTGTTGGGCGGTCGACCAAGTCTGCCATCGCAGGGTACAGTGCCCTAGGGAGACATATCAGTTGTCCCATTTGCCACATACCTTCAGTTTCTTCTGCCCCCATTTTCTTCCAGGTGTCCTTCTCTTCTATACTTACCATCTGTTGTAGTTGTTTAAGTCTATCCATGGAATAATCTTCGCGTGATTCCTGTACCGTGTGGACCTGTTCTAAGGGTCTCAAAGCTGCCTCTTTTGCTGTTCTATCAGCTCTGTCATTTCCTCTGGATTCCTTGGTATCGAGTTTCGTATGTGCTGGTACCTTGATAATGGCTACTTCCTTTGTATTGTTTAAGCCATCTAAAATATCTTTAATTAATTGCGCATGTCTTACTGGCGATCCTGCTGCAGTAATATACCCTCTAGCTTTCCATATGGACCCAAAATCATGTGCTATGCCATGAGCATATCGAGAATCTGTGTATATATTTGCAGTTGCGTCTTTGGCGCATGTGAGAGCTTGTCTTAGCGCAACTAATTCGGCTTCCTGAGCCGAGCAACTAGGTGTCAGTGGACCTGCTTCTATAGTCTCATGTTCTGTGACCACAGCATAACCTGTGTGAAATTTGCCTTCAGCATCAGCATATCTACTTCCATCTACAAAAAATTCAAATCGTGGATTCTGTAGTGGGGTTTCATGAACATTAGGTAGTCCTGCTGTCTCCTGACTCATTAGTTCAAGACAATCATGATCATGTGTGTCTTTAAAAGTCAGGGGATTGTCTGTCGCTGCACCTCCGTCATCCCCCCCTTCAGACTCTGTAACTAGGATCAGTGTGGACAAGTTCAGAGTATGAAGCCGGGAAAAGGTAACATTTGGGGGCAGTAACAGTGCACATTGTAGCCTAAGTTGTCTTGCCATAGAAATATGTTTCGGATGAACCTGTGTCAGTATTCCATGAACATCATGTGTGGTAAGGATAATTAAAGGATTATCCAGAACTATTTCAGAGGCTTTGTCCAAAAGAAGGGAAACTGCTGCCACTACCCTAACACAAGATGGTGCACCTAGGGAAACAGAGTCTAGGCGGGCAGAGTAATATGCTACTGGCCTCAGTTTCTTGTCATGCTTTTGTGTAAGAACACCCGTAGCATGACCATGGACCTCAGCCACCATTAACTGGAAAGGATCAGTATAGTTTGGCAGACCAAGAGCTGGAGATGAGACAATTGCCTGTTTCAGGTACTGAAAAGCTTGTAGTGCCGGTTCAGTGAGATGAAATGGCTCTACTTTGACACAATCATATAGTGGCTGCATGTTTTCACTGGCATGTATAACCCATTGTCTGCAATGAGAAATAATGCCTAAAAATGCCCTCAGCTGCTTATGGGTGGTAGGCGGATTCATGTGAATAATCGCCTGTATTCTTGTTGCAGTGAGATGCCGTTTTCCTTGTGAAATACAATGGCCTAGAAATACAATGGTAAGCTGGCAGACTTGAAGTTTGGCCTTATTTACCTTGCAGCCATTCCGTGCTAGATATGAAAGAAGGGAAAGGGTACTTCCCGTGGATACCTGTTCCGTTGGTGCGCACAAAAGTAAGTCGTCCACATACTGGAGGAGGACAACATCTTCCGGTGGTGGCCAGCCGGCTAATACTGAACTCAATGCCTGCGTATAAAGTGTCGGTGAATGCTGCATGCCTTGTGGTAGTCGGGTCCATGCAAATTGTTTACCTTTAAAGGTAAATGCAAACAAATGCCAACTGTCTGAGTGTAGTGGTACTGAAAAGAAGGCATTGGACAAATCTATAACTGTGAAAAATTTTGCTGAGCTAGGGATTTGGGCCAATAAAGTATGTGGATTTGGAACAACTGGAGTGAGTGGTTTCAAAATTTTATTGATTTCCCTTAAATCATGTACCATACGATATTTCACAATTTGTCCTGGTTCTGTTTTTTTCTTGACAGGGTACAATGGTGTATTAGCTTGAGATTTGATTTCTGTAAGGGCTCCATTAGCCACAAATTCAGTGATCTGGGATTGTATGGCCAACTCCTGCTGTGCACTGACTGGGTATTGTCTTAGTTGTGGTAAGACTGTTCCTGGAATAATTTCAATTTTTACCGGTGCAACTGGCAACAATCCTATATCAGTGTTACTCATTGCCCACAGGTGGGAGGGCAGTGTGGACAAATCAATTTTGAGACTCATTTGTTCGTTATCCAGGTCAACTTCCATAGCCTGGATCTGCATACATGCTTCCAGAATCTCATCACCGTCAGGGATGGTAAGGATTACTTGACCATCCTCAGTGAATTGAATGTTAGCGTGAATCTCACGGAGGAGATCTGCACCTAAAAGGCAGGTAGGAGCATGTTTGACGAACAAAAACTTGCTTACAAACATTTTTGGTCCGATTTTGACTGATAATGGATTACTGATAGGGATAATGGCCGCTTGCCCATCAAACCCAGAGGCCATAGTTGCATAGTCAGACAATTGTGTGCCTGGATCAGTGAGTGCCTTTTTGTTAATCACTGATGCAGTAGCTCCAGTGTCTACAAGAAAGGGGACATCTTTACCAGCTATTTTAACAGTTACCATTGGTTGTCGGGCATTTAACTGTAACTTAACGGCAGCTAGTCAGTTTGTATCGTCTGGAAATGGTACAGAGGGTGTCTGTCCTTTCTCTACGGCTCTGTCAGCTTTCTTTTTTCTGCATTCTCTCTGAAAATGTCCGGGCTTCTTGCAATAATGGCAGGTAAAAACTTTTCTCCTGGCACCGCCTTCCTGCACTGTAGAGACTTTTACAATTTTCCTTGACTCCTTCAAATCCATTTCCAAACCTTGTGCCTTTTGTCTGAGACCATGAGCATCAGGGGCTGATCTCCATTCAGGGGTACTACTTTTCAATCTGTCTTTCAGAGTGGGTAATAATCCTTCTACAAAGGATTTGGCCAGCAATCTCTGTACCCCTGGGTTATTAACATCAAGACCTTCATCTAGAAAGGATCCCTCTAATTGGTGGTAAAATTCAGTCACTGGTTGGCCGGGTAGTTGTGAAGTGGAAGTCATTGTTCCCCTCTGTCGTTGTTTATCTGTCATAAACTGTTGTAATAGGCGTATAAAAGGGACAGCGGACTCTCGGGTACGTACATTGCCTTGGGCTTCGTCATCTGGTCTTACATTGACCATGTGCTGTACTAACTCCTGGTACATGGAAAGGGAGAACTTAAGTCTACACAGTTCTTCCCCGTCCAGCCACGTAGCCCTATGCACTACCATAATTTGTCCAATATATGCTGCAAATCGGGCGGGGTGACTAGTGGGGTCAGGTGCATTCGCTAACAATGCCATACATTCAGCAGGGGACCAGGGGGTGTAACGTTGGGTCTCAATGAGCCTAGTTTGCAGAATGCCTTGTTGGTCTGCTTCTCTAAAAGGCGTTCTGTGTGTCCTGACGGGTGCTAACATCGTATTCTGAATCCGGGGTGCACCACAAGCTAAACAGGTTTCTCTCCACTCGGGGTTTTGCTGACCATAATTCGTACATGTCCAACCTTCTGAACCTCCTACAGGGGGAGGTGCACTTAGCTGGGCCTGTGTTGGGAGTTCTCCTAATTCAGGGTAAAGTTTGTTTGGAGAGAAAGGCACAGCCAATGGGTTAGGATAGGGAGGAGGAGCAGGTATTGGAGGGCAATGTGAGGAGGATTCTGCAGTCTTCGGGTTAACTTTACAACACTTCCAAGTCTGATTTTTTTTCCTGATATTCCCATCCCTCCTTTCTTGCCTGGTGGGAAATTTTCACCAGGGCTGTTACCTGATCCTGCCATCCATTATCCCTGGTTTTACCCAACTTACTTTCCTTAATGTCATCCCAAACATCGGGATCTAGCTGCTTCGCTCCCGTTATTCTAAATTCTTTAAGGATCTTTCACAAATCTTTTGCCGCATCGCTTCCACATCTGTCACGGACTATGTCCTTCACTGTTCTTCCCTGATCCTGTATCCTGCCCTAGGTAGCGTGTTGGGTTAGCTTTACTGGGGAGATTTATATAGATCTGACCCACTATACCTCGTTGCCTTCTTCCTAGGGAGCCAAAACATTAAATGGGGTCTGTGTTCCTACTTTCCTAATGTGCTGCAAATACCTTACGGCTATCGCCCCAGCAAAGAGGAACATTCCAAGCAGACAAAGAACAAAGAACACAACTTCCATTAGCTTTCCCTTCCGTATCTTATCCCAGACTCATGTGGCGTCCTGGGCTCATGCTTTCACAACTCTTATCTGTCACGGAGGTTTATACGAAAAGGGTGTTGATTTAAGCTTAGGCGGTGACCTCCCCGAAAGGACGCAGTCACATGACCCAGTTAGGCAATATCACCACTCTTTGGCGCACACCTAATCCCGTGCAGCTTATTTTACTACTTTCTCATCACACATTCTGTCATACACATACGGTTTCGCCATTCATTTTACTAGCAGCGTAGTTGTTCGCACTTTCTCTAACCCGTTTTCCTACTGGTTCACAAGGACCCGAAATATAGGTACCTGCCTCTACTAGTCCTCCTACTAACACAAACCTGGACACGGCTTCAGACTATAGAGAGCAGATTAAAGAGAATATACAAAAGTTTCTCTTACCTGACCAGGTTTTATCTGCTGTCCACCGTCTCGACCGTGATTCTGTTTGTTCGTGTCACCGGGTGGGCTTGACAGGATACTCTGACTCGGGTCCCTGTTCGGGCGCCAGGAAAATGTCGAGATCACTCACTATGATTTATAGGAGGATCGATATTTCTTGGGGAGAGACAAGGCGAACCTCAAATATGGCGGGCAACCAGAAAGTAGACACAGACACAATGCTGTATGTTTCAATCTCGAGAGAGCCCCAGGAGCGTCCGTCCAACAGGATGCTGTCCCATTCTTTATATAGTAAAATATAGGGTCTGTACAGACATGCGTAAAAGGCTTCTTCTGTTATACATTAGTGAAATTGCTACACGTACGCACATTATATACCAAGAACATCTGGATCTTTAGCTGAAATATGTGAGCATGATAATGCCATATAAGGCATTGTAAGCATCGAGTCTTTTATTAACTCATTCTAATCCTCTCATCCCCCTGCCCAGGAGATGTGGTATGATCAGACCATGTTCCTGTACGGTCAGACACGGCAATTACACAGCACACAGCAGGGTCATTTATAAGATTATCTCAGGACAGGAACATTTTATTTAAACACATCCAATTGTGGAAGTTATTGTTATTCCAAGATCTATTGATAAAAAAAATATTTTTCTTTGTGGGAAAACCCTTTTAAGTAATAGAGACCCAAATCTGGGGAAGGGGCGGAGTAGACATGGGCCTGTGTAGCTTTCAAATGCCAGGGCTGAATTTCTGTCCCAGCTCGTCCCTACTGCACAGTGACATATATGGTGCAACAGCAATTATGAGACAAGTTGCACAACAAAAAACAACTTTGGAACTTGTCTGTGAATCACTGCAGCGTCACTATTTTACTGTGATTTTGCTTGTAAAAAAAATGGCCAGATCACAATGGTCCAGTTATGGTTGCTTGTGACTTCCATTGAAGTCCAAGGCCAGTGAGTTGCATGCAACAGAAAATCCAACATATTTGCGGTTCTGTGTCACAGTGTGACACCACAGGTAATCATTAGATGCGATGTCGCTGTGTAGCCCCTTCTTAACCCCTTACTGATGTGACATACAGTTATGTCATATGCTGGCTCCCTCATTTTGATGCGGGTTCAGAAGCTAAGTCCGCATCTCTGCCAGCAGATCATGGCAGAGTTATTCGGCCATCATCTGCCTCTAACAGTCGCGCGTGGATACAAGCTCCGCCAACTGCTTAACCTGTTAAATGCTGCTGACAATCTCTGACAGCAGTATTTACAGTATGCTGGTAGGGGGCATTCTAAACGCCCATCAACGCTCTTGTGACGTGATCATGGTGTGCCGATGGGTTGCTGTGACAGCCAGAAATCTACTAAAGAGCCCTGTGCCTGTCATGATGGTACTCCTGTGAAACCTAGCCTGTGGGTGGCACTCATAAGAGACCGTGATTTTAGCTATATTCAACAGTATTGTGTCATTGCTGTACTTCGCACAAGCGATTGGATGATTGCAGGTTCAAGTCCCCTATGGGGACTAACAAATACAATAAAAAAATTATTTAAAAATATAAACAAATAAACAAATACAAGTTCAAATTACCCCTTTTCCCCCAGTAAAAAAATCTGATTTTTTTTATTACAAAAATACACATTTCGTATTATTGTGTTCGTAAAAGTGCAATCTATCAAAATATAAAATAAATTAATCAGATCAGAAAATTGCATAACCAGATAGAAAATGTCAAAACGTCAGAATTGAATTTTTTCAACCACAACAGCGCAAAAAAATTTAACAAGAGACAATGAAAATATATATCCCCAAAATGGTATGAATAAAAACATTGTCTCAGAACTGAAAAAAAAAGGCCTCACACAGCTTCTTCTCCTGAAAATTGTACATAATGGCTCAGTAGTTAGCACTGTTGTTTTACAGAACTGCAAGGAGTTTATATGTTCTTCCTGGTTTTATGTGGGTTTCCTCAGGGTTCTCCCACTCTCCAAAGACATACTGATAGGAATCTAGATTGTGAGCCCCAATGGGAACAGTGATGATGTCAGTTTAGTGCTGTGGAATTAATGGCGCTATAAAAGCAACGCATAATAATAAATTAGAGTTAGAACTGTCCCATAAGGGTTGCCGTGACGTTAACTATGTTAACTAAATACCCTTTATTATTTATTATTTTTGCACTGTGCGATCTATCCATTTATTTCCAGTTATTTGGGTATTTTTCTTGACTTTGGTTTTTCTCTGTCTAATGGCCTTGTGAGAACATGCATTTACATTTTGCATGCACATCAATTTACGCTTCAGTTCAGACCTCCAGGTTTCTTTGTAGTTCAGTGTGCTTTAGTGCATATAAAAGGGTGTGGCCGCCCTTTGTCTGAGCTGAGACACTCATTCTGCCTCGGGTCTATGCTTATACTAGGGATCCAGTCTCTCTGCCCTTGTCCATATGTACAGTACAGACCAAAAGTTTGGACACACCTTCTCATTTAAAGATTTTTCTGTATTTTCATGACTATGAAAATCGTATATTCACACTGAAGGCATCAAAACTATGAATTATCACATGTGGAATTATATACTTAACAAAAAAGTGTGAAACAACTGAAAATATGTCTTATATTCTAGGTTCTTCAAAGTAGCCACCTTTTGCTTTGATGACTGCTTTGCACACTCTTGGCATTCTCTTGATGAGCTTCAAGAGGTAGTCACCGGAAATGGTCTTCCAACAATCTTGAAGGAGTTCCCAGAGATGCTTAGCACTTGTTGGCCCCTTTTGCCAGCTCACCCCAAACCATCTCGATTGGGTTCAGGTCTGGTGACTGTGGAGGCCAGGTCATTTGGTGTAGCACCCCATCACTCTCTTCCTTGGTCAAATAGCCCTTACACAGCCTGGAGGTGTGTTTGGGGTCATTGTCCTGTTGAAAAATAAATGATGGTCCAACTAAACGCAAATCGGATGGAATAGCATGCCGCTGCAAGATGCTTTGGTAGCCATGCTGGTACAGTATGCCTTAAATTTTAAATAAATCCCCAACAGTGTCACCAGCAAAGCACCCCCACACCATGACACCTCCTCCTCCATGCTTCACAGTGGGAACCAGGCATGTAGAGTCCATCCATTCACCCTTTTCTGCGTCGCACAAAGACACAGTGGTTGGAACCAAAGATCTCAAATTTGGACTTATCATACCAAAGCACAGATTTCCACTGGTCTAATGTCCATTACTTGTGTTCTTTAGCCAAAACAAGTCTCTCTGCTTGTTGCCTGTCCTTAGCAGTGGTTTCCTAGCAGCTATTTTACCATGAAGGCCTGCTGCACAAAGTCTCCTCTTAACAGTTGTTGTAAAGATGTGTCTGCTGCTAGAACTCTGTGTGGCATTAACCTGGTCTCTAATCTGAGCTGCTGTTAACCTGCGATTTCTGAGGCTGGTGACTCGGATAAACTTATCCTCAGAAGCAGAGGTGACTCTTGGTCTTCCTTTCCTGGGGCGGTCCTCATGTGAGCCAGTTTCTTTGTAGCACTTGATGGTTTTTGCAACTGCACTTGGGGACACTTTCAAAGTTTTCCCAATTTTTCGCACTGACTGACCTTCATTTCTTAAAGTAATGATGGCCACCCATTTTTCTTTACTTAGCTGCTTTTTTCTTGCCATAATACAAATTCTAACAGTCTATTCAGTAGGACTATCAGCTGTGTATCCACCAGACTTCTGCACAACAGAACTGATGGTCCCAACCCCATTTATAAGGCAAGAAATCCCACTTATTAAACCTGACAGGCACACCTGTGAAGTGAAAACCATTTTCGGTGACTACCTCTTGAAGCTCATCAAGAGAATGCCAAGAGTGTGCAAAGCAGTCATCAAAGGAAAAGGTGGCTACTTTGAAGAACCTAGAATATAAGACATATTTTCAGTTGTTTCACACTTTTTTGTTAAGTATATAATTCCACATGTGTTAATTCATAGTTTTGATGCCTTCAGTGTGAATGTACAATTTTCATAGTCATGAAAATACAGAAAAATCTTTAAATGAGAAGGTGTGTCCAAACTTTTGGTCTGTACTGTATGTCACCTGACAAATGGTAAGGTTTCTAATATTAGAGTTAGGACTGTCCCATAAGGGTTGGCGTGACGTGGCGGGATAGCTTTTACATTATTTTGATCAAAATTATGTTAACTAAATACCCTTTATTATTTTTGCACTGTGCGATCTATCCATTTACTTCCAGTTATTTGGGTATTTTTCTTGTCTTTGGTTTTTCTCTGTCTAATGGCCTTGTGTGAATATGCATTTACATTTTGCATGCACATCAATTTACGCTTTAGTTCAGACCTCCAGGTTTCTTTGCAGTTCAGTGTGCTTTAGTGCATATAAAAGGGTGTGGCCGCCCTTTGGCTGAGCTGAGACGCTCATTCTGCCTCAGGTCTATGCTTATGCTAGGGATCCAGTATCTCTGCCCTTGTCCATATGTATGTCACTTGACAAATGGTAAGGTTTTTAATATTAGAGTTAGGACTGTCCCATAAGGGTTGCTATGATGTAGCGGGATAGCTTTTACATTATTTTGATCAAAATTATGTTAACTAAATACCCTTTATTATTTATTATTTTTGCACTGTGCGATCTATCCATTTACTTCCAGGAATTTGGGTATTTTTCTTGTCTATGGTTTTTCTCTGTCTAATGGCCTTGTGTGAACATGCATTTTGCATGCACATCAATTTACGCTTCAGTTCAGACCTCCAGGTTGCATAATAATAAATGTTGGAAACTCTTGGAAAATGGCGGCACAAGCACATTTTTGTTTTTAAAAATTTCAGATTTTTTTTCACCACTTTAATAAAACAAAAACTATGCATGTTTGGTATCGCTGTAATTGTACTGACCTGTAGAATCATATTGCCAGGTCATTTTTACTGTAATTCTGTAAATAAAAAAAACAGAAAACAAAAACAATTGGACTTTTTCTTCTTCTTCTTCGCCACACGTGGAATTATGTTTCTGCTTTCCAGTACATCACATGATAAAATGGATCGTGGCATTTAAACATACAACTCATTCTGCAAAAAAACAACCCGTCGTACAGCTATATGAACGGAAAAATTAAAGTTATGGTTCTTGGAAGGAAAAAATGAAAGCGCAAAAATTGAAAATCGCCTGGTCGGGAAAGGGTTAAAGTTGTTATTAGAGTGACAGCATATCCTAGTGATTTTCCAGGATTGGGAATATTCCTACTCAGGGCCACCATCAGGGCATTTCTGCCCTTACCGGTGTATGATGCCCCAGGGCACAATAATGCACCGCGCGGCAGTGTATCCCCGTCGGCGGCGCACATCTCTGCATTGGGTGCTTTCCTGGAGCTGCACGCTGGTCAAAACAGAATGGCCGCGCAGCTCCAGGTGAGGTCCCTCCTCTTCTTCTGTGACACGCTGGTGACGGCGCCTATGCGATGGAAGGCGACAGCATGTACGCAGACCAGGATATCAGTCCGGAAGTGGAGCTGCACGGGATAGTATGAGAGGTAAGTATGAAACTATTTTTTTAGATAAAATTAATTAAATGGGTGTAGGGGGGGGGGCAAATGATGATGTATTGAGGGTGGGGAAAGCAAATGATGATGAACTGAGGGTGGAGGAAAAGCAAATGATGATGTATTGAGGATGGGGGAAAGAAAATGATGATGAATTGAGGGTGGAGAACAGGGGGACAGCAAATGGTGATGTACTGTGGGTGGGGGACAGCAAATGATGATGTATTGAGGTGAGGGAGCGTAAATAAGGATGAATTGTAGGTGGGGGAGAGCAAATGATGAATTGAGGGTCGGGGACAGCAAATGGTGATGTATTGTGGGTGGGGGACAGCAAATGATGATGTATTGAGGTGGCAGAGCGTAAATAAGGATGAATTGGGGGTGGGGGAGAGCAAATGATGAATTGAGGGTGGGGGACGGGGGAAAGCAAATTATGTATTGAAGGTGGGGGACAGCGGACAGCAAATGATGTAATGAAGGTGGGGGACAGCAAATAATGAATTGAGAGTGGGGTATGAGGTAGAGAAAATGATGAATTGAAGGTGGGGGGTGGGGAACAGCAAATGATGAGTGTGGGAGGGGGTGGGGGAGAGCAAATGATGATGAATTGATGGTGGGGTAGAGCAGTTGATAATGAATAGACAGTGGAGGTGAGAGAGACCAAAGACATGACATAATGAATTGCGGTGGAGGGGGGTATGTAAATATAATGAACCAGGGGAGGGGGAAGTACAGAGTGGATGCAGGAGTGTGACTGGTATTGAATTGGGGGAAGTGTACAGGTGGTAATAAATGTATAGATTTATTAGGTGAGGAAAGTGGATATTTATAGTTAGTGGGGGCACAGTGGTGGATTTCAATTCATATTTGTAATGATGGGTTGCATAATTAATTACTAATTAAGTATTAATGGCGGGTGCACGTCTGTATTCAGCTGCATAGTTTAGAAGTAGGGGAAAAATTGGGGAATGTGCTCTAGAAGTGGTGCTCTAGATAACTGTGTTATTTTCTGCAGAGAAGAGTCCTGACTGGAAGAAGTGATGGCGGTCTGTGCTACATGAAGAAGAAAAGCGAAGATGAAGACTTCAACTAGACACTATATAGCATATACAGAGCTCCTGTGTATAATGTCACTGGTGATCCCTGTATTACCTGTATACTGTCGCTATATATAGAGCTCCGTTGTATAATGTCACTGGTGATCACTGTATTACTGTTGAGGGAGGGCAGTAATGACTCTTCACGGTTGACCAAGTGAGTGTCAAATTATTTTACAAGGTTGATTGCAATCCAATAGAAAACCAGACAGAGGCAAAGCTCTGTATGGGGGGATTCAAGAATCTCTAACCCCGTTTAATTCTACTTAGCATTTTATATTGTTTTGCGTTTATTAATATCCAATCACCTTCAGCCATACTACAAGCTTGAACCAATGTTAGTACAATTATTACGGAAGTACACATATGGTCATATTATCGTTAGTTCGGTACATGGTGGAAAGTTACAAGGTCGTACATCCCGGCTCAGACTAGCTAGATAACAAGAGCAGGGTGTCTCATAGAATGTTCCTGAGAGAAAAGGTTAGTGTGGGAAAGTTGCATGTGAATCAAGAGGAAAGAATGTATGTTATGCAAAGAGTATAATAACATGATTTTGAAGCAAGCAGACAAAATGGAGTTGCCATAGCATGAATATCAATATGTCCTTTACATTACCTATACACTGTCACTATATACAGAGCACCTGTGTATAATGTCACCGGTGATCACTGTATTACCTGTACACTGTCACTATATACACAGCTCCTGTGTATAATGTCACTGGTGATCCCTGTATTACCTATACACTGTCACTATATATAGAGCTCCGTTGTATAACGTCACTGGTGATCCCTGTATTACCTGTACACTGACACTATATACAGAACTCCTGTGTATAATGTCACCGGTGATCACTGTACACTACATAAAGAGCTCCTGTGTATAATAGCACTGTTGATCCCTGTATTACCTTTACACTATATACAGAGCTCCTGTGTATAATGTCACTGTTGATCCCTGTATTATTACCTGTGCACTGACACTATATACAGAGCTCCTGTGTATAATGTCACTGGTGAGTCCCTGTATTACCTGTACACTGATGCTACATACAGAGCTCCTGTGTATGTCACTGGATTACCTGTACACTGACACTATATACAGAGCTCCTGTGTATAATGTCACTGATGATCACTGTATTACCTGTACACTGACACTATATACAGAGCTCCTGTATACAATGTCACCTGATGATCACTGTATTACCTGTACACTGACACTATATACAGGGCTCCTGTGTATAATGTCACCAGTGATCTGATCACTGTATTACCTGTACACTCACACTATATACAGAGCTCCTGTGTATAATGTCACTTGTGATCACTGTATTCCCTGTACACTGTCACTATTGTGGTAGGACGACTCGCTCGGTCACTTCCAGAAGTAGACTCCGGAACCCGGGTTTCTTGGCAGGCTTGATTAATATTATAAAGCTCTGCACTCTAGCAAAATAAACACAGCCTTATTTCGCAAAACAAAAGATAAACTGTAGCAGAGTCCATATATGTGTGTGCGGTTCACCCACACAGGTTATGTCCAGTCTTCAGCTCCCTCCTGAGTTATGGCTGCCCAGTCTGGAGACCTTGCCTCTCCAAACACAACACACAGAAAAAAAAAAAAACAGGACTGAACATTTAAAAACATTGCTCAGCCACACCCGGAGGTGGAGGTATGGGGAATGACATCCCTCCCATCTCCATGTCATTTCCCTAAAACCACGCCCTTTAAGTGAGTTAACCCACCAGCATATAACATGCTGGCAGAAAGTCCATTGGTTTCAGTTCACACAGACTAGCAACTTGTGCGCCACATACAGTACAGACCAAAAGTTTGGACACACCTTCTCATTTAAAGATTTTTCTGTATTTTCATGACTTTGAAAATTGTACATTCACACTGAAGGCATCAAAACTATGAATTAACACATGTGGAATTATATACTTAACAAAAAAGTGTGAAACAACTGAAAATATGTCTTATATTCTAGGTTCTTCAAAGTAGCCACCTTTTGCTTTGATGACTGCTTTGCACACTCTTGGCATTCTCTTGATGAGCTTCAAGAGGTAGTCACGGAAATGGTCTTCCAACAATCTTGAAGGAGTTCCCAGAGATGCTTAGCACTTGTTGGCCCTTTTGCCTTCACTCTGCGGTCCAGCTCACCACAAACCATCTCGATTGGGTTCAGGTCTGGTGACTGTGGAGGCCAGGTCATCCGGCGTAGCACCCCATCACTCTCCTTCTTGGTCAAATAGCCCTTACACAGCATGGAGATGTGTTTGGGGTCATTGTCCTTGTGATGAAAGCCGGCCGGTGGGTGCAGCTCTCTGGCGCCCCCTTACCTCTCAGGTCAGTCAAGGTACTGCACCTAGAGAAAGTAGTGCCAGGAAGCTGCAACCAGCGCAGGGAACACGGTAGTGTGTTATCCCTTCAACGTCACTAAACCGTAACGTCACTACACAGCACAACTCGCTAGCGCCCTCTTAGCCTCAGGTCAGTCAAGGAACTGCACCTAGGATAAGCGGTCGCCAGAGAGACTGTCCTGTAACCTACTGGGTATCGGGGCCCTCTGTAGTGAGGGCGGTATATATATCTTCCTTGGCCGCGCCAGGAATATATATATCTGAACCTCCGACCGTCACTACCAGCCTTCCCCAATCCCCAGTTGGTATGCTGCCACCAGTCCCTATTTTAGATATACGCCCAGTCCGTGAATGGGCCTATATCGGGTCAGGAACCAACCCTGGGTAGCGTTTTTGGCTTGAGCCGAGCTCACACGGACGTGCGTTCGTTATGCAGAATAAAAGGCAGGCCCACAATTACTTGAGGTAATTGATTATAATAATACACTAGATACACGATATACAACTAAATATACACAGGTATAAGGTCAGGCTAAACTATACAACAATGGAATACAACACACAGAATCACCACAGCATATCAGTTACCGGTTTCTTGATTTTCTTGTGACGCAGGGAGAGGATTCTGCGATCGCAGGCACGGTTCTTTGTTACAGGCTGAGGCCTACCACCGCATGGTCAAACTGCTCCTCCCCTTGGTGGCCTCAGCTGGTGCTCAGATGTTCAGCACACCACTCTTGGGTCAAGACTGACTTGTCTCTTGTCTGTCCTGCTATCTTACCTGCCCTGTCCCGCCCACTGCTGGTGAGGTCAGCTGACTCAGTCTCCACCCTCAGGTCTAACTTCGATCAGAAGCCCAAATTCTAAGGAACCCAATAACTTCTTCTGGGATGGTCTCAGGATACCCACAGGGGTTCCCACGGATTCGGGCCGCCGTAACCGACCTTTTGATATCAATTATGATACCATACGGTCCTCAGGAATGGCTCAGCGCTATATCTTGGCTTCCAGAGCACGTACAAACGTCTACCGCGGAGGCTTGTGTGCGCAATGGCTCCGGGACACCGTGATATTTTTTTATTGGCCCATCCCACGCAACATGCGTGTACTATTCATGTTTCTATATCTTATGCCTCCATGCTTGTGACAGACAAAGAAACTAGTCCTATGGGACAAATGGTCAGGTACAGATAGACGAAGCACCCCCCCCTGCTGGCTGTGTTTCCTCTCGAAGTCTTTGAAGCTCCTAGCATTCAAGTGTTAAGTAGGCTTCTTATCTTACAGGAGCCTGGATGGGGGGAAACTATCTAGTTGACGTTTTAACAGAAGGTCCCAAGGGTGGGGGCTGCTGAAGTGTGGCCATCCCTGGATATGATTTATCATTACCAAGATGGCGGCTACAGGTTCATCACACCTCCCCCTATACGAGGGCGCGAGGGGGTAGCACATTCCTGTGTTCCCCCGTGCGTCCTTCTGCACCCTCCCCTTGCCGGGATAACCCGTCAGCGTTACCGTGGTCACGGCCTCTTCTGTGGCGAATGGAGAAGTGGTACTGCTGGAGAGCGAGGCTCCAGCGTAGCAACCTGCCATTCGACCCAGAGACCGTGTGTAACCAGCTGAGGGGGTTGTGGTCCGTCTCCACGGTGAAATGGCTCCCGTACAAGTAGGGCTGCAGACGCTGCAGGGCCCATACAATTGCCAGGCATTCTTTTTCCACCGTGGAGTAAGCCACCTCCCGGGGCAGTAGCTTCCTGCTCAGGTACAAGACAGGATGTTCCTGGCCTGTCGTGTTGACCTGACTTAGCACAGCACCGAGGCCAAAGTCACTGGCGTCGGTCTGTACCACAAACGGCCGGTCGAAGTCGGCAGCTTGCAGTACAGGGGAGCTACTTAGGGCAGCTTTGAGTGCCCCGAAAGCTGTCTCGCAGGCGACTGTCCAGTCGACTGCGACGGGCAGCTTCTTCTTGGTGAGGTCCGTCAGGGGCTTGGCCAGGGTGCTATAGTGAGGGACGAACCTCCTATAGTACCCGGCGGTCCCCAAGAAGGACATCACCTGCTTTTTGGTCCTAGGAGTGGGCCAGGATGCGATGGCATCCACTTTCCCAGGTTCTGGCTTCAGAACCCCCCCGCCTACCCGGTGACCCAGGTAGAGGACCTCACTCATGCCCAGCTGGCACTTTTCCGGCTTGATGGTCAAGCCTGCCCGGTGGATCCGACCGAGCACCTGCCGCAGGTGCTCTAGGTGATCCTCCCAAGTGGGACTGAAGACTGCAATATCGTCCAAGTACGCAGCCGCGTACCCTTCAAGTCCCTCAAGCAGCGTATTGACCATCCGCTGAAAAGTGGCAGGGGCATTCTTCATGCCGAATGGCATCACTGTGGACTCGTACAGTCCAAAAGGGGTGATAAAGGCAGAGCGTTCCCTTGCCGCGGGGGTCAGAGGAATCTGCCAGTACCCCCGGCTCAGATCCATGATGGTCAGGTACGTAGCCCCGGCCATCCGATCGAGCAGGTCATCGATGCGTGGTATGGGGAACGCATCGGTGGCCGTTACAGCGTTGAGCCCCCGGTAGTCCACGCAGAACCGTGTAGTTCGGTCCTTCTTTGGTACGAGGACTACAGGCGAGGCCCACGCGCTGCTGGATGCCTGGATCACCCCCAGCTTCAGCATCTCGTCTATCTCTTGGCGCATGTTTCCCTGCACCTCGAAAGAGACCCGATATGCTGAACGCCGGATCGGCGGGTGATCGCCAGTGTCCACGTCGTGGACAGCCATCTCAGTCCTTCCGGGCAGGCTGCTGAACAGCCCCCGGAAGGGGTGCAGGGTGGTCCCCAGCTGGGACCGTTGGTCCTCCGTGAGCTGGTGGCCAACCCCCACATCCTCGATGGACCCACCCGCCTTGGCTTGGGTGAGCAGATCCAGGAGGGTTTCTACCTCTCCTTCCTCGGGAAGGTTACACACTGGGTGGGCAGTCGCTTCCCGCTCATGATGAGCCTTCATCATGTTCACGTGGAAGGCCTTCCTCCTTCCACGGGCGTGATCCAGGGTGACCAGATAGGTGACGGCATTGAGTTTCTGGTGCACGAAGTAGGGACCTTCCCAGGCTGCCTGAAGCTTGTTCTGTGGTACGGGGACCAGTACCCACACCTTTTGACCCACCTGGTAGGTCCTCTCACAAGCATTCTGGTCGTACCACCGCTTCTGGTCGGCCTGGGCCTGGGCCATATTGTCCTGCACCAGCTTTGCCAAGGCCATCATCCTGTCCCGGTGGCGCACGACATACTCGATGACCGACACCTCGGGGGTGGCCAAATCCCCTTCCCATGCTTCCTTCACCAGAGCCAGGGGGCCCCGTACCCGTCGCCCGTACAGGAGCTCAAAGGGGGAGAACCCCGTTGAGGCCTGCGGAACCTCCCGGTAAGCAAATAGGAGGTGTGGGAGGTAACGCTCCCAGTCTCTCCCGTGGGAGTCGACCAACATCTTAAGCATCTGCTTTAAGGTGCCATTGAACCGCTCACACAGGCCATTAGTCTGTGGGTGATACGGGCTGGCCACCAGATGTTGCACCTGCATTTGCTTACAGAGGGACTCCATCAGCCGCGACATGAACTGGGTCCCTCGGTCGGTGAGCATTTCCTGGGGGAAACCCACTCTGGAGAAGATCTCCAGTAAGGCGGTAGCCACCTTGTCGGCCCGAATGGACGACAAAGCTACCGCTTCCGGGTACCGGGTGGCATAGTCCACTACCGTGAGTATGAAGCATTTCCCGGAGTGGCTGGGAGTGGACAGAGGTCCAATAAGATCCACAGCGACCCTCGAGAAAGGCTCTTCGATGATTGGCAGAGTTACCAGTGGGGCTTTGGGGCGCGGCCCCGCCTTCCCCACCCTCTGACAGGTGTCACACGAACGGCAGTAGGCACCCACCGCGGCTCCCATCCCAGGCCAGTAGAAATGCTGAGCTATCCTGGCCTTGGTTTTAGCGATCCCTAGGTGTCCGGCCATCGGAATCTCGTGTGCGATCCGCAACAATTCCGCCCTGAACGGATAGGGTACCACTAACTGTCGGTCCCTGGGCCACGCCTCCGGTGAACCCTGCTGGACCGTTACCCGGTACAGCCGTCCCTGGTCCCAGACCACACGCTCGCAGTCTGACTCCATGGGAGGCTGTGCCGCCTGTTCCTTGAGAGCTTTCAGGCTGTCGTCTGCTTCCAACGCAGCCTGAAATTCCTGACTTGATGTGGCCAGAATCGACGAAACTGCCACATCCTCCGTCAGCCCCTCCGGGCATGTCACCTGGCCGCTGTCTGACCCGGCAGACACTTGGTCAGAAGTGGGGAAGCCGTCGGACCTCTGCAAGGTTCCTCCTTGGGCTCCCACTCCTGGTGACAGCGGCTATGACCGCTGTGACCGTGGGTAGTGCCTGCTTCCCCTCTGTTTCTGACCAAGCCGCCCGATCAGGCAGGCTTCCTAGGCCTTTGGACATCTCGGATGTGGGGAACTCCTGCCCTGGGGTCTTACCTGGCGGCTCCTCTCTTGGGACACCCCCACCTCCCATGGCCTGTTCCTCCCCCTGCAGTGGGCCTATACTCAGCAGCCTGGATACCCCTGGGAGCCCTACACTGCCGGTAGCTGCCCCCCTCTCCATCCCTGAGCTTCCCTCTACAGAATCCTGCCCGCCCCCTCCCTCACCGGAGGACAAGAGGTCACGGCACGCCGGCTGAGCACCTCTGCGGGCATCCCCACACTCCCCACCTGCTTTCACTAACCCTGTTTGTGTTGTGTCTGTGCAGGTGTTACCCTCAGGTTTCACTCCCTCCTCCTCAGCAGGACACACACTACATACAACATGGTTGGCATTAGCAGCAGACAAATCAATACACTCTTGGGGGGCCGAACTTGGGGGTTCAGAGGGTACATACTGCGATACTAGACGCCCCAAGTCGGTCCCTAATAAAACATTTGCGGGAATATTTGGCGTTACTCCCACCTCCCGCATCCCCCTCCCGGCACCCCAGTCCAAATACACCATGGCAACGGGAAGTGCCGGCTCCACGCCTCCAACCCCGGAGACGGAAAGAGTCTTTCCTGGTACCAAGTCCTGGGGGGACACCACCTCAGGCCGTACCAGTGTTCGTTCAGCGCCCGTGTCCCGCAGTCCCATGACCGCAGAACGGCCTATGGTGACGGGTTGGATGTTGTCCAGGGACCTACCACCACCCCCTCCCACACACAAAACATTGGGCGCTCTCTGGGACTGGGATGGGGTCTTTTGGCGCTGGGGACACTCAGCCCTAAAGTGTCCTGGTTTGTTGCATAGATGACAACGTCTTACGTCTGGTCCTTGCCTGGAGAGGGCAACAGGGGGATACACCCCTTGTGTTCTAGGGGCCGGGGAAACAGGGGCATGACTGGGCTTACCCCCTCTCCAGGTGCTGCTGGCAGACTTCTTCAGCTCAGGCGCCCTGTTATTGGCATACTCGTCTGCCAGGGCGGCTGTAGCAGAAGCCCCTGTTGGTTTTCGGTCACGGAGGAACTGTCGGAGGTCCTCTGGGCAGTTCCACAAGAACTGCTCCGTGACGAACAGTTCCTGGACCTCCTGGCGGGTAGTAAGCGCTAGACCCGAGGTCCAGTGCTCTGCGGCTCTCAACAGCGCCCGCATATGATCGGTCCAGGTGTCCTTGGGGCCACGCAGCAGGCTCCGGAACTTCTGGCGGTACGACTCGGGAGTGAGGTTGTACTGCCGGATCAGGGCCCGCTTGATGCAGTCGTAGTTCTGTACCTCCCCGGCAGGTAAGTCCCCCAAGGCATCCAGGGACTTACCCCTCAAACGGGGGGTCAGGTATCTGGCCCACTGATCCCGGGCCAGATGGTGCTGAAGACAGGTCCGTTCAAATGCCACCAGAAAGGAGTCCAGGTCCCCATCCTTCTCCAGTAGAGGGAAGTCCTCAGCTCGGACTTTGGACGACTTGGTCTCCTGATGGGTTGGTTGCTCTAGCGGAAGCCCCCGCTGGGCCAGGTCCAGTTGGTGCTGGCGCTCCGCAGCTCGCTCTGCACGCTCCGCAACCTCCCGGCGCTCTGCAGCTTCACGCTCCGCAGCCTCCCGGCGCTCTGCAGCCCGCTCTGCACGCTCCGCAGCCTCCCGGCGCTCCGCAGCTTCGCGCTCCTCCTCCGCTGCCTTCTCTGATGCTGCCAGGAGGGTTTTGTAGACGGCATCGCCATGAGACTGGAGACTTGCCATAGCCGCTTGTAAAAGGGCTTGTGATCTGGACAGGCTGGGCTGGGTAGGTGGTGGGCAGCCCACTGCGGGACCGTATACTGGGGACTGGCTCCCTGAGGTGCCCGGGCTGGACTCCTCCTCGCCATGAGTAACAATGTCCTCCCCTCCTGCCACACGGACCGTAGCATTAGCCTCCTGCAGGGTCTTGCTCCTGGTGCCGTCTGCCATCTTGGTAACCGACACCGCTGCAACCCTGAGTTTGCACACACCTTGTTATACTTTTAGCCTGACCGTCTAATGTTGGGCTGACCTTAAGACTCCAGCAGTGGAAGTTACCACTGGCAGTCTTTAGTGCCTGGGAGTAGGGGTCCCACAACACTATTATTCTGCAATCCCACCGCTGCCACCAATGTGATGAAAGCCGGCCGGTGGGTGCAGCTCTCTGGCGCCCCCTTACCTCTCAGGTCAGTCAAGGTACTGCACCTAGAGAAAGTAGTGCCAGGAAGCTGCAACCAGCGCAGGGAACACGGTAGTGTGTTATCCCTTCAACGTCACTAAACCGTAACGTCACTACACAGCACAACTCGCTAGCGCCCTCTTAGCCTCAGGTCAGTCAAGGAACTGCACCTAGGATAAGCGGTCGCCAGAGAGACTGTCCTGTAACCTACTGGGTATCGGGGCCCTCTGTAGTGAGGGCGGTATATATATCTTCCTTGGCCGCGCCAGGAATATATATATCTGAACCTCCGACCGTCACTACCAGCCTTCCCCAATCCCCAGTTGGTATGCTGCCACCAGTCCCTATTTTAGATATACGCCCAGTCCGTGAATGGGCCTATATCGGGTCAGGAACCAACCCTGGGTAGCGTTTTTGGCTTGAGCCGAGCTCACACGGACGTGCGTTCGTTATGCAGAATAAAAGGCAGGCCCACAATTACTTGAGGTAATTGATTATAATAATACACTAGATACACGATATACAACTAAATATACACAGGTATAAGGTCAGGCTAAACTATACAACAATGGAATACAACACACAGAATCACCACAGCATATCAGTTACCGGTTTCTTGATTTTCTTGTGACGCAGGGAGAGGATTCTGCGATCGCAGGCACGGTTCTTTGTTACAGGCTGAGGCCTACCACCGCATGGTCAAACTGCTCCTCCCCTTGGTGGCCTCAGCTGGTGCTCAGATGTTCAGCACACCACTCTTGGGTCAAGACTGACTTGTCTCTTGTCTGTCCTGCTATCTTACCTGCCCTGTCCCGCCCACTGCTGGTGAGGTCAGCTGACTCAGTCTCCACCCTCAGGTCTAACTTCGATCAGAAGCCCAAATTCTAAGGAACCCAATAACTTCTTCTGGGATGGTCTCAGGATACCCACAGGGGTTCCCACGGATTCGGGCCGCCGTAACCGACCTTTTGATATCAATTATGATACCATACGGTCCTCAGGAATGGCTCAGCGCTATATCTTGGCTTCCAGAGCACGTACAAACGTCTACCGCGGAGGCTTGTGTGCGCAATGGCTCCGGGACACCGTGATATTTTTTTATTGGCCCATCCCACGCAACATGCGTGTACTATTCATGTTTCTATATCTTATGCCTCCATGCTTGTGACAGACAAAGAAACTAGTCCTATGGGACAAATGGTCAGGTACAGATAGACGAAGCACCCCCCCCTGCTGGCTGTGTTTCCTCTCGAAGTCTTTGAAGCTCCTAGCATTCAAGTGTTAAGTAGGCTTCTTATCTTACAGGAGCCTGGATGGGGGGAAACTATCTAGTTGACGTTTTAACAGAAGGTCCCAAGGGTGGGGGCTGCTGAAGTGTGGCCATCCCTGGATATGATTTATCATTACCAAGATGGCGGCTACAGGTTCATCACAGTCCTGTTGAAAAATAAATGATGGTCCAACTAAACGCAAACCGGATGAAATAACATGCCGCTGCAAGATGCTGTGGCAGCCATGCTGGTTCAGTATGCCTTCAATTTTGAATAAATCCACAACAGTGTCACCAGAAAAGCACCCCCACACCATCACACCTCCTCCTCCATGCTTCACAGTGGGAACCCGGCATGTACCTCGCCGGTCCAAGCCTCTCGATGAGTTTTTCGACGCGGGGCATCGGGTACGCGTCACACTTGGATACCTCATTCAGCCGGCGGTAGTCATTACAAACCTCCATTCTCCATTGGGTTTTGGCACGAGGACGATTGTGCTCGACCACCCACTCTTTGACTCCTCTATTACCCCGAGGTCTAACATCCTCTTTACCTCGTTAGAGATCACCTTTAGGCTTGCTTCCGGAATCCGGAACGGCTTCAGATTCTTTTTACATGTGGCTCTGTAAGTACGTCATGCTCTACCACCTACCACCCCGGCAACTCTGAGAACAACTCCCGATTGCACTGTAGTAGTTCTCGACATTGTTGCTTCTGGATCGGCGATAAAGTCTCTGCTATAGTGAAGTCTTCCACTTTGCTTTCAGGAGCGGCTCCCAGGAAAGGAGTTACCACCGGTTCCCGGTCCCACCACGGCTTGAGCAAGTTCACATGATATACTTGGTGCGGCTTTCTTCGGCCAGGCTGGTGGACTCGGTAGTTCACTTCACTGAGTTTCTCCACCACCTCATACGGGCCTTGCCACTTGGCCAAGAATTTACTATTGACAGTGGGAATGAGAACCAGAACGCGATCCCCAAGCTGGAACTGTCTCAGCCTTGCTGACCGGCTATACACCCTCGCCTGGGCTTCCCGCGTCTGGAGGAGATGTTCCTTCATGATGGGCATCACTTTCGCCATTCTCTCCTGTAGGGGGTGACTTCGGCCTCCCAGATTTCCTTGGCGATATCTAGAAGACCTCTTGGATGCCGGCCATACAGAAGCTCAAACGAAGAGAAGCCAGTGGAGGCTTGGGGAACTTCCCTGACGGAAAGCAGTAGAAACAGAAGCAGGTAGTCCCAGTCTCGACCATCCTTCTTGATGACCTTTTTGAGCATTGCTTTCAGCGTCTTATTAAAGCACTCCACCAAGCCATTGGTCTGCGGATGGTAAACGGAGGTTCGCAGCTGGGCAATTCAATGCACTTTACACAGTTCCTTCATTACCTTGCTCATGAATGGGGTTCCTTGGTCCGTCAGGATTTCCTTTGGCAGGCCAGTCCTGGCAAAGATGTGAACAAATTCCCGAGCTATGTGTAATGCACACGCCCGGGCTGAGTGGCGTGTGCGTGTATATGTAGTGATTCCACTGGACCGTGCCGGAGAGTGAATACCTGGAGGGGCGTAACTAAGTATCCACCCGATCCGACCAGGGTCGCACGACGGCATATGACGCCAGTGCACCTAGGAGGAACCGAGCAGAGGGACCAGGTGCTACTCCAGGACAGACCCCGGACACGGCTGTTGACCCACACAGGGGAATACAGGAACAGGCAGGTTAGGCTGGCACACAGACTGCTGGGTATAGGCAGACACGGCTGGTATGCAGACTGGCGGATGCTGGTAAGCACGACTGGTATGCAGGCAGGGAGATACTGGCAGGTACGACAGGTTGGAGCACCGAGTGGATAGGACCTAGTACAGACTGGGACTCAGGAACAGAACCGCAGATGCGGTGGACAAACAGCAGAGTGAGGCCGCCCAGAGCGGCAAGCAAGAGCAGAACAAGACGAGACCGCCTGGAGCGGTGAGCGAGAGAGGAGCAGGACGAGACTGCCGAAGCAGCGAGCAAAGGGTCAGAGCAGAGCGAGACTGCCGGAGCAGCGAGCAAAGGGTCAGAGCAGAGCGAGACTGCCGGAGCAGCGAGCAAAGGGTCAGAGCAGAGCGAGACTGCCGGAGCAGCGAGCAAAGGGTCAGAGCAGAGCGAGACTGCCGGAGCAGCGAGCAAAGGGTCAGAGCAGAGCGAGACTGCCGGAGCAGCGAGCAAAGGGTCAGAGCAGAGCGAGACTGCCGGAGCAGCGAGCAAAGGGTCAGAGCAGAGCGAGACTGCCGGAGCAGCGAGCAAAGGGTCAGAGCAGAGCGAGACTGCCGAAGCAGCGAGCAAAGGGTCAGAGCAGAGCGAGACTGCCGGAGCAGCGAGCAAAGGGTCAGAGCAGAGCGAGACTGCCGGAGCAGCGAGCAAAGGGTCAGAGCAGAGCGAGACTGCCGGAGCAGCGAGCAAAGGGTCAGAGCAGAGCGAGACTGCCGGAGCAGCGAGCAAAGGGTCAGAGCAGGCAAGAACCGCCGGAGCGGTGAGCAAGGCAGAGCAGAGGGGACAGGGCTCTGTTCCCACGGAACAGACTGGAAGGAAAAGGCAGAACCAGGTACACACAGGATACTTGCAATGAAGTAGCGAGTGGACTCTAAACTCACAAACGGGAGTACAGGGACAACGAGTAGGAGTTAGGTACGGGATCAGATTCTGCAGGAAAAGGGAAGGTACGGACATAGAGAAAAACAGGTAACAGGCTAGGAGAGTATTCAGACAAGAACAGACACAGCAGCAAGATACAGGAGCGGGTCTAGGTATGCGGCCCCTAGAAGGCGGAACGAAAAGGCTAGGAGCGTGTTCAGACAGGAACAGGCAAGATACAGGAACGGGTCTAGGTATGCGGCCCCTAGAAGGCGGAAAGAACAGGCTAGGAGCGTGTTCACACTGGCCTGGAAATACAGCCTCCAGGATAGGCAGAAGACAACAGGCTAGAAGATAGTTCAGACAGGACACAGTTCAGACACGGGAACTGATACCGCAAGGCAGGAAGCATAGACAGGACCTGGCACATCAGTGACAGGAAGCCAACTGACAGAACACAATGCTCAGGCATGGATTCCATGGAGGAGCTGGGTTAAATACCAGGTGACAGGCAGCAATAGGCAGAGGACGCACAAGGGGTGTGCCTGCAGCAGCTACAAGAAGCAGGAAGTGATCGGGCGCCACCCTTAAGCAGCAGAAACAGAGGCAAGCAGGCAGCATGGAGGGAAGCCAGGCTAGCAGACTGGACTGGAGATCAAGTGCGCGCTCTTGCACAGTGGGAGATGGACCACAATGCAAGGGCGCCGACAGGTATGTTACAGTATCCCCCCTTACGCCCCCTCTTCTTCAGGCCTGCCAGAATGTTCCGCAGGGAATTCGAGGGCCAATCCTTCACTTCAAGGAGTTCACTTCCACTGTCCACATTAAAAACTGGTCTCATCTGAGTAGCTAGGATGCTACCTCCTATCCAGCCATCCTCAGCAACAGACGAAATGGGTGGAGTACCAGGAACAGCACACAAGGAAGTCTCTCTCCACTTATTATCAGGTAGCACCCCAGAGGGTTCAGGAGACAACTGGAAGTCCTCCGCCGGGTCGGAAGAGTGCAGAGGACTCAGGGGTAACCTCTGCTTCGGAGTACACTAGGTCGGACTCGCTGGAAGAAGCGGGCGAGGTATCAGGTACCGAGTATAGGAGAGTCCCTGTCCATTCGCTATCAGGTAGCACCCCGAAGGGTTCAGGAGACAACTGGAGGTCTGCCGCCTGGTCGGAGGGGTGTAGAGACTCGGGGATAACCTCTGCTTCGGAGTACACTAGGTCGGACTCACTGGAAGAAGCGGCAAAGGTATCAGGTACCGAGTATAGGAGAGTCTCTGTCCATTCGCTATCAGGTAGCACCCCGAAGGGTTCAGGAGACAACTGGAGGTCCTCCGCCTGGTCGGAGGGGTGTAGAGACTCGGGGATAACCTCTGCTTCGGAGTACACTAGGTCGGACTCACTGGACGAAGCGGGCGAGGTATCAGGTACAGAGTATAGGGAAGACTCTGTCCATTCGCTACTAGGTAGCACCTCGAAGGGTTCTGGAGACAACTGGAGGTCCTCGGCCTGGTTGGAGAGGTGTAGAGACTCGGGGTTAACTACCGCTTTGAGGTACCCATTGTCAGGCTCACAGGACGGAGCGGACGAAGTATCGGGTACCGGGTGTAGGGAAGTCTCTCTCCATTTGTCATCAGGTGGTATCCCGGAGGATTCAGGAGGCAACAGGGGGTCCTCCGCCAGGTAGTAGAGATGCACAGACTCGGAGGTAATCATTGCTTCGGAGTACCCTGGGACAGGCTCACCGGTTAAAGTGGGTGAAGCATCAGATACCGCGTGCAGGAAGTCCTCCTGTGTGGATTCTAGGTGGGCAGAAGTCTCTTCAGGCAGGAGAACTGGTGCGCTACCCACGCACATTACCTGACGGGGCTGCTTCGGGATACAGGGAAGTGAAGCTTCAGCAGGGACTTCAAGGTTGGGGTCAGGAGGACAGACCCTGGCGTGATGGCTTGCCTCTACGCCTAGCACGTCTGAACTGCCTCTTGAGGTTGGGAGAAGTATTCCAGAGAGCGTAGTCATCCTGTGTGGATTCTGGGTGGGCAGTAGTCTCTTCGGGCAGGAGGACTAGAGCGCTACCCACACACATTACCCAACGGGGCTGCTCCGGGTTATTGGGAAGTGAAGCTTCAGCAGGAGCCTCCGGATTAGGGTCATCGAAGACCATTAGAAAGGCCACCAGGAAGGCCATTATGTCCAGGACGATAGGATCCTGTGCGTCCCATAGGGGGGTGATCCAATTCAAGACATCACCCGCTAGGTAAGACATCATGAATCCCACCTTAGCCCGATCGGTGGGAAAACAAAGAGGGTAGAACTTGAAGTGTAGCATGCATTGCTCCACAAATGCACGACTCTGTCTTGGATCCCCATAGTACCGTGGCGGATCCGCAGGAACGGGTGCAGAAAGCTCCATCTGGACGGTGCGAAATTCGCCTGGAACTCAGCTAGTAGCAAAAAATAAATAAATAAATTTCTTCTAGATGCACGTATTCGCTGGAAAAGGTCTCAGAGAGCGAAGGCCGTGGGGCTCAAAGGGAACCATGGCCTGAGCATGCTGTAATGCACACGCCAGGGCTGAGTGGCGCGTGCGTGTATATGTAGTGATTCCACTGGACCGTGCCGGAGAGTGAATACCTGGAGGGGCGTAACTAAGTAGCCACCCGATCGGACCAGGGTCGCACGACAGCATAGGACGCCAGTGCACCAAGGAGGAACCGAGCAGAGGGACCAGGTGCTACTCCAGGACAGACCCCGGACACGGCTGTTGACCCACACAGGGGAATACAGGAACAGGCAGGTTAGGCTGGCACACAGACTGCTGGGTATAGGCAGACATGGCTGGTATGCAGACTGGCGGATGCTGGTAAGCACGACTGGTATGCAGTCAGGGAGGTACTGGCAGGTGCGACAGGTTGGAGCACCGAGTGCATAGGACCCAGTACAGACTGGGACTCAGGAACAGAACCGCAGATGCGGTGGACAAACAGCAGAGTGAGGCCGCCCAGAGCGGCGAGCAAGAGCAGAACAAGACGAGACCGCCTGGAGCGGTGAGCGAGAGAAGAGCAGGACAAGGCCGCCTGGAGCGGTGAGCGAGAGAGGAGCAGGACGAGACTGCAGAAGCAGCGAGCAAAGGGTCAGAGCAGAGCGAGACTGCCGGAGCAGCGAGCAAAGGGTCAGAGCAGAGCGAGACTGCCGGAGCAGCGAGCAAAGGGTCAGAGCAGAGCGAGACTGCCGGAGCAGCGAGCAAAGGGTCAGAGCAGAGCGAGACTGCTGAAGCAGCGAGCAAAGGGTCAGAGCAGAGCGAGACTGCTGAAGCAGCGAGCAAAGGGTCAGAGCAGAGCGAGACTGCCGGAGCAGCGAGCAAAGGGTCAGAGCAGAGCGAGACTGCTGGAGCAGCGAGCAAAGGGTCAGAGCAGAGCGAGACTGCTGGAGCAGCGAGCAAAGGGTCAGAGCAGAGCGAGACTGCCGGAGCAGCGAGCAAAGGGTCAGAGCAGAGCGAGACTGCCAGAGCAGCGAGCAAAGGGTCAGAGCAGAGCGAGACTGCCGGAGCAGCGAGCAAAGGGTCAGAGCAGAGCGAGACTGCCAGAGCAGCGAGCAAAGGGTCAGAGCAGGCAAGAACCGCCGGAGCGGTGAGCAAGGCAGAGCAGAGGGGACAGGGCTCTGTTCCCACGGAACAGACTGGAAGGAAAAGGCAGAACCAGGTACACACAGGATACTTGCAATGAAGTAGCGAGTGGACTTTAAACTCACAAACGGGAGTACAGGGACAACGAGTAGGAGTTAGGTACGGGATCAGATTCTGCAGGAAAAGGGAAGGTACGGACATAGAGAAAAACAGGTAACAGGCTAGGAGAGTATTCAGACAAGAACAGACACAGGAGCAAGATACAGGAGCGGGTCTAGGTATGCAGCCCCTAGAAGGCGGAACGAAAAGGCTAGGAGCGTGTTCAGACAGGAACAGGCAAGATACAGGAACGGGTCTAGGTATGCGGCCCCTAGAAGGCGGAAAGAACAGGCTAGGAGCGTGTTCACACTGGCCTGGAAATACAGCCTCCAGGATAGGCAGAAGACAACAGGCTAGAAGATAGTTCAGACAGGACACAGTTCAGACACGGGAACTGATACCGCAAGGCAGGAAGCATAGACAGGACCTGGCACATGAGTGACAGGAAGCCAACTGACAGAACACAATGCTCAGGCATGGATTCCAGGTAGGAGCTGGGTTAAATACCAGGTGACAGGCAGCAATAGGCTGAGGACGCACAAGGGGTGTGCCTGCAGCAGCTACAAGAAGCAGGAAGTGATCGGTCGCCGCCCTTAAGCAGCAGAAACAGAGGCAAGCAGACAGCATGGAGGGAAGCCAGGCTAGCAGACTGGACTGGAGATCAAGTGCGCGCTCTTGCACAGTGGGAGATGGACCACTATTCAAGGAAGCCGCCAGGTATGTTACAGTATGCTCCTACTGGACGAGTTCCTTAAGGGTACCAGGTCGCATAGTCCATTATGACCAAGATATATTGGTGGCCCCGGGCCGATTTAACTAAGGAACCCACGAGGTCCATGGCAATCCTCTCAAAGGGAACTTCTATCACAGGTAGGGGAACTAAGGGGCTAGGAATTGAGAGGTGGGCGCGGTTATCTTGCAGGTGGGGCAGGACTTACAATAGTTTAAGATCTCCCGGTAACATCCTGGTCAATAAAACCTCCTCACTATTCTCTCCTGAGTTTTTTCCACCCCTAGGTGTTCCCGCAGAATATGTGAGTGTGCCATATCCAGTACCCTCCGTCAGTATGGTTCTGGCACTAACAGCTGTTCCACTGTCTCACCGCCGCTTAGTTTAGCCACCCAATATAGCAACTCCCCCTGAACTGCAAAGTGGGGGAACCTGGCATCGGCCCCCGGCTCTTGGGCAACTCCATTACATACAGTAACCGGGTCATACGCCCCCTTGAAGATCAGTCCCAAAGTTTTCTCCAGACACATCTGTGATGAACCTGTAGCCGCCATCTTGGTAATGATAAATCATATCCAGGGATGGCCACACTTCAGCAGCCCCCACCCTTGGGACCTTCTGTTAAAACGTCAACTAGATAGTTTCCCCCCATCCAGGCTCCTGTAAGATAAGAAGCCTACTTAACACTTGAATGCTAGGAGCTTCAAAGACTTCGAGAGGAAACACAGCCAGCAGGGGGGGGTGCTTCGTCTATCTGTACCTGACCATTTGTCCCATGGGACTAGTTTCTTTGTCTGTCACAAGCATGGAGGCATAAGATATAGAAACATGAATAGTACACGCATGTTGCGTGGGATGGGCCAATAAAAAAATATCACGGCGTCCCGGAGCCATTGCGCACACAAGCCTCCGCGGTAGACGTTTGTACGTGCTCTGGAAGCCAAGATATAGCGCGGAGCCATTCCTGAGGACCGTATGGTATCATAATTGATATCAAAAGGTCGGTTACGGCGGCCCGAATCCATGGGAACCCCTGGGGGTATCATGAGACCATCCCAGAAGAAGTTATTGGGTTCCTTAGAATTTGGGCTTCTGATCGAAGTTAGACCTGAGGGTGGAGACTGAGCCAGCTGACCTCACCAGCAGTGGGCGGGACGGGGCAGGTAAGATAGCAGGACAGACAAGAGACAAGTCAGTCTTGACCCAAGAGTGGTGTGCTGAACATCTGAGCACCAGCTGAGGCCACCAAGGGGAGGAGCAGTTTGACCATGCGGTGGTAGGCCTCAGCCTGTAACAAAGAACCGTGCCTGCGACCGCAGAATCCTCTCCCTGCGTCACAAGAAAATCAAGAAACCGGTAACTGATATGCTGTGGTGATTCTGTGTGTTGTATTCCATTGTTGTATAGTTTAGCCTGACCTTATACCTGTGTATATTTAGTTGTATATCGTGTATCTAGTGTATTATTATAATCAATTACCTCAAGTAATTGTGGGCCTGCCTTTTATTCTGCATAACGAACGCACGTCCGTGTGAGCTCGGCTCAAGCCAAAAACGCTACCCAGGGTTGGTTCCTGACCCGATATAGGCCCATTCACGGACTGGGCGTATATCTAAAATAGGGACTGGTGGCAGCATACCAACTGGGGATTGGGGAAGGCTGGTAGTGACGGTCGGAGGTTCAGATATATATATTCCTGGCGCGGCCAAGGAAGATATATATACCGCCCTCACTACAGAGGGCCCCGATACCCAGTAGGTTACAGGACAGTCTCCCTGGCGACCGCTTATCCTAGGTGCAGTTCCTTGACTGACCTGAGGCTAAGAGGGCGCTAGCGAGTTGTGCTGTGTAGTGACGTTACGGTTTAGTGACGTTGAAGGGATAACACACTACCGTGTTCCCTGCGCTGGTTGCAGCTTCCTGGCACTACTTTCTCTAGGTGCAGTACCTTGACTGACCTGAGAGGTAAGGGGGCGCCAGAGAGCTGCACCCACCGGCCGGCTTTCATCACATTGGTGGCAGAGCGGTGGGATTGCAGAATAATAGTGTTGTGGGACCCCTACTCCCAGGCACTAAAGACTGCCAGTGGTAACTTCCACTGCTGGAGTCTTAAGGTCAGCCCAACGTTAGACGGTCAGGCTAAAAGTATAACAAGGTGTGTGCAAACTCAGGGTTGCAGCGGTGTCGGTTACCAAGATGGCAGACGGCACCAGGAGCAAGACCCTGCAAGAGGCTAATGCTACGGTCCGTGTGGCAGGAGGGGAGGACATTGTTACTCATGGCGAGGAGGAGTCCAGCCCGGGCACCTCAGGGAGCCAGTCCCCAGTATACGGTCCCGCAGTGGGCTGCCCACCACCTACCCAGCCCAGCCTGTCCAGATCACAAGCCCTTTTACAAGCGGCTATGGCAAGTCTCCAGTCTCATGGCGATGCCGTCTACAAAACCCTCCTGGCAGCATCAGAGAAGGCAGCGGAGGAGGAGCGTGCAGAGCGGGCTGCGGAGCGGGCTGCGGAGCGGGCTGCGGAGCGTGAAGCTGCAGAGCGCCGGGAGGCTGCGGAGCGTGAAGCTGCAGAGCGCCGGGAGGCTGCGGAGCGTGCAGAGCGAGCTGCGGAGCGCCAGCACCAACTGGACCTGGCCCAGCGGGGGCTTCCGCTAGAGCAACCAACCCATCAGGAGACCAAGTCGTCCAAAGTCCGAGCTGAGGACTTCCCTCTACTGGAGAAGGATGGGGACCTGGACTCCTTTCTGGTGGCATTTGAACGGACCTGTCTTCAGCACCATCTGGCCCGGGATCAGTGGGCCAGATACCTGACCCCCCGTTTGAGGGGTAAGTCCCTGGATGCCTTGGGGGACTTACCTGCCGGGGAGGTACAGAACTACGACTGCATCAAGCGGGCCCTGATCCGGCAGTACAACCTCACTCCCGAGTCGTACCGCCAGAAGTTCCGGAGCCTGCTGCGTGGCCCCAAGGACACCTGGACCGATCATATGCGGGCGCTGTTGAGAGCCGCAGAGCACTGGACCTCGGGTCTAGCGCTTACTACCCGCCAGGAGGTCCAGGAACTGTTCGTCACGGAGCAGTTCTTGTGGAACTGCCCAGAGGACCTCCGACAGTTCCTCCGTGACCGAAAACCAACAGGGGCTTCTGCTACAGCCGCCCTGGCAGACGAGTATGCCAATAACAGGGCGCCTGAGCTGAAGAAGTCTGCCAGCAGCACCTGGAGAGGGGGTAAGCCCAGTCATGCCCCTGTTTCCCCGGCCCCTAGAACACAAGGGGTGTATCCCCCTGTTGCCCTCTCCAGGCAAGGACCAGACGTAAGACGTTGTCATCTATGCAACAAACCAGGACACTTTAGGGCTGAGTGTCCCCAGCGCCAAAAGACCCCATCCCAGTCCCAGAGAGCGCCCAATGTTTTGTGTGTGGGAGGGGGTGGTGGTAGGTCCCTGGACAACATCCAACCCGTCACCATAGGCCGTTCTGCGGTCATGGGACTGCGGGACACGGGCGCTGAACGAACACTGGTACGGCCTGAGGTGGTGTCCCCCCAGGACTTGGTACCAGGAAAGACTCTTTCCGTCTCCGGGGTTGGAGGCGTGGAGCCGGCACTTCCCGTTGCCATGGTGTATTTGGACTGGGGTGCCGGAAGGGGGATGCGGGAGGTGGGAGTAACGCCAAATATTCCCGCAAATGTTTTATTAGGGACCGACTTGGGGCGTCTAGTATCGCAGTATGTACCCTCTGAACCCCCAAGTTCGGCCCCCCAAGAGTGTATTGATTTGTCTGCTGCTAATGCCAACCATGTTGTATGTAGTGTGTGTCCTGCTGAGGAGGAGGGAGTGAAACCTGAGGGTAACACCTGCACAGACACAACACAAACAGGGTTAGTGAAAGCAGGTGGGGAGTGTGGGGATGCCCGCAGAGGTGCTCAGCCGGCGTGCCGTGACCTCTTGTCCTCCGGTGAGGGAGGGGGCGGGCAGGATTCTGTAGAGGGAAGCTCAGGGATGGAGAGGGGGGCAGCTACCGGCAGTGTAGGGCTCCCAGGGGTATCCAGGCTGCTGAGTATAGGCCCACTGCAGGGGGAGGAACAGGCCATGGGAGGTGGGGGTGTCCCAAGAGAGGAGCCGCCAGGTAAGACCCCAGGGCAGGAGTTCCCCACATCCGAGATGTCCAAAGGCCTAGGAAGCCTGCCTGATCGGGCGGCTTGGTCAGAAACAGAGGGGAAGCAGGCACTACCCACGGTCACAGCGGTCATAGCCGCTGTCACCAGGAGTGGGAGCGTCGGAGCCCAAGGAGCCTTGCAGAGGTCCGACGGCTTCCCCACTTCTGACCAAGTGTCTGCCGGGTCAGACGGCGGCCAGGTGACATGCCCGGAGGGGCTGACGGAGGATGTGGCAGTTTCGTCGATTCTGGCCACATCAAGTCAGGAATTTCAGGCTGCGTTGGAAGCAGACGACAGCCTGAAAGCTCTCAAGGAACAGGCGGCACAGCCTCCCATGGAGTCAGACTGCGAGCGTGTGGTCTGGGACCAGGGACGGCTGTACCGGGTAACGGTCCAGCAGGGTTCACCGGAGGCGTGGCCCAGGGACCGACAGTTAGTGGTACCCTATCCGTTCAGGGCGGAATTGTTGCGGATCGCACACGAGATTCCGATGGCCGGACACCTAGGGATCGCTAAAACCAAGGCCAGGATAGCTCAGCATTTCTACTGGCCTGGGATGGGAGCCGCGGTGGGTGCCTACTGCCGTTCGTGTGACACCTGTCAGAGGGTGGGGAAGGCGGGGCCGCGCCCCAAAGCCCCACTGGTAACTCTGCCAATCATCGAAGAGCCTTTCTCGAGGGTCGCTGTGGATCTTATTGGACCTCTGTCCACTCCCAGCCACTCCGGGAAATGCTTCATACTCACGGTAGTGGACTATGCCACCCGGTACCCGGAAGCGGTAGCTTTGTCGTCCATTCGGGCCGACAAGGTGGCTACCGCCTTACTGGAGATCTTCTCCAGAGTGGGTTTCCCCCAAGAAATGCTCACCGACCGAGGGACCCAGTTCATGTCGCGGCTGATGGAGTCCCTCTGTAAGCAAATGCAGGTGCAACATCTGGTGGCCAGCCCGTATCACCCACAGACTAATGGCCTGTGTGAGCGGTTCAATGGCACCTTAAAGCAGATGCTTAAGATGTTGGTCGACTCCCACGGGAGAGACTGGGAGCGTTACCTCCCACACCTCCTATGTGCTTACCGGGAGGTTCCGCAGGCCTCAACGGGGTTCTCCCCCTTTGAGCTCCTGTACGGGCGACGGGTACGGGGCCCCCTGGCTCTGGTGAAGGAAGCATGGGAAGGGGATTTGGCCACCCCCGAGGTGTCGGTCATCGAGTATGTCGTGCGCCACCGGGACAGGATGATGGCCTTGGCAAAGCTGGTGCAGGACAATATGGCCCAGGCCCAGGCCGACCAGAAGCGGTGGTACGACCAGAATGCTTGTGAGAGGACCTACCAGGTGGGTCAAAAGGTGTGGGTACTGGTCCCCGTACCACAGAACAAGCTTCAGGCAGCCTGGGAAGGTCCCTACTTCGTGCACCAGAAACTCAATGCCGTCACCTATCTGGTCACCCTGGATCACGCCCGTGGAAGGAGGAAGGCCTTCCACGTGAACATGATGAAGGCTCATCATGAGCGGGAAGCGACTGCCCACCCAGTGTGCAACCTTCCCGAGGAAGGAGAGGTAGAAACCCTCCTGGATCTGCTCACCCAAGCCAAGGCGGGTGGGTCCATCGAGGATGTGGGGGTTGGCCACCAGCTCACGGAGGACCAACGGTCCCAGCTGGGGACCACCCTGCACCCCTTCCGGGGGCTGTTCAGCAGCCTGCCCGGAAGGACTGAGATGGCTGTCCACGACGTGGACACTGGCGATCACCCGCCGATCCGGCGTTCAGCATATCGGGTCTCTTTCGAGGTGCAGGGAAACATGCGCCAAGAGATAGACGAGATGCTGAAGCTGGGGGTGATCCAGGCATCCAGCAGCGCGTGGGCCTCGCCTGTAGTCCTCGTACCAAAGAAGGACCGAACTACACGGTTCTGCGTGGACTACCGGGGGCTCAACGCTGTAACGGGCACCGATGCGTTCCCCATACCACGCATCGATGACCTGCTCGATCGGATGGCCGGGGCTAAGTACCTGACCATCATGGATCTGAGCCGGGGGTACTGGCAGATTCCTCTGACCCCCGCGGCAAGGGAACGCTCTGCCTTTATCACCCCTTTTGGACTGTACGAGTCCACAGTGATGCCATTCGGCATGAAGAATGCCCCTGCCACTTTTCAGCGGATGGTCAATACGCTGCTTGAGGGACTTGAAGGGTACGCGGCTGCGTACTTAGACGATATTGCAGTCTTCAGTCCCACTTGGGAGGATCACCTAGAGCACCTGCGGCAGGTGCTCGGTCGGATCCACCGGGCAGGCTTGACCATCAAGCCGGAAAAGTGCCAGCTGGGCATGAGTGAGGTCCTCTACCTGGGTCACCGGGTAGGCGGGGGGGTTCTGAAGCCAGAACCGGGGAAAGTGGATGCCATCGCATCCTGGCCCACTCCTAGGACCAAAAAGCAGGTGATGTCCTTCTTGGGGACCGCCGGGTACTATAGGAGGTTCGTCCCACACTATAGCACCCTGGCCAAGCCCCTGACGGACCTCACCAAGAAGAAGCTGCCCGTCGCAGTCGACTGGACAGTCGCCTGCGAGACAGCTTTCGGGGCACTCAAGGCCGCCCTAAGTAGCTCCCCTGTACTGCAAGCTGCCGACTTCGACCGGCCGTTTGTGGTACAGACTGACGCCAGTGACTTTGGCCTCGGTGCTGTGCTAAGTCAGGTCAACACGACAGGCCAGGAACATCCTGTCTTGTACCTGAGCAGGAAGCTACTGCCCCGGGAGGTGGCTTACTCCACGGTGGAAAAAGAATGCCTGGCAATTGTATGGGCCCTGCAGCGTCTGCAGCCCTACTTGTACGGGAGCCATTTCACCGTGGAGACGGACCACAACCCCCTCAGCTGGTTACACACGGTCTCTGGGTCGAATGGCAGGTTGCTACGCTGGAGCCTCGCTCTCCAGCAGTACCACTTCTCCATTCGCCACAGAAGAGGCCGTGACCACGGTAACGCTGACGGGTTATCCCGGCAAGGGGAGGGTGCAGAAGGACGCACGGGGGAACACAGGAATGTGCTACCCCCTCGCGCCCTCGTATAGGGGGAGGTGTGATGAACCTGTAGCCGCCATCTTGGTAATGATAAATCATATCCAGGGATGGCCACACTTCAGCAGCCCCCACCCTTGGGACCTTCTGTTAAAACGTCAACTAGATAGTTTCCCCCCATCCAGGCTCCTGTAAGATAAGAAGCCTACTTAACACTTGAATGCTAGGAGCTTCAAAGACTTCGAGAGGAAACACAGCCAGCAGGGGGGGGTGCTTCGTCTATCTGTACCTGACCATTTGTCCCATGGGACTAGTTTCTTTGTCTGTCACAAGCATGGAGGCATAAGATATAGAAACATGAATAGTACACGCATGTTGCGTGGGATGGGCCAATAAAAAAATATCACGGCGTCCCGGAGCCATTGCGCACACAAGCCTCCGCGGTAGACGTTTGTACGTGCTCTGGAAGCCAAGATATAGCGCGGAGCCATTCCTGAGGACCGTATGGTATCATAATTGATATCAAAAGGTCGGTTACGGCGGCCCGAATCCATGGGAACCCCTGGGGGTATCATGAGACCATCCCAGAAGAAGTTATTGGGTTCCTTAGAATTTGGGCTTCTGATCGAAGTTAGACCTGACGGTGGAGACTGAGCCAGCTGACCTCACCAGCAGTGGGCGGGACGGGGCAGGTAAGATAGCAGGACAGACAAGAGACAAGTCAGTCTTGACCCAAGAGTGGTGTGCTGAACATCTGAGCACCAGCTGAGGCCACCAAGGGGAGGAGCAGTTTGACCATGCGGTGGTAGGCCTCAGCCTGTAACAAAGAACCGTGCCTGCGACCGCAGAATCCTCTCCCTGCGTCACAAGAAAATCAAGAAACCGGTAACTGATATGCTGTGGTGATTCTGTGTGTTGTATTCCATTGTTGTATAGTTTAGCCTGACCTTATACCTGTGTATATTTAGTTGTATATCGTGTATCTAGTGTATTATTATAATCAATTACCTCAAGTAATTGTGGGCCTGCCTTTTATTCTGCATAACGAACGCACGTCCGTGTGAGCTCGGCTCAAGCCAAAAACGCTACCCAGGGTTGGTTCCTGACCCGATATAGGCCCATTCACGGACTGGGCGTATATCTAAAATAGGGACTGGTGGCAGCATACCAACTGGGGATTGGGGAAGGCTGGTAGTGACGGTCGGAGGTTCAGATATATATATTCCTGGCGCGGCCAAGGAAGATATATATACCGCCCTCACTACAGAGGGCCCCGATACCCAGTAGGTTACAGGACAGTCTCCCTGGCGACCGCTTATCCTAGGTGCAGTTCCTTGACTGACCTGAGGCTAAGAGGGCGCTAGCGAGTTGTGCTGTGTAGTGACGTTACGGTTTAGTGACGTTGAAGGGATAACACACTACCGTGTTCCCTGCGCTGGTTGCAGCTTCCTGGCACTACTTTCTCTAGGTGCAGTACCTTGACTGACCTGAGAGGTAAGGGGGCGCCAGAGAGCTGCACCCACCGGCCGGCTTTCATCACAACATCTAACTCCGGGAGGTCGGCCTCCTCGGTCACCGTCTCGCCATCATCGCCGGCAAGGACGCACAGTGGGAACTCATCCACTTGAGACTTCATCAGGGGTTCTTCTCCAGGGACCTGCCTTTTCCCCATGCTACTTAGTCCGGTTCCCTTCCCTCACAAGTCCCAAAATAAAGAAAAATCACGGCCCAGTATGATGGAATTTATCAGGTCCTTAACCACCCCAACCTCGTGGGACTGGACACCACAGTCTGTTCCCACTGTCACGGGATAGTCCTTGGCATCGCCATGTATGCACCAAATGCCCACAGTTTTAGAAGGGATCAACTGGTTGGGAAGGGTAGCTCTGATTAAGGTCACCAGAATCCCAGAGTCCAACAGTCCAAGCACCTTTACTCCATTAATGGATACGGCATATGCCTCGCGGGGTCGGCAGTCCGCACTGCAGGCTGGATAAGCATAATAGGACCCCCGTCTTCCTAGGCTGCAGTCCATGGGCTCAGGGGACATATAACACTGGGCAGCTACGTGTCCAGGGTTGTGACACCGCCAACAGACTATATCTTTAACAACAGTTCTTGTGGCACCTTCAGTGGGAGTGGGATGCCCCCCAGTGGTGGCTCTAGACCCCTTCCATGGTGAAACCGCCCCCTTTTGGGTATCCCAGTATTGAGAAGTGACTATATCCGGTTTCCCAAGGGATTTCTCAACCACCTGCTACCTCTCTACCAGGCCGATGAAGTCATCTGCGTTCTGGGGAGTGCACGAATCTATCAATCACCACCCGCTCGACCTGGGCTGGAATGGAGGACTCTGGCTGCAACCATTTCTGAACAAGATGCAGTAGGTCAAACATCTGCGAGCGAGAGGATTTGTTGATGGCATACGCCCATTGGTGGACTCGTGGGGCTCTCACCGCCATATTCACTCCCAGGCGTGCTAAGATCTCTGTCTATATCTTCGCGTATTCCTTGGCATCCTGCAGTGCCAAGTCGTAATATGCCTTTTGGGGTTCACCCGATAAATATGGCGCTAGAACCTCTGCCCACTGTTCTGGTGGAAGTCTCTCCCGATCAGCCACCCTCTCAAAGACAGTCAGAAATGCTTCTACATCATCCCCGAGGGTCATCTTCTGCATGGCCCGTCTTACCGCCTTCCTGACGTGGGAGTCATCAGTCGGCCCTGGGGGTGGGGTGGTAACTCTGCCCTGGATGGCTGTTGCTGCTCCTGCTGGTGCTTTTGTTGCTCCTGCTGGCGCTGCTGTGACTTTTGCTGCAACTGGATCTGTTGCATCAACAGTTTGGCTGTCTCCTGATGGTGCTGCTGGTGTTAGAACCCTCCTGTTTGCTTTTTCCATCTTGTGTTTTGCGGTCACGTGACCACCTGCCTTTATATTCCAGCTCTGCCCTCCTGGCTGTGCTGGACTTCAGGGTTTTTGAATGTTTTTCTAGCCAGGTGCTTCTGTGTCTATCTCTGTCAGTTCGCTTGGTCCTTCTGGGACCTCTAGTACCTTTTTGTCTGTTAGTCTTTTTGTGTTCTGCAACAACTTCTCTGTTTAGGAGGTGTCCCATTTTTGTTCCAGTCCTTAATTCTTTTAGGGACCCCTCCCCTTATGCTATAGGTCTTCGTTCAGAGTAGCCGAGGACTAAGGCGTGTCTGTTCGCTAGGAACAGGCAGCCTACTACATCGTAGGGACAGCTTTCCCCTATCTTTCCTTAGTACATGTTGCAGATTATAACAGCTGGCTCTGCATGCTCTGCTATCTCTGCAAGAGCTGCTGGTGCATCTGTTGTTGGCTCTGCACCAGGTGCTTAATGAGCCCCTCCATGCTGCCGGACTTCTCTGGTTGGCTGGTGGCCTGCACCCAGGACATTCACCGGTCTCTGTGGCAGGTACGCGTGTTCCTGGAATCTTGCCCGCATTCTCCACCAACTGTGGTAGGACGACTCGCTCGGCCACTTCCAGAAGTAGACTCCGGAACCCGGGTTTCTTTGCAGGCTTTAATAATAGCATAAAGCTCTGCACTCCAGCAAAATAAACACAGCCTTACTTGGCAAAACAACAAAACAAAAGATAAACTGTAGCAGTGTCCATATATGTGTGCGGTTCGCCCACACAGGTTATGCTCAGCCTTCAGCTCCCTCCTGAGCTATGGCTGTCCAGTCTGGAGACCTTGCCTCTCCAAACACAACACACAAAAAAAACCAGGACTGAACATTTAAATATGTTGATCAGCCACACCCGGAGGTGGAGGTATGGGGAATGACGTCCCTCCCAACTCTAGGTCATTCCCCTAAAATCACGTCCTTTAAGTGAGTTAACCCACCAGCATATAACATGCTGGCAGAAAGTCCATTGGTTTCAGTTCACACAGACTAGCAACCTGTGCGACACATACCTCCCCTCATAAATCATACCAGTGACTCTGTCACACTATATGCAGAGCTCCTGTGTATAATGTCACTGGTGATCACTGTATTACCTGTACACTGTCACTATATACAGAGCTCCTGTGTATAATGTCACTTGTGATCACTGTATCACATGTACACTATCACTATATACAGAGCTCCTGTGTATAATGTCACTGGTGATCACTGTATTCCCAGTACACTGTCACTATATACAGAGCTCCTGTGTATAATGTCACTGGTGATCACTGTATTACCTGTACACTGTTACTATATACAAAGCTCCTGTGTAGAATGTCACCGATGATCACTGTATTACTTGTACACTATATACAGAGCTCCTGTATATAATGGCACTGTTAATCCCTGAATTACCTGTACACTATCACTATATACAGAGCTCCTGAGTATAATGTCACAGGTGATCACTGTATTACCTGTAGACTGTCACTATATACAGAGCTCCTGTGTATAATGTCACAGGTGATCACTGTATTACCTGTAGATTGTCACTATATACAGAGCTCCTGTGTATAATGTCACTAGTGATCACTGCATTACCTGTACCCTGACACTATATACAGAGCTCCTGTGTATAATGTCACTGATGATCACTGTATAACCTGTAGACTGACACTATATGCAGAGCTCCTGTGTATAATGTCACCGGTGATCACTATATTACCTGTACACTGTCACTATATACAGAGATCCTATGTATAATGTCACTGGTGATCCCTGTATTACCTGTACACTGTCACTGTATAGAGAGCTCTTATGTATAATGTCACTGGTGATCACTGTATTCCCTGTACGCTGTCACTATATACAGAGCTCCTGTGTATAATGTCACTGGTGATCACTGTATTACCTGTACACTGTTACTATATACAAAGCTCCTGTGTATAATGTCACCGATGATCACTGTATTACTTGTACACTACATACAGAGCTCCTGTATATAATGGCACTGTTAATTCCTGAATTACCTGTACACTATCACTATATACAGAGCTCCTGAGTATAATGTCACTGGTGATCTCTGTATTACCTGTACACTGTCACTGTATAGAGAGCTCTTATGTATAATGTCACTGGTGATCACTGTATTCCCTGTACACTGTCACTATGTACAGAGCTCCTGTGTAAAATGTCACTGGTGATCACTGTATTACCTGTACACTGTTACTATATACAAATCTCCTGTGTATAATGTCACCGATGATCACTGTATTACTTGTACACTACATACAGAGCTCCTGTATATAATGGCACTGTTAATCCCTGAATTACCTGTACACTATCACTATATACAGAGCTCCGGAGTATAATGTCACTGGTGATCACTGTATTACCTGTAGATTGTCACTATATACAGAGCTTCTGTGTATAATGTCACTGGTGATCACTGTATTACTTGTACACTACATACAGAGCTCCTGTGTATGATGGCACAGTTGATCTCTGTATTACCAGTACAATATATACAGAGCTCCTGTGTATAATGTCACTGTTGATCCCTGAATTACCTGTACACTGAAATTATATACAGCGCGCATGTGTATAATGTCACTGGTGAGTCCCTGTGTTATCTGTACACAGACACTATATACAGAGTTCATGTGTATAATGTCACTGGTGAGTACCTGTATTACTTGTACAGTTACACTATACACTATGTACAGAGCTCCTGTGTATAATGGCACTTCTGGTAATATTAGTTTTGTGTTTAATAATGATCAGTATTGTAATATTTGGTCACTATGTGGTGGTAATATGTGGTCTGGTGATGGAGTGGCAATATTTGTTCGTTGTATGTGATATTATTCGGTCACTATGTGGTGGCAATATGTGGTGGTATTTGCTCCTTGTATGGGCTATTATTTGGTCACTATATGGTAGTAATATGTGGTCAGGTCATGGTGTGGTGGTATTTGTTCCTTGTATGGGGTATTATTCGGTTACTATGTGGTGGTAATATGTGGTCTGGCCATGATATGACGGTATTTGTTCCTTGCATGTGGTATTATTGGTCATTTTAAAAAAAGTATGTGAAACATTATCTTAAAGAAAAATAAATAAAAATATACTGAGGCTGAGTTCACACGATGCGTTTTTCATGCGTTTCCGCGGCGTTTTTGCAGTTGCGTAAACGCCGCGGAAACGCATGAAAAACGCATGGTAGAAGGGCAGCAATGTTCCTCAATTGAAATCCGCATGTGCTGTGCCCATGATGTGGATTTTTCCGCAGCGTAAACGCTGCGGTCAAAAATCCGCAGCATGTCAATTAATTTTGCGGAAACGCTGCTCTTTTGCCGCCATTGACTTGCATTAGACCGCATGGAATCCGCATCACTGTATATGTTGATGCGCTTTTCATGCGGTCTAATGTGCGGATGGTACCCGGGTGTGGAGGAGAGGACTCTCATCCAGACCCAGGTACCATTAAAAAAAAAAGAATAAAATAAAAAATATATATATTCTCACCTTCTGACGGCCCGCGCAGTGCTCCTGCTTGATTCCCCGCACTTCGCGGTTGAATGAAGAAGGACCTTCATGTGACAGGTCATGTGACGCTGACGTCGGAAGGTCCTAAAGTCTTCACTGCCGGCAGCCGGGACCGAGCGAAGCAGGACACCGGGGGCCATCAGAGGGTAAAGTATATATTTATTTTTTGACATTCACACACTATATAAATCCATGCCGGTTGCATGGATTTATATAGTGTGAAGTTGACAAGCACTTTCCAAGTGATGCTAAAATCGCTTGGGAAGGGGTTGTCAACCCGCATGCGGAAATTAAAGTGAAGACCGCTTCATTTCTGCATGTCCCTGGCAGGAAACCGCATGTATAATCCGCATGCGTTTTTTCCTGCCAGAGAGATGCAGAAACGCTCAGGAAAAAATCCTGAGCATTTCTGCATCGTGTGCACATACCCTAAAGAAAGTATTGGATATTTTTAGAAATGTTTAATAGGTTAGAGTAAGGCCTGGCCAAAAGAGTCTACCTTGTCAAGGTGGCGGCTTAAAAATTTGTTTTGGCCAAAACAAAAGCTGATGGCTATGTATGTGATATGGTGTTTGATGGGAACTGTTAGGGCTCACTCACACTTGCAAATAAATCGGATGAGTGCAATCAGATAAAAAAAATCAGATTGCACTTGGCCCAATGTTAAGCTATGGGGCAGTTCACATCTGCGATTATTTTCTCATGGCCTGTTGGCATGCAAAAACAATCGCTGCATGCTGCGACTGGCTGCAAGAATCGGATACCATGCATCCATACAAGTCTCTGGGTGCATGTGAAACATTGGACTGTGCTCAGATGACATCTGGGTGCAGTGCGATTCCCGTGGACGGCAGAAATAGAGTACATGCCATCTCCTCCACAGCTGTGCTGCGATTCTCTCATTGCAAGAGGATTGGAGCACAGAGCACTGACACTAGACTCACTCCGACAGATTTTGAGCCGAGTGTCATTAGCATATGGCATCTGATGCAAATATATATATATACACTAGTGTGACTCCAGCCTTATTGTGTGATTGGTGAGGACGGGGTGCAGAGGTGGAATTTTTCCAAGAGTGGACGGTGGGACTGTGGAAGGTTCTCAAGGGGGCCTAAAAAGTTTACCAGTTTGGGGCCCTGAAATTCTTGGTGGCAGCCCTGTTCCTACTGCCGGTATTAACACTTTCACTACCATAGACCCCAAGTATTCGAGATATAATCTAGACCTCTAAGAGCACAACGCCCTTGAGTATGCTCGCAAAAAAAACAGTTTATAAATCTGTCATCTTCTATTTACTATAAAAAAAACACAACACACGAACCTACTTTACAAGCCAGGTGAGTGCAGAGCCCCCTGGGGATCTAAACGCAGTGTGTAGGGTAAATGTAGGGATGAGAAGCCACGGGGAACTAGTTCTGGGGTGAGCTCTCCACTAGCTGCTGTGCAGACATGAGTGTGGGCGGGCTGCTTCCCCTCACAACCACCGCTACACTTCCGAGAGCCCGCCTTCTGGCCGTGCACAACACCCGGGGAGGAGCCATGGACGAGGCAGCTCGCGGAGGAGCGGGGCGCTCACCACCAGGAAGCAGCATGGAGAGACGAGTGGAGGAGTTCCTGAGATCCGTGAGGAACGGGGAGGTGAGAGGAGCTCCACGCGTACCGGCAGTGTGCAGCCCCGGATCCTCAGTGGTGACCGTACACTGACCCCGCGCCGCCGAGAATGCACGTGAACCTGTCCACTATTCCATGGACAATAACACTTTGATGCACTGCACTACAGGGTGCACTTACACAGTGCAATGGTGCCGCACTATAAAGTATCACCTGTTGTAAATGGTGCAGCAGTTATGTAACCACTCAAGCCCACCCAGTGCCGCCCCGCTGCGCAAGGGGAGCCCCCCCCCTGTAACGGCCCGCTGCGCAAGGGGAGCCCCCCCCCCTGTAACGGCCCGCTGTGCAAGGGGAGCCCCCCCCTGTAACGGCCCGCTGCGCAAGGGGAGCCCCCCCCCTGTAACGGCCCGCTGCGCAAGGGGAGCCCCCCCCCTGTAACGGCCCGCTGCGCAAGGGGAGCCCCCCCCTGTAACGGCCCGCTGCGCAAGGGGAGCCCCCCCCTGTAACGGTCTGCTGCGCAAGGGGAGCCCCCACCCTGTAACGGTCTGCTGCGCAAGGGGAGCCCCCACCCTGTAACGGTCTGCTGCGCAAGGGGAGCCCCCACCCTGTAACGGTCTGCTGCGCAAGGGGAGCCCCCACCCTGTAACGGTCTGCTGCGCAAGGGGAGCCCCCACCCTGTAACGGCCCGCTGCGCAAGGGGAGCCCCCACCCTGTAACGGTCTGCTGCGCAAGGGGAGCCCCCACCCTGTAACGCCCCGCTGCACAAGGGGAGCCCCCACCCTGTAACGGTCTGCTGCGCAAGGGGAGCCCCCACCCTGTAACGCCCCGCTGCACAAGGGGAGCTCCCCCCACGCCGACTTTATCAATAAAGTTTTATCAAAGCTAATTAACAGGAAGTTTAAAAAATAAAGCAGTTTTATTTAAAACATGACATACCAGAAAGAGAGAAAAACCAGAGCTAGAAACAAATGCACTAAAAACACAATAAAAACAAATCACAAGTGACCTAATTTAGCTAATTGGTGCAGAAAATCTACAGCTTCAAAAACTCACCAAATACTTGTGAGAACTTCTCAGGGGGCTTTGCCCAGAAGTTATAAAAAAAAATAATCAAGAACTCTATAAGGCTGTGTGCCCACGATGCGTTTTTTAAGCGTTTCCGCAGCGGCAGAAACGCTTAAACGCATGGTAGAAGGTCTGCAATGTTCCCCAATGATAATCCGCATGTGCTGTGCACATGCTGCGGAAATTTCCGCTGTGGATTATCATTGCGGAGAAATCCGCAGCACTACCAATTATTTTCCAGAAGCGCTGCGTTTTTGCCGCCATTGACTTGCATTGGAATCCGCATCACTGCATCTGTACATGCGGATTCCATGCGTTTCAATGTGCGGATGGTACCCGGGTTTGGAGAAGAGGAGACTCTCCTCCAGACCCGGGTACCATAGAACCTGTAAAAAAAAGAATAAAATAAAAAATAAAGATTATACTTACCTTCTGATGGCCCCCGGTGTCCTTGTCTTCTCTTGCTGGCAGATCGCGGTGGACTGAAGGACCTGCGCTGACGTCATTTAGTCATGTGACGGTAGGTCCTTCAGTGTACCAAGAGCTGCCGGCAGCCAGTACGCAGCGAATAAAGACACCGGGGGCCATCGGAAGGTAAGTATAGATTTATTTTTTTATTTTTTACCATTCTTTTGGTCACACTATATAAATCCATGCCCGTTGCATGGATTTATATAGTGTGACCAAGTTGTCAAGCACTTTCCAAGTGATGCTAAAATCGCTTGAAAAGCACTTGACAACCCGCATGCGGAAATGCATGTGAAGAACGCTTCACTTCCGCATGTCCCTGGCAGGAAAAACGCATGTACAATCCGCATGCGTTTTTTTCTGCCAGGGAGATGCAGAAACGCTCAGGAAAAAATCCGGAGCATTTCTGCATCGTGGGCACATAGCCTAAAATAGACTCCCATCACTTCTGTGCCGACCCTGCCAATGTCCACTGCTGGGCTTTCTGCATGCTGCTTGGCCCAGGTGGGCATGTGATGCAGTAATCAGTTTACTGTATATTGTAGGTGCATTGCCGTGTGGTGGTAAAGGGTTTAGCCACTTATGTGATCTCCTTACTAATGTTTATTCATGCTTTGACTGACCCACTGAGGAACCAGTAAAGTTTGTCCCCTGGTCTGCATCATAACGATCACTGATGTGACTAGCTCCGACATGAAGGGGTCCCCCGGTGAAGAGAGTCAAAGTGGGAGTCATTATTTAATGTATTAGGGGGGCCAGAGTGGGAACCAATAATAATGTCCTACATTTTTGCCCCATACATTTTAAATATGTGGGGTCACAACGATTCACCTGTATCAAGGCATAAAAGATGGATGCTATTAAAGTATGTGGGCCACAAAAGGGGACACGTTCATTAATACTATATAGGGTCCGCAAAGGGTAATGCTTCTACTGTGAGTGGGTCACTGTAAGGCCCCTTCACACGTCCTCTTGTTTCCGGTACTGGAAAAATCAGTACTGGTGAGAACTGTGGCTGTGAGCCATCTGTGTGTACGTATGTGACATCCGTGTGTCAGTGTGACACATATGGAATGAAATGCAGTATAGAAATGTGTTTTATATTAACTCCTTAAAAGCCCAAGACGTACTAATACCTGCGCCCTGGGACTTAAGAGCCAGGTACGGAATAGTACGTCATGTCGATCGCGCCCACACACAGGCTGTGCGGCCGTGGATCGCCGCCAGGTTTCAGCTGATTGTCACATCTGACACCCGGTGCTATGTGCTGTAAGCGGTCCCACACCGCTCCCGGCACATTAACCCCCGCAATACTGCGATCGAAGTCGATTGCAGTGGCAAGGGGAGGTGATCGTGATACTCACCTCTCCTGCTGGCATCCAACGCTGTCTGCTGCGGCTTCCCAGATGTTGCCTTGACGACCCGATGTCATCATGATAACTTAACACCAGACAGCAGGAAGATACTTTGGTCATGTGCAGTGCATGAGCAAAGTATCTTCTGCATCTGCAGCGCTGACAGCCTGTATAGCACAGGGATGGTGCTCCATTCCTATGCTACACAGGCGATCGGAATAAAAAAAGTGAAAGTCCCATAGTAGGACAAAGAATAAAAGTAAAAAAAAGTGTTAAAAAATGAAAAAAAAAAATCCACCAAAAATATAATGTACCCGTCAATAAATATTCTTATGAAAAAAAAGCAAAACGATAAAAGTACACACATTTGGTATCACAGCATCCAGAACGACCTGACCTATAAAACTGTCCCACTAGGTAACCCCTTTATTGAACACAGTAACAAAAAAAATAAAAAAACGAAGCAAAAAACAATGCTTTATCATCATACCACCAAACAAAAAATGGAATAACACGCAATCAAAAAGATGAATATAAATAAAAATGGTACCGCTGAAAAGCGTCATCTTGTCCCGCAAAAAAACAAGCTGCCATACAGCTCCATCAGCCAAAAACTAAAAAAGTTATAGCTCTTAGAATAAAGCGATGCAAAAAAATAATTTTTTCTGTAAAATAGCTTTTATTGTGTAAAAGCGCCAAAACATAGAAAAACGATATAAATGTGGTACCGCTGTAAACGTACTGACCCAAAGGATAAAGCTACCTTATCAATTTTACCACACGCTTAACAGAATAAAAAAACAAATCCTGAATTGTTGGTTTTTGTTTATTCTGTCTCCCAAAAATCGGAATAGAAGGCGATCAAAAAATGTCACGTGCCTGAAAATGGCATCAATAAAAACGTCAAACCATCCCGCAAAAAACAAGCAGTCACATGACTGTCGGCCAAAATATGGAAAAATTATAGCTCTCAAAATATGGCGATGTAAAAACTAGATTTTTTTTAAAAAAAATGCGTCTTTTAGTGTGTGACAGCTGTCAATTATAAAAACCCGATATGAATCTGGTATCGCTGTAATCGCACCGACCCGAAGAATAAAATCGTCTAATCACTTAGACCGCATGAGGAACGGTGTAAAAAATAAACATTAGGGTTGGGGTTGGGATTTTTTTCAAAAGTAAAAAAAAAAAAAAAATGACGATATGGCGACTAGTGTTGAGCGCAAGTCCTCGCTTCTTGAGTTTGCATCGGGTGCTCGAGTATGCACTGCGTATCGCAGGTGCGCAAGTGACATGCTCGAGTCTCTGCCCCATATACTTCGTGGCCAAAAAAACCTCGCAGGGATTGCCTGCTATGCACGAGCGATCCCCGCAAGTATTTTTTGGGTGTCTAATAACTGTGAAACATGCGGGTGGGGACTTGAGCATGTCACTCGAGCACCTGTGATACATGGTGCATACCGGAGTACCCGATGCAAACTCTAGCGAGCACTTGCGCTCAAGACTAATGACAACTCAGTCAATATGATGACCTAATATTATCAAATTCTGTGTCGTATCTCTGGGTTCAAAATGTTGAATATACCCCTTGATAAAATCTTTGAGGGGTGTAGTTTCCAAAATGGGGTTACTTGTTGGAGGGTTTCCACTATTTAGGCACATCAGGGGCTCTCCAAACGCGACATGGCGTCCGCTCTCGATTCCTGCCAATTTTGCGTTCAAAAAGTCACGCAGTGCTCCTTCCCTTCTGAACTCTGTCGGGCGTCCAAACACTGTATTTTCCCCACTTATGCGGTATTGGCGTGCTCAGCAGAAATTGCACAAAAGTTTTTGGGGTCCATTTTCTCCTCTTACCCTTGTGAAAATAAAAAAATTGGGGCTAAAACATCATTTTTGTGGAAAAAGTTTGATTTTTTTTTATTTTCACGGCTTCATGTTATAAACTTCTGTAAAGCACTTGAGGTTTCAGGGTGCTCACCACACATCTAGATATGTTCCCTGAGGGGTGGAGTTTCCAAAATGGTGTCACTTGTGGGGGGTTTCCACTGTTTAGGCACATCAGGGGCTCTCCAAACGCAACATGGTGTCTTCTAATTATTCAAGCAAATTTTACATTCAAAAAGTCAAATGGCGCTCCTTCTCTTCCGAACCGTGCGCCCTATCAGTGGTTTTTCCCCAAGTATGGGGTATCTGCGTGCTCACGGGAAATTGCACAACACATTTTGGGATCCATTTTTTTCCTGTTACCGCTGAGAAAATAAAAAAAAATTGGGTCTAAAGTAACATTTTTGTGAAAAAAGTTGAAATGTTAATTTTTTTCTTCCACATTCCAAAAATTCTGTGAAGCACCTGAAGGGTTGATAAAATTCTTGAATGTGGTTTTGAGAACCTTGAGGGGTGCAGTTTTTAGAATGATATCACTTTTGGGTATTTTCTGTCATAAAGACCCCTCAAAGTGACTTCAAATGTAATGTGGTCCCTAAAAAAAATGGTTTTGTAAATTTTGTTGGAAAAATGAGAAATCGCTGGTCAACTTTTAACCCTTATAGCTCCCTAATAAAAAATAAAAATAAAAAAAATTTGGTTCCAAAATTGTGCTGATGTAAAGTAGACATGTGGGAAATGTTGTTTATTAACTATTTTGTGTGACATATCTCTCTGATTTAAGGGCATAAAATTCAAAATTTTCACCAAATTTCTGATTTTTTTCACAAATAAACACAAGTGATATTGAAGAAATTTTACAACAGTAAAGTACAATATGTCACTAAAAAAACTATCTCAGAATCAGGGGGATCATTTGAAGCGTTCCAGAGTAATTACCTCATAAAGTGACAGTGGTCAGAATTGTAAAAATTGGCCTGGTCATTAACGTGCAAACCACCTTGGGGGGTAAAAGGGTTAAAGATGTTCAAAGATAGAGATAGATAGCGATGACGAACATAGATAGAAATATGTCAGGATGATATATAATCAGTGCTTTGCTTGTGCACTTGTATTTATTAAATAAATATATTAAAAAACAGCGTGGGGTCCCCTTTATATTTACAAACCAGCTGAGCCACAGCAGACACCTGGGGGCTGGTATTATTATTCTGGGAATGGACCAATATCGATAAAGGTTCCCAGCCTATTATTAACAGCTCACAACTGTCTCCGTACCATTTACTGGTTAATAAAACCCCCAAAACAATGAAGAGGGGCACCCCTTATTTTTAATAACCAGCAAAGGCTAAACAGACCGCTGCGGGCTGATCTTAATAGGATGGGAAGGAGCCATGGATTTTGGCCTGCTCCCAGACACCAGCTCACGGCCGCCCCAGAAATGGCGCATCCATTAGATACGCCAATTCTTGCTCTTTGCCCGGCTCCTCCCTCTTGCCCTGGTGGGGTAATGGTTTTCGGGTTGATGTCAGATGTGTAATGTCCGCTGACATAAATCCCAGGGGTCTGTCAGACACCCCCATTACTAACCCTATATCCAAAAAGAAAGGAAGTGTATTAGCCCAGTAGAATAAAAAAAAAAAACAATTTCATTATTAAATTCTAAAAGGACAACAAGTAATAAAATATTATGGAAAAGGATACAGAGCAGAGTGACAGCCGTAAAGGACAACCCTATTAAAAACCAATACACATCAAGTGAATCTAGATACTAACTCAATAACAGAAAAGGTATACATCATTAGACTGTGGCCATCTAGTGGATGATACAAATATAACAAATCTATACACAGAAGCACGTATACAAATCATATGATCTAGCTTGCAAATCAGTGTTAGGTAAAATTACCAATATAGAGCCCAAATGGGTTGTGCAATCTAAATTCATCAAAGTATATAAAGTATAAGGGTGTATATAGTTAAAGCTCATCAAGAGAATGCCAAGAGTGTGCAAAGCAGTCATCAAAGCAAAAGGTGGCTACTTTGAAGAACCTAGAATATAAGACATACTTTCAGTTGTTTCACACTTTTTTGTTAAGTATATAATTCCACATGTGTTAATTCATAGTTTTGATGCCTTTAGTGTGAATGTACAATTTTCATAGTCATGAAAATACAGAAAAATCTTTAAATGAGAAGGTGTCCAAACTTTTGTTCTGTACTGTGTGTGTGTATATATATATATATATATATATATATATATATATATATATATATATATACATACATACGGTCAAAATTGTTCGTACCCCTCGTTTAATGAAAGAAAAACCCACAATGGTCATTTAAATTACTTGAATATGACAAAAGTAATAATAAATTAAGTGTATGAAAATGAACAAATGAAAGTCAGTCATTGCTTTTCAACCCTGCTTCCACAGAATTAAAAAAAATAAATTAAACTCCTGAAATAGACCTGGACAGAAATGATGGTACCCCTGAAAATAATGTGACAAAAGGGACATGTTAAATCAAGTTGTGTCAGCTAATTAGAATCACAGGTTTCTACAAACTTGTAATCAGTCGGTGGGCCTGTATATAGGGCTACATATACTCACTGTGCTGTTTGGTGAAATGGTGTGTATAACACTCATCATGGACCAGAGGAAGCTAAGGAAAGAGTTATTCAGAAATTTAAGATCCATGGAACTGTAGCCAACCTCCATGGACGTGGCACAGGAGGAAAATTGATGACAAATCAAAGAGATGGATAATATGAATGGTAGCAAGAGCCCAGGATAACTTCTAAAGAGATTAAAGGTGAACTTGAAGCTCAAGGAACATCAGTGTCAGATCGCACCATCCGTCGTTGTGTGATCCAAAGTGGACTTCATGGGAGACGACCAAGGAGAACACCATTGTTGAAAAAAAATTATAAAGCCAGACTGGAATTTGCCAAACTACATCTTGACAAGCCACAAAGCTTCTGGGAGAATGTCCTGTGGACAGATGAGTCAAAAATGGAAATTTTTTGGCAAGGCACATCAGCTCTATGATTCACAGATGGAAAAATGAAGCATATCAAGAAAAAAAACACTGTCCCTACTGTGAAATATGGAGGAGACTCTGTTATGTTCTGGGGTTGCTTTGCTGCATCTGGCACAGGGTGTCTTGAATCTGTGCAGGGTACAATGAAATCTCAAGACTATCAAGGGATTCTAGAGAGAAATGTGCTGCCCAGTGTCAGAAAGCTTGGTCTCAGTCGCAGGTCATGGGTCTTACAACAGGATAATGACCCAAAACACACAGCTAAAAACACCCAACAATGGCTAAGAGGAAAACATTGGACTATTCTGAAGTGGCCTTCTATGAGCCCTGACCTAAATCCTATTGAGCATCTTTGGAAAGAGCTCATGAGGAGTGGGCCAAAATACCTGTCGAGAGGTGCGGAAGTCTCATTGACAGTTACAGGAATCGTTTGATTGCAGTGATTGCCTCAAAAGGTTGTTCAACAAAATATTAAGTTAAGAGTACCATCATTTCTGTCCAGGCCTATTTCATGAGTTTATTTTTTTTTTTAAATTCTGTGGAAGCAGAAAAGCAATGACTGACTTTCATAAATTTTTAATTTATTATTACTTTTGTCAGACTCAAGTTATTTTTGTGACCTTTGTGAGTTTTTCTTTCATTAAATGAGGGGTACCAACAATTTTGACCACGTGTGTGTATGCTCACACACACAGTGGGTACGGAAAGTATTCAGACCTCTTTAAATTTTTCACTCTTTTTTTTCATTGCAGCCATTTAGTAAATTCTAAAAAGTTCTGACGAGTGTTTTGCAGCTGCTTCTTCCATGGGGCGTGTTCTAATCCTGTAGTCAAAAGTAATTAACACACACACAGAGAAAATTCCTTAAATTTTAAAATGCACTCCCCGACCCTCTTTTACCCATTTAGTACCATGCAAAAAATCAATCCAAAGTAGTCCGCCATAAATCCATCCCACGACGATCCCCCAACTCTGCTATATCCGGATGCTGTACTGACCGGTGATATCATTAATGTGACCGCTCAGTGTGGCTGCCGGAATACACTAACAGTAGCGTGAGAACACTGCTGCAGTGATGAGATTAAGGGTACCGCAGGTCACTGCCAGCAGTTCTCATGGTAACCTATGTGTGACCTGCGATAACCTTACTGACTTCAATGCTTTTAGCGTGAGAACTTTCTCAAGTTGCAAGTGTTGACATCAGTAAGGTTACCACCGCAGGTCACCGGCCAGCTCACACAGAGGTTACCGTGAGAACCTCTGGCAGTGACCTGCACTAAACTGGCATATTTGCAATTCTCCATTCAAAAAGCCTGGCGTGGATGTTACAAAATAGTCGCTGCAGCCGTAGATGAATTCATTGAGAGGAACAATTTCTACAATAAGGTCATTTTTGGAGTTTTTCTGCTGTTCTGGCACCTTCGGGTCTCCACAAATGCTGACCAACTATTCTACCAAACTCTTTGCTACAAAAGCCAAAGCGCTCCTTCCTTCTCAGCCCTGCTGACGTGTGGCCTTGCAATAATTTCTGACGACATATGGGGCATCACCGCATTCGGGAGAAATTGTCCACTAAATTATGCGGATCAGTTTCACCTATTAACCCTTTTGTACTTGAAAATTTTGCAGAAAATACAATAATTACATTTTTACCGCTAAAATGTCATATTTCTATGTCTCAATGTTATAAAATTCTGTGAGGCACCTATGGGTTCAAATTACACACTACACTCTGGATAAAATCTTTGAGGGGTGCAGTTTCCAAAATGGGGTCACTTGTGGGGGGTTTTCATTGTTCAGATACATCAGGGGCTCTCCAAGTGACATGACGCCCATAGATCATTCCATCAAAGTCTGCGTTCCAAAACATCACTTCTTCCTTTCCGAGCCCTACCATGCACCAAAACAGTAGTTTTTCCCCACATATGGGTTATCGTCATACTCAGGAGAAATTGTACAACAAATTTATGGGTCCATTTTCTCCTGTTACCCTTGTGAAAATAAAAAAAAATGGGGCTAAAAGCACATTTTGGTGGGAATTTTTTTTTATTTATTTATTTTTTTTTTCACAGCTCTGTGAAGCACTTGGGGGTTCAAGGTACTCATCACACATTTAGGTATATTCCTTTAGGGGTGTAGTTTCCAAACTGGGGTCACTTGTGGGGGATTTTCACTGTTTAGGCACATCAGAGGCTCTCCAAATACGAGATGGCGTTCGCTAATGATTCCAGCCATTTTTGCGTTCAAAAAGTCAAACTCCTTCCTTTTCGAGCCTTGCCATGCACCCAAGCAATAGTTTTCTCTCACATATGGGGTATCGGCGTACTCAGGCGAAATTGAACAACAAATTTTGGGGTCCATTTTATCCTGTTACCCTTCTGAAAATAAAAAATTTAGGGCTAAAGTAAATTTTTTGCGAAAAAAAGTAAAATGTTCATTTTTTTACTTCCACATTGCTTCAGTTCCTATAAAGCACTTGAAGGGTTAATAAACTTTTGAATGTGGTTTTGATCTCCTTGAGGGGTGCAGTTTTTAGAATGGTGTCACTTTCGGGTATTTTCTGCCATATAGGCCTCCCCAAAGTCACTTCAAATGTGATGTGGTCCCTAAAAAAAAAAAAAAAAAAAAAAAAAAAAAAGGTTTTGTAAATTCTGTTAGAAATATTAGAAATTGCTGATCAACTTTTAGCCCTTCTAATTTCCTAACAAAAAAAAAATTGCAGATTTAAAGCAGATATGTTATTTATTAACTATTTTGTGTGACCTAACTCTCAAGTTTAAGGGAATAAGAATTCAAAGTTTTAAAATTGTGAAATTTTCTAAATTTTCTCCAAATTTCTGATATTTTCACAAATAAATGCAAGTTGTATTAAACAAATTTTACTACTATCACAAGGTACAATATGTCCCGAAAAAAAAACGTTCCAGAATCACTGTTATCTGTTGAATCGTTCCAGAGTTATCATATAAAGTGACTGGTCACATTTCAGAAATTTGGTCTGGTCATTAAGGTCAAAATTGGTTCCGTCACTGAGGGGTTAAAGAAGCACTCCCACTGACTTTTTTGTTCTAATTGTCTGTGTACATAGATGTTTTGTATTGTGAGTGTATTAATATACTCACCTACCGCGGTTCTCTCAGGTCTCCAGCGCTGTTCTTCTCTGCTTCTCTATAATGTCACCGCTTTGTAGAGTGTCCGGGTCACGCTGTGCTCGGCGTGACCCATAGGTATCTTTTACATTTTAAGCCTATGGAGTGTCAGAGCAAGGTTCCTGTAGGCTTTCATTGTAAAAGTCTTGTGGCTTATGCATGGAGCGAACTGGATAGTTTCAATTGTGGGGACATCACTCAGCAGAGAGGAACAACGCTGAACACCAGAGAGAGCAGCGGTAGGTGGGTATGTTAATACACTCACACTACACCACATGAACGCACTTAGGCTGTGTGCCCACGTAGCGTTTTACAAGCGTTTTTGATGCGGAATTTCCGCAGCGGAAACGCTTGTAAAATGCTTGGTAACCCGCACCCCATGATCCCCAATGGGTTTCCGCAACTTCTATGCACATGCTGCGGATTTTTCCGCAGCGTTTATGCCGCGTTCAAAAATCCGCAGCATGTCATTTAATTTTGCGTTTCCGCAAGCGGAATTGCCTTTGTCCAATGCATAAAAAACGCAAGGCAATTCCGCATGTGAAAAACGCGTGATAAACGCGCGAAAAAAGCGCGATAAACGCGTGCGGAATTCCGCATGCGTTTTTCCGGGAGAGGACTTGCATTTATGCAGCAGAAATTTTCTGCTTCATAAATGCAACGTGGGCACATAGCCTTAATGAATAAAAAAGTAAGTGGGAGTGCTTCCTTAATAATGAATATGGTGAAGTTGTTTAGTTATTATGTGTTGGCAATATGTGATCTGGTCATGGTGTGGCGGTATTTGACCTTTGTATGTAGTGTTAGGATGGTGTTTATATTCAGACACTATGTAGTAATATATGGTCATGATGTAGTATTTATCCCTTATACGTGATATTCCTGGTATATTTATATTGGTATAGTGGACTTTATTCAGTAGTAGTATGGCAATATTAATTTATTTAAAGGGAATCTGTCACCACTTTGGAGTTATCAGACTGCTACTATGGGCATACAGGTTATAGAAAAGTGAATCTATACATACCTGTATGGCCCATTGTAGAGGTCTGATTGCAGAGAAAAGTTGTTTTATCCTTTTGGTTTTCAACAGGCTTGGCGTCCGGGGGACGCCAAGCAATGCCCGCCTATCTGATTATTATTCCCCTAAATCGCCGCCTATCAGCCTAGTTACCATTTTCCCTCCCTCCCCTGCGCTTCACAGGGCTCTGTGACGTGCGCTTTCCTTCCTCACCTCCCGGTGCATGCGCAAAGCGCAGCTCTTCTAGACCGCGCTTTGTTTCTTCCTGGCCAGGTTTGTATGAGCACAGTGCCGCAGTGCTCTATTGGGCAGGCGCCGGGGAGTCACTGTGACTTCTGCTACAGTGACTCCCTGTGCATAACAAGAAGGTTAACAAGAATGAAGTAAAAAATAAATATATTTACCTTCTGATAGCCCCCGGTGTGCTTGTCTTCGCTTGCCAGCAGATCGCGGTGGACTGAAGGACCTGCGCTGACGTCATTTATTCATTTGACGGCAGGTCCTTCAGTGCACCGCGAGCTGCTGGCAAGCCAGGATGGAGCGAATAAAGACTGTGGGGGCCATCAGAAGGTAAGTATAGATTTATTTTTTACCATTCTTTCCGTCACACTATATAAATCCATGCCGGTTGCATAGTTTTATGTTTGTGTGAAGAATGTGCGGAATCCTATTATATTCCATACAGCTGAAAAAAAAAGAGCATACTGATTTATACAAAGCAAAGGACATATTTTTAGCCTCGTTCAGGTAAATGAGGATCCAGGTACATTGAGCCTTAAAGGGAACCTGATTTATGCTGCCCAAACCACGGGCAGCATGAATTATAGCCTGGCTGCATAATTGCAGCCTGGTATATTTTTCTTTGAAATGCTCCTGTGTTTTATAGTAAATTATACTTTTTTTTTTTATTGCCACAAAGGACAGCTTTAAAAAATGTAATTGTGTTCCCTATTTTGTTAAGTTTATTTTTATATAGTGGTCATTTGGCTAGAAATTGCGATTAGGTCCAGTGTGGGAGACTATTTAGTCATCATCCAGTAGATCAGCACGGATATACCCAGATCTTTGTTCGGAACACAAAGACGCACCCACCAGGTTGACTTAGGCTATGTTCACACATCAACATCATGTTTTTTTCCGTATTCATTTTCTGCAGCAAAACATGATCTCTTGCCAGGCGGTTGTTCAGGATTTTTTTTGCTGTTTTCTTGCTTTTTTGCCTTTATGTGCATTTTTGGTTTGTTTTTCAGCATTTTTCTCACTGTCCTTTTGTCTCTGTTATGCATGTACATAAAGTTCAGTGAAAAAAAAATCTCATTCTGGTTTAGGCACAGTAAACACTGAAAAAAACATGATGTGTGAATATAGCCAAAGTTAAGCTTTGCTTCCACCACAGAAACATGAACACAGGTCACCAATTCAAGACATATGTGAAACCATATTAACCAGAATTTCAAATGTACAGTGGGGGGAGGTGAATTGTTCAGGAATAGTTTACCTAAGACACTAGCAGTGCATTGAGTTTGTATGACACTATACACTATGGGGTCTGCCATATAGTTGCTCAGGGCACTGTTCAATTTCACACCTGCCTGGGCCACAGGTATTGTTCAATCTCACACCTAGCTCAGCCAATGTTTACACTGTACACATCACTAATTTAATTACACTGTACTAATACAAACTACCATTTTAGTGACCAAGACAAAATCACAAAAATAAATGAGTTTCACATACTGCTGTACTTGCTTATTTTCACTAAAAACGCAGCAAAACCTGATAGCTATGTTCACACTATGCGTTTTTTCACTACCCATTACTTCCAATGGGTAAAAACTCTGAAAAAACGCTGAAAGAAGTGACGTGCTCAATTTTGCAACATAAAAACATGCAAGGCACAAAATCCTGAACAAAAAAAAAACATGATGTTTGAACTAAGATTTCTGGAATCTCATAGACTTTGTTGGTACTGCAAAATGCAGCTGAAAATTTGTAAAAAAGCATCAGATACGCTGAAAAAAAACATGATATGTGAACATAGCCTTACAGTATGGTTTGTTTTGACAAAAAACATCTTTTACTAGAGTTTCTGGTTACATAAAAAGTTGCATAAGATATTACATAATGGTGGCATAACTGTTGGTAAAAACAATGTTTTGTCAGGAATACTCATCTGTGATACTATGTATTGACTTTATGGCACCTGAACTGAAACTCAGAAACCATTGTTAACACATTGCCCACAGAAATAGATGTCTGGACATTCTCAAGGGGAATTTTATCTTTCCCTGAGCAGCCAAATTCCCACTCTGTCAAGGCCAAATATTGCAAAACAAGAACGTCATGAAGACAGAAGATAACCACTAAAAGAAATGTAACTATTTCTACTGGCACAATTTTCCTATTAACTTGTTTGCCCTTATTTGTCCGAATATAACCAAGCTTATCGGCTTGGCTGTATGGCATATAAAGTAAAAGTTAAAATTGTAATGGTACAACCATGTAATTGTAATTTCTTCTTCTAAAACCTCGTGCAGACAACATTGCAAATTGGTCCAATGTCAGACTGCTATGCATGGAATAGCCACAGGTCTGACCACACAGCTTGACAGCTTCTTATGCAGGTGCATCTTACTAAATTAGAATATCATCAAAAAATTAATTTATTTCAGTTCTTCTATACAAAAAGTGAAACTCATATATTATATAGTCATTACAAACACGGTGATCTATTTCAAGTGTTTATTTCTGTTAATGTTGATGATTATGGCTTACAGCCAATGAAAACGCAAAAGTCGTTATCTCAGTCAATTAGAATAATTAACAAAAACACCTGCAAAGGCCTCCTAAGCCTTTTAAAAGGTCCCTTAGTCTGTTTCAGTAGGCTCAACAATTAAGTGGAAGACTGCTGACTTGACAGATGTCCAGAAGGCATTAATTGACACACTCCACAAGGTCCCAGAGATCCAATTTTCATTTGGCAATCAAGGTCCCAGAGTCTGAAAGAAGAGTGGAGAGGCACACAATCCAAGCTGCTTGAGGTGTAGTGTGAAGTTTCCACAATCAGTGATGGTTTGGGGAGCCATGTCATCTGCTGTTGTAGGTCCACTGTGTTTTATCAAGACCAAAGTCAGCGCAGCCGTTTACCAGGAAATATTAGAGCACTTCATGCTTCCCTCTGCCGACAAGCTTTTGGAGATGGAAATTTCATTCTCCAGCAGGACTTGGCACCTGTCCACACTGCCAAAAGTACCAATACCTGGTTTAAGTATCACTGTGCTTGATCGGCCAGCAAACTCGCCTGACCTTAACCCCTTAGAGATTCTATGGGGTATTGTCAAGAGGAAGATGAGAGACACCAGACCCAACAATGCAGACGAGCTGAAGGCTGCTATCAAAGCAACCTGGGCTTCCATAACACCTCAGCAGTGCCACAGGCTGATTGCCTCCATACCACGCCGCTTTGATGCAGTAAATTAACTTTTTGATATTCTAATTTAGTCAGATGCACCTGTATTTCTCTGACGCTGTGACACTCTGGTTGGGAGAGCCGTGGCCAGTCTTTGCTATGTGGTCCAAGATTGGACCAATTTGCATGGATGTCTGCATGAGCCCTGAGTGATTTCCCCAGAGGCATATATAACAAAACCATTACAATGCTATTGTTACGCACATGGTTATGGAACCACTGTGCCACTATCTGGTGAGAGCATGGAGGGGCTTAACTAAGGGAACACATGGTTCTTCACTAGCGCACCTGATGGTGTGGTTAGACTTAAACACAGGTGGAAGGCAGGTGCTACTCCAGGACGGAACCTGGAGCTGCGTAAGTTGACCCCTTTGGGGACAGGGAAGCAGGATCGGCCAGGAACTGGTTAGCAGGAGGTATTCTTCTGGTAGACAGATGCGGAATCAGTCACAACCAGGATAGATACAGGAACACGGGACGGTCACAGGTACGGGATCACTGGTGCAGGTTCACAGGTGCTGGATCAGACGGGTCAGGATCAGGAGTAGGTACAGGTAGGTCTGGTTCAGGGATAGGTACAACAGGGCGGACAGGACCAGATGTAGACTGGGAGGACAGGGTCAGGTAAACGGGGCGGACAGTATCAGATTCAGAGAGAAAGGGTACAGGGACCTTACAACTAAGTAACAGGAAACTCACTGGTTGTTGCTAAGGTACCTCCCATTTGGCGAAGGTTCCATAAATACCTAATGTCCCCCAGCTATTGGCTGGGGACATTTTTAGAAGCGTGCAGCCTCTTTAAGAAGCAGGGAGAATGCGCGCTAAGCCTTTTCCTTGGAGACCTACGTGCCGTGCGCAGGCCCTGGGAGGAGACAGAGATGGCGAGGACCTGAGCAGTATGGCGAGGTGAGTGAACATGCCGGCGTCCCTTCTGAGAGAGGGGGAAGGAGACACATGCAGGGGTGCTGGCGCTGTTCTAACAGCTATCACCATGCATGTCAGCCAGCATTCTCTTTTCCTCTGTCTCTCCCCACCTCGTGCCTGCTGTGCTGCCACTTACTGAGATTGTCCAACAATAACCAAGTCTGTGGCTTGGTTGTTGGTGTATATGTTATACAAATCATGTTAATGTAAATTTCCAATTAAAAATTATTTTTTAGGTAAAAAAAGCAAAACATAAAATTGGTGTTATGTCTGTAACAATCCAAAATATAAAAATATGTTTAAAGGGCGCCGCCCACGTATTTGAAATTTGCTCCAAGCGAACGCTGATATTTGCGTGGTTCATGCGCAGTTTTGCATGTCCGGCTTCTGGTCCCTGCGCGAGCGCAGTGAGGCTGTGTACTTCGCAGCTTCACTGCTCATGCGCTATGACTTGTAGCTCCCTGCGCGTGTGAACTACACAGTCTCCTTCGCGTGCGCGGGGACCCGAAGCCGGACATGTAAAACTGCGCATGAGCCCCACAAATATCAGTGCTCGCCGGGAGCAAATTTTAAATACGTGGGCGGCGCCAGCAGTGACTGAATGCGGCGCCCGCCCCTGACAATATGAGGATCACACCCCTTTGACTGAAAACGAGCAGGTATAAGTAATAAAGTGTTGTAGAATCATTATAACACCACCAATTTTAATGAAAAAAAGTTTGTTAGTGATGCACATTGCATCACTAACAAAGTCATGGGGGCAGTGTAGATAATAGATAGGTTTCCTTTAACTTGTATATTAAACACTGTAAAAAAAAACAAAAAAAAACATTATTGCTTTTTTTTTTATCATTTTTCAGAAAAAATGGAATAAAAGGCATACAAAACTTGTATGTACCTAGAAATGGTACTAATGTAAAATATCAACTAGTTTAACAAAAAAACAAGTACTCACACAACTCCATCAATTGAAAAATAAAAATGGTATGATTCTCAGAATATAGCGACTTGAATATATGTTTATTAGTGTTTTTATTCTGTTAAAGCAGTAAAACATAAATAAAATAAAGGACATAAATGTGGTTTTGGCAGATTCGGACTGACCTGCAGAATAAGGTGAGCATGTCATTAAATAGAAGTCTCATTAAAATTTATGTTCCCTAATCTGTCCTAAATATCCATGTAATATAGTGTAAGTATACTTATGGATCACCATCTTTCCCAGTTTCCACTGCCACTCCGTTCCTCTTCTGGCCTATATGACATAAAAAGAAAGTAACCGGCTTACACAAAGATTTGTGTAGACCGGAAGGTCCGGAATTCCAAATCAGCCAGATGCCCTCAATATAAATCATGTCACCAAACAAAGCTTTACAGGTACACAACCGACAGACCCTATAATAAATAAGAAACAGAGGTGCTACTATGTGTGAATCAGCCCAGACTGGCTTACTCGACCCCAATACTGAAAAGGCTCTTCTGGAATCGTTGTGCAGTCTCAGGCACAACTCTGATGTTAGCAGACTGCAGCCCTTGACATCAGCCCCCAGTTGGTGGTGAAGATACATGTCAGGATTTGTCAGGGATTCGCACAAACACGATCCCGATAACTCACTACATAGCTATCGGCAAGCGACCAGTGAGCATATGGCGTACACACCTCCGGATTCCAACACATGGAATATGAGGATACGCCCCCGTACGGTCACTGCCAGCTTCACGATAGCCCAATTAATATTCGCTGCCACCACCGATCAGATTTAAAATATAATGCAGGCCTGATCGAACGCCTGCATTCTGGTAGCACATATGGCTTCGGGGGAGGAACAATTACAGGGCAAAAGAAATGTTGCGCTCGCGCAAGGACTGACTGGCGTGAGCTTGATTAGTGATCCCACTGGACCATGAACCGAGAAGTACCTGGAGGGGTGTAACTAAATATCAACCCGGTCCGACCAAGGTCGCTGTTAGAACCTTGCTGTTAGGTTTTTTTTCCTTTGCTGGTCACATGACCTTGTTGGCCTATTTAATCCTGCTCCGCCCTTCTGGCTTTGCTGGACTTCATTGTATATCTACTTTCTAGCTAGCCTGTGCTCTGTATCTAACTCTGTTAGTTTGCTTGGTCTACGGACCTCTATGTTCTATCTATTTTGTTTGTTCGTCTGTCTGCTACTATTTCTGTTAGGAGGTGTCCCATATTCCTCCCAGTCCTTAGTACTTGTAGGGATTCCCTCCCCAAATCTATAGGTCTCCGTACAGACTAGATTAGGACTTTAGCAGGTCTGATCGCAGGATCAGGTTCCCTGTTACATCGTAGGGATTCAGCTGAGTCTTATAGTAGGGACAGATCTCCTCTCTTTCCTTAGCTTTGGTAGCAGAACATAACAGTAAGTCCAGCCTGCAAATTCTCTAAGGAAAGATTTTTTTTTGTTCCATCATGGTGTCGGTTCAGGATTTGGCTAAACACCTGCAGGGACTCTCTCTGGAAGTGGCCGAGCTCCGTCAGCACGTGAGTAACTGTCCTGGAGCACATTTCTTGGAGCCTAAGGTATGTTTGCCGGATTTATTTTTTGGTGAACATCGAGAATTTTTTTCATTTAAAAATGCTTGCTTATTGTATTTTCGTTTGAGACCCAAGTCCTCTGGGGATGAATCCCAGCGCGTAGGGTTCATAATGTCACTTTTGCGCAAAGAGCCTCAGGAGTGGGCCTTTTCTTTGCAACCTAGTGATACATGCTTCAGATCAGTGGATAGTTTTTTTTCTGCTTTAGGACTATTATATGATGATCCTGACCGTGTCGCATCAGCTGAGACTGAGTTGAGACGTTTAAAACAAGGATCAGGTAATATGGAAAAATATTGTACACATTTTCGTCGTTGGTCTACTCAAACAGGGTGGAACGATTCTGCTCTGAAAAGTCTATTTCTTGCTGGGCTCAGTGAAAAGGTTAAAGACCTGCTAATTGCTTATCCTACACCTGAGGATTTGCAACAGGCTATGCAATTAGCTATACGGGTGGACAGAAGACTGCGTGCTAGGGTTAATGAGAGCAAATCCTCTGCTATGTCAGTTTCTGGTTATGATAATGTGTGTACTAACAGTGGTGAACCGATGGAGATTGGATCGGTGGCACCTCGCTCTCAAGAAAAACACCGTCGTTTTTCAGAAGGCTTGTGTTTCTATTGTGGAAAATCTGGTCATTTGATTAAAGGCTGTGAGCTTCGTATGAAGAAAGAAAAAAAAATGGTCAGTCACGCCCGTATTGCCTGTTTAAATTCCAAGGGTATATTTTTAGCTGCTTCCACGATTGCTCAGGAAAAATTAATGGAATTTCGGGTGTTTGTTGATTGCGGGTCTACACTGAATGTTATTGATGGGGGATTCGTGGAAAAACTCAATTTAAAACCTGAACCTTTATCATCCCCCATTGCTGTGGTTTCTGTGGATGGCTCCCCTTTGAAGAATATTACTCTCAAGGTCAGTGAATTTCCTCTCACTATTAATGGTGTTCACCATGAGAAATTGGATTTGGTAGTGTTGAATAACTTGCCTTCTCCAGTAATATTGGGTTTGCCCTGGTTAAAATTTCACAATCCTGTACTGGATTGGTCTACCAGTGAAATTAAATCCTGGAGCCATAAATGTTATGACAAGTGTTGTAACGGGCGTATTGCAGCTTTGGATAGGGGAGAATTGCCTGTTCCTATTCAGGATTTTTGGAGAGTTTTTTCTGAGAAAGAATCGCAGGTTTTGCCTCCCCATAGAGACTATGATTGTTCTATTGAATTTGTCCCTGGAGCGACTCTTCCTAAAAGTCGTTTATTTAACCTTACTATTCCTGAGAGGAAGGCTTTGGAGGAATACATACAGACAAGTTTGGCCGCCGGTCACATTAGGCCCTCTAAGTCTCCTGTGGCGGTTGGATTTTTTTTTGTAAAAAAAAAGGACGGCGGTTTACGTCCTTGTCTGGATTTTCGTGAGATTAACAAAATTACGGTACGCAATCCTTACCCACTGCCATTGATTCCTGATCTGTTTAACCAGTTATTGGGGGCCAAGTGGTTCTCTAAAATTGACCTTAAGGGGGCATACAATCTGTTGCGCATGAAGGAGGGTGATGAATGGAAGACTGCTTTTAACACTCCTGTGGGTCATTTTGAGAATCTGGTTATGCCTTTTGGTCTTACTAATGCTCCTGCATTTTTTCAGAATCTGATTAATGACATCCTTAGACCTTTGATCGGTAAAAATGTGGTTGTGTATTTGGATGACATTTTGATTTATTCGCCAGATCTGGAGTCTCATTGGCGGAGCGTGCGTGAGGTATTACAGTTATTAATGGACAATTCGCTTTTTGCTAAGCTGGAGAAATGTGAGTTCGCTGTACAGAGAATTAGTTTTTTGGGCTACATTATCTCCAGCAAAGGTTTTGAGATGGATCCGGTTAAGGTTCAGGCTGTGCAGGAATGGCCTAGGCCTATTGGTTTGAAATCAATACAGAGGTTTTTGGGTTTCACCAATTACTATAGAAAATTCATAAAAAATTTTTCTAGTATTGTCAAACCTCTGACTGATCTCACCAGGAAAGGTGCTGATGCGGTTCAGTGGTCTTCTGAGGCCATTGAAGCTTTTGTGTATCTCAAGGAGAGGTTCACCTCTGCTCCCATCCTTATGCAGCCTGATGTTACTAGGCCGTTTTTGGTTGAGGTTGATGCTTCCTCTGTGGGGGTTGGCGCAGTATTGTCTCAGGATAACGGGGATGGATTACATCCCTGTGCATTTTTTTCAAAAAAATTTTCGGAGACTGAATTGAATTACGATATTGGTAATCGGGAATTATTGGCTATTAAACTCGCATTTGAACACTGGCGCCACTTCTTGGAAGGTGCGGAATTTCCCGTTCAGGTTCTTACGGATCATAAAAATCTGATATATCTTGACGCTGCCAAGCGCCTGAATGCCCGTCAGGCTAGGTGGGCACTGTTTTTCTCGCGGTTTAATTTCTCCGTTACTTACATCCCTGGTACTAAGAATGTTAAGGCGGATGCCTTGTCTCGCAGTTTTTCTCCCATAGTCGGTGCTGAGAAAGAGGAAAACATTTTACAAGAAGGTGTTGTGATAGCTGCTTTAGACTCCGTTTTGGAAGATGAGATTCTTAAAGCTCAGGAGAATGCCCCATCTAACACTCCTCATGGGAGGTTGTTTGTGCCTGGGACCTTTAGGAGAGATTTGTTTGTTGAGTGTCACGAATCTCGGTTGGCAGGTCATCCCGGAATCTCTGAGACCAAGAGACTGGTGGGTCGCAGTTTTTGGTGGCCTGGATGGCAGAAGGAAGTCATTAAGTGGGTGCGCCAATGTACTATATGTGCTAGATCTAAGTCCTCACATACTCCTGCTGCGGGGTTGCTTTGTCCTTTGGAGGTCCCCAGTGCTCCTTGGACACATTTGGCTATGGACTTTATAACTGACCTTCCCCCCTCTGAGGGTTTTACTGTCATCTGGGTGGTCGTGGACCGTTTTAGCAAGATGTGTCACTTGGTTCCCTTCGTCAAACTGCCCTGCGCTAAAACTCTCGCTAAGGCCTTTGTCAAGGAAATTGTCAGACTTCATGGCGTTCCTACTGACATTGTTTCTGATAGGGGTCCTCAGTTCGTGGCTCGTTTTTGGCGTGCCTTTTGTGACAGGTTGGGAATTCATTTGTCGTTTTCGTCCGGATATCATCCTGAATCTAATGGCCAGACAGAAAGGAAAAACCAGGATGTTGAGCAGTTCTTGCGTTGTTTTGTGGCAGACAATCAAGAGGGGTGGTCTGAGTTTCTGCCACTTGCCGAATTTGCTCTGAACAATCATACATCTTCTTCTGCTGGTTGTTCGCCTTTTTTTTGTTGTTCTGGGAGACATCCGTCGTTTGGGTCGTTCTCCAAGTTGGGATCTGCCGTGCCTGAGGAGGAGAATTTTTCCGGTGATTTGGAAAGAGTTTGGACGGATGTGCGTGGTAATCTTCAGGAGGCCAACAGAAAATCTAAAGACTACTTTGATAGGAAACGACAGGAGGTTTTGTTCGCTGTTGGTGACATGGTTTGGTTGTCCTCTAGGAATCTGCGGTTGAGGATTCCTTCTAAGAAATTGGGTCCCAAGTTTGTAGGGCCCTTTAAGGTGCTTCAGGTTGTCAACCAATCTGCTGTTAGGTTGGAGGTTCCTACCTCCTGGAGAATTAATCCGGTCTTTCATGTCTCTCTGTTAAAAAAAGCTGTTGTGTCGGATGGTGACGCCTCTGCCTCTGTTCCTCCGGTGGTGGAGGACGGGGAATATGAAATTTCTCGCATCCTTGACTCTAGACGGTATAGAGGTAGTTTGCAGTATCTTGTGGCCTGGAAAGGTTTCGGACCCGAGGATAACTCTTGGGTGAGGTCAGATGATGTTTCCGCGTCCAGACTTATCAGAGCGTTTCACAGGAGATTTCCTGATAAGCCTGGTCCTAGGGGATCCGGAGGATCCTCTTAGAAGGGGGGGTACTGTTAGAACCTTGCTGTTAGGTTTTTTTTCCTTTGCTGGTCACATGACCTTGTTGGCCTATTTAATCCTGCTCCGCCCTTCTGGCTTTGCTGGACTTCATTGTATATCTACTTTCTAGCTAGCCTGTGCTCTGTATCTAACTCTGTTAGTTTGCTTGGTCTACGGACCTCTATGTTCTATCTATTTTGTTTGTTCGTCTGTCTGCTACTATTTCTGTTAGGAGGTGTCCCATATTCCTCCCAGTCCTTAGTACTTGTAGGGATTCCCTCCCCAAATCTATAGGTCTCCGTACAGACTAGATTAGGACTTTAGCAGGTCTGATCGCAGGATCAGGTTCCCTGTTACATCGTAGGGATTCAGCTGAGTCTTATAGTAGGGACAGATCTCCTCTCTTTCCTTAGCTTTGGTAGCAGAACATAACAGTCGCACTGCGGCTCAGTTGACTCCGTGAACCAGGGAGGAACCGAGCAGAGGAACTAGGTGCTACTCCAGGTCAGACCCCGGTCAAAGCTGTTGACCCACACGGGGAATGCAGGAACAGGCAGGTTAGACTGGCATATAGACAGGTGGGTACTGGCAAGCACGGATGGTATGCAGACAGGTGGATATTGACAGGCACAGCTGATATGCAGACAGGTGGGCACCGGCAGGCACGGCTGGCGTGCAGACACTTGGGCACAGGCAGGCACGGCTGACATGCAGAGAGGCGGGAACTGGCAGGTAGGAACGTAGGCAGGATAGGGACCAGTACAGACTGGGATACAGGAACGGAGCCGCAGGTGTGGTAGACAAGCTGAGCGGAGCAAAATCCACAGGTGCGGTAGACAAGCAGAGCAAAGCAAAACCCGCAAGTGCGGTAGACAAGCGGAAGAAAGCAAAACCCGCTGATGCAGTTAACGAGCAGAGCAAAGCAAAACCCGCAAGTGCGGTAGACAAGCGGAAGAAAGCAAAACCCGCTGATGCAGTTAACGAGCAGAGCAAAACCCGCAGATGCGGTGAACAAGCAGAGCAGAGCAAACCCCTCAGATGCGGTGAACAAGCAGAGCAGAGCAAAACCCGCAGATGCGGTGAACAAGCAGAGCAGAGCAGAGCAAAACCCGCAGATGCTGTGAACAAGCAGAGCAGAGCAAAACCCGCAGATGCGGTGAACAAGCAGAGCAGAGCAAAACCCGCAGATGCGGTGAACAAGCGGAGCAGAGCAAAACCCGCAGATGCGGTGAACAAGCGGAGCAGAGCAAAACCCGCAGATGCGGTGAACAAGCGGAGCAGAGCAAAACCCGCAGATGCGGTGAACAAGCGTAGCAGAGCGAAACCCGCAGATGCGGTGAACAAGCGGAGCAGAGCAAAACCCGCAGATGCGGTGAACAAGCGGAGCAGAGCAAAACCCGCAGATGCGGTGAACAAGCGGAGCAGAGCAAAACCCGCAGATGCGGTGAACAAGCGGAGCAGAGCAAAACCCGCAGATGCGGTGAACAAGCGGAGCAGAGCAAAACCCGCAGATGCGGTGAACAAGCGGAGCAGAGCAAAACCCGCAGATGCGGTGAACAAGCGGAGCAGAGCAAAACCCGCAGATGCGGTGAACAAGCGGAGCAGAGCAAAACCCGCAGATGCGGTGAACAAGCGGAGCAGAGCAAAACCCGCAGATGCGGTGAACAAGCGGAGCAGAGCAAAACCCGCAGATGCGGTGAACAAGCGGAGCTGAGCAAAACCCGCAGATGCGGTGAACAAGCGGAGCTGAGCAAAACCCGCAGATGCGGTGAACAAGCGGAGCTGAGCAAAACCCGCAGATGCGGTGAACAAGCGGAGCAGAGCAAAACCCGCAGATGCGGTGAATAAGCGGATCAGAGCAAAACCCGCAGATGCGGTAGACAGGACAGGGCTCTATTCACATGGAACAGACTGGAAAACACAAGAAGATAGCTGGAACACAGGAGTTAGATACGGAGGCAGGAAAACAGAACGAGCAGAACCAGATACACACAAGGTACTTGCAATTAAGTAGCGAGTGAACACAAAACTCACAAACAGAAGTACAGAGACAACGAGTTGGAGTTAAGGTGCAGGTTCAGATACTGCAGGAAAAGGGGAAGGTACAGACCTAGAGACAAACAGGTAACGGACTAGGACACTGTTCAGACAGGATCTGAACCAGGAACAAGATACAGGAACGAGGCTGGGAACTCAGCCCCCAGGGTGGCGGAAACTGACTAGAAGTCACAGGTACAGGTAACAGGCCTGGGTATACAGCCCCCAGGGTGGCAGAAACAGACTAGATGCAGGACAGGACCTGGCAACTCTGTTGCAAGGAACAAACAGATGGAAAGTGTTGCTCAGGCCCCTCCTACTGGGTGGAGGGGGTTTAAGTATCCAGTGACAGCAATAGGCTGGGGACACATTAGGACTGTGCACACTGTAGCTTTAAGAATCAAGAAGTAACAGCGCCGCCACCCTAAACCAGCAGACAAGAGACATACAAACAGCAGGCACTGGAGCAAAGTGTGCAGCCTGGCCCGACAGGTAAGATTGCGGTCTTGCATGGTGAGAGGTGGTAAGCCATGCAAGCATGCCGCCAGGGATGTTACAAGAATCAGGACTATTACATTTTATATTTAATCCAAAAGGGAGGCAGTGTTTATGAAAAGTATACAAAAGGTTTTACAAAAGGAGAAATTACAATACAGAATATAGTTACACAAATAAAATGGGATTAAAGAAGAACTTACTAAAAAGATCGCAGAGATGATTCCGGTTAGCTGGAGGGTAGGCGCTCCAATTGACCGTTATCGAACTTGACCCGTGCTATATGAAATATATACTCCCGGCATGAGTATTGACCCATCCTCGGCTGTGTCTTTTATGTCGAAGGGGGAACCTGCCCACACATCCCCTGTGATGACATCACGTGAGCTGGGCTCCACCCTTCATATTTTTATTAAAATACCTAACTTCTGCGATAACTTATCGCTGGTTGCAGAAGCTTGCAAGTGACACCATATTTTTTTATTACAAATTTACCTTTCTTTAGAGACTACACATGGCATAGCTGCGGTCCATTATTCTGGTACTTTTGCGCCACAGCTCACCGAAGGGGCTCACAGCTATGGAAAACTATGCATATTGTTCCTCAGCTGACCCTGCCGCTAAAAATTTGTCCCCCTTCTATACTTCCGATTGTCCATATTTTGCATTGGTGTCGGCGAGACTGCAGATTTCTGTTGCGCAAATGGGGGATACCCTGGGGGTGAGAGGGAATTATTTTGAAGCCAGAAACTGCATCCTTCTAACTAGGTGTATGACACACAGGCCAGTGCCACTAGAAAATACACTCCTATGTTAATTGGGTTTGTAGCTCCCTTTGTACTAGCATTTGCCTATTTGCCACTTCTCCTGTGCGTGCTAATTTGCATAGCAACAGCTCCTTAGATAGGTGAGCTTCTTTGACAAATGGTATACAGGAGGGGGAATGAGTGGTTTCAGGGGGAGAGAGAAATTCGTAATATTTTCTATGACCATACAGATCCAATATTAAAAAAATGACGTTCCAATAGCGCTGTCACTCCAATGAATTATTAAAAAACAATGTTTTATTAAACCAACGCGTTTCTAGAGCGAATCGCTCTCTTCATCAGGTACAAATAAAAACATAATTCTAAATAACCAACATTCATATAAAACCTCTTAACGAGGTGTAGTTGCTCAGATTCTTAAATCATTTAACCCCATCAACACTGCTCTATAGATCCACAGCAAACTTGCCCCATTGTCAATGTGCATGTTAACCTATATACTGTCAGTGTGAATTAACCTGTATGCTCTATGCCCCAATGTCAATGTGATGCATGTTAACCTGTGTACTGCCAATGTGTACTAGCTTGTATGCTCTATATGCCATTGCAATTGTGATGCTTGTTAGCCTATATTCTCTATGCCCCATTTTTTGTTGTGATGCTGGTTAACCTGTATATTGCCAGTGTGTATTAGCCTATGTGCTGTATTCCCCATTGTCAATGTGATGCATGTTAACCTGTGTACTGCCAGTGTGAATTAGCCTATATGCTCTATGGATTCATTTAGTTCTTCCGGGGCTAACGTAGATAATTTAAAAATTTGATAACTTTCTCTATTTATCAGCCTTTGAGATCTATCCGTAAACTGACCGATATTTGTTCTGTTATGGTAATTTCTAAGTAGGATTTTTTTTTTCATGTACATGGGAAAAATGCCTTGACAGGCTGTGATCCATAACTCCATTTTTAATGTTAGACCTGTGCTTATTCATCTGAAGATGTATTGGCATAATGGTCCGTCCCACATACTGCAATTTGCACTGACATTGTAGGACATAAATCACATATGAACTTTGACAGTTTAAAAAACGTTTTATCTAAATATACTCCCCTGTAACTGTGGATGTAAATTGTTTTTTTGCTAGACTGTAACAATTTGCAACTCTTATATTTTTGATTGCCATATTTAAAAGTTCCATTATTGGTCAATAAATTGCCTTCATATCTACAATCACCTCCCCGATAATTATTTTTCTTCCTAATTTGACTAGGCGCTATCATATTTTTAAGATTCTTGTTACATCTGTACGCTACCAATGGTTCAGTAGACACATTTTTTTTATAAAATAGGATCACCCAAAATTAACCAATGTTTTCTGAGAACTTACTCCACTTTTTTATTTGATTTATTAAAAATTGTCACAAAACTAAATTCAAACCTATTTTTTGCAGAGACAGTTTTGTCTGATTTTTGTGGCGATTTTAGCTACTCATTCTGTGTAAGCCTTCAAGTATTATCAAAAGCATCTTTTACAAGTTGTTTGGGGTATCCCTTTTCTAAAAATCTCCCCCTTAAGATCTTAGACTCCTTTATAAAAATCAGTTTCAGATGTACAATTCTTGTGAATCTGCCAGTACTGGCCATATGGAATGTTTTTCACCCAGCTAGGTAGATGTCCACTATGGTAATCCAAATAGCTATTGACGGCTACCTGCTTGAAATAAGTGCAAGTCTGAATAGTACCATTTTTCACCAAATCTAAAAACTCAGTAGACCCAGTATGAAACAGTATAAAATTACTACCATCCACATTTATCTAATAGTACCGGGGGGAGGGATTGGGGTGGTGCTATTAGATAAATGTGCTTATATACAAAAAGTAAAAAGGATTCTAAATTATGCAAAATACTATACTATACAGCTGAAGAAATAAGTGGGGAGAGGTCTTACACAGGCAGGAGGCATGTCAGGTCGTGCTCATGCAGGACCTTACAGACCACCATAGCTGGATGACTCCGCAGCCATTATTTGGCCTGAGGTCACCATTGAGACCATCGGCACGCAATGATCTTAATCGCTTTTTGATAATCGGAGCAAAGAGGGAGCCCCCTCCCTATATAACTGACAGATGCCGCTGTCGCTATTGACAGCGGCATCAGAGGGATTAAACTCCCACGATCAGCGCTAGCACTGATCGCAGGTGTTACTGCTATGAGGTATAGCTGACGCCCACTGATGATTTTGCTGACTTTGCTTGTGATCATTGCGCTCTATATGTACGGCGGTTTGTGGAAACACACTTTCCGCTGTGCCGTATATGTACAGTGGATGTCTAGAAGGGGTTCACCTGAGAAGCAGCTAATATAAATATTTGTACTTTTCCCTCAGATTAGTATTCACAACCTTGTCTTTGTTGATTTCCAGACTTGGATTTACTAAAATATGTTTTCTTTTCCTAGACTACTTTAAATAAGACTGAAACGATAAACACTGAACATGCTTTGGGTAATCAGGATAAAGCGTCTCACAGTGTAAGTATAAATTATTGTAGTTTTTAGTAAATACTATTTCATTTGCATCAATTAAGCATTTAGTTAATGTTTTTATTTAGTGTTTTTTTTTTAAACCTGGTAACCAGATCATGAATTTGAAGACCAAGGAGAAGTATCAGGAAGGTCCGCATTGGGGGAGACCTTTCATTGTTGAGAAATTAGGGGAAGTACAGTAGCGTTCAAAATAATAGCAGTCCAATATGACTAACCAAATTAATCACTGTTTTTGGTATAAATTATATTACCACATGTCAAACAATTTACCAGTTGGTGCAGCAGATTCTAAGAAAACCAACAGCATTAATAAGTAGGTACCAGAATGCAACAGCGGAGACACAGGCGGAACAAAAGTATATTTCTTTTATTTAACAACTAAGATTAATTGTAAAACACGTATTATATGGTAACAATTTCTTTTCAATGCTTTACAGTAAAATAAGCAGGAAATCACTTTTATTCTGTTATCAGAATACACTAGAATTCAGGGGCTGGTAGTTTAAAATGATCCACTGGAGGGAAGGGGAACTAGATTGTCATTAATTATACCGAGTATGGGGCAGTCTTTTAAAGCTTTGGCAATACTCTGTTCCTATCACAACTCGCTGCCCTTTTCCCCTGTAACTATCCCCTTTTGCAATGTGGCACTGGTATCTGCTGGTCCCGTCTGACTACTGTCTTTCCCTCTATCCGTGCCGATAACATATGTCCCTGTCAGAGGTAACAGACCGTCTTGCGCGTCTTTCCTGGTTGCTGACCTGACCGTGAATCTATGATCTGACCCCTCCGGAGCTTCTGCGACACTGGCGCACACGTCTGAGAACCATGCCGCCGCTACCTGCTCCCGTTCTGTCAACCAACATCGCTCGGGTAAGGAACCTTGACTGGCGTCGCTTGGATCTTCGGGGCTTGACTGTCGAAATCTGGGCTGGGCCTATAAGCGGCACCTTTCTTCCTGACAGGAGCTCCAGACGCTGCTGTTGCTCCTCCCGTCTCTCCCATCGGCGCCAGAATCACCTCAGAACTTGCACACGTGCTGTTTTTCTTCTCGGCTCGTTTCACTGACAACGCTGTCCCCAGAGGCCTGATCAAACCTCTCCCCTCTGCCATGCCTCCATGCTGTACTGGTTCCACAGTGTCTTGTCTCCGTACACATTCATGATCTGCATGTTTTTGTGTCTGTGTATTTGAATAATTAATTGAAAGGGGGTGTGTTCAAAATAGCAGTGTGGAGTTCAATTAGTGAGGTCAATCATTCTGTGAAGGAACAGGTGTGAATCAGGTGGCCCTTATTTAAAAGTGAAGCCAGCACATGTTGTACATGCATTTCTCCTTGAAAGCCTGAGAAATCTGGGTCCTTCAAGACATTGTTCATAAGAACAGCCTACTTTGATTAAAAAGTTGATTGGAGAGGGTAAAACTTATAAAGAAGTGGAAACAATGATAGGCTGTTCAGCTAAAATTATCTCCAGTGCTTTAAACTGGAAAGCAAAACCAGAGAGATGTGGAAGAAAACGGAAGACTACCATTCAAATGGATCGAAGGATAGCCAGAATGGCAAAGGCTCAGCCAATGATCAGCTCCAGGATGATGAAAATCAGTCTCAAGTTACCTGTGAGTACTGTGACAGTTAGACGCCTGTGTGAAGCTAATCTCTTACCAAGAAGTCCCTGCAAAGTCCCACTGTTTAAAAAAACAAACAAAAAAAAATGACTTGTACTGAAGCGGATACAATTTGCCAAAGAACACATCAGCTGGCCTAAAGAGAAATGCAGAAACATTTTGTGGACTGATGAAAGTAAAATTGTTCTTTTTGGGTCCAAAGGCCGCACACAGTTCGTCAGATAATTCCCAAGCTCTGCATTCAAGCCACAGTACACTCTGAAGACAGTGCAGCATGGTGGTGCAAGCATCATGATATGGGCATGTTTCTCTTACTATGGTGCCGGACCTATTTACCACATACCAGGGATCATGGATCAGTTTGCATATATTAAAATACTTGAAGAGGCCATGTTGCCTTACGCTAAAGAGGATATACCCTTGAAATGGCTGTTTCAACAAGACAACGACCCTAAACACACCAGTAGCAAAATTAGTTTGTCCAGCAAAATTGAGATTATGGAGTGGCCAACCTAATCCCCGAACCTTAATCTGATAGAACCCTTGTGGGGAGACAACAAAAATGCTGTTTCTGAGGCAAAGCCAACAAATGCCAAGAAAATGTGGAATACAGTCAAAGCCTCCTGGCCTGGAATAACAGTTGACAGGTGCCAGAAGTTGGTTCAGTTGACAGGTGCCAGAAGTTGGTTGACTCTATGCAACATAGAAGTGAAGCAGTTCTACAAAACTGTGGGTTTACAACTAAATATTAGGTTAGTGATTCACAGGAATGCTAAATCCTCAAAAAAGAGTATATATTGTAAGTTTGTAAAGACAAATGCAGACACTGCTATTTTTTAGAACAGCCCAATGTTCATTTGTTGTTATTTTCTGTAAAGTAGTTAAAATTATATACATTTCTCTCCATGTTTTGAATTAGAAAACAGTGTGCTATGCTCCCAATACATGGAAATAAAACCTAGTATAAAGATTTTGTGCTTAACTCATGTTTTTGAACACACTGCTATTATTTTGTACACTACTGTATGTGTGTCTCTAAAAACTATAATACTAGCTTATCACTTGGCTCTCCCAGTGAACACTATAAAAAAGAAAAGCTGACTTGGAATTTTTTGATGCACTTCACCTTGAAAAAAAAGTAGTAAAAAACAAGCCCCAAATGTTTTACTTACCAAAATTGCAGTTTGTTCCATGAATATCCTATACTCCCGTAATCTAAAAAATTAAGTTAAGGCTCTTATAATGTAGCGACATAAAGAAACAAACATTTTTTGTTTCTTTTATGGAGTTTTATTGAGCAAGCAATAAGCAATACAAATTTGCTAAACTGTAAAATAAACTTGCTATTTATTCCCCACTGTAAATACCATTTATAATTAAAAAAGCCAGAATTGCTGTTGTATGATCATTTGCTTACTAAAATCGGAAAAAAAAGCAATAAGTCTCATGAATCCCAATTTAATAATTATAAAAACTACAGTTCATCGTGCAAAGAAATAAGCCTCCGTCAGCAGAAAAATAAAAAAGGCAAATGTATTATGTGCAAACATAGTAAAACAGAAAACTATATCAATTTTGACAATCATACTGATCTACCGAAGTTGTTACAGCTCTTATACCACACATTCAATATCAAGAATCGAATTGGGGAAATGGCAATTTTCACTTTTTGCCATCTGCTGCACATTTATTTATTGAAGACTCTCTTGCGGGGTCAAATGGTCACTACACCCTAGATAAATGCCTTGATGATTTTCAAAATGGGATCACTACTGAGGGTTTTCTCACTACTCATACCTTGCTAGCTCTGCAAATGCAATATAACAGCAAAACTTTCACTACAAATAGTACTTCTTCCCTACTCGGCCTCGCCATGCGCCCAGACAGTGTTCAACCACATATAGTGTATTGTTGTACATGGGAAACATTGTGTATTAAATTATGGGTACATTTTTTAGAATTACCTCTGAAAATTTGAGCTAAAGCTGCATAATATTGTAACAAACATACTTTTTTATTTTCAGGGTAAATGGTAAAGAAATCCGTGAAACACATGCGGGGTAAAAATGTTTATTACTTTCCTAGATTAATTCCTTGAGGGGTATAGTTTCCAATATGGAATCAATTCTGGGTTGTGGGTTCCTCTCTTGAAACCTCCGGGGCTCTACAAAAGGGATATGGTGACCGAAAACCAAGACAGCAAAATTTTCACTCTAAAAGCCAAATTATGCTCATTCCCTTTTGAGCCTTGGTGTGTGCCAAAACAATAGAATGTGGCCACATACAGTCACGGTCGAAAACGTTGTCACCCTTAAAAATGTTGCAGAAATGAAGAATTTTTTCCAGAAAATTATTGCAATTAGGCATGTTTTGCTATAGGCATGTTTTTCCAAAACCTCAAAAATAAGCCGGACAAAATTGTTGGCACTTTTCCAAAATTGTGGGTAAACAACTTTGTTTCAAGCATGTGATGCTCGTTCAAACTCATCCATGGCAAGTAACAGGTGTGGGCGATTTGAAAATCACACCTGAAACCGGATAAAAATTAAAGAAGTTGGCTCAATCTTTGCATTGTGTGTCTGTGTATGCCACACTAAGCATGAAGAACAGAGAGAGGAGAAGAGAACTGCTTGAGGACTTGACAACGAAAATTCATGAAAAATATCAACAATCTCAAGGTTACAAGTCCATCTCCAGATATCTTGATGTCTATTTGTCCATGATGCGCAACATAATCAATAAGTTTACAACCCTGGATGTGGAAGGCAGAGAAAAATTGATGAAAGGTTGCACCGCAGGATAGTGCAGATGGAGGATAAGCTGCCACAATCAAGTTCCAAAGAAATTCAAGCTGTCCTGGTGGATCAGCATTCATCAGTGTCTATGCTAACTGTCAACATTTGAATGAAATGAAACACTATTGCAGCAGACCCAGGAGGATCCCACTGCTGAGACAGACATAGACTGGAGTTTGCCAAAATGTTGGTGAGTAAGCCAAAATCCTTCTGGGAAAGCTTCTTGTGGACAGATGAGACCAAGATAGAGCTTTTTGATAAATCACAACATTCTACGGTTTACAGAAAACGGAATGAGGCCTACAGAGAAAAGAACATAGTACCTACATTCAAATATGGTGGAGGTGCAAAGATGTTTTGGGGTTGTTTTGCTGCCTCTGACACTGGGTGCCTTGACCGTGTGCAGGGCATCATGAAATCTGAAGATTACCAAAGGATTTTGGGTTGCAGTGCCCAGTGTCAGAAAGCTGGGTTTACGTCCTAGGTCATGGGTAGTTACCTGCAAAGCATACTTCAAGAAGCACCTAGAAATGGATGGAAACAAAGAGCTGTAGAGTTCTGAAGTGGCCAGCAATGAGTCCAGATCTAAATCCCTTTGAACACCTGTGAAGAGATCTTAAAATTGCTGTTGGGAGAAGTCACCCTTCAAATGTGAGAGACCTGAAGCAGTTAGCAAAAGAAGAGTGATCCACAATTCCAGCTGAGAGGTGTAAGAAGCTTGTTGATGGTTATAGGAAGCGATTGATTGCAGTTATTTATTCCAAAGGGTGTGCAACCAAATATTAAGTTGAGTGTGCCATCAGTTTTGTCTGGCCCATTTTTGGGGTTTTGTGTGAAATTGTGTTGAATTTGCCGTTTTTTTTTTTTTTTGTTCTTCCAATACACTAAAAAAGGACAGCATGTGAGGTCCTCTCTTCTTCTGTACCAGTTTGCCGTTGCGTTTTTGTTCAAGATTTTTGTAATTGTTTTTTCTATGTATATCCCCTTTTTCACATGTAAAGCGCCATGGAATAAATGAAATACTTTATTTTCTGTAACAATTTCAAGGGTGCCAGTACTTAACAAGCGGGCACCGCACAAATTAAAGGGGTGGTCCAGTACTTTAGATTACCCCCTCCCCCTAATATATCCCCCCAGGGCCCCTAAGGATTTTTGTAATTAGCTTATGTTGCAGATACTGCCTGTGAGCGGCACACTGGCCGCTCACAGGCATCACATGACCCCCGGCTGCAGCCGGCTCTGACAACCGCTGACATCACGACAAGTGCTGGCAGCAGCTGGGGGTCTCTGTCTTCCTGGATCCAGATGGATGCCAGGCTGTGGGCAGGGTTACCCCCGCCCTCGTCACACCGGCATCCACCGCGCGCTCTGCCTCTCCCCATTTATTGGGAAATTGGGAAAGCGCGCAGTGGATGCTGGGTGTGACGTGGGGGGTAACCCCGCCCACAGGCCAGCAGCCACCATGGGGACCCCAGCGCTGAGTCACGCCTCACTTGTCGTGACGTCAGTGCGGGGTCACGTGATGCCTGTGATCCGTCAAGGATAGCGCCGCTCACAGGCAGAAAAGGCAACATAAGGTATTTTTCAAAAATCCTTAGGGGCACCAGGGGGATACATTGGGGGAGGGGGGTAATATAAAGTAATGGACAACTTCTTTAAGTAATTAGAATATAATAAGGGATGCAAGGATAACTAGGCAAAAAACACATAAGCATGTAAAGTGATGCACACCCCCAAATTTTTTTTTTTAACAAAAATAACTGCAGATAGTAAATACAAAGGCAACTTTATTTCATGTATAAACACACAATATTTTAAAAAAAACATTTAATAACATATAAGAACAACAAACAAGAAACATGTGGGATGTATGTTAAATATACAGTCTAAAGTGATACAGTATATTGACAATAAAACATCCCACCACAATGATGGATTCTCACCTAGGTGAATATAACAGTTCATATGAATGTATACCAGTGCGCTGAGAGGTAATTTGAAGCCATATAATTTAAATACAAGCTGAGTATAATATACCAAATGACATAAAAGATTATAGTTAGTAGATAAATCATATATGAGTGGCTAAACCCATAGGAAGGACACTAAAGGGAATAAGGTCTGTTAAGGCCATGTGAAATAATGCTGAATAATCTATAGTGACCAACCTATGTAAATTATATATAAATAAAGCCACAAATATTAAGTGGATAATGTCAGGCACAATAAAGCACACATAAAAATGTCAATATACACAGATGCCTACGGAGGGAGTCCACTGTAGAAAGGTAAGCCCTATGCATATCGCTACTACAGTAGCTTCGTCAGGGGTCAGTCAGGTAAATGTTCAGTCTAGTTTATATAGGGCAAGTAAGTGCACTTACATGAATTAAGAAAATGATGCCGACAGGTGTGTGCGGCATCAGCTGCGCATGTCGGGAGGCCACAGAGGGTTGCCAACACTTTCTGCCATGACTGTATAGAACATTGCTGTGCTTGGCAGAAATTGGGTAAGAAATTGTGGGATTTATATGCAAAATTGAAAAATATTCTAATGGCCAGGCCAATTTTGACCTTATTGACCAGGCCAAATTTTTGAATCTGACGAGTGTCACTTAATGAGGTAATATCTCTGGAACGCTCCAACGGATCCCACTGATTCTGAGATGTTGTTCGTGACTCATTGTACTTTGTTAGTGGTTAATTTGGGCTGATATGTTCTGCGTTTATGAAAATATTTTGCTGAAAATTTTGAAATATTTGAAATTTTCAAACTTTCAATTTTTATATCCTCAAAAGCAGTTAGTCATGCCGTACAAAATAATTAATAACATTTCCCTGATGTTTACTTCATATCTGCATAATTTTTCAAACATAATTTTATTTTGTTACGATGTTAGATGGGTTAAAAGTTTTGCAGACATTTTTAATTTTTTAAAGAAATTTACAAAACCTGTTCCTTTAGCAACCTTTTCAGATTTAAATGGACTTTGAGGGACCTATATATTGTAAACTCCACAAAAGTGATAGCATTTTAAAAACCTCACCCGTCAAATACTTAAAAACTGCTGTGAGCATTTTTTTAACCCTTCAGGTGCTACACAGGAATTGATGCAAAGTGGAATGAAAAAAAAATAAATTTAAAATTTTCCTCCAAAATGTTGCTTTAGTCTCAATTTTTTCACGTTTTACAAAGAATAGCCCGAAAAAAAATTGACCCCAAATTTTATTACCCTGTTTCTTGTGAGCGCGCTGATACCACACATTTGGTCAGAAACCTTTTGACAAACGGCAGGGCTCGGAAGGGAAGGCGCACCATTTGAATTTTTGAACATAAATTCAATTGAAGCAGATTGGAAGTACCATGTCACATTTCCAGGATCCCTAAGGTGCCTAAACAGCAGAAATCTCCCAAATGTGAGCCTTTTTTCGAAACTGCGCCCCTCAAGGATTTTATCTAGGGGTGTAGTGAGCATTTGGAACCCATGGGTACTACTCAGGATTTGATAACATTAGGTCATCATATTGAAAATGTTCTTTTTTTTTTTTTATTTTTTTTACAAAAATGTTGCTTCTTTAGCCCCAACTTGTTCCCTTTTGCAAGAAGTAACATGAAAAAAAGTGGACCCAACTTTGTTAACCACTTTCTTCTGAGGATGACGATACCCCACTTATAGTCAAAAAGTGGACAAATGGGAGGACTCTAAAGGGAAGAAGTGACATTTGGTATTTGGAATGTAAATTTGGCTGGAATCGATTGCAGACACCATGTCTCATTTGAAGAGCCCCTGAGGTACCAAACAGAAACCTCCACAAGTGACCCCATTTTGTAAACTAGAACCATAAAGGAATTCCATATAGGGGTCTACTGAGCATTTTTAACCTACAGGTGAGTCACAAAACTTTAGAACATTTAGACGTGAAAACAAAACAATACATTTTGTTTCCACTAAAAATACTGTTTTAGCAACCAAATTATAATTTTCACCAGGGTTATTGGCGAAAATGGACGCCATCATTTGTTATAGAATTTTTAGCAAATGTGACAGTACCCCATATGTGGTTGTTGACAAGGCGGGGCAGGTGATGGGGTGGGAAGGAACTCTACTTGGCTTTTAGAATCTGCATTCTAAAATCCAAGTACTGCTCCTTCCCATCCGATCCGTGCCGTGTACTCAAACAGTAGTGTGCAACCACATATGAGGTCCTGCCATGTTTGGTAAAAATTGCATAACAAATTATGGCATCCACTTTCTCCATGGGATGGGAAGGGAGCTGGGGAAGGAGCTCTACTTGACTTTTAGAATGCAGATTCTGTTTGAATAGATTGTGGGCACTATTAGTCGAGCCCCTGAGTTGCAAGAACAGCAGAAACCCCCCACAAGTGACCCCATATTGAAAACTTTACTGCTTAAGAAATTAATCTGTGGGTGTAGTGAGTATTTTAACCCCTTAACAACCGCTGTAACGCATTTTTCACGGCGGCAGTTAAGGGTATGTATTCCTCAGTGCCGTGAAAATGCGTCGCTGAGGAATAAGGCCGCAGCGCCCCCCCAGAGTCGGAAATTCTCCAGGGTCTCAGCTACCGGTGCTCTCGGTTACCGGTGGTAGCTGAGACCCTGGAGAACATCATCAGGGCCAGTTTTTCCAGTTCCTGATCACGTGATCGCCGCTATTCAGGGAAGATCACAAAAAAAAAAGTGTGCCCGCCGTTACAATAATTTCTCTCTCCTCTGATATGATATACATGTCAGAGGAGAGAGAAATGAAGCCCCCCCGAGCCTACCCGGTACCTCCACTGTCCCCTGCCCCTCCGTCATCTTTCTGTAAAAAAAAAATAAAAAAAAAAATGGCGGGCGCATGTGCAGTGCACACGCCGAGATCTACTGGCCTGTGCCCGGCAACAAAAAGGAGTTTTCCTATTAGTTCCTTTTGATTACTGTGATAAACCCCATCACCCCCCTTAGTTAGATAAAAATTATAAAATAAAATAAATATTTTTTTTTCCTTTCTTTGTGGTTAGGCTTGGGGTTGGGGTTAGGTCACAGCCCCACTATCAGTATTTGATGAGTATTCGTTCGGTCAGTATCTTTTCTCCGTAGTGGGAGACAAAACCAGGTGAGGAACAATCAAAGGAAAGGTATAATAGAAACAAATGCACCAATTCTGCATTTTTGTCCCAGTCTTGGTTTTGTCTCCCATTTCTGAGAAAAAAATGCTGTTTGAATACTGACCAAATACTGGTAGTGGGACCATGGCCTTAGGCTTAGGGTTGTGTCAAGGTTAGGGCCATGTTAAAGTTCCCGGAAGCGCTCCTCTGGCTCCGCCCATCGGTGACCACGTCACATGATCACGGGTCGCCGATGGGTTGGCATGACAACCCTGAGTCTGCTGGATACCCCTGTGGTTGTCATTGCCAGATTGCTGTGAGCGCCACCCAGCGGTCGGTGCTCATAACAAGTGAGCATTTCTGCTACACACAGGCGATCTGATCATCGCCTGTGTGTAGTAGAGGCGATCATATCAAAGCAGCTTCTAGTCTCCCATGGAGACTATTGAAGCATGCAAAAAGTAAAAAAAAAACAAAGATTTTAAAAATATAAAAAATATAAAACTTTAAATCACCCCTTTTTCGCTCCATTCAAAATAAAACAATAAAAAAAAAAATCACATACTTATTTGGTATCGCCGTATTCAGAATTGCCTGATCTATCAATATGAAAAAATAATTAATCTGATCGGTAAACGGCGTAACAAGAAAAAAATTCAAAACACCAGAATTTAGTTTTTGGTCACCGGAGCATTGCAACAAAATGCAATAACGGGCGATCAAAACATCGGATCTACCCCAAAATGTTACCAATAAAAACGTCAGCTCGGTGCACAAATAATAAGCCCTCAACTAGCACTAGATCACAAACAATGGAGATGCTACAGGTCTCGGAATATGGCGCCATTTTTTTTTTTCTAAAGCAAACTTTAGATTTTTTTTTCACCACTTAAATAAAAAAGAACCTATTTATGTTTGGTATCTACAAACTCATAATGACCTGGAGAATAATAATGGCCGGTCAGTTTTAGCATTCAGTGAACAAGGTAAAAAAAAAAATGTGGAATTGCACTTTTTTTGCAATTTCACCGCACTTAGAATTTTTTTCCCGTAAACGATATGGTAAAAACAGTGATGCCGTTCAAAAGTACAACTTGTCCCGCAAAAAAATAAGCTCTCGTGTGGCCATATTGACCAAGCAATAAAAAATGTTATGACTCTGGGAAGGAGAGCAAAAAAAAAAAACAAACGGAAAATTGCCCGTTTATTAAGGGGTTAATTACCATGAGATGGCTTGGCAGTTGTTATGGAATAATGGAAAACATGGACTTTTTTCATTTTTTTTCTTGCCACTTTGCTTAGTTCATGTGAAGCACATGAAGGGTTAATAAAGCTTCTAAATACTATTTTAAATACTATATGGGTATGTGCACATGACATTTTATAGACGACAGCATACCTGCCTTGCGGAAGCCACCCTATGATCAGGCCACTTCTTTTAGATGCTTCATGGATTTAAAGAAGTTAAACATACGCACAGCAAAACATTTTGACAATCCTGTGCATGTTATTTTTTTTTTTAATGTCTATTGAGCGCTTTTTCAGGCTAGTTCCAGGCGGAATTCACTTGGAGAAATAAAAATGCCATATGCACATATCTTAAAGGGAACCTGTCAGGTCCTCTGTGCTATGTAAACTGCCCCCATTGCGTGGCTAGTGATGCAATGTACATCATTAACACTCTTTTTTTCATTAAAATCGGAGCATATTTCATGACTGTCACGGTGACTCCCCGGGGCCTACGCACTAGACCACTGCAGGGAAAAATGTGTCCGGGAGCAAAAAAAAAGTGCACCTCACATTATAGGCGCTTTGCACATGTGCGGGATGTGAACGAGAAGAGTGCACGTCACAGGGCCCTGTGACATGCAGGGGAGGAGAGGAATATGGAAATTAAGTAGGTAGGCGAGGATTTCTTGGCATCCCCCGGACGGTAATAGTGTCAAAACTGAATTAATAAAAAACAATTTCAAAGCAAGCAAATCTCTAATATGAGCCATACAGGTAGGTACAGATTCACATTTGTATCACCTGTATGCTCATATTAGAAGTCTGATAGGTCCCAGGGGGTGACAGATTCCCTTTAACTATCTGTTTTAAGGGTAGACGCATTCGAAGTTTGAAAAGTGCAATTTTTTCCAATTGTAAATTTCAATATTTTTTTTTAAAATAATCTTAGAACCACTGGGATATGAAAAGTCAGGTAAAATTAATTGCTACGTAAAGTAACACAAGCCAGATTTGAACTTTTCAAGTTCCAATTATTTTATGAAGATATTTAAAATGTAGACATAGGCCTATGTGATACGTATGGACGCTGCACGTGTTAAACTTCTTATTTTGAGAAGGTGTTGTATATTTCATTTTTTGTTCGAGTTTCACTTTTAGCCACTAATATACATTTTTATGTATTTTTTATAAAAAAGCCAAACAATAAAACAGGAGACATTCTTACTAGAAGGGGCCCAGGATGGTGGAACATTACTAGAAGGAGCCAAGAATGAGCAACATTATACAAGGAAGAGGGGCCCAGGAGTGGGGATATTATTACTGGAAGGGACTTAGAATGGGGTATATTATAACATGGAGGGTGGGGGGCTGATGAACATGTATGTCTTTATATAATCTAGGACACTACAAGGGCCCATATATCTGTCCCACATGTAGGTGGGTGCTCAGGTCCCAAATTTGCAAAAAAAAATAAGGATGGGAAATATTACACCAGGAAGGGGCCCAGGATGGGGGACATTATTACATGAAGAGTGGGTCAAAACGTATGTATTTATAGGATCTAGAGCACTACAAGGACCCAGATATCTGAGCAACATGCAGATGGGGGCCTAAGTCCAAAATTGGACTTTGGGCTCATCGAACTCTAGTTATACACATGGTGGCAAATATCTTCTTTCAGAAAATTCATAGGTATTTTATGTATACACATTAAAAGATTGAAATTGTTCTGGCTATCCAAGGTGCAAAATGTGGGGGGAAAAAAACCCTGGCAGATAATGGAAAAGATAGGATTTCCAATGTGATTTTTTTTAAATGATAAATCGCCAATTTAATTTCACAAGTAACAAAAACATTCAAAGCTATTTTTTCCACTTTACAAATCGCATACATATTCCCCCTTGACAATAGAATTGAACATTTAATGAAGTGGGTGATAACCTATTACACACTTGTTTGCAAATCGAATGCTTGTAGTCACGTGATTGTTTGAATTGTCTAGCAGAGACAAAAGCTAACCGTGTGTATATTATAGACTATTCAGCATCATTCAGACATGCGTGTTTGTTCAGGTATGCAAAAAATATGATTGTCATCAGTGTTTTGGATCAGGGTTTCGTCAGTGTTTGTTCCGTGTGTCTGTTTTTACCATTATTGTTTTTCACGTATGGATAAATAAATGACAGCGCTTCTATCTTTTGCAATGTTAATCACAGACTTCACATTGATGCCCGTATACTTGTATTGGTACTTTTAATACGTGAATACACAGTCTGCAAAAGACAGACATTTTAACAGCTTCATAGGCTATAATGGGATCTTCATGGATAGAACAAGTGCGTGAAAAATGGACGCCTGTTATTTGGGACACACTCTAGGGGTGTGCAATCATCTTAACTGTCTGCTGCCAAATCTGATATGGAGGAAATGACACTCGACTGCCATCTGGAGTCAAAGCATAAATTCTGTTTATTTAGCAGGTTACACAGATTTATATAGACTATGGCTTATCAAGATTATTTCTGAGAGCTACAACTATTACGTTTCTAGTTCAAGGTTCAATCAATGTGGTGAGTGTCTTTCATCTTTCTGTTCTTGGTAGCTACGCAATAAATCTCCATTAGCGAAGTCAGAGCAAGTTAATTTCCATGTAAGCACAAAGTAGATCAATATCCATCTAAGCACGACATGTCTTGTGTGGACTCAGATCCTAAAACAGGTGTGGTACAGAGTGTCAGCATTTGAATGAGGTCTATTTATTCAGCATGCTGCACTACTTGCTGAAAGTTTATCTTGGGTTGGAAAACTCCTTTTAAGCTTTTGAACGTACACTTCTTTTGTGTTCTTAATCTCAAATGTTTAGTGTCTTTGTTCTTTATACATAATTCTGTTGTAAAAATTCTGTTACCAATAGATTTTCCTTTATGAAATACAACCTTGGGTGGTTTCTTGAACAATGAAGCATATTTTGGAACCTGCACAAGAATACCCCCACACTTCTGTATTGTACATTTAATCAAATTTGGGATCCTTTTTGTGTCATCCCCCCCCTCCCTCCAAATGAGGGTGAGGTGCCAGTAGTGCCACAAAAATGTGGGACATGCCTTACTACAGCATTACACACCACAATCCATGCTGACTGTGTCCAAAATGCCCCATCCCCTTAATTTTACGAGTGAGGGTGTTAAGGGTATTTTTTACCCCTTAGGGGTATTTGACAGGTAATCTCATGATGCAAATTGGTTAGAATGATTGGAAGATGTGAGAAGATGAACATATTGTTTGCCTCTTTGCATAGCATGACATTTTAGGGGATAAATTCTAAGGGGTACACATGTAAACCCCCTGAAAATGGGGATAAACATTCTGATTTCTTGACAAGCTTTCAGACGTTTTTGGGTGCCTTTGAAAGCATACAATTCGACTAAGGTTATCATTATCGCCCCATTTTCAACCCTTTGGGAAGGGATTGAGTTTAGGGGTGCACGGAGGGGTGGTTTTATCGTAGGCGGTTGCATTTGACAGGATCAAAAATGATGGGCAATCAGCCATCACTGCCGAGATTTTCAAACCAATCCGTTTGACAGTTTCAGAGAAAAGTCGACTTCTTTGGAATTGTTCTAGCCACTTTCCAATTTGGAGTGTTTAGAGGGTTGCAGCCCTTAGAATTGATTTGAAAACAGCAAAAAAAAATTCTGTATCATTTAATTCAGGGTCTGGCCTACAGCCATGCAAAATTTTGTTTCAATCCGATCCATTTCAAAATGAATTTGGAATATTGTTACTTTAATTTTTCACACTAGTGTATATTATATTTTCACTTCATTAGCTCCAACAACTACCTTTTATGTGCCTCGGTGTTCTTGTGATGAGTCCGCTTACCACCCAATTGAGTGCTGAGTATAGGAAATCAGAGGAGACAAAAGCAGCAAAACCCACTTCTGTTTTTTTCTTGTGAGTGCTCAGCAAGTTCTGACAGGCAGGGTCTTAACATAAATCTTCCAAATATTTTATACATATCTTCTGAATAATGCTAATTTGATTTTTATAAATCTTCTTTATTCGTGTTATTTACAGGCTGTACAGAAGACTGCAAACAAATATAAAATAGGAATGAAGCCTAAATTCCATTGTGATGTGAGTATTTAGTGCTTTTATTCAGGACTAGTGATGAGCGAGCATGTTCTGTTAACCTTTTCAGCGAGCACGCTCGGGTGCTCACAGAGTATTTGCGGCTTGCTTGTCATCTATATTAGTGTCGCCGCGGCTGCATGTGTCACGGCTGTTAGTTTCCTGTGACACATGTAACATAGATGAGGAGCACGCCGCAATCACTATAAACCAAATACCCCGTTTGGACATGTTGAAGCACCAGCTTGGTGCGAAACGGCAGTAGTCCTGAATGACCCACGCTTCCCCGGCTCCATGTTTTAAAATTGTGAGTAAAGAATAAAGGATCTTCCTATTTAATCTCTTGCTGGAGTGCCGCCTTCTATCTACTAACAGGATAGCAAAAGAAAAATAAAGAAGTCATGGGTCTTGGAAGAAGGGGAGCAGAAAACCAAAAAATCGAAATTGACAGTGGCAGGAAGGAGTTAAAGATCCATATGCCGACCCCTCTGGTATGGTATTGTCTGAAGCATTAGCTAAGTAATAGTTGGGGTTCCTGTTGTGGAAATATCTCCTGTAAAACCAAAATGTTAAAGGGAATCTGTCAAATGAATCACTCCTCCCAAGCCGTCTATATACCTTATTTTTTGCACCATAAGACGCACTTTTTTCCCCCAAATTTGGGAGGAAAATGGGGGGTGCGTCTTATGGTCTGAACGCAACTTACCGGTGGTGGAGCGGGATCACAGGGCGTCGGCGGAAGAAGAGGTGAGGCGGGCCGGTATCTGGCTGGGAGCCGGGCCTGGCCGGGTATTGGGGCCGGTGTATTGCGGTGAACGGAGTGAGAGAGCGGCTTCCGGTGGCCGCGGCCATGTTCCTGAAGCTGTGCTCTACAGGAAAATGGCCGCCGGAGCATGCCCTCTGCCGAGCCGGCGACCATTTTCCTGTAGATCTGCTTCAGAAAGATGGCCGCGGCCACCGGAAGCCGCTCACTCCGCTCTGTCACTCCGCTCACCGCAATACACCGGCACCCCAGGTACGAGGGGTCCAGGGCACCAGAACACCAGGTATCAGGCCTCAGCACCCCGGCCCCCAGGTACCAGGCCCCCAGGTACCAGGCCACCGGCCCCCCAGCACCCCGGGTACCAGGCCCCCAGCACCTCGGGTACCAGGCCCCCAGCACCCCGGCCCCCAGCACCCCAGGTTCCAGCACCCCGGGTACCAGGCCCCCAGCACCCCAGGTACCAGGCCCCCAGCACCCCGGCCCCCAGCACCCCAGGTACCAGGCCCCCATCACCCCAGGTTCCAGGCCACCAGAACCAGGGCACCAGACCACCAGCTCCCCAGGTACCAGCACCCCAGGTACCAGGCCACCGTCCCCCAGGTACCAGGCCACCAGCACCCGGCCCCCAGCTCCCCAGGTACCGGGGCACCAGGCCACCAGGTACCACCATGACTCCACTTCCGGCTTCCTGAAGGACCCTGCTTCCTGTGACCCCAGCTCCACCGCCCCACCAGGTAAGATGCCTATTCAGACTATAAGACGGACCCCCATCTTATAAAAAATAATTGTTTTCCTATTTTCCACCCTAAAATTTGGGGTGCGTCTTATAGTCCAAAAAATACGGTACGTCAGCAGGTCATAAAAAGTTGAATAAAATGATGACTTGATATTTGCAATTCAATATCTTACTCCAGAGAAATCCACGTACTTCTTATATGTAATTGAGCTGTCAAGATCTATTGGCTGGACATAGATCTTCCCGAGAATCTGCCTCCAGAGCTGCTTATTTCAAATAATGGGGGAGATAACAGTGTGAACCAAGTTAATAACTGATGCTTTGCTCTCATAATCACACACAGCTGGGGGAGTTTTTAAAGGTGTTGATCACTTATAAAATGATTGTTCAGAACCTGTCAGTAAGATAAATGAGTACCCATATGTAAACAGAATTGTTCTTGCAGCACAGTTATACCAAAACTCAATTATAGATATATATCTACAGTACAGACCAAAAGTTTGGACACCTTCTCATTTAAAGATTTTACTGTATTCATGACTATGAAAATTGTACATTCACACTGAAGGCATCAAAACTATGAATGAACACATGTGGAATTATATACTTAACAAAAAAGTGTGAAACAACTGAAAATATGTCTTATATTCGAGGTTCTTCAAAGTAGCCACCTTTTGCTTTGACTACTGCTTTGCCATAATACAAATTCTAAGTAAAGAATAACGAGTGGCCATCATTACTTTAAGAAATGAAGGTCAGTCAGTTTGAAAAATTGGGAAAACTTTAAAAGTCTCCCCAAGTGCAGTTGCAAAAACCATCAAGCGCTACAAAGAAACTGGCTCACATGAGGACCGCCCCAGGAAAGGAAGACCAAGAGTCAACTCTGCTTCTGAGGATAAGTTTATCCGAGTCACCAGCCTCAGAAATCGCAGGTTAACAGCAGCTCAGATTAGAGACTAGGTCTATGCCACACAGAGTTCTAGCAGCAGACACATCGCTTCAACAACTGTTAAGAGGAGACTTTGTGCAGCAGGCCTTTATGGTAAAATAGCTGCTAGGAAACCACTGCTAAGGACAGGCAACAAGCAGAAGAGACTTGTTTGGGCTAAAGAACACAAGGAATGGACATTAGACCAGTGGAAATCTGTGCTTTGGTCTGATGAGTCCAAATTTGAGATCTTTGGTTCCAACCACCGTGTCTTTGTGCAATGCAGAAAAGGTGAACGAATGGACTTTACATGCCTGGTTCCCACCGTGAAGCATGGAGGAGGAGGTGTGATGGTGTGGGGGTGCTTTGCTGGTGACACTGTTGGGGATTTATTCAAAATTGAAGGCATACTGAACCAGCATGGCTACCACAGCATCTTGCAGCGGCATGCTATTCCATCCGGTTTGTGTTTAGTTGTACCATCATTTATTTTTCAACTGGACTATGACCCCAAACACGCCTCCAGGCTGTGTAAGGGCTATTTGACCAAGAAGGCGAGTGATGGGGTGCTACGCCAGATGACCTGGCCTCCACAGTCACCAGACCTGAACCCAATCGAGATGGTTTGGGGTGAGCTGGACCGCAGAGTGAAGGCAAAAGGGCCAACAAGTGCTAAGCATCTCTGGGAACTCCTTCAAGATTGTTGGAAGACCATTTCCGGTGACTACCTCTTAAAGCTCATCAAGAGAATGCCAAGAGTGTGCAAAGCAGTAGTCAAAGCAAAAAGGTGGCTACTTTGAAGAACCTAGAATATAAGACATATTTTCAGTTGTTTCACACTTTTTTGTAAAGTATATAATTTCACATGTGTTAATTCATAGTTTTGATGCCTTCAGTGTGAATGTACAATTTTCATAGTCATGAAAATACAGTAAAATCTTTAAATGAGAAGGTGTGTCCAAACTTTTGGTCTGTAATGTATATATAGATATATATAATATACACTGCTCAAAAAAATAAAGGGAACACTTAACAGAATATAACTCCCAAGTAAATCAAACTTCTGTGAAATCAAACTGTCCTCTTAGGAAGCAACACTGATTGACAATCAATTTCACATTCTGTTGTGCAAATGGAATAGACAATAGATGGAAATTATTGGCAATTATCAAGACACACTAAATAAAGGAGTGTTTCTGCAGGTGGGGACCACAGACCACATCTCAGTACCAATGCTTTCTGGCTGATGTTTTGGTTACTTTTGAATGTTGGTTGTTCTTTCACACTCGTGGTAGCATGAGACGGACTCTACAACCCACAGAAGTTGCTCAGGTAATGCAGCTCATCTAGGATGGCACATCAATGCGAGCTGTGTTAAGAATGTTTGCTGTGTCTGTCAGCGTAGTGTCCTGAGGCTGGAGGCGCTACCAGGAGACAGGCCAGTACACCAGGAGACGTGGAGGGGGCCATAGGAGGGCAACAACCCAGCAGCAGGACTGCTACCTCCGCCTTTGTGCAAGGAGGAACAGGAGGAGCACTGCAAAATGACCTCCGGCAGGCCACAAATGTGCATGTGTCTGCACAAACTGTTAGAAACCGACTCCATGAGGGTGGTATGAGGGCCCGACATCCACAGATGGGGGTTGTGCTCACAGCCCAACACCTTGCAGGACGCTTGGCACTTGCCACGGAACACCAGGATTGGCAAAGTTGCCACTGGCGCCCTGTGCTCTTCACAGATGAAAGCAGGTTCACGCTGAGCACATGTGACAGAGTCTGGAGACACCGTGGAGAGCGATCTGCTGCCTGCAACATCCTTCAGCACGACCGGTTTGGCAGTGGGTCAGTAATGGTGTGGGGTGGCATTTCTTTGGAGGTCCGCACAGCCCTCCATGTGCTCGCCAGAGGTAGCCTGACTGTCATTAGGTACCGAGGTGAGATCCCCAGACCCCTTGTGAGACCATATGCTGGTGCGGTTGGCCCTGGGTTCCTCCTAATGCAGGACAATGCCAGACCAAATGTGGCTGGAGTGTGTCAGCAGTTCCTGCAAGATGAAAGAATTGAAGCTATGGCCTGGCCCGCCTATTCCCCAGACCTGAATCCGATTTGAGCACATCTGGGACATCATGTCTCGCTCCATCCACCAACTTCACGTTGCACCACAGACTGTCCTGGAGTTGGCAGATGCTTTAGTCCAGGTCTGGGAGGAGCTCCCACAGGAGACCATCCGCAATCTCATCAGGAGCATGCCCAGGCATTGTAGGGAGGTCATACAGGCACGTGGAGGCCAAACACAATACTGAGCCTCATTTTGACTTGTTTTAAGGACATTACATCAAAGTTGGATCAGCCTGTAGTGTGTTTTTCCACTTTAATTTTGGGCGCGACTCCAAATCCAGGCCTCCATTGGTTAATAAATTTGATTTCCATTGATGATTTTTGTGTGATTTTGTTGTCAGCACATTCAACTTTGTACAGAACAAAGTATTCAATGAGAATATGTAATTCATTCAGATCTAGGATGTGTTATTTGAGTGTTCGCTTTATTTTTTTGAGCAGTGTGTGTATGTATATATGTGTGTATGTACAGTACAGACCAAAAGTTTGGACACACCTTCTCATTTAAAGATTTTTCTGTATTTTCATGACTATAAAAATTGTACATTCACACTGAAGGCATCAAAACTATGAATTAACACATGTGGAATTATATACTTAACAAAAAAGTGTGAAAAAAATGAAAATATGTCTTATATTCTAGGTTCTTCAAAGTCGCCACCTTTTGCTTTGATGACTGCTTTGCACACTCTAGGCATTCTCTTGATGAGCTTCAAGAGGTAGTCACCGGAAATGGTCTTCCAACAATCTTGAAGGAGTTCCCAGAGTTGCTTAGCACTTGTTGGCCCTTTTGCCTTCACTTTGCGGTCCAGCTCACCCCAAACCATCTCGATTGGGTTCAGGTCTAGTGACTGTGGAGGCCAGGTCATCTGGCGTAGCACCCCATCACTCTCCTTCTTGGTCATATAGCCTTTACACTGCCTGGAGGTGTGTTTAGGGTCATTGTCCTGTTGAAAAATAAATGATGGTCCAACTAAACGCAAACCGGATGAAATAGCATGCCGCTGCAAGATGCTGTGGTAGCCATGCTGGTTCAGTATGCCTTCAATTTTGAATAAATCCCCAACAGTGTCACCAGCAAAACACCCCCACACCATCACACCTCCTCCTCCATGCTTCACGGTGGGAACCAGTCATGTAGAGTCCATCCTTTCACCTTTTCTGCGTCGCACAAAGACACGGTGGTTGGAACCAAAGATCTCAAATTTGGACTCATCAGACCAAAGCACAGATTTCCACTGATCTAATGTCCATTCCTTGTGTTCTTTAGCCCAAACAAGTCTCTTCTGCTTGTTGCCTGTCCTTAGCAGTGGTTTCCTAGCAGCTATTTTACCATAAAGGCCTGCTGCACAAAGTCTCCTCTTAACAGTTGTTGAAGAGATGTGTCTGCTGCGAGAACTCTGTGTGGCATTGACCTGGTCTCTAATCTGAGCTGCTGTTAACCTGCGATTTATGAGGCTGGTGACTCAGATAAACTTATCCTCAGAAGCAGAGGTGACTCTTGGTCTTCCTTTCCTTTGGCGGTCCTCATGTGAGCCAGTTTCTTTATAGCGCTTGATGGTTTTTGCAACTGCACTTGGGGACACTTTCAAAGTTTTCCCAATTTTTCGCACTGACTGACCTTCATTTCTTAAAGTAATGATGGCCACTCGTTTTTCTTTACTTAGCTGCTTTTTTCTTGCTATAATACAAATTCTAACAGTCTATTCAGTAGGACTATCAGCTGTGTATCCACCAGACTTCTGCACAACACAACTGATGGTCCCAACCCCATTTATAAGGCAAGAAATCCCACTTATTAAACCTGACAGGGCACAGCTGTGAAGTGAAAGCCATTTCCAGTGACTACCTCTTGAAGCTCATCAAGAAAATGCCAAGAGTGTGCAAAGCAGTCATCAAAGCAAAAGGTGGCTACTTTGAAGAACCTAGAATATAAGACAAATTTTCAGTTGTTTCACACTTTTTTGTTACGTATATAATTCCACATGTGTTAATTCATAGTCTTGATGCCTTCAGTGTGAATGTACAATTTTCATAGTCATGAAAATACAGAAAAATCTTTAAATGAGGTGTGTCCAAACTTTTGGTCTGTACTGTATGTATGTATGTATGTATGTATATGTGTGTGTGTGTGTGTATATATATATATATGTGTGTATATATATATATATATATATATATATATATATATATATATATAATATACATATATACACACTACCGTTCAAAAGTTTGGGGTCATTTAGAAATTTCATTATTTTTGAAAGAAAAGCACTTTTTTTTCAATGAAGCTAACATTAAATGAATCAGAAATACACTCTATACATTGTTAATGTGGTAAATGACTATTCTAGTTGCAAACATCTTGTTTTTATTGCAATATCTACATAGGTGTATAGAGGCCCATTTCCAACAACCACCACTCCAGTGTTTTAATAGTACATTGTGTTTGCTAACTGTAAGAAGGCTAATGGATGTTTAGAAAACCCTTGCACAAGTATGTTAGCCCAGCTGAAAACAGTTTGGCTGATTTTAGAAGCTATAAAATTGACCTTCCTTTGAGCTAGTTAAGAATCCGGAGCATTACATTTGTTTGTTCTATGAAACTCTCAAAATGGCCAGAAAAAGAGAACATTCATGTGAAACTCGACAGTCTGTTCTTGTTCTTAGAAATGAAGGCTATTCCATGCGAGAAATTGCCAAGAAACTGAAGATTTCCTACAACGATGTGTACTACTCTGTTCGGAGGAGAGCACAAACAGGCTCTAACCAAAGTAGAAAGAGAAGTGGGAGGCCCCACTGCACAACTGAGCAACTAAACAAGTGCATTAAAGTTTCTAGTTTGAGAAATCGACGCCTCACAGCTCCTCAACTGGCAGCTTCATTAAATAGTACACGCAAAACGCCAGTGTCAACGTCTGCAGTGAAGAGGCAACTCCGGAATGCTGGCCTTCAGGGCAAAGTGGCAAAGAAAAAGCCGTATCTGAGACTGGCTAATAAAAGGAAAAGATTAATATGGGCAAAAGAACAGACATTGGACAGAGGAAGATTGGAAAAAAGTTTTATGGACCGACAAATCAAAGTTTGAGATGTTTGGATCACACAGAAGAACATTTGTGAGACGCAGAACAACTGAAAAGATGCTGGAAGAGTGCCTGACGCCATCTGTCAAGCAAGGTGGAGGTAATGTGATAGTCTGGGGTTACTTTGGTGCTGGTAAAGTGGGAGATTTGTACAAGGTAAATGGGATTTTGAATAAGGAAGGCTATCACTCCATTTTGCAACGCTATGCCATACCCTGTGGACAGCGCTTGATTGGAGCCAATTTCATCCTACAGCAGGACAGTGACCCAAAGCATGCCTCCAAATTATGTATGAACTATTTAGGGAAGAAGCAGGCAGCTGGTATTCTATCTGTAATGGAGTGGCCAGCGCAGTCACCAGATCTCAACCCCATTGAGCTGTTGTGGGAGCAGCCTGACCTTATGGTACGCAAAAAGTGCCCATCAAGCCAATCCAATTTGTGGGAGATGCTTCAGGAAGCATGGGGTGAAATTTCTCAAGATTACCTCCGCAAATTAACAGCTAGAAGCCAAAGGTCTGCAATGCTGGAATTGCTGCAAAGGGAGCATTCTGTGACGAAAGCAAAGTTTGAAAGAGAAAATTATTCTTTCAAATAAAAATCATTATTTCTAACCTTGTCAATGTCTGGACTATATTTTCTGTTCATTTTGCAACTCATTTGATAAATAAAAGTATGAGTTTTCATGGAAAACACAAAATTGTCTGAGTGACCCCAAACTTTTGAACCGTAGTGTGTGTGTGTGTGTGTGTGTGTGTATATCTGTATGTGTGTATATATATATATATATATATATATAGATAGATAGATAGATATAGATTTTATATAATATATATATATATACACACTTGCCAGCCGCTGTCATGAAGCAAAAGAAATTCGAATCCCCAGAATTCTCATTTTTAGTTGCTGCAGCTCCACAAAAATACAATTAAAAGCAAAACAAAAAAAATTGACAAAATTTGAAAAATATTACCTTTTGCAATGCAATGATGAAGAAATGAGGAAAAAAAATATAACACCCCTAAAGCTCTAAACTAGGCTTTGTGTTTTGCATTTAAAATGTTATATTTACATAATATAACAGCATGATGAAACTTTGTGCATGTTAAGGGGAAGCGGTCAACAGGTTTTTCCCATATAAAGTACTGTACACACGCCACCATTAGGGAGTTTTTTTTACAGCATAATGGAATGACATAAAAAATGTGTTTAGTGCCTCCTCTCTTGTCCCAATCATCATCCACCTTTCGACAGGGCAGAGAGAAGTGCGCCTGCACAGGAGCAATATGGGAAACACTGTGTGGATGACGTAGGACGCCTCATCCACATAAAGTAGGTAAGGAGGATAGCGATCGCAAGAAGAAAGGAGACTCCAATCGGACCAGACCCCAACATCAGTGAGAATACTAAAAGGTCTTTTTTAAGATCTGCAGACTGGATTGGGGACTTTCTTTTTTTTTTTTTTTACAACACTCCAGAACGCTATAACAAAGGCAGTAATGTTGGTGGCCGTACTTTATATGGGATAATCCTGGTGGCCGCTTCCTTTTTAAAGATTTCCTGCAAGACTAACTAAACTAACCTATTCTTGTGTTCTTTCTACTTAGATTTGTAGGGTTGCCGTTTATGATGTTGAAACATTTAAAATTCATTTAAATGGAAAGAAACATATGGTGAGCATTCGACCGAATACTATGCTATGATCTTCCCCATACACAGCATAACATACTGGGGTGGATTTCTGCACTTCATTCCTTAGTTAGTAAACAAACAGGAGAAACGGTAGAGGAAAGGAAATTATACAGCAGCAGTGATCAGTGTGGATGTGAATCCAACTACGGGGTGAGGTAAAGACTTGTTAGAAAGCTCATATTTCTGTGTTTTTCTTCTTTTTTCACTCTGCTGCTTACTCGTGCTTTCCCTCCCTCTCCATGAAGTATAATGAGCTGTGTAAACTGATAACACTGTGAGCTGGCAGTCTGTCTTGTCCTTGGCAAGACAGAGTTGAGCTGTATATTTCAGGAGTGTATAACAAGTTTAGGGGGGGGGGATGTCTTATAAGTGGAGAAAGAAGCAAAATTCTCTGATAAGATTATTTCACTCAACACTTGCAGCAGTTCAGTCACATTTTTATTCGTTGGTTAAGATGTGTGATTTTAATAACTTTTTACACGTGGTCAAAATTGTTGGTACCCCTCGTTTAATGAAAGAAAAACCCACAATCGTCCCAGAAATAACTTTAATCTGACAAAAGTAATAATAAATTAAAAATCTATGAAACTGAACAAATGAAAGTCAGTCATTGCTTTTCAACCCTGCTTCCACAGAATTTAAAAAAAACAATAAACTCATGTAATAGGCCTGGACAGAAATGATGGTACTCTTAACTTAATATTTTGTTGAACAACCTTTTGAGGCAATCACTGCAATCAAACGATTCCTGTAACTGTCAATGAGACTTCTGCACCTCTCGACAGGTATTTTGGCCCACTCCTCATGAGCAAACTGCTCCAGTTGTCTCGTGTTTGAAGGTTGCCTTTTCCAGATGGCATGTTTCAGCTCTTTCTAAAGATGCTCAATAGGATTTAGGACAGGGCTCATAGAAGGCCACTTCAGAATAGTCCAATGTTTTCCTCTTAGCCATTCTTTGGTGTTTTTAGCTGTGTGTTTTGGGTCATTATTCTGTTGCAAGACCCATGACCTGAGACTGAGACCAAGCTTTCGGACACTGGGCAGCACATTTCTCTCTAGAATCCCTTGATAGTCTTGAGGTTTCATTGTACCCTGCACAGATTCAAGACACCCTGTGCCAGATGCAGCAAAGCTGCCCCAGAACATAACAGAGCCTCCTCCATGTTTCACAGTAGGGACAGTGTTCTTTTCTTGATATGCTTCATTTTTCCATCTGTGAACAAAGAGCTGATGTGGCTTGCCAAAAACTTCCATTTTTGTCTCATCTGTCCATAGAACATTCTCCTAGAAGCTTTGTGGCTTGTCAACATGTAGTTTGGCAAATTCCAGTCTGGCTTTATGATTTTTTTCAACAATGGTGTTGTCCTTGGTCGTCTCCCATGAAGTCCACTTTGGATCTAACGACGACGGATGGTGGGATCTGACACTGATGTTCCTTGAGCTTGAAGTTCACCTTTAATCTCTTTAGAAGTTATCCTGGGCTCTTTTGTTACCGTTCGTATTATCCGTCTCTTTGAGTTGTCATCAATTTTCCTCCTTCGGCTACTTCCAGGGAGGTTGGCTACAGTCCCATGGATCTTAAATTTCTGAATAATATGTGCAAATGTAGTCACAGGGGCATCAAGCTGCTTGGAGATGGTCTTATAACCTTTACCTTTTAACATGCTTGTCTATAATTTTCTTTCTAATCTCCTGAGACAACTTTCTTTTGCTTCCTGTGGTCCATGTTGAGTGTGGTACACACCATGTCACCAAACAGCACAGTATGTATCTGTAGCCTTATATACAGGCCCACTGACTGATTACAAGATATTAGACACCTGTGATGCTAATTAGTGGACACAACTTGATTTAACATGTCCCTTTTGTCACATTATTTTCAGGGGTACCATCATTTCTGTCCAGGCCTATTTCATGAGTTTAATTTTTTTTTAAATTCTGTGGAAGTAGGGTTGAAAAGCAATGTCTGACTTTCATTTGTTCATTTTCATAGATTTTTAATTTATTACTCTTGTCAGATTTAAGTTATTTCTCTGACCATTGTGGGTTTTTCTTTCATTTAAACGAGGGGTACCAACAATTTTGACCACGTGTGTTTGTCTGTAAATCGCTGTGGAATTAATGGCACTATATAGGCAAGCACAATATGTGATTTATCGCCATTGATGGCAAAATACAAGCAAGGGAAATGTGACCATTGCAGTTTGTGGTAGCATAACTACAAATTACAACAAAATTTTATATAAACCACTGTGCTAAAAAGACCAAATAAAATGGAAACTACTCAAGGTCAAACATAAAAGTGTGGGCAACTATATATTATAACAGGGCTTGGAGTCGGTAAGCCAAACCTCCGACTCCTCAATTTCCTTGACTCAGACTCCTTCATGCATGGCTCATGTTTAAGTGATAAATTTACTGTAGCACAGATTCATCTCAGCAAAAAGTCTAGACCCTGTGAGGCAGTGACTGGGACGTATGCGAAGGGATGTTATATATCCCCCAGAATGTGTACAGAGACCTATTAAAACCATTGGCGTGCATTGCAGTCACAGACTCACCTGCGGCTGCAGTGCTGGAATGAAGGTGAGGATTGACCTGGTCAGGCTATCTGGCTAAGGCCGATTAAGTAAAACCTGGCAGAGCCTTCATTTCTTGGAGGAGGCTACAGGAAGGCAGTGGGACGGTCTCCTCCCTCCAGCCCTGGTTTTCCAGTGGCTCTTGCCACAGGTCCTTTAAAAACCCTGCATTAAGGATGAGTGTTGTTCAGTGTTGGGACCTGCTAGGAGCATAGTAGGAAAGCTCGGTGGATCTGTGAGTAGCTGAACCCACGCCTGGGAAAGCTCTGCACCTGTCGGGCTCTGAGCGGCCCGGCATGGCCGTTGCCCAAGGCAACCGTTGTTTATGGGCTTATGTTAACCCGGCTGCGAAGCGGAGGACTTTGTTTACCCGTGAGTTGCTGAATTAAAGCTGCTTATGCTGGGTCACTGCCTCAGTTACTGAGGTGACACTGCCGTCTTACAACCCTTAGATCAGGAATAGGATAGACCTTTATAGGATATTTCATAACTTTCCCAAATGCTTATGTAAAAATATTCCACAGAAACTGCATTGAACTACTGTACCCAATTTATTATATATTTTAGGAGTCTGAGTTGGTCCATTTTATACCGACTCCACCAAAATGGGCTCTGACTCCACTTCTCCGACTCCACAGCCCTGCATTATAATATACAGAAAAGTGAAAAAGGTTTCACAAAATAGTTGTGGACCGCATCTTGTTGTTGCTACCTGGTATCAGCAGTGATGAGTGCGCTGTTATTGATGTACTTTTTACCCTGATTGCTTATTTGTATTTCAGCTACCACTCTCCACCTGATAGTTACTTGTTGTCTTTTTACCTGATCATATAAAGTACATATATTGTATTTAGTCCACTCTTTTCTAAATGATTTTCTTTTTCACTCACCAGCCTGTTGGATTTGTGCCCAAGGTATCTCTATAGTCATTCAACCTTGAATCTGTTACAATTAGTCATGACTGAAAGTGTTGGCACCCTTGAAATTATTCCAGAAAATTAAGTATTTCTCCCAGAAAATTATTGCAATTACACATGTTTTTGTTATACATTTTTATTTCCATTATGTGTATTGAAACAACACAAAACAAAGAAAAAAGGCAAATTTGACATAATTTCACACAAAAAAAACAAATCGGACAAAGTTGTAAGCACACTCAACTTAATATTTGGCTTCCATGCTGTGGAATAAATACCGTATTTTTCGGACTATAAGACGTACCGGACCATAAGACGCACCTAGGTTTTAAAGGAGGAAAATAGGAAAAAAAATGTAAGCAAAAGATGTGGTCATGATGCCCTGTTATGGGGAAGGGGGTGTGCTGCTGACACTAGTATTGGGGTAATGTCCCCTAATTCTGTTAATATCCTCCATCCTGGTATGTATGGCCCCTCCTTCCTGGTATAAGTGGCCTCCATCCCATCCTGGTATGCATGGCACCCTCTGAGCCCCCATCCTGGTGTGCATGGCACCCTCTGAGCCCCCATCCTGGTATGCGTGGCGCCGTCTGAGCCCCCATCCTGGTATGCGTGGCGCCCTCTGAGCCCCCATCCTGGTATGCGTCGCACCCTCTGAGCCCCCATCCTGGTATGCGTCGCGCCCTCTGAGCCCCCATCCTGGTATGCGTCGCGCCCTCTGAGCCCCCATCCTGGTATGCGTCGCACCCTCTGAGCCCCCATCCTGGTATGCGTCGCACCCTCTGAGCCCCCATCCTGGTATGCGTCGCACCCTCTGAGCCCCCATCCTGGTATGCGTCGCACCCTCTGAGCCCCCATCCTGGTATGCGTCGCACCCTCTGAGCCCCCATCCTGGTTTGCGTCGCACCCTCTGAGCCCCCAACACGCTGCCTACAAAAAAAAAAGAGCAATCATACTCATCTCCTCTCTCATCCAGCGCTGTCCCACTCTGCTGCCGACACTCACTGTGTGAGCGGCGATGTAGTGGGTGGGTTGTAGCGAATATTTATGAGCTTTAATAGTGGGCACACTGACCGCAGAGCGGCAGCAGGAGCCGCGCTGCGGCTCCAGTGTGTGCCGACTATTAAGAGAAATGAATATTCATTGCTCTCCACACCCATGGGCTTGGGGAGCAGGGAATATTCATTTTCTTTAGTAGCTGGCACAGCCAGGCTGCTGCCTCTTGTACCAGCTGATCCCCCGCTGCCGCTCCACCACACCAACCACCAAGCTGCCATACAATAATATAGTATTTGGACTATAAGATGCTCCCCCCACTTTCCTCCAAAATTTTGGAGGAAAAAAGTTTGTCTTATAGTCCGAAAAATACAGCAACTGCAATCAATTGCTTCCTATAACCACCAACAAGCTTCTCAAACCTCTCAACTGGAATTTTGGATCACTCTTCTTTTGCAAACTGTTCCAGGTCTCCCATATTTGAAGGGTGCCTTCTCCCAACAGCAATTTTAAGATCTTTTTGGGTGCTTCTTGAAGTATGTTTGGGGTCATTACCCTGTTGGAAGGCCCATGACCTAGGATGCAATCCCAGCTTTCTGATACTGGGCACTACATTGTGACCCAAAATCCTTTGATAATCTTGAGATTTCATGATGCCTTGGACACAGTCAAGGCACTTTAGTGCCAAAGGCAGCAAAACATCTTTGAATCTCCACCATATTTGACTTATCGGTACTGTGTTTTTTAATTTGTAGGCCTCATTCCGTTTTTGGTAAACAGTAGAATAATGTGCTTTACCAAAAATCTTTATCTTGGTCTTATCTGTTCAGAAGATGCTTTCCCAGAAGAATTTTGGCTTACTCACGTACATTTTGGCAAACTGAAGTCTAGCTTTTTTATGTCTGTGTCAGCAGTGAGGTCCTCCTGGGTTTCCTACCATAGCGTTCCATTTCATTCAAATGTTGACAGATAGTTCGCTCTGACACTAATGCACCCTGAGCCTGCAGGACAGCTTGAATTTCTTTGGACCTTGATTGAAGCTGCTTATCCACCATCCGGACTATCCTGCATTGCAACCTTTTATCAAATTTTTCTCTGCCATCCACGTCTAGAGAGATTAGCTACTGTGCCATAGGTTGTAAATGTTCTGATTATGTTGCTCACAGTGGACAAAGTAACATCAAGATATCTGTAGCTGGACTTGTAACTTTGAGATGATTGATGTTCAACAATTTTGGTTCTCAGGTCCTCAGACAGTGCTCTTCTCCATGCTTAGTGTGCCACACACAATGCAAAGATTGAGTCAATTTCTCCCCTTTTTATCTGGTTTCAGGTGTGATTTACACACCTTTTACTTGCCACAGGTGAGTTTGAACGAGCATCGCATGCTTGAAACAAGGTAGTTTTCCCACAATTTTGTCCTGCCCATTTTTGGGGTTTTATGTGAATTGATGTCCAATTTGCCTTTTTTTCCTCATTTTTTTGTTGTTCCAATACACACAAAGGAAATAAACGTGTATAACAAAACACGTGCAAATGCAATAATTTTCTGGGAGAAGTAATTCATTTTCTGGAACAATTTAAAGGGTGCCAACACTTTCGGCCATGACTGTATTAATAAGTCTACCATAAAAAAATAATTATGTGGTGCATTCTTCTATCATCTGCAGCAACATTGAGGTGAGGTCAACAACTACTGTATGTTGTAGCTCCTTTTTCACTTTAATGTATATTATAATATATAGTACTTATGTTTGCACTTGAGCAACTTCCATTTATATTGTTTTCTTAATGTGATGGTTTATATAAAATTTTGCTTTATGGACTATTTAGTACGCTATTGACAAGGATACTCTTCACCCTCTGCCTGTTACCTTTTTGACCAATTCTTATTTTCAGCTTGTAGGTGTTTATCAATTTTTTTTATAGATCTACAAATTGTATTTTTCTGTATTTGATGCATTGGTATACACAATCTTTCTAATGAAACTAATTTATGAAAATGGGAAAACAAGAAGAGAAAAAGAGGAAGCTCTCCTTGTGCAGGTCAGACAATAAGAAAACAGAGTAGAGCAAGTAATCTCACCTATGAAAGTTGTGCCATGCCAGGCACAACTATGATGATAGCATATCGACACTCCAATGGCTGCTGCTCAACCCTCTGGATCCAGGACTTAAACCCAGAAAATACAATTGAGAACTTGTAAAAAAAAGAGTGTTTTAAAAAGCTCTGCCAATTCTGGACAAAGGGATGGGTACCAAAATATTGAGTATAAAAATTATATTTATTAAAATGCTACGTGTTTCAGAGCTGAACTATCTCCTTCTTCAGATATATACAAATGATTTATACATCATGGTTGTTTTATATCCTCCAAAACAGGTGTCACTAATTCCATTAAGACACAGCTTTTATATAGCAACATTCTATCTTGTATAGACAAATGCATATTAAATATACCATAGAATTCATGTGAAGAAAATTAGAAAAAGGACTAAAATAAATGCCGTATTTTTTCGGACAATTAGAGGAGGAAAATAGAAAAAAATGTAAGCAAAAAATATCGTCATGATGTACTGTTAAGGGGGAGGGGGTCTGCTGCTGACACTGTTATAGGGGTAATGTAACCCAATTCTGTTAATATCCCCCGTCCTGGTATATATGGCCCCCTCTTTCCTATTATACGTGGCCCCTATCCCCATCCTGATACGCATGGCACCCCTGATCCCCATCCTAATATGCATGGCACCCCTGATCTCCATCCTGGAATGCATGGCACCCCTCCATCCCACTATGCATGACACCCCTGAATAATTAACAAAAAACACCTGCAAAGTCTTCCTAAGCATTTAAGAAGGTCCCTTAGTCTGTTTCAGTAGGCTCCACAATCATGGGGATGACTGCTGACTTGACAGATGTACAGAAGGCAGTCATTGACTCACTCCACAAGGTCCCAGAGTTCCAATTTTCATTTGGGAATCAAGGTCCCAGAGTCTGGAGGAAGAGTGGAGAGGCACACAATCCAAGCTGCTTGAGGTCTAGTGTGAAGTTTCCACAATCGGTGATGGTTTTGGGAGCCATGTCATCTGCTGGTGTAGGTCCACTGTGTTTTATCAAGACCAAAGTCAGCACAGCCGTCTACCAGGAAATTATAGAGCACTTCATGCTTCCCTCTGCCGACAAGCTTTTTGGAGATGGAAATTCCATTCTCCAGCAGGACTTGGCACCTGCCCACACTGCCACAACTACCAATACCTGGTTTAAGAACAACATTATCACTGTGCTTGATTGGTCAGAAAACTCGCCTGACCTTAACCCCTTAGAGAATCTATGGGGTATTGTCAAGAGGAAGATGAGACACCCAACCCAACAATGCAGACGAGCTGAAGGCTGCTATCAAAGCAACCTGGGCTTCCATAACACCTCAGCAGTGCCACAGGCTGATCACCTCCATGCCACGCCACATTGATGCAGTAACTGATGCAAAAGGAGCCCCGGCCCAGTATTGAGTTCATTTACTGAACATACATTTCAGTAGGCCAACATTTCAGATTTTAAAATCCTTTTTCAAGCTGCTGTTATAAAGTATTCTAATTTACTGAGATAATGCCTTTTGTGTTTTCATTGGCTGTAAGCCAGAATCATCAACATTAACAGAAATAAACACTTGAGTTTCACTTTTTGTATTGAAGAACTAAAATAAATTAACATTTTGATGATATTCTAATTTAGTGAGATGCACCTGTAAATTTGAACCATTAATGGGAATCTTTCATCTATTTCCTGCTGCCCAAACTATGGATAGCGTGTATCCGTGCCCCGCTGCCAGACAAATATATTTTTCTCTGAAATGCTGGAGTATTTTAGAGAAAATGTACTTTTTTAAATGTAATTTTTAAGAACCAGACTAGTCCACCTCCGCCCCCCGGTTGACTCATCCCGCAAGTCTCTACATTGGTAGAGAACGGTCGATCACATAGACTGGCTTACTTCATATATGGTTCCCAGCCAAATGTTTAAAAGTATATTTTCTTTGAAGCAAGGCATTTAAAAAAACAAACAAACAAAAATACCCGATTACAATCGTACCGCTGGGCTGTGATGCTGTCCATTGTTTGGACTGCACAAATCAAATTACAGGTTCCCTTTTAACTTTTACTGTCATTTATTAATAACGTCGATATTGCCCATTACCTATGTGGTTTTCAGCTAACATTCTGTAGAACTGTGTTGAATACGTTGCATGTAGTATGCAATGTTGTGAGCATTTTGGTAATGTGTGTTTTTTATTTTTTTTTATTTCTATCTTTTAGAGGAAGCAACAGGAGTTTTATAAGATCCGTGTGGGTAAGTTTATCTTTGTCTGTGGAATTGTGGAATTGTCCTGCCAGGGCAGGACTATATTTATACTGTATTGAGGTTGTAGAGGTTTTGCAATTGAGATTTCTCTAACTTTGTAATATATCTCTCTGCTTATATATCTATTCAGAAAAAGAACAGTCATTTTTTAATTAGTGCCAATTTTTATGATCTTAACCAAAGGGGCATTGCTCACATTTAAAGATATGCCCCTAGAGAATCGTGTGGGAAACGCCCTCTTGGTAAAGACCATGAAAAAAGGCTATCAATAAAAAAGATCATATGTTTGGAACTATGTGGCTTAATTTGAAAAAAGCAAGAAATACTAAGGAACAGCAGATAAAATAAGAGCTGGCCACTTTTTGACCCAGTGACAGGTGCTTTGTAAGCATATCATAGATCTCTAAATTATAGGTATAGCGCAGCAATATTTGTATACTTGAATTTTTATGGTGTTATGGTCCTGTATTCTACGGAACCATTGGCTTATCTCTGGCTCCCTTTTCAGGTATCAAAAAACTGGAATGCCTGCACTAGCATACAGTGAGGCAAAAAAAGTATTTAGTCAGCCACCAATTGTGCAAGTTCTCCCACTTAAAAAGATGAGAGGCCTGTAATTGACATAGGTAGACCTCAACTATGAGAGACCAAATAAATCCTGAAAATCATATTGTGTGATTTGTAAAGATTTTTTTTTTTCAAATTTTATTTAGTCACCTACAAAAGTTAATCTCAATACTTTTTTATATATCCTTTGTTGGCAATGACAGAGGTCAAACGTTTTCTGTAAGTCTTCACAAGGTTGGCACACACTGTTGCTGGTATGTTGGCCCATTCCTCCATGCAGATCTCCTCTAGAGCAGTGATGTTTTGGGGCTGTCGCTGGGCAACATGGACTTTTAACTCCCTCCAAAGGTTTTCTATAGGGTTTAGATCTGGAGACTGGCTAGGCCACTCCAGGACCTTGAAATGCTTCTTACGAAGCCACTGCTTCGTTGCCCTGGCGGTGTGCTTGGGATCATTGTCATGCTGAAAGACCCAGCCACATTTCATCTTCAATGCCCTTACTGATGGAAGGAGGTTTGCACTCAAAATCTCACGATACATGGCCCCATTCATTCTTTCATGTACATGGATGCAACTCAGCATTCTTTCTCCTCCAAACACGACGTGTTTCTACCAAACAGTTCTACTTTGGTTTCATCTGACCATTTGACTTTCTTCCAGTACTGTTTTGGATCATCCAAATGCTCTCTAGCAAACTTCAGTCGGGCCCGGACATGTAATGGCTTAAGCAGGGGGACGCGTCTGGCACTGCAGGATCTGAGTCCCTGGCAGCGTTTTGTGTTACTGATGGTAGCCTGTGTAATGTTGGTCCCAGCTCTCTGCAGGTCATTCACTAGGTCCCCCCGCATGGTACTGGGATTTTTGCTCACTGTTCTTGAGATCATTTTGACCCCACGGGGTGAGATTATGTGTGGAGCCCCAGATCGAGGGAGATTCAGATATCTTGTATGTCTTCCATTTTTTAATTATTGCTCCCACAGTTGATTTCTTAACACCAAGCTGCTTGCCCATTGCAGATTCAGTCTTCCCAACCTGGTGCAGGGCTACAATTTTGTTCCTGGTGTCCTTCAACAGCTCGTTAGTCTTCACCATAGTGGACTTTGGAGAGTGACTGTTTGAGGTTGCGGACAGGTGTCTTTTATACTGATAACAAGCTCAAACAGGAGCCAGTACTACAGGTAATGAGTGGAGGACAGAGGAGGATCTTAAAGAAGAAGTTACAGGTCTGTGAGGGCCAGAAATCTTGCTTGTTTGTAGATGGCCAAATACTTATTTTCCACCAAAATTTCTTTCCAAATCAGACAATGTGATTTTCAGGATTTGTTTTCTCATTTTGTCTCTCATAGTTGAGGTCTACCTATGATGTCAATTACAGGCCTCTCTCATCTTTTTAAGTGGGAGAACTTGCACAATTGGTGGCTGACTAAATACTTTTTTTCCTCGCTGTAACTAATTAGTTGTCTGATTATTTCATTTCTTGTACGTTGAAACCAGGATATCATTTAAGTAAGGAAATAATGAAGGAAAAACGGGCAGATGGCAGTCGGTGAATTTTAGATGTGAATCATCTAACTTGTCTCCAGCAGCTGGCCAACTTGAGACAATCCCAGAATATGTGAATTGGTGTACCCACATCTTTTCCACATCTACAACTCGGGGAGATTAGGGAAAAAAACCACATGGAATTTAGCACAATGGACGTTTATATCCCACCTCTTGTGTTTTATGAGAAATGGAGTATCCATGGGTTTAACACTTGGTGGTGGATGGGGTATATTTCTTGTGTAACAAGGGCTACATAACTCTCAAATAATTTGGGTGGAAGTGCATAGTCTTGGTCATGAAGTCCCATGGAGCAGGAGAGAATGGATAAAAGGGGGGGCAATTGTGTGATTTTTGAAAAAAAGAGTGGGTAAAGATACGTATACTGGTAATTGCTTTCCATGAGGAGCCCATTAGTAATGATTATTCTCTGAATTAGTTCGATAGTGGCTGTTGGAGAAATGAAACCTCTGTTCAGTCCCGGGGTGACTTCAGAATAGCCTAAGATTGGATATTGTCATCTGAAAAGTGGCAAATTTTAAGGGAACCTGTCATGTCCGGTCTACTATGTAAACTGCCCCCATTGCGTTGTTAGTGATACCATGTGTGGCATTTCCTACTGGTAATAGTTTCATTTGGATGTTCTGACATTTTGTTGTTTTAAGCCAGTCTGTGAAATGCCAGCTAAGGGTTATCGCTTCGATGTTTCTGTACTCTACTCTGCACCTACAGTATCTTCTGTTGCTTTCTTGGAAATAGGTGACACATTGTCTTGCAGCTCGTATTTTATACTTTGTTTGGTATTTCGTGGCTTATACTACTCACTTTGGGATATTTCTTTTTTTCAGCACACTTCCCCTTTAGTAAATATTCACACTCTGCTCTGTCCTCCGGTTCTGTAGGAGGCTTGTGAAGCAACTCAATAGCCTTTTAGGCAGTTTAGGTCCAAGTTGCCATCTTCTAGTCTGTTGTTAGGGCTATCTCTGCTCACACAGGAACCAGTAGTGTCTGTGGGGTAAGGATTTCTAGTCTGTACAGGAAGCGGAAAGGTCAGTTTTTTTTCTTTTTAGTATATTACCTTTTTTCCCAAATGAGTTGCTACACAGTTATAACAGACAGTTGGTTAGCTGTTAGTAGTTGTAACCATGAATGCCCAAGCTACTGCAATGCCCTACATTGCGTAAGTGAAATAACGAATTAAAAAAAACTGTACTAAATTTCTAATTGGAGATATTTGCTGATATTATTGTTGTTGTTGTTATTATTATACCTACTACATGTTGGGATAGGATCTTGGAAATGGGAATACCACTTTAACTCTTAAAATAAAGTAAACTGTCCTAAACATTCACCTGATATAATTGATAAAAGGCTCCTGCATAAAATCCTGCATATATTTGGTGTAGGTAAGTATGCAAATAAATGTCCCTCCTCAATAGGATAGAAAAACAGTTTATATGAATGCTCCAAAATGCCAGTAGTCCAGTCCCTTTAAGTGGAGAAAGAGCGAATGTATTTGCTAGTCGGCTGCTGGTCTCCAGGTATGTAGATGATGGGCGTTCGCAGTTCAAGGAGGATAGGTACGTGAAGTGTCTGTGTAGTGCTCTGTCCGGCAGTGGTCGCACACTATCACCAAGGCCGGTGTAGCAAAGTGCACCAAAGTAATTCAGATCCTGAGACAAACTCCAGGAGATGATTAACCCCTTAACAACATCTGACGTACTAATACGCGTCTGTGCCCTGGGACTTAAGAGCCAGACCCGTATTAGTACGTCATGGCGATCGCGCGCGCACACAGGCTGTGCGGGCGCGATCGCCGCCGGGTGTCAGCTGATAGTATCGGGTGTCAGCTGTGACAATGTGCAGGGAGCGGTCCTGCACCGCTCCCAGCACATTAACCCCCGCGATGCTGCGATCGAAGTCGATCGCAGCATTGCGGGGGCAAGGGGAGGTTATCGCACATACTCACTTCCTCTTCCGGCTTCCAGCGCTGTCTGCAAAGGCTTCCCAGGTGTTGCCATGACGACCCGATGTCGTCATGACAACATCCGGGTCACCAGACAGCAGGAAGATTGTTTGGACATGCGCAGTGCATCTCCAAACAATCATCTCCCTGTCCAGCGCTGACAGCCTGTATGGCACAGGGATGGTGCTGCATTCCTGTGCCATGCAGGCGATCAGAGAAAAAAAAGTGAAAGTCCCAGAGTGGGACAGAGCAAAAAAGTGTAAAAAGTGTCAGAAAGTGAAAAAAAAACTAAAAAAAAATTGCAAAAATATATATATAAAAAAAAATAATAATAATAATCCACCAAAAATAAAAATATAATGTACCCATCAATAAATATTATTAGAAAAAAACAAAGAAAACAATAAAAGTACACATATTTGGTATCGCCGCGTCCGGAACAACCTGACCTATAAAACTGTCCCACTAGTTAACCCCTTCAGTGAACACGGTAAAAAAAAAAAAAACGAAGCAAAAAACAATGCTTTATCACCATACCGCCAAACAAAAAATGGAATAACACGCGATCAAAAAGACAAATATAAATAAAAATAGCACCGCCGAAAACGTCTTCTCGTCCCGCAAAAAACAAGCCAACGTACAGCTCCATCAGCCGAAAAATAAAAAAGTTATAGCTCTCAGAATAAAGCTATGCTAAAAAAGAATTTTTTCTATAAAATTGCTTTTATTATGTAAAAGTGCAAAACATAGAAAAACGATATAAATGTGGTACCGCTGTAAACGTACTGACCCGAAGAATAAAGCTGCCTTATCAATTTTACCACACGCGGAACAGAATAATAAAAAAAATAAATAAATAAAAATTCCTGAATTGTTGGTTTTTGTTTATTCTGCCTCCCAAAAATCGGAATAGAAAGCGATCAAAAAATGTCACGTGCCTGAAAATGGCACCAATAACAATGTCAACTCATCCCGCAAAAAACGAGCCGTCACATGACTGTCTGCCAAAATCTGGAAAAATTATAGCTCTCAAAATATGGCGATGCAAAAACTAGATTTTACAAAAAATGCGTCTTTTAGTGTGTGACAGCTGTCAGTCATAAAAACCCCATATGATTCTGGTATTGCTGTAATCACACCGACCCGAAGAATAAAGTCGTCTAATCACTTATACCGCACGAGGAACGGCGTCAAAAATAAACTCTTGGGTTAGGATTGGGCTAGGGTTAGGGCTGGGTTTGGGGTTAGGGTTGTGCTAGGGTTAGGGTTGTGCTAGGGTTAGGGTTGTGCTAGGGTTAGGGTTGTGCTAGGGTTAGGGTTGTGCTAGGGTTAGGGTTGTGCTAGGGTTAGGGTTGTGCTAGGGTTAGGGTTGTGCTAGGGTTAGGGTTGTGCTAGGGTTAGGGTTGTGCTAGGGTTAGGGTTGTGCTACGGTTAGGGTTGTGCTACGGTTGGGGTTGTGATGGGGTTGGGATTTTTTTCAAAAGTAAGAAAAAAAGATTACGATATGGCGACTAGTGTTGAGCGCAAGTGCTCGCTACTTGAGTTTGCATCGGTGCTCTGGTATGCATTGAGTATCGTGGGTATTTGAGTGACATGCTCGAGTCTCTGCCCCATATGCTTCGCGGCCAAAAAAACTTTACGGGGATTGCCTGCCATGCACGAGTGATCCCCGCATGTTTTTTTTTGGGTGTCTAATAACCGTGAAACATGCGGAGCAGGGACTCGAGCATGTCACTCGAGCACACGCTGTACATGGTGCATACCTGAGTACCCGATGCAAACTCAAGTAGTGAGCACTTGCGCTCAAGATTACTGACAACTTATTCAATATGATGACCTAATGTAAACAAATTCTGTGTCGTACCTCTGGGTTCAAAATGTTCACTATACACCTTAATAAAATCCTTGAGGGGTATAGTTTCCAAAATGGGGTCACTTGTGGGGGAGCTCCACTGTTTAGGCACATCACGGGCTCTCCAAACGCAACATGGTGTCCGCTAACAAATTGAATGGAAAATCGTCTCAAATTGTTAGCGGACGCCATGTTGCGTTTGGAGAGCTACTGCGTGCCCAAACATTGGAGCTCCCCCACAAGTGACCCCATTTTGGAAACTAGACCCACCAAGGCACCTATCTAGATGCATAGTGAGCACTTGGAACCCCCAGGTGCTTCACAAATTGATTCGTAAAAATGAAAAAGTGAAAAAAAAAACACTTTTTCATATTTATGAATCAATTTGTGAAACACCTGGGGGTTCCAAGTGCTCACTGTTATGTTCTGCTACCAAAGCTAAGGAAAGAGAGGAGATCTGTCCCTACTATAGGACTCGGCTGAATCCCTACGATGTAACAGGGAACCTGATCCTGCGATCAGACCTGCTAAAGTCCTAATCTAGTCTGTACGGAGACCTATAGATGTGGGGAGGGAATCCCTACAAGTACTAAGGACTGGGAGGAATATGGGACACCTCCTAACAGAAATAGTAGCAGACAGACGAACAAACAAAATAGATAGAACATAGAGGTCCGTAGACCAAGCAAACTAACAGAGTTAGATACAGAGCACAGGCTAGCTAGAAAGTAGATATACAATGAAGTCCAGCAAAGCCAGAAGGGCGGAGCAGGACTAAATAGGCCAACAAGGTCATGTGACCAGCAAAGGAAAAAAAACCTAACAGCAAGGTTCTAACACTCACTATGCATCTAGATAGGTGCCTTGGGGTGTCTAGTTTCCAAAATGGGGTCGCTTGTGGGGGAGCTCCAATGTTTGGGCACACAGGGGCTCTCCAAACACAACATGGCGTCCGCTAATTATTCAAGCAAATTTTACAATCTAAAAGTCAAATGGCGCTCCTTCCCTTCCGAGCCCTGCCGTGCGCCCAAACAGTGTTTTTTCCCCACATATTGGGTATCTGCGTGCCCAGGGGAAATTGCACAACAAATTTTGGGGTCCATTTTTTCTTGTTACCCCTGTGAAAATAAAAAAAATTGGGTCTAAAGTAACATTTTTGTGAAAAAAGTTAAATGTTAATTTTTTTCTTCCACATTCAAAAAATTCCTGTGAAGCACCTGAAGGGTTAATAAAGTTCTTGAATGTGGTTTTGAGCACCTTGAGGGGTGCAGTTTTTAGAATGGTGTCACTTTTGGGTATTTTCTGTCATAAAGACCTCTCAAACTGACTTCAAATGTGATGTGGTCCCTAAAAAAATGGTTTTGTAAATTTTGTTGGAAAAATGAGAAATCGCTGGTCAACTTTTAACCCTTTTAGCTTCCTAACAAAAAAAAATTTTGGTTCCAAAATTGTGCTGATGTAAAGTAGACATGTGGGAAATGTTATTTATTAACTCTTTTGTGTGACATATCTCTCTGATTTAAGGGCATAAAAATTCAAATTTTGAAAATTGCTAAATTTTCAAAATTTTCGCCAAATTTCCATTTTTTTCACAAATAAACGCAAGTGATATCGAAGAAATTTTACCACAATCATGAAGTACAATATGTCACGAAAAAACAGTCTCAGAATCAGGGGGATCCGTTGAAGCGTTCCAGAGTAATTACCTCATAAAGTGACAGTGGTCAGAATTGTAAAAATTGGCCTGGTCATTAACGTGCAAACCACCCTCGGGGCTTAAGGGGTTAACCCCTTAATGACCACCGATATGCATTAAAATGGCGGCTGTTAAGGGGCCTTATTCCCAGGGCTGTGGAGTCGGTAAGCCAAACCTGCGACTCCGACTCCTCAATTTCCCTTACACAGACTCCGACTCCCACATATATTGCTTATATTTAAATGAAAAATTTATTGTAGTACAATGTGAACATCCGACATTTAATCATTTTTATGATACAATAATCAAGATATTTAGATAGAACATAATATATATTTATTGGAATACAACTTTAGAACGCAAAAAACTGTAATAAATTGTAAATATGTAATACACTATGTGATATAGAATATATAATATATATATATATATAATATATATATATATACAAACACTATGTAATAAACTATGTAAGTGGCAAAAAACAGTTTTCAGGAAAAACATACTAAATAACATTTGTGCAGTCTATGAATTTGTTCTAAGAAATAGAATTGCCTCCATCAGATCCTCCTTTATAGAGGACCTCAAATCTGACCTAATAATTTTAAGGCTAGAGAACAACCTCTCTACACTAACTTGGGTTGGAGGCAAAGCCGTAACCACATGGGCAACATCTCTAACAATTTCTGGGTATAAAGGAATTGCTTCATGCACAGTCAGTTTTGATGAACGGTTAAATTTTTCTATTTCTTTGAGAGCAAGTGAAACATTTTGCTGAAATATGTTCAATCTGCTTGTGTAGGAGACGGAGTGAAATCTTTTTCCTTGTGGCAACGCTTTGCCTGCTCCATGTCATCCAACTACTTGTCAAAGTCAAACTCCTCATCTGATGAGAATGAAGATATGGCAGCAGTAGCACTGTCAGGACCCAAGTCCTCTTGAGCCTGGCAGGCCTGTAGGCCACTCATCCTAACTGCTACCTCAGTCAGAGCTTCTTTCCTTTAGTAAGCTGTTGATCATCAAGCAGTATACGATGACTTGGGTCCACATAAACAGCTGCCAGAAAATTTTTATTTTCCAATAGCTGTGTCTCTCTCCGCTTCATTGAAGCAGAAATGCCATCTGCGATTAAACCTCCTCTTTGGGACAGGCAAAATAGCAAGTTCTTCCACCCCCTTATGAAAATGCCAGGAGTTAAATCCTCAGCTTGTAATTTTTTTAGTCACGGTAAATGGGTGATTAAGCAATTCCTTCAATTCAGCCACCTGTGTCCATTGACCTTCATTTAGGGTTACCTGAGGGTTCGCCATATCTGTAAGAAACGGTTTTAGTTCAAGCAATTGCTCAATCATTAAATAAGTGCTGCCCCACCGAGTGGCTTGATCGACAATTGCCCCTTTCCCAGCACGTCTCTTCAAGATGGAATCAATTTTAGGGGTTCTGGCGGCAATAACCAATTTCCTCACTTTTCCAATCAGATTTCCAGCATGTCCCTCTTGCAGACTATCTCTTATTGCCAGCTGCAGCGTGTGCACAACACAGCGCATGTGATGAATAGGAAAGTGTTTTGAAGCAGCTTCAACAAGATCATCTATTTCTAAAGTATAATTTTCCCCTCACCCATGACAGCACACCTTGAGAGAGGGATCTGCCCCACCAAGGACAGGAAACCGTCTGAAATAAAAGGGCGGTACCTCTCCCTCGCTTCAGTTGGTTTCCTGTCCTTGATGGGAACCTGTCTGGAAGAAAGAAGACTTACCTGGGGCTGTTCCAGTGTGGAAGAGCGGGCACTGGCCTATGCACCGGGTTCCAGTCTCCAGAAGCGCCGTCCGCAGCTCCCCTGGGGTCCTGCGTCCGAGCGGGCGCACGCTGTGAGGCAGGCTCCGTCCTCCCGTAGATTGCGGCGCCGTCCTCCCCCTGCCGCTTCTGTCGGCCGTGCATCGGAGTGGTAACTTCCGGGTATGACACGCCTGACGTCACGGCGCGGGGCACGCTGGGAGAGGCGTGCCAGGTGACATCAGGGGGCGGCGCCCGATCCGAGCCACGGGGACTCTTAAAGTTCCGGTGTCGGCATTGGAGGCGCTCTATAATTGTAACTTGGCTGGGAACCAGGTGGGTCTCGAGGTTTATCAAGTCCTGTGCCAGAGCCAGACCGGTTCGGTCCCTAAGAGTTCCTTCCTGGGACCTGAATTTCGTCTTGAACGCACTTACCAGTGACCCGTTCGAACCCCTACAGGATGTCTCTCCAAAGATCCTCACCTTTAAGACCATCCTCTTAGTGGCCTTAAAGTCTACTCGTAGGGTGGGTGACCTGCAGGCCCTTTCGGTTAATCCTCCCTACACACAAATTTATGATGATACGGTCACCTTGCGTCCAGATCCAGCATACCTTCCCAAAGTGGTATCTAGATTTCACTGTAACCAGGAGATTGTACTACCCTCGTTTTGCAGCAATCCTAAAAACCCAGGAGAAGTTAGATTCCATCACCTAGATGTTAGAAGATCCCTACTACAGTACATTAACATGACTAGTGTATGGAGGAAGGACCATTCCTTGTTCCTGGCCTTTCAGGGGAATAGGAAGGGTCACGGGGTGTCCAAGGGTACTATTTCTAGGTGGCTTAGGGAGGCCATTTGTTTAGCATATAAGTCCACCGGACAATGTCAGGGCTCATTCCACCAGAGCCGTCGCAACCTCCTGGGCGGAAAGGGCAGACTTCTCAATCGATCAGATATGTAGAGCTGCTACTTGGTCTACACCATCCACCTTCTTTAAGCACTATCGGTTGGATCTGTCCTCCTCTGATCTCACCTTTGGGAGAAGGGTACTTCAGGTGGTGGTCCCTTCCTAGGGTGCTCATAAATTCTCCAAAATTCTCTCAAGGTATGCTTTCATGGGGGAGGGGAAAACACGAAGGTTACTTACCAGTAGCCGGTTTTTCCTGAGCCCATGACAGCACCCGTAGTTCCCCCCCCCCCTATTTTTTTTTCTATGTTTCTCACACCCTGGTGTGCACTGTTTTGGGTGGTGTGTAGATGTATATTGTGGGTGTTTGTTATATGCCTAACCTGTTTAGGGAGGTCCTCTCAATGCTCTGTAAACAACTGAAGCGAGGGAGAGGTGCCGCCCTTTTATTTCAGACGGTTTCCTGTCCTTGGTGGGGTGGATCCTCTCTCAAGGTGTGCTGTCATGGGCTCTGGAAAAACCGGCTACCGGTAAGTAACCTTGGGTGTTTTCTCTGTATATTGTATGTATATTGTATAGAAGCTAGCTTCCCAAAAGTTTATGAGCTCAAAGAAAAAACAAACAAGCATCAAGCATACAGAGAGAACATACAGTATACTGGACTATTGATTTATGCACAGTTTATTGAAAGTTTAAATATGCTTTAAGAAGTAATTACTTTAATCTCAGCTAAGACAAAGCCTAGATCCTCAGGCTGCATTCACACCATGGGTGTAGCCAGGATCAAAACTAGGGGGGGGGGGGCAGAACCTCATACTGTTCCGCAGAACCTCATACTGCACACCTCAGCTGCTGCAGAACCTCATACTGCACACCCCTACACTTGAAAATAAAGCCTGCACCTTAAGAAGATGTGATGAATGCAGTCTATTTATTCCAACTATCAATTGATGTTGATGTGTCACTGAAGACGAGCAATGCCTGTCTTGGCTGTCCTTTTGGGCAGCTATGAGGTGCACCTGACTGGTGCTAAAAAAAAAAGGAGTGTTAGTCTGTGTGCTACCCGGCTTTCATTCGTTTTGGTACAGATAAGATATGGATAGACAGATATGGATAGACAGATATGGATAGACAGATATGGATAGACAGATATGGATAGACAGATATGGATAGACAGATATGGATAGACAGATATGGATAGACAGATATGGATAGACAGATATGGATAGACAGATATGGATAGACAGATATGGATAGACAGATATGGATAGACAGATATGGATAGATGATGGCCATATGGAGGGATAGATGATGGCCATATGGAGGGATAGATGATGGCCATATGGAGGGATAGATGATGGCCATATGGAGGGATAGATGATGGCCATATGGAGGGATAGATGATGGCCATATGGAGGGATAGATGATGGCCATATGGAGGGATAGATGAAGGGATAGATAGAAAAGATGGAAAAAGTCATAGATGAAGGGATAGATAGATTAATAGAGGTAAATAGAGGGATGGAGAGATAGCCATATGGATGGATAGATAGAAAAGATAGATAAAGTCATAGATAGATGGAGGGATGAATAGATAGATTAATAGAGGGATGGAGAAATAGATAGATACAGGGATGGATGGATGAATATATGGATAGATAGCCATAGGGATGGATAGATGGAGGGATAGATGAAGGGATAGATAGAAAAGATACAGTGGTGGCCAAAAGTATTGGCACCCTTGCAATTCTGTCAGATAATACTCAGTTTCTTCCTGAAAATGATTGCAATCACAAATTCTTTGGTATTATTATCTTCATTTAATTTGCTTGCAAGGAAAAAACACAAAAGAGAATGAAGCAAAAATCAAATCATGGATCATTTCACACAAAACTCCAAAAATGGGCCAGACAAAAGTATTGGCACCCTCAGCCTAATACTTGGTTGCACAACCTTTAGCCAAAATAACTGCGAACAACCGCTTCCGGTAACCATCAATGAGTTTCTTACAATGCTCTGCTGGAATTGTAGGCCATTCTTCTTTGGCAAACTGCTCCAGATCCCTGATATTTGAAGGGTGCCTTCTCCAAACTGCTATTTTGAGAACTCATCACAGGTGTTCTATGGGATTCAGGTCTGGACTCATTGCTGGCCACCTTAGAAGTCTCCAGTGCTTTCTCTCAAACCATTTTATAGTGCTTTTGGAAGTGTGTTTTGGGTCATTGTCCTGCTGGAAGACCCATGACCTCTGAGGGAGACCCAGCTTTCTCACACTGGGCCCTATATTATGCTACAAAATTTGTTGGTAGTCTTCAGACTTCATAATGCCATGCACACGGTCAAGCAGTCCAGTGCCAGAGGCAGCAAAGCAACCCCAAAACATCAGGGAACCTCCGCCATGTTTGACTGTAGGGACCGTGTTCTTTTCTTTGAATGCCTCTTTTTTTTTTTTTTCCTGTACACTCTATGTTGATGCTTTTTCCCAAAAAGCTCTACTTTTGTCTCATCTGACCAGAGAACATTCTTCCAAAACGTTTTAGGCTTTCTCAGGTAAGTTTTGGCAAACTCCAGCCTGGCTCTTTTATGTCTCGGGGTAAGAAGTGGGGTCTTCCTGGGTATCCTACCATACAGTCCCTTTTCATTCAGATGCTGACGGGTAGTACGGGTTGACACTGTTGATAGATTAATAGAGGGATGGATAGATGGAGAGATAGATGGATACAGGGATGGATGGATAATATATGGATAGATAGATGATAGATGGCCATATGGATGGATAGCTGGAGGGATAGATTAAAGGATGGATGGATGGAGGGATGGAAGGATGGATGGATAGAGGGATAAATTAAAGGATGGAGGGATTGATTGGGGGATGGAGGGGAGGGATGGATGGAGGGAGGGAGGGATAGATAGATGAATAAATGGAGGGATAGATAGTGTGATAGACAGATGACAGCTACAGTCAGCAAATATTTCACACATTGTACAGAGAACACATAATAATCACCTACAATATTAGCATTAGTTACCTTCCTGTAACAGAGATGAGCAGTAGTACTTTCACTTCCTCACTTTCTCCAGCTCTGGGTCCAGGAATCGGATCCTGTGCAGGGCAGGCACCCCTCCCCCTCCTCTCTCTGGTGAAGACAGCAGAAGACAGGACAGAGGAGGGGAGATTTCCCCCTGCTGCCTGGAGCCGGTGCAGGACAGGAGCACTGCAGCATACGAGTGAGTTTTGATAGGTGCGTGCCCCTGCTTCTAGGGGGGGCAGCTGCCCTTCGTTGGCTTCGGCCATGATTCTCACACAGCGTTTTTGCTGATCCGTTTTTTTGCAGTAAAATGCAGTGACTCTGGGCATCCCAGCAAAGTCAATGGGTTTCAAGATATGACATTCAGACACATCGTTTTGTGAGGATCCTTTTTTGGGCTCAAACTCGGATCCTCACAAAGAATGAGCATGTCAGTTTGTGCGGCGTTTTTGTAATCTGCTTTTGCTATTGAAAACATTATCTATGAGCTCAAAAACCTTTCAGGCTGATCTGCTTTTGCAGCTGAAAAACGCTTTGTGTGAATGTAGCCTTAAATCAGGAATAGAATAGCCATTTATAGGACATTTCATAACTTTCCCAAATTCCTATGAAAAAATATTCAGCACATTCTGCATTGAACTACTGTACCCAATTTATTATATATTGTCGGAGTCGGTCCATTTTATACTGACTCCGACTCCACATCCCTACTTATTCCGTCATTGCCGTTTTATGACTGCGTTCGGGAATTAGAATGTAGCGCACCCCTGAGTCTGAAAATCTCCGGGTTCTCAGCTACCAGGGGTAGATTCTGAAGAACATGATCAGGGCCGGATTTTCCGGTCCCTGATCACGTGGGACATAATTTTTTCCCTCTGCTTGGTCTCAAAAAAATTACCCTTACTGAGTACCACATTTTTAATCTTGATTTCTTTTAGTGTTTCTTATAGCCATAAAGTTGCCATTTGAAATGACTTTAGTTTTGTGCCATGTCTGTGATCTGCTTTTTTTCAACAACATTAAACAACTGAATGAACATCCTCCGAGCCCGGTGAGTCCATAATTTTTGCCAGCGGTTGTAGTAGTTGCTATTTAACATTTTTTATATTTAGACAGGCAGGCTGAACATTCTGATGTAGTTGTGGGGCAGAACAGTATAAGGTGTGTTTCACTGACAGCAGAACCTACCTCTGCATAATATATTGCACTTTCTGGATCTACAGCCCAATGATTCATTTGGATATCTGTCTCTAAGAGCAGAACAAAATCAAATACAGGGTCCCATAGCATCCAGACCCTCCATCCATTACTGCGGACAGTCATGTGATACAAGTAACGATAAGCACTTCCATCCCAGCCACTTGTGTCACTCTACAGCAGAGCCATTGTTCTCGTCCCCACTCCCTCCCCCTGTCACCACAATGGGAGAAAGTAGAAAGACACAGCAGCTGACTGGGACCTGATGGACAGAGGCAGATAAGAATACTCTCAAATGTTGTATATCACTACAGTTGAAAACTCCTGTGCAGACAGATAGAAAGCAGAGACTCAGCTTGTATTGGTACCTTCATTCTAGAAGTCAAATTTTAGATCCATTTTCTGGGGCTGGAAAGTGCATCTATGCCTCCAAACTACTGGAACAACACGTCCATTCTGAACTGTCCTCCCACCTCTCCTGCTCCCTCTTTGACCGCTTACAATCTGGCTTCTGACGGCATCTTTCCACTGAAACTGCCCTGGCTAAAGTCACCAATGAACTGCTAACTGCCAAATCCAAGCGACACTACTCTGTCCTCCTCCTCCTGGATTTGTCCTCTGCCTTCAACACAGTAGACCATTCCCTTTTACTACAGACTTTCTCATCTCTTGGAATCACAGACTTGGCCCTATCTTGTATCTCTTCATACCCAACAGACCGGACATTGTGTCTCCCACTCACACACCACCTCCTCATCTCGCCCCCTATCTGTCGGTGTCCCCCAAGGTTCAGTTCTAGGACACCTGTTCTTCTCCATCTACACCTTCGGCCTGGGAAGGCTCATAGAGTTACACTGCTTCCAGTATTTCCTCTATGCTGATGACACACAGATCTACCTCTCTGGACCTGATAGCACCACCTTACTAACCAGAATCCCACAATGTCTGTCCGATATTTCATTTTTCTTCTCTGCTAGATTTCTAAAACTTAACATGGATAAAACCTAATTCATCATCTTTCCCCCACCTCACTCAATTCCCCCATCTGACCTATCCATCATAGTCAATGGCTGATCACTCTCCCCATTCCCGTAAGCTCGCTGCCTCGAGGTAACCCTGGACTCTGATCTCTCCTTCAAACCACATATCCAAGCAATTTCCACTTCCTGTTGATTCCAACTTTAAAAATATTTCCCTAATAATAGGGAAATAATATTTTCCCTAAAGTATCTTCTTAAAGCTAATGTCAGCAGGCTTTTGCTTTGTAATCTGAAGGCAGCATGAGGTCGGGACTGAGACACTGATTCCAGCGATGTGTCACTTATTGGGCTGTGTGCTGTAGTTTCAATACAATGAGAGTTTTATCAGCAGGAGATTATCAGTGCCAGACTAGCTGCCTGCATACCTCCTTGTCCATCTACACCCCCAGCACTAATTAGCAGCTTATTGTCAATAATGTATTGTACATAAAATCTGCTAATTAGTGGTGTGGGTGGGGTCAGCTAATTAGTGGTGTGGGTGGGGTCAGCTTTTTGAGCACTGCTACAGCAGAGAAAACTGATTGTATCACAACTGCTGCACCCAGTAAATGAAGTGATACATCACTGGAATCAGGATCTCTACATTATGCTGCTCTCAGATAAGGTATCAAAATCCTGGTGATGGATTCCATTTAATGTCTGGGTTTTTGTGCATTTGCCACAGAATTGGTTCTAGTCACGTAATAAAAATGAACAGAAACCGTGGGCACTCCTGTCGGGCACCAATCAAGATGAAAAAGGAAGTAGGCTTCCTGACTTGAACTTCACAGCCTAATACAGTATATGCGTATGATGCATATCAGTTTGGATTACGAGACTCTCATCCGTTTTATGCTCATGGACCACAACACATAATGTCTGAATTTGGACTACTGGTGTTTGATACAATGCGGTTTGACTTAAAGATGGTTTCTGCTGTATATGTCCTTTTAGATTTGGTCCTGTGTAGTTCTTCATACATTTTTAATAGGTTCCGGTTTTGAAAAATGTTGGTGTGAAAAGATGCAGAATTTCTGCAATAACACTTTTTCCCCATTTTGTAGGCAAAGAATATATACGGAGATCTGAAAATCCAGGTGGCACTTACGTACTTAAATGTGAATTATGTTGTGAACAGATATTGGATGTCTCTATCCACCTCAACAGTTATTCACATATCCTGGCCGTTTTGGTAAGATATATTTAATATAAATATTTAATATAAATATTTTTTCGTAAAATAATCTAAGTAATGCTAATTGCTTGTGTCTAAAGCTGGGCCACACAAAACAGCCAGTATTAGACTGTTCTAATTTGACAGATGTAAGGTGTGCTATAAGAGGCCATGCATAAGGCAATGTGTATTCCTATGGAGCCTATATTTTGGAGGACAATATTTTTATATTCTGGCATGTGATGCTGCGTCGCGAATAATTTTTTATATGGCTCTTATTACCATATATTAGAGGCATGTAGAAGTAGTCTAAAAACCCAGAGCAGTTTCAGAAATCATGGAAAAATATTATATTGCCATGAAAGTGATTCTACAGAAGATGTGGTGCTCCATGCTTTTTGGTATGTAATAAAAATGTCTGAACGCTTGCTTGGTAGCCATGCTGGTTCAGTATGCCTTCAATTTTGAATAAATCCCCAACAGTGTCACCAGCAAAGCACCCGCACACCATCACACCTCCTCCTCCATGCTTCACGGTGGGAACCAGGCATGTAGATTCGATCCGTTCACCTTTTCTGCGTCGCACAAAGACACGATGGTTGGAACCAAAGATCTCAAATTTGGACTCGTCAGACCAAAGCACAGATTTCCACTGGTCTAATGTCCATTCCTTGTGTTCTTCAGCCAAAATAAGTCTCTTCTGCTTGTTGCCTGTCCTTAGCAGTGGTTTCCTAGCAGCTATTTTACCATGAAGGCCTGCTGCACAAAGTCTCCTCTTAACAGTTGTTGTAGAGATGTGTCTGCTGCTAGAACTCTGTGTGGCATTGACCTGGTCTCTAATCTGAGCTGCTGTTAACCTGCAATTTCTGAGGCTACTGACTCAGATAAACTTATCCTCAGAAGCAGAGGTGACTCTTGGTCTTCCTTTCCTGGGGCGGTCCTCATGTGAGCCGGTTTCTTTGTAGAGCTTGATGGTTTTTGCAACTGCACTTGGGGACACTTTCAAAGATTTCCCAATTTTTCACACTGACTGACCTTCATTTCTTAAAGTAATGATGGGCACTCATTTTTCTTTACTTAGCTGCTTTTTTTCTTGCCATAATACAAATTCTAGCAGTCTATTCAGTAGGACTATCAGCTGTGTATCCACCAGACTTCTGCACAACACAACTGATGGTCCCAACCCTATTTATAAGGCAAGAAATCCCACTTATTAAACCTGACAGGGCACACCTGTGAAGTGAAAACCATTTCCGGTGACTACCTCTTGAAGCTCATCAAGAGAATGCCAAGAGTGTGCAAAGCAGTCATCAAAGCAAAAGGTGGCTACTTTGAAGAACCTAGAATATAAGACATATTTTCAGTTGTTTCACACTTTTTTGTTACGTATATAATTCCACATGTGTTAATTCATAGTTTTGATGCCTTCAGTGTGAATGTACAATTTTCATAGTCATGAAAATACAGAAAAATCTTTAAACGTTTGGTCTGTACTGAATGCCTCCAATGTTTCCGTGTACTCAGTATGGTGTGTACATCCTTTTTTTTCTCTTCAAATTACATTTTTTTTAAAGGATTGTTACATTACAAAATACAAGATAGAAAACCAGTTATAAAAAGATACATGCAGAAGGAAGTGGCGACGATAAAGGGACAAAACGGGATGCATTAGAAAAGATTACATCGACAACAACATTATAATGTACAAGATGATTCAATACTGTTTGGTAGTATCTATTTGCGGGAAGAGCGGACCGACATGAAGCAAAGCCTGCATAACAGAGATACTATCCAAGGAAGAGCTCGACATAGATCAATTTGTTTTCAGAAGATAAGCATCTGATTCCTGGAATTCAATCCAATCTCTCCAGGTCACTGTCTATAGTGCCGGGGTACAGGACAATTAAATATTCCATTCTGTTTAGGAAGGATATCTCAGAGAACCTCTCTTCCAGGGTGGGAGAGTTACTTTTCCAATGACAAGGAATAACATTTTTAGGTGTCTGTACAAGATAGTTTATCAGGGATCTTTAATATCTGTTGAGGCTAGTAGGAAGCATAAAAAGGAAAAGAGCCTCAGGGTAGTTGGGAACGAAAGAACCTGTTATTGCTTTGATAAGTAACGACTACCTAAGTCCAGAAGTTTTTAATTAGGGGGCACCTCCACCATATGTGTAGCATTGTTCCCTCTCCCTCCTTAAACCTTCAACATTTGTCTGATACTGCAGGGTACCACTTGTCTCTGAAAGAGGACCTACCAACTCGCAATTTACCACCAAATATAATAGTATATCACTGACTGCGGTGGAACATAATAAAATATAACCTTTATTGAATAAATAAAATAATACTCTAAATCCACCATGCTTGTGTGCTGTCTACCCTAGTGTGTCTGTACAAGCAGAACACACCCCATTTTCTGTTAGTACAATAAACCGCATTTCAAGGCAGAAATATTCCTGTGTCCAACAGTTATTACATATATCAAACTGAAATAGCTGTTGCAAAAACACCAATTTTTATAAAACATTAAGCTTAAGATTATTAGGGGTGCCCAAACCCTTTCATATAACTGTATAGACCATAATATTTGTGGGAGCTATCTGTAGTAAACTCTAAGGTGCTCTGGGTGAATGAGGGTTTTAAGAAGGAGCTCTATGACAGGGCTCTATGACAGGGCTCTATGATAGGCAATTGGGCTATTGTGCAATATACAACTGATTGCACTCTATGAAGGGGGTGTTCTCCCTTCTTGGTTTAGTTTTTCTATGCCCTCTTTCATCAGTTGGGGATTTGAATATTAGTGAGTCTAGTACCTCCATATATTATGAGCTGATGCTTGACATTTAATTGTCATTTTAGGTCTATCATTACCCATGGTGTGTTCTGCTTGTGCAGACACACTTGGGTAGACTGCACACAAGCACGGTGGATTTAGAGTATTATTTTTTATATTCAATAAAGGTTGTATTTTATTATGTTCCACCGCAGTCAGTGATATTCTAGGGTACCACTTGTGCAACAAAGTTTGTGCACCATACCATCTAGATATAATCTTGAATGAGGTCTCTTAAGCCCCCGTCTCACATAGCGATATCGCTAGCGAGATCGCTGCTGTTTCACGGTTTTGGTGACTCACCAGCGACCTCACCAGCGATGTCGCTGTGTGTGACACTTTGCAACGATCAGGCCCCTGCTGTGAGGTCGCTGATCGTTGCAAAGTGTCCTGGACCATTTTTTGGTCGTTGGCCTCCCGCTGGCCAGCACACATCGCTGTGTGTGACCAGCGGGACCAACGATCTGGCTGGTAACTATGGTAAACATCGGGTTACTAGGGGCACGCGCGCACTTAGTAACCCGCTGTTTACCATGGATACCACTCTGCTACGGTGCGCGGAGGCTTCCGCGCACCGTAGCAGAGTGGTATCCATGGTAAACAGCGGGATACTAGGGGCACATGCGCACTTAGTAACCCGATGTTTACCATAGTTACCAGCCTGCTCCTGCTTGCAGCAGGCTGGTAACGGGAGCAGGACATCGTGGAACGATTCTTTCCACGATGTCGCTGCTCCCCTGATCGCTGGTGAGCCTGCCTGTTTGACAGCTCACCAGCGATGTATTAGCGATGCAGCAACGATCCCTGACAGGTCGTATCGTTGTCGGGATCGCTGCTGCATCGCTTAGTGTGACGGGGCCCTTAGGCTTTTGTTGCAACTGAACTTTTATGAGCCAATTGGAAACACTTAGCCCATTGTTTGCTATCTAAGGATTTTCCCAATTCCTTTCCCACGCAGAGCAATACTATTGTCTGCTTTTAGATATCTTCTCCACAAGATAAACATAGAGCAGAGAGATGGAATGGGGGGACGATGACAAACACCTTTTTTCAAAATCAATGAGCTTTCTGTGAAGTTGTGTATTTTTATTATTGAATAAAAGTGCTGTAGCTGCCTATAATCATAGTTGGCTCCAGGAGGAATCGGACCTACCCGGAACATCTCACCCAGGGGTCTAAGGGAAGATTTAGACAGGATATGATCAAAATGGAGAGGGGGATATTTGTTTCTTCCCAGGAATCGGTTGGAAGATGAACCTGATCGAATGCAGAATTATCTGAGATTGGGAATAGGGGGCCAGTAGGGTCAATCAGAGTATTTCTTGATACCACGTTTCAATGCTAGTGTTGTGAAGTATGTACTGAACGACGTGATTAATAGAAAAAGTAGAGGAATGTGAGCACCAAGGGAGGAAGTAAGAAAATGCCGCCATATAATATTTTCTCCAATCTGGCAGGCTAAGACCCCTTACTCGTTTGGGTCTCATCAAGATATCCCCACGAATATGAGGTCATCTATTCGAGCATGTAAACTTACAGAAGCTGCTTCGAATACTCTGCCAGAAGTTTAAAGGTATTTTTATAGGTCGTGTCTGAAAGAGGTATAGGAGTCTAGGTAAATATATTCATTTTTAATGTTTACACTGCCAAACCATGAAAAGTCCTTTACTGTCCAAGAGTTTAGGGCTTTATCTATTTGACCTAATAAGGCATTAAAATTCAGGTCAAAGACAAGTAAAGTACCTATGTTTGCGTATTTCCAAATATTTTATACCTTGTGATGGCCAGAGAAAGAGAAATTTGATTGAATGGAAGCTTGTTCACTGTTAGATTTAATTAACGTTAATTAGCCTGGTAGGGTTATGGCTTATTTGCTATCATCATTAGGAAAGGTCAGGTGATGCAAATTTCCCATTTTGACAAAAACCCAGCTTCCTCTAACCTTGTGCCAAAAAAACAGTAACCATGGGTTCTGCTAAGCTGCTGCCTAGCACTCTGAAAATGAAAATGGTGGAGGCCCAAAAAGCAGAAGAAGGCTATAAGAAGATGGCAAAGCTTTTTCAAGCTGCTCTTTCATCAGTTTGAAATGTTAATAAGAAATGTCAGTTAACAGGAACAGTGGAAGTTAAGATAAAGTCTGGAAGATCAAGCAAAATTTCAGTAAGAGCTGCTCATAGGATTTCTAGAGAGGCAAATCAGAATCCCTGCATGACTGGAAAAGATCTTCAGAAAGATTTAGCAGACTCTGGAGTTGTTGTACATTGTTTTACTGTTCAGAGACACCTGCACAAATATGGCCTTCATGGAAGAGTCATCAGAAGAAAACCTCTCCTGCATCCTCACCATAAAATTCAGCATCAGAAGACCGATGAGGTTAAAATGGAAATCTTTGGCCAGAATGATCAAAGGTATGTGTGGAGAAAAAAAGTGCGCTCAATTTCAGAAAAAGAACATCTTGCCAACCATTAAGCATGGGGGTAGATCAATCATGCTTTGGGGGTTGTGTTGCAGATAATGGCACTGGGAACATTTCACTGGTAGAGGGAAGAATGTATACAATGAAATTTCAACAAATTATTGATGCAAACATAACACCATCTGTAAAAAAACTGAAGTTGAACAGAGGATGGCTTCTACAAATGGATAATGATCTTAAGCACACATCAAAATCCACAATAGACTACCTACAAAAGGTGCACGCTGAAGGTTTTATAATGGCCTTCGCTGTCTCCTGATCTGAATATCATTGAAAATCTGTGGCTAGTCCTCAAAATCGCAGTGCATGCAAGACTACCCAGGAATCTCACAGAACTGGAAGAATTTTCCAAGGAACAATGGATGAAAGTCCCTCAAACAAAAATTAAGACTCTTGGCTAGCTACAAAAAGCATTTACAAGCTGTGATACTTGCAAAATGGAGTACTACTAGGTACTAACCATGCAGGGTGCCCAAACTTTTGCATCGGTCCATTTTAATATATATATATATATATATATATATATATATATATAACACTGAACATGAGGTTCTTAATTTAACATTCTGATCAGACTGTATGCAGCCAACTGCCATGTCATGGCTCATGGCAAAACTTTCAGTGGGTCCTATTGTTTTTTGCCTTTAAAGGAGCGGCGTTGTGCACTAACCACTGTCGCAACCACAATGCACCAGCACACACACACACATATACACGCATATATACACACACAGGATCTAATAGCAGACTCATTCAGTATCCATGACCATATTGGTTTGGAAAGATAAGGAATGCCCAAGGAGCAGAATACTGGGAAGTGATCAGATCACAACATAGACCCTATATCTACCTGAGACCCTGGAGAACACGATCAGGATCGTTTTTCCTGATCCCTGATCACGTAAAAAAAAGTGTCCCTAATTATATTTGTCCCGTATTAATATAATTTCTCTCTCTTCTGACATAACAGTTGAGAAGAAAGAAATGGTGTCCTCCAAGCTCTGGCAGCTGTCACCCAGCAAAAGCAGGGATTTTTCCTATTGGTCCCTGACTTTTGATCACTATGATCCCTGTGATCACCCCATCTATTTAAAAGCCCAATAATTAGTAAATCATCTCCATAGTCAGATTTCTTTTTTTTTTTTTAAGTTATAGTTTTTCTTTCTTTCAATCATTGACGTTAAAGTTGGGCTTAGGGTTTTTTCAAAAGTTAAAAAAAAAATGACGATATGACGACTAGTGTTGAAAGTACTCGCTAATTGAGTTTCCCTAGGGTGCTCGGGCATGCACCGAGTATTGCGGATGCTCGAGTCCCCGCGTCGCATTTTTCGCTGCTGTTAGACATCCAAAACAACCATGTGGGAATTGCCATACACTGGGCAAACCCCACATGTTTTTTGGCTGTCTAATAGGCATGAAACATGCGGCGTGGGGACTCGAGAATGTCACTTGAGCACCCGAGATACTCTGTGCATACCCAAGCACCCAATGCAAACTCGAGTAGCGAGCACTTGCGCTCAACACTAATGACAACATATTCAATGTGATGACCTAATGTTATCAAATTCTGTGTAGTACCTTTGGGTTCAAAATGCTCACTATCCTCCTTTATAAAATCCTTGAGTGTTGTCATTTGGGGGTTTTCTGCTGTTTAGGCACTTTCGGGATACTGAAAATGTGACATGTCGCCCACAATCTGTTTCAGTCAATTTATGTTCCAAAATTCAAATGGTGATCCTTCTGTTCCGAGTTCTACCTTTTGTCCGAACAGAACTTATTGACTACGTGTGGGATATTGCTGTGCTCGAATGAAAGTGGGTAACAAACTGTGAGGTCCACTTTTTGGTGTTACCTCTTGCAAAAGTAAAGAATTTTGGGCTAAGGTAAAATATTAATTTAATTTTTTTTTCATTCCACTTTGCATTAATTCCTGCGTAGCACCTGAAGGGTTAAAACATTTCTTGACAGCAATTTTGAAGTATTTAAGGGATGCGGTTTTTAAAATGGCATCACTTTTGGGGAGTTTCCAATATAAAGGGCCCCTCAAGGTCAATTGAAATATGAATAGGTCCCTAAAGAAACAAGTTTTGTTAATTTGTTGAAAAAATGAGAAATCGCTGCTAAACTTTTCACTTCTCTAACATCCTAACAAAATAATGTTTGAAAAATGATGCAGATGTAAAGTAGACATATGGGAAATGTTATTTATTATTTTTTTTTGTACAGCATGACTAACTGGTTTAAAGGGGTTGTTCACTACTAGGGCAACTCCTTCTTAAACTAAATGTTCGGCCCCGATGAAATAAAAAAACCTATACTCCACTCCCGTGCTGACTCCACTCCAGAAGTGTCCTCATTCGCAGTCTCTGGGCTGTGATGCGGTGGAATGACACGTGATGCTTGTCACCCAATCAGTGCTGACGTCACGGTCTTCGCCTTCAGACAAACAGAACATGAAGAGGAAGTCGAGGATCAGCTGCTGCCCTGGCTTCCTCTTAATGTACCTTTGTTTTCAATTACAGAGGTCAGACGTTTCCTGTAGTTCTTCACCAAGTTTGCACACCCTGCAGCAGGGATTTTGGCCCAATCCTCCATACAGATCTTTTCTAGATCTTTCAGGTTTCAGGGCTGTCGCTAGGCAACATTGAGTTTCAGCTCCTTCCAAAGCTTTTCTTTTGGGTTCAGGTCTGGAGACATGGTAAGCTACTCTCACGCAAGGAACTTGAAATGGTTCTTATGGAGCCACACCTTAGTTGCCCTGGCTCTTGTGTTTTGGATCATTGTCATGCTAGATGAGCCTGCCACGACCCATCTTTACTGCTCTTACTGACGGAAGGAGGTGGTTATCACAAATCTCGCGATACATGACCCTATCCATCCTCCCTTCAATGTTAACAGGTCTGTGAGAGCCAGAATTCTTGCTGATTGATAGGTGATGAAATACTTATTTCATGCAATTTAATTATTTAAAAATCATACAATGTGATTTTTCCCCTTATCCCATGACAGCACCACCTGAGAGAGTATCCACCCACCAAGGACAGGAACCTACTGAATAAAAAGGCGGTACCTCTCTTCCGCATCAGTTTTTTGGTTCCTGTCCTTGATGGGAGCCTCGCCAGGTGGTACCTCACGTACCTGGACCGTGGATTCCGGGGTCGGTGCGGCCTGTTCTCAGCCCATCTGGCTGCTGCCCGGGTCTGCGTGTGGGAGGGCTGCCTTCTGGAGTCCTCCCCACGTGCGCCGGGTCCTGCGGCCGGGTCTGCGCCTCACAATGGACTAGACTGAGCGTGCGCCGGCCGGCAGGATTTCCGGGTCTGCGCACGTGGGGGTCGCGTCGCACCCTGTGACGGAGCGCGCCGGAAGTCCGGGCTGCGCACGCTCGGGGTGGTGATGCACCCTATCACGGAGTGCGCCGGAAGCCGGGTCTGCGCATGCACGGGCGGGAGGCCGACATCCTGCTGCAGGCGCGCCGGGTGCCGCTGGGCTGCGCACGCGCAGAAGAAGGAGGATCTGCAGTGTAGCGCGCCAGCTGGCCAAATTTGGGAAAAAAAGGAAAGAGAATGAGCATGCTGCCGGAAGGGGAGGAGCCTAAAGGAGGTGGAGCCCTACTGCTTTTTAAGGATGGGGAGGAATCAAGATGGCGGTGTCTGCATCCCCGACATAATGAGTGAGGAGCCGCAGTCACCTGGGCAGCAGCTGTCACCACTGCGGGAGGTACAGCAGCAGCCACAGCCGCCAAAGCAGCGCAAGCAGCTTAAGCAACTGGTTCGAGAATCTTCCCATCACCAAAGCCACAGCAGTGGAGGGCGTACAAGTTCCGGCAGAACCGGTCAGAAAAGACCTCGTCAGTCCACCTCCGCCAGATGGGAGCCCTCATGTGAAAGGCAACCACCGCCTCCGGTACCCTAGTCTGAACGGCAGTGTGGTGAGTGATCTTCGTGAAAGTCTCACCTTGAGTAATGTGCTCTTCTCTGTTTTCCTCTCTTTTTCTCCTTTCAATTCTTTGGGTGTTAGGAGCCAAAGAAGTGTAGCTCTAAGAGTAAAATAAAAACAAGGAGTGTGCTTTATGTAAAATCAGTCTTCCCACCTCCTACGTCAAAAACCTGTGTGCGGACTGTACTCAGAAAACCATAGCGGAAGAGTCCCCCAGGTTCTCTATGGAATTAAAGAATCTGATCCAGACAGAAGTCAGGGATTCTTTAAAAAGCTTAACCTCACGCAGGAAGAAGAAGCAGAAGCTAGTTTCCTCAGATTCAGAGGAATCTGTAGAGTCCCGGTTTACAAGAGAACTGCCTTCCTCCTCTAATCCCTCCTCATCATCATCGGAATCTTCGGATGATGATGGGGGGGGGCAGGCCTTGTTATTCGGTAGATAATACGGAGAGACTAGTTAGAGCCGTCAGAGTGACTATGGGTATTACTGATACCAAAGTTCCCAGAACAGTCCAGGATGTTATGTTCGGGGGATTGGACCAGAGGAAGAGACGCACATTCCCGGTTAATGAGAGGATCAAATCGCTTATAGAAAGGGAATAGAAAAAAACAGAGAAGAAGGGTCAGCTGCCTTCCTCCTCTAAGCGGAGATACCCCTTTGAGGAAGAGGATGCGGCTAAATGGGACAAAACCCCTAAGATTGATGTGGCCATTGCAAAGTCCTCAAAAAGATCCACTCTGCCCTTTGAGGATTTAGGGGCCTTGAAAGACCCGCTTGATAAAAAAGCGGAGTCTTTCCTTAAACAAGCCTGGGAGTCGTCACCAGGGGCCCTTAAACCGGCAATGGCAGCCACCTGCACCGCTAGATCTATGATGATCTGGCTTCAACAATTGGAAGACCAGATTAGGGGGAATGTCTCGAGGGAGAAGATTTTGTCGGACCTTCCTCTTGTGCAGGGGGCGGCTGCATTCCTGGCAGACGCATCGGCAGATTCAGTGAGGCTGGCTGCCCGGTCTGCAAATCTCTCTAATGCAGCTTGTAGGGCATTATGGCTCAAGAGCTGGCCAGGGGATGTGCAATCAAAGACTAAGCTATGCTCAATCCCTTGTAAGGGGGACTTTCTGTTCGGCAAAGGTCTAGATAACATCCTGGATAAGGCCGCAGACAAAAAACATGGGTTTCCCACTGTGTCTGGTTCCCAGTTTAAAAGCTCCTTTCGGAAGAGGAAGTACAGTCGCAGTAAAGCTCCTAGATTTCAAGGTACCTGGAAAGACAGGAAGCCGTATAACAGAGGCTTCATGTTCGGGGGTCCCTCCTCCGAGAATAAGAAGGCCCGTAAGTGACAGTCCCCCCCCAGGTGGGAGGAAGGTTGTCCCACTTCCTGCCCGCCTGGGAGAAAATTTCATCCAATTCTTGGATTTTAGGGATAATCAGGAGGGGGCTCACATTGGAGTTCAAGAGCAGGCCCAGGAACACCGTCAAAATTTCAGCCCCCAGGGGTCTAGCGGAGCAGATAGCCTTACAGCAGGAAGTTCTCTCTCTGCTTGTGAAGGGGGTTCTGGTGGAAACGCCTGCACCCGAGCAAGGAAGGGAATTCTATTCAACTCTCTTCCTAATAAAGAAGCCGGACGGCTCCTTCAGGACCATTGCCAACTTGAAGAAGCTGAACAACCATTTAATCTACAGGCCATTCAAAATGGAAACAATAAAGTCGGCCATAAGGATGCTATTTCCGGACTGTTATATGTGCGTCCTCGATCTGAAGGACGCCTACTACCACGTCCCGATCTTGGCAGATCATCAACAGTTTCTGAGGGTGGCTGTACAGTTCGGCAAGCACGTAAGGCATTTTCAGTTCGCAGCTCTTCCCTTTGGCGTTTCCATGGCGCCGAGAGTCTTCACAAAAATTATCCTGGAGGTCACAGCACATTTGAGGGAAAGAGATATTCTGGTCATCCCTTATCTGGACGACTTCCTAGTAGTGGGCAGATCAAGACAACTCTGTGCTCTAGCCCTGGCGGACGTCATGGCCAGTCTAAAACGCCTGGGTTGGCTGTTAAATTTAGAGAAGTCAAGGCTGGAACCAAAGCGGGTTCAGTCTTTCCTGGGTCTCATTCTGAACTCAGAAAACCAAACCTGTCTTCTACCAGAGGAAAAGAAGCTGAAGATCGGATCCCTAATATCTCGGGTTATCAGCAATCCGAATATGACCCTGAGGAATGCAATGTCTCTGTTGGGTACAATGACATCTTGCATCCCGGCGGTTCAGTGGGCCCAGTACCATTCCAGATGTCTTCAGCAGGAGATTCTGGCAGCGGACAGGCGGCTCAAAGGTCGCCTGAATGGGAAAATATCTCTTCCAGAAGTTGTAATCAACTCCCTGGACTGGTGGAGATCTCCAGTCAATCTATCTTTGGGGGTTCCTTGGACCTTCCAGGTGTCGGATACAATTACAACGGACTCAAGTGCAGAAGGCTGGGGAGCTCACCTAAGAGATCATTCTGTACAAGGCCTCTGGTCGGACAGCGACTCAAGTCTCTCTTCCAACATGAGGGAGCTGTTGGCAGCCAAAAATGCTCTAATAAAGTTCAGTCCTGTTCTTCGAGGTCATCACATCCGGATAATGTCAGACAACAGAGCAACAGTCGCCTACATCAATCATCAGGGGGGTACCAGGTCTCTCCCTCTGATGTTAGTAGCAGATCAGATCTTCAGGTTTGCCGAGAGTCAGCTGCTCACGCTCTCGGCGCTTCATATAAAAGGGGAAGAGAACGTAAAGGCCGATTTCCTGAGTCGTCACATCTTAAAACAAGGAGAGTGGGAATTGAATCCAGCCGTATTTCAGCAGATTGTGGGCAGATGGGGACAGCCCCAAATAGATCTGTTTGCAAACACACAATCGAAAGACCGAAAAGCTTTTGCTCCCTGAATCCAAAAGAGGGGGCATTTGCGGTGGACGCGCTGCAGATTCCCTGGAATTTTACTCTAGCTTATGCCTTTCCCCCTTTAATACTGATCCCTACTATCCTGAGGAAGATCCGAGAGGAAAGGCCGAGGGTTATATTGATCGCCCCGTTCTGACCCAAGAGACCATCGTTCACTTGGATGAAGAGAATGTCCCAAGCAGATCCATGGGTTCTTCTGGACATCCCAGATCTCCTCAGGCAGGGCCCAGTCTCTCATCCCCAAAGATCGGGCCTGCATTTGACGGCCTGGATTTTGAAAGGTCGCTATTGACACAAAGGGGGTTTTCTCTGGATCTGGTTACTACCCTATTGACAAGTAGAAAGCCGGTAACAACTAGGATCTGTGGTAGAACCTGGGCTAAGTTCCTGTCTACCTCGGGTCAGTCCGCCAAAGGGAGGGTTCCTATTGGGGCCATACTAGAATTCCTCCAGAAGGGGTTAAGCATGGGACTAGCCACCAGTACTCTTAAGGTACAAGTATCAGCTCTGGGGGCATTATATAATTATGACTTGGCGGCGAATAGGTGGATCATTAGATTTATTAAAGCTTGTGATAGGTCCAGGCCTATTCCTACTCCAAGGATGCCTACTTGGGACCTTAATTTGGTTCTGGAGGCACTAACCAAACCTCCCTTCGAGCCCTTAGGATTTTTTCTGAAACTTCCTCTAACTTTAAAGACTGCCCTACTGGTAGCCCTGACATCGGCTCGTAGAGTCAGTGACTTACACGCACTATCCGTTAACCATCCATTCACTCAATTATGTACGGATAGAGTAATCTTAAGACCAGACCCAGCCTATCTTCCGAAGGTAGCCTCCAAATTCCATAGGACGCAAGTAATCACTCTCCCTTCCTTCTATCCTAATCCTAGGGATTTTGAGGAACATAAGCTTCACACCTTAGATGTTAGGAGGGTGTTAGTCCAGTATTTGAAGGTGACAAAAGCCTGGAGGAAGAGTGACGCCTTATTTATATCCTTTCAGGGGGCTAGGAAAGGACTTAAGGTTACAAGGGGGACCATAGCTAGATGGGTCAGGGATACTATTACCTTAGCCTACTCTTCTCGCAATCTGCCGGTTCCAGAGAACCTGAAGGCCCACTCCACCAGAGCGGTAGCTGCTTCCTGGGCTGAGAAGGCGGATGTGCCCATCGACATCATATGTAAGGCGGCAACTTGGTCATCCCCCGCTACATTTTACAAACATTACCGTCTTGACCTTTCCTCTTCTACTGATCTGTCTTTGGTAGGAAGGTGTTGCAAGCGGTGATCCCTCCCTCTGGTGTCTGATCTCTATAAATCTCTCAGGTGGTGCTGTCATGGGAGAAGGGGAAAAGATCCTAGTTACTTACCGGTAACGGGATTTTACAGAGCCCATGACAGCACCCTATTAATTCCCTCCCCTTTATCACTATGGTGTGCACTTTTTAAGGTGTTTATTACAAATGTTGAGGTGGCGGTTATGTATTAACCTGTTTTCGGAGGCCCTCTCATGCTCTGAAACAAAAACTGATGCGGAAGAGAGGTACCGCCTTTTTATTCAGGTGGTGCTGTCATTGGCTCTTTAAAATCCTGTTACCGGTAAGTAACTAGGATCTTTCTGGTTTTTAGTTTAGGATTCTCTGTGGCAAATCCTTTTATTGCAATGTGTTGGAAGGTGTCTTTCTTGGATCTTATTCCGACATCCTTTTTTTTTCTCGTATGTAAATGAATTAAACTGATCAGATTCTCATCATTGTTTAGTCTGTGTCAATTTTTTTTTATTTTCTCGTTGGCAAAAAAATAAATTGCAACTCTTCTACCAATTTTAGTCCGTTCAGATGGAGTGTGTGCAAGTGGGATGTAGAAAGCACACGGACCAATCTTAGTCTGTGTTCTAGTTCACACAGGCTAGTTTTTACATGGTCTAGATTAGACCATGTAAATGACAGTCAGCTCTTGCAGCCATGAACTATGTCGATGGGCATTTGTAGCTGCACAATATACCAGCTACATCTGCAATTTGTGAACCTGATGGGCGTGATTAATTTACCAGAACCGTGTTAATGTAGCCTTATAATGGTAAAAACGGATTGCACATGGATGGCATCTGTGTTCTGTCTGATTTTCATTGGCCCATAGACGTTTATGGGAGATTTTGATCAATGACAAAAGCAAACTATAATTAGTGTTTAATTTGTGAAAAATACGAATAGAACATGCACTGAATGAGTTTTCTTGTGTGAGGCGGTATTACACAATCCGTAGTAGTACTGCAATGCTCGAACCAACTCCAGGTCTCCTGCCCAAACTCAACAGCTTAACAACTGCCTATTAGGGTATGTGCCCACGATAAGGAGCCGCTGCGTGTTTATGCAGCATAAAACCCGCAGCGTCCAGATGTTACAGCATAGTGGATGGGATTTCTAGAAATTCCATGTCCATTGTGCGTCTCTGTGCACTTGCGAATCAAACTCGGAAACTGACATGCATTGCTTCTTTATCCCCTTCGAGACATAGGGAGTTTCCGTTTTTGCATTTTCATGTTTTCCTCCCCTTGTTCCCAGAGCCATAGCGTTTTTATTTTTTGGGCAATATAGCCATGTGAGGGCTTATTTTTTGCAGGACGAGTTGTACTTTTAAACGCCATTACTAGTTTTACCATATCGTGTACTGGAAAACGGGAAAAAAAAATTCCAAGTTCGTTTAAATTGCAAAAAAAAAAAATGCAATTCCACAGTTTTTTCTTTTTTTTTTTTTTTTTTCTTTCCACGTTCACTGGATGCTATAACTGACCTGCCTCAATGGGGAGGGTGCAGCTGTGCTGGGGGAGAACATGGCTAGAAGGTTGGAGGAGTGTTTAAACTAGGGATTGGGGGGAGGGTATTCATTTTATAGGTGGGGAAGATAGTGCAGATAGTGACCTGGGCACAAATAAAGAAATTGGGGGTGGGGTTAGAACAGTCAATAAAGTAAGAAGGAATAGAGGTACAGAGAGATACATAAAATGCATGTACACTAATGCCAGAAGCCTCACCAACAAAATGGAGGGATTAGAATTAATTTTGTTGGAAAATAATTATGACATGGTGGGGATATCTGAGACGTGGCTGGACGAGAGCCATGACTGAGCAGTTAATTTACAGGGCTACAGTCTGTTCAGAAATGACCGTACAAACAAGCGAGGGGGGGGGGGGTGTGTTTTATATGTAAAATCATCCTTAAAACCCGTCTTGCGGGAGGATATAGGTGAATCTAATGAAAATGTAGAGTCCCTGTGGGTGGAGATAAGGAGAGGGGGAAAAATAATAAATTACTGATAGGGGTTTGTTATAAGTCTCCAAAAATAATGGAAGTAGCGGAGAATATCTTCGTAAAGCAAATAGATGAAGCAGCGACTCAAGGAGAAGTCCTTATTATCGGAGACTTCAACTACCCTGAAATACATTGGGGAACAGAAACATGTAGTTCAAGCAAAGGTAATAGGTTTTTGACAACTATGAGAGACAATTACCTTTCACAACTGGTTCAGGACCTAACAAGAAGGGGTGCACTGCTAGACCTAATATTAACCAATAGGCCAGACCGCATATCAAATATAGGATTTGGGGGTCACTTGGGTAATAGTGATCACAAAATAATACGTTTTCATGTAACCTTTAATAAGATGTGTAGTAGAGGGGTTACAAGGACACTAAACTTCAGGAAGGCAAATTTCCAACTGTTGAGAGATGATCTTAGTGCAATAAACTGGGACGATATCCTGAGACATAAAGCTACACAAAGCAAATGGGAAACATTAATTAACATCCTGAATAGGACCTGTGCACAATATATACCCTTTGGGAATAAACATGCTAGAAATGGGAGGAAACCACTATGGCTAAATAGAGCTGTAAGGGGCGCAATGAGTGACAAAAAGAAAGCATTTAGAGAACTAAAGCAAGTAGGTAGTGATGAGGCATTAAATAAATATAGAAAATTAAATACATTCTGTAAAAAACAAATCAAGGCAGCAAAGATTGAGGCAGAGAGAATCATTGCCAGAGAAAGTAAAAATAATCCCAAAATATTCTTTAACTACATAAATAGTAAAAAAGAAAAAAATGATAGTGTTGGCCCCCTTAAAAATAGTCTGGGTGAAATGGTGGATGAGGATGAGGAAAAAGCCAATATGCTAAATGATTTTTTTTCAACCGTATTTACACAAGAAAATCGCATGACAGAAAACATGATTAGTGATAACAAAAATTCTCCATTAAATGTCATTTGCTTAACCCAGCAGGAAGTACTGCGGCATCTAAAAACCACTAAAGTTGACAAATCCCCGGGCCCGGATGGGATACACCCGCGAGTACTGCAGGAATTAAGTAACGTCATAGATAGACCATTATTTTTAATCTTTAAAGATTCCATAATAACAGGGTCTGTACCACACGACTGGCGTATAGCAAATGTGGTGCCAATATTCAAAAAGGGGACAAAAACTGAACTTGGAAATTATAGGCCAGTAAGCTTAACCTCTACTGTGGGTAAAATCCTGGAGGGTTTCCTAAGAGATGCTATACTAGAGTATCTGAAGAAGAATAACCTCATGACCCAATATAAACATGGGTTTACGAGGGACCGTTCCTGTCAAACTAATCTGATCAGTTTTTATGAGGAGGCAAGTTCTGGACTGGACCAAGGAAATGCAGTGGTTGTTGTGTATATGGACTTTTCAAAAGCTTTTGATACGGTTCCACACAAAAGGTTGATACATAAAATGAGAACAATGGGGATAGGGGAAAATATATGTATGTGGGTTAAGAATTGGCTCAGTGATAGGAAACAATGGGTGGTTATTAATGGAAAACACTCAGACTGGGTCTCCGTTAACAGTGGGGTACCACAGGGGTCAGTATTGGGCCCCCTTCTTTTTAACATATTTATTAATGACCTTGTAGGGGGCATACAGAGTAATATTTCAATATTTGCAGATGACCCTAAACTCTGCAGGGTAATCAATACAGAGGAGGACAATTTTATATTACAAGAGGATCTATGTAAACTAGAAGCTTGGGCTGATAAATGGCAAATGAGCTTTAATGTGGATAAATGTAAGGTAATGCACTTGGGCAGAGGAAATAAAATGTATAATTATATGCTTAATTGTAAAACACTGGGCAAAACTGTAACTGAAAAAGACCTGGGTGTATTGGTGGACGACAAGCTCACGTTTAGTGGCCAGTGTCGGGCAGCTGCTTCAAAGGCAAATAAAATAATGGGATGCATTAAAAGAGGCATAGATGCTCATGAGGAGAACCTTATTTTACCTCTATACAAGTCATTAGTGCGACCACACTTAGAATACTGTGTACAGTTTTGGTCTCCGGTGTATAAGAAAGGCATAGCTGAACTAGAGAGGGTGCAGAGAAGAGCGACCAAGGTTATTAGAGGACTGCGGGGTCTGCAGTACCAAGACAGGTTATTACACTTGGGGTTATTTAGTGTGGAAAAAAGAAGGCTTAGGGGTGATCTTATTACTATGTACAAGTATATGAGGGGACAGTACAAAGACCTTTCTACTGATCTTTTTACTCTGAGGCCAGAGACGGGGACAAGGGGGCATCTTCTACGTCTGGAGGAAAGAAGGTTTAATCATAATCACAGACGGGGATTCATTACTGTAAGAGCAGTGAGACTATGGAACTCTCTGCCGCATGATGTAATGAGTGATTCACTATTAAAATTTAAGAAGGGCATGGATGCCTTTCTTGAAAAGTATAATATTACAGGTTATATATACTAGATTCCTTGATAGGGCGTTGATCCAGGGTACTAGTCTGATTGTCGTATGGAGTCGGGAAGGATTTTTTTTCCGCAATGTGGAGCTTAGTGTTTGCCACATGGTTTTTTTTTGCCTTCCTCTGGATCAACATGTTAGGCTATGGGTTGAACTAGATGGACTTAGTTTTTAAGGTTGAAGGAAGACTATGTGTGTTACTATGTATTATTATTATCCAGGTCATTACGAGTTCGTAGACACCAAACATGTATAGTTTCTTTTTTATTTAAGTGGTGAAAAAAAAATCCAAAGTTTGCTTAAAAAAAAAAAATTAAAAAAAAGGCGCCATTTTCTGAGACCCGTAGCATCTCTATTTTTCGGGATCTGGGGCCGGGTGAGGGCTTATATTTTGCACGCCGGGCTGACGTTTTTATTGACACTATTTTGGGGTAGATAGTGTTTTGATCGCCCGTTATTGCATTTTATTGCAATGTTGCGTCGAACAAAAAAACATAATTCTTGCGTTTGGAATTTTTTTCTTGTTACGCCGTTTACCGATCGGATTAATTATTTTTTTATATTGATAGATCGAGCGATTCTGAACTCGGCGATACCAAATATGTGTATGTGGGTTTTATTTTATTTTGAATGGAGCAAAAGGGGGTGATTTAAACTTTTATATATATTTTTTTTAATATTTTTAAAAACTTTTTTTTTTTTTTTTTTTACACTTTTTGCATGCTTCAATAGTCTCCATAGGAGAACTAGAAGCAGCAACTGTCTGATCGCCTCTGCTACATAGAGGTGATGAACAGATCACCTCTATGTAGTAGAAATGCTCCTGTGCTATGAGCGCCGACCACTAGGTGGCGCTCATAGCGATCTTTACATGACAACCACTGGGGTCTGCTGCAGACCCAGAGTTGTCATGCCCACCCATCGAGGACCCGCGATCATGTGACAGGGTCACCGATGGGCGGGGTAAGTGACGCGCTACCGGCGCGGCGCTGTTAAATGCCGCTGTCAGAGATTGACAGCAGCATGTAACTGGTAAACAGCCGCGGGTGGATCGCAATTCCACCCGCGGCTGTTGCGGGCACATGTCAGCTGTAAAAATCAGCTGACATGTGCCCGGTTCAGTGCGGGCTCCGTGCCGGAGCCCTCACTGAACCGGGGGTGATGACCTGGGGCGTACTAATACGCCCCAGGCCAAAAAGGGGTTAAAGGGGTTGTTCGGTCAAAAGTGATAAGTCTGTAGTCACTCTGTGTGACTGCAGACTTATGAATCCCCCCCACCCAGCGCCGGCACTGTGCGCTACATGGATTCGCCGGTATGTATGAGTTATACATACGGAGAGTAACGGTAACGGAGAGTATGTATGAGTTATACATACCCCTGTCAGTGGGCGCGGCCTCGCTCTCCATACACTTGTATTGAGCGAGACCACCTAGTCGGATGAGCCCACTGGCCGTCTACGTCACTAGACGGGGCGTGCCCTCGCTCCATGCAAGTGTATGAATGGCTGGGGGTATGTGTAACGCATACATAGCCTCCGGTCCAAGGTCTCATACTGGCGAATCCCTGCAGCGCACAGTGCCTGCACTGGGGAGGATTCATTAGTCTGCAGTCACACAGAGTGACTGCAGACTTACCACTTTTGACCAGACAACCCCATTAAGGACCACCACAGGTGGTCTTCTCATCCATCCTCCCAGTGGATGGCCATGGAACAATGAGGTGGAATAAGATTCTACAGGTGAACAACTGGCTACGTTGATGGTGCCGTCAACAAGGATTTGGATTTCTGGATAACGGAATGAATTACCTATATGATGGACTACTTGCTAGAGATGGGGGGCACCTTATGAAGACTGGAAAACATGTATTTGGAAGTCGCCTTGCTACACTCATCAGGAGAGCTTTAAACTAGAACAATGTGGGAAGGGAAGCAAAAGGCCAGAAAAAGCTATACAGCTGACAAATACTATTGAGATCTCTGCTATTGGGAGTGGAAAGGAAGAGCAAAGACAAAAAAATCTAAATATTAAAAATATGGGAGCAAGAGAAACCAATCACAGACTAAAATGTTTTTATACAAATGCACAAAGCATGGGCAACAAACAAGGAGAATTGGAACTACTAACGCAGGAAAAGAAATATGATATCATTGGAATCACTGAAACTTGGTGGGACGATACACATGATTGGAATACAAGGCTAAAAGGATACAACTTATTTGCAAGAAACGGACTTGATGATAAACGAGGAGGAGGTGTAGCATTGTAAGTTAGAAAAGCATATATCGGCCCAGAGAGATTGAAGCTTCAGAGACTGGGAGTTCTGTGGAAACTGTTTGGGTAAGAATACAAGGAGAGAACAACGGAAAGGACACCATTGTAGGCATTTACTATAGGCCACCTGGGCAAGCTGAAGATATGGATGAACTCTTTATGTATCAAATGACCAAGTTCTCCATAAAATGACGTAGTGGTCATGGGAGATTTCAACTATCCAGACATTTGTTGGTTATCTCTCTCAAGTAAAACTAACAGGTCAAGCAAATTCTTATCCTCTCTTGCTGACAACTTTATCTTCCAAAAGGTAGGGGAGAAAACAAGGGGATCTGCTACTGTGGATCTAATCCTTATAAACAGGCAGGAAATGGTTGAGGAGGTAAAAGTGGCTGGGACCCTAGGAGGCAGTGATCATGCTATTATAGAATTTTGGATAACTAGAGGAAGAAGTCATGTGAAGACTCAAACTCAAGGTTAGATTTCAGAAAGGCAGATTTTGAGCGACTCAGAAAGAGAATAGGAGGGATCCAATGGCTGGATTTCCTTAAGGACAAAAATGTCCAGGAAGGATGGGAAATTTTTAAAAATGAGTTTCTCAAAGCACAATCGTTAACAATCCCGAAAAGTAGGAAGAATGGGAAGCATTTAAGCAAACCAGGATGGATGAACACAGAACTTAAACACATGCTGAAAAGAAAGAAAGAAATGTTAATCAAATGGAAAGAGGGAAGCATATCTAAAGAAGATTATAATGCAGTCTGCAGAACCTGCAGGGCACGTATCAGGTTATCTAAAGCTGACAATGAATTAAGGCTTGCAAGAGATGTCAAAAGCAATAAAAAAGGATTTTGGGGGTATGTCAAAAGTAAAAGAAAAGTAAAAAATGCTATAGAATTTTTACAGGATGAAAATGGTGAAATCGTAAGAGAGGATGTTGAGAAGGCCGAACTTTTTAATTCCCATTTTGCGTCTGTTTTCGCTCAGAAAGAAAATGTAACATCAACTGATCTTCACTGTCCTATTAAAGGAATAGAAGAACCCAGGTTATCTGTAAACAGAAAGATTGTGAGGGAATATTTAGATAGCACAAATGAGTTCAAGTCTCCAGGTCCAGATGAATTATACCCTACTGTACTGAATGAAATCGTAGAAATTTTAGAACCACTCTCCATAATCTTTGAAAATTCTTGGAGAACAGGAGAAGTCCCAGAAGACTGGAGAAGAACAAATGTTGTTCCTATCTTCAAAAAGGGGAAGAAGGTGGACCCAGGGAACTATAGACCGATGAGTCTGACTTCTATACCAGGAAAGATCTTTGAACAAATTATTAAACAACCCGTATGTAAATACCTGGATAAGAATGAAGTGATTAACCAGAGTCCGCATGGGTTTGTAACTAACGAGTCATGTCAGACTAACTTAATTTCCTTCTACGACAGAATCACTGACTGGGTGGATCAGGGAAATGCTGTAGATATAGCATATCTTGAGTTCAGCAAAGCATTTGACAAAGTATCTCACACCATCCTTATTGAAAAAATGACCAAGTATGGAATGGACAAGGCAACTGTTAGGTGGATTCATAACTGGTTTAGTGATCGCACTCAGAGTGGTCGTAAATGGCTTCACATCCAGTTGGATGAATGTCTCAAGTGGGGTACCACAGGGCTCTGTCCTGGGACCTGTATTGTTCAACATCTTTATCAATGATTTAGATGAAGGAATTGAGGGTAAACTGATTAAATTTGCTGATGACACAAAGCTAGGAGGGATAGCTAATACTAGAGAAGAGAGAGAGAGGATTCAAAAAGACCTAAATAAACTGGAGCAGTGGGCAGCAATTAACAGAATGTTTTTTAACAGGGAAAAATGCAGAGTACTACATCTGGGCAATAAAAGTGAAAAAAACATATACAGAATGGGAGGAATAGAGCTAAGCAACAGTACATGTGAAAAACACTTAGGTATACTATTAGATCATAGACTGAACATGAGTCAACCGTGTGATGCAGCAGCAAAAAAGGCAAATACAATTCTGGGATGTATTAACAGAAGCAAACAGTCTAGATCACGTGAAGTCATTATCGGTCTTTACTCCTCTTTGGTCAGACCTCATCTGGAATACTGTGTCCAGTTTTGGGCACCACATTTAAAAAAAGACATTGACAAACTGGAGCAAGTTCAGAGAAGAGCGACCAGAATGGTGACCGGTCTGCAAGCCATGTCCTATGAGGAACGGTTACAGGATTTGGGAATGTTTAGCTTGCACAAAAGAAGACTGAGAGGAGACTTAATAGCTGTCTACAAATATCTCAAGGGCTGTCACATTGTAGAAGGATCATCTTTATTCTCATTTGCACAAGGAAAGACTAGAAGCAATGGGATTAAACTGAATGCGAGGAGACACAGATTAGATATTAGAAAAAACTTCTTGACAGTTAGGATGATCAATGAGTGGAACAGGCTGCCACGAGAGGTGGTGAGTTCCCCTTCAATGGACGTCTTCAGAGGCTGGACAGATATCTGTCTGGGATGATTTAGTGAATCCTGCTCTGAGCAGGGGATTGGACCAGATGACCCAGGAGGTCCCTTCCAACTCTACCATTCTATGATTCTATGTCAATTTCTCTTGTGGGTCCGCATGTGTACTTCCCCATAGATTAACATCTATGAGGAAATTCCGCATGTGAAAAAAAAAATTACGACCACTCATTTGCATAAATGAAGGCGGAAGCCGCGCGGCTGCTCTGCAGTGTCGGGGCCGCAGGTGGCTCCGGATCGTGGGCACATACCCTTAAGCTGTTGTGTTTAGGTCAAGAGAACCACGGTTCATCCAGGCATTTTGAGAAATACAGCTGTTGTGGATAATAAACCAATGTGATAACTTTCTTTAATTTTGAAACTGCTGTAAAGTGCATTACTATGCCAGTTATTGTAATAAATTATGCGTAAAAGAGTGAACACACCACCAACAATCAGATAAGCGGCACACTTTAAATAGTTTAGCACGGATAAAAAGCCAACTGGCCACTTCCACTGTTAAAAAAACAGTGGTCTCATTTTCAGGTATATCTACTGTATTATCTTAATCAATTCTTCCTTTTTCTAGTTTGAAGGATAGTAATCCAATTGTTTGATGTTTTTTTTTATACAGAAAACCAATCATCCAAAAGTCTTTGAAAATTTGCAACTTAGAGGCTTAAATAACATAAAAACCGAAGAGCTGAAGGGGATTGTAGTGGCAGAAATGTTTCCAGAAGCATTTCAACAATATGTAAGTCCATTCATTATATATGAGTTCTGGGCCTTCTGTTCCTTTCCTGTTATGAAGATTTAATTTTTGTCTAAAGTTCAGGGTTCTTCTTTATAGTTATCAGTTTAGAACCGCTTAAGTTATCTTTGTTCTACATTTTAACTATATGTGCAGTTTAAAAAATAAATCCGTTCAAATTTTACAAATCTAATTTACCTAAAGGTTGTTCATTCACAAATATAACTCCAATATCCAAAAAGTTAGGAAAATGTGTAATGTAAAGAAAACAAGATTGTGATGATTTTGGAAATCTCTTCTAGCTATATTACATTCAGGACACAGAACACGTCGGAAGTTGAAAATGGGTGATTTTTCCATTTTATTTGATAAAACAAACTCATTTAGAATTTTGATGACAGTAGCACAACTGAAAAATGTTGGCCCTGAGCCATGTCCTCCATTGTGTAGCATCCTGCCTTCTTTTTACATCAGTCTGTAAACGTCTGGGAAGTTAGGAGACCAATTTCTAGAGATAAGGAAATGTTGTCCCATTCTTGTGTGATGTAGGACTCTAGCTGCTCAACCGTCCTGGGTCGTCTTTGCTGGATTTTTCATTTCATAATGTGCCAAATATTTTCTATTGGTGGAAAGTCTGGGCTGCAGGTGGCCAGTTAATCACCAGAACTCTTTCTATGAAGCCACGCTGTTGTGATGGATGCAGTGTGTGGTTTAGCATAGTCTTGTTGAGATATGTAAGGCCTTCCCTGAAATAGACATTGTCTGAATGGGAGCATGTGTTGTTCTAAAACCTCCAAGATATGCAAGTTGTGCACGGGTAATGCACTGATATTAAGCTGGATCGTTCCTCTCAACTCGAGTCCTCAGGTTATGGCATCCATGGTTTCAATAAAGTATTTCAAAGTTTGATTCATCTGACTAACACTAGGCATGATTTAAATGATATTTACCTGTAGATTACCACTATATCTCTGTAGATAAATAGCATTTCTGAGGTAATGGGTTCCTTATAACCTGTTCACGGCATGCTCCGTACATGTACGGCGCATCGTGTCTCTCCCCCCTTTTGGTGCGGGTTCCGGCGATGAGCCCGCACCTTTCAGGGGACATGACAGCTGTTAACCCGCAGCTGGTAACATGCTACACAAGTTTGTTTTTATTAATGTCCAGCAAAATTGCAAAACCTAGTACTTAAAGGTAATGCATTACGTTTACGAAGTTGTTTTCTTGGTTATGGTTTCTTGGAAGTTGGAGTGTTGCCAACACATTACTAACTTAGGCGCCTTTAAAACGTCAATGTTTTGAGTGAGTGTGGTGTTTGTTTCCACACTTACTGGAGACACTGACAGGTAGACCCATTCAAGTGAATAGGTCTGTGTCCGTGGGCAAAACACGCTGACGTGTCCGTTTTTTCCTCGCAGCACAGACCGCAAAAAGTCCCGAACACGTGCACAGTGATGACACACGGATGACATCCGTGTGATACGTACCGGCGCCTGGGAATCAGTGTACAGTTAGCCCTGTTCTCAAGTGCCGGATACTGACCGCTGCCCTCATCATTGTTCCCTGCTGGCGCTGCAGTCAGCGCGAACAAGGGACAATGTTGAGAGTAGTATTCTGCTCCCGCTGTTTCCTGGAGTTAAAATAAGAATAAAATAAAAAAAATCCTTATACTCACCTGTCCGAAGGTGTCCCCCGCTATAATCCACCTGACCGCTCACACCTAGGATCCGGGGAGAATGACTTACTGCAGCAGCGCTGGCAGGGGACAATGATGAGGGCAGCATTCAGTACCTGGCGCTTTGAAACAGCGCTAACTGTACAGCTGATTCCCAGGCGTCGGTACATGTCATCCTGATGCGGCACCTAGTTGCCACACGGGTACACACGGATATCTCCAGTACTTTTTCTTCCAGCACTGGAAATATCCAGACATCTGAATAATGTTTTCTTTTTTTTTTCCAATCAAATGAATCGGCATGTTTCTGCACATGTCCCGTATAATCAGCAGGGAGAGATAATATAATAGAAAAGGCATAAACCTAACTTTTAGTAGTACCATTAAAAAAACCTAGAGTAGAAGGACAAAAATACAGTGCACACAATTGCCATTGCCTATAAAAAAAATTGGTTCAATCTCACTCATACATCCTGATAACACGTATCCCTCCAAGGTCTAAAAAGGCAGGAGCTGCTGTGAAACGGGACCTGGCACTAACATAACCTGTCGCGCTTCGTGCAAAAGTCCTGTCTTTGCAAGGACAGTGCCCAAGTGTGGCTCTGCATAGTATAAAACCCCCAGTAACCTTCCCGACGCATTTCCTCCTCCATGTCGAGGAGTCTTCAGGGGAGTATATGTACTAGATGGGGAGGGGGAGATATTTACATGTGCTGCACAGGCTGTGCATCACCCGGCAAACCTGTCTAGGTGTCCTTGCCATTGCGGGACTCCAAAATCTAACTGGTATGTTAACCTTAACAAACTCTTGTCAAACCAGCAAACAAAGACATTTAGGTTCTAGTATGACTTAAAAAACTGTAAATATTCTTAAAGCACCGCTGAAACTTTTTTTTTTTGTCATTACAGCGTTGGAGTGATGTCACTAACGTAAATTCCTTGCACTTAGTCTCATACATACCAGCCTCCGTCTTCATCTTTAATTCGTGCCCCTCCGCTCCTGCCTTATGCAGTTTGAGATCTGCCTGATCGCTACAGTGTTTTCTGGGTGATCAGGAAGTGACAACTCCATGGAAGTCTATGAGAGCCACAATGAAGTTCTTATAGACTTAGAGAGCTTGAGACCATTACCTCTAACTCCCAGTAGAACGGCGCTGGGAATGGTAGTACCACCAGTCCAGCCCTGAAATCGAAAAAATGTTGGCGTGATGCTTTTAAGCCTAGAAAAACAAAATGTAATCTTGAGAGACAATTGTATATGCAAATTGTGGTTACCTTGTTAAATTCCAAAAGAGATCAGGTGCTTGTTTCTTGTCATAATTTTTCTGTTGTGCATCTTTTATGCTTATGGCTGTGTTTTATTTATCTTGTATGCTAGTCATTGTGTGCTTATTTGTGTATTGGTAAAGCTCATTGAATATAAATGCTCCCACTTTGATTTTTGTAGGGTTATTTAGATAGCCGCTGGATTTTGGAAAACCTCTTTCCCGGTGAGTTTTCTTTGATTATTTAAAACCGCAAATGGTCAAAGCTAGAATTTATACTATTGCGATCGGTGAATACATTGGGACCAGAAGAACTGCTTCATTTACATAGCTTGTCTAACGCCGTTCACTTCTGTTTCAGAAGTTGAGCAGAGCTGATGACATTGCATCTACCCATAACACGTTTACGATCAACAGGTGTCGCGCACCTGTAATAAGCAGCACTGAGGATGTTGCGTGTACACTTTCCTCTGCGGATTTCTGCATAATGATGAATACTGATTAAGAATGCATCCTTACAGCTATGTGTAGACGCAACAGCAGCGCCACTCATTTCCCAATGGAGAAGTGAGCAGTGCCAAACATTTAAGCTGGGCGTGCTTGGTTTCCTCCCTCCACTTTTCATTATGTCTGATTCATTAAAGGGGTTGGCCACTTCTTTACATGCCCCTTTCATGTAAACAGCCATAGATAAGCACGTCACTAAATACTTTGCTTTGTCAAATTCTGCTGTGACCTGAGCTGCTCTTATGGTCACATGGTCTCTGGCTGAGAATCTCCTGGCTTCCTGTGATGTCAGATTATCCCTCAATTCCGGGCTCTGGAATCTGATGGATTAGCAGGGCTTGTCGCATGGGCGGCACTGCATTCAGCACAGCTCACTCGGCTTCTGGGAATGCTGCCAGCTCTCTCTGAAGACCCAGCTCTCCTTTGCAATTGTATGTGTATACTGCAGAGTGTACACACACTACTGGATACCTTGTGAAAAATATATACACCCTGATCTATTTCCCTTATAATGTGAATACATTCAGATTTCTCCCCAACCATCCATCCATCCATTGATCTATCCATCCAATCCATCTCATCATCAATGTTAGTGAGATGGAGTAGGGGATAATCTTTAGTGCCAGGGCTGGTAACATGGTGCTTTGTGCATTACTTCTATTCCCTGCAGTGTCATGTACAAGAGATCATGCAGATGCTATGTGTGACTCTTGGGGAGGAGTGGGAGGGGTTTAGACGGAGTTACAGGTCTGTGCCTACTGCTGGCTTTAAACCCAGCACAAGGAATGACGGAGAGTATAGTAAGACTGAGGCAGAGGATTCTGAAGAGGAAGTGATTGCCATGGCAACAGAGCTGATGCCAGGTCACAGGGTGCAAGGCACAAAAGCATAAAACCCCATGAAACTTGGCAGAAAAGGCATATGGGATTCTTTAGGGTTATCCTTAAGCATTTATGGCAAAACCAGTAACTGAATCAAGGTTGGGGATAACCTCTTTAACCGCTTTCTGACGTGAGACATATCCATACATCTCTGTGACCGGGTACTTGTTGACCAGGGACGTATGGACATGTCTCGGCGATCGCGCGCAATTGACGCTGGGTGTCAGCTGATTCCGACAGCTGATACCCGGCACTGAGTGCCAGGAGCGGTGCCTGCACCGCTCCCGGCACTTTAACCCCCTAAATGCTGAGATCGCAGGTTGCCAAGGTGACCCGATGTCGTAATGACAACATCTGGGTCACCAGGCACTAACAAGGTAGTTAGATCATGCGCAGTGCATTGTCTAACTATCTTGTGTCTACAGGGCTGACAGCTATAAGGCATAGCTCCTCCGCTCCTGCCTTATGCAGTTTCTGACCTGCCAGATCGCTACAGTGTTTTCTGGGCGATCAGGAAGTGACAACTCAGTGGAAGTCAGAGAGCCACAACAAAATTCTCATAGACTTACATAGAGAGCTTGGACTATAACCTCTAAGTTCCAGTCAGAGCAATGCTGGGAATGGCGGTTGGCCAGTATAAGGGTCAGAGAACTCTAGATTAGTACCAGCACTCCATGCCTTATAGCAGTGATCATACTTCAGAAAGTGAAAGTCCCATAGTGGGATAAAGTAAAAAAGTGAAAATAAAAGTTAAAAAAAAGTAAAACAAATGTTTAAAAAAAATTATCAGAATTCTGTGATATACCTGTAGTGTCAATATGCTCACTGCACCCCTAGATTAATTCATTGAGAGGTGTAGTTTATAAACTAGAGTCTCTTATGGGGGTCTGCTGTTTTGGCACCTCAGGGGCTCTGCCATTGTGAGATGGCACTCTCAACTCAAACCAATCCACATATGGGTTACCGGCGTACATAGGAAAAATTGCACAACAAATTTTAGGTTCCATTTTCTCTTGCTGTCTTTGTGAAAATGAAAAAAAATTGGGGCTAAAACAACATTTTTGTGGGAAAAATATATTTACATTTTTACAGATCGACGTTGTAAAATTCTGTCAGGGTTCAAGGTGCTCACCACACACCTAAATAAATTCTTTGAGTGGTCTAGTTTCCAAACTGGGGTCACTTGTGCGGGTTTTCCACTGTTTAGGCACATCAGGGGCTCTCCAAACGCGATATGACACTCAGTCTATTCCATCAAAGTCTGCTTTCCAAAATGTCAATCCTTCCTTTCTGAGCCCTGCCGTGCCGCCAAACGATAGTTTTCCCCCACATTTGGGGTATCAGCTTACTCAGGAGAAATAGCACAACAAATGGTATGGTGCAATTTCTCCTGTTAACCTTATGAAAACACTAATTTTGGGGCTGAAAAGCATTTTTTGTGGGGAAAGTTGTATTTTTACGGCTCAATATTATAAACTTCTGTGAAGCACCTGTGGGTTCAAGATGCTCACTACATACAGGTGCATCTCACTAAATTAGAATATCATCAAAAAGTTAATTTATTTCAGTTCTTCAATACAAAAAGTGAAACTCCTATTATATAGAGTAATTACAAATAGAGTGATCTATTTCAAGTGTTTATTTCTGTTAATGTTGATGACAGCCAATGAAAACACAAGTCATTATCTCAATTAGAATACTTTATAACAACAGCTTGAAAAATGTTTTTAAAATCCAAAATGTTGGCCTACTGAAATGTATGTTCAGTAAATGCACTCAATACTTGGTCGGGGCTCCTTTTGCATCAATTACTGCATCAATGCGGCGTGGCATGTAGGCGATCAGCCTGTGGCACTGCTGAGGTGTTATGGAAGCCCAGGTTGCTTTGATTTCAGCCTTCAGCTCGTCTCCATTGTTGGGTCTGGTGTCTCTCATCTTCCTCTTGACAATACCCCATAGATTCTCTAAGGGGTTAATGTCAGGCGAGTTTGCTGGCCAATCACGCACAGTGATACTGTTGTTTTTAAACCAGGTATTGGTACTTTGGGCACTGTGGACAGGTGACAAGTCCTTCTGGAGAATGAAATTTCCATCTCCAAAAAGCTTGTCGGCAGAGGAAAGCATGAAGTGCTCTAAAATTTCCTGGTAGACGGCTGCGCTGACTTTGGTCTTGATAAAACACAGTGGACCTACACCAGCAGATGACATGGCTCTCCATACCATCACTGATTGTGGAAACTTCACACTAGACCTCAAGCATCTTGGATTATGTGCCTCTCCACTCTTCCTCCAGACTCAGGGACATTGATTTCCAAATGAAAATTGGAACTCTGGAACCTTGTGGAGTGTGTCAATGACTGCCTTCTGAACATCTGTCAAGTCTGCAGTCTTCCCCATTATTGTGGAGCCTACTGAAACTGACTAAGGGACCTTTTTAAATGCTTAGGAAGCCTTTGCAGATGTTTTTGTTAATTATTTTAATTTACTGAGATAATGACTTTTGTGTTTTCATTGGCTGTAAGCCATAATCATCAACATTAACAGAAATAAACACTTGAAATAGATCACTTTGTTTGTAATGACTCTATATAATATGAGCTTCACTTTTTGTATTGAAGAGCTGAAATTAACTTTTTGATGATATCCTAATTTAGTGAGATGCACCTGTATCTAGATAAGTTTCCTGAGTGGTCTAGTTTCCAAAAGGGTGTCACTTGTGTGTTTTTTTCACTGTTAAGGTACATCTGGGGCTCTACAAACACGACATGGCGTCCGCTAATTATTCAAGCAAATTTTACATTCAAAAAGTCAAATAGCACTCCTTCCCTTCCAAGCCATGCCGTGCTCCCAAACAGTGGATTTTCCTTACATATGGGGTATTGACATGCTCAGGAGAATATGCACAACACATTTTGGGGTCCGTTTTTTTCCTATTACCTGTGGAAAAATATAAAAAAAAATAAGTCTAAAGTAACATTTTTGTGAAAAAAAAATTCCTTTAAAGCACCTGAAGAGTTAATAAACTTCTTGAATGTGATTTTGAGCACCTTGAGGGGTGCAGTTTTTAGAATGGTGTCATTTTTGAGTATTTTCTGTCATTAAGGCCCCTCAAAGTCACTTTAAATGTGATGTGGTCCCTAAAAAAAAAAATTAACTTTGTAAATTTTGTTGGAAAAATGAGAAATTGATGGTCTATTTTTAACCCTTATAACTTCCTAAAAAAAAATTTAGGCTCAAAAATTGTGCTGATGTATGGTAGATATGTGGTAAATATTATTTATTAACTATTTTGTGTGACATATCTCTCTGATTAAAGAGCATGAAAATTCAAAGTTTGAAAATTGCTAAATTTTCGACAAATTTCTGATTTTTCCCCCGAAATAAACGCCAGCCATTTCAAATAAATTTAACTACTATCACGAAGTACATTGTGTCACGAATGAACTTTCTCAGAATTGGTGGGATCCGTTGAAGCGTTCCAGACTTATTACCTCATAAAAAATTACCTCATAAAATGACACTGATCAGAATTGTAAAAATTGGCCTGGTCATTAACGTGCATAAAGCCTTCCGGGGTAAAGGGGTTAAATATGCTAGTCCTTTTTTTTCTTTCAATAATAAATTAACTAATTTATTTTGCAAAGTTAAATTATTTTGATATTTTTGTTTCAATACTTTGACTGTTTTTTTCTTTTTCAGATACTAAGAAGTGTGCAGCCCACGTAGAAAAAGCACGTTCAAGCACAGAAATTGTTGCTGCTGTTTCATCTAGTACCTTGCAAACTGTATCTAGAAAAGGTAATAATACACTCCGATATAATGTCTTCCATTTTAAATTGTTTTCAATGGCATAGGCATGATTTTGGAAAGCGCATGTCCGTGGACATAAAAAAAGATTTCTACGTATACATGAACTGTCATGTTGCCAAGGTTATCTTTAATTGCCTCTATGCCAACAAATTACCTAACTAGGCTTAATATACTCTCAGTAAACTAATTACACTTTATAGATATTGTTAAATTATTGACAAAATATGACCAAAAAAACACAATTGCATTAAAAACCTGATGGTTCCTCTATTTGAAACTATATATACCATAAAGTGCCTTGAAAAAGTATTTATACCCCGTGAACTTTCCAAGTTACACCCACAAACTTAAATGTGTTTTCCCCTCCCCCATGACAGCACACCTTGAGAGAGAGGATCCGCCCCACCAAGGACAGGAAACCGTCTGAAATAAAAGGGCGGTACCTCTCCCTCGCTTCAGTTGGTTTCCTGTCCTTGATGGGGAACCTGTCTGGAAGAAAGAAGACTTACCTGGGGCTGTCCCGGTGTGGAAGAGCGGGCACTGGCCTGTGCACCGGGTTCAGTATCCCAGAAGCGCCGTCCGCAGCTTCCCCTGGGGTCTCTGCGCCGAGCGGGGCGCACGCGGTGAGGCAGGCTTTGTCCTCCCGGAGACCGCGGCGCCGTCCTCCCCCTGCAGTGTGGAACGCTTCCGGGTGTGACGCGCCTGACGTCACGGCGCAGGGCACGCTGGGAGCGGCGCGCTGGGTGACGTCAGGAGGCGGCGCCGATCCAAGATGGCGGCGCCCATCGGAGCGTCCCAGGCCGGTTTTTTATTTTTATTTATTTTTTTTTTTTCAACGGAGCTCCGGCCTGAGGAAGGGGGAAGGCCCACAGACCGGAGGAGGCTGGATGGCCCTATATTTAAGGGGGGGGAGCTATCCTGGAAGCGTGGTGCGCTTCTGAGACATGGCTGATCCAGATAGCCAGGAGCAGCAGCAGCTTGCCCCCCCACCTCAGCAACAGAAAAAGCAGAGGGATGCATCGTATACAGACAGCCGCTCGAGTAATCGTAGTGGCAGCCGCAGGAGTAAGGCTTCGAGTGCCTCGGGACCATCCAGAATGGAATCATCGGTTCCGCAACAGCCTCCGAATCCGGTACCCGTTTGTGACCTCCGAGGGTGAGTGAGCTTCGTGAATGTCACTGGTTAATAACGGGAAGTCTCTTATGTGCTTCCTTTTTTTAGGAGCCTAAGAAGAGTAGTGCCAAGCAAAAGCATAGAATGTGTGCCCTTTGCCAAGCTTCTTTCTCAGTAGAGTGGCAGAAACCACTTTGCCAGGGCTGTGTGACCAAAACCATAGCTGAGAATTCCCGGGATTTTGCTGCAGATTTAAAGTCCATAGTACATGCAGAAGTTCAGGGGTCCCTGAAAGGGTTCCTTAGAGGGAAGAAAAGGCCCCGTAGAGAGGTTTCCCCCGTCTCTGATTCCTCCCAGTCCGAGGAGCAGTGGGATTCATCGTCCTCTTCCTCATCGGGGGGCGGTAGACCCTGCTTCCCCATTGAGAATACAGACAAACTGGTTAGGGGCGCCACACGTGAGAGGCGGCGGCAGGTGGCCTAAAACCAGCGGTGGCTAGCACCTGTGTGGCGAGGTCCTTGATGGTGTGGCTCCAACAGCTGGAAGACCAGCTTAAAGATAAAAAGGTCTCCAGACAGGCAATACTTGCAGAGCTACCTCTAATACAAACAGCATCGGCCTTCCTGGCCGACTCTTCAGCTGACTCGGTCAGACTGTCAGCTAGGGCAGCGGGACTATCCAATGCAGCCAGGCGGGCCTTGTGGCTCAAAGGTTGCCCAGGCGACCTACCTTCGAAACAGAAACTGTGCTCCCTCCCATGTGATGGTAGACTCCTGTTTGGCCAAAAGTTAGAAGACCTGTTGGAAAAAGCAGGCGATAAAACCAAAGGGTTCCCGGGATTTTCGGGGGAACCAAGAAGATTTAGTTTTCGGAGGAGAAAATTTAACCGGGGTCGTCCTCCGGGAGACAAAAAGAAATGGGAAGCCAAGTCCAAAAAAGAATCGGGCTACATGTTTGGAGGACCATCCTCGAGTTCGAAGAGATCCTCCCAATGACGCCAGGCTGGAAGTGGGTGGAAGGCTTTCCCACTTTCTTCCAGCTTGGGATGCGATAACAGCAAACCCCTGGATTCTGAAAATTATCAGTGGGGGCCTGAAGATCCGGTTCAGCCAGACCCACTGGCGGACCTTTGTGGTTACCCCCCTACGAAAGGTCCAGGAAGAACAATTAGCCCTGGAAACAGAAGTGTTAGAGTTAGTAGGAAAGCAGGTCCTTCTCGAAGTACCAGCAACACAGAGAGGGAGGGGGTTCTATTCCCCACTATTCATGATAAAAAAAACAAACGGGTCCTTAAGGACCATCATCAACCTCAGGAGTCTGAACCAAGTAGTAGAAAACCAGACTTTCAAGATGGAGTCAGTAAGCTCGGCAGTGAAGCTCTTACATCGCAACTGCTTTATGGCTGTAATAGACTTGAAGGACGCATATTATCACGTCCCAATCCATCCGGAGTATCAGAAGTATCTGAGAGTAGCCCTGTTTATTCAGGGGAAGCTGAGGCGTTTTCAGTTTGCTGCCCTACCCTTTGGCCTCTCCATTGCCCCGAGAATATTTACGAAACTAATAGCAGAAGTGACAGCCTTCCTACGGATCAAGAATGTAGTGATCGTGCCATATTTAGACGACTTCTTGATAATAGGGAAAACAGAAGCCCACTGCTCCAGTCAGCTCCTAGTGGTCACGGAAGTGTTGCATCAGCTGGGGTGGTTAGTAAATTTCCAAAAATCAAGACTAACCCCCTCCAGGACTCAGACCTTTCTGGGTCTAATCCTAGACTCTCGTCGCCAAACCTGCTTCCTCCCAGAGGACAAAATCTGCAGGTTGATTGCATTAGTCTCGAAGGCCATTCAAGCTCCAGAGATGTCTCTGAGAGAGGCAATGTCCCTCCTGGGTTCTATGACAGCCTGTCTCCCAGCAGTAATGTGGGCCCAGGGGCATATGAGGCGGCTTCAGTGGGAGGTTCTGTCAGCACAGACGTCCTGCAACGGGCATTTAGAAGGCAGGCTCTCTCTCTCCCCACAAGTAGTAGATTCCCTTTCGTGGTGGACAGTCAGGGGAAATCTAACCGCAGGCGTTCAATGGTCCAGACCAGTAGATCGGGTAATTACGACCGACGCAAGCAGTTCCGGATGGGGGGGTCATCTGGCAGAACTCGCAATACAGGGTCACTGGGCTTACCACGAGGGGGGAGCATCCTCAAACTTAAAGGAGCTTTGGGCCGTAGAAAGATCCCTCAGGGGCTTCCTCCCTCACATCCAAAATCACCATGTCCAGGTCAGGTCTGACAACCGGACAGCAGTAGCCTATGTGAATCACCAAGGAGGGACAAGGTCACGCCCTCTGATGGTGGTGGCAGACAGGATCCTTGGTCTAGCAGAGCGAAACCTCCTATCCCTCAGCGCCCTTCACATAAAGGGGATAGAAAACGTGAAAGCAGATTTTCTAAGCCGCCATACCCTAAGACAGGGGGAGTGGGGGTTGAACCCGGAGGTCTTCCATCAGATTGTCCAGTTATGGGGGCAGCCAGACATAGACCTGTTCGCCACAAGGGCAAACAGAAAGGTGCAGAGATTTTGCTCCCTAAATCCGGCAGAAAATCCCCATGCCGTAGATGCCCTCCAGATTCCTTGGGGGTTCAGGAAGGCCTATGCCTTTCTGCCATTAGTGATGATTCCAGTAGTGGTGAGGAAGATCCGGGAGGAAGGCGCCAGGGTGATTTTGATAGCCCCTTTTTGGCCCAAGAGGCCTTGGTTCTCTCTGCTTCGGCTAATGTCGGTGTCAGATCCCTGGATTCTACCAGGGAGGCCGGACCTTCTCATGCAGGGACCAGTATTCCATGCCCAGGCCAGGGGGTTCCATCTTTCGGCATGGAATTTGAGAGGTCGCTATTGAGTAGCAAGGGGTTTTCACCAGGCTTAGTTTCTACTTTATTGGGGAGCAGAAAACCAATTACAACTAAGATTTATAGCAGGGTTTGGGGTAAATTCCTAGAGTTTATAGATATCCCGCTATCGAGCAAACCTCCGATCAGAGGGATCCTGGAATTTCTGCAAAAGGGGCGGGACCTGGGTCTAGCTACAGGGACCCTTAAGGTTCAAGTTTCAGCTTTGGGAGCACTCTACAATTGTAATCTGGCTGGGAATAGGTGGATCTCGAGGTTTATCAAGTCCTGTGCCAGAGCAGGACCGGTTAGATCCTTGGGTGTTCCTCCTTGGGACCTGAACTTAGTCTTGAACGCTCTTACTAGTGAACCATTTGAACCTCTACACAAGGTTTCTCCAAAAATTCTCACCCTTAAGACCATCCTCCTAGTGGCCTTAACGTCAGCCTGTAGGGTGGGTGATCTGCAGGCCCTTTCGGTTAATCCTCCTTACACACAAATCTTTGAGGATAGGGTCACCTTGCGGCCAGATCCAGCATACCTTCCCAAGGTGGTATCTAGATTTCACCGTAGTCAGGAGATTGTGCTACCCTCGTTCTGCAGCAATCCCAAGAACTCAGGGGAAGTCAGGTTCCATAACCTAGATGTTAGGAGGTCCCTGCTACAGTACATTCATATGACTAGTCTGTGGAGGAAAGACGGTTCTCTGTTCCTGGCCTTTCAAGGGTGTAGGAAAGGTCACGGGGTGTCCAAGGGTACCATCTCTAGGTGGCTCAGGGAGGCCATTTGCTTAGCCTATACGTCCACAGGGGTTCCAGCCCCGGACAATGTGAGGGCTCATTCCACCAGAGCCGTTGCAACCTCCTGGGCAGAGAGAGCAGACGTCTCGATCGAGCAGATATGTAGGGCTGCTACTTGGTCTACACCATCCACCTTCTTTAAGCACTATCGGTTGGATCTATCCTCTTCTGATCTCACCTTTGGGAGAAGGGTACTTCAGGCGGTGGTCCCTCCCTAGGGTGCTCATAAATTCTCCAAAATTCTCTCAAGGTGTGCTGTCATGGGGGAGGGGAAAACACCAAGGTTACTTACCGGTAGCCGGTTTTTCCTGAGCCCATGACAGCACCCGTAGTTTCCCCCCCTTATTTTTTCTATGTTTCTCACACCCTGGTGTGCACTGTTTGGGGTGGTGTGTATATGTATATTGTGGTGTTGGTTATGTGCCTAACCTGTTTAGGGAGGTCCTCTCAATGCTCTGTAAACAACTGAAGCGAGGGAGAGGTACCGCCCTTTTATTTCAGACGGTTTCCTGTCCTTGGTGGGGCGGATCCTCTCTCTCAAGGTGTGCTGTCATGGGCTCAGGAAAAACCGGCTACCGGTAAGTAACCTTGGTGTTTTTCTTTTATTTCAATTGTATGTCATACGCCAACACAAAGTAGCAAGTATTTGTGAAGTATGAAGGAAATGATGCATGGTTTTCTAAATATTTAAAAAATATACATTTGAAAATTGTGACGTGCATTTGTATTCAGCCCCCGACTCAATACTTTGTAGGACCAACGTTCACTGTCATTACTGCTGAAAGTCTTTTGGGCTATGTCTCTACCAGTGAGATTGGATGGAGAGCGTATGTGAGCAGCAATTTTCAAGTCTTGCCACAGATTCTTAATGGGATTTAGGTTTTTCCTTTGACTGGGACATTCAAACACATGAATATGCTTTGATATAAACTATTCCATTGTAGCTCTGGCATTATGGAAGTCTTTTGCAGCCTCTAACAGGTTTTCCCCCAGGATTGCTCTGTATTTAGTTCCATCCATCTTCCCATCAATACTGACCAGCTTTCCTGTCCCTGCTGCAGAAAAGCATAACCACAGTATGATGCTGCCACCACCATGTTTGATGGTGTGTTCTGGGAGATGTGCTATGTTAGTCTTCCACCACACATAACATTTTGCATTAAGCCAAAAACGGTTCTACTTGGGTTTCATCTGACCAGAGCACTTTCTTCCACATGGTAGCTGTGTCCCCTACATGTTTTTTTTGCAAACTGCAAATAGGATTTCTTATGACTTGCTCTCAAAAATTGCTTTCTTCTGGCCACTCTTCCATAAAGGCTAAGGATATTACAAAGTTTCTTACTTTCATGTGTACTACTGATTCATGAAATAAAATTTAAAATGACGGTTTCACTTTAACTTTTTGTCTCATGCAGCAGAAAAGCTAGAATTGGTCCTGACTATGTAGTGTGCTTTGCCAGTATCTAGTAGAAGATAAACAACACCATTTTAGGCTAAATTCCCATGAGTATTTTATGTTTTTTTTCCACGCATGTTTTCATGTGCAAAAAGTGCAGCATGCTACAATTCCCGCAAAATGTATGGGATTTATATAAATGTCATGCCCACTGTGCACCTGCGATGGGATTTTTAAATCCACAGCTTGTCAATTTCTCTTGCAGTAAAAACTTTCACAGGTTTTCCCCATACACATGAATTAGCTAAGGGACTTGTTTTTGTGTTTCGGAAACAAAGTGAAAACCCATGTAATCCCTCTGGAAAAGGGTGTGATTGATCTAACTCAGTTAGATCTTTGTGGCTGGGGCCTTCTAAAGGGGTATTCCCATCTCCCATGATCATATCCCAATATATAATAGGTGTAATAATGTTAGCAAATACCTTCAATTTGAAATATAGTATAGTTCTTCTGATTTTCTATGTCTTCCCCATGTGCAGCCCGTTGTATTCTTGGTTCCGACCACTTATATAGTAAAAGTTAGTTGTTGGTGGTCGTAACTAAAGATTACTCAAGCCTGTGCAATCACCCGAAAGTAGGACTATTAACAAAACCATAAGTACTCATTTTGGCAACCCCTTCTCGTTCCTCATGTTTGTCTTCTTAAAATAAAAACACTTAATCTATCCTTCAGTGCCGGTGTCGTCCCACCGATGCCGAGAATCTCGCTCCCGGGACTCTCCCTTGCGGTTTTTATGACACATGAGCCCTGCGCCCAATCAGCGCTGGCGTCTGTCCCCACTTTCGGACAATCGAACAACAAGAGGAAGCCAGAGAGCAGCCGCAGCCCTGGCATCTTGTTGATGTTCAATACATCCAAAGATGAGGACAGTAAAGCTGGAGCTGATTGGGCGCAGGGCTCATGTGTCACAACAACCGCACGTGAACCCCAGAAACGTGATTGCTGACACCGCTGGAACTGCGCCGGCACCTGAGGAGAGTTTAAGTGTTTTTATTTTAACGGGGCCAAACATGGGCAATGAGAAGGGGTTGTCCAATGGTATGGACTGATATGATCACCAACGTACAGTAACTTTGAGTTGTTTGAAAATACCCTAGACTCCCGTTGCATATGATTTATACATTGGATTAATATATAAAATAATTTCTGAATGAAAGAACAAATTAAAATCACTAATAAGTAATAAAGCAAATAAAATCCACAAAATAATGCATGTTGACAACATAGAGGAATTCCTGTTGAACCTATCATCCAATACTAGACAGTTCAAAGTCCTAAGGATGACCTCGAGACTTCACATCTAAAGAAATCTGGCACCAGTTTTCTGGCACCTAATCTGAGAGCAACATGAAGTAGAGACAGAGACCCTGATTCCAAGCATGGGTCACTTTGTGGTATCTTTGATTAAAATCTCTGTTCTGTCAGCAGGATATTCACTAGAGGACTAGTAAACTTTGTCATGTAGTCCCACATGTTCATGAGCTCTATTTAATGTCACCACTGATTAGCAGATTTCTGCCTATGCACAGTGTACACAGAAAGCTGTCGATCAGTGGTTTGGATGGGGTTATAGAGAGCTCCGCATTCAGAGAACTAGTAGATATACAGTGGATAAAACATTGATTTTATCAAAACTGCAGCACCCAGTAAAGTGATACAGGACTGGAATCAGAGACTCTGCATCATGCTGCTCTCAAATTACATAGCAACAGCTTGGTGACAGATTACCTTGAACACTATGTAATGTTAAACCACATAACACAATACTTAGAATTAGGTAATCCACGCATGTTGAGGTTTATTTTATTTGCCTTATTTATTCTGTAATTCTTCTGAGTTGTATCTGTATATCTTAATTCACATAACTGCCTATGGATATTCCTTATTAGTTTATCCTCTGTCCAATTCATTTTGAAAACTTAGTTTAGTTGTTTCTGTAAGCTAAAGATTGATTGATTGATCTTTAAGATAATTGGAAGTAGAGATTTCTACCATTTGTCAAAGCCCCAATTGAAGTTCCTGCCTTTAGTCTTTCTGAGACGGACAAGAACTTCAATTCATTTTAAAGAAAAAAAAAACTTCAATAACCATATCTTTCTTAAAGTAGACAGTTTATCAAAATGACACCAAGAACGTACTTATACTGCTCATTTTAGAAAATGATTTTATCTTTTTCAAACTTGATCATATGAACATTGTACCAATTAATCCAGGGGTGGGGAACTTAAGACCTGCGGGCCATTTACAGCCCACGATTGCCCATTCTCCGGCCCCCGGGCAGATTCCTGGGGGCCATAGTACTTGGGCGGCAGTTGTGTTTCGATGACCACTAGCGTTTTAATTTGTTTTTTGCTCTGTGAGCACGTGCACGCAGTGTTCACTACTGATTGCTGAGGTGCGTGCAATGAAAGATTATGTCCTGACACCGATGCCTGCGTCGAGACGCACTTTCTGGGCCGAGTTAGCACACAATTTGTACGGCCCCAAAGGATCGTTTAAATGTTCAAATGGCCCTTGGCAGAAAAAAGGTTCCTCACCCCAGAATTAATTTGCAAATTTCACTGCAATTTCAATTGCAAAATTAGTATGTTTGCCAGTTTTGGGTGAAATCCGTTGCAAATCCAAAGGATGTAATCTACAGTGAAGACTCTCAGAAATATTTGCTATTTAAAATCTGTACTATAGGTCAATTTCAGCACTGATTTTTATTTCCTTCAGAGTTTCCTTTCCGCATCCCTAGTAGTCAGGCTAGCAGGAGGCAAAATCCAAGCAGCCTTTTAACTGGCCACTCCAATAAAGTCAATTATGTATTTATTTTTCAGAGCATGCATATATAAAAGGTTTCCTAAAGATTTGATTTATTGCATGTTATCAAACCTAAAATCTCCATGTAACCAAAAACTTGTACACTGATTAAAAAAATCAGAAATGCAATAAATACAAATGAACAACTATCATTTTATATCACACTATTAAGAATGCTTTCCCAGCAATTATTTTTACTTAATACAGTCTAAATGTGTGTAGTATAAATGTACTAAAAAACGGTAATTAGTCTTACCGGTGATTGTATTTCCAGGAGTCCATCCTGACAGCACCATGGAGGACGTCCTTCTTATCCTTACAGGGGCAGGAAACAGAGGTTAAAAGCCCTCCCCTCCCTTCACCCCTCAGTGTTATTTCCAAGTACCACACCAGGATGGTTGCAACAAACAAAAAAAAATGTTTTATTACAATTCTATATAACAATGTTACTTCACACTGTACATAACATGAAAGGGAGGGAACTAACTGTGCTGTCAGGATGGACTCCTGGAAATACAATTACCGGTAAGACTAATTACCATTTTCCGGGACGTCCCCCTAACAGCACCATGGAGAATACCAAAGTATTGATTTTAGGGTGGGACCACTGCATGGAGAACTTTCCTACCAAACGCCATTCTCTAACTGGCTACAACGTCTAGCTTGTAATGTCTGGAAAATGTACTTCGGTTAAACTAAGTTGCGGCCGTACAAATTTGCTCCACCGAGGCCCCCCCTCTCTCTGCCCAAGAAGTGGCCATTGATCGAGTCGAATGAGCCCTCAATTCGACAGGAGGAGACTTTCCTTCTGCCACATAGGCTAGACCTATAGTAGACTTAATCCACCTCGCAATTGTCTTTTTTTGACACTTTTTTACCTCTATTTCTACCGCCAAATAGGACAAACAAGTTGTGATCCTTTCTCCAACCTTGGGTGGCCTCTATATAAGTGATGACTGCTTGTCTAACATCCAGGGAATGGAAGAAGACTTCCTTTTGATTTTTTGGATTTTGGCAGAAGGACGGAAGTACCACTTCCTGATTTATATTATGGGTAGAAGCAACCTTGGGTAAAAAGGATGGATCGAATCTAACAACTATTTTATCCTCATAAATCTGTAAGTACGGGTCCTTTGTGGATAAGGCCTGTATCTCCCCCACCCTTTTAGCAGTTGTAGTTGCTAACAGGAAATCTGTCTTAACCCCTTTACCCCCGAGGGTGGTTTGCACGTTAATGACCAGGCCAATTTTTACAATTCTGACCACTGTCACTTTATGAGGTAATAACTCTGGAACGCTTCAACGGATCCCCCTGATTCTGAGATTGTTTTTTCGTGACATATTGTACTTCATGATTGTGGTAAAATTTCTTCGATATCACTTGCGTTTATTTGTGAACAAAAACGGAAATTTGGCGAAAATTTTGAAAATTTAGCAATTTTCAAAATTTAAATTTTTATGCCCTTAAATCAGAGAGAGATGTCACACAAAATAGTTAATAACATTTCCCACATGTCTACTTTATATGAGCACAATTTTGGAACCAAACTTTTTTTTATTAGGGAGCTATAAGGGTTAAAAGATGACCAGCGATTTCTCATTTTTCCAACAAAATTTACAAAACCATTTTTTAGGGACCACATCACATTTGAAGTCACTTTGAGGGGTCTTTATGACAGAAAATACCCAAAAGTGACACCATTCTAAAAACTGCACCCTTCAAGGTGCTCAAAACCACAGTCAAGAACTTTATTAACCCTTCAGGTGCTTCACAGGAATTTCTGGAATGTGAAAGAAAAAAAAAATAACGTTTAACTTTTTTCACAAAAATGTTACTTTAGACCCAATTTTTTTTTTAGTTTCGCAGGGGTAACAGGAAAAAATGGACCCCAAAATTTGTTGTGCAATTTCCCCTGAGCACGCAGATGCCCCATATGTGGGGGAAAACCACTGTTAGGGCGCACGGCAGAGCTCGGAAGAAAAGGATAATTAGCGGACGCCATATTGCATTTGGAGAGCCCCTGATGTGCCTAAACAGTGGAAACCCCCCACAAGTGACACCATTTTGGAAACTAGACCCCTCAGAGAACGTATCTAGATGTGTGGTGAGCACCTTGAACCCCCAGGTGCTTCACAGAAGTTTAGAACATTGAGCCGTAAAAATAAAATTTTCACATTTTTTCCTCAAAAATGTTTTTCAGTCCCCAATTTTGCATTTTCATAAGGGTAACAGGAGAAATTGCACCATACAGTTTGTTGTGCAATTTCTCCGGAGCAAGCAGATACCCCATATGTGGGGGAAAAAGACTGGGCACACGACAGGGCTCAGAAAGGAAGGAGCGCCATTTGACTTTTTGATTTGTAAAATTTGCTTGAATAATTAGCAGGCGCCATGTTGCGTTTGGAGAGCTCCTGATGTGCCTAAACAGTGGAAACCCCCCCACAAGTGACACTATTTTGGAAACTACACCCCTCAAGGATTTTATCAAGGGGTATAGGGAACATTTTGAATCCAGAGGTACGACACAGAGTTTGATAACACTAGGTCATCATATTGAATAAGTTGTCATTAGTCTTGAGCGTAAGTGCTCGCTACTTGAGTTTGCATCGGGTACTCTGGTATGCACAGTGTATCGCGTATGCTCAAGTCCCCGCTCCCATGTTTCATGGTTATTAGACACCCAAAAAAAACATGCGGGGATCGCTCGTGCAGGGCAGGCATATCACTCGAGCACCCACGATGCTCAGTGCATTCCTGAGCACCCGATGCAAACTCAAGTAGCGAGCACTTGCGCGCAACAATAGTCGCCATATCGTCATCTTTTTTTTTTTTTTTTTTTACTTTTGAAAAAAAATCCCTAGCCCAATCCTAACCTTACCCTAACCTTAACACGACCCTAACCCTAGCGCAACCCTAACCCTAGAGTTTATTTTTTACACCGTTCCTCGTGCGGTATAAGTGATTAGACGACTTTATTCTTCGGGTCGGTGCGATTACAGCGATAGCAGAATCATATCGGGTTTTCATGATTGACAGCTGTCACACACTAAAAGACGCATTTTTTTTGCAAAATCTAGTTTTTGCATCGCCATATTTTGAGAGCTATAATGTTTCCATATTTTGGCCGACAGTCATATGATGGTTTGTGTTTTGCGGGATGACTTGACGTTCTTATTGGTGCCATTTTCAGGCACTTGACATTTTTTGATCACTTTCTATTCCGATTTTTGGGAGGCAGAATAAACAAAAACCTGCAATTCCAGAATTTTTTTATGTTTTTTTTTTTTTTTTTTATGCTGTTCCGCGTGTGGTAAAATTGATGAGGCTTCGTTATTCTTCGGGTCAATACGTTTACAGTGGTACCACATTTATATCGTTTTTCTATGTTTTGGCTCTTTTACACAATAAAAGCTATTTTATAGAAAAAAATATTTTTTGGCATCGCTTTATTCTGAGAGCTATAACTTTTTTATATTTCGGCTGATGGAGCTGTATGGCTGCTTGTTTTTTGCGGGACAAGATGACGTTTTCAGCGGTACCATTTTTATTTATATTCGTCTTTTTGATCGCGTGTTATTTCATTTTTTGTTTGGCGGTATGATAAAGCATTGTTTTTTTGCTTCTTTTTTTATTTTATTTTTTTTCTGTGTTCACTAAAGGGGTTAACTAGTGGGACAGTTTTATAGGTCAGGTCGGTCCGGACGCGGCAATAGCAAATATGTGTACTTTTATTGTTTTTTTTGTTTTTCTTTCATAATAATATTTGATGGCTACATTATATTTTTATTTTTGGTGGATTATTTTTTTTAATTTTTTTTCTATATATTTTATTTTTTTTTTTCATTTTTTAACACTTTTTGGACTTTTATTTTGTGTCCCACTCTGGGACTTTCACTTTTTTTATTCTGATCGCCTGTATAGCACAGGAATGCAGCACCATCCCTGTGCTATACAGACTGTCAGTGCTGCACAGGGAGAAGATTCTTTGGTCATGTACTGCGCATGACCAAAGAATCTTCCCGCTCTCTGGTGATCCAGATGTTGTCATGACGACATCGGGTCGTCATGGCAACATCCAGGAAGCCGCGGTAGACAGCGCTGGAGGCTGGAAGAGGAGGTGAGTATTGCGATCACCTCCCCTTGCCACCACAATGCTGCGATCGACTTCGATCGCAGCATTGAGGGGGTTAATGTGTCGGGAGCGGTGCGAGACCACTCCCTGCACATAGTACCGGGTGTCAGCTGTGACATTCAGCTGACACCCAGCGGCGATCGACCCGCACCGCTTGTGTGCGGGCGCGATTGCCATATGACCTAATAGTACGTCATTGGTCCAATCGGCCCAGGTCACCAAGACGTACTATTAGGTCATACGTCAGAAAGGGGTTAAAGGTGAGTCTGCCTTTAGTCAAGTCCTTGGACGGCTCGTATGGATGTTTACAAAGAGCATTAAGAACAAGATTGAGGTCCCAGGGGGCAACAGATCTCTTAACCCAAGGTCTCAATCTCTGAACCGCCTTGGAAAACCTAGCTATCCAAGGATTCGCTGCCAATTGCATATCAAAGAATACGCTCAGGGCAGAGACCTGGACTCTTAGAGTACTTGGTTTTAAACCCCTGTTAAATCCGGCCTGCAAAAAATCCAAAATCTTAGGGATATTTCGGTTAGAAACCTCAATTGCTGAATCCCCACATTCTGAGCAGAATTTTTTCCAAATTTTACTATATATGGCCGAGGTCACCGGTTTTCAACTGGCCTGTAGGTTGTTATCACCAGATCAGAAAGACCCTTGGACTTCAAGATCTGCCTTTCAGCATCCATGCCGTAAGATGAAATCTGTCTACTTCCTGGTATAACACAGGGCCCTGATGGAGAAGGTCCTTCCTCAAGGGAAGCTGGACATCTAGTGCCATCTTGGCCAATAGAGGAAGCCAGCTCCTCTTCGGCCAAAAGGGCTCCACCGGTATTATCCTTGCCTGGTCTTCCTGCACTTTCCTTACTACCCTCGGTATCAGAGCTAACGGAGGGAATGCATACAACAGGCCCCTGTTCCATTGCTGGGATAGGGCGCCTATTCCTTCCGGATTGTCTAGCGGATTTAGGGAATAGAATCTCCTGACCTTGGTATTTTCTCTGGTTGGTTGGTTGGTTGGTTGTTCATCCTTCACGATTTTAGCAGTGCAGTCTTCGCATAACTGTTTAAGCCATGCTGCAGACAACCTGCAATTACATATGGGGCATCTCTTCATCTTGCCCTCCCCCGACTTTTTATCCTTCTTTACTGTCGTTGGTGGGTTAGCGGAGCCTTTATTCTAAGATAGGGGAACAGCACTGTGGAAATTAGGAGGCGACCTTTTGACTATTACTGGTGGGTTACCCTCTTCCCCCCAAGATAGTTTTAGCCCCACTCACATGTACCATTGGTGGTTCAGCTGGGGTCTCTGCCCTTCCTAAATCCTCCATTATGCAGTCCCCAGCACAGCAAGGAAGCCAGACACAGGAAAGCGCTTTTATACTTGCGTGTCTGAAGTCTTCCCTGCCTTTTGCGTTCAATCCTGGAACGCACGCCGACTGCCGTTTTCAAATTTCGCTCTCTGCCTCGCGCGCACTCCCGTGACATCACCGGAAGTGCGCGCACACGTGGCCGGAACCAGGTGCAGAGGCAGGCGCTGAGAGCCCTCGCCGGAGGGAAGCGTCTCCTGGGTCAGGAACAGCGCTGCACTGACCAGGCTGAGGAACCCCCGTTCAGGGGGTGTCAGCCACGGGCTGCTTCCCAGGAGGAAGGGGAAGGTCTGGACTGCCCGATCTCCTGAACCCACATGCAGGTACCGACATCCTGGTGATGTCACGGGAGTGCGCGCGTGGTAGAGAGCGAAATTTGAAAGCGGCAGTCGGCGTGCGTTCCATGATGGAACGCAAAAGGCAGGGAAGACTTCAGACAGGTAAGTATAAAAGCGCTTGCCTGTGTCTGGCTTCCCTGCTGTGCTGGAGACTGCATAATGGATGATTTAGGAAAGGCAGAGACCCCAGCTGAACCACCAATGGTACATGTGAGTGGGGCTAGGACTATCTGGGGGGGGAGAGGGTAACCCACCAGTAATAGTCAAAAGGTTGCCTCCTAATTTCCACAATGCTGTTCCCCTATCTTAGGATAAAGCCTCCGCTAACCCACCAACGACAGTAAAGAAGGATAAAAAGTCGGGGGGTGGGGGGGGAGATGAAGAGATGCCCCATATGTAATTGCAGGTTGCCTGAAGCATGGCTTAAACAGTTATGCGAAGGCTGCACTGCTAAAATCGTGAAGGATGAACAACCAGCCATCCTTTCGGATATGAGGTCAATCATCAGAGAAGAGGTTCGGGCCTCCATGTCGGGTCTTGTTTCCCCCCAGATGTCTCAGCCGGGTCCCCGGGCAAAAAGACCAAGGTGGGAGATGGAGCTATCCTCAGAGGAAGAGTTACAGCCCTTTTGGTTCTGAGGAGGAGGAAGATGTCTCTTTCCCTCCTCCGGTGGATCTGAAGCTATATCTTTTCTCAGCGGCGGACACAGACAAACTGCTAAAAGCGATTAGAGACACTATGCAGGTGGAAGACACCCAGCCATCGCATACAGTGCAGGATGAGATGTTCGGGGGGTTAAGATCCCAGAGACACAGGATTTTCCCCGTAAATAACCACATCCGTTCCATGATCTTGGAAGAATGGGAAGACGTAATTAAAAGACTTGTAATTCCACGAGACTTTACATTACGCCTTCCCTTTGAGCCAGAGGACATTAAGCCCTGGGAAGAGATTCCCGGGATTGACGTTCCCATTGCAAAAGTGGTCAAGAAAACCTCAATCCCCTTTGTGGATTCGTCCAGCCTGAAGGATCCCATGGACAGAAAGGCGGATGACCTTCTGAAAAGGGCCTGGGAGACGTCGGCGGCTAGCATAAAAACGAATATTGCTGCCACCTCTGTAGCCAGATCAATGTGTTTGTGGGTAGAGGATCTGGAGGAGCAGTTAACATCAAAAGCTCCTAGAGAAGCTATTCTCAGATCCCTTCCCCACCTTAAGATGTCTACAGGTTTCATGGCCGACGCTTCGGCAGAGTCCGTTAGATTTGCAGCCGGAAACAGTGCCTTATGTAATGCAACTAGACGGGCTATCTGGTTGAAAACCTGGTCTGGGGATAACCACTCAAAGAATAAATTATGCTCCATTCCTTTTTCAGGAGATAGGGTATTTGGGCCAGTATTAGACAACATCTTAGAAAAAGCGTCTGATAAAAACAAAGGGTTTTCCGAGGATAAGCCTCATAGGTACCAGCCCCTTCGGAGAGCCCGCCCCTCGCATAAAACAGATTATAAGGGTAAAGGAAAGTCCGGCAGATGGAGTTACCCCAAGGGGAACAGGGGAAGAGGGCCCCCCTTTAGTTCAGCATCCGGCTCGAGGAAGCAATGACGCCATATGCGTTGGGGGTCGTCTGATGTCGTTCCTCAGAGGCTAGCAAAAATATCACAGAATCCTTGGATTCTAAAGACCGTATGCTCAGGATACAAAATCGAATTTGCCCAGTTACCCCTGGAAAGGTTTATTCTCACCAATCCCCAGCCAGTGTCCTGTACTTCACCCATGTGGTTAGAAGTACAGAAACTCTTAAAAATAGGGGCCATAAGTCCAGTTCCCTGTGTAGAGAGGTCCCAGAGGCACTACTCAAGACTCTTTTCCATCAAGAAACCCTCAGGCGAGACGCGTATAATAATAAACCTAAAACCGTTAAACCACTGGGTGAGATACAAACGATTCAAGATGGAATCAGTTCGGTCTACCATTCCCCTGATAGACAGAGGGACCGTGATGTGTACCTTAGACCTCCAGAAAGCGTACTATCGTGTCCCCATCCATCCCATCGATCAAAAATTTTTGAGATTTCCTATAAAAGTAGGAAATCAGATCCACCATTTTCTAAATTAAGGTGTCTCCCTTTGGTCTGGCCTCAGCCCCTGGGGTGTTTGCAAAGCTGATGAACAGAAGTAGTAGCCCATTTAAGACATTTGGGAATCATCATAGTCCCTTACCTCGACTATTTCCTTTTGGTGGGGGGGTCTCGTCAGGAGTTTCTAGACCATGTAAGGATATCCATTTCCACCCTCCAGGAGTTGGGTTGGCTGATAAATTGGGACAAATGAGACTTAGTTCCTGGGGAAAGAAAAAACTTCCTGGGAGTTACTCTTGATTCTTGCATAAGAACCTCATTTCTACCTGTAGAAAAGCAAAGGTCACTGAGAAGACAGATTATTCCGTTTCCAAGGAATCATTGCGCCATCAGAAGTGCAATGAGGATCCTGGGACTGATGACAGCCTGCATTCCATGTGTCAGATGGAGCCAGGTTCATGCTCGACATCTACAAAGAGACGTTCTGTCGGCCTGGGACAGGCGTCAGATATCCTTGGACAAAGTACTGCCCCTTTCCAGAGTGGTAAGAAGATCCCTAGTATGGTGGACGCTTCCAAAAAACCTCCAGGTGGGAGTAGCTTGGATCCCCTCTCCAGCCATAGTAATTACCACCGATGCCAGTCAGTCAGGGTGGGCCACCCACGTAGAGGGGAAGCTCTTTTAGGGAACCTGGTCCCCAGAAATTCGTGCAAGGTCCTCAAATTATTGGGAATTACGAGTCGTGTGGGAAGTTCTCCGCCAGAACAGACAATTATTTCTGGGAAGGCATATAAAGGTCTTGTCAGACAACACAACAGCGGTGGCTTTTCTGCGGCATCAGGGAGGCCCAAGACTCCCCTTACTGCAGAGCCTTTCTACAAAGATGTTTCTTTGGATAGAAAGAATAGCCCTATCTATAACAGCTGTACACTTAGAAGGGGCTCAGAATCGGATAGCACACTTCCTGAGCAGACGAAGGATATGTCCCACAGAGTGGGAACTGAAAATGCAGGTCTTCCTCGACCTTACGCATCATTGGGGTTCTCCAGAAATAGATCTCTTTGCAAGCAGAGAAAATACCAAGCTCAGGAGATTCTATTCCCTAAGTCCGCTAGACAATCCGGAAGGAATAGGTGCCCTATGCCAGCAATGGAACAGGGGCCTGTTGTATGCATTCCCTCCGTTAGCTCTGATACCGAGGGTAGTAAGGGAGACCAGGCAAGGATAATACTGGTGGTGCCCTTTTGGCCAAAGAGGATCTGGTTTCATCTATTGGCCAAGATGGCACTAGATGTCCAGCTTCCCTTGAGGAAGGACCTTCTCCATCAGGGTCCTGTGTTCTACCAGGAAGTAGACAGATTGCATCTTATGGCATGGATGCTGAAAGGCAGATCTTGAAGTCCAAGGGTCTTTCTGATGAGGTGATAACAACCTACAGGCCAGTTGAAAACCGGTGACCTCGGCCATATATAGTAAAATTTGGAAAAAATTCTGCTCAGAATGTGGGGATTCAGCTATTGATGTTTCTAATATCCCTAAGATTTTGGATTTTTTGCAGGCCGGATTTAACAGGGGTTTAAAACCAAGTACTCTAAGAGTCCAGGTCTCTGCCCTGAGCGTATTCTTTGATATGCAATTGGCAGCGAATCCTTGGATAGCTAGGTTTTCCAAGGCGGTTCAGAGATTGAGACCTTGGGTTAAGAGATCTGTTGCCCCCTGGGACCTCAATCTTGTTCTTAATGCTCTTTGTAAACATCCATACGAGCTGTCCAAGGACTTGACTATAGGCAGACTCACCTTTAAGACAGATTTCCTGGTAGCAATTACAACTGCTAAAAGGGTGGGGGAGATACAGGCCTTATCCACAAAGGACCCGTACTTACAGATTTATGAGGATAAAATAGTTGTTAGATTCGATCCATCCTTTTTACCCAAGGTTGCTTCTACCCATAATATAAATCAGGAAGTGGTACTTCCGTCCTTCTGCCAGAATCCAAAAAATCAAAAGGAAGTCTTCTTCCATTAACTGGATGTTAGACAAGCAGTCATCACGTATATAGAGGCCACCCAAGGTTGGAGAAAGGATCACAACTTGTTTGTCCTATTTGGCGTTAGAAATAGAAGTAAAAAAGCGTCAAAAAAGACAATTGCGAGGTGTATTAAGTCTACTATAGGTCTAGCCTATGTGGCAGAAGGAAAGTCTCCTCCTGTCGAATTGAGGGCTCATTCGACTCGATCAATGGCCTCTTCTTGGGCAGAGAGAGGGGGGGCCTCGGTGGAGCAAATTTGTATGGCCGCAACTTAGTCTAACCGAAGTACATTTTCCAGACATTACAAGCTAGACGTTGTAGCCAGTCAGAAAATGGCGTTTGGTAGGAAAGTTCTCCATGCAGTGGTCCCACCCTAAAATCAATACTTTGGTATTCTCCATGGTGCTGTCAGGGGGACGTCCTGGAAAACGGTAATTAGTCTTACCGGTAATTGTATTTCCAGGAGTCCATCCTGACAGCACAGTTAGTTCCCTCCCTTTCATGTTATATACAGTGTGAAGTAACATTGTTATATAGAATTGTAATAAAACATTCTTTTTGTTTGTTTGTTGCAACCATCCTGGTGTGGTACTTGGAAATAACACTGAGGGGTGGAGGGAGGGGAGGGCTTTTAACCTCTGTTTCCTGCCCCTGTAAGGATAAGAAGGACGTCCTCCATGGTGCTGTCAGGATGGACTCCTGGAAATACAATTTCCGGTAAAACTAATTACCTTTTTTTCTGTCTAACAGCTGCGAAACACGCGGGGGGGACTCGAGCATCTTGCTTGAGCACTCACAATAATTGGTGCGTACCTGAGCACCCAATGCAAACTCGAGTAGTGAGCACTTTCGCTCATCACTAATAAGCACCTTACTGTCTATAGACATTGTATACAGATCCTGCTGTGGGCGGGGCTATCTTTCTCAGCTCTGCTGCATTGTTAAATCTAAAAGCTCTGATTGTGTAAGAACGGCTGCACCCAGTAATCTAAGTGATACAGCGTTTGATTCAGATCTTCTTTGCCTACATTATGCTGCTCTCAGATAAGGTAGCAAAAACTTGCTGACAGATTTCCTTTTAAAAGGGTTGTCCATTACTTGGACAACTTTTTTTCATTCCTCATGTTTGGCCCCATTAAAATAAAAACTCCTATATTCCCCTCCTGTGCCTGCGCCGTTCCAGCCGTGTCCACACTTGCGTTCCCGGGGCTCTTGAGGTTTTGACATCACACAAGCCCTATGCCCGATAACAGCTGGCATAAATTTTGATAGATGCGTGGCCCTCTGTGAGGTTGGTGCACAGGTAGGATTCCACTCCACGTAGTAATTATAAAGAAACCGGCACTCAAATGATAGATTCAAGTATTGAAACATTTATTCTAATTAAATTACCCAAATCACTGATCACTGTGTGATGTTTTGGTCATGAAACAGACCTTCATCTGACACAGATTGCAATGATCAGGGCATGTGGAAAATAAAGCTTCAAAAGACAGCGCTATGTAATTGCACTTATGTGCAGGAGGAAAGCGCTTTTTGTGAGATGGTCAATTTCATGACTGAAATGTCACACAGTGATCAGTGGATTACATAATTTAATTGTAATGCATTTTCAATGCTTGCATCTATCATTTGAGTGCCGGGTTCTTTATAATTACATTTTTTTTTTTTTGTTCAGTTGCATTTTTTTGTTTACTCTAAAGTGTATGGTAAACGGATAATAATGGATGTCTTCCATTATGTATTTAAGTGATTAGTTTTTTAGCACTGCATATATCTGGAACATGAGTTGTTTTTTTTCCAATGGAATCTGTCAGCAGGTTTTCATTATATAATCTGATAGCAGCATAATATAGGGCAAGAAAGCCTGATTGCAGGAACGTGTCACCTACTGCGCTACTTGGTGTAGTTTCCATAGCATACCGGTTTTGTCCTCCATAGATGTTTATAACCCGCCCACACCCCTGACTGCCTGGCACATTCCTATGTACACTGCATTGTGAGCATGCAGCTAATCAGTGGTGGGGATATATATATATATATATATATATATATATATATATATATATATATATATATATATATATATATATATATATATATATACACTGAATCCAAATCTAACGGATGCCAACTGTTAATGTGAGCAAAGCCTAAATGAAATAAAATCATATATTTTACAGTGACAAATGTGAACAGCAGAGTCGTTAACAATTATATAATAATCAAATTCACCATTTTTGGATCTTAGCAGAATGTTTTTTTGTGTACCTATACTTTTGTCATATAGTGTATCTAGTAATGTAAGCAATTTGTATTGTGAAATCTAGAGATCAATCTATCAATTCAGGTTTTCTTTTTTAAATCTCTCCATAACTAGACCAAGAAAGTGAATGTGATGAAAACCGTGAACCACCTCAAAATATGGCAAGGATGAATGACCCACCGTATAATGATAAATCTGATACCATCACAGAACACGTGAAAGGTACTGTATTATTCAAAGACAAGTAAATCATACTCATAAACTGTTGTAAAGAAAACCACTTTCCGTAGGGAATCTTATAGTGCATTGTTTTTTTTAAGTTGTATACCATCATGCTTGGTGCTGGCAGGAGGATACTCATACACCCTTGCCTATATTTATGGAATCTTTAACCCCTTAGTGACCGAGCCAATTTTGGCTTTAATTTTACAATTCTGACCAGTGTCATTTTATATGGTAATTACTCTGGAACTCTTCAACACGATCCCACTGATTGAGATTGTTTTTTCGTGACATGATGTACTTCATGTTGGTGGTAAATTTTGGTCGATATGTCGTATATTAATGAAAATATCGAAAATTTGACATTTTGAAAATTTTGCAATTTTGAAACTTAAAATGTTTTGTGCCCTTAATCCCTTCGCAACCCTGGGATTTTCCGTTTTTGTATTTTCGTTTTTTGCTCCCCTTGTTCCCAGAGCCATAGCGTTTTTATTTTTTGGTCAATATGGCCGTGTGAGACGAGTTGTTCTTTTGAACGACCTTACTGGTTTTACCATATCGTGTATGGGAAAACGGGAAAAAAATCTAAGTGCGGTGAAATTGCAAAAATAGTGCAATACCACAGATTTTTTATTTTTTTTTTAACCACGTTCACTGAATGCTAAAACTGTCCAGCCATTATTATTCTCCATGTCATTACGAGTACGTAGACACCAAATATGTATAGGTTCTTTTTTATTTAAGTGGTGAAAAAAAATTCCAAAAAAATGGCGCCATTTTCCGAGACCCGTAGCGTCTCCATTTTTCGGGATCTGGGGCCGGGTGAGGGCTTATTTCTTTGCGCGCCGAGCTGAAGTTTTTATTGATACCATTTTTGGGTAGATCCGATGTTTTGATCGCCGATTATTGCATTTTATTGCAATGTTGCGGTGACCAAAAACGTAATTCTGCCGTTTAAAATTTTTTTTCTTGCTACGCCGTTTACCGATCGGATTACCGTATATTCCGGCGTATAAGACGACTTTTGAAGACTGAAAAATCTTCTGTCTAGTCTGGGGTCGTCTTATACGCCGGTAATGCTTTTGAACTTTCAGAAATTGACATGCGGGGATACTCTGGGGGTGTTAATAAGCTGCCGTGGCCGTATCCCTGCCATGTCGGAGTTAATATAAGGTGGAGGGAGTTAAAATACGGCGGCGGTAGGTCCAGACAGTCAGCGCTTCTGTGCTGAAACTGACACATCGCTGCGTATTCCCAGCTCCGGACACAGCGCAGGGCTTCTGTGCCGACAGCTTTCACTTGTCACAGAAGCGGTGCGCTGTGTCCGGAGCAGGGAAGTTCGCATCGCTTCTGTGACAATATATGAAAAGCCGGCAATTCAGCAGCGGCATAAGCCGGCACCCGACAATTTAGAATAGAAAGAATAGAGAATCACACACAGATTAGATAGATAGAAACATGTCAGTCACATATATAATAAGTACAGTGATAGTGTTGCTTACTGTACTTGTCATTTAGTGTAAAGGATTTATTAAAACGAATATTAGTGTTTTCATGCACCGTCTCTTTAAAAAAGCCGGCCGGCAATTCAGCATCTGTACCCGACAATTGAGGCTATGTGCCCACGTTGCATTTATGAAGCAGAAAATTTCTGCTGCATAAATGCAAGTCCTCTCCGGAAAAACGCATGCGGAATTCCGCACGCGTTTATCGCGCATTTTTCGCGCGTTTATCACGCGTTTTCCACATGCGGAATTGCCTTGCGTTTTTTATGCATTGGACTAAGGCAATTCCGCTTGCGGAAACGCAAAATTAAATGACATGCTGCGGATTTTTGAACGCGGCATAAACGCTGCGGAAAAATCCGCAACATGTGCATAGAACTTGCGGAATCCCATTGGGGACCATGGGGTGCGGATATACATGCGTTTTTCAAGCGTTTACGCTGCGGAAATTCCGCAGCATATACGCTTGAAAAATGCTACGTGGGCACACAGCCTTAGAATAGAAAGAATAGAGCATCACACATAGATTAGATAGATAGAAACATGTCAGTCACATATATATGAAGTACAGTGACAGTGCTGGTTACTGTACTTGTCATCTAGTGTTAAAATAACGGATTTATTTAAAAAAAAATTGGCGTGGGGTTCCCCTTAATTTTAGTCTCTAGCGGAGGTTAAGCAGACGGCTGGGGCAGATGTTTGAAGCCTGGGAAGGGGGTAATACCCACGGAGCTCCCCAGGCTACTAATATCAGCCCCCAGCTGAATACCTAGCCTTTACTAGCTATTAAAATGGGGGATCCCAAAAAAATGACGTGGGGTCCCCCCTGTTTTAATAGCTAGCAAAGGCTAGGCAGACAGCTGGAGGCTGATATTAATAGCCCAGGAAGGGTGCCATGAATATTGGCCCCCTCCCAGGCTAGAAACACCAGCCGTCAGCCGCCCCAGAAATGGCGCATCCATAGGATGTGCCAATTCTGGCACTTAGCCTCGCTCTTCCCACAGCCCTGTAGCGGTGGCAGTGGGGTAATAGGGTTGGGGTTGATGTCAGCTTATAATGCCAGCTGACATCAAGCCCAGGTTAGTAATGGAGAGGCGTCTATAAGACGCCCCCATTACTAACCCCATAGTCAAAGTTAAAAGAAAACACAAACACCCAGAATAAAGTCCTTTAATTGAAATAAACACACAATTCTTTATTGTTCTAAATTAAACCATACTTACCATCACGCCCATTCCAGCTGAAGCCAACAATCTCCTGCAATAAAAGTAAAATAATAAAGCAACCTCATCCTTACCTCTCCATGGTTCCCAGGACGGGTCCAGCTCTGCTACATCGAGATGACAGGCTGGACCGCAGCAGAACGCTGCCATCCAGCCTGTCATCCCGCAGACACTGAGAAGCGCAGGCATGCTTGCGCTCCTCAGTGTCTCGCTGTGACGGCATCCAGATGAGCCGACAATGAACTCAGCTCACCTCCTGGACGTCCGTCACTGACAGCGTGGGAAACTTCTACTACGCATGTGGGGAGCAGGAGAATTTTCCCACGCTGTCAGTGACGTGCATGGGGTGAGCCGAGTTCATTGTCGGCTCATCTGGATGCCGTCACAGTCAGACACTGAGGAGCACAAGCATGCCTGCGCTTCTCAGTGTCTGCGGGATGACAGGCTGGATGGCAGCGTTCTGCTGCAGTGCAGCCTGTCATCTCGTTGTAGCAGAGCTGGACCGGTCCTGGGAACCATGGAGAGGTAAGGATGAGGTTGCTTTATTATTTTACTTTTATTGCAGGAGATCGTTGGCTTCAGCTGGAATGGGCGTGACGGTAAGTATGGTTTAATTTAGAACATTAAAAAATTGTGTGTTTATTTCAATTAAAGGACTTTTTTCTGGGTGTTGTGTTTTTTTTAATTACTTTACTAGAAATTCATGGTGGTCATGTCTAATATTGGCGTGACCCCATGAATTTCAGGCTTAGGGCCAGCTGATAATGCCAAGCTGGCCCTAACCCCTTTATTACCCAGTGAGCCACTGCACCAGGGCCCTGGATGAGTTGGGTACAGCGCCAGAAGATGGCGCTTCTATGAACGCGCCATTTTCTGGGGTGGCTGCGGACTGCAATTTGCAGCGGGGGGGGACCCAGAAAGCTTGGGCCTCCCTGCGCTGCAGATTCCAGCCCCCAGCTGCCTAGTTGTACCTGGCTGGACACAAAAATAGGGCGAAGCCCCACGTCTTTTTTTTTTTAATTATTTCATGAAATAATTAAAAAAAAAAGGGCTTCCCTATATTGTTGTGTCCGGCCAGGTACAAATAGGCAGCTGGTGGTTGGGGGCAGCCCGTTCCTGCCTGCTGTACCTGGCTGGACACAAAAATATGGCGAAGCCCACGTCAACATTTTTGGGAAAAATTAATTACAAAATTAATAATAATTTAGGGACTGCATCTTTATTAACCCGTCAATTGTCATTTAGTGTTAAAATAAAGGATTTTTTAAAAAGAAAATTGGCGTGGGATCCCCCATCATTATAGTCTCTAGCGGAGGTTAAGCAGACGGCTGGGGCAGATGTTTGAAGTCTGGGAAGGGGGTAATACCCACGGAGCTTCCCAGGCTACTAATATCAGCCCCCAGCTGAATACCTAGCCTTTACTAGCTATTAGAATGGGGGACCCCCCCAAAAAATGACCTGGGGTCCCCCCTATTTTAATATGTTTATGAGTGACAGTTTTCCTGCTATATACCTGCATGTCATAAGAATTTAAATTAAAAAAGGACCATGTTAAATTCAAATCTGTTTTTTTTTTTATTTTTACCGGTGTTTGGTATGCGTTGGAAAAGGGGTAGTCTTATACGGTGAATATATCCTAAACTCTATATTTTAACAGGAAAGTAGGGGGGTCGTCTTATACACCAGGTCGTCTTATACGCCGGAATATACGGTAATTCTTTTTTAATATTGATAGATCGGGCGATTCTGAATGCGGCAATACCAAAAATGTGTATGTGGGTTTTTTTTTTATTTCATTTTGAATGGGGCGAAAGGGGGGTGATTTAAACTTTTATATTTTTTAAAAAACTTTTTTTTTTTTTTTCACTTTTTGCATGCTTCTATAGTCGCCTCTGCTACATAGAGGTAATGAGCAGATCACCTCTATGTAGCAGAAATGCTCCTGTGCTATGAGCGCCGACCACTAGGTGGCGCTCATAGCGATCAGCACATGACAACCACTGGGGTCTGCTGCAGACCCAGGGTTGTCATGCCCACCCATCAGGGACCCGCGATCACGCGACGGGGTCACCGATGGGCGGGGCTAGTGCCGCGCTTCTGGCGTGGCGATGTTAAATGCCGCTGTCAGAGATTGACAGCGGCATTAAACATGTTAACAGCCGTGGATGGATCGCGATTCCACCCGCGGCTGTTGCTGTAAGAATCAGCTGACATGTGCCCGGTTCAGTTTGGGCTCAGCGCCAGAGCCTGCGCTGAACAGGGGGTGACAGCCTGGTGCGTACTAATACGCCCCAGGCTGTAAAGTGGTTAAATCAGACAGTTATACCACACAAAATAATAAATAACATTTCTGAAATGTCTACTTTGCATCTGCATCATTTTTTAAAAATTTTTTTTTTAGGATGTTAGGGGTTAAAATTTTTAACAGCAATTTCTAATTTTTTTCAATTTTTTTACAAAACCTGTTTTTTTAGGGACCTTTTCTGATTTAAATGGTCTTTGAGGGGCCTATATATTGGAAACTTCCCAGAAGTGATGTAACTTTAAAAACCTCACCCCGCAAATACTTTAAAACTGTTATCGGGAAATTTAAAGGGGCTGTCCACTACTATTGACAATAGGCCAATGTATTTTTATGATGAATAGAAGTTTCTTTGTAAATGAGCGGCGCTATCAGTGGCCGCTCGCAGGCATCACGTGACCCCCTGCTGCAGCCGGCTCTGACATCCGCTGATGTCACGTCATGGTTCCGGATGCAGCCGGGGGTCACTCACTTCTGCGTTCCACAGTGGATGCTGGGTTGTGGGTGGGGTTACCCAGCATTTCACACCCAGTATCCACCGCGCGCTCTCCCTCTCCCCATTCATTGGGAAAGCGCGCAGTGGATATTGAGTGTGACTCGTGGGGTAACCTCGCCCACAGCCAAATTTTGGAACACAAATTTGGCTCTATTTGGAATAAATCGTCATATTTACAGAGCCTGTGTGGTTCAAGAACAAAAAAAAACCTAAATGTATTTTTTGTAAATTATACCCATTATAATGTATTTATCTAGGGAGGTAGCGAGTAGTTTGAAGCCACCATTTTTTATGAAGTTGATGCAACGCAAGTTTGAAAAATTACGATTTGCGTTTTTCACTGTTGCTTTCATGAATCTTTTTTGTACGTTCTGAGGAACACACCTCAAATTTAATTGCACTAGTTTTTTAGTAATAGCACACGTGGTACCTTTGGTAAAGAAATGGCGTCATTAGTTCCCAGACAATTTTACCCGGGATGCCAATTGTCTAGCGGCCGTTTGTTGGATTAATTTGGCGGTCCATACCTTCGTAAATGCATGTGTACCCTGTTGTGCTCGCGCACATTTAATACAATTTTACACCGTATTTGGGTTGCTTGGAGGAGATAAATTGGTAGAATGACAGATGGCCTTTGAAACTCATGATTGACTCATCGACTGCAACATTTTGCTCAGGAGTATATGAAATTAAAAATTAATCTTGTAGGAGGGAACTGTGGACAGATTTTGTTGCCCATTAGGAACGTAGAGTGATTTTTTTTTTCTAAACCTATTTTGAGGGTAAGGCCCAATTTTGTTTTTCATTTTTATTATTTCAGGGACATTTGTGGGGATGCATAAATGGGAATGAAAAGCAGTGGGTTTTTGGGAAATATATTGTCGGCTCATAGAAAAGGACAAAAATTAAAAATGTAACAGAAAAAATAATCTTACCAACACTAGGTCAGATACACTAGCAGGATGCAGCAGACATCCATGATAAAGGTGGGGGCAGCACAGGTGCAAAATACTGATGCAAACAGCCATTCACAAACCTGCCAATCCATGGAGGGGGTGGCTATGTAGTATTAAAAATGCTCACTGATGAGGCTTGCATAGGGCGCCAGTCACACAGATATGTATGATTCCCAGTGTTTGGCTTATAGCCTATTGATGACATCCATACTATTAGATCAGGCAGGCTGCCCAGCACTATATAGCCTGTACCACAAAATCCAGTAATCCATTATAGGAGATGGTATAGATCAGATCAGACTTCTGAGTTCTTACTGCGTGCCTCAGTTTTAAAAATTCCAAATTTCATAGATTAAACTCTCTTGTTTCTGGTGATCAAATGAGCAAAAAGTCAATTGAGATAAGTTGATACACATATTTCAGTCTCTGCAGTCCCACATTCCCACCAGTTCTAGCAGGTTATCTCCATCCCCCAAGTATTTCAACTCTAGTCTCCCTGCCTCCTGAGTCCCTTCCAAGGCCCACTCCCTAAAATGCTAAATTGAGAGGTTAAAAATATCCTTGAATATGCATCAGTGCTAGTCCTCCTTGATCTTTAGGTAGCTGTAGCTTTTCCAGTTTTATTCTAGGAATACCCCTTTTCCAAACCAGGTTTTCTGAAGATATTATGCATTTTCCAGAGCCAATATTTAGGAATCCTTATGGGAGAGTTGTGAAGAACATAAAGAATGCAAGGCATAAGACACATGTAATGAGATTTGTTTTACCCAAAGCTGATATGGGCCGTTTCCCCCAAGAACTAACTATTTTTCATTTTAATCACCAGAAAACTCAAATTTAACTGTGTTATTAGGGTATGTGCACACGATGCAGAAATGAAGCAGAAAATTTCTGCATCTCCCTGGCAGAAAAACCGCATGCAGATTGTGCATGCGTTTTTCCTGCGGAATACATGCGGATTCACATGCGTTTCCACATGCGTTTTCGCATGTGGATTGACAAGCGCTTTCCAGGCGATTTTAGCATCACCTGGAAAGTGCTTGACAACTAGGTCACACTATATAAATCCATGCAAACAGCATGGATTTATATAGTGTGACCCGAGAGAATGGTAAAAATAAAAAATACATGTATACTTTACCCTCCGATGGCCCCCGGTGTCCCGCTCAAACCGTTCTGCCGGCAACTTTGAATTGAAAGACCTGCTGACGTCAGCGTCACTGGACCCGTCACATGACTCTGACGTCAGCGCAGGTCCTTCAAGTCACTGCAAGTGCCGGGAACCAAGCAGGAGCGGTACGCGGGCCGACAGATGGTAAGTATATATATATTTTTTATTTTATTCTTGTTTTACAGCTTTTTTTAATGGTACTTGGGTGTGGATGAGACTCTCCTCTCCTCCACACCCGGGTACCATCCGCACATTAGAACGCGCCAATAACGCAAGTACAAATGCAGTCTTGCGGAATTGGCGCGTTCTAATGCAAGTCAATGGCGGCGAAAACGCCGCGTTTACGCAAAATTAATTGACATGCTGCGGATTTTTGAGCGCAGCGTTTACACTGCGGAAAAATCCGCATCTTGAGCACAGCACATGCGGATTTCATTGGGGAACATTGCTTCCCTTCTACCATGCGTTTTTCATGCGTTTCCGCGGCGTTTACGCAACTGCAAAAAGGCCGCGGAAACGCATTAAATACGCATCGTGTGAACTCAGCCATATATAGTCATTCATCTTCCTGGTAATATAAATACCAAGGTATTTAAATTTCTGAACCACTGGAATATTAGTAAAAATGTCCAAACTAAAGCAACTTTATTGATCAGTTTATCGTTAAACCTGAGAATGACACAAATTTCTCAATTGTGTCCATTATAATTGGAAGGGAAACATTAAAGTTATTAACGAATAATAACAGGTCATCAGCATATAACGCTATCTTTTCCTCATTTCCATATTTAAAACCCTCTATGTCTAGATGCTGTGCAATAATACAGGCTAATGGCTCTTTTGCAAGAGCAAACAGCAGTGGGGACAGCGGGCAGCCCTGCCTAGTAACCCTTTATAACTCAAGACTTTCAGATCTAGCCCCATTGGCCCTTCCGCTAGCCGTCGGGGCCTTATACAATAACACAGTCCACCTAGTAAAATTATAACCAAAACCCATTTCTTTTAGTATCGCCCAGATGTATCCCCACTCCACATTATCAAAGGCCTTAGTAGCGTCCAGGGAGAGAATAGCTTGGATCAGCCTGAGCCGCTTGTAGATTTAGGAATAACTTGCGTATATTAATGGCTGTTGATTTTGAGGGCATGAAGTCATCCGGATCAGAGTGGATCACCAAGGTGTTTACCGTACTCAGACGTGTGTTGCAAGGATCTTGGCCCGAATCTTTATGTCTGTAGTCAACAGAAATATGGGTCTATTGGAGTCCAGTAGTTACGTGTTTGTCTGACCCTGGGGTCTTGTTATTCAGCATCTTCCCCACAGCTTGTTGAATTTCTTCTAGTGAAATCAGTATATCTGATCCCTGCCAAAATACCCCTAGAGTTCCTCTTGTGAGTAATTAACCCTAGAGGCATATAGATTTGGATAGAAACTATGTAGAATCTGCAGTATTTTAGAGGGTTGAGTGTTAATATTTACCTCTTCATCCATTAGTTGATAAGTAAACACATATTCTCCCTGAGCTTGCGCCAGTTTAGCTAATAGGCGACCAGTTGTTTCACCCTCCTCATAAAACTTCTGTTACAAAAACATACGTTTGCCTGCTTGTTCCAGTTGGAATGTTCGTAATCGATCTTGGAGCTCCATTCACTGCATCTTTTTTTCAATACAGTTATATTGAATAAACGTTAATTTGGTCTCCCGTACTCTATCCTCCAGCCCCTCTCCTTTTTTCTGGGAATTATCTTTTACCGTCTTTCTATTATGAACAACCCATCCCCCCTCAAAAAGACCTTCATAGCATCCAAAACCACACTAGTGCGGGCAGAGCCCAGATTAATATCAAATAATTCCACCATAGTTTCCCTTCTAACATTGTTACAATCGATAAGTTTGAGCCAAAATGGGTTATTTTTCCTAGCAGGGCTGTGAAGTCTGTAAGAAAAACCTCCAACTCCTCAATTTCCATGACACCGACTCCATGACTATGACTCTGACTCCCTCATACACGGCTCTTGTTTAAGTGATAAATTTACTGTAGGACAGATTAATCTCAGCTAAAAGTCTAGACCCTTAGATCAGGAATAAGACAGACATTTATAGGACATTTCATAACTTTCCCAAATTCTTATGAAAAAAGAATAGAAGAATACATCAAGAAAAAAAAAAACACACACAAAAACTATACTGAAACCTCTAGAACAGAGCTTGTTCTGTTGCTGAAAACCCCCACTCCCACATGTAAGGAGTCCAGGATGCAGTCCGAATACCCAATAAGCCAGGAGTCAAAGTTCTTTCAAGCTTCTTTCATCATATACTCCCAAATCTCAATCTCTTCCGGAATTTCTATCTTGCCAAATCTGCCGCTTATGAGTGTCCAGCCATCTAAGGGCATTTTTAGGAGATTCAAAAAATGTAGTGCCCCGAGCCACCACTCTCAATTTAGCGGAAACAATCATGGAATATTGTAATCCTAACGTTCTCATTCTTCTTTTAATGTCAACGACCATAGCCCTTTTACGCTGGATATCCACCGATGAAATCCAGTTAAAAGGACACCTTTTGACCACCAAGGCTAATGTCTTGTTTCTCTCGAGCTTTCCTTAGTATAATATCTTGGTCTTCGCAGTGGAGGATTTTAATCAAGATAGGCTGAGGAGATCTGTCCTCCCGCCTTTTCGGAACTCTGTGTGCCCTCTTTACTGCAAACGAAGGAGTGAGAGATTCTTTGCCAAAGATTTCTAGAAGCCATTTCTGAAAGAAGCTGTCTGGGCCTCCCCCTCTCACCTTTTCCAACCAACCTAATGTTATGTCTTTTGCAATTTTCAAATCATTCACCTTAGCCAGCTGTGCTGCCACAACCTGTGTATAACTTTGAATATCACCATGAATAGGGGGAATGGCATCCTACAGCTCACTAATTCTGCTCTCCACAGCCGTGGTGTGTTCCGCCACTTTTTGGACATCATGCCGGACTATAGAAATTGTTTTCCTGGATGTGGCCTACCTGGACAGTCAGTGTCGTAAGTGTGGAGCTGCATAGATTAACGACATTAAAGACATCAAGCAAAGATGGAAATTTCCCCAAGGGTAGATCACTGGGGTGCATTTTTTTCCCTTTGCGGGACATTTCACCTCAGGGGGATCTTGTAGGTCAGAGTCCATTTCAGGAGCTATATCTTCCTCTTCCTCCTGAACAATGGCCGAATAGCGAGACCCTGTAGGGGGACGTTTTCTGGGACCCCTATAAATTCACCACTGACCACTGGCACTGGGGAGCTTCAGTATGTGATCTGTGAGCGTATTGCTCTGATCTAGCAACGATGTCCCCATTAAGATCCTTTTGTCTCCTCCCGCAGGATGTGCAGGCGCCATCTTGTACTCCTACCTGTGTCCCTCCATCTTCTTTCCCCATCTTCATTGTATTCCCAGCACACTGGACCCGTGCACTTATGTCACTAGAGACCTCCTTCCCCTCTGCGAGAGCCCTGTGTTTGCAGAGGTGCCGGCTGTAGAAGCTGATTAACGGCCGCTTTAGGACCCAATGGAGCACTCACTGTAGCACAAGGCTCCGGGAGAGAAACTTCAGTGTCGGCACAGAGGTCGGACCACAAACCTCAAGATGACTAACGCAGCAAGGTGTGCAGTACTGCTGGTAGGTATGTTTTCCATGAGCCCGCTCCGCACCTTTTCTCTGTCCCTCTCTCTGTTCGGTGTCGGAACCCCAGCAATGGTCGCCCTGTCCTCAGACAGTGTGCGGTGGGCAGAGTTTTTCTATCGCTCACCAGAAAGAATTCTGACAAAGCACAACACCGCTGCTTTCTCTCTCCGCCCAGGAAAGAGAGAGCAACAAAGCCGGGGAAGAAAGGTGGGTTTTTTCAGGATAACTACTCAGGATTCCAGGAGCTCAGAACAAACATGTCCTCTACATACTCGAGTATGGCCACGCCCTGCATATATTTAATTTACAGTATAATTTATCAAAAAAAATTGTGAACTTTACATGTTAATATATTTTGCGAGTCAGTACAAGATATTAAAAGGTTTTCTGTTTCAAAAGTTGTAACGTTTATCAATATAATGAAATTTAAATTAGTCATAAAACCTCAATCATTTTTACAATCGCTTTGCAGCTAACACAAAAGAAAGCAATGGCATCTAATGTCAACACAGCAGAAGTAATAAACAACACACACAAAAAGGGAGAGGTGAGGGGAACACGAGAAAAAGGTAACCACAAGTTGATAGAGATATGATGCATTATGGTAGATAATTATGCAAAGCACTGAATGCCACTTAACAAATACAGATGAGGTAATGCTATCCACAAGACACTGTAGACAATTCTTCTGTGAAGCAGGGACTGAGGTTTATTAGAGAAGCGCTATAGAGCAGATACAGAAGCACGTTGGCTCAGTGGTTAGCACTGCAGCCTTGCAACGCTGGGGTCCTGGGTTCATATCCCACGAAGGACAACATCTGCAAGGAGTTTGTATGTTCTCCCCGTGTTTGTGTAGGTTTCCTCCGGGTTCTCCGGTTTCCTCCCACACTCCAAAGACATACTGATGGGGAATGTAGATTGTGAGCCCCATTGGGGACAGCGACAATAATGTATGTAAAGCTCTGCGGAATATGTTGGTGCTATATAAAAATAAAGATTATTATTATACAGAAGGCTGGTTAGTTGAAACACCCAGACACTCGCAGGTGTCCAGACGAGAGTGTGGTGGAAGGTCTGGCCCTGGACTACAGTATAGGGGCTTTTTATACCTGGTTAGACGAAGGAAACTACATACTGCGGAAAAAGGCATATACATTTTAGAGCAAAGCAAGCAGTGATACAACATGACAACATTTTTTTTAGCTAATGTCATTACTATTATCAGTTCTCTTAGCCTACTCACATAACTCTTCAAACACTGACAGCCATATTCTCCTGGTTTCTCTCTCAATTCAACATATACAATATTTGCTACCATATAGCACCTCTTATTAACTATCACGGTCGCCTGCAGCTGTTCCATTAGTCTTTCTGGACTCCATCGATACTTACTAATGACACTGATGTCATTTTATACCTCCATTCTGGAGAGAGCCTCAGCTCTTTAGCAAAGTTAGTTGACTAGAGATTGTCCAAGATGGCTGCTAGCCACAACATGGCTGTTCAGCATATTATGACTAACCATTCTCTTACAAGGCCCTCTTTTGCAATAGGGACTGAATGGAAAAGAGATGCAAGTTTGCCCACAAATTTAACTGCATCCCAAACCTCCCAAAAGGGATTGGAGCATCAAAGGGCTCAGCGCAGAAGGTCTGAATAATGGAGAGGTCCATAATGCAGTGTCAAGACCCACAATAGACTTTCAGTATTTAATTGTAACGTAGAAAGCTATGCTATGGTGGCTGCCTCGTAGTTGCGCTGAAGATTGAGGGCTGCGAGGCCATTGTCGCGTTTGTGATGTTGAGGATTACAGGGGTAGGGAAATACTGTAATTTTTACAACTTGTATACGCCTAGCCAGGATGTGGTCAGTGAGGACCAACTGGAAATGAGGATAGAAATGGAGTGAGGCAAAGGTAGGTTGTTGACTGTAAAAAAAATATCCTTATAATAAAGGGTTAATGCTAACCTCTAAATAGTCTAGATGAGTGATGGTCCATTGAAACTGGCAGGCAGGGTAGAAATGTCAGGTGTGGATATACATACTGTACTTTAAGGGGACTTGACTTGGAGTTATTAATAGACCAGTCAGAAACATTGCTGAAAGCATTTAAAATAAAAAGTTTTGAAGAGAGTGGAAAAGGGCTGTGTAAGAGTTAGAAAAATGTCATCACTTAATAGACATACTTTATGGGACAGACTAGCTACCTCAATCCCCCTAATGTCAGGACAGGCTCTGATAGTTTCTGCAAGTGGTTAATTCGAACAGCTGCTGCCAGTGGTACTATGCATAGTGCAAACAAAAGGGAGTACAAGGGGTACCCCTGTCCATTAAAGGTTTTAAAGGAAGGGGAGGAGCAAAGGGGTAATTTAATCTACGCAGACTGAGATTTGTAAAGTACTTTTAACACTGTAAGGAAGGGTCCCGAAATCCCTAATGCCTCCACAAGAAGGACCAGTTGAGTCAGTAAAAAGCCTTCTCCGCATCCAAGCTTAAGCGTAATGCCTTGACCTTATTTTGTCCACCCCGACGAAAGGTCCTAGTCCTTGTGTATAAGCTGTGATAGCCAACAATTTAATCTATCAGTAAGAAGACGGGTAAATATTTTCAAGTCCGAATTGAGAAGTGCAATGTGTCTATAGTTTGAACAATCTAGTAGGTCTCTACCAGACTTATGGATAAGAGTAAGAAAACAGTGGGACAGTGTTTCCCGGATGGGTGAGCCCTCCAGAAAAGCGTTAAACAATCTAACCATGTGAGGAACCAACTCCTCTTAAAAAGACTTATAGTACAAGTAAGTCAGGCCTTCTGGACCTGGAGATTTACCCAAGAGAAGGTCCTTAAGAATTTCCTCCACTTCTTCCAATTGTAATAATTTTATTCAGAGATTCAACAGCCTCTGGGGGAGAACCGGCAAATTAAGTTTGGACAAATAGCACTTCAAAAGCTCATACCTCCTATCCTGATTCACTGAAAGAGGGTCTTGCAGATTATAAAGGTTTATGTAGTATTTATAAAATATTTTCAAGACCTTAGCAGGATCGTAATGAATTATTCCCTTCTCATCTCTAAGAGCCTGAGGAGCCAGAGCCACAGAGTGTTTCTTCAATTGATTGGCTAAAAGAGTATGGGCTTTATTGCCCTTCTCATAATATTTGTCTGGAATATACCGTATATACTCGAGTATAAGCCGTGGTACCTAATTTTACCACAAAACACTGGGTAAACGTATTGACTCGAGTATAAGCCTAGGGTGGGAAATGCAGCTGCTACTGTTAAATTTCCCCATCCTGGTAAGTATTGCCCGCTCATCCCCAATCCTGGTACGTATGGCCCCCTCATCCCCAATCCTCGTATGCATGCCCCTTCATCCCCAATCCTGGTATGCATAGTCCCCTCATCCCCAATCCTGGTGTGCATGGTTCCCTCATCCTCAATCCTGGTATGCATGGCACCCCTCATCTCTAATCCTGGTATGTATAGGACCCCTCATCCCACAATCCTGATATGTATAGGCCCCTCATCCCCCAATCCTGGTATGTATAGGACCCCTCATCCCCCTATCCTGGTATGCATGTCCCCCTCATCCTCCAATCCTAGTATGTATGGCCCCATCGCTGCACACACAAAAAAATAACCTCTTATACTCACCTTCCTTCCTCACCTTTGCTCCAGCTCTGTGTCCCATCTGCCAGCAGCTCATGTCTGCATTTAAGAGCGCATGGCTTTACAGCCATGCGCTCTCAGACACTGATGTGAGCTGCTGTCGGCATATTCACTCCTCTCCACGCCGGGACCATGTGCGTGGAGAGGAGCGAATATGCATTCTCTTTAGTAGCGGGCACTGTCAGCAGGAGCCGCGGCCATGGGAGTGGAGAAGAGGGAACATTCATTTCCCTTTAGCAGTGGGCACATGTCGTAGCTGCAGCAGCGGCTACTGCATGTACCCTGCTCCACCGCCGCAAACCCCCCACCACTATCCACCAATGGAATCTCTATATACTCGGGTATATACCAGAGTATAAGCCGAGGGGGGCTTTTTCAGCACAAAAAAATATGCTGAAAAACTCTGCTTATACTCGATTATATACGGTAGAAGCATCTTCTCAACTTTATGCATAGCAAGATTTTTCATTTCATCTTTTGTGGCTATCAGCTTCCTCAGGACCCTCCTAGATGGCTCTACCACCAACTTTCTCTCCAAACGTTTAATTTGAGAGGTGAGTCTAGTGTGAATGTGATTTTATATATTTTTTTTTATCCTAGTCCCTTCCCTGATGCAATGACCCCTCATCACTGCCTTATGTGCTTCCCGAAGTACCGAGGAAGAGCCCGTGTTGATTAGAAAGAATTCTTTTAGATGAGCCAGTAGTATATGCTTTGTATTAGGATCTTTTATCAAGAATTCATTCAATCTCCAGTGGCATGTTCGTACCGACTGAAATGTTGATTTCAGGTCATCTGACCACGTAATGGAATCCATCTCTACATTAGACATCATCCGAAGTATAGTGATGTTGCTAATCAACCTTCTAAAGTTTTTTGCTAGGTTGGGTTCAGTGGGAGCTCTTCTGCCACACGTCCTCCTTGATCAGCATCCGGCCATGCCCCCCTTCAAGTGACATTTTAAAGAAACATTCTCATTAAAATTTTTATGGGCTAAACCTGCTTGAATGTAAATGTAGTGTAGGTGTATTAATATACTCACTGATAGCTGTTTTTATGCAGATTCCAGAATCTTCTCAGCCTTCTTCTGAGTCACCAGGTCAAAAGTGGCCCCTTTTTGCTTTGATTTTATTGCTATTGCTCCCTTAAGTATACCGGATTATTTTTGTTTTTTTAAATCTGCTATACAGTACTAGAGATATGGGCCTTTTTATTTAGTGCTAATATTTATGGTCTTTATAAAGGGGCAGAGCTCTCTAGGTTATAATGCATGTGCCCAGTCCCCAGAGAATCTTGTGAGTAGCTCTTCCATAGCTCACACCATAGACTAGAAATATAGAAAAATTATAGCTCTCAAAGTATGACAATGTAAAAAAAAAAATAAAAATATCTGTGTAATAGCAGCCAAACATAAAAAAAATCAACCAACCCGAAGAATAAAATCATCTAATCACTTATACTGCACGAAAAACTACATAAAAAATAAAACCAACTCTTGATTTGCTGCTGTTTTGTTCATTCTGCCCCCCAATGATCGCAGTAAGGCTCTGCTCCCATTTATCCTGCGCTCTACACTGTTTACATCGGGGTTTGTAGGTGCTCAACACACATCTAGATAAGTTGCTTGAGGGCTGTAGTTCCCAAAATGGGGTCACTTGTGGGGGATTTCCACTGTTTAGGCACATCATGGTGTCTGCTCTCGATTCCAGCCAATTTTGTGTTAAAAAAGTCAAGTGGTGCTCCTTCCCTTCCGAGCCCCGACGTGCGCCCAAACAGTAGTTTTCCTCTTCATATGGGTTATTGGTGTACTCAGAAAAAATTGTATGGTCCATTTTCTCCTGTTAGCTGTGTGAAAATGCAAATTTGGGGGCCAAATTACTAATTTGGGGGGGGGAAGTAAAAGTTCTGTTTTTTTTTTCTTCTTTATTGCCCCTCAAAGTCTTTACTAATGTGATGTGGTGCCTAAAAATAAATTGGATTTGTAAATTTTGTTTAAAAAATTAGAAATTGCTGATTTTACCTTTTTAACCCTTCCAACTTACCAACAAAAAAAACTAATTAAAAATGATGCTGATGTAAAGTAGACATGTGGTAAGTGTTATGTATTAACTATTTTGTGTAGTGTAACTATCTGGTTTAGGAGCATAAAAATTAAAAGTTTGAAAATGGCAAAATTTTTACCAAAATTCCGTTATTTCCACAAACGCAAAAAATATCAACCTAAATTTACCACTAACATGAAGGGCAACGTGTCTTAAAACAACATTTTCAGAATTACTGGGATCCGTTGAAGCGTTCCTGAGATATATCCTCTTATAGTGACACTGGTCAGAATTGAAAAAATTGGCCTGAGCAGGAAGTTGAAAACTGGCTTTGGTGCGAAAGGGTTAAGGGTAAAAGTATATTAGGCTGTATGTCCTCCTATCCATAATGTTGTGCTTCTCATGCCAAGTCCAAGTAGGGAAGTCTCCCTATATATCATTATTATACCAGCCTTTCTTCTTTTTTTTTGTTTCCAATATGTTCTGTGGATCTCAGGTAGGAGTTACTGAACCACGCTTCCTGATAAATGTATTTGAAATAATACATTTAAAAGCATCTCTTTGAAGACCATCCTTTTTAAAATGAAGCCTCAGGATGACCAGCTTATTGCCGCAGCTTCTTGCACCCTCTGCAAACTGCTAATTTTTCTTGAGGAAGCTGCAGCCACCGAGTAATTTTGTTGTAGGGGAAATGTAGTTTTCATAGTACATTGAAAGGCTTGCGTTTGCCAGAATGGTAGCTGCACAGAGCAGCTGTATTTTGGTTGTCCTTAGTGTGAGGGCACCATTCTATGACGTCCATGTGACCTAAATGGGCATACAGGCAGGCATTGTCTTCATGAAGTAATGCAGGCATTGATTTCATGAATTAACCTTCTTTGAGCAGTGGTTGTTCTTAACATTTTGATACAAAGATACAAAATACACTAGGGTAACAGTGCGTGAGTATCTATTTTAGACTATGGAGTGTTGTTTTGATGTTGATTTTTGTTTTGTTTTTGTTTTTTTACTACTTTTTTTATTCTCCAGAAATATATATCTTTTTGTGTTCTTTTTGCCTTATGTAGAAAAAAACAGTGATTTAGTTCAAAATGAAGAAAATGACCATGCAACAGATCAAAGGTAAGTTTTCAGATGTAGTTTCATTACCAAATTATATTTCTCAACCTTGTAACTTTCTATACCTCAGTGCAATATGTTTAGCCAGGACATAAAGTTGATTACCCTTTTATAGGATGCTTGAAGAAATCAAAAAAAGAGGCTATCCATGGTGTGTATCAGTGGTATAACAAAATTGTAAAGTTTGAGAAGGTGCTCAACTGTTAAGATTGTGCACTGATAGACACAACACAGTGAGGCAATTGATAGCAGGCCATCTAATGGAAGCGGCTGCTGCTCCACCCACTGAACCCAAATTAATCCAGGCCCATAAAAATATAGGAATTGAACGTGAAATATACAGTGGCAAAAGGTTGCTATCAAATCAAATTGATCGATGGTCCAAGGTTTGTTAAGACTTGAGTTTTTGACACCACATTAGATCAGAGTTGAGCTAACTCCTTTGTTAGATACAAACAATAGGAAACATTCATCGACCTTGAGTGCTAAACAGCAATGACGTAATATTATAGTCACATCCCATACTAAGCTGTATACTAATACATTCACTTAAAATGCTCCTGAGCAATATATGTACAGTGCCTTAATAATAATCTTTATTTTTATATAGCGCCAACATATTCTGCAGCGCTTTTACATACATTATCATCGCTGTCCCCATAGTGGCTCTCAGTCTACATCCCTATCAGTATGTCTTTGGAGTGTGGGTGGAAACCGGAGAACCCGGAGGAAACCCATGCAAACATGGGGGGGGGCATGCAAGCTCCTTGCAGATGTTGTCCTTGGTGGGATTTGAACCCAGGACCCCAGCGTTGCAAGGCTGCAGTGCTAACCACTGAGCCACTGTGCTGCCTTGAAAAAGTATTCATACCCCGTGATCTTTATTTTTCCTTGGAGACACCGGCTTCGTCATGCAGGCTTGCCCGGCCAATTAAAGTCACCGCTCAAAGCACTTAAGAGCGGCGGCTTTTAGCACACCCCGGCATTGACTGACAGCTGGTTCTACAGTGAATCAGTATAGAGCTGGCTGTCAGTCAGTGCCGGGCGTGTTCCCAGTGCTTTGAGTGATAGCCTTAATTGCTCCAGGCACGCCTGCATAACTGAAGGCCAGCGACTCCAAGGAGAAATGGTTAATTTCAGTACAGCGGCCGGGCACCTTCATAACATTATTAACCTGCTAGTGTTAATATTAACACTATATATGCAGGTTAATTGTTTTAATGCACCTAACAGGTTCCCTTTAACTCTTTCTAGATATAGGATTTGCAGAATGCTACATGACTGCTGTCATAAGGGTCACACTCCCCTTATTGATTTCTGGCATCTTTATATGGGATTGTTTTGGTATTCAATGATTTTGGTCAGAAGTTGCAAAAATTTTATCAGAAATTGTTTTCCACAATCTCCCAGTCACTACAAAAATATAAGATGATATTGCAGGATCTAGCAGGTGGAATAGAGAATACAAACATTGGAAGATAACAGTGGAAACATGGATATAGCAATTTGTTCCTTATAATGAGAAATTAAACCCTTGTGAGAGAAAGTAGAGGATCTGGAGAAAAGGCCCAAGTGAAATAATTTTCAGATCTTGGGGGTCCCAGAGCCTGTATTGCCAAAAGATCTTATGTTGCTGTATGAAAAAGGAATCCCAGAATTGCTGAGTCTCCACCATGGAAAATTCAGAGGGTGCATGGACTTGACCCTGATTTGCCCTCTGAGATGAAGGCGTCCTGGATGCGTTATCTAACTGGAAAAGACCTCAGCAAGTGTTATGCACCTGCCCCGGTCCGTTAGATTTTTTTGTACTCAACATCGAGCTTAGCAAGTAGCCCGGCAAGCTCCCATGTGTTGTATTTCCTGTGCCTATGTAAGGCCTCTAAGACTTGCTAGTAACTTAGTTGTTTGTGCACAGTTCCAGTCTACAATCATCAGGATGCCTCCTGGCTGTCTGTGGTTTCCTGTCCGTGAGTTACTTGTCTGCGTTTTCCAGTTTCGCTGCCTACTTCATTGATGTCTCCCGCCTGCCAGTGGTTTCCAGCATCATGCCTACTTGCCTGTGGTCTCCTAGAGAGCTCCTGCCTGACAGCGTTTTCTAGCAACCCGCCTGCTTTTCTGTGGTTTCCTGGATGTTTCCGGTCTGCAGTTTACAGCATTTCTACCTACCTGCAGTTTCCAGTATCACCTGCTTGCCTGTTTTTCCTAATGGCAGATGGCAGTCTCCCTGGCTGTGTGCAATTTTCATGATATTAGACTTCCTTGTTACTCCAGAGTTTTATCTCCCACCTGCCTGTCTCTCCATGACGCCTCCTGCTTGTCTGCTGTTTCGAGTAACTCTGCATCTGCCCGAGATCTTCTTCAGTAACTCTGTAACCTGCCTGGGGTCGTCTTCAGTAATTTTGCAGTCTACCCTTGGATTTCTTAAGTAACTCTGCAGTCTGACCATGGACTTCTTCAGTAACGCTGCAATCTCCTCGAGGTCTTCTTCAGTAACTCTGCAATTTGCCCGAGATCTTCTTCAGTAACTCTGCAATCTGCCCGAGATCTTCTTCAGTAACTCTGCAATCTGCCCGAGATCTTCTTCAGTAACGCTGCAATCTGCCCGAGATCTTCTTCAGTAACTCTGCAATCTGCCCGAGATCTTCTTCAGTAACTCTGCAATCTGCCCGAGATCTTCTTCAGTAACTCTGCAATCTGCCCGAGATCTTCTTCAGTAACTCTGCAATCTGCCCGAGATCTTCTTCAGTAACTCTGCAATCTGCCCGAGATCTTCTTCAGTAACTCTGCAATCTGCCCGAGATCTTCTTCAGTAACTCTGCAATCTGCCCGAGATCTTCTTCAGTAACTCTGCAATCTGCCCGAGATCTTCTTCAGTAACTCTGCAATCTGCCCGAGATCTTCTTCAGTAACTCTGCAATCTGCCCGAGATCTTCTTCAGTAACTCTGCAATCTGCCCGAGATCTTCTTCAGACATCAATGTTAAAGTCCAAAACAATCCCATTAATGTCAACCAATGATATAGTGATGCATATAGATCAGAATAAATGGGACAATCTTCTCAAGTGATTAATAAAAATATTAGAGGGTTTTGGAGCTGTTTGGAAAGCTGTTGGAAATGACGTTGATGAGAACTTTCTTTAAATTAGTGCATTTGGCCATGTATGGTTTTAACATCCCCACACATCCCAATACACTTGATCGCCTGACACTGTGCCCTAGATGCAAGGAGGTAAAATCTGATTTCTCTTATTTAAAATCTGATTTATATTTATTGGAGAGGAGGCATATATAATGATATGGGAGAGGAGATATAGAAATTAGTCTTTATATTTTATTTTGCTGATTAAATTGTATTTCTATCTCTATCTCCATTTGATTTGAATTTAGTAATACTGTACATCTCTGAAATGATTTGACAACTAATGCATATTCCTTTACCATTGACATAATTGATTAGTGTAGCATCTGTTATTGGAATGCCTAATAAAAATGTTTATTATAAAGAGTAGCTTATTGTACTATTTAAGAAAAAAGTAAATATGTTGGCTTCTTTTGTAATGCTGGCTTTCTTTTATATGTTGTTGAAAAATATTTTTATGTTTTTAAAAATATTGGCTCTGTGAATCTTTTCATTATAAAAAAATATATATTTTTCTTTACAGACAAATTCAAACAGATTGCCAAGAATATCAGGTAGGCATGTTACTTGTAAATACTACTTCTAAGGCTCAATGAGTGACTGGTGTAGTCCATTGGAACACTTTTTATACGCAGCTCATATGTAACTGTTGTACGAGGAAATAATAATGATGATAAAAAAAAAAAAATTAGAGTAACAATAGTATGTTGGTTGCAATGGCCATTCTTATTTTTATCACACGTTTTTACGTCGTTGTCATGATCCTCTCACCGCGGCCACCAATTTGTCAGGATCACCACTCGCTCGCAACACACGTGCCTTTATGCTACTATAAAAGAGTACTCCGCTTCCCACACTCACTCACCTATCGCTATAGGCTGCAAGTGAGCTAAGTGCACCTCACAGCCAGTTTACACATCCACACCACACTTTTTGCTACCACCACTCACTATGCACTGGGTCATACACTAGCACACACAACACTCAGCTTTCCCAAGAACCTAATAGGTATTCTTCTTGCACTCTGGCATTACCTGAGTAATACAACCAAGCTATTCTCGCCCTCTTCATGGTTTGTGGGTACATTTTGAGCAACAAGGAACAAACACATTTAATTTTAGATTTAGTAAACAAAAAGTACAGTAGTTTAGAAAAGGTTACAAAAGATGACATTATAAAAAGACACAAACAAAAACACTATAAAATAAAATGGATAAAGTACAAATAAGTCTTACGACTTGCATCTGTGATCGCTTCTGGCAGAGGAGAACACATCAGGAAATATGGACAGATCTCATTGCTTCTCATAGGGTCTGACAATGGAGGGCATGTTCTGAAATGGTCTACCAGGCCTCTCACTCCTTCATCAGATAAAGTCAGAGAAGGACGGAGGGGTACTTCATGGAGATAAAAAAGTATTCTCCTGGATATACCTTTTATAAACTATAAATTTAACATATATAGTGTTTCTAATTCTGACAGTACCTGCTATTGAATGTGATGGTGGAGCAGGTCCTCAATGCTCCTCTTCCTTCTGAAATGTTATGTCACAGATCGATGGCATGGCCTGCTCCTGGCTTTTAGTAACAATCAGCTCCCTGATGAACTCTCCTCCTGAGCAATCTGAGATCAGGTGGTGTGGCCTGACCTGCCAAGCTACAGTCATTCTCTGTGCTCTGTCTGCCCTCCCCCTCTTTACTTGGGATCCTGCCTGCTAGTTTCACAGCTACTTATTACTGTCATGGCCCCCTTCACACTCTTGGTAATGTCATAATGAAGCTGCAAATTCATGCTGAGATCTATTGCAGAACAATCAATGACAGTGTATGTGTACTGTCATTTGTCAGGCAGGGAACAGAGGCAGAGCCCTGATCTGACATGTCAAGAAGTGTTAAGGGGAGCTATGATTGTAATAAAGAAGCTGTGAAACTACCAGGCATGGATTGCATCGGGAGGAGTTGGGCATAGAGATGAGCGGTGTTCGCCAATCTCAAATTCGAACTGTTTTGGGCGGTGAGCGTGAGAGAATTCTCCTGCGCTCACGGCAAGCGCAGGAGAATTTTCCCACGCTGTCAGTGACGTGCATGAGGTGAGCCGAGTTCAATGGACATGAAATCGGCTCATCTGGATGCCGTCACAGCCAGACACTGAGGAGCGCAAGCATGCCTTCTCAGTGTCTGCGGCATGGCACGCTGGATGGCAGCTTTCGGCTGCGATCCAGCCTTTCATGTGAATGTAGCAGAGCTGAAACTGTCCTGGGAACCATGGAAAGGTAAGGATGATGTTGGTTTATTTTATTTTTATTGCAGGAGATCGTTGGCTTCAGCAGGAATGGGCGTGATGGTAAGTATGGTTTAATTTAGAACATTAAAGAATAGTGTGTTTATTTCAATTAAAGGACTTTATTCTGGGTGTTTGTGGGTTTTTTTTAACTTTGACTATGGGGTTAGTAATTACCCCCTTCCCAGGCTTCAAACATCTGCCCCAGCCGTCTGCTTAACCTCCGCTAGAGACTAAAATTACGGGGAACCCTACGCCAATTTTTTTTTTAAGAAATCCTTTATTTTAACACTAAATGACAAGTACAGTAATCAACACTATCACTGTACTTCATATATATGTGTTTGACATGTTTCTATCTATCTAATCTATGTGTGATGCTCTATTCTTTCTATTCTAAATTGTCGGGTACCGATGCTGTATTGCCGGCCGGCTTTTTTAAAGAGACGGTGCATGAAAACACTTTTATTTTTTTTAATAAATCCTTTAACACTATATGACAAGTACAGTAACCAGCACTGTCACTGTACTTCTTATATATGTGACTGACATGTTTCTATCTATCTAATCTATGTGTGATGCTCTATTCTTTCTGTTCTAAATTGTCGGGTACCGATGCTGAATTGCCGGCCGGCTTTTTTAAAGAGAGTGTCTTCTGAGCAGTTTGTCAGCTTTTGGACACCTTTGAAGGTGTTTTCTATGTGTTTTTTATTTGCCTGCCATTGGTTTTAACAGTGTTCGACAGTGTTCTAAGGTGTTCAACGAACTGTTCCACGAACATCTCGATGTTCGACGAACCGAACCCGAACACTACGGGGTTGGCTCAACACTAGTTGGGCAGGCGAAGTAGAGATAAAAAGACTGCAGCTTGGCTGGGCCACTGATATTGGATTGCATAGAAGGAGATGTTATCAGGAAGCATGCTGTTACTTCATAGCCAGGAGCAGGCCACGCCCCCTGATCTGTTACATAATGTCTCAGAAGGGAGGAGTACCACTGAGTAGCTCCATGGAGTATCCCTTTAAAAGATTGTCCACTACTTTTCACATTCATGCCCTGTCCGACGGCTGGAAGTGCTTACCGGCAGTGCTTGGCCGTCAAGTTGTAGTGGCCGGCGCTTGTTACTGCACATCTGCCTTTTATTCAATTGAATGGGAGGCGGATGTGTAGTACCCCGCGGCAGCTACTACAGATGGACGGCCAAGCACCGCTTGTAAGCACTTCCGGCCGCCGACATCGATAACAGCTGATCGGCGGAGATGCCGGGTGCAGGACCCCGGATGATCAAACATTGATGGGCATCAATGTGAAAGTAGTGGACAACTCCTTTTAAAGAGGACCTGTCACCAGGCTATTTCTTGCTCTTTTTCTATTCCCTCTGCCCTCCTGAGTATTCTTTTTTTTTTATCCATTATACTGGTCCATAGTTATTGACCTGTTTTATTTAGTGCTAATCTTATGGTCTTTATCAAGTGGCTGTGACTCGCAACGTAATTTTTTCAGAGCAACCTAAATATATCCCCTCCAGAGAATCCTGATAGTCATACCCTCTTGCTAATTAGCACTAAACAAAAAGGCCCATATCTCTAAAGCCGTAATATATATTAAAAAAAAACTAATTCTATGAGGTTTAGTTGGAATAAAATAAGAGGAAATACTGTCCACCTTTGATCTAGTGACAGTCTCTTTATAAAGGTTATTCCCAAAATCACAATGTGGTCTGATTATAATGTACATGTAATTATTAATTTGTGCAAATATAACTCACTTTTAAAGTTCTTCGTTTTGCATGTATCTCCCTCTCCTCTCACCCCCCATGAATGAACCTTCAAGCTCTGTACCATCCAGTTGCTTTTCGATTTGTCCTGTAAGGGTATGTGCGCATGATGCGGATTTGAATCAGAAATTTCCTGAACGTTTTTGCCTCTCCCTGGCAGAAAAAACGCATGTGGATTTTACATGCGTCTTTGACCCGTTTTTTACATGCGTTTCTTTTAAGCTTCTTTTTGTACATCAATGAATGCTTTTTGGAGCTAAATAAAGTTATTTGGTGGGACATTGCTTAAACCCTTGGATTGCCATCAGAACTGGGGTGAGTATATTGGTTCATTTAAGTGATTAAAGAATGTGTCTGCTGTAATTTAAATAAAGTGTTTACAGTGTGTCTGTGTTTATTTAACTCTTTACTTTAAGTTTGGTCATGAAAAGGTCTGGTTAACGCCTTGTCATCACCAAACAAAAGAGCTAGGTGTCAGCTAGTTCCAGTCTTCATTAGCATTTCTATTCATGTAATTTTTGCGACTGCTGTGAGCTGTTATTATTAGCCTGGGAAGGTGCCATTGGGCAAACATTTTACCTGGCCATAATTAACATCTCACAGCTGGTTCATTAGCCGCTACGTCCCCCCCAATCAGCACTCAGCAGCGCTTTGGACACAATGTATTTATGTTGCGTTCAAAACGCGGTGCTCTAATGCCGCACTTTTGTTGTCGGTACATGTGAATCCACCACGTATAATGACACTTCAATTGGTCAAAATCTGCAGCGGAGACTGGCGTGTCCACTACAGAAATTGACATGCTGCGGGTGAGTTTGGATACGTGACCACAGTCAGGAGCTGCTGCAGGTTTCACGCTGCGTATTTATACAGCGTCAAACCTGCAGCGTCCAGATGTTACAGCATAGTGAAAGGGATCTCTAGAAATCCCATGTCCACTATGCATGCATCAGAGGCTGTGAATCACCCGTGGACACTGACATGTGGCGCGTCTCTTGCGGAGTCGCTAGTCTCCGCAATAGAAATTTGACCACTAGAAAGTATAGAATGCTGTACATCCGCATGGTTCAGTGAACACATGTGGATTTACCTGCATTCAATAGAATGCAACGTTTTGGACGCAGAAAAAATTTGCGTCCAAAGCGCTGCTACGTGTGGGTTCCTCCATCATTTTTATAACCAGCAGAGAGAAAGCCGACCGCTGGGGGCTGATATTAGTAGCCATTCGCCAACAATGTTCCCTGGCTATTAATATCAGCTCACAGCTCTTTGTTTAGCCTTTACTGGCTAGATTACAAGGGGACCCCAGAAAAAATTGACGTGGGGTCCCCCTATAAAATCTAACCAGCAAAGGCTAAACTAGACAGCCGCGGGCTTATATTAATAGCCAGGGAAGGGGCCATGGATACTAGCCCCCTCCGCGGCTATTAATATCACCCTACAGCAGTCCCAGAAATGGCACATCCATAAGATGCGCCAAATCTGGCGCTTAGCCTCGCTCTTCCCTCTGCACTGTAGCGTTGGCGAGTGGGGTAATGTTGTTGGAGCTCACATCAGCCTCATATTGGCGGCTGACGTGAAGCCCAGGTTAGTAATGGAAGGCGTCTATAAGACTCCCCCATTACTAACCGTGTAGTAAAATAGTCGCCGCTTTTTCAATAAAAGACACGGCCAGAATAAAGTATTTTAATTAAATAAAACACACACGGTACTACAATTTTTTTATTACACGCCTCCGCGAAGCCCTCGATCTCCTGAAAAAAAACGTAAAAAAACTAACAACAATATTCCTCACCTGTCTGCCGTCAGCAACGCAGTCTACGATTACGCCAAGTGTCCCACGACGATCTGGGTCACTTCTATAGCAGTGACATCAGCCATCACTGATGTCACTGCTGTAGAAGACAGCAGTGTACACTAACAGGGGTGTAAAATCACCCCCTGTCAGTGTACATTGCTGCAGGAGGTCACTGGGGTTGATCAGCTGACGATAAGTTCGCAGAGACTGATCAGCTGAACACCCTGGGAACATTCTTGCGAATGTTCCCAAGGTGAGCATTAGCTGATCGGTCACGTGACCATCAGCTGATCACTGACTCCATCAATCAGCTGATGGTCATGTGACCAACAGCTGATTGCTGCCATCACTGATCAGCTGATGGTCACGTGACCATCAGCTGATCAGTGACGTCACCGCAGGTCCCTGCAGCTCGGTACACTGCGGGGTGCGAGCCCGCGCCCTGCAGTGTACCGCTGGCCGCCGGGGACCAGGAGGACACCGGGGGCCGCCGGATATGTGAGAGTATACAGGTTTATTTTTACTTTTTTTTTTTACTACAGTGGGCACGCTGGCTGGGAAGAGCAGACTGCTACTCCTTCCATCCTCATCGCTTCAGCTGTTATCAGCGGGACCAGCGGTCGGATGAGAGGAGAAGCAGTCTCCTCTCCCGACCCGGGTACCATCCGTACCACGATACCGGCGCGATTTCGCGCCCATTGATTTTCATTGAAACCCAGCAAATCCGCAGGTATAGATATTCTACCTGTGGGTTTGCTGCGATTCAATGCAAGTCAGTGGGCGCGAATTCGCCACGGAATTGCGCTAGAAATGGTTCTGCTGCGGTTTTTACCGCAATGGTAATCCGGAGCGGAAATTTCCGCATCGTGTCCACAGCACATCCGGATTACCATTGCTATACATGGCAGACCTATTAACAAGCGTTTATAAAGCGTTTCCGCGTCGGAAAAACTGCCACGGAAGCGCATTCAAAACGCATCGTGTGCACATACTCTTACAGTTTCACTGTTCCTGGTTAATCATACACAATGCTGTCTTTATCACCTGGCTTCCTGCCAGTAAAGCTCTGCCTCTACCTCTGACCTTCTACCTCTGACCTAGTTTCATCTACTTTTACAATGCATGCTATGCTTGTGTACATTGTATGCTCCTGTACTAAACTCTTTCAGCCCAAATTTTATCTTCTTCTATCTACATCAGTATAGCTACCTGTGTGTTTTTACATCATTGCTCTGGTTTTCATCAGAGCTCCACTGCCCCACACTTCTCCACAATGGAGCTTCCGATCTCCTCTGTTAACAGGGTGTGGCTCCCAACATCATGCTGATTAATAGCCAGCTCCCTGCAATGGGGAGCATTCTGCTATTGAGCATGACATCTGCAGAGATGCCCCCGTCAACACCGCTGCTCTGTTGACATCACTGGAAGCAGCACAATAGCAGGCAAGAGCGGTCATTGACTGCTCTGAACCGGAGATCAGTGCTGGGCAGACAAGGTAGTTAGTAACTACCTGCATGTAAAGCTAAAAATAATCAAAGTTCTGGATAATCCCTTTAACAATTTGATTATCAAACTAAAAATACTTAGGTCCTCTTTAAAATGCTTCTTTTCTCCTGAAGTAGGATTACTATCTTCAATCATGCTAGGGTTTATTACATTAATTTGATGGTGTATAAACATGTAATAGATATATTTGGAAACATAATGACTATAATTGCAGGAAATTTGAGAGAATCACAGTTTATGGGAGCAGCCATATTGAGGTTGGCGACTCAGCCTGTTATATTCTAGTGAGATACACCTCCAGATTTCAGGCTTGTCACTCTCGAGAGCCTATGTATATAAAATCTGCCAGCCGTCACATATTCAGCTTGACAGTCCCAGATTTTGGTCCCTGCCCACTGACCCAAGCGGGCTGCGGAATGTCCCACAGTTCGAGCTGGCCCCCTTGGCACTATGCCTGCTCTTGTAATGCCTCCTTTCACCCAGGGGAGTGCTGCATGACGTCACAGACTCGTTCAGCTCACGTCATGCGGCACCACCTTCAGGCCTGGTGACACTCCTCATTGTCTATGTGCTTATGCTCCTCTTCTGAGTCCCCTTTTGTATATGCCTACTTCCTAATTTAGTTCTAGGCTTTTCGGTGTACTGCAGGTATATATAGGGACTGAGGAGAGTACAGAAGCAGTTTATCACCACTTCTGTCATCTATTTTGCATACTTAGTAAGTGCTGTATAGAAAACGGAAGTAGCTGCACTGCCAATGCTTCTATTAGATCCAGTGTTAACATGATTCTTGGGCCTTTACCTGACACAGCAGAGCTGCTGGATAGGCACACCCAGATCAGCTCTGCTAGTGGGTTCTCACTTGCTGTTGTCCCTATAACTACATGAATGAAATACATAAAGTATGTGTGTATACATGTGTATTTGGATATAAAAAATCAATAAAATGCCAGGATTTTGTCACTTAAAAAAATCATGCCAAGAAGAATAGTTTCAGAACTGTTCCATCTCTGTCAACTATAATCTGTAAAATTCAGGTGGAAAAAGAATGGCTAAAATGTGGTTGCATGGATATGCGCAACCATGGATTTATACTTTGTTAAAGTACGCTTTCAACTTATGACAGCATTCATTCTTTTTCAATAGGATTCTTTCAGAATGGCACATCTAAAATCAGCAATCTTTGACCCACCCTTCCTTGCAGTAGTACTCCATATTTGTCAGATCTCCTGCGTACATCCTTCTTTAGGTCAAACCACACACTTTCAATTGGATTCAGGTCTAGGCCCAGGCTGCGCCAATCCAAAACTTTAATCTTCTTTTGATGAAGCCATTCTTTTGTTGATTTGTATGTATGCTTCGGTTTGTTGTCATGCTGAAAGGTCAAATTCCTCTTCATCGTCAGCTGTTTAGTGAGCACACTTCACTACTGCAATGGAGTCATGATTACCATTGTGCAGCTCATACGTCCACTTTCACAGTAATCTGCATTTTTCTGACGAAGGCCTTGTGTGACCAAAACGTAAAATTGATGTTTTGGATTACTATTATTAAAGCTATGAAGTTTTGACCTAAAAGGGGTGCCGTGATTCTCTATTTTTATTTTGGGGATTATATCCCATCCATCTGTGTACACTCTCTATTAAAACTAGTAGAGTGACATGTTCATAATTGCCAGCTATTTAGGAAAGACCTGAAGGTTTTGATGCAAAATTGACTGATATTTGGAACTATTAATAATTCCTCCCATCTTGACTAAAGCCCCAGTTCCAGCTGTCAAAAATATCCTCAAAGCATAGTACTGCTTCCACCATGCTTTACTGTGGGCGTGGTGTTCTTTTGGTGATGTCCAGTGTTGGAGCTTTGGGCCAAAATGCCTTTTGGAACTATGGTTAAAAATTTCAACCTTGGTCTTATCAGATCATGACACTTTTTTCATATGCTTTTGGCAGACTTGGTGTCTGTTTCTTTGGCAATGCGTTAGCTGGCTTTGAATGTTTTTCTTTATAAGAAAAGGCTTTTCTCCTGCCACTCCACAGGCCTGACATATAAAAATTGTAATGTCATTGTTGTATCAAATTTTTTGTACCCTTCTTCTGACTGATAACTCTCAACAATGAGATTCCTTTCTTGAGTTGTAACCTGTTTACAGACCATGCCTTTTGCTGCACTATGAAGTAAGAAAACGTCAGGAAAATCCTATAAGAATTGCTTAACTTTATATGGGGTTAATTAGAAACCCTTTAAATGATGGCAGCTGTGCACTGATTATTTGACATAAGAGTCAGGGTGGATAGGTCACTACCATACTCCATTCAATGACTTTTCCTTCTGGCCAAGAGCTACAGGTGGGAGTAAGGCTATGTTCACACACATTGTGTTTTTATTTTTTTTTGCAGTTAAATCTGACAACTTTTCTCTGGCAGGAAAACAACTGCGTCAAAAATGCAGGTCACCTGCGTATATTTATGCATTTTTTGCAGCGTTTTTTTCACTGCCCTTCTGTCTCTATTTAGGCATGTACATAAAGTTCTGTGAAAAAAAAGAATCGCATTCTAGTTTGCCATCAAAAACACAGGTTCGTTTTTTGCTTCGTTTTTGGTGCATTTTTGCAGTGTTTTTTTCACCACCCATTACTTTTTATGGGTGAAAAAACGCTGAAAGAAGTGACAAACTCTATTTTCCAAAAACCCAACCAAGGCAGAAAATATGCAGCAAACAAAAAGCAAGATGTTTGAACAGAGAATTCTGGTTTCTCGTAGACTTTGCATATACTGCTTGACACAGCTGGAAATTTGCATAAAAATCTGCTGCAAAATACGCAGCAAAACACAACATGTGTGAATATAGCCTAAATGTGATTAAAAGCCAGCTACCAGGGAGCAGTGTGCTCTCTGTCTGCTGGACTGAGTGGAAGTTCAGCCTGGAAGTAAAAGTTCTGAAGATATCACTATGAAAAGTGAAGGACTGTGGTTTGAACTGAATCTGCAATGTTTGGTGAGAAAACCTTGGTTTCTGTACAAGTGACCATATTTTTTTCAAGTACGTGTATTTTTGCTGCTAAAAGTAATCCTGTTTAAGCTACGATCGTCTTTTTAGATTGATGCAAAATTTAGTTATATTTGGAACTGTTCATAATTCTCTCCACCTTGACTGAAGCCCCAGTTCCAGCTGCTGAAAAAATGTTGGTTCCACAGTGCTTCACTGTGGCATGGTGTTCTTTTGATGATGCAGTGTTGTCTTTGCGCCAAAAGTACCTGTTGAAATCAATGGCCAAAAAGATCAACCGTGGTCTCTTCAGAGCATAACATGTTTTCCCACATGCTTTTAGCAGAATTAATGTAGGATTTGGCGAGACAAAGCTGGGCTTGAATATTTTTCTGTTAGAAAAGGCTTCAGTCTGGCCACCCTATCCCACAGGCCAGACATGAAGGATACAGTAGATTTTTATCATATGCATTACACTACCCGCACTTGCCAAAGATTCCTGCAGATCGTTTAGAGTGCGCAGAACACGTCGTCCATTGTTTCCATAAAGAATTTCACATTTATATTCATCTGATCACAGAACAGTTTTCCATTTTATCCTCAGTCCATTTTAAATGAGCTTTGACCCAGAAAAGACGGCAGATTTTTTAGATTGTGTTGATATATGGCTTCTCCTTTGCATCATAAAGCTTTAGCTTGCCTTTGTGCATTGTGCGGCAAATTGTGCTCTCAAGCAATGATTTCTGAAGTGTTCCTGAGTCCTTGCAATGATTTGCATGACCGAATCATGCCCTGTTTTTAATGTAATGCCACATAAGGGCTCTTACATCACAAGTATGAACACTCATGTGACAAAATGTAAAATTGACCCTCCAGGAGTTTTTCATTAGTACCACATTTTTTTTAGGCCCGTGTCAACTTTTTTTGAGATGTATTCATGCCATCAATTTCTAAATAAGTACATTTTTTCAAAAGAAATGAAGGATGTTTGACATTGGTGGACAGAGACTATACTAAAATAGCTGCTTTAGCAGCTGACTTGATTATTTAGCCTGTGGCTTTCATATGGTTTTATAGTGATAAGTGCACATATTACAAGGGATATACAGCACTGCCTCCTAACACAGGAATCTGATTGCATCATTTCTGATGAGCAATTGGTGCTAAAAGCTTAAAGGGGTTTTCTCAGGAACAAAACTTCATTTTAATAAATAGATCTTGGAATGATAAAAAGTTCCGCAATTGAATGTATTTAAATAAAATGTTCCTGTGCTGAGATAATCTTATAAATGTGCCCCTGTTATGTGCTATGTAATGGCTGTGTCTCACCCTGCAGGAACACGGTCTGATCATACCACAGCTGCTGGGCAAGGGGGGAAGCAAAATAGAGTATACAGACATTACAGCAGGGGATCACAGCTGATTCTTTGAAGTAAAAAATTGTTTAAAAACAGGCAGGGAAAGGTTTTACATCACAGAAAGAATCAGATGCGAACCCATGACTGTATACTCTTTTACAAGACATCAGGAATAGGACAGACATTTATAGAACATTTCATAACTTTCCCAAATTCTTATGAAAAAAAATATTCCCCACAAACTGCATTGAACTACTGAACCCAATTTTTTATATATTTTAGGAGTCGGAGTTGGTCCATTTTATACCTACTCCACCAAAATGGACACCGACTCCACAGCTCTGGTAGCCAAAACCAGGTGAGGAATAATCAGAGCAAAGGTATAATAGAAACAAGTCACCATTTCTGGATTTATCACCCACTCCTGATTTTGGCTCCCACCCCTGAGAAAAAATACTGACTGAGTACTGATAGTGGGTCCGTGGCCTAAAGCCTACAATCACATGGGCAGGCAGGATCAAGCTCTGTTTAAAACTGCCATAGGCTTAAGGATGGAGTGCTCAGTCAGAAGGCATGTATTACAAATATCAAAATACTGACCATCACTTCCAAATAGAAAGTCAAATGTGAACAGGTGCAACTAAGAGAGTCTCTTCCCTCTCCATAGTAACTGGCAAGTTAAAACTGCACTCTGTTAAACGTTATAGTATGTAGACATTGAATATATGAAAAACATGAATAGGCCAGTTTTTGCGCCAAGTACCTTAATTTTTACTTATTTTCTAGAACTAAACGCGATTCCAATTTCATGTATTCTATATCTGCATACTTTTACATTTAACATAGTGCAGCTTTAATTTGTTAGTTACTACATATAGAGTGTCTCTCTTGGCTTTGCTCCTGTTCGCATTTGACTTTCTGTTTGGAAGTGATGGTCACTCTTTTGATATATATATTTAAAATGCTAAAAGGATTTCCTCAAGGAATCCCTCTAGCCACAAATTAGCAAGCAGTACAGTAATTATCCTAGGTAGTGGCGCCATTTATGTCTACCCATATGTGTAAGCCGCTCTCAGTGTATACAGTATTAGTGTAGTCACAATACCAGCCAGGTCACTCATTGACTGTATGCTATGATACTGATGAACGCTCAGTGCTCACCATATTACCAAACCACACAGCAATCAGTCTGCATTATGGGTGCCACTATATATGAACTATTACTGTATGCATTGAGCACTGCTTGCAATTACTGGTAGAGATAAGCAGCACCACTACTTAAGCCCCCGTCACACATAGCGAGATCGCTAGCGAGATCGCTGCTGAGTCAAGGTTTTGGTGACGCAACAGCGACCTCACCAGCGATGTCGCTATGTGTGACACTTTGCAATGATCAGGCCCCTGCTGTGAGGTCGCTGATCGTTGCAGAATGTCCTGGACCATTTTTTGGTCGTTGGCCTCCCGCTGGCCAGCACACATCGCTGTGTGTGACCAGCGGGACCAACGATCTGGCTGGTAACTATGGTAAACATCGGGTTACTAGGGGCACGCGCGCACTTAGTAACCCGCTGTTTACCATGGATACCACTCTGCTACTGTGCGCGGAGGCTCCCGCGCACCGTAGCAGAGTGGTATCCATGGTAAACAGCGGGTTACTAGGGGCACACGCGCACTTAGTAACCCGATGTTTACCATAGTTACCAGCCTGCTCCTGCTTGCAGCAGGCTGGTAACGGGAGCAGGACATCGTGGAAAGATTCTTTCCACGATGTCGCTGCTCCCCTGATCGTTGGTGAGCCTGCCTGTTTGACTGCTCACCAGCGACCACATAGCTACGCAGCAACGATCCCTGACAGGTCGTATCGTTGTCGGGATCGCTGCAGCGTCGCTATGTGTGACGGGGCCTTTAGAGCAAGGAACTGACTGCTGCTGATCAGCATTGTTGATTTGTTGAGTGCTCATCATTCTAGCTCTAAGCTTATCAACAGGGCATCAGTAACCGGTATTTGGAGGCAGCACTGGTTATCCATTATAATATATGCCGCTTATCCCTATCCGTAATGGTCAGCAGCGCTCAGGACATATAGTGTTAGCTCATTCACAAGGAACACATTGACTGCTTCACTGCTGATGAGCACTTGGCACTAGAATAGTAGAGGTAGGGGTGGTCATTAACAGTAAAGAATCTCTGTGCAGATCTTGCATCTGGGCCCCCTATCAGGCACCATCCATGTAAATGCATTTTATATGCATATTGACATTAGGCTCAATATAATAAAATATGCTCATTCTAATGTATGCTTACATATATACTGCATATGCTTGCATATACAGAGTACTGGCATAATTCAATTACAGTTATAGAAAAGCGAAAAAGGAAATCGCCAGATCACCTACGTTTGCAGCTTTAGACTTTTGAGAGCCTAGCGTAGAAGCCATTGCAAGGCGGTGATCAATTGAAAAGGAGTGGGTTTGTCCATCTTAATCCAAATAGGTTAAAATTAGCAGTTTATTTCAAACATTTAAAATCCTTAGAACAGTGGTAAGCGGACACTGATCATCCCCTTTTGTTTTTTTTTTCAATATATAAAATATGAACACAAACATACACATTAACATTTTTGAGATGCATGTGTTCATACCACGGGACAATTTTTTTTCTTTGTTCGTTCATTCACTATGTTAAGTCATAAGTTACATTATTTTTAACCAAACCATCAGTATCGGTCTTTTTTACGAAATGAGCTGTAACTTTGCAAAGTGGCATTTTGACAGACACACACGTGAAAGCATTAAAATTGTATTTACTTTTTATAGATGTATGGGAGAATTTTTTTATTATTATTATTAGTACGAATTGTAAATATTATTTTGCGCCAGACAGTCACCATCACTTCCGGTTCCAGCGCTCTAAAAAGTTGCACCTCCTGACTTGCAACTTTTCAGAGCGCTGGAGAACACTGGATCGGAAGTAACAGTGACTCTCTGGCTCCTGCACACAAGTAAATTTAAGTCACTTCCCTGAGAAGGCTAGAACAGTGCACAGCAGAGACTACAGGCAGAATGCACAAGCCTGGGATTTCCGGCCGCGCACCTGATGTTAAAGGGGAGAGAAGGGAGGAGAAATTCAGTATAATGAGAGAGGAGGCAGTCTTATCTTCCAGGCAGCCTACACCCCATAGCCTGGAAGATCAACATGAAAACAGATGATTTTTAATGAACAAGTCATCATCAAGGAGGCATACAGGTATGACTAGTTTCAGCTTTAGGGCAGAGACAAACTGCCATATAACGTGTGCAATGATCGAATTGCACTGAACAGTTTGGCAGGCGCCTCTCCTGACCTGAGCATGACAGTGTGATGTATTTGTATGCAGCTGTCAAGGTCAGGTCAGGAGAGCTGCTGGCCAGTACGAGGTTTGTGATGCGATCCTCGCACAATAAGTATGGTCTGTCTCTGCCCTTATTCAGTATGTATGCCCCTATTAGCTAAAAACGCTTAAATGGGTTGACAGATTCCCTTTAACCCCTTACTCAACATATGACGTACTGGTACGTTATATGACAGCTCCCTGACTTTGATGCGGGCTCGCACACAGAGCTTTCATTTTTCCTGGCATATGGCGACAGATTTAATCAGTCATCGCTCCTCCTGTACCAGTCGCTGTCACATGGTGTTCAAGATTATTGTAATTGTTCTTGTATGTATACCCCTTTTTCACATGTAAAGTGCCATGGAATAAATGACGCTATAATAATAAATAATAATAATAATCAGCCATTATGAGTTTCTATCAGACGCGGGGGGGAGTTTTATACACCATGCACCACTTTTTTATTTTTGCAGACAGAATGGTTCGTCTAATCTATACACAGTAATAGTGGACCATCTCATGACACACTGTATATATGTATTAATCAGCTACTTTTCTCAAATTCTAAGAGAAGCAGTAATGGGAACCCTGGTCTGTCTGTTATAGCAAGCAGACAATGAGACCCCCTCCTACCTGCACAAACTCTCCTGTCAGGGAAGCGTTCCACTGGCAACCAAACGCCAACATAGCTCGTTATACAGTAAGTTGAATGGTTTTTATGAGACTGACTTGATAATGATGCTGATTATTCTTATACACTGCACATTTATACTGCAGTTTGCAATACATTAATTGTTCCTTTTCTAAATATGCATGTTTGCTGTCTGCTGTCAGTCAACTGAATCTTCACCCCTGGATATTCTTTAAACCATTTTACCTATTGAAACTCGTACCCCTGCAACTGTTACCACCGATGATGAACGGGAAACACTCCCATCCCTGAAACATAATAGGTTTTAAACAATAAAAACTTCTGGTTTTTTTAGAAATAAAACCTAAAGCCATGTTTTTTTCTTATTTGCTTATTATTTTTTTTCTACAAATAGTCATTACTGTTACTTATTTTCTAATGTCTGGAACAAGATTTCTGAAGATAATTATTCTGGTTGGATTCTGCTCGACCTGATTCTGGTGTAATCAAAGCGAGCAAAGTGGTTTTATATATGCATATACACATATATAAATATGTATATAAGCTTCTACACTACACAGATTTAGGTTGTGTAGAAATTTCTTGTTGCACATATACAGTGGGGAAAAAAGTATTTAGTCAGCCACCAATTGTGCAAGTTCTCCCACTTAAAAAGATGAGAGGCCTGTAATTGACATCATAGGTAGACCTCAACTATGAGAGACAAAATGAGAAAACAAATCCTGAAAATCACATTGTCTGATATGGAAAGAATTTTTTTTCAAATTTTGGTGGAAAATAAGTATTTAGTCAATTACAAACAAGCAAGATTTCTGGCTCTCACAGACCTGTAACTTCTTCTTTAAGATCCTCCTCTGTCCTCCACTCATTACCTGTAGTACTGGCATCTGTTTGAACTTGTTATCAGTATAAAAGACACCTGTCCGCAACCTCAAACAGTCACACTCCAAACTCCATTATGATGAAGACCAAAGATCTGTCGAAGGACACCAGAAACAGAATTGTAGCCCTGCACCAGGCTGGGAAGACTGAATATGCAATAGGCAAGCAGCTTGGTGTGAAGAAATCAACTGTGGGAGCAATAATTAGAAAATGAGCGACATACAAGACCAATGATCTGGGGCTCCACACAAGATCTCACCCATTGGGGTCAAAATGATCTCAAGAACGGTGAGCAAAAATCCCAGAACCATGCGGGGGGACCTAGTGAATGACCTGCAGAGAGCTGGGACCAACGTTACACCGGCTACCATCATTAACACACTACGCTGTCAGGGACTCAGATCCTGCAGTGCCGGACGTGTCCCCCTGCTTAAGCCATTACATGTACGGGCCCGTCTGAAGTTTGCTAGAGAGCATTTGGATGATCCAGAAGAGTATTGAGAGAATGTCATATGGTCAGATGAAACCAAAGTAGAACTGTTTGGCAGAAACACAACTCATCGTGTTTGGAGGAGAGAGAATGCTGAGTTGCATCCAAAGAACATCATACCTACTGTGAAGCATGGGGGTGGCAACATCATGCTTTGGGGCTGTTTCTCTGCCAAGGGACCAGGACCACTGATCCGTGTACATGAAAGAATGAATGGGACCATGTATCGTGAGATTTTGAGTGCAAAACTCCTTCCATCAGCAAGGGCATTGAAGATGAAATGTGGCTGGGTCTTTCAGCATGACAATGATCCCAAGCACACCGCCAGGGCAACGAAGGAGTGGCTTCATAAGAAGCATTTCAAGGTCCTGGAGTGGCCTAGCCAGTCTCCAGATCTAAAACCTATAGAAAACCTTTGGAGGGCGTTGAAAGTCTGTGTTGCCCAGCGACAGCCCCAAAACATCACTGCTCTAGAGGAGATCTGCAACAAAGGATATATATATAACAAAGTATTGAGATGAACTTTTGTAATTGACCAAATACTTATTTTCCACCAAAATTTGAAAAAAAAATTCTTTCCAAATCACACAATGTGATTTTCAGGATTTGTTTTCTCATTTTGTCTCTCATAGTTGAGGTCTACCTACGATGTCAATTACAGGCCTCTCTCATCTTTTTAAGTGGGAGAACTTGCACAATTGGTGGCTAACTAAATACTTTTTTTTCGCCACTGTAGGGCTGCTGGTCAAGTTTCTGGGCACTGGAAAATGACAGGGTGAAGGCAGTAGGTTTGTGAATTGTGACAAAGGTGGGGCAATTTAGCCTGCAATCAGCATCTCTTAACTTCTTGATTTCTCTCTTCAGGTTTGTTTCAATAAACACAATTTTTTTTTTAAAAAAAACATTTTTTAGCGAAATATGACAATTTGTGAATTATTTTGAAGAATTTTTCCTTTTACTCTTCAGTTTGTGACCTTTGTATTTGCATTTAAATTACTATAGGAATATACAGTTAGAAGTGATCTGAAAAACATTGAACCTGAAAGCCCCTTTAAAATTGCTTGCAATAAGGATTTGTACTCGTTCCTGGTAAGTTTAACCTATTGTGTCTGTACTTGAATGTAAACAGTAAGCTAATTTATACAGGTAATACTAATGGTTATACATTGTTTTTACGCCTATACTAAACACATAATTTCAATAACTGGCATTAATTTTCTTATTTTTAAGTATGCTATGAATGCTAGTTATGGATTTCAAATGTGTGTTTATATAATGGATATATTTATGCATTAAAGGCATTGCCCTTTATCAGAAAATCCCAGCCCCTGAGCTCAGGTGGTTATTTAACAAAAAGAAAAAACAAAAAAGACTTGTGTTACTTGACTTGCCCTGAAATGCCCCATTCTGAGCCACTGAGCTTACTGATTGGCTACTGCGCTGTCTACATGACATCAGTGCTGCAGCCATTGTCTGTGTTCTGGCGGTGTCCCATCATTTTAGGAGTCTTTTTAGCGCACAAGCATGGTTACCCACCGTTCTGTGGACACCTAAAATATGGACACCGCCAAAACAGACGGAAAACAGTCCAAAGCATCTCAATCGTCTCCTCATTAGAGTGAGTGGTTCTGTTGGGGGTTTCGTCTGAATCGCATTTTTGTGGGATTTACACGGAAACCCCAAGGTAAGTGCTCAGCATAGAATACAAGAATGTGATCCCAGTCTTATTCTGGAAGCGATCAAAAAATATTAAGTAACCACGCACAAAACCAGCCCCCACTCGGGTCCCGTCATCTGTCGCTGGAAAAATAGGCGTTCCCACGTTACTGGTAAAACAAAAGACACCGAAAAGCGAAATGGCTCCCACCCCCTCAAATAAATCCATTGAAATCTGCGCTCCCTAATGCACTCCTCTTTCTGAGCCCCACTGTGTCTAAACCACAGTAAGCGGCCACATGTTTGGCATTATTGTGGTGTGGAGAGTGCACTCAATTTATGGGTGTTCTCTCCACATAAATGAGAAATCTGTGGTCTTTTACCCCTTGTAACTTCCTAACAAAAAAAAAATGTTTACAAAATTGTGCTGATGTAAAGTAGACATGTGGGAAATGTTATTTATTAACTATTTTATGTGATTTAAGGGCATAAAAATGAAAAGTTTGAAAATTGCAAAATTTTCACACTTTTCGCCAAATTTCCAATTCTTTTCGCAAATAAACAAGTCATATCAAAGAAATTTTACCACTATCATGAAGTACAATATGTCATGAAGAAACACTCTCAGAATCAGGGGGATCCTTTGAAGCGTTCCAGAGTTATTACCTCAAAAAGTGACAGTGGTCAGAATTTAAAAAAAAAATAGCCTGGTCAGGAAGGTGAAAACAGGCTTCTGGGTGAAGGGGTTTACTATCAATAGATACACTATTTGGGTTGATGAGTTACTCTTCAAGTAGCATCATAACTTATGTATTTAGAAAAAAAATGCAAATGGTAAACTTTGCGCAGACATATTACATACATACTCTATTGTGAGAATAATGGACCTACAGATGATGTATCAATAAAATGCAAATCCACTGGAAACTAAACAGTGAAGTATTAATACTCTGAACTAATTACTGCGTAATAAATTTCTCAGCCACATTGCCATGGGTTGTATTCCCCTGTCCCACCAGAACTGAAATATTGTAAAGTACGGTACTTTCTTTGCTTTAGTTACTAAAAAGTGCAAATATGGAGTGTTTGTTCTGAAACATATAATCACAAGGTTTAGATCAAAAGCTTTTTGAAACGTTAATAACAATATTTAAATTTAATTTCTCTTAATGCAACATTTGGTAGTCAAAATTAAAATGATTAGTTTTAGCGTTCCGAATTGCAATATATTACGGAATTTCATGAGAAGTAAACTAAGCAATGGCAACCACTTATAAAATAATTAACATACAGTCAGAACAAAAAAATTGTGACTTTAATTTTTAAATTGCTAATTAGTGTTTTCCTTCTTTAGCAATATTTTCAGATATCAGATGAGACTGATGTAATATTTATCCAACAAATTGTCAGGAAATTTAAAAGCCAGTTGCAAGAATTTAATGAAAATGACGAGCAAGTGACAGTAAGTGCTTATTTCTTTAACTACTTTTAACAATTTACGTTAGGTTTTTTTTTCAGATATTTATTAAATATTAGAGTGTTTACCTCTGAACATTTACTGTTTTTCTATACTATCAAGAGTGTTTGTACTACTCGTAACAAAGCATGAGCGGCCTTCTTTCGGAAACACCAGAATTATGAGAATTGGAAGCTGACTAATAACTGAAAAAGTCAGCTTCTCCTATGCATACTCGATCAACCTGCTGGGATAAGCCGTAGAAGAAGCAGCCGATAAAAGAAACTGAATTAGAAATTAAGAAACTCCAAGACAACCTAATGCAAGGGCCTGACAGGGCAGCATAGCACTTGTTTTCCCAAATGAAGACTGCAAGAATAAGATTTTACTTTAAAGGGTTATTGGATTCCTAAGGTGTCCTGTAAATGAGAAAAGAGACATAGGGAATCAGAGAACGATGCCACATGCTTAATTGGAAATATTTGCTAAAAATCATCTTTTTTTTGGTCATGTCAGTAGAGACACATGGACCATGACATTTCCTAAAGCAGTCCCTTCATTTGGGCATAAACTAACGCCATCTCTGACTTTTCTTGACATGGTCACATCCTGCACTAGGATTTCACTTTTTAAGAGACCAGCTGTAGTAGAGATGCTTCCTTTAAATGTTCCAAGCAAAAAGACTAAAGAGGTTCTAATACCAGGTTATGGTCCCATGGAGGAACATGTGCCAATAAGGAGAAATGGAGTGAGCAGGCCCTTGAAGATAGTCATGACCCAAAAGTTTTGAGATGGACACAAATTTTGGGTGTTGCTAAATTTGCTGCTTCGATGTTTTTAGATATGTCAGTCAATATTTTTATCGTTACTGAATTATAAATATAAGCTTTTAACAAGTTTTTAAACATTTATTAACAAACCTATCAAATTCATGTAAATGCTTAATATTTATTGTGCTGGATATTTTTCAAGACTGCAGCTATTCGCTCTGGCATGATAGATACAGTATCAGCTTTTGGGTTAAATCCTGACTGATGACCATTCATTCTTGCCTAATCCATGCTTGGAATTTATCACAATTTCTGTGTTTCTGTTTTTCCACTCGCTTTGTGAAGATTGACAAAAGGTTCTCAATGGTATTCAAATTTTGTGAGTTTCCTTGGAATGGAACCAAAAATTCCATGTTTTGTTTACCACCAAGCTACTTAGTTATCACTTTTGCCTTGTGCTCCATCTGAAAAAAAAGCATTGATCTTCACCAAAATCTTCCTGGATCATTGGGAGAAGTTGCCCTTGGAGGATGTTTAGATACCACTCTTTATTCATAGGTAAAATTATGAGTGAGCCCAATCCCTTTGATGAAAAGCAACCCCTCACATGAATGATATCAGGATGCCTTACTGTTGGTATGACCAAAAACTTGTTGTGGAACTCCCTTTTTCTTCTCCATACAATCATTCCTTCAGATGTCCCAAATAGTCTGAAGGGGGGGGTCATCGGAGATTATACCCCAGTATTCTGCAGTCCAAACTTTCTACCAAGTTATTTTCTCTTCTGCAGCCACCTCAGACTGTTCGGGACATCTGAAAAGAATATCTGTCCCTGCAATTGCCATCTTTCCTGCTTTGATTGATGTGGCTGTTGTCTCCTATCTCATCTACGTAGTCTGTTTAACTCTGTTGCCTGCACAGCAGGGTACAATACTTGACTTGCACAAGGCCCAACAAGCTGTGTGGTTAACATCATGCATGTCAATAAAGGAAAGGGGTTGCAGGGATACAGGAGGCACAGAGCACTGTCCAGAGATGGCTGAACCAGTTGTCAGCGATGAGCATATCACATGGAAAATACAGATACACAGCACACAAAGACTCAGTCCCATGATAAACCCAATATCCCTATGCATACAATAATACACAATATTATTGATGGTCAGCACACACACAGTGTCCCTATATCAAGACTACATGTAATGATTGGATCTTGCATTAATATGTTGTCCAGCAAAAAATGCAAGCTGGTAACCCTCAATGCATAAATGGCACTCTGTAGTGCTCTGAAAACTCCAGAAAATAAATATATTGCAAGTCCCCCATAACACAATGAATCACAATCCCAAGTAAGCACAAAAGAATAGGTCTCAGGCCAAATGTGGCCAACTAGTATACAGAGCCACCAAATGTCATCACCTCCGTCCAGGTATCCCTACAGGTCCAGCTAGTCAATTACAATCAGGGAAAATTAAATAGAAGCCCCTTAGGTGCAACAGTTGTGGTATAGCTGAGCCTGCATGAGTGGTCGGGAAAATGAGGCCGGGACAAGGGGGGAGGGCGCGAGACAAGCGGTCGGGCAAGAAAGTAGCCCTACTTAGCTGCGTTTTTCTTGCCATTTATACAAATTCTAACAGTCTATTCTGTAGGACTATCAGCTGTGTATCCACCTGACTTCTGCACAACACAACTGATGGTCCCAACCCCATTTATAAGGCAAGAAATCCCACTTATTAAACCTGACAGGGCACACCTGTGAAGTGAAAACCATTTCCGGTGACTACCTCTTGAAGCTCATCAAGAGAATGTCAAGAGTGTGCAAAGCAGTCATCAAAGCAAAAGGTGGCTACTTTGAAGAACCTAGAATATAAGACATATTTTCAGTTGTTTCACACTTTTTTGTTAAGTATATAATTCCACATGTGTTAATTCATAGTTTTGATGCCTTTAGTGTGAATGTACAATTTTCATAGTCATGAAAATACAGAAATTTCTTTAAATGAGAAGGTGTGTCCAAACTTTTGGTCTGTACTGTATATATATTGTGCCCATAAATAAATATTATGAAAAAAATGAATACACAATAAAAGTACACATATTTGGTATTGCAGAACTACCCAACCTATAAAACTGTCCCACTAGTTAACCCCTTTAGTGAACACCGTAAAAAAAAATGGAAAAAAGATGCTTTATCATACCGCCGAACAAAGTGAAAAAAATCAAACATTTTTTTGTAAATATAAATGTATATATATATATATATGTATATATATATATATATATAAAAGAAATATGAAAAACATAATCCCCAAAAAATAAAAATATATTGTACCCATAATATTTATTTATTATGAAAAAAAGGAATAAACCAATAAAAGTACACATATTTTCTTATTGCCGCGTCCGGAACGACCTGACCTATAAAACTTTCCCACTAGTTAACCCCTTAAGTGAACCCTAAATTTTTTTTTATAAAAAACGAAGCAAAAAACAATTCTTTATAGTCATACCGCCAAACAAAAAATGGAATAACACGCGATCAAAAAAACAAATGTAAATAAAAATTGTACCACTGAAAAAGTCATCTTGTCCTATAAAAACAAGCCGCCATACATCTCAATCAGCCGGAAAATAAAAGTTATAGCTCTCAGAATAAAGCGATACAAAAAAAATATTTTTTCTAGAAAATAATAGTTTTTATTGTGTAAAAGCGCCAAAACATAAAAAAAAAATATAAATGCGGTACCGCTGTAAACTTGCTGACCCGAAGAATAAAGCTGGCTTATCAATTTTACCACACGCTGAGCGGCATAAAAAAAAAAAAAAAAATCCGGAATTGCTGTTTTTTGTTTATTCTGCCTCCCAAAAATCAGGATAGAAAGCGATCAAAAAATATCACATGCCCGAAAATGGTACCAACTTGTCCCGCAAAAAACAAGCCATCACATGACTCTGTCGGCCAAAATATGGAAAAATAATAGCTCTCAAAATATGGCGATGCAAAAACTAGTCTTTTTTTTCTAAAAAAAAAAAAAAAGTCTTTTAGTGTGTGACAGCTGTGAATCATAAAAACCTGAGCTGAATCTGGTATCGCTGTAATGGCACAGACCCGAAGAATAAAGTAGTCTAATCACCTATACCACACGAGGAACGGCGTAAAAAAATAAACTCTAGGGTTAGGGTTGGGCTAGGGTTAGGGTTGGGCTAGGGTTAGGGTTGGGCTAGGGTTGGGGTTGTGTTAGGGTTGGGATTTTTTCAAAAGTAAAGAAAAAAAAATTCCGATATGGTGACTAGTGTTGAGCGCAAGTGCTCGCTACTTGAGTTTGCATCGGGTACTCGGGTATGCACTGAGTGACATGCTCGAGTCTCTGCCCCTTATGCTTCGCGGCCAAAAACACTTTGCTGGGATCACCTGCCATGCACGAGCGATCCCCGCATGTTTTTTTGGGGTGTTTCACAACCGTGAAATTTGAGGGCAGGAACTCGAGCATGTCACTCAAGCACCCGTGATACATGGTGCATACCAGAGTACCCAATACAAACTCAAGTAGTGAGCACTTGCGCTCAAGACTAATGACAACTTATTCAATATGATGACCTAATGTTATGTAGGCACATCAGGGGCTCCTGAAATGCGACATGGCGTCCACTCTTGATTCCAGACCATCTTGCATTCAAAAAGTCACACATTGCTCCCTCCCTTCTGAATCCTGACTTGCGCCCAAACAGTGTATTTTCCCCACATATGGGGTATTGGCTTACTCAGGAGAAATTGCAGAACAGTTTTTAGGTTCCATTTTCTTCTCTTACCCTTGTGAAAATAAAAACATTTGGGGCTAAAAGATCATTTTTGAGGAAAAAGTTAGATTTTTTTATTTTCACGGCTCCATGTTATCAACTTTTGTGAAGCACCTGGGGGTTAAATACCTAGATAAGTTCCCTGAGGGGTCTAGTTTCCAAAATGGTGTCACTTGTAGGGGCTTTCCACTGTTTAGGCACATTAGGGGCTCTCCAAATGCAACATGGCTAATTATTCAAGCAAATTTTACATTCAAAAAGTCAAATGTCGCTCCTTCCCTTCTGAACCCTGCCCTGTGCCCAAACAGTGTTTTTTCCGCACGTATGGGATACCTGCGTGCTCAGGGGAAATTGCACAACAAATTTTGGGGTCCATTTTTTCCTGTTACCACTGAAAAAAAAAAAAAAAAAAAAATTGGGTCTAAAGTAACATTTTTGAGCACCTTGAGGGGTGCAGTTTTTAGAATGGTGTGAGTTTTGGGTATTTTCTGTCATAGAGGCCCCTCAAAGTCACTTCAAATGTGATGTGGTCCCTAAAAAAAATGGTTTTGCAAATTTTGTTGTAAAAATGAGAAATCGCTGGTCAACTTTTAATCCTTATAGCTCCCTAATAAAAAAACAAAAAAAAACAAATTTGTTCCAGAATTGTGCTGATGTAAAGTATTCATGTGGGAAATGTTATTTGTTAACTCTTTTGTGTGACATATCTCTCTGATTTAAGGGCATAAAAATTAAAAATTTTGAAAATTGCGAGATTTTTAAAATTTTTGCCAAATTTCCGATTTTTCCACAAATAAATGCAAGTGATATCGAAGAAATTTTACCACTATCATGAAGTACAGTATGTCACGAAAAAACAATCTTAGAATCGGCGGGATCCGTTGAAGTGTTCCGGAGGTATTACCTCATAAAGTGACTGGTCATATTTGTAAAAATTGGCCCTTTCATTAACGTGCAAACCACCCTTTGGGGTAAAGGGGTTAAAGGGGTTTTCCCACAAACAAAAGTTCATTGAATCAATAGATCTTTGAATAATAAGTTACACAATTGAATGTGTTTTAAATAAAATGTTCCTGTGCTGAGATAATCTCATAAATGTTCCCCTGTGTAATGGCTGTGTCTGACCGTGTACAGAACATGGTCTGATCATACCACAGCTCCTCGGCAGGAGAGGAAGCAAAAGAGTATACAGACATTACAGCAGGGGATCACAGCTGATTCTTTCTTTGAAGTAAAAATTGTTTAAAAACAGGCAGGGAAAGGTTTTACCTCACAAACAGAATCAGCTGTGACCCCGTGCTGTAATATCTTTATACTCTATTGCTTCCTCTCCTGCCCAGGAGCTGTGGTATGATCAGACCATGTTCTGTACACGGTCAGCCACAGCCATTACACAGGGGAATATTTATAAGATTTTCTCCGCACAGGAACATTTTATTTAAAAACATCCAATTGTGAAACTTGTTGTTATTCGAAGATGTATTGATTAAAATCAACTTTCGTTCCTGGGAAAACCCCTTTAAGGGGTTTGTTTAGCAGAACCCTAGAGAAGTTGTACACAGGAACTGCCTGTAAATTCATGGACAGTCTGTAAACATACAAAAAAAAATTGGCATGGCTATGATTTTTTTTTTCCTTACCGTTTTGTTTTTTGGTTTTCCAGTCTGTCTGCAAAAATTATTAGCGGTCTGCTTCTTTGTTTGTTTGGGTTTTTTTTGTATGATTTGTCCAGAAAAAAATAAAATGGTTGGCAAACCTGCAACCTTGATATTCCTATTCATTTTACACTGCTACTTGCTATCAGATGTCTAAGGAATATCCTCAAGATGCAAAGGACTGAAGACAAGTTTAAATTGAAACTTATCAAAGATTTTAGCACCTAATATTCTGCCAGTATGTAACATACATTTGCATGCAATCGCTTTAACTAGTTTAAGAGCTTTCAATTATTATATGACCCTTTTCTGGTTTTCTGCAGACAATTTCAGGTTTAGTTGATGGCAAAGATCAAGAGGAATCAATGAACAAATTAAACATTTGCGGACGTGCAAAAAGCATCCTTCATCATGCAGGTATTACATTTTAGACATTAAGGAAAGATGCTATGTACAATATCCATATTGTTGCTAAAGTGACTATCATAAAAAACATAGTGGGTTGTTTTTTTTATTAGAATATGCAATGTTTCATTTATTCCATATTGTTGCTTAATGTGTCACATATTTAACACCTCTAGCGTTTAGCAAAAACATTTGCAGGACTTTGGTTCGGAATTCGTGTCCGTTTTCCTTCGCAACTGAACCAGGGTCTTCTGGACTTCCTCTGTGCCCCTGGCATTTACAAAAGCCCCTTAATGTCAGCTTGTAGGGGTTTTCAACGCCTGGGACACTCAAATGCCAGCATCCTGAGTGTCATCTGAATAAGTTTGTCAGACCATCTTCTGGCTACCAGTGAAAAAAATATTCCATGACATGTTAAGACCACATCATTGCGATCTACTGATTAGGAATTGGTATCTTGTAAGATTTATCTAAATTGGCAATAGTAGTTAAAATCAGAGAGGATAGCAGACAGCATAAGGGATTATGTTAATGCTTGGAGCAAAGTGGGAATCCAAACCTTTTTGGCTTATAGCCAGAGTAATTAATATGACTTGGATTTTCATTCTTTCATCCTTGGCATAAGAGAAAAATGGGGTAAGCATAAAAAGGAACCAACTCTGGGATAGAGTATCCACATAGAGGGGAATTGTGAAGTGGCAGAAAGAATAAATACTAAGTCTGTTGGCTCTTTATTTGTGGCAAATATATCAAACATTGTAAGCCCCTACATAGCTGAATTTACGCAGCAAAATCGCTTAAAAAACGCTTGGTAATACGTGCCCCATGGTCTCCAATGATAATGCACATGCTGCGGAAATTTCTGCTGCGGATTATCATTGCGGAAAAATACGCAGCATGTCCATTAATTTTGTGGACACGCAGCGTAATCGCCGCCATTGACTTGCATTGGACCGCGTGACATCCGCATCACTGCATCTGTACATGCGGACATCACACGGTTCAATGTGCGGATGGTGCCCAGGTCTGGAGGCGAGGAGACTCTCATCCAGACCTGGGTACCATAGAACCTGTTAAAAAAAAAAAGAATTTAAAATAAAAAAAGATTATACTCACCTTCTGATGTCCTCCCGGTGTTTTCTCCCCTCCGTCTGGTCTGCTATATGGGTCGCGGTGTTGTGAAGGACCTGCCATGACGTCATTGTGTCATGTGACCTATCACATGACTCAATGACTTCACCGCAGGTCCTTCACACCACCGCGAGCCGCCCAAGACACCGGACGCAGCGGAGAAAACACCGGGAGGACATCGGAAGGTGAGTATAATCTTTTTTTATTTTTTACCATTCTTATTCTTTTTTTTTTTTTAACTAACTTAGTCACACTACTATAAATCCATGCCGGTTGCATGGATTTATATAGTGTGAACAAGTTGTCAAGCACTTTTCCAAGTGATGCTAAAATCGCTAGGAAAGTGCTTGATAACCCGCATGCAGAAATGCATGCAAAAACTCTTGACAAACGCTTCTACCTGGCAGGAAAAACGCATGTAAAATCCGCATGCATTTTTCCTGCCAGGGAGAAGCGGAAAAAATATGCAGCATTTCTGCATCGTAGGCTCATAGCCTTAGGCTGTACTCGCGTTCTTGTAGGGTCCTTCTGCTGAGAAAGTTGGCCAGTTAATTTACCTTTGCTTATAAGACTCCAAATGAAGGGAAAATCTTTTTCACTACGGAGAAAAAACTCTTGTGCCTTCCTGATGTGATGTGCAGTTGCAGCAGCCAAATCCAGGCACTTTGACATGCAGAGGAGGGGGGAAACATTGTAATTCACACAGGAGGCTGGGATTTCTTCCAGGCCCCGGGACTGGAACACATCAGAAACTTGTAGGAATAAAAAAACATTTCACAGCAACAAGACCTCAATTATGAGGCATAGATTTACGATTCTATCACCTGTATGCCCATATTAGAGATCAGATAAGTGCCAGGGGGTGACAGAGTCCCTTTAAGGAAGAATATATTTTTTTTCTAGGCTTGCATGAAATGCCTGCACTTTTGGAGGTTTGATGTTATTGTGATTGATTTTCATTTTCAGGATTAAAAAGGACTGAGATTTTATGTAAAAAAGGTGTCCAATCCCTTCTCAATACCTATGTTTGCCTCCAGTAAAATAATAACACCTATACTCTCCTTTATTGCGGGCATCTTTCCACCAATATCTGCATGGGATCTCCCAGGGATCGCGTGACATTGGTCACAGGCATTGTATGACAATCAGCGTTCGTTTCACCCTCCCCTCCTTCAGTCAAATCAGACATCCATAAGAAGTGAGAGAGCAGCTGAAGTGGACAACCCATTTAAGGATGATATATTTTATGTTCTTAAGGGAGCGTCTGAATTGATTGAAAATGGAAAGTCTTTATTATCCAATACCTGCTTTAGGATGCCTGCCTAACCTGAACAGAACAATCTGTCTTAGTCACATGGAATAGATCTTAAGCCGATCTTTAAGTGACATAAGAAAGTCATTGATCTAGCTAAGAAGTTCACCAAATCTGTGAAAACACAATAAAGAAAAAGTTTATAGTCCTTTTCAGCTCTGGAAGAGGGAATGCATTTTTTTTTTACCTTGAAGTCAAAGCTGAGAGATGGTTTTCAAGCTAGCCCAACTAAATATTAAGGACTCTAGTCGTATAACACTGGCTTCATGCGAAGTCTAAACTTCTCTCACAAATATTTCAGAAGTGCCCCAGCATCAACCTTGTTAAGTAAAGACTCAGTTTAAGGACGAGGAAAAATATGGGGGTATTTTGAAGCGAACTTAGATAAAACTTTGTCAGAAGAGGCCTATTTGGCATTAGATAACTGCCCTCTCCTACAGTCATCTTTATCACTTTATCAAATTTAACCAAGTCTGATTGTCTACTGGGATAACATTTCATGGTTTTGATGAGGGAGTATGCAGCATTAAAAGAATTTCACTTTTTCTTTAGCTCTGTAACTTTGGAGAAAAAAGTTATTTGAAAATTAAATGTGGATTCCAAATTTGTCATTTTAATGTTTCTATCCACACTACCCAGCTATGCCCTGATAAACAAGCCAATCACTGTTAACTGATGTACACAGAAGACTCCTACAGGAGCGGACATATAAAAGATAATTCTTGGACTTGTTCTTGGCAAGTGCTAAATGGGAGATTGCAAGAGAAAAATAAAAGTAACAGATTTGTAGCCAGTATTTTCTAATCTGTTTACTGATTAATGTAGTGTAGAGTGTTTTAGGTGACAGAATCCCTTTAAAAATTGCTGCAATACTATCTAGATGGAGATTTTTTTCATGTAAGGCTGTGTGCCCACGATTCATTTTTGGTGCGTTTTTTTGGTGCGTATTTACAGCGCGGAAACGCTCCTGAAGCGCGCTGCATACCTTATCCCATGACTTCCTATGACATTCTGCAAGTTCTCTGCAAATGGTCAGGATTTTTTCTGCACGGATTTTACTTGCAGAAAAACTCCGGACATGACCAATTCTTGTGCATTTCTGCATGCGGATTTGCCTATACAATGCATTGGAAAAACGCATGGCAAATCCGCATTCAAAAACGCATGCTTTTTCTGCCAAGATGCCGAAATGCTCAGGAAAATTTCTGCTTCATTTTTGCATCGTGGGCACTAAGCCTAAAAGTCAATTCTTACAGATGTCACCAGAAGATGCCGTACTCCACCAGTGGTTTTTGATTGCAATGTTGCGGCAGCCCAAAAAAAGTAATTCTGGAATTTTTATATTTTTTCTCGTTACACCATTTACCGATCGGATTAATTTATTTTATATTTTGATAGACTGGACTTTTGCCAACGCAGCGATACCAAATATGTGTATTTTCTGGGTTGTTTTTTTTTTCAGTTTTATTTTGGGGCAAGCGGAGGGGATTTAAACTTGTTTTGTTTTTTTTTAATCTTTTTAAAAATATATATTTTCCACTATTTAATATTTCCCTGAAGCTGCAATCTTCTGATTACTTGTACTATACATAGCAGTTCATCAGCATTGCTTTGTATAGCTAAAATCATGATTTCTTATGAATGCCGACCAGTTGCTGGCTTTCATTCGGAGGAACGTAATGACAGGCACAGGGGTTCATCAGCAGAGCCCCTGTTGTCATGACAATCCATTAGCGCCCTGCGATCATGTCTCGGGTGCACCGATGGGTGCGTGGAATTATGAGCCCCACTGCCAGCGCGTTTTAAATGCAGCTGTGAGAGATTGACAGCCGGATATAACAAATTAACAGCCGCAGGCAGAACCCTGCTCCATCCGCTGCTGTTAAAGCCACATGATGGCTGATTAGATCAGGCGTCATCTACGGCGGAAAGATGCAGTTCGGCGTGTGAGACGGCATCAAAGTCAGGGACACAACTTTAGACAACGTCAAAAGTCTTGAAGGGGTTAATATCCAGACATTCAATGGAACATAGTCTGGTCATTTTGCTAAAAGCTGTAAGCTTTTATTGATAATTCAAGACAATTCCTTTCTGTTAGTTGATGAACCAACCAAAGGAAATAATTTGTTGCATCCAGTTCTGTTAAAGGGGTTGTCCAAGTTTAGCACTAAAGTCTGCAGTTACACTGTGACTACACACTGAATTTTCATGTTGTGCGCAGTGCACACTGTGAGGATTCTTTAGTGCCGGTGGAATCTAGTTGGAATGTTGACGGAAGTATGCATATCACATACTTGCGTTCACATGACCGCTTAGTCTCGCCGCTGGCACAAAGGAGTCCTCACAGCACCTACTGTGCGTGTTATGAAGATTCACAGGTCGGTCGTCACATAGTGACTGCAGACTTTCGTGATAAACCGGGACAACCCCTTTAAATAGAACAGATCTAATATCATATATACAGGTCCGTGAGCACTTGGGCAGCAGTGACCATAAAGTGAAAAGTTTCAAGGTAATAGTCAACAAAACGTTACAAGGGGGAAATACAAAAAACTTGGAACTTTAGGAAAGCTAAATTCACTTGACTAAGGGAAGAACCTAATCTGGCAACTGGGGATACCGAATTTAAATGGGGGAGTGTATGAAGATATATTACTAGAAATGTGTGGTAAGTTTATACCTTCTAGTTACAAAATGTCCAGGAATAAGAGGAAATCATTATCGTTAAATAATTTAGTGTAGAGCTTAATAAGACAAAAACAAACAGCATTTAAAACCTTGATGGCTGAGAAGTCACAAATAAGATTTCATGCGTATAAAGATCTCAATAGGATATGTAAAAAAGAACTCAAGCTTGCAAATTTAGCTACAGAGAAACAAATTGCCAATGACACTAATGTAAAAATTTTAAATATAAATATATAAACTCCTTCCCTTCACAGCCAAATTTAGTTTTTGCTCTTCGTTTTTTCTTCCCCTTTTTCCAAGTGATGTTTTTTTTTGTCAACATAGCAACATGAGGACTTCTTTTTTTGCAGGATGACTTGTAGTTTTGAATTCCAAGTACAGTGAAATTGGAGAAAAAAAGGCAACTCCACTGTTTTTTTGGATTTTGACTTTACAGCTTCCAGTCTGTGGTAAAAAAAAAAAAATCTCTTGTATCCTGGTTCTCCAAGTCATCTTCTGCAATACAAAATTTATATGGATTTCTTTTTCATATAGAAAATAATTCAGAAACTTATATTAAAAATATTTTTTTTGTTTGAGTTCCCATTTTCCAAGAACCGTAATTTCTTTTTCTGTGGATTGAGCTGAATGAGGGCTTGATTTTTGTGAGACGAGATGATGGTGTATTTATGGTAAAGACTTTTTGGTCTTTTTTTTTTTTATTGAAAAAATGGCTGATTGCAAACCTGCCATGCTAGTCTTATGATTTTTTTTCTCATTACTGCATTAAGCTATTGGTTTAATTAATTGTATGTATCGATCACACTTTTATGACCATGGTGATGCCAAATGTTTTTTGCATTTTCTTTTTCTTCAACTGAGGAAAACGGGAGATTGATTTGAACTTTTTTTTTATTATTATTATTATAAATGTTTTTACTTTATTTTTCAGAATCCTGAAAAGGGTTTAACCTGCAATGTGTTCTTCATTGATGACACAAATCTTTGTAAGATAATAAAAACTGAGCTAGACTATAATATTACAGAACAATGTAGATAGAATGTGTATATGGGCAAATATATGACAAATGAAGTTTAACGGCCGCAATAATTATATTGCTACATACAGTGGGTACAGAAAGGATTCAGACCCCTTTAAATTTTGCACTCTTGTTTCATTGCAGCCATTTGGTAAATTCTAAAAAGTTATTTTTTTTTCTCATTAAAGTACACTCTGCACCCCATCTTGACTGAAAAAAGAGAAATGTAGAAATGTTTGCAAATTTATTAAAAAAGAAAAACAAAATATCACATGGTCATAAGTATTCAGACCCTTTGCTCAGACACTAATATTTAAGTCACATGCTCTCCATTTCCTTGTGATCCTCCTTGAGATGGTTCTACTCCTTCATTGGATTCCAGCTGTGTTTATAAGACCTCACAGCTCACAGTGCATGTCAGACCAAATGAGAATCATGAGCTCAAAGGAACTGCCCAAGGAGCTCAGACAGAATTGTTTCCAAGGCACAGATCTGGCCAAGGTCACAAAAGAATTTTTGCATTACTCAAGGTTCCTAAGAGCACAGTGGCCTCCATAATCCTTAAATGGAGGAAGTTTGGGACCACCAAAAGTCTTCCTAGACCTGGCCGTCCAGCCAAACTGAGCAATCGTGGGAGAAGAGCCTTGGTGAGAGAGGTAAAGAAGAAACCCAAGATCACTGTGACTGAGCTCCAGAGATGCAGTAAGGAGATGGGAGAAAGTTCCACAAAGTCAACTATCACTGCAGGCCTCCACCACTCACGCCTTTACGGCAGAGTGGCCCGACGGAAGCCTCTCCTCAGTGCAAGACATATGAAAGCCCACACAGAGTTTGCTCAAAAACACATGAAGGACTCCCAAACTATGAGAAAGAAGATTCTCTGGTCTGATGAGACTAAGACAGAACTTTTTGGTGATAATTCTAAGCGGTATGTGTGGCGAAAACTAGGCACTGCTCATCACCTGCCCAATACAATCCCAACAGTGAAACATGGTGGTGGCAGCATCATGCCATGGGGGTGTTTTTCAGCTGCAAGGACAGGATGACTGGTTGATATTGAAGGAAACATGAAAGTGGCCAAGTACAGCGATATCCTGGATGAAAAGACTCATAGCTGTACTAGCTCAAAATGGTGCTTCTACTCAATACTAGGCAAAGGGTCTAAATACTTATGACCATGTGATATTTCAGTTTTTCTTTTTTAACCCCTTAAGCCCCGAGGGTGGTTTGCACGTTAATGACCAGGCCAATTTTCACAATTCTGACCACTGTCACTTTATGAGGTAATTACTCTGGAACGCTTCAACGGATCCCCCTGATTCTGAGACTGTTTTTTCGTGACATATTGTACTTCATGATTGTGGTAAAATTTCTTTGATATCACTTGCGTTTATTTGTGAAAAAAATGGAAATTTGGCGAAAATTTTGAAAATTTTGCAATTTTCAAAATTTGAATTTTTATGCCCTTAAATCAGAGAGATATGTCACACAAAAGAGTTAATAAATAACATTTCCCACATGTCTACTTTAGATCAGCACAATTTTGAAACCCAAATTTTTTTTTGTTAGGGAGCTATAAGGGTTAAAAGTTGACCAGCGATTTCTCATTTTTCCAACTAAATTTACAAAACCATTTTTTTAGGGACCACATCACATTTGAAGTGACTTTGAGAGGTCTTTATGACAGAAAATACCCAAAAGTGACACCATTCTAAAAACTGCACCCCTCAAGGTGCTCAAAACCACATTCAAGAACTTTATTAACCCTTCAGGTGCTTCACAGGAATTTTTGGAATGTGGAAGAAAAAAATTAACATTTAACTTTTTTCACAAAAATGTTACTTTAGACCCAATTTTTTTTATTTTCACAAGGGTAACAAGAAAAAATGGACCCCAAAATTTGTTGTGCAATTTCACCTGGGCACGCAGATACCCAATATGTGGGGAAAAAACACTTTGGGCGCACGGCAGGGCTCGGAAGGGAAGGAGCGCCATTTGACTTTTTGATTGTAAAATTTGCTTGAATAATTAGCGGACGCCATGTTGTGTTTGGAGAGCCCCTGTGTGCCCAAACATTGGAGCTCCCCCACAAGTGACCCCATTTTGGAAACTAGACCCCCCAAGGCACCTATCTAGATGCATAGTGAGCACTTGGAACCCCCAGGTGCTTCACAAATTGATTTGTAAAAATGAAAAAGTGAAAAAAAAAAACACTTTTTCATTTTTATGAATCAATTTGTGAAGCACCTGGGGGTTCCAAGTGCTCACTATGCATCTAGATAGGTGCCTTGGGGGGTCTAGTTTCCAAAATGGGGTCACTTGTGGGGGAGCTCCAATGTTTGGGCACACAGGGGCTCTCCAAACGCAACATGGCGTCCGCTAACAATTTGAGCCGATTTTCCATTCAATTTGTTAGCGGACACCATGTCGCGTTTGGAGAGCCCGTGATGTGCCTAAACAGTGGAGCTCCCCCACAAGTGACCCCATTTTGGAAACTATACCCCTCAAGGATTTTATTAAGGTGTATAGTGAACATTTTGAACCCAGAGGTACGACACAGAATTTGTTTACATTAGGTCATCATATTGAATAAGTTGTCATTAGTCTTGAGTGCAAGTGCTCGCTACTTGAGTTTGCATCGGGTACTCAGGTATGCACCATGTACAGCGTGTGCTCGAGTGACATGCTCGAGTCCCTGCTCCGCATGTTTCACGGTAATTAGACACCCAAAAAAAAACATGCGGGGATCGCTCGTGCATGGCAGGCAATCCCCGTAAAGTTTTTTTGGCCGCGAAGCATATGGGGCAGAGACTCGAGCATGTCACTCAAATACCCACGATACTCAATGCATACCAGAGCACCGATGCAAACTCAAGTAGCGAGCACTTGCGCTCAACACTAGTCGCCATATCGTCATCTTTTTTTCTTACTTTTGAAAAAAATCACAACCCTAACCCCAACCTTAACCCCAACCCCAGCCCTAACCGTAGCACAACCCTAACCGTAGCACAACCCTAACCGTAGCACAACCCTAACCGTAGCACAACCCTAACCGTAGCACAACCCTAACCGTAGCACAACCCTAACCGTAGCACAACCCTAACCGTAGCACAACCCTAACCGTAGCACAACCCTAACCGTAGCACAACCCTAACCGTAGCACAACCCTAACCGTAGCACAACCCTAACCGTAGCACAACCCTAACCGTAGCACAACCCTAACCGTAGCACAACCCTAACCGTAGCACAACCCTAACCCTAGCACAACCCTAACCCTAGCACAACCCTAACCCTAGCACAACCCTAACCCTAGCACAACCCTAACCCTAGCTCAACCCTAACCCTAGCTCAACCCTAACCCCAAACCCAGCCCTAACCCTAGCCCAATCCTAACCCAAGAGTTTATTTTTGACGCCGTTCCTCGTGCGGTATAAGTGATTAGACGACTTTATTCTTCGGGTCGGTGTGATTACAGCAATACCAGAATCATATGGGGTTTTTATGAATGACAGCTGTCACACACTAAAAGACGTATTTTTTGTAAAATCTAGTTTTTGCATCGCCATATTTTGATAGCTATAATTTTGCCAGACAGTCATGTGATGGCTCGTTTTTTGCGGGATGAGTTGACGTTGTTATTGGTGCCATTTTCAGGCATGTGACATTTTTTGATCGCTTTCTATTCCGATTTTTGGGAGGCAGAATAAACAAAAACCAACAATCAGGAATTGATTTTTTTTTTTTTTTTTATTCTGTTCCGCGTGTGGTAAAATTGATAAGGTAGCTTTATTCTTCGGGTCAGTACGTTTACAGCGGTACCACATTTATATCGTTTTTCTATGTTTTGCACTTTTACATAATAAAAGCAATTTTATAGAAAAAATTATTTTTTAGCATAGCTTTATTCTGAGAGCTATAACTTTTTTATTTTTCGGCTGATGGAGCTGTATGGCGGCTTGTTTTTTTGCGGGACGAGATGACGGTTTCAGCGGTACCATTTTTATTTATATTTGTCTTTTTGATCGCATGTTATTCCATCTTTTGTTTGGCGGTATGGTGATAAAGCATTGTTTTTTGCTTCGTTTTTTTTTTTACCGTGTTCACTGAAGGGGTTAACTAGTGGGACAGTTTTATAGGTCAGATTGTTCCGGACGCGGCGATACCAAATATGTGTACTTTTATTGTTTTTTTTGTTTGTTTTTTTATAATATTATTTATTGATGGGTACATTATATTTTTATTTTTGGTGGATTATTTTTTTTATTTATTTTTTTATATTTTTCCAATTTTTTTCTTTTTTTTTCACTTTCTGAAAGTTTATATACTTTATTACTTTGTCCCACTCTGGGACTTTCACTTTTTTTTCTCTGATCGCCTGCATGGCACAGGAATGCAGCACCATCCCTGTGCTATGCAGGCTGTCAGCGCTGGACAGGGAGAGGATTGTTTGGAGATGCACTGCACATGTCCAAACAATCTTCCTGCTGTCTGGTGACCCGGATGTTGTCATGACGACATCGGGTCGTCATGGCAACACCCGGGAAGCCTTTGCAGACAGCGCTGGAAGCCGGAAGAGGAGGTGAGTATCTGCGATCGCCTCCCCTTGCCACCGCAATGCTGCGATCGACTTCGATCACAGCATCGCGGGGGTTAATGTGCTGGGAGCGGTGCAGGACCGCTCCCTGCACATAGTATCGGGTGTCAGCTGTGACAATCAGCTGACACCCGGCGGCGATTGCTCCCGCACAGCCTGTGTGCGCGCGCGATCGCCATGACGTACTAATACGGGTCTGGCTCTTAAGTCCCAGGGCAGAGACGCGTATTAGTACGTCAAATGTTGTTAATGGGTTAATAAATTTGCAAAAATTTCTACATTTCTGTTTTTTTTCAGTCAAGATGGGGTGCAGAGTGTAGTTTAATGAGAAAAAAAATAACTTTAGAATTTACCAAATGGTTTCAATGAAACAAAGAGTGAAAAATTTAAAGGGGTCTGAATACTTTCCGTACCCACTGTATATATTAAATGGAAATATTCTAGGGATTACAGAACAGGGGAAGGACTTGGGTATTCTGGTTATAAGTAAGCAGCAGTACTCAATATCAAGCAGCAGCTGCAAAAGCAAACATGATTTTAGGGTGTATAATGGGCAGCACGGTGGCTCAGTAATTAGCGCTGTTGGCGCTTCGGAATATGATAGCACTATATGAGCCATTCATAATAAAAATGAAAAGATAAATTCTGTGATTCACAATATATTATCACCCCTCTGTGAATCACTTGGAACTCCACATTTAGAATATGGAATGCACTTTTGAGCTCCACATTTTAAAAATGATTTTGAAAACTTAATCTAGTTGCCCGTCTTTCAGCAGACTATTATCTGAGATGGAAGGCCTCTCCTATGATGAGAGGTTGGGCTAGTTAAGAAAAAAATATACTTCATAGGGGAGATCTCATTTACATGTATAAATATATAATGGTCAATACAAAGGTACATGATTTATTAAGTCAGACTGTGGAATGCCCTTCACAAGAGGTAGTAATGACACATTAAGGGGCTTGATGCTTTTCTCACAACAAATGGCAATTGTGGATTATAAATAATCTAGTGATAGAGAATGTATAATTGGTGTTTTGAGGATGGTATTGAGTGTGCAATGCCTGTTGTATATCCTTTAAAATCTTCTTTAGTACCTCTCCTGTGAAATATGTTCTCTGTTACTTTAATGCTATATCAACATACAACTTCTGACATCAGCTTCTTGGTTACTACTGTTCCACAGGGTGAGACTTCAGGCCATCCTGCCTCCCCACATAGTAACCTAACACCCCACACAGGAGGAGCACTGCTCAGAAGACTGTTGGAGTACAAGGAGAGCAGCTAATCAGTAACTGCTTTGTCTTCCTGCAACAGTTCCCTTCTGTTAGCTCAGAAAATAGAGCGACAAGGAACTTGAACTAAGTAATCATAATGAATACTTAGCACAACCGGGTAGCGCCCCCACTCAACTACTCTGTGTGCAACTTTCTCCCCTAATGCCTTCTAAATTCCCTACATTCCTAATCTTTCTGTTGCCCCTCCTATTTAGTAATATAATGTGCTCATCTCCTCATATCGTCACACTTTGCCATATAAGAGGGTTATCCTTTTCCCCCTCTTCTGCATTCAGCCTGTGTTCTATTATTGTGTTTTCTCTTGTGCAGAAGAGGAGGTAAGGGTTAACTTACACTGCCACTTACAATTGCCCCATTCTGTTCTCAATCCCCTCTAGCTTTTCACCTTCACTCCATGGTCCCCATAAACTGTAATAATGATAATTCCTGAAATTTTTGCCTGATTTTCATATTTAACTTAGTCTGACCAGTTTATGGTTCCGCTCATACCATCTTTTTACACTGTTTAAAAACGACCATTTTTTAAGCAGAAGACGCTTAAGAAAATTGTTCTTTTCCCAGCAGTTTTGTAAACCTAATGCATCTTCTCCATAAAAAAAAAATTCTTGAGTGTTTTTCCTGGATTTTTCAGGCATTTTTTTGATCTCCAAAAAGAAAAGAAAACGCTAGTATTTTTTTGCAACAGAAACGCTGAAAATAAATGTGCAAAGAATCACCTGGGCGTCTTTTTGGCCTTCCCATTGACATCTGTTGTAGGTTAACTATTGAGTGTTTTCCTAGCGGAAAACACCACAAGAATGTACACGACTTTTAAATGCTTGCAGTCTTTTGAAAGTCTGGGAGTTTACAAGAAGCTCAAAAGACTGAACATATTGCCCACTGTGAACACTAAGTTGGTTCTTCATTTATCAATTATGTTCATTCTTTTTGAGCTTTTTTTGTTTTGTTTTTTTCAGCATTTTCCACTCCAAAAATCTCAGAAAAAGACAGTGTGAATACACACTACCTGTTAGTAGGTCTTCTGCGATACTGTGTTATATAATCTTTAGTCATAAGCAGCACTAAAATGCTCGAGTACTCGTTGCTCAAGTCGAGCAAATTGGAATGCTCGAGTGCTCGACGTGAGCCCAATGTAAGTCTACAGGAAACTCGAGCATTTTTCCGACAGCCCATCCCGGAGGTCTGCAGGGGGCCTAAAAATTGCCGAAATCGATGGGAACAGTGCTGAAATGACATGGAAACAGCATGGGGAAGACCCTTGAAAGCATTTCTGACTCCCAGTTCACTGCTGTGAACAATGTTGTCAAGAGTATTACGCCACTTAACGGGTTCACAATAAAACATACAAAAAAGGAAACCAAAATGGATTTTCTTGGGAGAAATGTTAAGGAACATCCTTTCCAGGGTAATGACTTGTATGTAAGGCAAAATAAATAGTCCAAAGTGTGGAGGATCATTTTTGTTTTTGGTTATGTTCACATGTAACGTTTTTAAAGCGTTTTTTTGTACTTTTGCATTGTTTTCAACGGTGAAAAATACATTTACCAGTAAATGTCATTTTAACATTTTACTACCTTATCCTCCCATGTGGTGTGAGAGACCTGATCAGACACATCCTGTTTCATTTATGAAGGAGGGACTCTGAAAGTCACAAAGCCTATTTTTATAGGACCAGTAGTCAGCCCTCACTATTGTTAGAGGGCCATCAGCCGGCTATGCTTTATTGTTCCCATTGTTAAAGAGTGGGTCTTCTATACTGTTATTGTATATGCAGTGACTGCAAATCCCTTTGACATAGAGAAGGGCCTCCGTAAAAAAAAAAAAAAAAAAAAATTTACCTTTATAAAGGAGTGGGTCTCCTATAGTTGTAATGCCCATGCAGTGACTGCAAGGGCTGCCTCAATTTGTGAAATACCCCAATTCCTATTTAAAGACACATAGAGGTGGGCCTCAGTAACAACTTGTTCCTATTCGAAAGGAACTGTTCTGCTATGCAGTTATTGCATATGCAGTGGCTGCCTAAATGTAGGAAAAAACCCAATACCAATTTAAAGACACATAGAGGAGGGCCTCCGTAACAACATGTTCCCATTAGAAAGGAGCGGTCCTGCTATACAGTTATTGCGTATGCAATGACTAAATCGGCTGCCTAAATTTGGGAAATACCCCAATACCAATTTGAGTACACACAGAGGTTGGCTTTAGTAACAAAATGTTCCCATTATAACTATACAGTTATTGCGTATGCAGTGACTGCAATGGCTGCCTAAATTTAGGAGGACGTGGATGTGGTTGCTGATGGTGGTAGTTGCGAGTGTGCAACGACAGGTGCATGGTGGGAGGCATGTTCGCATGCGCCATGGACAGGGGATTGTCGTGCATGCACAACAGCGGAGCAAGCAGTGGTGTCACCCGCAGACACTGTTTCTGGACCCTGGCGTTCGACCCACCTAGTCGGGTGCTTTGCTGTCATGTGCCTGAGCATGCTGGTGGTGGTCAGGCTGCTAGTTTTGCTACCCCTGCTGATGCTGTCCTGGCCGATGGTGCAGATGGCCCTTTTGGAGTTATCTTCAGAGTCTTTAAAAAATAACCAGACTCGGAAAGACCTAATAGTTGTACTGGCAACTTCCGTCATGTTAGTGTTCCAAGGAATGGTTGCCCGCCTTGTGTCTGTGGCCACCACACTGCTTGTTCCTGTCTGTTGTGGAGCTATGCCTCCCTCCCCCTATGTGCTTCTGTCCTCGCTCTGCTTGTCACCTTGCAGGTTGGGTCAGTGACTTCATCGTCCACCACCTCGTCTTCCACTTCCGCACCCTGGTCCTCCTCCTGGCTTTCTGGCAATTATGTCTCATCATTATCCACCTCTTGTGAATGTAATTGCACTTTCCAACCATCGCCTTCATGTGACCGTGGCTACTCAAATATTTGGACACCGCTACATGCGATCTCCTCTTGCCCTGCTTGAAGCTGGCTGGGAGAGAGACCAGAAGAATCTATAAATGGAAAAGTGAACAGCTCTTCTGAGTGTCCAAGTGTGGGATCAGTTGTCTCCGGGCACTCTGCATGATGGGAGGAAGGAGGATCAGGGTGAGGAATATGCGATCCAGACTCATGGCTAATGAGACTTGGCTGTGTGGAAGACAGGGTGGTGGTGGTGGCAAAATGACTGGAAGCATTATCTGCTATCCAACCAACAACCTTTTGACACTGCTCTGGGTTCATTAGTGGTGTGCTGCGGTCCCCTAGTAATTGGGACAGGAACGTTGGGCGACAAGATGTGGGTGTTTGTTGTGGCACAATTTCAGCTTGCCCACGGCCTCGACCTCTGCATGCACCATCATATCCACTTCCCGATCCCTTGCCACGCGCCTTGCCCATTTTAAATTGCACGGTTGCTACAAATGACTGGATTTGTACCGCAGCTATATGTGATGCGTATGACGGCTGGCCACAGTTTTAATTAGCGGGGTTGTAGTTTCCTTCTATTCACAGCGACCACGTGTGAATAGCTTCACTGACACACTGCCACAAACTGTAAATGGAGGACAATATTTTCCACGGTCGCTACAAATGGCTGGATTTGTACCGCAGTTATATGTGATACGTCTGACAGACACCCATGGTTTTAAATAGCCGGCTTGTAGTGTCCTATTATTCACAGCGACCACGTGTGAATAGCTTCACTGACACACTGCTGCCAAGCTGTAAATGAAGGATAATATTTTCCATATTCACTACAAATTTCTGGATTTTTATCTCTGTAATATGGGATCACGTCTGATGGAAAAGATCTGGCTGAATTCTGCTGTGCTAAAAAGCAAATGGAGCAGTAAAATGTTGGACTCTATTGCTTTTTTAGAAAATAATCAGGATTAAGATTAAAGAAAAAAATTATCCCTGGCCCCTGATATCTGGGGCTATGTCTACGGATATCTGTAACAGCAGGAGCAGACAGAACGTGCAGTGGACACTATTGTGCAGTATAGTGTTCATAATCTCTTCCTGCCTAACTCCTGCTATAGCCACTGAATATATGCGTTTGGATTAGTCCTCAGAAGGACTGTTGCTTCAGATGGATATATATATAAATATACTCCTGGAGTACCTATATCTAACTATTACACCGCCAATTTTGTCCCTCACACAGCAGCACCTCCCCCTACTCTGCCTCTCTGAAGGTTAGACTGTGACAAGCATAGCGTCACCAGGTCTTATATAGACCTGATGACTCTATGCGGCTAGCCAATCACTGTAAAGCCACAACCAACATGGCTACGGCATTACAGTGCGTGGCAAGCAATCCCTGCATGTTCATTGGCTCTCTAAAAAACACCAAACATGCAGGGCGGCGACCCGAGCTCCCGCCCGCACATTCCGGAAATGATCACCGAGCAGTGAGATGCTTGGGCGAGTACCGAGCAGTAGTCATCGCTCATCACTAGTCATGGTTCAAAGATAAAAATGAGCAAACTAATGATTAATGGATATCAGGCAGGGAATCCAAAAATGTGATGTTCAAGGCTCGATGAAACTTATGTGAAACCCGACACACTGCGGTTTTGTAACCCCTGCTTAAATAAAGCGGATTTTACAAACATCCTGCTATTTAAATTTTTGGCTGTTGTATGGCGTGGACTGATCTATAAGAGATTTTTTTATTACTTGCTTTTATTTTGTGACACTTGTGCTGCTTCTGATTCTTTTTAATGGCCTTGTATTACATCAACACATGACGGCTGATGAAGGCCGGAATATAGAAACTGTCAGGAAGTACTGTAGGAGGGAATTATAGGATTTTTTAACTGAATCTTATTTGGGCTAAGCTTGGCTAAAAGGACAGAAAAATTGAGATTAAAATAAACCATCTATCATTTTAAAAACAAATCTAGATCTTTTTTGCAGGGGTGGTGGTGGCAAAATCGCCCATCTCAAGTTTGAACAGGAACATATTTAAAAGTGGTACAAATGGTTCATAAATTAGAATATCCATTCAATCAAAATTTTATCTACACCCAAATGTCTTGATTGACAGATTTGTTAAATTCTACTACCATACATTACTTTCATGTTATCAAGTGAATGGGAAAGCAAGTACGGTAGATTAAAGCCATGTTTCCATGACGAGTAGTTGGTGAGTTTTAGATGTTATAGATTTTCTCCACCAATTAGCTAAATTTGGATACTTGAATTTTTTAATTGTATTTTTTTGCATGTTTTTGTGTTTTTTTTTGCGTTTTTTTTCTGCTGAGGCTTTTTGTCTCCTTTTATATTCCATGTTTTAAATAAAACTGCTTTGCTTTGAATACTTAATGTTACTTAGCTTTAATAAAAATTTATTGATAAAATAATGTGCAGCTTACATGCGTTTTAGTGCGTTTCTGCTGCGGAAATGAGCTTAAAAATGCATCTATGTTTATCTGTGGATTTTCCTTATCTCATTTGAGTGTATGGAGAAAATTCTGAAAACGCATATTTATTGCAGGAGGGGTTGACGTTGCGGACTTCAAAAATGCACAATGGAAGTAGCAATCCTAAAAGTCAATATCAACCCTTTAACGAGCCTTGCCACATGACTTAGGATAAAAGCCAAAACTTTTAGGACTGCTATTTCCAATAGGTGGCACTAGAGTTCTAGTCCTCTTCCTCTCAAGAGATAATTTGTATATTTCCCAGAGGAGCATTGTAAGTCTTAAAAGTCTCCTCACCTTGGCATGTCAGGGTTGATATGTCAGTCTTCACAAGGAGAAATGACGCGCCCCTGGGCCTGCTGCGTCGCGCGGCATCGCGCGCACGGGGGAGCTTACCCGGATCCGGATCAGATGGGGGTAGTAGTCTCGTGGCGGTGACCCGGTCCGTGCCCAGGGAGTCAAGCTGAGCGGCAGTGTCTTGAATAGTAGGGTGTTGTACGACTACGCCACCCGTTGAATGCAGCTTTAGGGCTGCTGCTGCAGGACAGTCCGCTGAGGCCGGTGATATGGTTGTGCAGCGTAGATGGTATAACCCCCAACGGGAGGGGTACGGCCTCAGGGCAGCAAGTGTAGATGATGGTGGTAGCGATGGTGCGGCAAGGAAGCTCAGAGACGTGTGATGCAGTTTCAGGGTTTTTACTCACAGGTGTTGCTCCGGTCACTCCGGCCTTGAGTGACCACCCGAGTCGTGCTGCGTCCACCAGGTGTGGGACTCGGCCAACCCCCAGGCAGTTCCAGAGCGTGGTCCTGAGCTCCCCTCTCTTCCTTCCTACTGGCCGTCCCCACCAGGGACCCACCTTTGTCCGGCTCCCTCGGGCCTCTTGGTGGCAAAACCTTCTCTGGCTTTCCTGACCCTATTCGTGGTATGCCTTCCTGGTGAGTGTGGTGAGGGTCGTGCCAAAGCTTGACCACGACCTCCGGTTCCTGGTTAAGGATATCTTGCCTCTGCCAGCTTGGGATCCGGTACCCTTTTCTGCCAACCCTTCACCCGTCCACTTGTGGGATCTCAGGGTTCCCTCTTGTCTTGCGTCTCTGGGCCTTTCTTCCTCCTCCTCTCCACTACAGGCCTGGCCCTGGAGCTGGGCCCAGCCGGAGCCACAGCTCCCTGTCAGCCCTCCTGGCTGAGCTCCTCTCTGAACTCACTCCCTGAACTCACCCTGTTCCTAGATGGTGCCCACCTTATATACTCCCTCTATGTGTGAGCCCAGGTGACTAGCACCCAATGGGCTCCTACTTCTATGCCCAGAGTTCCTCCCCTATCTGCCCCTACACTACTGGGATGTTCCTCCCCCCCTCCCACTCCAGCCAGGGACAGACGCTGTCGTACCTGCACATCTACTTGGTGGGAGTACCGTTGTTCTGTCCCCCGGAAATGGGATGAGTGTAGTGCATGCAGCTATCTGAGCTCAGTCCCACACTCCATCCTTACCCGGGAGTGGAATACCACACCTCTGGTTTGAGGTGTAATACCCCTGTAGCAGCCGAGTCCTCGGGGTGCTACAGAAACGTTACCCCTTGGATTCCGGTCTGACACCTCTCACCCAGCCAAACCAGATCTCACACTTTGCACTGTTGAGGGGGCAGTACCCCAAAACACTGTGTCTGCAAATTAAGATTGAGGTTTTGGCTTTTATCCTAAGTCATGTGGCAAGGCTCGTTAGAGGGTCCATATTGACTTTTAGGATTGCTATTTCCTTATAAAGAGTGACACGTATAATTTGCAGTGACAACACGTTTTCAAATTGAGATTCTGGTTTGGCTTTTATCCTTAGTCATGTGGAATGGCTCATTAAAGCGTCATATTGACTTTTAGGATTGTTACTATCAATGTATAGCACTAGAGTTCAAGTCCTCTTCCTCTCTGAAGAGGAAAATTGCATATTTAATTTCCGAAAGGAGCATTGCATGGCCTAGAAGTGTCCTTAACTTGGCATGTTTTGCAAGTCATTCTCCACAAGGAGAAGCATTACTCCTTAGACCCTAAAAAGTAGTCATGGGATTTCTATAAATCACATTTACTTGCTGGAACTACAATTTACTGCGTTGTTTGGGTAGCGAAAATAAGCAGTGTCAAGCAAGCACCAAATATTCATTGTTGGAACTTGACCTAAAGGTTCTCTTAACAGCTTTGCGATCGTCGATTGTAGATAAACATCAGCACTTGCAGGGCTTTGTGCTGCGCTGGCGTTTGTCTACGGTCGATAGTTTTGTTTTGATCGGGTCGCCACCTACTTTTAAAAACGGGGACTCTGGTGCAGTATGCTGGCTGTGACCCCTGAACTCATCGAGACCTGATTGGTTGTGGTCCTGATGATGTCAGCATCATACCAGCCAATGAGAGCAATCACTGGGTAAGGTTTGTTGTAGTAAGAAACTTTCCCAGGTGATTTGCCTCATAAAATGCTCTTTGTCCCCTGAACTTTTTGTCAGTGAGAGATCAAAGGAGAAACACTGTGACAAGTGCTGCTGATAACAGCTGTGTGAGTCAGTGATCTTGACATATAGTAAAAAAAAACAACAAACAAACACACAATAGTTTAAGGTTAGGGTTGGGCTTAAAGTTAGGATTAGGCTTGATCGCAATTGTTTTACCAATAATTTATTAGTAGTCACGTCAGTTTAATTATATGGTATACTATATACATAATGTGATAGAAAGGTAGTTTGTACTAAAATATAACGAATACTGTAGTGTGTTCTATTAGTTCAGGAATTATATAATAATCTTTTTATTTATATAGCACCAACATATTCCGCAGCACTTTACAATGCAGACTGCGATGTCCCCATTGGGGCTCACAATCTAGATTCACTATCAGTATGTCTTTGGAGTGTGGGAGGAAACCGAACAACCCGGAGGAAACCCACGCAAACAAAAGGAGAACATACAATCTCCTTGCAGATGTGGTCCTTGGTGGGATTTGAACCCAGGACCCCATCTCTGCAAGGCTTGCTGCAGCAGCGACACGGCCTGCTGGGACCCTGCTCCACCACAGCCGCTTTTTCCCTTTTTCTCTTTTTACCCTTGTAAAAATGAAAAATTTGAGGCTAAATCAACTTTTTCATGAAAAAAAAGTAATATTTCATTTTCACATCCCAATATTTTAAAAATTCTGTAAGGCACCTGTGCTGTCAAGATTGTCATCACACTAGCAGATGGATTCCTCAAGGGGTGTGGTTTCCAAAATGGGTTCCCTTGTGGGACGTTTCCAATGTTTAGGTATCTCGGGCTCTCCAAACACGACATGGCGTCCACTATCTATTCCAGCCAATTTTGCATTCTAAGAGTCAAATGGTGCTCCTTCCAAGCCCTGCCGTTCTCCCAGAGTTTTCCACCATATATAGGATATCAGTGTACTGAGGAGAAATTGCACCACAAATATTTTTTTGCTCCCCTTGTGAAAATTGGGGCTAGAATATCATTTTTGCTGGAAAATGTGTTTTATTTTTCACATTTTTTTATAAAAATTTGTGAAGCCCCTGAGAGTTTAAGGTGCTCACCACACAACTAGATAAGTTCCTTGAGGGGTCTAGTTTCCAAAATGGGGTCACTTGTGGGGGGTTTCCACTGTTTAGATACATCAGGGGCTCTCCAAACACAACATGACGTCCACCATCGATTCCAGCCAATTTTGCATTCCAAAAGTCAAATGATGCTCCTTCCCTTCCAAGCCCTGCCGTGCACCCAGACAGTAGTTTTCCACCACAAATCTGTGTACTCATAAGAAATTTCACAACAAATTTTGGGGTCCATTTTTTTCTTGTTACCCTTGTGAAAATGCAAAATTTGGGGCTAAGGTAACATTTTTGTGGGAAAAAGTAAAATTTCATTGTTTTTCCTTCCACATTGCTTTAGTTCCTGTGAAGCACCTGAAGGGTTAGAGCAGTTTGAGGGATGCGGTTTTTAGAGTGGTGTCGCTTTTGGATATTTCCTATTATATAGACCCCTCAAAGTCCCTTCAAATGTGATGTGGTCTCTAAAAATAAAAATAAAAAAAAAATTGGTTTTGTATATTTTGTTGGAAGAATGAGAAATTACTGATCAACTTTTAACCTTTCTAACTTCTTAAAAAGAAAATCTTTCAAAAATTGTGCTGATGTAAAGTAGAGATATGGGAAATGGTATTTATTAACTATTTTGTTTGACATGACTATGATTTAAAGCCATAAATATTAAAAGTTTGAAAATTGCGAAGTTTTCGCCAAATTTCCAGTATTTTCATGAATGAAAGCAAGTCATAGCAAACAAATTTTACGACTATTATGAAGTACAATATGTCACGAAAATACAATCACAGAATCACTGAGACTGTTTAAACCGGTCCAGAATTATTACCTCATAAAGTGACACTGGTCAGAATTTAAAAAATTGGCCTGGTCACTAAGGCAAAAGCTTGCTCTGGTGGAAAAGGGTTAAAATTTTGACGGGGCTAATTCTTTCACTAACCAAGCCCACCCATGCCAGTTTGCCAGCTCAACATATCTGAGAAAGCAAAATATGTAATATAAATGTTTTCTTGACAAAAAAAACTGTTACAAGGTATTTACTGTTGGTGTTTTATATTATAGGAGTATTCCGAAGTTCATAATAGGATTTGTATCCAAATCAGAGCAGTATTGCAAGAGACAGAATTGCACTTGATGATTATTTATTCTCAGATAAAAGAAACATAATTTTTGAGAACAGCACAATAGTGGACAATTTTAAATTATTTTTTTTTTTGTGTTGGATTTAAACTATCTTTTCATGGGTTAAATTTGTACATAATTACTGATTGAATGGAACAGACCATTGCTGTTGAGTTGGTTCTTTGTCATAATTCAATCATGCGGTTTCTTTGTACTTTTGGACTGATGTGTACAAAAGGTTTTTGAGAAATATATTTTTCAACCTGAAGTACTGTTCAAAGTTTGTGTGCATGACCAATAATGTTTTGTGCTTGTTCAAATCCAAAAAAAAATGTGTAGACTGAAAGTCTGTTTAAACTGTTTATTTTGCTGTCCTAGAATAAAGCAGTGTTTAAGTGGATCGCTTCCATTCTTTTACTAGGCAAATAGTTGCATTCTTGTCAATCAAACTAAATGCCAAGTATTTGCCAAATTGTTTTCCTTTTAATATTTTAAACGGAAAACATTAGGGCATATTTCATAGAGGCAGGACAATAAAGTTGATTGGTTATTAAGGGGTTAATACTGCATAACATTCTCCTAAATGATCAGACATGTGGTAGCCTTTTATAGCCATTTTTTTAGAATTATTGGAGGCATAAAAACTTAGGATAGGTTCCCTAGTTTCTTTTAGTCATTTTGGTAGCACAGCTATGGCAACTGTTTGGATTTGAGTGGCTAGTGTTTTGGATTGTCTTGGTTATGTGTGTTTTTTTTTTTTTTTTTTTTTTTTTTTACATAAAGGGATATTCTCATTGCTAGGATATGCTATGACTTGTGGGTGACCCAACTTCTGGACCCTCCAATGAATACAGGAGAAGCAATGTTGGCGTAGTGCTGGAGCATTCAGAGGCTCAGAATAAGATGGGGTGGATTTAAATCTTCTGCACTGCCAGTCCATGGCAAGTAACAGTGCAATATGTTTGAATGGGATTTTGAAAGCACCATCCACATGTAGCAGAAAATTATGTACTGTATATAAGCATGCCACATATTTATTCTTTTCAAAATCTACAGTAAATCTGAAACACCAGATTCTGCATGTTACACATTATTTTAGAAAAATAGTAAAAATAAAGAGCCATGGTACTACCTGAACTCCATCAATCCATAGATGAAAGCCTACATACTATTTATACCGTATGTGGTTTAAAAAAAAAAGTGACGGAGTTCTTACTACTGGCATCCTGACTCTGATTGTTATTATTGTCATCTTGACTGCTGTGGAAGATCTTGAATGAGCTCCATCTTGACTACGTGGTCAAGAAAGTGTTCTGCTCAATTAGCACCAGAGAAAAGTTGTTTCATGGTGTCAGGGAGATATTTGGCAATTCTAGGATGTTCAGGAACACCGGCAGGTCCTCTGGAACTCGAAAATATGCCACCCTATGAACTTGTGCAAGTTAGCAAGGATGGAAATCCACACCAATAGGGGATGTAACAGTTTATGGTTTGTATAAAGGCTAGGAAAGGTTTTAGAAATGCTTTTTGGCATAGTGTGGGTCTGTGAAGAACTTTTATCCAACTGTCTTACTTTTTTCATTATTTTTTCTTTGAGGCCATAGTAATATATTCAACAGATCACAACTTGAGGGAAAGTAGGATCGAGACTTCTTGTGTGTAAAGTTCTGTATGCTCTGTCAGTTTCTATGTGATTATCTGCTGTCCTGCCAAGTTCCTGTGAATATTGTGTTGAATATAGTCGTGAGTGTTGACAGGAGATCTGAAGTGTAAGTGGCTTCTGGGAGTCTTTTTATATGTACTGTATATTTCTGTTTTCATAGTCATCAAGATGAGCAAGATGATGTTGCTGCTGTTTTGCCCTATGTAGAATTTGCCTTCTAGAGACCCTGTACTGCAGACTGGATTGTTATTTTTTAAGCACTCCAAATTTTTCAACTTTCCCTGGTAGAGTGGTTATAACGTCCCCAGGCTTGCTTCTCATCTAAGGCTAAGACCGATTTCTTCCTTGGTAGGTAGAATGAAAGTAGTGCCTGGATTTCTGCATGACTTTACAGCGTATTAACGGTTTCTTCAGGAGGTGACTGGAGATGGAAGGTCTGGGGTCATAGTTGATGTTTTATATTTGGAGCTCAAATATAAGATCATTGTGAGGTGCTAGAAAAAAAGGTAGACTTATGAGCAACACATTATCTGAACCCAAGTACGAATTATCCAGTGAGGAATATTAAGGGCCTAAAGGCAGCCATTTTTATTTTTGGGGTCTTAACAAAAGATCTCTTTGTGCCCCGTTCTGCATTGTAATTTTGATCTGGTCTTGGTGTTTGTTATTAGAACTTTTGCAGTTCAGGATCAGAAGATAAGTGATCTTCTTGTTGACAATCTGATGTGGTAATTAGTGTTGAGCGAGTATGTTCTGTTAACCCTTTCGCCGAGTATGCTCGGGCCGAGCTCCGAGTATTTATAGCTGTTCGGTGATATGGTTGAATCGCTCCCGTGTGCATGATTTGCAACTGTTTGACAGTTTTAATACATGTGAGGAATGTCTATTTCTTACACATTCCTCACATGTAATAAAGCTGTCAAACAGTTGCGAATCATGCACACGGGAGCGATTCAACCATATCACCGAGCAGCTGTAAATACTCGGAGCTCGGACAGAACATACTCGCTCAACCCTAGTGGTAATGCATTTTTACATATACCTGGTCAGCGGAGAGCTGGTACATTCAGGCTGCATGATTGACTTCTGCATACTTATTTGGTTTAACTGTTCCATATTAACCATTATTTGGTCTAATGAACAATCAGACTGTACAGTATTCAGTCGTGCTGTCTGGTTTAACATCTCAGTTTTTAAATGTGATTGGTTTAAGACTGTTGTAGATTCAGTATAATCCTGTAGATAAAATGTGGAATTTATCATCATCCCAACGGTTTGTGGTTTGATTTCGGCAGTCAGTGTGGTATTGGGTAGTAGTGTGAAGAAGTCTGAAATGGACTGAGAAAGAAGGTATCTGTTGCATGTATGAACTTTTGGGTGTCCTGGCAAATTTTACCCGTATAGAAGGTATTCTTTACTTTTCTGTCCCCATCTCTGTGGCCTTCACGTCCCAAGCATTTTTATTTAAATTGAGCGATCTGTACAACATGACAATACATGAGCTCCCACCCCACCACCTCCCTGGAATAGTGGATGTTATAGGAGCATCTCTCTACTTAGAAAATGGGATATGATAGCCAGTTTATACAGTTTTGTTGACAAATGGGAAGTTTTAAAAAAATTAGAGCTAGGCCCTTTTAAGAGATATGGTGATGAGGGTTAAAGTAAAGAAGTACGGTAGATTGCAGACAGAAAAAAATTAGGCCTTTATCCTTTTGACACAGTATCGTAAGGTTTTAAGGTTGTTGAGGTAGGTAACACCTACACAGCAAACATAGTACTGGCCAATAGTACCACTAGATCACAATGCAGTACTGCTAGTGCTTTAAAGATTCTGCTTGTAGAGCAGCAAGTACACAATGATATGCCAGGTAGTTGCTCACTGCTTTTCCTTAGTAATTAAAAAACATGAAGTGCTAAATGCTGAGATGAATCATACCTGGAATAATTTAGAATTATAGACACAGGAAACAATTGTAAGCGCTTTATAGGTCCTATTGTGGAGAGCAAACAGCTAAGGAGCTGTGGTGGTCTTATGAAGGATCGCTGTAATCTGTCTATATCAGAAGTCAGAGGTGGCAGATTTTGGTATCATCCACTCTGTGGGGACTCTTGATAAGTACCTGCACTCTTTTGTAGTTGTCGCTGCAGTGGAGGTTCCGATAGGCCGCATTTCCAGTGTAAGTCTAGTAGCAGGTTGGGTTTGAATCGGTGTGGGATCTTGGCTGCTGGGTCTTGGTAAGACAGACAGGAAAGTTTTGATGACACCTTACTGCAGCCAAGGAGATGCGAAGCTGTGCCTGCTGTACATGGAAGCCAGAAACTGGGCTTCAGCTTTCAATATAGTGCACAGCCTCTTTTTGCTGTGTATAAAAGTTATCTGAGCCCCTCAAGTGAGATTTTGTAATGATCCACTTGAAAGGAATCTACTGATGCAGGATGTTCTCTTTCGTTGCAGTGACTGCCTAGGATTGCAACAGATAAGTGGGGTTTATCTTGGGGATTCCGAGATGCTTGTCATTTCTATTTGTTGGTTTTCCACAGACACCCAAGGCCATCTTCTCAATGCCCACCTCTTCTTAACTAGGTTTCGATTACTGTTATGCAGCTTGTGATCTTTTTTCTTTTTTTACTAGCAACTACGTAATTACTTTCTTATGCAATCTATTTTCTGATTCTACTATCTTATGTCTATAAAATAAATTTCTGGACCCAACTATACATGCTTGGTAACAGAATAGTCTAGTCCAGAGGTTAACCTGTTTTGGAGCTGCGTGCAGAGGGGATAAAAAGTCACATGTATAACGAAAACTGCAGTGCCAGCATTAGAGGGCAACAAACTGAGCACTTTACATGGTACTGAGTGTGAGGGGATACTGATGTATTCTACTGTGTATGGGCGGAAACTGAGGGCATCATACAGTGTGTGAGTTAAAACAAGAAAATTAAATATACACCTTCCATCAGCTGGCGTAGAGTTTAGCTATTACAATGTACTCATTTTCTGGTGTACATTGTGTGAATTTGTCATTCAGGGGTGCTTTTTCTTAGCCCATTCCATGCTTTAGAAAAGTACACAAAATTAAGAAAAAAAAAATGTATTATTTTTTTAAGTCATTTTTATTTAACCATGATGGGCACAAAAATTTGTAATTTTTTTTTTCTCCACAGAAAACCAGTGGAATTCACTCACCAAATGTCTCCTAATATGTCCACACAATGTATTGTGCTTTCATGGCTGTCTGCAACTCTTACCAACTTGGTTACTAAAATGCTTAAATGGACAGTTATTTTTTCAAGCTGATGTTAGATGTAGTCTCCACCTTTTATTTCAAGTTCCTCAGATGATCTAAAACATTGATCTAATCAGTGTAGATAGAATAAGATCAGATGTATCAATATATTAGTAACAGTGGTCCAACAGTGAAGAGCTGGTCAAGTGGATTTCTGCACCCGATCGCGTCCCAAATTGCTTCTTACACAGGATACTACCTTGTTCTCTGAGGCAGAACATTTTTGGGAGGGGCCTCTGACCATCTGACTGCTTTCAGTGGGAGCCTCTATATAATGAAATTACTTTAATCATCTTGGGGTATGTGGCCACTATTCGGAGCCACTGTGGCCCAGACGCTGCAGAATAGCTACTCATCTTCCGCCCTCATTATGCAAATGAGCGTCCGCTATTTTTTTTTCACATGCGGACCTTCCTCATCTATGAGGAAAGTCCACATTCGGACCCACAAGAGAAATTGACATGCTGTGGGTCTGGAAGAAGCGCTGCATGTCAATTTTAGCGGATGAGCCACAGGTGCCCAGAGACACATAGTGGACATGGGATTTCTAGAAATCCCATCCCCTACGCTGTAACATCTGTATGCTGCGGGTTTGACGCTGCAAAAACACGCAGCTTTAAACCCGCAGCGGCTCCTGATCATGTGCACATAGCCTTGTAGTTTGTCACTGCAAAGATTCAAATTCAGGACCTTTCTATAGAAGGCTACTTTCACACATCCGTGTCTATTTTTACATCCATGTAAAACTGACTGTTTTCTTCTCATGTGTCACTCTTTATGCCTCCATTTTGTATCTGTTTTATTTTATCAGTTTTTAAAAACTGGAGGAAGTAGACTGAACTTTTATTTATCTATCGATGCTTAACAATGAATCAATGAAAAATTAATGGAACCCTGAAGTAAAAAGGTGGTTGTTAGATTTGTCATTCTTATTTAGCGGATCCACATAGATTTTAATGACAGTCTGATCTGCAAAATGGATAGCAATAAGACATGCTCTAAGTCTCATAGATTGGACAAACTGATCCATTTTTAAAATGAATGCATGTATGGATCACTGAAACTTTATGGGTTAGTGTGCTGTATGTTTACAAAATCGGACAGCAAACAGTTATGTAACAGGGATCCTTGAATGTAGCCCTAACAGGCTGCACTACAGTGTGTGAGAATTTTCTGTACCTAAAAATTTCATATTTCTTCAGCATTTAAAGGGAAACTGTTGTAGAGATAGCAGTGCTCAAATGCTGAGCTCTGTATAACCCCGCCCACACCACTGATTGGCAGCTTCTTATGTACACTGTGCATAAGCAGAAAGCTGCCAATCAGGGATTGCACAAATTAGCCTGACTGATCTAGCTGCTAAATCACTGATTATATTGGCATTACAGCAGACAACCTAATAAGTGACACATCCCTGGATTCTTCTCTTACATTATTCTGTTCTCAGGTTAAATGGCAAAAAATGCTGACAGATTCCCTTAAATGAATAAGCAATTCTTGTTCAATAGTTCACCACTGTGTATTAGTAAAACAAAACTGCTAAAGGAGCTTCAGATAAGGGCTAATGCAGACATCCATTTTCTCGTATGAATTTCATGATTTTTTTTTGCAGGTCGAAAGTCAACAAGTTTCACTCCCCCCCCCCCTCCTCCCCCCCAAATAAAGAAAAAAAAACAGACGTTTTTGATTAGTTTTATAAGATCAAATTTGGCAATGCAAGTCTATGGGTCAGTGAAAAACATTGGACCACACTATTGGCACCATCCAATTATCATATTTGATAGGGGAGGCTGAGAGATCTTCTGTTACACACAAAAAATAAGTGGATGAAACTCAAATGGTGAAACTAACACTCTAACCAAACACTGATGAAAATCAGATCCAAAATACTTACGAAAATTAGTCTGTTGTTTTTAACTATAATAAAAATCATTAATATCTGAATGAGCACTAACTAATATATTTATTAGTTTTGTTCATGCACTATATACTGCTGTTTGCCCACAAAATTAGATGCTTGAAATCATTTTTTCAACTGTGATTTGTTGACTAGTATTACTGTCCTTCTAGATTCCACAACCACTTCTAATGCAAGTGAAATTACTGCAAACAAAAGTGCTGGTGATCTAAAGGACCACTCTAAAGGTGAATGTAGAACAAACCATGCTGGTAATCATGTTGATCATTTTCTTCAATATAATTCCTCAAAAGTAACCACAACCCAAGGTCAGTACTCTATACAAGATTGTATAATAATTAATAATCAAATTTAACACAGTCAATAGTAAAGTGTGCTACCTATTGTAAAGCTGCCTCCGGTCCCACAGACTTTTTTTTTCACTTACTATGCAGCACACTGATTTGTCTTGTCTACAAAACCCACTTTCATACTCCATTGTTTGAAAATTCTCACATAATACAACAAGAGAACAATTACAAAGTGTTTCTTTGGTTCTGGAGGACATCATTGATTTGAATTGGACTTCTGCTCTTTTCCAACACAGAAATTTTTCCAGTGCAATGTATAGGATGCGATGTTCAATGAACACATGCAGATTCACCTGCGTGCAGCGCTTTGGACGCAGCATCAAGTATACTGCGTTCAAAGCGCTGACAGGACGCATCGTTTCCACATACCCTAAGGTTGTTGACTGGCTGCAGCCTTCATAAAAAATGTCACATGAGTCACATGATCGTTGTTGGACACAGCGCTGACATTGGCTTAACAGCTCCAGTGCAGGAGTTAAAGCGAACCTGTCAGCAGGATTTTGCTAAGTAAACTACAGGCAGTGTCATGTTGGGTCTGCTGCACTGATTAAAATGATACCTGAGGTGAAGAAATCTGTCTTGTGGTTTTTGTAATCAGTGTTTGCACTTTTGAGTTAATGATATGCCCATGCTCTGGGGCGGGACTGTTGGCAGGATCTTATCCTGGTGATGGAGGCCAGATCAGTAAGAAAAAACCTTATCATAAGCCTTCCCTGTCTTTCTGTCTGTCTCTCTGATGAGGAACATACTTGTGCTTCGGGGCAGGGCTGTGGGCAGATTTTATGTTGCTGATCTGGCCTAGAGCACCAAGCAAAGACCCTGCCTACCTACATATCATTAACTCAAAACTGTAAACACTTACACAAAAACCACAACACTGATTTTTTCACCTCAGGTATCATATTAATCCGTGCAGCAGTCTCAACATGACACTGCCTGTAGTTTACTTAGCAAAATCCGACTGACAGGTTAAATTTAAAGCGCACCTGTCAGCAGGATTGTGCTTAGTAAACTATATACACTGTCAGGTGGGCACCATTACACTGAATAAAATTATACCTTTGCTGATGAAATCCATCCACTGATTCTTTTATAATCTTTATTTTCAGTTCTGACATAATGAGATGCTCGTGCCCTGGTGCTCTCATTATGTATTCATGTATTCCTATCTGTGCCTTGTGACAGGTCACTGTACTTTCAGTGACCTGCCTACTGTTTTAAATATTGCCTGTATAATTTCTGTTCAAAAGTGAAAATTTGCATCCCCCAATAAGGCCGCCACGGCCCGCGCATGCGCAATAGCATCTTTTCGTTGCCGAGAGATGCTACTGTGCACAAGCGGGCGCCATTTTGCTTCAGGAAAAAGAATTTGGGTGCAGCAATATGGCGCCGCGCATGCGCAGTAGCGTCTCTCGGCAATCGAGAAATACTATTGCGGGGGCCAGATTGCTGCACGCAAATTTATTTTTCCTCTAGCAAAGTGGCGTCCGCGCGAGCGCAGTAGCATCTATCGCTCACCGATGCTACTGTGCACGCGCGGGCGCAATTTCACTAGAGGAAAAACAAATTTGCCTGCAGCAATATGGCCCCGCCGCTTACGCAGTAGCATTTCTCTATCGCCGAGAGATTCTACTGCGCATGTGTGGCGCCATATTGCTGCACCCAAATCACTGGACGGATTTCATCATCAAAGGTATCATTTTACTCAGTGTAATGGCGCCCACCTGACAGTGTATGTGGTTTACTAAGCACAATCCTGCTGACAGGTGCGCTTTAAGTATAGCATTTTAAATACACTGCTCAAAAAAATAAAGGGAACACTCAAATAACATATCCTAGATCTGAATGAATGAAATATTCTCATTGAATACTTTGTTCTGTACAAAGTTGAATGTGCTGACAACAAAATCACACAAAAATCATCAATGGAAATCAAATTTATTAACCAATGGAGGCCTGGATTTGGAGTCACCCCCAAAATTAAAGTGGAAAAACACACTACAGGCTGATCCAACTTTGATGTAATGTCTTTAAAACAAGTCAAAATGAGGCTCAGTATTGTGTGCGGCCTCCACGTGTCTGTATGACCTCCCTACAACGTCTGGGCATGCTCCTGATGAGTTTGTGGATGGTCTCCTGTGGGATCTCCTCCCAGACCTGGACTAAAGCATCCACCAACTCCTGGACAGTCTGTGGTGCAACGTGACGTTGGTGGATGGAGCGAAACATGATGTCCCAGATGTGCTCAATCGGATTCAGGTCTGGGGAACTGGCGGGCCAGTCCATAGCTTCAATGCCTTCATCTTGCAGGAACTGCTGACATACTCCAGCCACATGAGGTCTGGCATTGTCCTGCATTAGGAAGAACCCAGGGCCAACCGCACCAGCATATGGTCTCACAAGAGGTCTGAGGATCTCATCTCGGTACCTAATAGCAGTCAGGCTACCTCTGGCGAGCACCTGGAGGGCTGTGCGGCCCTCCAAAGAAATGCCTCCCCACACCATTACTGACCCACTGCCAAACCAGTCATGCTGAAGGATGTTGCAGGCAGCAGATCGCTCTCCACGGCGTCTCCAGATTCTGTCACGTCTGTCACATGTGCTCAGTGTGAACCTGCTTTCATCTGTGAAAAGCACAAGACGCCAATGGCGACTTTGCCAAGCCTGGTTTTCTGTGGCATTTCTTTGAAGAGCCGCACAGCCCTTCATGTGCTCGCCAGAGGTAGCCTGACTGTTATTAGGTACCGAGATGAGATCCTCAGACCCCTTGTGAGACCATATGCTGGTGCGGTTGGCCCTGGGTTCCTCCTAATTCAGGACAATGCCAGACCTCATGTGGCTGGAGTGTGTCAGCAGTTCCTGCAAGATGAAGGCATTGAAGCTATGGACTGGCCCGCCAGTTCCCCAGACCTGAATCCGATTGAGTACATCTGGGACATCATGTTTCGCTCCATCCACCAACGTCACGTTGCATCACAGACTGTCCAGGAGTTGGCGGATGCTTTAGTCCAGGTCTGGGAGGAGATCCCACAGGAGACCATACGCAACCTCATCATTAGCATGCTCAGGCGTTGTAGGGAGGTCATACAGGCACGTGGAGGCCACACAAAATACTGAGCCTCATTTTGACTTGTTTTAAGGACGTTACATCAAATTTGGATCTGCCTGTAGTGTATGTTTTTCCACTTTAATTTTGGGGGTGACTCCAAATCCAGGCCTCCATTGGTTAATAAATTAGATTTCCATTGATGATTTTTGTGTGATTTTGTTGTCAGCACATTCAACTTTGTACAGAACAAAGTATTCAATGAGAATATTTCATTCATTCAGATCTAGGATGTGTTATTTGAGTGCTCCCTTTATTCTTTTGAGCAGTGTATTTTATGATGCACCTTGGAGTTTCCTTTAAAAGCTGTGGAAAACTTTAACATGGAAAAAGTATTTTTTACAGGTTAGTGGTTACCTGGAGTTCAAAGGATTTTCCCCATGATTAAAGTTCATCACCTATCCGCGGGGTAAAGTTGTATGTATATGATCTTTGGATTCTCATCAATTACAAGAATGCAGGTCCCTGAGTCTCTTGTGTGAATGGAGTAGTGATGTACATGCATGACTTCCATTCTATTTACTTATCCATAGGACACTGATGTACAGTTCTTTGCTTTCCTATAGACAGTAGAGAGTGGTTTCCTGTAGACAGCCTTCCTGTAGACAGTAGAGAGTGGTGGGCATCCACCGATCACAAGAACATGGGTCTCAGAATGTTTTATGTTTATAGAGCTGTAGTGCATATGAATGACCACTATTATATTTACTGTCCTGCTCCTTGCAGTCCCATAAACAGTAGAAGAGTGATGGCAATGTTTATTAAATGTAACCTGTCACCAGTTTTGTCCTATATGAACTAAAACTGTCACCTTTATGAAGCGCCTGTGCTGCATTCCATAAATGCTTGTATGAACCCCTGACTCTCCCTATAGTCCAACCCCCCCCACCACCAAAAAAATAAAATAAAATTCTTCCGCGCTGCATGGTAATCTGGTCGGTCCGGTCCGATGGGCATGGTTTTGGGCCTCTTCATCCCTCTACACGGCTGCTGCTTGCCACACTGCTGGGTAAAATCTTGTACCTGCACAACTATGCATTGTCCTACTACGAGTAGAGCAGAGCATAGTGTGCAGGCTCGAGCAGCAATTTCTGTGAGCAAGTGGAAGATTTCGCCAGGTAGAGATGCGTCATCCACATCAAGTAAAGGAGGACGACGGCGAGAAGAAGCCAGGGTAAGGGATGGGGAGGCCCGTAACCACTCCCATTGGACCGGACCGACAGGATTACCATGCAGCGCGGGAGAATTTAAAAAAGGTTTTTGTGGAGACTACAGGAAGAGTCAGCGGGTTATATAAGCATTTATGGGATGCAGCACAGGCGCTGCATAAGGTGATAGGACAAAACTGGTGACAGGTTCCTTCTAATTACGAATCCATACCTTCCTGCTACAATCTCTAACACCAGGAGAAGGGAGAAAGAAAGCTGAGTGAGCTGAAACAGTAAGGAATGGTGATCTGCCTGATCAATTTCAGAAGCTAACATAACCTGTAACATGGTAGAAAGTTTTTAATGAAGACTATTTAGAAAGATAGAGGGAGTCTGTCATCACAAGGAGGAATTCAGGCAAATGCAGCAATGGAATAAAACAGTAAAGGTACCATTTTTATTAGTGTTATATCCCCTACAAGGTGCTCCGCTTAGTGTGGACACTCATTTTATGCTGACAAACTTTTTTTTTAAGCAAACCTGTGAGGCTTCCCTCCCAATAAACACCATTAGTAGTCTATAGTTCTTTTCCTGGAGTCTTGGTAGCCAAGTTTTCTGTCATTTTGCAGAAAAGTAGGTTTTCTTTTCACGTGCACTGTATGCTAAACAGCTGTATGCAGTCAAGGAGGTGGAGAAAGTCAAACTGTTCACTTCTTACTTCTGCCCCATATGGCTGGATTGGCATTCCCTGTCCTCCGGGACGTCAGTCAAGCCTTATAGGAGATAGGGCATGGAATGCTTGACTTGACACTGCAACTTTAAATCAGGAGTCCGCTAGAACCGTCACCCAGAGCAAATAAGAGGGATCATTCTGTGCTGAGAACCTGGGCATTGTACATGAATGGGTCTGCTTCTTGGACACCTGTGATTGTGATGCTGATGGCATTAAGACATTGATTTCCTTGTTCTACAACCTCCATGACCATCACCCCATCTGGGTGACTGTACCTCCCTGTCTTCCACATATCGGTGTCCACGGTTTGAGGGGTCAGAGATGCTGACAGACATCTAATAGGTAAATAGTAGTAATGTAAGTATGGAGTCTCCGTACAGGGGATGTCTGTAGTAAGACGACGCTTTAAGGTTTCGGGCTGTTAGAGCATTTGAATCCAGGACATTTTACCTCATCCACACGGAGGATGCTTATATTTTTGCATCCATCCTATTGTAAAAGTGCATTTACCTGATATATATTTTCCCTGGTACTTTTTTTCATTGAACCTTTTGCTAGAACATTATTGTGCTTTTTTGTTTTCTAGCCACAGCCAGCAATTCTGTTTCATCACCTCATTCTTCCATTATGTTGTGTCCTACTATGAACAAACCTATAATCAGACCTTCAGTTTCCTCTTCTGTGCTGAAGTCACATCACCAGTCCATTGCATCTATTAAAAAGGAACCAGGTGTTGAAGAACCACAGCTTGACTGTACCACTGCTACTAATACCACAGAACCTGTGCCTACAGGTAAACATTTCCTGACTTGCCTTATAAAGTTTGTAAAATAGTTTGTTTAAACATTGTAATTACTGCATGCAAATTTAATTTTTTTTTAATCGAGTTTTTTTCTGACCCACAGTTGCCAATTGATATCAGCTACTATGTTTATAGACTGAGTGGTAGTGGTGGCACCACAAAAGTGACTGGGGAGAATTAGCAAATTGGGATCCTGCACCTATTGGGGACTTATGGCATGTCCTACATGTATGTCATAAATGCAGATGATGGGACTGCCCTTTTAAGGATTTATGTACATATCTCAGTATAAGCACTATTTTTTTTTTTCTTTTAGAGCGTTCAGAAAACAAGTGAAATTCAGCATGGTTGCTGTATTGTGGGAAGGCTTTAAACAGGCTTAGGTGACACTAATGGTCTTGGTACGCGCGCACACACACACACACACACACACACACACACACACACACACACACACACACACACACACACACACAAAGTTGAACTTCAGCCCAAGTTTTACCACCTAATTCTCTTTTAGTAAACTCTGTACCTTGATGGGCAAAAATGCAGCAGCCGTCATCTATATACAGCAGCATCTTAATGGTTAAGAGAGAGGGGCTCACTCTTTAAACCATCAGCAAACTGAGGGATCTCAATAGATACGATGGCAACCCTAAGTCAAGTAATGGTTTCAGTGGAAGTTGGCTAAGTGTAATAGGACCAGTGACAGTGTAAATCTGACAGTCTCATATACTGCAGTAAAGAAGTATTGAAGTGTATGTGACCAGAAAATTTAAAGTACGAGTCCCACAGTGGAAATAAATTAAAATTTGCAAAAATGAAAAAGAAAAACCACAAAAAAATTGCAGAAAACTATTTTGCCACTAAAAAAACAATCTTTTATGGAAAAGTATATCTAAACAAAAAAAGTATATATAATTGGTATTATCGCATCCTGATTTATAAAGCTGTCACATTATTTATCCTGTACAGTGGACATTGTAAAAAAAAAAAAAAAAACTCTAAAAAAAAATATACAAAAAAATTTAGCATTGCCTCATCAACTCACAAAAAGATGGAATAAAATGCAATCAAAAAATTGTGAGTTAAAAAAAATAGTTACTGAAAAAGTCTACTCTGGGTCTTGCAAAAAAAAACAACTATCCTTTAGCTTTATTAACAGAGAAATAGAAGTTACAGCTCTCACTTTGTGATGCAGAACAAATTATTTGTTTTGTAAAATATTGTTTTGAATTTGCAAAAGAAGTAAATCATAAAAAATCTATATAAATTTGGTATCACTGTAATCCTACTGACCAAAGTTGTCTTATTATTTTTACTAAACAGTGGACGGTGTAAAAAAAAAAAAAAGAGAATCACTTCTCGAATTGGTGTTATTTATTCGTTCTGAGTTTGAAAAATCTGAGTAAACAGTTAACAAAAATGTTATATACCCTAAAATGGTACCGATAAAAACTTCATCTCACCTCGAATAAAAAACTAACCCTCATACAGTTCTGTCAGCCGGAAAATAAAAAAAGTTGGTGCTCAGAGTATAACGATGGAAAAATGGTTGTTGTTGTTTTTAGTGTACAAAATTGGTAAGACATAAAAAAAAAACTATATAAAACTGGTATTGCGTTAATCATACTGACCAAAAGTATAAAGGTGTCACTTCAACCACAGGGTGAGCGACACAAAAAATAAAAGCAATTCTTAAACTGCTGTTTGTTCATTCAGCCTCACAAGTATCAGTATAAGGCTCAGTTCACATTTATCCTGCATTCTTTGATGAGCACTTACATCCAGGTTTCCATCTAAATGCTCAAAAAATGCCATTTAGAATGAACCTCAACTGAACCATTCATTGTAAAGGGGCAGATGGAGTCACTTTGGACTTGATCTGGCCTCTGTTCTAGCAGTGTCTTTTTAGTACACAAAAGTGTGGTTGACCATGCTTTTATGCATGCCTAAGGAGATGAGACACTGCTGGAACTGAGGCCTCATAATGAATTATTCTGCCAGGGTTTTCAACTCAATAATTTTTCGGAATTTAGCGTAAAACCAGCCTTAAGATCGATCAACAAAATGTTATATACCCCAAAATGCTACCTATAAATACTTGAAATCATCCCACAAAAAAAAAAAACAATTCCCCACTCAGGCCCTTCATCTGTCAACAGAAAAAATATGGGGTTTACATGTCACAAGTGGGTCAAAGGCTCTGGAAAAGCAACATGGCTCCCCTGTCTTTGAAAGAAATAAAAACCAGTGAAGCCTGCACACTCAAATCAAAAAGCCCCACTGTGTGCCTAAAGTGCAGATACCATCTTCATGTATGGCAGTGGTGTTCCCATGGAACCTACTTAATTTATAGAATGTGTATCTCCAGAAACATAAACTGTACACAATGTAATGGGCACCAAGCTGACATATTTACAATTTTCACTCTCCAACATCCACTTATATGGTACTCCAAGGAGATAAAAAAAAAAATTGTACTGTTCATGCCCTCATAAACTATAAAGATGAAATCCCAGTGCACTTTATTTGTCTTTCTAACACTTGCAATTCTATGTGACAGGAGCTGCTCCTCACTGCTCCCCCCCTCCCACCTGGGACACTACATAACACAGCAGTGTTCAGCTCCCTCTGTGAGTAACAGACAGTCTGAGAAGAGAGGGCATGGCCTGCTCCCTGTTCTCTACTGAGAAACTGCTATTATCAGGTGACTTGCTGATAGTAACAGCATTACAAAGATGTAATGTACCAGACAGAGGCTTGAGCAGTGAAGAGCAGCTCCTGTCATACCAGCCCCTTGATAAGGTCTCCCTGTCTGCAGTTCAAGGTGAGGGAACGTGACCTACTCCCTGCTAGTAGCTCTGCAGTGAAGGAGACATTATGCTGCTAGAAGCCGAGGAAGGGGGAGTTCAGGAAATGCCCCCTCACCTTGGACTGCAGACAGGGAGACATAATCAGGAGTTTGGTGTGCCAGAAGCTGCTTTTCACTGCACTGCTCACCCCTCCTGTCTAGGACATTACAGCAGTGTGCAGCTCCATGCTGTAACTCTCAGCCAGTCTTTTGATGATAGCGGTTTCTCTGCAGATAACAGGTGTAGCCACGACCCCTCTTCTCGGACTGGCTGTTAATCAAAGTGGGGAGCTTCACATTGCTGTGTGACATATTGTCCCAGATGGGAGGGGGGAGCAATGAGAAGCAGCTGCTGTCACGCAGAATTACAAGTGTTCTAACGATAATTGAAGTGCAATGGGCATCTCATATTTATAGTTTGAGGGCAGACACAGTACAGAAATGTTTTATCTTCCCGGAGAACCCCTTTTTAATGCTATTTTTTATAGCATTATATAATTATATTATATTATATTTTATATATTGTTTTGTGAGAAAAGATTCAGTATAACTTGTGTGTTAATCATTTAAACCTTTGAACTTTTTTGGATCTTTCAGTCCATTGGGTGGTCCCATCAGTGACTGATAGCTTTGTGTAAGTGTGCATACAGAAACAGCTGTCAGTCACTGATGGGACCGGCCACTGGACTCAACTTTCCCAAAAGAGCAGAGGATTAAATGATTGAAACGCAGGATATACTGAACCTTTTAACACAAAACTATATATCAATCTACTCAGTTCCCCCTGCTATATAACATGGTGCCTGCAGATTGCGCTGCATTTTCATGGTGACAGTTTTCCTTAGTGAAGACAATTTAGGAAGGTGTAAGGGAGCCTATTAGGTAAATAGTAATGTAAGGTAATGTAAGTATGGAGTCTCCTCCGTACAGGGGATGTCTGTAGTAAGACGACGCTTTAAGGTTTCGGGCTGTTAGAGCATTTGAATCCAGGACATTTTACCTCATCCACATGGAGGATGCTTATATTTTTGCATCCATCCTATTGTAAAAGTACATTTACCTGATATATATTTTCCCTGGTACTTTTTTTCATTGAACCTTTTGCTAGAACATTATTGTGCTTTTTTGTTTTCTAGCCACAGCCAGCAATTCTGTTTCATCACCTCATTCTTCCATTATGTTGTGTCCTACTACGAACAAACCTATAATCAGACCTTCAGTTTCCTCTTCTGTGCTGAAGTCACATCACCAGTCCATTGCATCTATTAAAAAGGAACCAGGTGTTGAAGAACCACAGCTTGACTGTACCACTGCTACTAATACCACAGAACCTGTGCCTACAGGTAAACATTTCTTGACTTGCCTTAGGCTGTGTGCCCACGATGCGTTTTTTAAGCGTTTCTGCAGCGGCAAAAACGCTGCAGAAACGCATTAAAAACGCATGATAGAAGGCCTGCCATGTCCCCCAATGATAATTTGCATGTTCTGTGCACATGCTGCGGAAATTTCAGCTGCGGATTATCATTGCGGAAAAAAACGCAGCACTAGCAATTATTTTGCGGAAGCGCTTAGTTTCCGCCGCCATTGACTTGCATTGAAACACATGAATTACGCATCACTGCATCTGTACATGCAGAATCCATGCCTTTCAATGTGCGGATGGTACCCGGGTGTGGAGGACAGGAGACTCTCCTCCGGACCCGGATACCATAGAACCTGTAAAAAAAAGAATAAAATAAAAAATAAATATGATATTTAACTTCCGATGGCCCCCGCTGCGCTCGTCCTCCCTTGCCGGCAGCTCGCGGTGGACTGAAGGACCTGCGCTGACGTCATAGTCATGTGACTGCAGGTCCTTCAGTGCAGTGTACCGCGAGCTGCCGACAAGCCAGAACGGAGCGAAGCAAGACTCCGGGGGCCATCAGAAGGTAAGTATAGATTTAATTTTTTATTTTTAAACATTTTTTAAGGTCACACTATATAAATCCATGCCGGTTGCATGGATTTATATAGTGTGACCAAGTTGACAAGCACTTTCCAAGTGATGCTAAAATCGCTTGGAAAGCGCTTGACAACCCGCATGTGGAAATGCAAGTGAAGAACGCTTCACATCCGCTCGTCCTGGCAGGAAAACGCATGTACAATCCGCATGTACAATCCGCATGCGTTTTTTCTGCCAGGGAGATGCAGAAACACTCAGATAAAAATCCGAAGCATTTCTGCATCGTGGGCACATAGCCTTATAAAGTTTGTAAAATTGTTTGTTTAAACATTTTAATTATGGTATGCAAATAGGTTTTTTTAATCAGCTCCTCTTGTGACCCACATTTGCCAGTAAACGAGCTAAATCTTGGTTCCAGTCCAACAAAATTGAGGTTATGGAGTGGCCAGCCCAATCCCCGAACCTTAACCCTCCGTCACATACAATATCGGTTCTAACGAGTTCACATACAATGTGACTGTCAGGCGCAGGCTAGAAAAATACCTATAATATCTAATGTTTGCAATTTCAGTGCTCTAAAAGTGATCAGTGACCTTCATAGAGATGTAATAAAAGAGACTACACATAATCCGGTGCAAAAAATAAACATTTACTTAACATAAAACTAATAACTCTGAAATACAAACATTTCAAAACTCCCGCCAAATAGTCCCCAGTTCGACTCTGTCAAAAAACTCTACAAAGAAAATTTATGGAAACAAACTTAATTTTAAGGTACCTTAAGTACTATTAAACACATATTCAATCAGAATTAGATCCTGAAGTTTCCCCAGAAAAATTACACTTGCAGAGCAAAGAGCAAGAATTACACATCATTTTTGCATGTCTCAGGCAGATTGCATTATGACATTTGTGACATTCATAATTAGAAAGCCTTCTGACTCCGCTTTCCGTGGTGCAGGTGGTGCATCTCCTTCTTTTGGGAGGTGGTGCAGGTGGTGAATTTTCACTATCTTCTGGGCGGAATCTTTTGAGCTGAACTTGAAGACGAGAGGGGATACCGATTGTTTTCATACTTCTCCTGCGTAGCTTTCCAAGCACTAGTTCATGGGCCAATTTTTTCAGATAGAATCGTCTACGGAGTGGTTCAAGCTTGTTTTCAAGGTAAATGACTTGTGAATTTATACCACCCAAATTCAACATAGCAAAAAATATGACCATTGGCCAGCGTTTGGTGTTTCTGCTGATGTTGAAAGTTGAGCACATCTGATCAGCTGTATCAACACCCCCTTTGGTTGCATTATAAAATGTAATTATCTCCGGGTTTTTTTGTGCCTCAGTCCCAGGATCGATGGTATCATCATCATGAAGTGTTGATAGAAGAAGTACAATTTTTTTTGCTTGTGGTACATAGGAAACCAAAACCTTTCCATTATGGAATGCAAACATACTGCTGTACTGTTGTCTCCCTTTCACACTTACAAACTGTGTAGGCAATTCTTTTTTATTTTTTCTTACAGTTCCGACATATGAAAGCTTCTGCATTTTCAGATAATCAATCAGATCACAATTTGAAAACCAATTGTCAGCTGTTATATTGCGACCTGATCCAAATAAGGGCTCAGCCAGTCTTTTTACAACATCACTGGGTTTGTTGCTGACACAGTAAGGACCTTCTGGTTGTTTTCCTGCATAAACTTCCAGGTTGTAAGTGTAGGTCTTACTGGTATCAACAAGGGCATACATTTTTATTCCATATTTGTTAGGCTTTGATGGAATATATTGACGAAAGGCACATTTACCACGAAAACCACAGAGCATTTCGTCAATAGTGAGATTCTCCCCAGGGCAATAGCTTTTTTTTACAGTTTTCAACAAATTTTTGGAATATATCACGAATTGGAGCAAGTCGGTCATGTGTTTTACGTTCGGTTCGGGTAGTTCTGTCGTCAAACCGAAGGCAACGAATTAGAAGCTTGAATCTGTTTATGGACATAACAAGGCCAAATTTTTCAACTCCATCCCCATCTTTACTCCAAAGTTCCTCCAAACTTTGTCTATTTGCCCTGTAAGCTCCTGCAAGGTATAATAATCCAAAAAAAGCACTCAATTCTATTTCATCTGTGGCCTTGATGGTTCTGTTGCAGATGAACTTGTCCTTTAAAATGTCTATATATTGGTTGGTATATGTGACAATAGAGTCCAGAATGTCATTTGTGAATAAACTATTCCAGCATTCAACTGCAGTTTTTGCATTACTTGCAGTTCCTATAACTGCAGGAAGGTGAGTAATAATGTTTTGAGGTTCCCTACGTTTTTTCTGGAGTGGCTTCTTGTTCCATTGTTTTTTTTTTTATCTTTTCCCATATAATAAGATTCTACATCTTCATCCTCATCACTGTCACCATCTTGCTCTGTTTCAGAATCCACTTCACATACTTCCACCTCATCATGAGAATCAATCTCACTTTCCTCTCCTAAATCATCATTCAGTGTGGGGTCTGCATCATCTAACAGCATGTTTGTTACTTCCTCAACATCAAGGTTTTTTGATAAATTGTACATTTTCCTCTCCATTTCAGAAGATAATCTGAAGCAAGAGAAGTAATATGTGTTAGGGAACTACTGTATATGCCTGAGCAGCACACTTTCTTTTTTAATCTGCCTTATTTCTATGAAATATCCTCACACTTTGTGCTATACTTTCATAAAACAAGCTAAATAAACAATTGTGATGAATAAAAACATAAAATACCAACCTTATTGAGTGTGACGTGTTCACATACAATGAGCCTGAGAGATTAGCGCAGTTATATCTGTCCTCCTGAAGCTCTGCAATCCAACTGTGGTATGAGGTTTCACAGAGCTGCTAGAGACAGGAGACTACCTAGAGGGAGGGGATTTCCTCACAATCTGGTGAGGAAGGAGAAATGAAAGTAAAAGAGATGTGCTGTCAGGCCTATTGTATGTGACGGAGGGTTAATCAGATAGAACACTTGTGGGGAGACATCAAAAATGCCGTTTCTGAGGCAAAGCCAACAAATGACCAAAAACTGTGGGATGTAGTCAAAAGCATTCTGAGCTGGAATAACAGTTGATAGGTGCCAGAAGTTGGTTGACTCTATGCAACATATATGTGAAGCAGTTCTAAAAAACTTTGGTTATACAACTAAATATTAGGTTATTGATTCACAGGAATGCTGAGTCCTCCAAAAGAGTTCATATTGTGATTTTGTAAAGACAAATGCAGACACTGCTATTTTTTTAGAACAGCCCAATGTTCATTTTTTGTTATTTTCTGTAAAGTAGTTAAAATTCTATACATTTCTATTCATATTTTGAATTAGAAAACAGTGTGCAATGTTCCCAGTGCATGGAAATAAAAACTAGTGTAAAGATTTTGTGCTTAACTCATGTTTTGAACACACTGCTATTATTTTGAACACTACTGTATGTCCAAAGCACTTCAGTCTCTTGCATATTGATTTAAATGATTTCTCAGTAATGGAATCCTGTAATCTTGCAGTGTAATCTACCTGCACATATAAACAGTTTGTTGAGGGAAATCATAGAAAATGGTCCAATATTCGAATCAGTTTGATTAGTGTGGCATCAGTTTTTCTGAGATGTGGAGAGAAAGGAAAACAAGTTTTTCGACCTTCTCCATTCTGTCAATCTGTGAAAATGTCATCCGATTTTTTTTTCATGGACCCATAGACTTGCATTGCCAATATTGATTCGACACTCAAGTCAAAATCAGATGTCTCCAAATGTTTCCGCAGACCACAGAAAAAATCGGTCATGTGCACAGCCCTGTAGAATAGAACAGGTACGAGTGCTATCTGTGAAAATCATGGATAGCACTCGTATGAGAAAACCTGTCATGTGCACGAGACCGAATACTGAAAGGAGGGAGGAGTAAGTGGAGTGATCGCATATGGCAAGGAATGGTGATCTGCCCGATCTATGTCAGAAGCCACAACACAACCAGTTACATGATGGAGTATCACAATCTGCAAAAGCAACATGGTAGAAAGTTTTTAATGAAGACTATTTAGAAAGATAGAGGGAGTCTGTCATCACAAGGAGGAATTCAGGCAAATGCAGAATGGAATAAAACACTAAAGGTACCATTTTTTTAGTGTTATATCCCCTACAAGGTGCTCAGCTTAGTGTGGACACCCATTTTGTGCTGACAATTTTTTTTTTTTTTAAGCAAACCTGTGAGGCTTCCCTCCCAATAAACACCATTACTAGTCTATAGTTCTTTTCCTGGAGTCTTGGTAGCCAAATTCTGTCATTTTGCAGAAAAGTAGGTTTTCTTTTCACGTGCACTGTATGCTAAACAGCTGTATGCAGTCAAGGAGGTGGAGAAAGTCAAACTGTTCACTTCTTACTTCTGCCCCATATGGCTGGATTGGCATTCCCTGTCCTCCGGGACGTCAGTCAAGCCTTATAGGAGATAGGGCATGGAATGCTTGACTTGACACTGCAGCTTTAAATCAGGAGTCCGCTAGAACCGTCACCCAGAGCAAATAAGAGGGATCATTCTGTGCTGAGAACCTGGGCATTGCACATGAATGGGTCTGCTTCTTGGGCACCTGTGATTGTGATGCTGATGGCATTAAGACATTGATTTCCTTGTTCTACAACCTCCATGACCATCACCCCATCTGGGTGACTGTACCTCCCTGTCCTCCACATATCGGTATCAGCAGTTTGAGGCGTCAGAGATGCTGACAGACATCTAATAGGTAAATAGTAGTAATGTAAGTATGGAGTCTCCGTACAGGGGATGTCTGTAGTAAGACGACGCTTTAAGGTTTCGGGCTGTTAGAGCATTTGAATCCAGGACATTTTACCTCATCCACACGGAGGATGCTTATATTTTTGCATCCATCCTATTGTAAAAGTGCATTTACATGATATATATTTTCCCTGGTACTTTTTTTCATTGAACCTTTTGCTAGAACATTATTGTGCTTTTTTGTTTTCTAGCCACAGCCAGCAATTCTGTTTCATCACCTCATTCTTCCATTATGTTGTGTCCTACTACGAACAAACCTATAATCAGACCTTCAGTTTCCTCTTCTGTGCTGAAGTCACATCACCAGTCCATTGCATCTATTAAAAAGGAACCAGGTGTTGAAGAACCACAGCTTGACTGTACAACTGCTACTAATACCACAGAACCTGTGCCTACAGGTAAACATTTCCTGACATTTCCTGACTTGCCTTATAAAGTTTGTAAAATTGTTTTTTTTAAACATTGTAATTACTGCATGCAAATTTTAATTTTTTTTAATCAAGTTTTTTTGTGACCCACAGTTGCCAATTGATATCAGCTACTATTTTTATAGAATGAGTGGTAGTGGTGGCACCACAAAAGTGACTGGGGAGAATTAGCGTATATGCAGATGATCCTTTTTGGCAGCGCTTTGAACACCGCAAACTCCATGCTTCGTCCAAAGCGCTGCACGCAGGTGAAGCCTCACGTGTTCAATGAACACATGCGGCTTCACCGCATCCTATACATTGGACTATAGAATTTATCTTGCGGAGATCAACGTCTCCGCGAGAGAAATTGACATGCTGTGGTCTGTGAAGACGCGCCGCATGTCCATCCCCGCGGGTGAGTCGCAGGAGCATGGGAACACATAGTGGGCATGGGATTTGTACAAATCCCACCCACTATGCTGTAACATCTGGCCGCTGCGGATTGCACACAGCGCAAGTGTGCTGCGTCCAATCCGCAGCGTTTACTGATAGTCTGCCCATGCCCTTAGCTAGTGGGGGTCCTGCACCTATTGGGGATTTAAGGCATGTCCTATGTGTATGTAATAAATGCAGACATTTGGGAATAACATTTTAGGAGTTTATTTATATATTACAGTAAAAACTCAATTTTTTTTTGTTTTTTTCTTTTTGATTTCATAAACCAGTAGGTAAAATTCTGCATTATGGGAGAGGGATTTTAAATGGACTTGGGGGACATTAATGGTCTTGGTACACATGCCACATAGGATCAAAGTTGTACTTGAACCCAAATCCTGCACAGGCTCAAGATACAACATTAGGCCGAGACAGATTGAAAAAAAGCAGCATAACTGTGGTTTTTCGTTCACCACTGATCCTCAATAAAAAAAAATTGTCAAGATTTCATATCTACCTTAAATTGGTATCAGTAAAACCAGCAGCTGGATCAATGGAGAAATAAAAAAGATATGGGTCTCGGAAAAAAAACCAAAACAAACCAAATATTTTTTTTCAAAGGTATACATTTTCTTTCTTCACTTAAATAAAAATGTATGAAAGATTGATACTGGCATAATCATGTTGACCTGGAGAGCCATGATTCAGTCATTTTTACCAGAGAATGAGCGCCGTAAAAACAAAACTTAAACCCATGGCCAAATTGCAGTTTTTTCATTATCTCTACACTTAGAATTTTTTTCCCATTTACCAGTGCATTGAATGTTAAAATTTACGATGTCATTGAAAACTACAACTTGTTGCATAAAAATTAAACCCTCATATAGCTAATTTGATGGAAAAATAAAAATGTTATGACTTTTTGAAAGAGAGGAGAGAAAAATGCAAACATATGCTCCACAGTCTCACTTCCTTGTTGCTGAAGGGAGGGCACTCCTCCTTGAGTGACGTTCTGGTTCAGCTTGCGTCTCATCTAGCCTTATCAGACTTTCTGCTTTCCATTGATGAGGGGCAAGCACCCAGAAACATGTTTTTGCAAATGGAGTGTCTGATTTTTCTCCTTTTCCAAAGTCTTCCAAAGTCATGGTAAGGCTTGTTAAAAAGTCAATATTGACTTTTATGATTGCTGCCCCCAATAGATGGTACTGGAGTTCAAATCTTTTTCCTCACTGAAGAGGCAAGAACTGATCTGGAAACTGCCAAAACCATGGGCCGGGGAATGTAATTTGGCAGGACTAATAGCTGCTCCATCAGGAGCTGAGTGAGGATTGGTGGGCAGCAAACTGCTGTAACAAATCAATGGGCTGAATAGATATGACTGGTATCTCAGGAGTTATTTTGTCAGCCAGGAATGTAGCTACTGTGCATAATCAGCCAGGTTCTTGTGGTTGATCTCCTTGGTAACAGGAGGAGAATGATTGCAGATGAAAAAGCAAGTCAATTGCAAACTTGCTTATTTTCCTGCTTTTTAACTCATTATACCAATTTCATAACATGAGACTAGGTTTAGAAAAGCTTATTGGAGCTTAAATGTCCTAAGGGTTCGTAAAAAGTTTACATTTCTTTGATGTGCTGCTTCTTTTATTTTTTTTTACTTCAAGGGTCTGGGGATCAAGTCATTAGATCAAAATACTTCTATTTACATTATTTATATGGTTATTAAAATGTAAATTAAAAAGGAAAGTGTGGCAATAATTAAAAGAATACATTTGAACCAATGCAGTGCAGGCCTTAAAATACAGACACAACAGAAAAATATATTTTTTTAAATTTAGCCTTTGAAGCAAATACTTTTAGAAGAGAAGAGACTATTTTTATTTATTTCTATATTTTTCTAGACATCCTGTCAATGTTGACATATATAGTTTAGCAGGGCGTGTGTATATAACAAATATTTAAGGATTTATCTCACGCAGACAACTCCTTTTATTATTAGAGAAAAATGCCAGCTCTTCCCTGACCACCAGCAATTTCCTGTAATTGTTGGGACTAACACCTCTAGCCATAAATGTCCTCTGCTATGGGAGCAGAGTTTACAAATTGATTGTCCATGTAACACCACTTGCCACCCCCAATTACAAAAATGTTTTTCTGACTATACATTTCCTCCTATTTTTTAGTAGGGCTGGTAATTAAAAGTTAATTGAAAGATGTACTTCAGTAATTTCATGGTAATTTCAGTAATTTTCATGCTGTCAGAAGCATTTAGACTATGACAGAATTTTTTCAAAATGTAACTTATACACCAGTGTAATGGATTTAAAATAAAGTCACCAAGTTGCATTTGTAATTTAGACATTAAATGGGACCTTTCACTAGTTTTAGCATGTTAAACTGGCCACATCATGGAGTAGTTGCCATAGAGCTGAATAAAACATTTTTATTTCTTATCTCCATTGTTGGAGATACCAGCTTGTAACATTTAGATTCTAACTTTCACTAAGACTCATCATGCTGGGGGGAAGAAAGAACATGCCCTCCCCCTAGAGAAGGTAAAACTCAACATTCTCTGTGTGATATGGAACAACTGTTGTATCTACCCAGGTCACACAAATCTAACTGCTGTGCAATGGCTGGAGAGCAGAGCTGTGTGTCAATACAAACACCTCTTGCAGCTCTTCTCTTACGGTGCTGTCAGCTTTGCTCTTCTCCTTCTCCCCCCCGACACCAGCTGCCTTCAGAGGAGGGCAGCAGAGCTGATTGTAATGAAACACCTCACCTTCCTTACTGATATCACTGCCATTGCCTACTGTTCTTACAAGTATGGAAGGAGAGTAGATCAGAGCTGTGTGTCATTACTAACACCTTTGCAGCTCTTCTCTCATAGTACTGTTATTGTGTGGGAAATGGGAGTAGAGCAGCTGACAGCGCTGTGAGAGGAGAGCTACAAGTGGTGTATGAAATACAGTCCTGCACTCCTACCCCTGTACAGTAATTGATGGCAGTGATGAGAGCAGGGATGTGTGATTGCATTTTTTGCCGTATCGCGCAAAGAAAGAGTCTGATATTCTCTGCGTGTCTGTTTTTTTTTCCCCTACATGATGTCATGATTAATCAGCGTCATGATAGAGAAAAGGTACATCCACAAAAGAATCTGTGAACACCCCCTTTGCTCTTAGCAAAAATTACCATAAAAACTTTATGAGCAAATATGTCTGAAATGTAGCTGAAAAATCTGCAGCCACTATTCCATGATGTGGCCAGTTTAACATGATAAACCTAGAGAAAGATCCTCTTTAAGTTTAAAGGGGCTGAACAATAATATTGTATTAACTATGCGTTGTCTGTAGAATTACAGCCTTTTATTACATAATAGCTGTTACTTCTACATAATGTAATGTTTTTTTCTGTTACATTAAAGGGGTTATCTCACGTTCGTTAATGGGTAAAATTGCAAAATGCTTGTAAAAAAAACAGCTACTTTGCAATTTACTTATTATTTAAAATCTCCTCCATTCTCAAGAATGAAGTGTTTTTTATTTTTGGCGTTCCCTGCTTGTTGCCTAAGTTGCACAGTGCTGGCAAACTCTTTCCCATAGAGCTTGTAAGGAGTGCGCTAAAGCCGGCCAAGTTGCTGGTGCGCATAGTTCGTTCTCGATTCAGCCAGCTTCAGTGCAACTTTGCTCATCCGATGCTACAGACACAAAGCAAACTTTGTATGACTTTGCTTGCAGCATCTGAGAGCGCACAGTCCAGGCCAGCAGCAGCACACTGTGCCCATGGAAGCAGGAATCCGCGAGGCTGGGGTCCAGTGCGCTCCTGCAGAAGATGAGGCAACCTCTTTAATATCTAAAGCCTGTATTTCAATTACAGTTTGATGGCTTTGTTTCAACTCCCATTATACTGGCGTTGAGACTAAATTATAATAATTGGGTCACATTATATTTTTTATCACATTAATATCCTCTCTTTCTTTAGGCACTACAGGATCTCATCTTCCAGTATTCTATTCCTCTGGTACATTAAGTACAGGCAAACCGAAATGCATCATCAGGCCCTCAGTGCTCAGTTCTGTATTAAAGAAATCATTGCCTATTGAATCTCATGTATCGGATAAGAGGAAACGGGACACTCTTGCTTCAGATAAGCTTCAAGCCTCCCCTGAAGGACGTATAGGTATATAGTTTGTGTTTGTTATATTAAAGAGGATTTGTTGACTCTCCTGACATGTTTAATTGAATGGTTATATTCTTTATGGCATAACAACTCTGTAGTGTTTTCTCAAAACTTTTCCAGTGTCCCTTGTGGAAATATATGAAGAAATTGATAACTGGATGTTGGCTTATACTTTTTTAACATTTTAGCACACTCTGCCGTACAAGTATACAGCTGCCGTACGTGTGTATGAAGCAGGCACAGGAGCTGTCCTTGCTCCATACAGGGCAGATGCCAACTGTAATTTATAGCCAGCATTTGCCCATAATAGAAGAGATAAGCGATACCGCCAATCATTGCTCTTTAACTATTTAAATATCGCTGTTAGTCTCAGACAATGGTATTTACGTGGCACGCTCACCTCTGCATATGGATCGGAACCCACCTGCAAAACTATCATAATGGACTGATAAAATGTAATTTTTTTAAAACATGTTGAACTCTGTAAACAGAAATAAGATCAAAACATCAGAGTTGCGGTTTTTCAGCCACTGCAATTTTCTCAAAAAATATAATAAAAAGTGATCAATATATTTTATGTACTGCAAAATGGTATCAATGAAAGCTACAGCTGAGCAGGCAAAAAACACAGCCATCACACAGCTACATCGACAGAAAAAGGTTATGGATCTCAGAATATGGCAAGGCAATTGGGTATCATAGTTCTCACATTCACCCGCATAATATAGTTTGTCAAATAGTGATTTTAGTCATAAAAAAAGTTGTAAAACATAAGTAAAATATATAAATTCGGTATTGTAATTGCATCTACCTGCAGAATAAAGTTAATGTCAGTTATACTGCATGGTGAATTACATGGAAAATAAATCTAAAAAAACAGCATGTTTTATTGTTTATTGTTCATGCGTCCTACCATAAAATGAATTAAAAAGAGATCAAAAAGTGACATGCACCCAAAAATGGTACCAGGAAAAACTACAGTTTGTTCAACAAGAAACTGCCTTCATACAACACCATTTACAGAAAATGTAAAAAGTTATGGGCATCAGAACATAGTCTTCCCGCCACCCCTCCCCCAAAAGGAAAATGGTTTTGATTTGTTTTCCAAGTCTTTTTTTTGCGCAAAAGAAGCTAAACACAAAAAACTATAAATTTGATTTTGATGTGATCATATTGAACCGCAGAATAAAGATATCATATCAACTATACCAAACAATGAATGATAAAGATAAAATATAGATTGCTGGGGGGGTTGTTCAAATTGCCTTACAAAAAGTGTAATAAGTGATCAAAAAGTTGCATGTACTAAAAAATGGCCCCAATAAAAGATAGCTTGTCATTAAAAATCTAAGCCCACACATAGCTCCATGATGTAAAATTATGAAACTTATGGACCTCAGAAGGCATTTTGTTGATATTGCTTCTACTAAAGATTTAATACGTTCTATTTACATCAAAATTATGCCACAGACGTACAACTTATCACCCAGAAAATAAGCCCTCATATTACTATGCCAAGAAAAATAAAAGTTATAGCTACTAGAACGCCAGGAAAAAAAATGGTCGCTCATAAGGGCTAAAAGTGGCTCTAATGCCAAGAGATTAAAAAGTAACTAAACTTTTTTTTTTCCCTTTCTAATCATCATCCTGGCATTGTAAAGTTATCCATTTTTGCAATATACGCTTCATGTTTACTATATTATGCTTTCTTCTTTCCCAAACACTATGCTGCAGTGCGGTTTCATTGTCCAGTTCATGCTCTTGAGCAGGGTGGGCAACCTTTTTTCTGCCAAGGGCCATTTGGATATTTAGAACGTTAGTCGCGGGCTGTACAAAATGATCAAATTAAAAATTACCCTGCTATATTTGGTCAAACAATTAACTCACCCCTAATATGATGGCTGGAACTACTTCTCTTTGGTGCTGCTGTATTGATTATGTTGCTACTTGTAACTGCTTTTCCCGATTTGCATTAGTCTGGAGCGCAATCGAATGTTTGTGATAAGTTTTGTAAAGAACTGATCCCACATTAAGCGGTTATGAACACAGATGCATATTACACTGCATATCTCCTCACAGTGGGAAATTCATCTCACATAGGAAACATTGGTGCCGTTTTAGCCAGGAAAATCGATGTAAATACTTTTATGGCCAAAAATGAGAAAAGTATTTTCGGAGTGAATTGTAAACCTTTTTACAAAATTTTTTTCTGGTTAGCCAATAAAGGTATCACTAAGAGAATACTTTTCTCATTTTTGATCATAAAAGTATTTACATCAATAACATATATATCAAACAATTAAAATCCACATGTTGGTGTCAGAAAAAAACACTTAAGTGTTCATGGCACTGTGTGCGCCCTTAGTCATGGAGAGTTATATTTGAACAGATTTTCTGGTGGTCAGCAGGATTTGAAACTGCACCCATCATGTATAAAGGACAGATTTCAACTTTCATTGCACGGTGAGCGGTTTAATCAATATTTTTTCTCAGTGTATCACATAAGAGACACTGGGGCTGGTGCAACTGATGCGCCCCCTGAGCCGTGGGGTACTCTGTGCCGGGCCGGTCGTTGCTAGGGGAGATGTCACAGTGGCGGTGACCAAGTCCGTGACCCAGGGCAGTCAATCAAAATGGGGAATATTATTTACAGGGGATTTATAGTTTTTATATATACAGTTCGTGACGCCACCTGTGGTATGCGGCTAAAGGGAGCCACCGCTGCGGAGCCGGTCCTCTGGAGCTGGTGTAAATGCAGCAGAGTTGGTTTAGCTCTCCACAGGTAGAGCTTAGCTCCAGGGCAGTGTAGATGTTGCCGTTATGAAGTAGCACTCGTGGTGCAGTGTAATGCAGGGAGTGATGGCGCAGCAGCACAGAGACGGTGGGGTGCAGTCTTCAGGGTTTTATTCACGATTTTCAGACTCCAAGTTACCAAGGCCAGGGTAACTTCCCACGTCGTCCTGTGCTTACTCAGGGAGGAGTTCAGCCAACCCTCGGGTACCTCCAGAGTACATAGCGGAACCCCCTTCTGTGCATTCCTTCTGGCCGTCTCCCTGCACCTCACACCTAGTGTCCCAATCCAGTGACCGCGGACCTTGTCGGGCGACGTCTTCTCTGTCCCCTGGGTTCTCTATGGCTACCTTCTTGGTGAGACAGATGTGGATTATGGCTGCAGTACCTAAAATACTACAGCCTCCGGTTTCCTAGTTGAGACTTGAAGAACTCTGCTAGTTTAGGGACCGGTCCCCTCTGTGCGACCTGACCCCTCCACCTTCTGGCAGATTCGGGCGTACGGGTGGCCTCCAGCACTACCCGTACCCCCGGTCCCTTCTACGTTCCTGGAGCCTTTCTCCTGCTTCTCTTTCTTTTCAGTCTTGGGCCTCTCCTCAGGCCCTCCTCCTGAGCAGAGCTCCTACAGAGCTCCTGCTCCCAACTCTTCCTCTCACTGAAGAACCCTTCTAGATTGTTCCACTCTCTCTTTATATCACTCCTTTCAATGCTCCCCTGATTTACTTCCTCCACCCACACCCACTATATGGTTCCCCCTACTTTGGTTCCTCCCACTCTGGCCTGGGACAGGGCTCAGCAGGAAGCGCGGCACATCTTGCCCTTCCAGCTGGTCTGGAGTAGTGTAGTGATGGATGCAGGTGTTAAGGTCCCGGGCTGTACTCCTTCCTTACCTGAGAGTGAGATACCACACCTCTGGGTGACATGCTGTACCTCTGTGGCGACCGAACCCTCAGGGGCGCCACACAACTACATCACTCATAGGAGACACTGGGGCTGGTGCAACTACATCACACATAGGAGACACTGGGGCTGGGGCAACTACATCACACGTAGGAGACACTGGGACTGGTGCAACTACATCACACGTAGGAGACACTGGGGCTGGTGCAACTACATCACACGTAGGAGACACTGGGGTTGGTCCATCTACATCACACACAGGAGACACTAGGGTTGGTGCATGTACAGTACAGACCAAAAGTTTGGACACACCTTCTCATTTAAAGATTTGTCTGTATTTTCATGACTATGAAAATTGTACATTCACACTGAAGGCATTAACACATGAGGAATTATATACTTAACAAAAAAGTGTGAAACAACTGAAAATGTCTTATATTCTAGGTTCTTCAAAGTAGCCACCTTTTGCTTTGATGATTGCTTTGCACACTCTTGGCATTCTCTTGATGAGCTTCAAGAGTTAGTTACCGGAAATGGTTTTCACTTCACAGGTGTGCCCTGTCAGGTTTAATAAGTGGGATTTCTTGCCTTATAAATGGGGTTGGGACCATCATTTGTGTTGTGCAGAAGTCTGGTGGATACACAGCTGATAGTCCTACTGAATAGACTGTTAGAATTTGTATTATGACAAGAAAAAAGCAGCTAAGTAAAGAAAAACGAGTGGCCATCATTATTTTAAGAAATGAAGGTCAGTCAGTGCGAAAAATTGGGCAAACTTTGAAAGTGTCCCCAAGTGCAGTTGCAAAAACCATCAAGCTCTACAAAGAAACTGGCTCACATGAGGGACCGCCCCAGGAAAGGAAGACCAAGAGTCACCTCTGCTTCTGAGGATAAGTTTATCCGAGTCACCAGCCTCAGAAATCGCAGGTTAACAGCAGCTCAGATTAGAGACCAGGTCAATGCCACACAGAGTTCTAGCAGCAGACACATCTCTTCAACAACTGTTAAGAGGAAACTTGGTGCAGCAGGCCTTCATGGTAAAATAGCTGCTAGGAAACCACTGCTAAGGACAGGCAACAAGCAGAAGAGACTTGTTTGGGCTAAAGAACACAAGGAATGGACATTAGACCAGTGGAAATCTGTGCTTTGGTCTGACGAGTCCAAATTTGAGATCTTTGGTTCCAACCACCGTGTCTTTGTGCGACGCAGAAAAGGTGAACGGATGGACTCTACATGCCTGGTTCCCACCGTGAAGCATGGAGGAGGAGGTGTGATGGTGTGGGGGTGCTTTGCTGGTGACACTGTTGGGGATTTATTCAAAATTGAAGGCATACTGAACCAGCATGGCTACCACAGCATCTTGCAGCGGCATGCTATTCCATCCGGTTTGCGTTTAGTTGGATCATCATTTATTTTTCAACAGGACAATGACCCCAAACACACCTCCAGGCTGTTTTAAGGGCTATTTGACCAAGAAGGAGAGTGATGGGGTGCTACGCCAGATGACCTGGCCTCCACAGTCACCAGGCCTGAACCCAATCGAGATGGTTTGGGGTGAGCTGGACCGCAGAGTGAAGGCAAAAGGGCCAACAAGTGCAAAGCATCTCTGGGAACTCCTTCAAGATTGTTGGAAGACCATTTCCAGTGACTACCTCTTGAAGCTCATCAAGAGAATGCCAAGAGTGTGCAAAGCAGTCATCAAAGCAAAAGGTGACTACTTTGAAGAACCTAGAATATAAGACATATTTTCAGTTGTTTCACACTTTTTTGTTAAGTATATAATTCCACATGTGTTAATTCATAGTTTTGATGCCTTCAGTGTGAATGTACAATTTTCATAGTCATGAAAATACAGAAAAATCTTTAAATGAGAAGGTGTGTCCAAACTTTTGGTCTGTACTGTACATCACACATAGGAGACACTGGGGCTGGTGCAACTACATCACACATATGAAACACTGGGGCTGGTGCAACTACATCACACATAGGAGACACTGGGGCTGCTGCATCTACGTCACACGTAGGAGACTCTGGGGCTGCTGCATCTACGTCACACGTAGGAGACACTGGGGCTGGTGCATCTACGTCACACGTAGGGGACACTGGGGCTGGTGCAACTACATCACACATAGGAGACACTGAGGCTGGTGCAACTACATCACACGTAGGAGACACTGGGGCTGGTGCAACTACATCACATGTAGGAGACACTGGGGCTGGTGCAACTACATCACACATAGGAGACACTGGGGCTGGTGCAACTACATCACACGAAGAAGACACTGGGGCTGGTGCAACTACATCACACGTAGGAGACACTGGGGCTGGTGCATCTACATCACACACAGGAGACACTGGGGCTGGTGCAACTACATCACACGTAGGAGACACTGGGGCTGGTGCAACTACATCACACGTAGGAGACACTGGGGCTGGTGCAACTACATCACACGTAGGAGACACTGGGGCTGGTGCAACTACATCACACGTAGGAGACACTGGGGCTGGTGCAACTACATCACACGTAGGAGACACTGGGGCTGGTGCAACTACATCACACGTAGGAGACACTGGGGCTGGTGTAACTACATCACACGTAGGAGACACTGGGGCTGGTGCAACTACATCACACATAGGAGATACTGGGGCTGGTGCAACTACATCACACATAGGAGATACTGGGGCTGGTGCAACTACATCACACATAGGAGACACTATGGCTGGTGCATCTACGTCACATAGTAGGAGATAATGTGACTGCAGCCTCAACTAGACGGGCGTGCATAGCGTGCTAACTATGCCCACGAACAACATACTCACGCTGGCACTGGCCAGCGTGAGGATGTAATCCTTCATTGCTTGTGCATGCTTACATTGTAAGGAGGAATTAAAGGGCCAGCGGACAAAAAAATGTGGCCACCAACCCAAGCAGTGTGATCCCTAGTAATCTGCCTGGAGGCCGATGGAAATGACCGTCTGATCTAGAAGTTGCTTTCAACTTCTGCTCAGCAAGATCTATTAACTGCCTTCAAACAATCTGTGTATGGAAATTTCCCTGTCTGAGTGCTAGGGTGTGCTCAAGTATGGGAAGTCCTATTCACAGACTTTGAATATAGTGTACAAATCTTGCTGCGTAGCAATTAAAAGCATCTTGTAAAAGAGTATGAACTGGACATTGCAACAACACTGCAGCATAATGTTTGGGAGAGAACTAAACAATATATGGTAACTAAAAAGCCTAACTAAAAGTCTAATAGGTATTACAAAGGTGATTATGTCAGTGATAACTATATAAGGAATACCTCAGACACATCGGAGATATGAGAAATATGCCATAATTTTATTAGATACAAATATTTTTATATATAAAAAAAACATCACATAGTAAGTGTTGGGAGAAGGACAGCTAAAACAGTAGAGGGATACAGGGTTCAGAATCCCAGTAAGTGACAAAAAGCACTACACTGACAGTCCCAGGTCACTGCAAACACACTATAAGCATATCAATTACAGCTGATACCAGAGAGACCAGCAAATTCAAATATGATTCAATAAATGTCAATACATAAATATCGCGTAACAGCTATAGATATAGGGGATCAACAAATGTCACATGATAATTCAGCTCAATCCATCATATATAAGCTGAATTCAAAAGGAAATTGGAGCTGTTTATAGTACATGTGAAATAATGGCTGGCGTGCCATATGGCCATCTAGTGGTGATGTTCCAGCATGCTAAGTAATAGAGTGGATGTTGGCTAGATATGAATACCTTGAGTCATGATGAAGAGCCTGGGACTTGTGAAAGCTTTTAGACCAAAAGTTTGCGAATGTGTCTCTTTCCTTGCCAATGTTCAGAGAGGTTTCAGAACAGAGGTCTCTGACAGAATGACGGCAAAAAGAAAGGACAAACTGAGCAATAGAACGGTCATGAGATGAGAACAGACCAGGCCCTTCACTAATGACCTTCAAAGAAGAAAAGGTGTTAAAACCAGCAGGAGGGGGGACAGCATAGTACAGGAACAATCAGTTTGAGACTCACTTTTGCATGCTGGGAGTTTCAAGCGAAACTTCATCATAAGTGAAAATAAAAAATGGAAGGGAGGCTAGCAATTGAATTTTATACAAGTGTCCATTAGAAAAATGCTTAGTTTTTTTCACATAGAGAGATGAAGGTATTGGAGAAGCCCGTTAACGTTAAAGAACACTGTAAATTGCACAAAGCCAACAGTGTGAAAGTATATATAAAGTTTGGATAATTACCTTATTTTTATGTTTCACAAGGCCCAACAAAGGTTCAGAGTCACTTTTCTAAGTCAGAGTTCGGCAAAGATCAACCGCCATCTATGTGTTTGGAGTCCTCCTCTTCAGACAAGAACAAAGGTGCTCCTGCTGCAAAGAAACCAAGAATTGATCATTTGAATTTCCCTACGTCTCCAAGCCACACACATGATTCTGATTGTATATCATTTGGTGGAAAAAAGGACATGCAGATTTCAGAGCTGATTGCAGAGGTTGCTAAATTTGCAGATACAAAACCAGTCCTTAAAGGTAAAGCAGTGTTTTTAGAATTTCAATGTTCAGCATTTTACGTGAATCCTGGACTTTAAAAAAAAAAAAAACAGAACACTACTGTTTGCAAAAATGTAAATCTTAGTTTGACTGTAGTTATTTCCACTTTTCTTTAAAAAACAAAACAAAAAAAAAACCTGTCCTCTCACAATGGCCTATTAAGTGAAGTTAGGACACTAGACCCTAGAGCATATCACCCTTTTTCAATGTAGAGTGTAGTTTTTTGGCAAAAATAAAATGAGAAAATCTAATCACTCTATACCCAATCTGTTCCATCTGTCCGGTTGCTACGCAGTGCTGAGCAATCATAGCTGTTCTCCCAATCATGGTCATTGCCCCTGTTGGACAAATAATCAGTAGATTTGATTTTCACGGTCATCTCTATGCTGACGACACCCAATTATACACCTCTATTGACAACACGCCGGCATTATTACAAAACAGCATGGATTGTCTTTCCGCTGTCTCTATCATCATGTCCTCCCTCTATCTGAAACTGAACCTGTCAAAAACCGAACGGCTTGTTTCCTCCCTCCACTAACTTACCTATACCCGATATTGCCATTTCCGATTTTGCGGTAAAATAATTATTGCAGTAAAAACGCATTCATTTTTTCACACAGTACATTGCTATCATGTATTAGTATTTATAAATTCTGCAGGCTACAATTTTTAAAACTCATGACCAACAATTAAGTAAAAGGCAATCACAGGGCCTTACTCTTGGTAGCAGTCACTAAGCTAAATTTACCAATCATGACTGCAATAACATTAATTTTCATAGTGACATGATCAATCATGACCAACAATTAGAACAAGTTTTGTCACTGATCTTTCCTGTCTTTTACACAGGTCTGTTATCATAATGATTGCTCATAGTGAATTTAGACAGTAATTTGACATTGTAACCGTGCACTGATGCTTCAAATTGCATATTTTATTGCTTTTGGATGATCTTCTATTATTGTATAACAATATAAACTAAACTATTTTTCTTTTTTTTTTTCTTTTTTTTTTAGGAATAGACATTAACCAGGTGGTACAGATATTAATTCGAAATAGAACTGAGAAAAACAGAAATGAGAGCCAAGACAGCACTGAATGACATTTTTTGTTTTTCCACAGTGGATGACCTAAAGAATCCGTATGCTGTGTTTGTATATTTGTTTGTTACGTGTTTAACATTTGTTACAGTTTTTAATAAAATATTTTACTTTCTTTTTGAAATGGAATTTTTAAGCGTTACCTTAGCTGACATTGGGGTGACTGATATGGTATAGAAAATAAATGGCCATCTTAATTTCTCATAATATTACAAGTTAACTTGTTTTTAAAAAAAAAGCATTTTGTCGCGTGATGGTTTATGTGCTTTCCAGGTCTGGGTCATTCCATGTCAAGTGAACCAATGAATATTACAACTATATGTTTAATTCTTTTGAGAATTTGTTCTTTGGTAATACTGTGTTAGAGGATGCAAAATGTGAAAAAAAATTCTATAAATTTTAGTTTATTTTTATAATTAATTTTCAAAGTTGTGAAAAAATGTGAATTTCTGTGTTGCATCCCTTTACATTTCACCATTCAACTCAGAACCGTGCAGGCTTTCAACAGATCTGTCACAAGACTAACTTTGTTAATATTTTACCCATGCGGAATCCAACGCAAAATTTAAAAACACATTTCCGAAAGATCAATATGATATTAAATTTGCAAAAAATTCAAATGTGCCTCCTATGCTCCTAGCAGGACCAGCTCCAGGTTTTTGTGGGCCCCGGGCGAATGAGTCTCAGTGGGCCCCTTTAGCACATACCACGATTCATGATGCACAGATATGGCGGAGAAATATAGGTATACAGTCTGCCCCCTAATCCTTCACATATGCAAACATGCACGCACACACACAGTACGCAGACATGCACGCACACACACACAGTACGCAGACATGCACGCACACACACACAGTACGCTGACATGCATGCACACACACACACAGTACGCAGACACGCACACACACAATACGCAGATGTGGCACCCCTGGGGTCTGGTTGCCACAGTAATAGAAATATTATGTCTGAGAGCAGGTGGGAGGTTTCTCTGGTCAGGAGCCCTAAGCATGCAACACTGCCCGTCCAGACCTGGGAGGGGAGGAATCTGCCCTTATAAACTGGGTCTGGGGCGGGATTAGGTTAGTCAGAGTCTGAGACTCAGAGCCTGGAGAGGGAAAGTGAGAACTAGGAGCTCTGTAGGAGCAGGAGCGATTGCCAGAGGCTGGAAGCTAGATAGCTCGCCTTGGCTGAAGACACTAAACCCGGACACGGAGTCCGAGGCTGTGGGGACATCCAGGTCCAGCAGCAGAATCCAACCGGCAGGGGATTCCATGTCCTCTGGCCATAGAAGCCCGGAGGCACGGTCACAAGCAAGGGACCAGCACAGTCATCGTGGAGCGGAGGCTAACAGAAGGCCCCAAGTCACCGGCCATACGGGTGAGCACCACACGGTATACTCAGGGATGTGGGTTACTTCTACCCGCATAGAGCAAGGTAGCCAGGAAAGAGTGCAGATAGACGGGGAGGCCTACAACTCCACCTGGCCAGGGAAGATCCTGCTTGCTCACAGACTGACCAGGCCTCTACTGCTAACCAGTACTCCCGGGAGGGTCTGCTTTATAACACCAGTAAAGACCCTGAACTGCACTACACGTCTCTGTGCTTCTTTGCCGCACCAGCACTACCAGTGCTGGGATGCTCGTGCACCATCACTACCATCATCCACACTAACTGCCCTGAGGTTATACTTCTCCCGTGGGGAGTCATCCCATTCTTAGCTGCACACACAACACCGGCCTCAGCGGTCTGCTTTGCAGCGGCGGTCCCCACTGACCGCAATCCACGGGTGGCGTAGTCAGACAATTATCACAATACTAAGACTGCCACTGAATTGACCACCCTGGGCACGGACCGGGTCAGCGCCACGGAGACTACAACCCCCAGCGATCCGGCTCCAGGTATCCCCTGCACAGCACAGGCCCAGGGGGCGCGTCAACTTTGGCGTAGTCGGCAGGATTCAAACCAACCCGCCCCAACGGGTATTGCGTGCCTGAAAAAAGACTTTTGCACTTACCTGAGAGAAGTTTCCCGCCGTCCGGAGTCGTTTCCCGCCATCGGACACCATCTTGGGTCGTTTCCCGCCATCTTCTGCCGTCTTCCCGCCATCCGCAGCCGCTTCCCGCCATCGGACGCCATCTTCGGGACGCCGCGCGGGAAGAAGATGGGCGTGGACGACGAAAGCGCGCGAGATCTGAAGCTCCGCCCCACGCTCCGACGCTGCGTAAGATCCTGGAAGGGAGGAAGAGCGACGCTGACGTCACAGGAGCGCGACACCAGGTCCTCGACCCAGACGATCGACTGCGGAGCCGCGGCCTACGGAAAAAGAGCATCGCAAGGTAGGCCACGGTCCGCTAGGGGGGGAAGGAGGATACCGAGGGGAGCTCCACCGCCACACCGGCCGCCAGCGCAACCGCTGCTGCGGTCATGCCATTCACCATGCCCTATATCCCGGGGGCAACCTGGCTACCCCAGTACTCAGGGGAGTCACATACCCTAAGTGACTTTAGGGAAAGACTGGATAGCCTCTTCCAGGTATACCCCCTCACGGAAGATCAAAAGGTGAGCATCCTGGTGGCCCAATTAATCGGGGCAGCCCAAAGGGAGGTAAAGTCCTGGCCAGCTAGGAAGAAGAGGACTGTCTACTAGGCCGGCTGAAAGACACATTTGATACCCGAACCTCAGCTGAAATAAAACTCAGATTTTACGGGTGCAAACAGCGGGCACATGAAAGTATAAGAGACTATGCTCTAAACCTACAAGAGGCCCTGAGAGCCATTAAGCAGGCAGACCCTGACAGTGTGGGGAATGAAGACAAGCTGTTGACCGAACAATTTATTGAGGGTCTACTGTGCAATGCCCACCGAACCCAGTTGTGGGCAATGGCCTTACAGGACCCTGACCTGGACTTTGCACAGTTCAAGGACAGCCATCCGGGTGCTCCGAGAACCGGCACCAGGTGGTGCTGTGACCCACAAGCGCCCTGCTATCACTTATCACCAGGACGCGGTGCCCTTGTCTGCAGGGCCTGTGGGAGCTGATGCGCAGGCTTTGAACAATAACCTGGCTACACACCTGCACCATCAGGTCCAAGAGCGTTGCCGCGCTAGCCAGAACTGTGCCGTCTTTACAGGTCTCTTCTCCAGGAAAGATCCAGCTGGCATCCGGACCGGAGGACGTCCCGTGGTGCCGACTGAGGAGGACCCCACCGGCCAGAGGAAGACCCAGCGACAGATACAACGAGGACGGACGACCCATCTGCCGCCGCTGCAACCAACCCCGACATATGGCAAGGTACTGTCATTTAAACGGGCACAACCTGGGGTAGAGGGCCAACCCCCAGGCATAAGATCATCAGGCCCATCGAACTGGCGTGATAAATACGTAGGGGGACGTCCGGTCTTGCCTGTGGTACTGGATGGCATTCCTATGAGTGCCCTACTAGACACTGGGTCACAGGTGACTACCATCCCGTACATGCTCTTCAAGCGGTACTGGAATGACTCGGACATAACCCGCTACCCAGATGACGACCTGAGCATTATCGCCAGCAATGGTCAGCCCGTGCCACAGATAGGATTTAAAGAGGTGACCATCAAGGTCGGTAAAGTTGAACTGCCGGCACAAGGACTGATCATTGTGGACATTGACCGTCGCGAGAGTCACCCAAAAATAACCCTAGGTACTAACGTAATCGAAAACTGTCTTGCAGAGGTGATTCTTATTTTGCAACAGGTTGCCATGAATGCCAATTCCAGCCAGCAGCGTGTCCTCCAAAAAGAGATCCGGGCACTGATGAAGTGGCAACAAGTGGAACTATCTGGTGGTGAGATAGGTAGCGTGAGAATGTGTGTCCCGTTCCCTATTGCCATGCCCCCGAAAAGTGAGATGATGATTTGGTGTCGGGCAGCTATTGGTCTAAGAGGTAGAGACTACCAAGCAATGGTAGAGCCCGTCTACTCCGACAGTAGGCCCACCATTTTGACAGCACGGGGGGTGGTTGATGTACGCCATGGGAGGGTGCCCGTCCGCATCATAAATATCGGGGAGAGAGAAGTATACCTGCCCCAGTATGCCACGCTAGCCAAATTGTTCACCATCAACCAGAACTCTGTACAGGCCGTGGAACCCTTGCCTCCATCTCAACCAGAGGAAGGTAACGGCTCTAAGAAACCAATGGAGGACTGGTGTCAGCAACTGCATTTGGGTACTGACTCCACTCCCTCACACCAAAAACAGGGAGTCTATCGGGTGGTTCAAGAGTACGAGAGAGTGTTTAGTAAACACCCGCTGGACTTCGGGCGAGTAAAGGGGGTAGAACATCACATCCCCACGGGAGACCATCCTCCCATAAAGGAGAGATACCGACCCGTACCCCCTGCACACTACCAACACGCCAAGGGGATGCTTAGAGACATGAAGGAGGCTGGGGTAATCAGGGATAGCTGTAGCCCCTGGGCAGCTCCACTAGTCTTAGTGAAAAAGAAAGACAACACCATGAGAATGTGTGTAGACTACAGGAAGGTCAACCGTATCACACACAAAGATGCGTACCCGTTACCAAGGATAGAAGAGTCCTTAGCTGCATTAAAATCTGCTAACTTCTTCTCTACTTTGGATCTCACTAGCAGGTACTGGCAGGTTCCTATAGCAGAGGCGGACCGGGAGAAGACCGCATTCACCACCCCGATGAGACTCAGCGAATTTAACTGTATGCCTTTCGGGCTCTGCAACGCACCAGGAACCTTCCAACGGTTGATGGAATGCTGTCTGGGACACCGGAACTTAGAGACGGTCCTATTATACCTGGACGATGTCATCGTCTATTCCAAGACCTATGAGGACCATCTGGAACACCTGGCAGAAGTGTTTGAAGCCCTGGCAAACTATGGCCTAAAGGTAAAACCCTCAAAGTGTCATCTACTGAAGCCAAAGGTACAGTACCTGGGACACGTGGTGAGTGCTGACGGAGTGGCCCCCGACCCTGACAAGATCACCGTGATTAAGGACTGGCCAAGACCATCCAGCATAAAGGAAGTGCGGCAGTTCCTCGGATTGGTAGGCTACTACCGAAGATTCATTCCCGGTTTTACCAAGAAGGCAGCTCCTATGCAGGATCTCCTGATAGGCCAGTCCAGGAAGGCCAAAAACCAGAAGCCACCCTTCAAATGGGAAAAGCTGGAAGAGGAGTCCTTCCGCCAGCTGAAGATGGCCCTCACGGGGGATGAAATCCTGGCGTACCCTGATTACAGCCAGCCCTTTATCCTCCACACGGACGCAAGCAACATCGGGCTAGGAGCCGTACTGTCCCAGATCCAGCAGGGGAAAGAACGGGTAATTGCTTACGCCAGCCGAAAACTGCGACCCACAGAAAGAAACCCTGAGAATTACAGCTCGTTCAAGCTAGAGTTCCTGGCAGTGGTGTGGGCGGTAACTGAACGTTTTAAGCATTACCTTGCCTCTTCCAGGTTCACCGTGTACACTGACAACAACCCGTTGACACACCTGGACACTGCAAGACTGGGTGCCCTGGAGCAGAGATGGATGGCCCGCCTGTCCAATTATGAGTTCACGATCAAATACCGGGCAGGACGCTCCAATACCAACGCGGACGCCCTGTCCAGGATGCCAAACCTACCGGACGGAAGGGAAGATCCAGAAGAACTGGAAGAGGTCGAACTCCCTGCGTTCCACCGTCATGGGATTACCCAATATTCCCACCGTGTGAGGGGCCAGCGATCCGTTACGTTCAACCCCTTACCCCACTACAACTGGGCGGAGACGCAAGACAGTGACCCCGCAGTCCGTCTGGTGAAGAAGATGCTGACCCAGGCTGACGCCCGCCTGGACCCAGACGCTCTGGAAGAGACCAAGCAACTGTGGACGAAAAAGAGCAGACTGTTTCTTTACAAGGAGAAGTTGTGCCGCAGAATGGTCAATTCCCGGACACATGAGCTGATCTGGCAGGTGGTGGTACCGAGACGGGACGCAGCTATGGTGCTGGAGGCCTACCACAATGGGGCAGGTCACTTCGGATGGAAGAAGCTGGAGTTCCTGCTGCGTGAACGGTTCTACTGGATAGGCATGAGAGGAGCCATTGAGCGGTGGTGTAGAGACTGTGGCCCGTGCGGTCTAAGAAGAAGGGACCGTGCCAGCCAGAGGACTCCCCTACAGCCCATCATCACCAGGCAGCCGCTGGAACTGGTCGCTCTGGCTCCAAGCAGAAGCGGGTATGTCTACGCCCTAACCATCGTGGATCACTACTCCCGGTTCCTGGTGGTGGTCCCTGTCAAAGACTTAACAGCTCAGACAGCAGCCAGAGCCTTCCAGCTGCACTTTTGCCGCCCACACGAGTACCCGGACCAAGTGCTGACGGACCAAGGACCAGCCTTCGAAGCGGAGGTCTTCCAAGAGTTCTGCAACCTGTATTGCTGCAAGAAGATAAGAACAACGCCCTATCACCCCCAAACCAATGGACTCTGCGAGAAGATGAACCAGGTGGTGATAGATCTGCTAAAAACATTGCCCCTGGAAGAACGCAGTCTGTGGCCTGAGAAACTGCCCGATCTGTTTGTTTATTTATTTTTTTTACCACGTTCACTGAATGCTAAAACTGACCTGCCCTTCTTATTCTACAGGTCATTACGAGTTCATAGACACCAAACATGTATAGGTTCTTTTATATTTAAGTGGTGAAAAAAAATTCCAAAATTTGGTAAAAAAAAAATAGCGCCATTTTCTAAGACCCGTAGCGTCTCCATTTTTTGTGATCTGGGGCTGGTTGATGGCTTATTTTTTGCGCGCCGGGCTGACGTTTTTATTGATAACATTTGGGGTAGATCCGATGTTTTGATCGCCCGTTATTGCATTTTATTGCAATTTTGCGGCGACCAAAAAACGTAATTCTGGCGTTTAGAATTTTTTTCTCGTTACGCCGTTTACCGATCGGATTAATTCTTTTTTTATATTGATAGATCGGGCAATTCTGAACGCGGCGATACCAAATATGTGTATGTGTTTTTTTTTTTTATATATATATATATATTTTATTTTGAATGGGGCGAAAGGGGGGTGATTTAAACTTTTATATTTTTTTATATTTTTAAAAACTTTTTTTTTTTTTACTTTTTGCATGCTTCTATAGTCTCCATAGGAGACTAGAAGCAGCAACTATCCGATCGCCTCTGCTACATACAGGGGACGAGCAGGTCCCCTGCATGCAGCAGAAATGGTCCTGTGCTATGAGCGCCGACCACTAGGTGGCGCTCATAGCGACAAGATCATGACAACCACAGGCGTCTGCTGCAGACCCTGGGTTGTCATGCACGCCCATCGGCAACCCGCGATCACGTGACGGGGTCGCCGGTGGGCGGGGCTTATGACGCGCTACCCAGAAGCGCGCGTTAAATGCTGCTTTCGGAGATTGACAGCAGCATTTAACATGTTAACAGTCGCGGGTGGATCGCGATTCCACCCACGGCTGTTGCGGGCACATGTCAGCTGTAAGAATCAGCTGACATGCGCTCCGTTCAGTGAGGGTTCAGCGCAGCAGCCCTCACTGAACCCGGGGCACGCAAATATGCGTACTAATACGTCCCCGGTAAGTAAGGGGTTAAAGGGACTCTGCAAATACCACACTTTCATTCTGTTGAGTGAAACAAATAAAAACAAGGATTATTTCATTCAGCCATGAGAGTGAAGTCCATGAAGTGATGGAAGGTGGCACAAGGTTGGCAATGGATGGCATAACTGGTTATGTGACCTCTGAATATAATTGTCACTGCTGGCTCCTGGCTAATGGACTCTCCAAAGATTAAGCTAATGAAGTAGAAGTGAGTTTTTGCACCTTCTGGTCCATCACTGTCCTTTCTATATCCAAGAAAAACAGACATATTAAAAGTAAACAAAAATCAGATATTAACTCAGGTGGACCCAAACACCATAACGGCTACACATACTCGAACACAAAAGGGACCGGCCATTGTTAGTAAGAGATTGTGGGCAAGATTAAATCTTGCCCATTAGAAGGGACAAATTGATGATAAAAGGTCAGATTAAAGACTTACTATTAATTGTTCAGACTAGTTCATTTTGTTTTATTTTAAAGCTTGATGAGTACAATACTGTACTCTGTTTAAAAACCTAAAGGACATGTCTAGTGTCGTAATAACAAAATAAATTGATACTCGAATATTTAAATATTTAACCCCATTCCGATGACGTCAGTAATAGTACGCAGCTGTGTCCTGGGACTTATGGACCAGCTACGTACTATTACGCATAATGTGATCCCATCCGCACACAAGCAGTGCGGGGTGATCGCCGCCAGGTGTCAGCTGATTGTCACAGCTGACACCCGTTGCTACGTGCAGGGAGCGGTCCCGCACTGCTCCCTGCACATTAACCCCCGCAATGCTACGATCGAAGTCGATCCCAGCATTGCGGGGGCAAGGGGGAGGTAAGCGCCGGTACTCACCTCCTCTCCGGCCTCCAGCGATGTCTGCTGCTGCTCCCGGATGTTGTCATGACGACCCAATGTCATCATGACAACATCCGGGTCACCAGGAGGCAGGACGTTACTTAGGTCATGCGCAGTGCATGACCAAAGTAATGTCTCCCTGTGTGCAGCGCTGACAGGCTGCATGGCATAGGGAGCTGCTGCTCTCTATGCTATACAGCCGATCAGGCTGCTAAAAGTGAAAGTCCCATAGTAGGACAATGTGTAAAAGTAAAAAAAAAAAGTTTAGTAAAATGAAAAAAAAAATTGTAAAAATATAAAAAAAAAATGAAAAAAAGAATCCCCCAAAAAATAGAAAATATATTGTACCCATAATATTTATTTATTCTGAAAAAAAAAAACAATAAAAGTACACACATTTGGTATCGCCGCTTCCGGAACGACCTGACCTATAAAACTGTCCCACTAGTTAACCCCTTTAGTAAACACAGTAAAAATAAATAAAAAAAACAAGCAAAAAAAAATGCTTTATCATCATACCGCTAAACAAAAAATCAAAAAATGTAATAACACACGATCAAAAAGACCACTGAAAACGTCATCTTGTCCCGCAAAAAAACAAGCCGCCATACAGCTTCATAAAAAAGTTATAGCTCTTAGAATAAAGCGATACAAAAAAATTCTTTTTTCTAGAAAATAGTTTTTGTGTAAAAGCACCAAAACAAAAAAAATTATATAAATGCGGTACCGCTGTAAACGTACTGACCCGAAGAATAAAGCTGCCTTATCAATTTCACCACACGCGGAGCGGCTTAAGGCTGAGTTCACACGATGCGTATTTCATGCGTTTCCGCAGCGTTTTTGCAGTTGCGTAAACGCCGCGGAAACGCATGAAAAATGCATGGTAGAAGGGAAGCAATGTTCCCCAATTGAAATCCGCATGTGCTGTGCCCATGATGCGGATTTTTCCACAGCGTAAACGCTGTGCTCAAAAATCCGCAGCATGTCATTTAATTTTGCGGAAACGCGGCGTTTTCGTCGCCATTGACTTGCATTAGAACGCGCCAATTCCGCAAGACTGCATCTGTACTTGCGTAATTGGTGCGTTCTAATGTGCGGATGGTACCCGAGTGTGGAGGAGAGGAGAGTCTCATCCACACCCAGGTACCATTAAAAAAGCTGTAAAAACAAGAATAAAAAAAAATATATATATATACTTACCATCTGTTGGCCCGCGCAGCGCTCCTGCTTGCTTCCCGGCACTTGCAGTGAGTTGTAGGACCTGCGGTGACGTCAGAGTCATGTGACGGGTCACGTGACGCTGACGTCGGCAGGTCTTTCAATTCAAAGTTGCCGGCAGCCGGGAGAACGGAGTGAGCAGGACAGCACGGGCCATCGGAGGTAAGTATATAAACTCTCTCGGGTCACACTATATAAATCCATGCTGTTTGCATGGATTTATATAGTGTGACCTAGTTGTCAAGCACTTTCCAGGTGATGCTAAAATCGCCTGGAAAGCGCTTGTCAATCTGCATGCGGAAACGCATGTGAATCTGCATGTGGATCCGCATGTATTCTGCAGGAAAAACGCATGCACAATCTGCATGCGTTTTTTCTGCCAGGGAGATGCAGAAATGATGCAGAAATTTTCTGCTTCATTTCTGCATCGTGTGCACATAGCCTAATAAAAACAATTCCGGAATTGGTGTTTTTTTGTTTATTCTGCCTCCCAAAAATCGGAATAGAAAGCGGTCAAAAAATGTCACATGCACTAAAATGGTACCAATTAAAACGTCAACTTGTCCCGCAAAAAACAAGCCATCACATGACTCCGTCGGCCAAAATATGAAAAAATTATAGCTCTCAAAATATGGCGATACAAAAACTAGTCTTTGCAAAAAAAAAGTGTCATTTAGTGTGACAGCTGTCAATCATAAAAACACAATATGAATCTGGTATCGCTGTAATCGCACCGACCCAAAGAATAAAGTTGTCTAATCACTTATACCACACGAGGAACGGCGTAAAAAAATAAACTCTAGGGTTGTGCTAGGGTTAGGGTTGGGCTAGGGTTAAGGTAGGGTTCGGGTTGTGTTAGGGCTGGGCTAGGGTTAGGGTTGGGGTTGTATTAGGGTTGGGATTTTTTCAAATGTAAAGAAAAAAAAATGATGATGATATGGCGACCATTGTTGAGCGCAAGTGCTCGCTACTTGAGTTTGCATCGGGTATCGCGGGTGTTCGAGTGACATGCTCGAGTCTGTGCCCCATATGCTTCGCGGCCAAAAAAAACATTGCTGGGATCGCCTGCCATGCACGAGCGATCCCTGCATGTTTTTCTTTGGGTGTCTAACAACCGTGAAACATGCGGGGCCTCGAACATGTCACTCGAGCACCCGTGATACATGGTGCATACCCGAGTACCCGATGCAAACTCAAGTAGTGAGCACTTGCGCTCAAGACTAATGACAACTTATTCAATACGATAACCTAATGTTATCAAATTCTGTTGTACCTCTGGGATCAAAATGTTCGCTATACCCCTTGATAAAATCCTTGAGGGGTCTAATTTCCAAAATGGAGTAAATTGTGGGGGGTTTCCACTATTTAGGCACATCAGGGGCTCCCGAAATGCGACATGGCGTCTGCTCTTGATTCCAGCCAATTTAGCGTTCAAAAAGTCACACAGTACTCCTTCCCTTCTGAATCCTGACATGCTCCCAAACAGTGTATTTTCCCCACATATGGGGTATTGGCATACTCAGGAGAAATTGCACAACAGTTTTTAGGTTCCATTTTCTCCTCTTACCCTTGTGAAAATAAAAAAATTGGGGCCAAAGATCATTTTTGTGGAAAAAGTTTGATTTTTTTATTTTCACGGCTCCATGTTATAAACTTCTGTGAAGCACCTGGTGGTTAAGGGTGCTAACCACACATCTAGATAAGTTCCCTGAGGGGTCTAATTTCCAAAATGGTGTCACTTGTGGGGGGGTTTCCACTGTTTAAGCACATCAGGGCCTCTCCAAACGCAACATGGCGTCTGCTAATTATTCAAGCAAATTTTACATTCAAAAGGCCAAATGGAGCTCCTTCCCTTCCGAACCCTGCCGTGCGCCAAAGCAGTGGTTTTCCCCCACATATGGGGTATCGGCTTACTCAGGAGAGATTGCACAACAAGTTGCATGGTGCAATTTCTCCTGTTACCCTTATGAAAATGCAAAACTGGGGACTGAAAAACATTTTTTGTGGGAAAAATGTGAAAATTTTATTTTCACGTCTCCATGTTATAAACTTCTGTGAAGCACCTGGGCATTCAAGGTGCTCACCACACAACTAGAAAAGTTCCCTGAGGGGTCTAGTTTCCAAAATGGTGTAATTTGTGGGGGGTTTCCACGGTTTAGGCGCATCAGGGGCTCCTCAAACACAACATGGCGTCCGCTAATTATTCAAGCAAATTTTACATTCAAAAAGTCAAATGGCACTCCTTTTCTTCCGAGCTCTGCCATGCGCCCAAACAGTGTTTTTTACCCACGTTTGGGGTATCTGCGTGCTCAGGGGAAATTGCACAACAAATTTTGGTGTCCATTTTTTCCTGTTACCCCTGCAAAAATAAAAAAAATTGTGTCTAAAGTAACTTTTTTTGTGAAAAAAGTTAAATGTTAATTTTTTTCTTCCCCATTCCAAAAATTTGTGTGAAGCACCTGAAGGGTTAATAAACTTCTTGAATGTGGTTTTGAGCACCTTGAGGGGTGCAGTTTTTAGAATGGTGTCACTTTTGGGTATTTTCTGTCCTAAAGGCCCCATCAAAGTCACTTCAAATGTGATGTGGTCCCTAAAAAAATGGTTTTGCAAATTTTGTTGTAAAAATGAGAAATCGCTGGTCAACTTTTAACCCTTATAGCTCCCTAATAAAGAAAAAAAAATTGTTTCCAAAATTGTGCTGCTGTAAAGTAGACATGTGGGAAATGTTATTTATTAACTATTTTGTGTGATATATCTCTCTGATTTAAGGGCATAAAAATTAAAAAATTGCGAAATTTTCTAAATTTTCGCCAAATTTCCGTTTTTTTTCACAAATAAACGCAAGTGATATCGAAGAAATTTTACCACTATCATGAAGTACAATATGTCACGAAAAAACAATCTCAGAATCAGTGGATCCGTTGAAGCGTTCCAGAGGTATTCCCTCATAAAGTGACATTGGTCGGATTTGGAAAAATTGGCCCAATCATTAACATGCAAACCACCCTCGGGGTTAAAGGGTTTAATATTGCTTCTTTTACTTTAGTATTAAACATATGATTAGGATGAGAGTGTATTTAGAAAATCACACTTAAAAATATGATCCCAACGAGAGCCCAACTTGAATCCTTGTACAAATGTAACCAAGAACTCAAGTAGCACATATATATGCCTTTTTTGAAAATGTTATAAGTTTTTTCAAAATTGCGCAACAGAATTTTGAATTTGACTCCTCAAAAACAAAATATCAACAAACATAATCTTGTGATATATCAAATTAAAGCCTGCACCATTCTAAACAAAACGGTGCCTCTCCCATCACTTTATCTTATTTATAGCTCGAGATATGATAAAAAATGTAAGATCATACAAGAACAAAATTCTGACTTTTCCAAAACTTTAGAAATCTTTAAAAAAATCAACTAATCAAGATAAAAGTGCAAAACTTTTTTTTTCCTTTTGGAATTCACTAAATTAACATTTAAAATAAAAACAAAGAAAAAAAAATCCGAAAACATCGGGTAAAAAAAAATTATTCAGATTTGAATCACTTGACATGGAATGTCCCGGCTCTGATATACTGCAGTTTAGCGAGGTTGGTGCCCCGAGTAGGGGACACTACCTTGCATACGCTGGGTACACACTCTGCTGCCTCAAGATATTTATTTTATTCACTTACATAGTGTCATTAATTCCACAGCGATTTACAGACATTATGGGCACTGTCCCAATTGAGGCTCACAATCTAAATTCACTAGAAGTATGTTGTTTGAGTGTGCGAGGAAACCGGAGAACTCGGTGGAAACCGACGCTAATACAGGGAGAAAATACAAACTCCTTGCAGATGTTGTCCTTGATGGGATTTGACCCCAGCGCTGCAAGGCTGCAGTGCTAACCACTGAGCCACTGTGCTGCCCTCAATATCAGCACATTCCAACTCTGTACAATCCCTTGAAGCCATGTAGCAGTGGCAGGTGAGATTATGGGAGGAGAGAACTGGCCAGCTCATTTCCATGATGAAACAAAGTTGATTTTATCAGCATTATTGAATTGATCTGTGGCCAACATCGTAGATGGTTTACTGGCGGCGGTGTAACGACCGCGGTCACCGCTGCATATCCCGCTAATGCCAGCAGAAACTTCAACTAGATGTGAGTCCTCGGACGCACATCCAGTTGAAGTGTATTGTAGCTCACAGATACATTGGGCTGCACGGCAAAATACACACTGCTGGCCAATCAGAGGACAGCAGCTGACGTCGGTGTGCACGTGACAGGGCATATGGCAGTGACGTCACACTCTGAGGTCAGCTGCCGGCTTCACAAGAGGACACACACGGCGGGGGAGCAAAGGAAAGGTGAGTATTTATTTTATTTCTTTAAAAAAAAATAAAATCAGTGGCTTTACTAGTAAATGGATGGCTATAGGGGTGTATTATACTTTATGGATGACTGTGCTCTGCATTATACTACATGGATGACTGGGAGGAGCATTATACTACATATATGACGATGAGCTGTGCAGTATATTATATGGAGGACTATGGGATGCATTATACTATATGAATCACTATGGGGGTGCATTATACTTCTGCTATGAGGCACAATGACTTCTATGTACAGGGGCGTACATAGGTGAGTATAATGATTTATTTTCTTCTATACATTAAAGAACAGCGGCAGAATAGGGGACATATACCAAGGTGGGGGATATATACCAGGATGTAAATGAAGAAGAATTTGACACTCATGTGATTTTGTAAATCTTGAATATTTTAATGATGTTAAAGTAGTACAGAGAAACAAACATTTCGGTCTGGTAAGACCTTCCTCAGTGTACTAGAATTAAAAAATAAATATATATATAGGTGCATAACACTAAATTAATTTATTTCAGTTCTTCAATACAAAAAGTGAAACTCATTATATACTCATTACAAACAGAGTGATCTATTTCAAGTGTTTATTTCTGTTAATGTTGATGATTATGGCTTACAGCCAATGAAAACACAAAAGTCATTAAAAACAACAGTATCACTGTGCTTAATTGGCCAGCAAACTCACCTGACCTTAACCCCATAGAAACTCACCTGACCTTAACCCCATAGAGAATCTATGGGGTATTGTCAAGAGGAAGATGAGAGACACCAGACCCAACAATGCCGACGAGCTGAAGGCTGCTATCAAAGCAACCTGGGCTTCCATAACACCTCAGCAGTGCCACAGGTTGATCGCCTCCATGCCACACCACATTGATGCCGTTATTGATGCAAAAGGAGTCCCCACCAAGTATTGAGTGCATTTACTGAACATACATTTCGCACAACTCGTAAATTAAGACAGAGAATTAACGAACACATAAGCGATTCTGTGAACCCTGAAGCCATTAACTCTTCCAATGTTTCCAAACATTTCCTGAGAGAACATAATGGCAACTTGAAAGACTTCCAATTTTATGGTTTGGAAAGGGTTAATTGTTCTGCCAGAGGGGGAGATCGCAGAAGAGCTTTACTGAACAGCAGGTATATTGGATACTAATGTGAGCTCCTCTCCAGTGGTAAGTAGCAGTACTGGGCGCACTGCGTGACGTCACGTTAGCAGATAGGGCCGCATCTCCTAGCTGTGATGTGGCCAGGTGAGCACACAAGCAAGTTTGGCTCGGCCGATGAAGCAGGGGCCCTATGAAGCTGTTGGGGGAGCGGCCCAGGGGCTCCCCGGCCCAGCTCGCCTCTGCCTGCCAGGGTACATGCGGCGCACACATAATGAGGGCAGTCTGGCCATAGGCCCCCCAGAGCCTCGGGTGGTAGCCCAAATTGCTCTCATTGTAATCCACCTATGGGTTAACCAGTTGTGCCCACTGCAACAGCACCATCAACTTCTCTGGGTCCATCTGAGACCCAGTGGAAGACAGAATGAGGCCTAGGAACCCCAACTTCTGCAGTTTGAAAACGCATTTTTCTTTTTAGAGAAAAGATAATGATCCTCCAGCCTTTTCAGGATGGTGCTCACATGGTCCCTATGTGTAGCTAGGTCCCTGGAGAAGATGAGGACATTATTGATATAAACACAAATACCCAAAAGATCACAGAAAATACTGTATAATTAACAAGCGTTTGAAACACAGCTCGAGCATTACAGAGCCAAAAGGGCATGACACAATACTCGTAATGACCCTCGGGGGGCATTGAAGGCCATTTTCCACTTATCCCCCTGCTTGATGTGAACAAGATTATAAGCTCCTCATAGATTCAGCTTAGTTAACCAACTTACCCCCCACCAGTTGGTTAAAGAGGTCAGGGATGAGTGGGAAAAGGTACTGATTACGTAGTTATGCGATTGAGCTCACAATAGTCAATACACAATCTCAAACTGGCATAATTTTTGGCCATAAAAAAGAACCCTACTCCAACCAGGAATTTAGAAGGGTGGATAAACCCATTTTTCTAATTTTCCCCAATATATTCCCTCATGGCTTGCCTCTCATGAGGGAATAGGTAAACCATAGGTAAAAGTAATTTCTTTGCTAGGTGTACCTGAGTGCCTAACTGGGGATCCCCCAAACCCAGCCAGGAGTAGTCACTTCCTGCCAGCTCCAGACTAACTTATTTACAAACCAGATGGTGCAAAGGACCGCTTAAAAGACACTGTCGCCGACGCCAGCTTTGCTGCCTTGACTCCCGAGAAGTACCAACTCCACCAAGCTGCATGGGTTCTCCCTCAGGACCAGCAGAGAATATGGATGAACACTGCCCTAGGTATAATTTTTCACGACATCTCCCCTTTTCTCAGATCAAGTAGAACAGCTAAAGTCATGGTGGCCTCCAACGACCAAGGAGGAGAGTGGTGCACTAGCATATCTTTAATATGTTCATTATGCCCAGACGGGAAAGTACTATGAAGAGCGGTATCGTTCTACCCAGTCTCTATGGCCAGTAGTCAGCAAGGTAGATAGTGGCATATAAAATATAACTTTTATTTCTATTCTTAAAATAGGCTCATGTAAAAAACATAGAAAGACAAACACGTATAAAAACAGCGACATAAATGGTCTCACAATTAATGTGAATAGTATATATAATGTATATACAGTTGAAACCAGAAGTTTATATACACTATATAAAAAGACACATATGCATGTTTTTCTCAATATCTGACATGAAATCAGAAGAAAACATTCCCCTTTTAGGTCAATTAGGATTACCATCATTTTTAATATTTGCCAAATGCCAGAATAATGAGAGAAAGAGAGTGTTTTAAGGCATTTTTATTACTTAATGCAAAGTCAAAAGTTTACATACACTAAGATTACTATGCCTTTAAACAATTCTGGACTGCCCATATGATGATGTCATGTGTTTGGAAGCTTCTGAGTTATTTTTTGCAACATCTGAGTTAACCCTCAACTGGTGAGGTGGGGTTTGCCACACCCCAGGGAATTTTTGTTCGGCTGCCATTCTTTGAAAAATACTCGTATGAGGATACGTGTCTCACTAGCTTCCATCCATTTGTGGGTGTCATTTGTTATACTCATGTGTAATCAATCGCCAATAAGAAAACGATTAAAACAAACGTGATCTTTGCATTTTCTGTAAAAATAGGAGATTTCTAAACACTGGGGTATAGGAAACCCCACCTCACCAGTTGCGTGACAAAAACCCCACATCACCAGTTGAGGGTTAATTAGAGACACACCTGTGGATGTATTTTAAATCACACCTAAAACACACTGCTTCTTTGGGTAGCATCATGGGAAAGTCTAAAGAAACCGGCCAAGATATCAGGAAGAGAATTGTGGACTTGCACAAGTCTGGCTCATCCTTGGGTACAATTTCAAGATAAATTTCAAGCTACCTGAAGGTGCCTCGTTCATCTATACAAACAATTATACGCAAGTCCCAACAAGATGAGAATGTCCAGCCATCATACCGCTCAGGGAGAAGATGGGTTCTGTGTCCCAGAGATGAATGTGCTTTGGTCCAACATGTTCATATCAACCCAAGAACAAAAGCAAAAGTCCTTGTGAAGATGATGGTGGAAGCTGGTAAGATTGTGTCAATAGCCACAGTGAAATGAGTACTGTATCAACATGGGCTGAAAGGCCACTCTGCCAGGAAGAAGCCATTGCTCCAAGAAACATAAAAAAAGCCAGATTAATGTTTGAAAATGCACCCAGGAACAAAGACCTTCATTTTTGGAGACTTGTTCTGTATCTAATGAAACTAAAATTGAACTTTTTGGGCATAATGACCATTGTTATGTTTGGAGGAAAAAGGGAGAAGCTTGGAAGCTTAAGAACACCATCCCAACTGTGAAACACAGAGGCGGCAGCATCATGTTGTGGGGTTGTTTTGCTGCAGGAGTGTCACGCAGGGTGTGGGAAAGACTTAGTGCAACACAGAGGGAAAGGGAGCCCAGACACTAGGGAAAGGGGGAAGTGGAGACCTCCTAGTCTGGTCCAGTGTCACCCTGTCTCAACTACCGTCCCTATATTGGCTCTTCACTAATTGCCGCACGCGTGCCTTGCCCTGACTTTCCCTGGCGTATGGCTAAGGCTAGTGAAGGCAAGAGATGAGCACTAGTCGATCTCCACTAAACTCTATAGACAACAAGGGTAGACAAACGGGGGAATTGCTTAGCTTTAGACAACTCCAGACAAATGTGCATACGGCCTCAAGCTCCAGAGAGGATGAAGTACTGCTCTTGTTAAAACCTCACAAGTAGTAATGAATATCACCTGCTCCTCCCTATCAGACACACCAGGTATTTATACACCTAGACCAGGGAGCTAATTAGCCAGAGGGAGGTAGCCGCAGGGTCCTAGAGACTGACAGCCTCTAAGAAGATGTATGTAATGCCAAACGTAGAGATCTCCTGCAACCAACTGAAGGGCGACTGTCACCTCTGACACACCCATGACAGTACAGGCCTCCAGATACTAAGGACAGGGTTTCTCAGGAAAAGAGGTATGAAATGAGCAAACCAATCTGGGAGCGTTCACCTCTGACGCTGAAACCCACATCCTCTCCTCTAGACCATAGCCTTTCCAGTACACCAAGTATTGTACAGAATGACGTTGGAGAAGAGAATCTACAATCCTCGAAATCTGGAACTCCAGATTACCATCAACCAGTACAGGGGGTGGTGGTAGAGAGGGCTCAAGAAGTTCCACATATTTTTTAAGTAAGGACCTATAGAACACGTTGTGGACTGTAAGGGGCTGAGGAAGTTCAAGACGAAATGCTGCTGGGTTAATGACGGTGGTTATTTTATAGGGACCAATAAACCTAGGTCCCAGCTTCCAAGAAGGAACTTTCAATCTTATATTCCTGGTGGACAACCACACAAAATCATTCACAATCAGGTCCGGACCTGGCAAGCGTTTTCTGTCAGCCATAAGTTTATACCTGTCTCCCATGATCTTTAAATTACTCAGCACACCCTGCCATACCGAGGGAAGCGACAAAGCAAACCGTTCCTCCTCAGGAACTCCTGAAGGCCCTCCCCCACTAAAGGTACCAAACTGTGGGTGATAACCGTATGCACCGAAGACCAGTGACCTGCCAGTGGATTCTTGACGATGATTATTAATGAAAAACTTTGCCAGCGGTAGGTAGGATGCTCAATCCTCCTGATTTTCGGAGACGAAACACCTGAGGTAGGTCTCCAAATTCTGATTGACACGCTCGGTTTGTCCATTCAACTGAGGGTGGAAGGCAGAGGAAAAGGACAGCTGCACCCCCAGTCGAGAACAGAATGCCTTCCAGAACTTGGAAGCAAACTGGGTCCTCTGATCTGACACCACATCGGAGGGAACCCCGTAAAGCTTCACAATATCATTTATGAACACCTGAGCAAGTGTCTTGGCATTTGGAAGCGCAGGCAATCTGACAAAATGAACCATTTTGCATTGCTTTGGTTAATTACTTTTTTCAAGGTTTTTTTTTTCCCTCAATTTCTGACAACTATTTTAATTTTATTAACATTGATTACAAACTTTGCATCAAGCTTGTCCATGTGATGTTGAGGAGCTTGGGCAGGAACCTATCTACTACCACCAAAACCACCGTTTTGCTGCAGAAACCGGTAGGTCAGTAATAAAATCCATGAACAAGTGTGTCCATGGCCTACTAGGGATAAGCAGTGGAAGAAGAGTACCAGACAAACAGGTATGCGAAACCACAGATTGCGCGCAAATACTACAAGCAGCTACGTGTTCAATCACATCCCAATGCAACTCCGGCCACCAAAAATGACGAGAGGAGGTCCGGGGTTGCCTTACCACCTGGATGCCCAGTAAGCACAGAGTTATGATGTTCCTTAATTACTTTGCGGCGCAAATCAGATGGTACAAATAATTTTCCTGAAGGGCAGGAAGCAGGGGCCTCCAGTTCAGGATAAAGTGCCGAAATGACCACCCCTTTCTGTAATATCGGGGCAGAGTTCTCATGGTCACCACCACGAGTGAAGCTCCAGGACAAAGCATCAGCCTTGACATTTTTGACTCCTGGACAAAAAGTGACAACAAAATTGAACCTAGTAAAAAACAGGGACCATCCGGCTTGCCTAGGGTTGAGACGTTTAGCTGACTGGAGATATGACAGGTTCTTATGATCAGTAATAACAGGAATAGGATGGATAGCCCCCTCTAACCAATGTCGCCATTCCTCGAATGTCAATTTGATCGGCAAAAGTTCCCTATTTCCCATGTCATAATTTCTCTCAGCCGAAGACAATTTTTTAGAAAAGAAAGCGCATGGACACCATTTACCAGGGGACGAACCCTGAGACAACACAGCCCCAACCCCGACATCCGACGCATCAATCTCCACAATAAAGGGTTGAGAAACATTAGATTGACTGAGTATAGGTGCAGTGACAAAATTATTCTTTAAGGAAGAAAAAGCCTGGAGGGAAGCATCAGACCATTGGGAAAAATCAGACCCCTTCTTAGTTATGTCAATAAGGGGTTTCACTTAACAGAGTAATTTTGGATGAATTTCCGCTAAAAATTAGTAAAGCCCAGAAAACTTTGTAGAGCCTTCAGGTTCTCAGAACGTTCCCAGTCAAGGACTGCATGGATCTTCTCCGGATCCATCCGAAAACCCGAATATGACAATAAGTACCCCAAAAACTGCACCTCCTGAACAGCGAAAACACATTTTTCTAGTTTAGAATGAAGTTTGTTATCTATTAATATCTGGAGCACCTGCTTAATATGCCCCCGATGAGTCTCAAAATCAGGGGAGTAAACCAAAATATCGTCCAGATAGACCACCACAAACCTCCCCACCAAATGATGGAAAATGTCATTTATGAAATGCTGGAATACCGCAAGTGCATTTGTCAAACCAAAAGACATAACCAGACTCACGAAAAGTTCTTCCGGGGTATTGAACATTGTTTTCCATTTGTCCCCTTCTCTGATTCTAACCAGGTATTAGGCTCCCCTTAAATCCACAACCTGGCCAAACAAATCAGAGGAAGAGGGTATGGATCATGGATGGTAATTTGATTTAAGTCCCGGAAATCTAAACAGGGATGTAGATCGGGATCTTTTTTCTTCACAAAGAAGAACCCTGCCACCACGGGTGAAGATGAGGGTCTTATATGTCCCTTCTAAAGACTTTCCGCAATTAAATCCTTCATGGCTTGTCTCTCAGGGCCAGAAAGATTATACAGTCTGGACTTCGGTAGTTTACCTCTGGGGGTCAGATTAATAGGACAGTCATAAGCACGACGAGGAGGCAAATCCTGACACCCCCTCTCAATAAAAACGTCCTCAAAACCAGACAGAAAAACAGGTAATATTTCCGTAGAGACAGTAGCAAGTGAAATATCTAAACAGTTCTCATGGCAGTAATCTCCCCATTCAATAATCTCCCCGGCTTGCCAATCCACCAACGGATTATGTTTAACAAGCCAAGGGATACCCAAGACAATCGGTGTGGGAAGATTGTCCAGGACATAGCTAGGGATTATTTCACAATGAATTGACCCCACCCTCAGTTTCACATTATGTACAATCTGAGTAAATGCTTTCTGTGCAAGTGACGCCGAGTCGATAGCAAAAATGGAAATAGGTTTATCTAAAGTACAGCAAGCACAAACAAACTCAGCATCCACCATGCTGACTCTGGCTTCACTGTCAACAAACACCAAAATTTTCTCGGTTTTGCTCTCTAGCACTGCCTCTGCTATCAGGACAAAGCAGGAACTGCACTTTGACCACAAATGCACCCCTTGTTTATCCAACTCCAGACTACCAAGAGTTAATTGAGTCTCCTTGTGTTTAGGAATTGAAGGACAGGTCCCAACAAAATGTCCCTTTTTCCCATAAAAAAAACATATGCCTTTTTTTTTGCGAATCTCCATGGAGATGTATGATGCAGAGACACCCTCCAACTGCATGGGTTCCTCCACCTCCCCCAGTACTGGTTTATCCTCAGACCACTCCCCTGGCTGAGGTACACAGCCCTGACAAGAAGGCCCCAGAGAAGGTGTCTCGCCCGTCTATCCCGAAGGCGTCTATCAAGACGAATGGCCAAAGACATGGCAGCCTCCAAGGACTGAGGAGTTTCATATACTTCCAAGTTATCTTTTAACCTTTCAGTAAGCCCCTCACAAAATTAACTTCTAAAGGCTGAGTCATTCCATTTGGAATCTGTTGCCCATCTATGGAATTCCGAACTGTAAGTCTCCACTGACCGATTCCCCTGCTGAAGGCAACGTAGCCTAGACTCAGCTAAGGTGACTTGTCAGGGTCATCATTAATAAGGGCCAGAGCCCCGAAAAAAAATCTCCACAGACTGGAGACAAACCGAGTCCTGCGGTAAAGAAAACGCCTAGGATTGAGGATCACCCTGCAGTAGAGAGATCACAATTCCAACCCGTTGCTCCTCATTTCCATAGGAATAGGGACGAAGCTTAAAATACAGCTTGTAGGCCTCCTTGAAAACCTGTCCGGAAGGGCAAGCTTGGGTTCAGGCTGAACAGGCCTACCTGCAGAGACCCCAATATTGGTGACCTGCAGCCACTGATGTTGCTGCTGTACATAGTTTGTAAAGCCGAATAAAGACTTGTGTCCATCAAGTTCGACCTGTTAGTTCTGTAATTGCTAAAGTTGATCCAGAGGAGGGCAAAAACCCCAAATGATTTGGCCAATCTTCACGTGAGGAAACATTCCCTCCCGACTCTGAAACCAGCAGTCAGAATAAATCCCTGTATCAACCTACTATTTTATTTTATTTTTAAGTATATTCTGAAATCTGCCTGGTATCTAGAAATGCATCCAGTCCCCGCTTGAACTGGTGTAGTGAATCCGACATTACCGTCTCCTCACTCAGTGAATTCCATATTCTCACTGCTCTTACCGTAAAGAACCCCTTCCTATGCTGGTGCTGAAACCTTTTCTCTTCCAGTCTTAGTGAGTGCCCTCTTGTTACCGTAATATCCCTCCTTTTGAACAAATCCCGGGCAAGATCTCTATACTGTCCCCTAACATATTTGTACACATTTATTATGTCCCCCCTCAACCTTCTCTTTTCCAGGCTGAATAGTCCTAGTTTTGCCAACCTCTCTGGGTATTGCAGTCCCTCCATTCCCTTTATTAATTTTGTTGCCCTCCTTTGTACCTTTTCAAGCTCATTTATATCCTTTCTATATATTGGGGCCCATAACTGAGCACAGTATTCCAAGTGTGGTCTGACCAGTGCTTTGTACAGTGGAAGAACAATGTTCTCATCCTTTGCACCTATACCTCTTCTGATACATCCCATTGCCCTGTTTGCCCTTACAGCAGCGGCCTGACTTTGGGCACTCCAATTTACTTTGGGCACTCCACCGCGGAGGTCATTCACCTCCAGAGACAGCCTGTGCAGCCGCTCTACAACTGAACCCATACCAAGGGAGAAAGGAAAAAAAAGGTCCACGCCTAAAAATACAGAGAAAAAAAAATAAAAATGTCAGTTTGTTTTTTCTTCTTTCCTTTTCAAAATGTGCTTGGCCTGCGATAATGTCACGTTCGGTGTGGGAAAGACTTAGTGCAACACAGAGGGAAGAGGGAAAGGGAGCCCAGACACTAGCGAAAGGGGGAAGTGGAGACCTACTAGTTTGGTCTAGTGTCACCCTTTCTCAAGTAACGTCCCTATATTGGCTCTTCACGAATCGCTGCATGAGTGCCTCGCCCTGACATTCCCTGGCGTATGGCTAAATCTAGGGAAGGGAGGAGATGAGCACTAGTCAATCTCCACTAAACTCTATAGACAACAAGGGTAGACAAACGGGGGGGGGGAATGCTTAGCTTTAGACAACTCCAGACAAATGCGCAATTGGCCTCAAAGCCTCACTGTGTCTCCTCTAATTTCCTGTGGGCCCCTCACAATGGGGGTCGGGCCCACAGGAAATTAGAGGTGGCACACTGGGACGGGGGCCCTCAGGTAATAAGGAGTGATATGAGTAGATAATTTGTAAATGATTGAGGGCTCCTCCAGCCTTAGAACTGTCTGTAAGTGCCCCCAATCAGTCATGGGGGAGTTCGTTATTGCCGTAATTGCACTAACTGGTACAATCATGTTTCCAAGTCATTTTTCTCCGTATATAAACAATGTAAAAAGAAAAAGCTATGGCGGATTTTTTTTTCACCATTTCACCTCACTTGATTTTTTTTTTTTATTACATTGAATAGTAAAATGAATACTCATTTGCATCCACTCTTAAGATTTGAAATGTAACTTAACCCAAAAGTGACCATATAACAGAAATTTACAGCATTTGTTTAGTGTGTGAGTGGCGTACATGTGTCATGTTAGAAGGAGAGAGGACCCTGCCCGCGAGGGCTCACAATCAACAAGTGTATTTGTGTCACTTGTCTAGTGTGTGACGTGACTGGTGTGTATGTGTCACATGTCTAGTGTGTAAGTGGTGTGTATGTGGCATGTGTCTAGTGTGTGACTGGTGTGTATGTGTCACATGTCTAGTGTGTGACTGGTGTGTATGTGTCTAGTGTGTGACATGACTGGTGTATATGTGTCATGTGACAAGTGTATGACGTGACTGGTGTGTATGTGTCTAGTGTTATGGAGACCCTCTTTGTTATTAGGAAGAACTTTGGAATAGACAGCAAAGGGTCTTCACATTGCCAGTGAGATTCAAATTAAAATACTTCATCGATGAAGGGAGAGAGACAAAATACATGCGACATGCATTGTCAGCAGGTAGAGTCTTCTTGTGTGGCAACAAAGACTCACCACATTTATTAGCTAGACAAAAAGCGGAACTACATTTCTTACATACAACTGGACAGGAAACCGAAATAGACAATCAATAATAACACACTTTCCTTGGCCCAACGTAAAACCTTCTTATCAGGGAATTCACAGGAAACCAGTATCTTAGTCAGACATTCCATAATTCAAGTCTTACACTAAAAGTTCAGACATAGAATAGTTATAATTGGTTTCCTAAATAATAATAATGTATCTAGAGATAAAGAATTAACCATAACAACTTCTCCCGTTTTATTATTTTACAAAACAATTTATTCATCAGCTACTTCCCGTGCTATAAAAGCCTGTAGAGGACGAATGCCGTTCACCGACAAATATCTTGCTTGTAAATCTCATCATATACTGTATGTTTATAGAGGTGGCATTATATTTCGCAGGCCTATGAAGCTTAATCTTGCGTGTTTTCTTGCATAGTCTCCTATAGAAAATATACTAACCCTGGCAACTATATACACTAGTAATATCAAAATTCCTATTTGTAGGATACTCATTAGCCATCCACCTATACCCTTGAACCAATTGACAGGATTAAGTAATGAGAAAGTGTATCTCCACCAGGAATCTTTGTTGACATGATGTTCTTGGAGCCACACATCCCTTATTTCTCTAACTATCTCTATCTTGGTCTTTACCTGAAAATTTCCTGCAGGGTCTATGAAGTGGCAACAGGTAGGGTCTATTATTTGACACATCCCGCCCTCTCTAGCAGTCAAGTAACCTAGCAGTCAAGTAATCTAGCACTATGGTGTGTTGGTTAATTACTGCAATTAGTTGTTTCTGTACAATATTAGATGTATTGAGAACGTCAAGAATCTGGAAGATCTGGTCATCTAGATAATCAGTCGCTTCTACAAACTTATCTCACACTTGCATTATGAATGGTTAAATGAATAAGACACTAAAAAATGTGTTAGCCACCCCCCTTTCTACAAGATGCAGTTTACCGTTTGGTCTGGGCTTGTCGTCTGCAGCTCGTCTGTACAGTGTGTGTAGAGGGATTGCTTTAATATCTACTCGTGTGTGGTACTATAAAAGTAGAAGATGTCAGAAAGGCCAGTGTGCAAACTCCTGTGAAATTGTTAGGTAACCACTTGTAAGCCTGATGTCCACATACAATATATAAACTTTCTGGTGCTCCAACAACAGTGTTGTTGAACAGACTAGCAATCCCAAGAGTGACCATGATTTGTTTCATTAGTTCCCCAGTAAAGTGGATTCCTCTGTCACTTTCTATAGTTTCGGGCACCCCATATCTACAAACCACCTCACTGATCAATTTTTTAGCAGTAGTTTTTGTGTTTGCTCTGGCCACCCAGAGAAAAGATCAATGCATACCAGGGCTATATTCATAATTACCCACCTTAGGTAGCTGTATGTAGTCCACCTGCAGACTCTGAAATGGGTAATCTGGTTTTGGTGTGCATTTCCGTGGAACTCGAATAGGACTACCAGGGTTATTTTTTACACAAACTAGACATTCTTGAACATACTTTGCAGCCATATTCGGGAACTCTGGGGAACCCTGGGGCACACCAGTTTTTTAGCACCACAGCACACATAACACCCTTTGAGTTATGCACTGGAGAATGTGCAAGGGCTGCTATCATGGGGAACAGGCAGCGTGGAAGGCAAATACGTTTGTTTACCTGCCATACCCCTGACATAGTATGGCGCCCGCTTTGACGCATGCATTCTGCTCGTGGGGGGGAGCCTGGGTCTGATAGACATGCAGTAGTTTGAGGTCCACAGCCACTGGGACCGATGCAGGGGATGTCTCCTTATTTGAAAGGGTGCTCCCTGCACTCCCTGACTCCGAGTCTCCTGGGGTTCCCGCACCTGCGATAGCCAGTATCTCTGTCAGAGGCAGTCGTGCTGCTTCCTTAGCTGCCTGGTCGGCCAAGGCATTCCCTACTGCAAGGGAAGTGTGTTCCCGAGTGTGTGCTGACGCTTTGACTATGGCTGCCCTTCGGGAAAGGGTGAGTGCTGTGAGCAGCTGCTCTACCGCTTGCGCATTCCTTATAGGTTTGCCAGCAGAGGTCAAGAAATTAAGGCTTCGCCAGATGGCGCCAAAGTCATGTTCAACACCATAAGCATATTGAGAGTCAGAAAATACATTAATTTCTTTACCTTTTCCCAGATTACACGCTGCAGCGAGTGCTTTAAGCTCTGTTTCTTGCGCAGAGCAGCTGGAAGGGAGTGGTTCTTGTATCACTGCCTTACCATTGTGGACTACTGCATACCCGGTGATGATTTGTCCTTGTTCACTCTCCCAAGCTCTGGAACCATCTACAAAATACTCAGCAGAGGGGTTAGTGAGTGGTACATCAGTAATATTTGCCAAGCCCATTTTTTCAGCTTCCATCAATGCCTGACAATCATGTTCATGTGCCATATCAAACTGAGCAGAATTTACATCAGGTACAGAGACTACAGGGGTCTGAGAGTTTTCAAAATATCATACATTACATAGACAGTTCCATGCCTGGTTTCCTCTGATTTATGTTCACTCATTGAGAGACGTTTTGCTACTTCTAACCACATCCTAGCCTGCTCTAGTTTGTTTTTATCTTTCAACCATCCTTCCCAATTGCAAATATATTTCTCCCATTCCTTCTCTTCCAGATTTCCTCACTTTCCCATACCAAATTTCCTCAATATTATTTCACATCCCTCTACTGCTTCTTTCCCTTTCAGTCTCTCCACTATCTCACATGCTGGAACTGGGCCACGCCCTTTAGGTTAGTCAATTCCTTATTGTTGCCAGTCCCTATTACTGCAATCACTGTGCCAGAGTTACCGCAGAACTCTCTTCAGCACACCTAGAGCCTCTCAGACTCTAAATTTGATCCCGTCTCAGTCTCCTCTGATCCTCGAAAGACGGAGCTGCTCCTGTCCCAGTCTCCTCTGAGCCTCGGAAGACAGATCTTTAAGGAAGTACTAACACCGATTTTCCAGCCCTGTGAGCTAGGGATATTCTTACACACAACCAAACAAATAACAATACCAAGCCTACTTCTCCACCTACTATTCCAATTTTTTTTACATGATCATATAACATTTTCTGAGGTAATATGCAATTATTAAATAGCTGCCTCTGCAGTTTCTCTATCAACTGGGTTAGTTCCGGGACAAAAAAAGGAAGTCACCCAGGTGGGGGCATAGTGGTGTGTTTTTACTACCCAGTTCAAAGGTTTTCCTTCTACACCTTGTAAAGGCACTGCGTGACAATTATATCTGCAATAAGTGTTACTTTTTATACTATATGTTTCCCGGTCTGGGTATCAAGGCTAAGCAAGAACTTCAGCTACTATGATTTTCCCTCTCTTGAGCTGACACAAAACTGAACACAGACACTGAGGACAACGATTCTGATTCATCAAAAAACGTCTTAACAATACGTCAGTCATTCAATGCACATTGCACAATCACTGATATTAATCCCCCTGCTGTATTCAGGCTAAAAATTGCATTTAGTTACCCCTTTCTTGAGGGTGCCCTTATCAATTTACAGGGCAATTCAATACCCTCAGAGTACTACCTTACCATGAAGGATTCCTCTGTTATAGGCAATCATACTTCACTGATCCTCTTACGGACCGATTTTCCTCTCCACCACATGTGAAGTAACACACCTAACGGGGTCCCTTATCAAGCAGAGACCGTAGTCCCTTATTGGCCAATCAAAAATCATTCAGTCCCACATTCAAGGATCCTCATAATTTACAATATCATACCAGACATGTATGACGTAGACAAAACAATATAAAACAATCCTCCGACTCCTGAAATATACAGGAGAACTGCGGAGGTGCCTAATCCCGACACGCTGGGCAAGGTTGGTTACTCGTCACTTCATTCAATTATCATTCAACTATCATTCAATCGTCAATTATACATCTAAAAACCACATTGAAACATAAAAGACAATAAATTCAATCACTGGCAAGGGTTCAAAAAAATGATTGTCTTGTTAGGACCACCAATTACCCATCCTGGAGCCCTCTAGGTAGCACTGAATTATTAGTAATACAAGGGACTACTTACCGCGGATGTTATTCAGTGATTCCCAGAAAGATCCTTGTCGACGGGTGCAGAGGAGGTCCGGTTGTGACAATCACAGGTTTCAGGCACCATGTACTGTTATGGAGACCCTCTTTGTTATTAGTGAGAACTTTGGAATAGACAACAAAGGCTCTTCACATTGCCATTGAGATTGAAATTAAAATACTTCATCAATGAAGGGAGAGAGACAAAATTCATGCGACATGCATTGTCAGCAGGCAGAGTCTTCTGGTGTGGCAACAAAGACTCACCACATTTATTAGCTAGACAAAAAGCGGAACTACATTTCTTACATACAACTGAACAGTAAACCGAAATAGACAATCAAATGGACCAACGTAAAACCTTCTTATCAGGGAATTCACAGGAAACCAGTATCTTAGTCAGACATTCCATAATTCAAGTCTTACACTAAAACTTCAGACATAGAATAGTTATAATTGTTTTCCTAAATAATAATAATGCATCTAGATATAAAAAATGAACTATAACACTAGTATGTGAGTGTCTAGTGTATGATGTAATTGTGTATGTGTCTAGTGTGTGAGTGGCATGTATCTAGTTAATACAATCTTTCTGTGCGCATAGAATATCATTGTTCTCGGCAGCACTTGACTTGTGTAAATTATCTGCTGCTGAGAATGATGTTTTATAAATCAGGCGTAAAAATCATTGCACCCGACAACTGAGCGTTTTGCTGATTTGTCAGGTGATTGTTTGGACAGGTCGACAGTTGGAAACAATTCCCCAATTATCAGTTTGACTAGATGGCAGCTAAGGGAAGACTCTGCAGCTCGTACCCCTTAAACATGGTGGGCCCCAAGAAGGATCTTCTCTGGTGGGTCCAAACTACTCCAGTCCGATGCTGCTCCCAGGCAACCCCTGGTGGAGACCAAGATCGCTTTGCCTGATAGGTTCTCTGGCGGGCGAGACAAGTTTGTTGTTTTCAGGAAGGCCTGTAAGCTTTACTTTAAATTCCGTCCTCAATCCTCAGCAACCGAAGAGCAATGGGTGGGAATCATAATTTCACTCCTTTAGAGTGACCCCCAAGCCTGGGCATTTTCTCTCCCAGCAGACTCTCAGACGCTTTGGGCATTTGAGAAATGTTTTCAGATGCTGGGTCACATATACGATGACCCCCTGATGAAGGTGTGATGCCGAAACGCGCGTCGGGGTAGGCGCCACACGGCTTTGGTATAGCATAAAGTATGAACATACCTGCGGTAGGCAGGTTGATTTACACATATATACTAATACTAGCATTTTGGTCCTGCTTTAGCTTAGATCGGTAGCTTGACCTATGTAACTTCACATGTTATATCATTGAAGAAGCATTTTTCTTTTTTATACCACCTCTAGTCCATTAATGGTGGGCTTGACTGAATAATTATTTGTACCTTTTTGTATATACACTATGTGATGTGTTATCTATATTGCATATGCCTTTAGAACAATTATGTACCATACATATAGGCACATTGACTTCTAGTATATATTGCACTAAAGCACTTTTTATGGTTTTGATCAATTAATCAATTGTTTGTGCTTTTGTATAGCTGCCATGAAATGGTATTGATCTTCCAGTATTTATTGCACTAGGCACCTTTTCTTCAATATACAGCTATTATAGTCCCAAACTAATTTAATTGGTGTACTGTCCCATTAGTGCTGTGACAGATATGATCAATGATTTAAAATGTTGATGATTATGTACTCTGTTCTAGTTAGTGTATTGATATATTCGTCATGCTTATCAGTGCTGTGAAAGTTATCACTAATGATTTATAATGTTTTGACAATTATACACCATGTTGCTAGTAATTGTATTGATATATATACTATATTATGTTCATACCACAAGGATAATGTAATTCTCTTAATACATATTATTGTTGTTGTGTGAGCGCTTCTTTATGCAGTGCCATCTATTGGTCGAACCGTGATTCATTAAAGGTTTTTTAACGAATTGATCTACTCTTGATCTCTTTTGTTCGGTAAATTCTCTGTTGGTTAACCAAGAGGAATAAGCAGGAATACTTCCATAAATTATGGAAGCCATGGTTGGATAGGATTAATTAGTGTAGAGTAAAACTCTTGGTAAACTGCATGGCGGAGTGGAAAGGGAAGAAGGAAAGAAGAAAAGGGGAAGAGAAGGAAAGGGAGTAGGGGAAGGAAAGAAAAGGAGAAAAGTAAGGAAGAAAAGGAAAGGAAAGAAGGGGGGGGGATAAAATAAAATAAAAAAAAGAAAGAAAGGTCTCCAAGGGGGAGAGGGGGTAAAGGAAGGTGGAGGACTTACTGTAATATTGTAAAACGAGTATTGCCATGTAATATCTGTTCCAAGTTTTTTTAGGTTTAATAAAAATATATACCTCATTATGCCATTTGGGTCGACTAATGCTCCTGCCGTCTTTCAGCACTTTCTTAATTACATTTTTGTCACCTGGCAGGTAGATTTGTTGTGATCTATCTTGATGACATATTGGTTTATTCTTCTGACCTCGAGTCACATCAGGTACATGTCAGACAAGTCTTACAGATACTCAGAGACAATAGATTATTTGTCAAACCAGAGAAATGTATGTTCTTGGTGCAGGAGATCCCTTTTCTGGGTTATTTCTTATTGTCCACCGGTTTTCGCCTGGATCCGACATAATTCCAGGCGGTACTGGATTGGGATTATCCTGAGGACTTAAAGGCGTTACAATGGTTTTTGGGTTTCGCCAACTACTACTGTAAGTTCATCAAAAATTTTTCAGTAGTTGCCAAACCTCTGACACATATGACCAGGGAGGCTTTTGATACCTTGAAGAAATGTTTTGCATATACGTCGATTCTTATACAGCCTGACGTCACTCAGTCATTTATTGTAGAAGTTGACATGTCTGAAGTGGGGGGCTGCATTTTTGCAGGGTGCATCACAAGTAAATGATATTTGTGTGCCTATTTTTCTAAGAAACGTTCGGCCGCTGAGAAAAATAATGGCATTGGGAATACGGAACTTTTGGCAATTAAGTGGGCTTTTGAAAAGTGGCGTCTTTTTCTGCAGGGGGCAGTTCATCCAGTCATGGTAATCACTGATCATAAAAATCTTTTATATTTAGAATCTGCTAAGCGTCTGACGGGTAGTCAGGCAACATGGCCATTGTTCTTAACCAGAATCAACTTTTTTGTGACATATAGGCCAGGGAATAAAGACAATAAGGCCGATGCCTTATCTTGTTTTCCCGGGGTTGTAGATAATTATGAACTGGTTCCTATACTACAGAAAGGGGTAGTTATTGCTTCTATTGGTTCTGATCTTGAGAAGGAGGTTGTAGCGGCTCAGGAGGACATCACTACTGCCTGTCCATTAGGTAAACTGTTCATACCTGTGAGTCTCCGTCTTAAAGTTCTTAGTGAACATCATGATTCGGTCTTGCTGTACATCCTGGTAGTAAAGCCACCACAGAACTCCTTACTCTGTGTTTTTGGTGGTCTGGGGTACACAAGGATTTTCTGGAGTATGTAGCTGCCTGCATTGCTTGTGTGTGTTATAAGAACCCTCATACTCATCCATCTGGGTCTTTCCAACCATTGGCGATTCCCAGTATACCTTGGGCTCATTTATTGATAGATTTCATCACTGATCTACCCTTTATCTGTAGGTAATACGGTTATTTTAGTGGTGGTGGACAGATTCAGCAAGATGTCTCCTTTCACTGCGCTATCCGCTGTACCCAACGCCAAGTACTTGGCACAATTTTTCATCAAGGAAATCATGAAATTACATGGAATTCCTGCCAATATTGTTTCTGACTGGAGGGGCAATTTATTTCCAAAATTTGTAAAGCAGTTTGCACTCGTTTGGGGATCCATCTGTTGTTTTCCTCCGCCTTTAATCCACAGTCTAATGGGCAAACTAAATCTGTAAACCAGAATCTTGAGACTAATCCTAGGTGTTTTGTGTCTGAAAATCAGGAGGATTGGGTTACTTACTTCCCTCTAGCTGAATTTTCGGTGAATAACCATTGTCATGAGTCTACTGGCAAGTCCCCGTTCTTTGGGGCATACGGTTTTCATCCTCAGTTCAGCTCTTTTAATAGGAATTGTTCTTCAGGAATACCTGATGAGGAATGGTTTTCATCATCTATTACTTCTTTGTGGTAAGGGATTCTTAATAAGATGGGGTGCAAATATAAGTGTATGGCTGATCAGAGACGTTTGGCGGCTCCAGATCTGTGTGTTGGTGATTTGGAGTGGTTGTCTTCAAGGAACATTAAGTTGAAGGTTCCTTTTTGGAAACCCAGGTTCATTGGTCCTTCTAAGATTGTGGCCGTCGGTCATTCCTGTAGCATTCCTCCTTGCTTTGCCACCCAGTTTTAGGATACATATTGTGTTTTACCGGTCTCTTCAAAAAATACATTGCGTGCTCTTAACCATCACCACCACCTCCATCTCCAGTCACTGTTGAGGGGAAGTTTGAATTTGAGATAGCTAGGTCGTTGATTCTCGCTTGGTTAAACGGTCTCTTCAGTATCTGGTACACTGGAAGTGTTACGGTCCTGAAGAGAGAATGTGGTTACCAGCATTGGTATATTCATTTATTCCTGTATGGCTTTCTTTGTTGGTCTGGTTTGTGTACTCTTATACACTACTACTCCCCACTTCCCTGGGTGGGGGAGAGGACAGATAAGGGCTGATTTAGTGGCTCAGCAAGGCACGTGGCCCCAACATCTTCACCATTAGAAGTAATCCGGGGAGCAGGGATAGCTATGGCGCCCCTAACTTTAGGGATATGGAAGGTGCTCCTAACCCCAGGATATCAAACAGTGCCATGACACACACCTTTTATGAAAGGCCACAGAGGCTGCAACGCCATTAAACAAGAGGCACCACTAACCAAATAACACCATGAAGACCAAGGAAATCTCCAAATAAGTCAGGAAAAAAGTTGTTGATAAGTACAAGTCAGGGTTGGGTTATAAAAAAATATCCCAATCTGAATCAGATTTGGGCACTTTGTTTACTCATGACCAATGGCAATAAGCCTTATCTTGGCCCCTTAAAAGTTCGTCATGCATAAACCACCTAGAAATTGCAAAAAAAAATTCAACTCCGTTGGTATCTACCTCCAAACCGTATAGCTCATCTATCCCAGGGAACTTCTCCTCTATGTTGGAAAAAATGTGGAGAAATAGGCACACTCTTGCATTCTTGGTGGTCATGTTCTAAATTAAATAGCTTTTGGAAGGAAATATTTAGGATATTGTCTTCTTGTGCTGGAAGTGACATCCCAATGAATCCTGCATCAGCTTTACTGAACATAGGCATTACTGACCTCCCGTACAAGAACAGATGGCTCTGTTCTTTTGTATTAACTGCAGTCAGACAAGCTCTTGCCTCCAAGTGGAAATCCCACTCTGCTCCATCAATGGATGACATCTGGTGGAGAGTCAACTCATATAATTCTTATGAAAAGATTCTGTCATGGGACGCTTCAAAAAAAGATAGGACCCAACAACGGTGGTGCGCATGGCCGGAAGTTAAAGCACTTTTTCGTGGCCAAAAATCTTAGGTTTAATATGCTCTTTGTTACCGTTATACCATACGTTGTTTTTCTGTGGAAACTAGATTTAGTTCCCTTTCTGCGTACGATCCTTGACGGTATCTACTTTGGAGAATATACCCCCCCCTGTTTGTCCCCCCATCCCTCCCCACCCCCTACTGAGAGGTTGGCTTATATTCTGCTGCTCTTCCTCTTCTATTCCCCAGGTTTATGACACTAGAAGTTCATTGCTATTTGCTCTCAAATGCTGTATGTACACTAAATATCGTATGTGTTGTACCTGATGTCCTTTTTTCTTTGTTATGGTGAAAAACTTTAATAAAAATTTATTGTTCAAAAATATATATATATATATATATATATATATATATATATATATATATATATATATATATATATATATATATATATATATATATATATATATATATATATATATATATATATATATATATATATCCCAATCTCTGATGATCCCCCGCAGCACCATCAAATCTACTATCATCAAATGTAAAGAACATGGTACCTCAACAAACCTGCCAGGAGAGGGCCACCGACCAAAACACCTCAGCCCGAGCAAGGAGGGCAATGATCAGAGAGGCAGCACAGAGACCAAAGCTAACCCTGAAGTAGCTGCAGAGTTCCCATGCACTGACTTGAGTATCTGTCCATACAATCACAAAAAGCCGTACACTCCATAGAGGTGGCCTTTATGGAAGAGTGGTCAGAAAAAAAGTCTTTACTTACACACAAAAATTTTAAGGCTCGTTTTGAGTATGCCCAAAGACACGTGGGAGACTCCCCCAATGTATGGAGGAAGGTGCTATGGTCAAATGAGACCAAAATTGAACTAGTTAGCCACCAAGGTAAACGCTATGTCTGGCGCCAAACCAACAGAGCTCATCACCCCAAAAACACCATCCCAACAGTGAAACAGGGTGGTGGCAGCATCATGCTGTGGGGATGTTTTTCGGCAGCAGGGACACGGAAAATGGTCCGAATCATGGGGAAGATGGATGGTGCGAAATACAGGATATTCTTGAGGAAAACCTGTTTCAGTCTATCAGTGATTTGAGACTGAGACGGAGGTTCACCTTGAAACAAGACAATGACCAAAAGTATACTGCTAAAGCAACACTCGAGTGGCTTAAGGGGAGACGTGTAAATGTTTTGGAGTGGCCTAGTCAATGTCTAGACCTAAATCCAGTTGAGAATCTGCGGTCAGACTTGAAGATTGCTGTTCACCAGAGGAAACCATCTAACTTGAAGGAGCTGGGGCAGTTTAGCCTTGAGGAATGGCCAAAAATCTCAGTGGCAAGATGTGGAAAGCTCATAGAGACTTATCTAAAGCAACTTGTAGCTGTAATTGCTGCAAAAGGAGGCTCTACAAAGTACTGACTTTAGGGGATGAATAGTTATGCACACTGAAGTTTTCAGGTATTTTGTCCTATTTGTTGTTTGCTTCACAACAAAAAGAAAACTACATTTTCACAGTTGTAGGCATGTTCTTTACATGAACTGATGCAAACCCTGAAAAATAGTGAAATTCCAGGTTGTGAGGTAGCAAAACATGAAAAATGCCAAGGGGAGGTGGGGGGTGAATACTTTCACAAGCCATTGTGCATATACACATATACATATATATATATATATATATATATATATATATATATATATATATATACACACATATACACAGTACAGACCAAAAGTTCGGACACACCTTCTCATTTAAAGATTTTTCTGTATTTTCATGACTATGAAAATTGTACATTCACACTGAAGGCACCAAAACTGTGAATTGACACATGTGGAATTATATACTTAACAAAAAAGTGTGAAACAACTGAAAATATGTCTTATTTTCTAGGTTCTTCAAAATAGCCACCTTTTGCTTTGATGACTGCTTTGCACACTCTTGGCATTCTCTTGATGAGCTTCAAGAGGTAGTCACCAGAAATGGTCTTCCAACAATCTTGAAGGAGTTCCCAGAGATGCTTAGCACTTGTTGGCCCTTTTGCCTTCACTCTGCGGTCCAGCTCACCCCAAACCATCTCGATTGGGTTCAGGTCTGGTGACTGTGGAGGCCAGGTCATCTGGCGTAGCAACCCATCACTCTCCTTCTTGGTCAAATAGCCCTTACACAGCCTGGAGGTGTGTTTGGGGTCATTGTCCTGTTGAAAAATAAATGATGGTCCAACTAAACGCAAACCGGATGGAATAGCATGCTGCTGCAAGATGCTGTGGTAGCCATGCTGGTTCAGTATGCCTTCAATTTTGAATAAATCCCCAACGGTGTCACCAGTAAAGCACCTCCACACCATCAAACCTCCTCCTCCATGCTTCACGGTGGGAACAAGGCATGTATAGTCCATCCGTTCTCCTTTTCTGTGTCGCACAAAGACATGGTGGTTGGAACCAAAGATCTCAAATTTGGACTCATCAGACCAAAGCACAGATTTCCACTGGTTTAATGTCCATTCCTTGTGTTCTTTAGCCGAAACACGTCTCTTCTGCTTGTTGCCTGTCCTTAGCAGTGGTTTCCTAGCAGCTATTTTACCACGAAGGCCTGCAAAACAAAGTCTCCTCTTAACAGTTGTTGAAGAGATGTATCTGCTGCTAGAACTCTGTGTGGCATTGACCTGGTCTCTAATCTGAGCTGCTGCTAACCTGCGATTTCTGAGGCTGGTGACTCAGATAAACTTATCCTCAGAAGCAGAGGTGACTCTTGGTCTTCCTTTCCTGGGACGGTCCTCATGTGAGCCAGTTTCTTTGTAGTGCTTGATGTTTTTTTGCAACTACACTTGGGGACACTTTCAAAGTTTGCCCAATTTTTTGGACAGATTGACCTTCATTTATTAAAGTAATGATGGCCACTCATTTTTCATTACTTAACTGATTTTTTCTTGCCATAATACAAATTCTAACAGTCTATTCAGTAGGAGTATCAGCTGTGTATCTACCAGACTTCTGCACAACACAACTGATGGTCCCAACCCCATTTATAAGGCAAGAAATCCCACTTATTAAACCTGACAGGGCACACCTGTGAAGTGAAAACCATTTCCGGTGACTACCTCTTGAAGCTCATCAAGAGAATGCCAAGAGTGTGCAAAGCAGTCATCAAAGCAAAAGGTGGCTACTTTGAAGAACCTAGAATATAAGACATATTTTCAGTTGTTTCACACTTTTTTGTTAAGTATATAATTCCACATGTGTTAATTCATAGTTTTGATGCCTTCAGTGTGAATGTACAATTTTCATAGTCATGAAAATACAGAAAAATCTTTAAATGGGAAGGGGTGTCCAAACTTTTGGTCTGTACTATATATATATATATATATATATATATATATATATATATATATATATATATACACACAAACGCACACACATATACCATACCTCCCAACTTTTGAAGAACAGTGTAAGGCAGCACTAGACATCATAATGGGGAATACTCGCTTCACTGCGACAATCAATGCACACGTGCAATATCTTTCCGTTTTTAAACAATGCTCAGCAGTTTATTACTTCATAAACCGCATATGACCGGGTCCAACTCAGTGGCACGCCGACACACATATATATAAAATATTCACGAGCCAAGTGACCCACCGGCCCACTTGCTCCAGGTACAGCCTTCAGCAAGGTATTAATGTCCATATAACACAGGGTATTACCTTTGCCGGGTTTAGCTGTCTCAGTCCATTACTCCGCCACCACTGTGGCTCTGCGGCTTCCCAGGTGGGGGTCTCTAGCCGTCGTTCCCTCAAAGGCCACTGACATCCACACAGGATCCAGGCTCTGCCTTTCAGGACTCTTCATCAAAACCTCTGCCTTCCAAGGCCACTAGCATCCACACAGGATCCAGTTTCGACCTTTCAGGCACCAGGCTTCACTCGGCCTCACTAGGCCTCACAAGGTCGGTGTCCCACACACACGGGAACAGGCCTTACGCCTCTCTCACAGAACACACCTGTCTCCCATCAAGCAGGGTTTATATATGCATCCCGTACACACACACACACACACACACACACACATACGGACAGGACCTTGCTGATGTCACAGTCATGTGATCAGACAGACATTCTGTGCGCGCAGGACCTGTGCTATGTCACAGTCATGTGACCAGTCACCTGAGGGGGAAGGTACATGGTCAGGTAAAACACATCCTTGACCATTACCGTAATGCCACCAAGTCGCTGCATTACATATCCCCCCCTCTGTTCAAACTTGTGAGGTTGAACACATAATATACACAATGACATTATAATCCCCAGTTCACATAGAGACCATGTACTTTACAATTGTGCTACTCAGCCCCTGGAACATTAGCCCATTCCTTAGGGACCTACCATTTGTCACTGTCACTGACTTAGTCAGGTCACCTTTCCAGGTCGTAACCTTGTCAGAGCTCCCCCGCTCCCAGCGGTCAGTTGTAACCTTGTCAGGTCTCCCCCGCTCCCAGCGGTCAGACGTAACCTTGTCAGGTCTCCCCCGCTCCCAGCGGTCAGTCATACAGCGGTGTGACTCACATGCCCTGGTATCTAAGGTCCGGTTCGACTCCGTAATGTCCCGTCCTCTATTGGGTCGTTTGTATGGGCTGCTCAAACCTGAGCTACTGGAGGTCTCACTACCTCTAAACCCACGCCCACTACTCTCAGGACATCTTGAAAGGTCCCTAACTCCAGCTATAGCTGTTCTGTTATTTAGGGGGCCCTTTCTCTGTCTGGTCTCATAATTTCTAGACGGCTGCCATCTTCTGCTACTCAGATGATGCTGTCTATCCACTCGCAGTCTAGCGAGATTCAACTGTTCTACCTCTCGCAGGTAGGTCACTCCGTACTCCAACAGCATGCACATATATTCCAGGCTTTCTTCTGTTCCTACAGCAGAGAATGATACCATGCCGTCTTCGTCTGGTATCCAGTCCTGACGATCACGTGGACTGCTTACTTTCCCCACACCAGACTTTTTGACCATCATCTGCATGGCTTGACCATTTCTCCCAACGAGCTTCCTCACCAGAACATGAGGCACTCGGATGACCTCTTCACGCATACTGTGAGCTTTCCCCAACAACTCCAGTTGTCTAATGGCTTGCACCGTCTTCAACCGGAGAAACCGCTTTGTGCGAATACATCGCCAGTGCATGTCACTTAGGATAGCCACCCTCTTCACTGTGACTTCGGTCGTGGACAGGACCACCAGCTGTTTAGCTTCTGAGGTCAAGTACACCTTACAGGCTCCCACGGCCTTCTTAAACTCCTCATGCACGGACTCACTGGTGCATTCTTCCCTCAAATCCTCGGGTACATCTACGAGGCACTTGTACCGAGACGTTTCGGTCTCACCAGTGGTTCCCAGACGATCAACCAGCTCAGGTTTCAGGGACCACTGCTTTCCAGCATCTTCACCTTGTATGCTTCCCCTGAGCTGACTCACAGCTACAACTTCACAACTTTTCGTCTTGACCACCTCCACTTCACCTTTATCTTCCAACACCATACTCTTAGCTCTCCTCAGGACCACCTTCTCATGGTCTAAGGGAGTAAGTGCAACTTGTTTGCCTTTTCCCTTCTCCAAGGAGACCTCGTTCACCGCGTGACACTTTGCTAGGCGACCTTTGAGCTCTAAAACTTCTCCTTCCAGCTCAGTTACTCGCCTCTCAGCAGTCCATCTCTGAAGCTCTTCCTGCTTGAACTGCTCTTCCAGCAGCAGAGCTCTCTCAGACCTCTCCATCTCCAATGCGCCCACTCGGCTCTCAATAGCCAGTCTCTCACGCTTCTCTTGCGTCCACTGGGCTTGTAGCAACTCCTTGAGCTGCTTGATCTCGGCTCTGACATCCACCGAATCCTCCGAGCCCACATCACTCGAGGAGGTATCTGCTTCATACCTCCCATCACCAGCGGTCAACTCCTGGCCCTGGTCTGTGGCTTTTCCGATGGACTCCTCCATTCTCTCTCGCTCAGCTTCCATCTTGCTGACTGTTTCCTTAAGGTACGTCTCCACCTTCTGGAGAGTATCACAGGACATCTGTAGCTCCTTCACCTGAGCTTCCAGATCTAGGGACTTTCCCCGGAGATCATCATTCTCCTCACGGGTGTCTTGCAGGGCAGTCTCAACCACTTGGCGCACTTGCTCTGCACCCGCCTTATCCTCCTCTAGTTTTTTCTTCACCTTGAGGAGATCCTCATAATCTCTCTTACTCTGTTGCAGTTCCCTACTGCGTTCACCACACTCCTTCTTGGAGTCACACAGCTCCTGGTTGAGCTGTTTGCGCAGTCGTTCTAGGATTTGTTCGCGTCCAGAAACACCATCCTGCCGCGCCTCCTTCTCAAGCTTCAACTGCAAAACCTCTTCCTTGATTATGCGGCGGTCCTCCTTAATTGCGTAGAACATTTCCTTCCACTGGTTAATTTCCTCGTTGCTTCGCTTCAAGTCTCGCTGTAAATTCCTCACAACCTGGTATAATTTCTGCCTTTCAGACTCCAGGTTCGGCTGGTCTGAGGACACTATCTCCAGGTTTCCACATTGTTGCTGCACGTCACTCTGACACTGCTGGCTGATAGGCTCCAGCTCTTGGTCACGACTGGCCGCCTCCTCTTTCAGGACTGTCAGATCCTTCTGACTCGGTACCGTACCGGAGGTTGCTACTGGCAACATCACCTCCTCTTCTACCTCTAATGGAGGATCCACACTTGAAGCAAAAGCACACAGTACTACACGTTCTTTATTTTCATTTTCAGCCAAGTCTACAGGAGCAACCTTTTTGTGGCCCTTGCGCCGTCGACGAGATGGGGACTCTCTCACCTCATCTAACCCCTCCTGAGTGACCTCTCCTTCTACTTTCGTAATGTCACTGTCAGCTACGGGGTCTGTGTCACTCCCCATGGTGTTGTGGACTAACAGGTCAGCTCCCACTTTGACGTCACCCCCTTCTACTGGAGCTATCCCGTTATCAATGGTCACATTGTCACTTTTAGGAGGTACCAACCCACCACCAGTAATTTTTTTTGATTTTCTATCCTCCACGCTATTTTGAACAACCGCCCCTTTTTTAACAACCACACCGGCAGGGGAATTTTTACAAGAAAAATCAACAATAGTCTTAGAACTCAGTTCACAACAGCTCTTACCACCTCCCCGGGCACTCTGGGACAACAAGGGCGCCCCCGGAGAGTTCAAGGAATGGTCCGCTGCCGCCTCTCTGTAACGGGCCAACCGCTCCTGTGGTTCCTGCACCATGTCCAGTTTCATGTCCAGTAGACGTTTCTCAAATACCTGCTCCGGTTTTAACAGGCACTCTAATCGCTCAATAGCTTCAGACTCAGTTGCTGTGTTAGAACCTTGCTCTTAGTTTTTTTTTCCTTTGCTGGTCACATGACCTTGTTGGCCTATTTAATCCTGCTCCGCCCTTCTGGCTTTGCTGGACTTCATTGTATATCTACTTTCTAGCTAGCCTGTGCTCTGTGTCTTGCTCTGTTAGTTTGCTTGGTCTACTGACCTCTGTGTTCTATATATTTTGTTTGTTCGTCTGTCTGCTACTATTTCTGTTGGGAGGTGTCCCATATTCCTCCCAGTCCTTAGTACTTGTAGGGATTCCTTCCCCACATCTATAGGTCTCCGTACAGACTAGCTTAGGACTTTAGCAGGTCTGATCGCAGGATCAGGTTCCCTGTTACATCGTAGGGATTAAGCTGAGTTCTATCGTAGGGACAGATCTCCTCTCTTTCCTTAGCTCTGGTAGCAGAACATAACAGTAAGTCCAGCCAGCAAATTCTCTAAGGAAAGATTTTTCTGTTCCATCATGGTGTCGGTTCAGGATTTGGTTCATCGCCTGCAGGGACTCTCTCTGGAGGTGGCCGAGCTCCGTCAGCACGTGAGTAACTGTCCTGGAGCACATTTCTTGGAGCCTAAGGTATGTTTGCCGGATTTATTTTTGGTGAACACTGAGAATTTTTTTCATTCAAAAATGCTTGCTTATTGTATTTTCGTTTGAGACCTAAGTCCTCTGGGGATGAATCCCAGCGCGTAGGGTTCATAATGTCACTTTTGCGCAAAGAGCCTCAGGAGTGGGCCTTTTCTTTGCAACCTAGTGATACATGCTTCAGATCAGTGGATAGTTTTTTTTTCTGCTTTGGGACTATTATATGATGATCCTGACCGTGTCGCATCAGCTGAGACTGAGTTGAGACGTTTAAAACAAGGATCAGGTAATGTGGAAAAATATTGTACTCATTTCCGTCGTTGGTCTACTCAAACAGGGTGGAACGATTCTGCTCTGAAAAGTCTATTTCTTGCTGGGCTCAGTGAAAGGGTTAAAGACCTGCTAATTGCTTATCCTACACCTGAAGATTTGCAACAGGCTATGCAATTAGCTATACGGGTGGATAGAAGACTGCGTGCAAGGGTTAATGAGAGCAAATCCTCTGCTATGTCAGTTTCTGGTTATGAGAATGTGTGTACTAACAGTGGTGAACCGATGGAGATTGGATCGGTGGCACCTCGCTCTCAAGAAAAAGACCGTCGATTTTTTGAAGGCTTGTGTTTCTATTGCGGAAAATCTGGTCATTTGATTAAAGGCTGTGAGCTTCGTATGAAGAAAGAAAAAAAAATGGTCAGTCATGCCCGTATTGCCTGTTTAAATTCCAAGGGTGTATTTTTAGCTGCTTCCACGATTGCTCAGGAAAAATTAATGGAATTTCGGGTGTTTGTCGATTGTGGGTCTACTCTGAATGTTATTGATGGGGGATTCGTGGAAAGACTCAATTTAAAACCTGAACCTTTATCATCCCCCATTGCTGTGGTTTCTGTGGATGGTTCCCCTTTGAAGAATATTACTCTCAAGGTCTGTGAATTTCCTCTCACTATTAATGGTGTTCACCATGAGAAATTGGATTTGGTAGTGTTGAATAACTTGCCTTCTCCAGTAATATTGGGATTGCCCTGGTTAAAATTTCACAATCCTGTACTGGATTGGTCTACCAGTGAAATTAAATCCTGGAGCCATAAATGTTATGACAAGTGTTGTAATGGGCGTATTGCAGCTTTGGATAGGGGAGAATTGCCTGTTCCTATTCAGGATTTTTGGAGAGTTTTTTCTGAGAAGGAATCGCAGGTTTTGCCTCCCCATAGAGACTATGATTGTTCTATTGAATTTGTCCCTGGAGCGACTCTTCCTAAAAGTCGTTTATTTAACCTTACTATTCCTGAGAGGAAGGCTTTGGAGGAATACATACAGACAAGTTTGGCCGCCGGTCACATTAGGCCCTCTAAGTCTCCTGTGGCGGTTGGATTTTTTTTTGTAAAAAAAAAGGACGGCGGTTTACGTCCTTGTCTGGATTTTCGTGAGATTAACAAAATTACTGTACGCAATCCTTACCCACTGCCATTGATTCCTGATCTGTTTAACCAGTTAATGGGGGCCAAGTGGTTCTCTAAAATTGACCTTAAGGGGGCATACAATCTGTTGCGCATGAAGGAGGGTGACGAATGGAAGACTGCTTTTAACACTCCTGTGGGTCATTTTGAGATTCTGGTTATGCCTTTTGGTCTTACTAATGCTCCTGCATTTTTTCAGAATCTGATTAATGACATCCTTAGACCTTTGATCGGTAAAAATGTGGTTGTGTATTTGGATGACATTTTGATTTATTCGCCGGATCTGGAGTCTCATTGGCGGAGCGTGCGTGAGGTATTGCAGTTATTAATGGACAATTCGCTTTTTGCTAAGCTGGAGAAATGTGAGTTCGCTGTACAGAGAATTAGTTTTTTGGGCTACATTATCTCCAGCAAAGGTTTTGAGATGGATCCGGTTAAGGTTCAGGCTGTGCAGGAATGGCCTAGGCCTATTGGTTTGAAATCGATACAGAGGTTTTTGGGTTTCGCCAATTACTATAGAAAATTCATAAAAAAATTTTCTAGTATTGTCAAACCTCTGACTGATCTCACCAGGAAAGGTGCTGATGCGGTTCAGTGGTCTTCTGAGGCCATTGAAGCTTTTGTGTATCTCAAGGAGAGGTTCACCTCTGCTCCCATCCTTATGCAGCTTGATGTTACTAGGCCGTTTTTGGTTGAGGTTGATGCTTCCTCTGTGGGGGTTGGCGCAGTATTGTCTCAGGATAACGGAGATGGATTACATCCCTGTGCCTTTTTTTCAAAAAAATTTTCGGAGACTGAACTGAATTGAATTACGATATTGGTAATAGGGAATTATTGGCTATTAAACTCGCATTTGAACACTGGCGCCACTTCTTGGAAGGTGCGGAATTTCCCGTTCAGGTTCTTACGGATCATAAAAATCTGATATATCTTGATGCTGCCAAGCGCCTGAATGCCCGTCAGGCTAGGTGGGCACTGTTTTTCTCGCGGTTTAATTTCTCCGTTACTTACATCCCTGGTACTAAGAATGTTAAGGCGGATGCCTTGTCTCGCAGTTTTTCTCCCATAGTCGGTGCTGAGAAAGAGGAGAACATTTTACAAGAAGGTGTTGTGATAGTTGCTTTGGACTCCGTTTTGGAAAATGAGATTCTTAAAGCACAGGAGAATGCCCCTTCTAACACTCCTCATGGGAGGTTGTTTGTGCCTGGGACCTTTAGGAGAGATTTGTTTGTTGAGTGTCACGAATCTCGGTTGGCAGGTCATCCCGGAATCTCTGAGACCAAGAGACTGGTGGGTCGCAGTTTTTGGTGGCCTGGATGGCAGAAGGAAGTCATTAAGTGGGTGCGTCAATGTACTATATGTGCTAGATCTAAGTCCTCACATACTCCTGCTGCGGGGTTGCTTTGTCCTTTGGAGGTTCCCAGTGCTCCTTGGACACATTTGGCTATGGACTTTATAACTGACCTTCCCCCCTCTGAGGGTTTTACTGTCATCTGGGTGGTCGTGGACCGTTTTAGCAAGATGTGTCACTTGGTTCCTTTCGTCAAACTGCCCTGCGCTAAAACTCTCGCTAAGGCCTTTGTCAAGGAAATTGTCAGACTTCATGGCGTTCCTACTGACATGGTTTCTGATAGGGGTCCTCAGTTCGTGGCTCGTTTTTGGCGTGCCTTTTGTGATAGGTTGGGAGTTCATTTGTCGTTCTCGTCCGGATATCATCCTGAATCTAATGGCCAGACAGAAAGGAAAAACCAGGATGTTGAGCAGTTCTTGCGTTGTTTTGTGGCAGACAATCAAGAGGGGTGGTCTGAGTTTCTGCCACTTGCTGAATTTGCTCTGAACAATCATACATCTTCTTCTGCTGGTTGTTCGCCTTTTTTTTGTTGTTCTGGGAGACATCCGTCGTTTGGGTCGTTCTCCAAGTTGGGATCTGCCGTGCCTGAGGAGGAGAATTTTTCCGGTGATTTGGAGAGAGTTTGGACGGATGTGCGTGGTAATCTTCAGGAGGCCAACAGAAAATCTAAAGACTACTTTGATAGGAAACGACAGGAGGTTTTGTTCGCTGTTGGTGACATGGTTTGGTTGTCCTCTAGGAATCTGCGGTTGAGGATTCCTTCAAAGAAATTGGGTCCCAAGTTTGTAGGGCCCTTTAAGGTGCTTCAGGTTGTCAACCAATCTGCTGTTAGGTTGGAGGTTCCTACCTCCTGGAGAATTAATCCGGTATTTCATGTCTCTCTGTTGAAAAAAGCTGTTGTATCGGATTGTGACGCCTCTGCCTCTGTTCCTCCGGTGGTGGAGGACGGGGAATATGAAATTTCTCGCATCCTTAACTCTAGACGGTATAGAGGTAGTTTGCAGTATCTTGTGGCCTGGAAAGGTTTCGGTCCCGAGGATAACTCTTGGGTGAGGTCGGATGATGTTTCCGCGTCCAGACTTATCAGAGCGTTTCACAGGAGATTTCCTGATAAGCCTGGTCCTAGGGGATCCGGAGGATCCTCTTAGAAGGGGGGGTACTGTTAGAACCTTGCTCTTAGTTTTTTTTTCCTTTGCTGGTCACATGACCTTGTTGGCCTATTTAATCCTGCTCCGCCCTTCTGGCTTTGCTGGACTTCATTGTATATCTACTTTCTAGCTAGCCTGTGCTCTGTGTCTTGCTCTGTTAGTTTGCTTGGTCTACTGACCTCTATGTTCTATATATTTTGTTTGTTCGTCTGTCTGCTACTATTTCTGTTAGGAGGTGTCCCATATTCCTCCCAGTCCTTAGTACTTGTAGGGATTCCTTCCCCACATCTATAGGTCTCCGTACAGACTAGCTTAGGACTTTAGCAGGTCTGATCGCAGGATCAGGTTCCCTGTTACATCGTAGGGATTAAGCTGAGTTCTATCGTAGGGACAGATCTCCTCTCTTTCCTTAGCTCTGGTAGCAGAACATAACATGCTGCTCCTTTCACAGCCATTTTTATCTGCTCCTGCATTTCCTCAGGACACTATTCACACACCGCTCTCCCCAGAAAAATTTCGTGGCCCCGCCGAGCCACAGCAAAACCGGATTTGAGTGCGACGACAACCTTCGCAACCCCGCCGAGTTACAGCCAGATGCTTTAAACTACGTGAGCCCCGCCGAGCCACAGCAAACCAGGTTTGAGTGCGACGACAACTTCGCAACCCCGCCGAGTTGCAGCCAGATGCTTTAATCCACACTCGTCGTCCTGTGCGGTTGCCCCTAGCAACCGGGCTGCAGTTGCCTTAAGCAACCAGACTGCAGTTGCCCCTAGCAACCGGGTTGTCGTTGCCGCTAGCAACCGGGCTGCAGTTGCCGCATTCTCCACCATATGTAAGGCAGCGCTAGACATCATAATGGGGAATACTCGCTTCGCTGCGACAATCAATGCACATGTGCAATGTCTTTCCGTTTTTCAACAATGCTTAGCAGTTTATTACTTCATAAACCGCATATGACCGGGTCCAACTCAGTGGCACGCCGACACACATATATATAATATTCACGAGCCAAGTGACCCACCGGCCCACTTGCTCCAGGTACAGCCTTCAGCAAGGTAATAACATAGCAATGTCCATATAACACAGGGTATTACCTTTGCCGGGTTTAGCTGTCTCAGTCCATTACTCCGCCACCACTGTGGCTCTGCGGCTTCCCAGGTGGGGGTCTCCAGCCGTCGTTCCCTCAAAGGCCACTGACATCCACACAGGATCCAGGCTCTGCCTTTCAGGACTCTTCCTCAATAATCCGCCACCACTGTGGCTTTGCGGCTTTCCAGGTGGGGGTCTCTAGCTGTCGTTCCCTCAAAGGCCACTGACATCCACACAGGATCCAGGCTCTGCCTTTCAGGACTCTTCATCAAAACCTCTGCCTTCCAAGGCCACTAGCATCCACACAGGATCCAGTCTCGACCTTTCAGGCACCAGGCACCAGGCTTCACTCGGCCTCACACGGTCGGTGTCCCACACACACGGGAACAGGCCTTACGCCTCTCTCACAGAACACACCTGTCTCCCATCAAGCAGGGTTTATATATGCATCCCGTGCACACACACACATACTGACAGGACCTTGCTGATGTCACAGTCATGTGATCAGACAGACATTCTGTGCGCGCAGGACCTGTGCTATGTCACAGTCATGTGACCAGTCACCTGAGGGGGAAGGTACATGGTCAGGTAAAACACATCCTGGACCATTACCGTAATGCCAGCAAGTCGCTGCATTACAACAGAAAGAGGAACAAATTATGATACGCGATACAAATTTTGCCCATGCCCCTGGCCACATCCCAATCCACGCCCATGTACCATTATCTTTCTCCCATGGCAGGAGGAGTTGTCAGAGGGGCGTTGGTAGTGAGATTAATTCAGCACACGGCTGAGACTGCAGGTTGTAGACCCAAATCCAGGACTGTTCGCTGTATCCAGGATGGTTGGTACTAGAGATGAGCCGATGGATTCCCAGGTCTCCAGACCAGCGTCCAGATCTGTGCTACCTGGCGGCTGGACAGGAGGCCGCGAATCTCTTATCTTTCAGGGCAGCGCAATGTCATCTGTACATCCTGCTCATCTCTTGTTGGGACCTGAAGATTATTTTTCTGTTTCCTTATTCACCGTCGGAGCCGACAGAACTTTCTCATCCTTATGTAGCGTCATTATACGACATCCAGCTTTCTTGTGTCTGTAAGGCTGTGTTCACACGTTGCAGAAATACTGTGTTTTATGTTTTTAGCAGCTGTCCGCACCAAACTCCACAATAACAATCTCTTCCCCTTTATTTGATGCGTTTCTGGTGCAGATGTGAAGCCGCGTTTTAAGGTGCTTTTCATAGTACAGAAAAGCTTTGATTTTGCATTTAACGAAGTATCTGCATTTTTTTAGGCTCCACATAGAAGCGTCTGAAAACGCTGCTGAACTCTGCGGCAGTGATGAGCTAGCGTGTGTTAACCCTTTCGGCAAGCACGCTCGGCATTTATGTTAGTGCCGCCGTGGCTGCATGTTATGGCATCCTGCATGTGTTACAGCTGTCTAACAGCCGCGACACATGCCGCCGAAGTGGCTCAAACGTAGATGCCAAACACGCCGAAAATACTCGGCGAACACCCCAGCGTGCTCACCGAAAGGGTTAACAATACACGCTCGGTCATCACTACTCTGCAGTTTTGGTGCATTTTCTCCTCTGCTTCTTATGAAAAAAACGCATTGAGAAAAAAGAACGTCGCTGCATTTTTAAGTGCAGAATCAACTCTGAAAAAACTCTCCTTCCTATCTTCCCCAAAATCACATCAAATAAGCGGGAAAAAGCATAAAAGAAACGCAGCAAACACACAATAGTTAGAGAAGATTTTTACTGTGTCATGTGAACACCTGCATAAAAAAAGCAGCAAAAAAAACGCAGCATTTACGCTACGTGTGAAAACGGCCTCAGCATTGCAGTTTTATTACATTTTTATGGGTTTAATAAAGAAAAAATATCAATCACACCATTTTTTTACGCCATTTACCGATCCCCATAAATAATCTGATCGCTGTGTTCTGGGGGTTGTTACGATTACAGAGACACCAAATATGTCCATGTTATTTGCTGATTTTTTACAAAACACATTAAAAATTACAATTTTTTTTTGATGATTAAATGTTTTTCTCTATTACTTTTAGCAATCTTATAGGCTGAAAAAAAAATATCTTATTCTCCCTGTAAAATAAAATTACATATAGTACCCAGCAGTGTATTTCTATCCTAGGAGATCATGCAGTACAGGTCAAGTAGACAGAATTCTACCATTGATTTCACTAGAGCTGGTGGCTCAGCAGGATAAGTGTCTGCTGTGTCAGTAATCTTTTAAAGGGGTTGTCCAGTACTTTATATTACCCCCCCTAAGGATTTTTGTAATTACCTTGCGCTGCTGATAATGCCTGTGAGTGGCGCTATAGCTGGGCGCTCACAGGCATCACATGACCCCCGGCTGCAACAGGCTCTGACATCCGCTGATGTCACGACAAGTGCTTGCAACAGCGGGGGGTCTCTGTCTTCTGCGTTCCACGGTGGATGCCAGGCTGTGGGCGGGGTTACCACCCCACGTCACACCAAGCATCCACCTCGTGCTCTGCCTCTCCCCATTCATTGGGAAAGCGTGCGATGGATGCTGGGTATGATGCAGGGGTAACCTCGCCCACAACCCAGCAGTCACCGCGGGGACCGCATCACTGATGTCACGCCTCACTTATCGTGACGTCAGCGCAGGGTCACATGATGCCTGTGAGCGGCAACTGATAGCGCCGCTCACAGGCAGAAACAGCAACAGAAGGTATTTACAAAAATCTTTAGTGACCCCGGGGGATACATGGGGGGGGGGGGGGGGTAATATAAAATACTGGACAACTTCTTTAAGATTGTGCGTTCAAGACCCAGTGACTCACAGAAAAAAAAATATTTTTGTAATTGTTCACCAATGTAGTACTTTTATTTAAAGGATCAATCATTTTCTTCAGCTCAGTATACAGGCACCGTAAGCTGGGAGAACAGCTGAGCACGGGACGCGGGACTGAGCCCTGAAATCGGGCCAGTCCCGCACAATACGGGACGGTTGGGAGCTATGCATATACACATAATACTTACATATACATTTCCTAATTCCTAGTCAAGAAAACCTTCTTGTAACCTCTTATTCCTGTGCCTCCTCACTGCAGACTCCCTAGTCTAGCCCGTTCTGTAATGAGGTGACAAGAACTGAGAGTCTATGAGGAGCCATGTAGGCTGGCGTTACTATGGTGAGACCCTCATCCGCACTACAGCCACTCCATTCTAGTCTCCTCACCAGTGAGCCGTCTAGAATGGAGGTGCTGCATTGCTGGCCGTCACAGGAGCAAATGAAGACCAGACGAGATGGAAGGTATGAGAACGCCTTGGTGACGTCACGATATTCACGCTTCTCGCGTGACCTCCCCGGAAGTAGGCTCAGCAGTGCGTCAGTCATGTGATTGGTTGATCTTCTACGTTTACTGTGGCGGCCATTTTCTTAGAGACCAATTGCATTCACACGGTTGGACTCGGGTCTCTGGGCTCAGGCAGAATGGCGGCAGATTGAGCGGAAGTGTCTGTATGATAACGAGCATTGTAAGCGCGCGTTCTCGGAGCCGCTGTTGATGTAGGTGAGTGGCTCAGCTCTGTGTGTATGAGGCGTGAGAGCAGTGCGGCTCTCGGGATCCCTCGTGTTCAGGGCAGGGCTGCTTATTGCGGGACAGGCCTCTGAGTGCTCTGCCATTACTACACCACTGACCCCAGTGTTTGCCTCGCGCACAGCCCAAAAGGCCGCACAGGTCACAGTTCGTTTTTAAGGTGATTTACCATTTTTGGGTTTTATTTGTTTTCCCCCCCTTCTTAAGTTGTTTGTAACCTTCCTGCTGCTATTGATAACGGTCGTTTTTTTGTTTGTGTGATACTGAAATAGTCTGGCCATTGTAACCACTGGTAAGGTTTTCATGTTTCTGTGGTTGACGCGGTGTGAGGACGTGTTTTTATGGCTCCATTATGATGCAGACGCTATTATTTGATCACTTTTTCTTGCATCAGCAGAAAAACCACAGTTCTGATGTTTCTATCTCATTAAGACACTTACTAGTAGGATTAATTAATTTTGTGTTTTGAAAGATCGGCCTTTTATAGGCAGTTGTGATACCATGTGTATTTTTGTGAGTTTTTTTTTTAATTCTTTTTTTCATTGGGGGAAAAGCGTAATGATTTTAAAGAGCTTGTCCACTACTTTTTCATTGATGGCCTATCCTTAGGTCACCAATGCCTGATCGGTTGGGGTCTGACACCCGCTGATCAGCTGTTATCGGTGACGGCTACCGGAACTGCTCAATTGCAGAGGTACTCAGTCTCGGCATTGGCCGCCTCAGCGTTACACATCTACTTCTTATTGATTTTTAATAGAAAGCGGATGTGCTGGCCGCGTCCACTGCCAGGAGACTGAGCACCTCTGCAATCGAGAGGTTGTAGCCGCCGTCACCGATAACCGCTTATCAGCGGGGGTCAGATATTGATGACCTAAGGATAAGCCTTCAATGAAAAAGTACTGGACAACCTGTTTAATATTTTTTATTTTATTACTCATAGTTTTTTTTTTTTGTTGTTTTTTAGATTAACTAAATTTGTTGGTCCCCTAGAGGACTTGAATCTGCAACCGTCCCATCACTTGTACTATATTCAGCACTGCTCCCCACCCTGCCTTACCCAGCCACATTAAGCTCTGAGAGAGGGTTGTGAGCCACATCCAGTGTACCTCAGATACCATGTATTTCCCCATCTTATTGTCATAAATATCCCCAGGTCTGCCCCATCGTTACTGTAATTGCTATATTCCAGAGGACACCTGGCTGAGTAGCACTGACCTGCAATTTAGAAGGATTCCTCTCAAGGACTGTGGGTAAGCATTATTTATATATGATCAATGCCAAAATGTGTCCTGAATCCAGAGCTGAGTAGAACATACTTTTATTTTCAGATTTGTCCTCTATGCTGCAGAGATATTATATTGAAAAGTTTAGGTTGGGTTATAAGTTGTTATAGTTCAGCTGGGTGTTACTAGAGATTTGTCTCTTGGGACATGTACATCTTCCTCTGCTTGCGGATGACCTATCATAAGCCTCAAAGAAAAGAACATGTCCTCCCTGATCTCTGCAGCTACTGTGTAGAGATACAGCAGAGCTGAGTTATGGGTCATTACAAAAACTACCATATCCCCTCTCCCAGTGCTGTCGGCTCTCACCCTCTGCCATGTCTTGGTGCCTGCCTTAAATAGATGGATACTGCTGAAATTGATCTCCAGCAGAGCACAGTGTAACTCTTTCTGCATCATTAAAGTCAATGGCTCAGTCAGTGCAAATGTTCGAATCCTTCTTCCCATGACTTCAGGCATAAGCCCTGATGGTGCTATTAATAGGGGCTAAAATAGTTAACATAGCCTTACACAATTGACACCTGCATAGGTTTAGCTCTTGAGTCTGCTTCAAGCACTCACTCCATGACAGCTATGTATGTCATGGATTGTGAAGTAGTTAAATTGGTAAACTATACAACATGCTAATATACTTCATGTATCAAAACTGGCACATCCAGTTTTCTAAAAGTAGGTGTGGCACTTGGGGTGTGGAAGCCTCTTTTGGACACAAGACATTACATGATTGGCCTTGAACAGTACTGGAGGACATGTCATTGGATCAAAAGTGGCCAGTTTGCTCTTGTTTTATACCTGCTGTTTCCCTCAGTATTTTTTTTTTTTTAGACCCCCCCCCCACCCCCCTATACAGTTCTAGAGATTTGGGGCTTTTTATATGGAGCTAATTTTATGATCTTAACCAAGAGCAGTGATGCTCACAGGGTAACAGTACAGAGCCAGCCAAAGACACCCAGAGAATTCTGTCAGCCCTAACCCTTTGGAAAGACCATAAAAAAACTAACCCTTTGGAAAGACCATAAAAAAACACTAAATAAAAAGGCCCATGTCTTGGGAACCAAATGACAGATTTAAAATAAGTGCAGAAGAATCTGGAGCAACAGAAATAAAACATAAAATAATGGCAGGTCATCTTCAACCCCTTACTGACCTATGAAGTACTGGTACGTCCTATATCGGCTCCTTGACTTTGTTGTGCGCTTGCACGTCAAGCCTTCATGTCTCCCTGCACACGCTGGCTGATTTAATTAGCCATCATGTGCCTCTAACAGCCGTGGGCGCTGCGAGGCTCTGCCCGTTGCTATTGAACTTTTAAATCCCTCTTTCACTCCCTGACAGCAGCCTTTAACATGCGCTGGCAGCCGCAGAGGGGGGCATCATTCCACACTCTCATCGGCGCGATCGTGCAGTGCAGATGGGTTGACATGACAGCCGGGGTCTGCTGGTGACCCTCGTGCCTGTCATTACGATGTCTGGCTTTCATAGGCGATCATGATTTTTAGCTATACATTGCAGGGCTGTAGCACTTGTATGTTTAGCACAAGCAGTCAGATGATCGCAGCTTCAAGTCTCCTAAGGGGACTAGTAAAAAAAAAAACAAAAACAAATGTTTTTAAAAATATGAAGGAAAATAAAAAGCCACAAGTTCAAATCACCCCCATTTTGCCCCATTAAAACTAAGACAAACAAAAAAATACACATATTTGGTTTTGCTGTATCCTTAAAAGTCAGATCTATCAAAATATGAAATAAATTAATCCGATCAGTAAACGGCGTAATGTAAAAAAATAGAAACGCCAGAATTAATTTTTTTAGCATCCGCAACATTGCAATAAGAGGCGATCAAAATATTGTATGTACCCCAAAATGGTATCAGTAAAAACGTCAGCCCCATTTCCTAAAAAATAAAAACATTATGGGTCTTGAAAAATAGCGACGCAAGAAACATTGTTTTGTTTGCGAGTATCCCAAAAATTATTCACCACTTTAAAAAAAAAACAGAAAATAAAACTATGCATGTTTGATATCTGCGTACTTGTACTGACCTGGGGAATCATATTGCCAGGTCACTTTTACCATATGGTGAACATGGTAAATGAAGAACCCAAAAAACAATTGTGAGATTGCATTTCTTTGCAATTTCAACGCACTTCGAATTTTTTTGCTGCTTTCCAGTGCATCACATGATAAAATTAATGCTGTCATTCGAAAGTACAACTTGTTCCACATAAACCAAGGCGTCATACAGCTATATTGAGTGAAAAATAATAAAGTTATGACTAATGGAAGAAGGGGAGAAAAAAAATCCAAAAACAAGAAACTGCCCGGGGTGAAGGGGCTAAAGAGGTAATGCAACCATTAGATATTGATGACCTATTCCTGAGATAGGTAATCAATATCAGTTTGTCGATCCAAGACCCAGCACCCACATTGACCAGCTGTTGTAAGCTCTGACAGCTGCCAGATGTAAACACATTGAACGAAGCTGGGTGTTGTAGACCTTGTGTTCAAGAGCCATTGAGCTGCTATTCAATGTGCATTGCTCCATGTGTTTACATTCGGCTGCCGCCAGGGCTACCATCTAATATTGGTTGGTCATTGGGAGCGCTGGGGCTGGATTGAACTGATCTGATATTGGTGACCTAAGGATACCTCATCGATAAATTGTGACCGGACCCCTTTAGGTCTGGATCAAAAGCTGGGCAGACAACAGCTGAAAAAGTAAAAACTACAGATGACGAGAAGAGCTTATACTGGAACCAGCAGAATGATTTTATGGAGATGGAATGAGGAGGTCATTTATTTATTTTTTTATTTTGCCTTGACAGGGAGATTAAAATTATTTGAAATTGGTAGGATTTCTGTTTTTGCGCATTGTTTTCCTGCTGAAAAAAGTGTGTTCCTCCTCCGATATGATATATGATGGTCATGTTTACTGTATTTTTAAAAAAATGTTATATGAATTTGATATGCCATAAATGCCTGATCTGTAAGAGTCTATTGTGGTCACTGCTGAACTAGGAATGATGCTACTAGTCCGGGCTTAGTGTTGCCCACTTAGTGCAGTCACTGTATTATCGTGGGTGGCAAATAATGATACAGACAGGCATACTGACTAGGCTGATTGTGTCTCCTACAGTCTTTTTGGGTTGTTACTCACTGTTTAGACATTTATGACATACAGTGGCTTGCGAAAGTATTCACCTCTTTGGCTTTTTACCTATTTTCTTACTTTACAACCTGTTTAAATATTTTTGTAATCTGATTTGTGTGTGATGTATCAGCATTAAATAGTCTAAGTTGGTGAAGTAAGAAAAATATAGATGTAAATTAAATTTATGGGATCAAATAACCTAAAAATTGGCATGTGCACATGTATTCACCCCTTTTGTTATAAAGCCCCTAAAATTTCTGGTGCAAGCAATTACCTTCATAAGTCACAGCCTAGTGAAAGGAAGTCTGCCTGCGTGCAATCTAAGTGTCGCATGGTCTGTCATTATATACATACCTTTTCTGAAAGGCCACAGAGTCTGCAGCACCATTAAGCAAGAAGCACCACTAACGAAGCAACACCATGAAGACCAAGGCGATCTCCAAACAAGTCAGGGACAGAGTTGCTGAGAAATATAAGTCAGGATTGGGTTTTAAAAAAAAAAAAAAAAAAAAAAAAAAAAAAAAAAATCCCAATCTCTGATGATCCTCGGAGCAGGATCAACTCCATTATCAAATGGATTGTAAATAACACAGTACCTCAACAAACCTGCCAAAAGAAGGCCACTCACCAAAACTCTTAAAACACAGAGGCAACACAGTGAACAAAGGTAACCCTGAAGAAGCTGCAGAGTTTCCAAGGAGACACTGGAGTATCTGTCCATACAGCCACAATAAGCTGTACACTCTATAGAGTAGGTAGAAAAAAAAGCCTTTACTTACGCACAAAAATTGTAAGGCTCGTTTTGAGTTTGCCAAAAGACGTGGGAGACTGCCCAAATGTATGGAGCAAGGTGTTTTGGTCAGATGAGACAAAAATTGCACTCTTTGGCCACCAAGGTAAACATTGTGTCTGGCACCAAACCAACAGAGCTCATCACCCCAAGAACACCATCCCCACAGTGAAACATGGTGGTGGCATCGTCATGCTGTGGGGACATTTTTCGGCACCAGGGACAGGGAAAATACTCCCAGTCGAGGGGAAGATGGATGGTGAGAAATACAGTGATACATTTTTGAGCAAAACCTGTTTCAGTCTATCAGTGATTTGAGACTGGGATAGCGTTTTGCTTTCCAACAAGAAAATGAGCCAAAGCATACTGCTAAAGTAACACTCGAGTGGTTTAAGAAGAAACGTGTAAATGTTTTGGGAGTGGACTAGTCAAAGTCCAGACCTTAATCCAATGGACAATCTGTGGTCATATTTGAATATTGCTGTTCATCAGAGGAAACCATTAGTCATGAGTTTCTAGTGATGAGCGAGCAACCTCACTGTGGCTGTGCTCACCAGCTGGATCGGTACCCGCCAGTGACACATCTTCCAACCTCAGCTGTTCACAGGACGCTACCTGGAGCTCCCAGCCCTCCTCTCCTCATGCTCGTTTAACCGAGCATGCTCGAGTGCTTACGAGTAGCTTCGGCGTGCTCGCATATTATGTTCGAGTCCCTGCTTCTGCAATATTTTACATATATTAGACAGCCTCAACACATGCAGAGATTGCTTGTTTGTTAGGGAATCCTCACAATGTGTTGAGGCTGTCTTACAGCTGTAATTCATGCAGACGCAGGGACTCAAACATAATATACGAGCACTCCAAGGCTACTCGGTAAGCACCCAAGCACGGTCGATTAAAGGGTTAAACAAGCACGTTCTCTCATAACTAGAAACTATCTAACTTCAAGGAGCTGGAGCAGTTTTGCCTTGAGGAATGGGGAAAAATCCCATTGACAAGATGTGGAAAGCTCATAGAGACTTATCCAAATCGACTTGCATCTGAAATTCTGCAAAAGGAGGCTCTACAAAGTACTCACTTTAGGGTGGGGGAAAGTTATGCACACTGAAGTTTTCTGGTATTTTGTCCTATTTGTTTGCTTCGCAATAAAAAACAAACAAACAAAAAAAAAAACAAGTATTCACAGTTATTAGCATGTTCTTTACATGAACTGATGCAAACCCTAAAAAAACAGTGAAATTCCAGGTTGTGAGGTAGCAAGCCATAAAAAATGCCATGGGGGAGTGAATACTTTTACAAGCCACTGTACAAAACCCTAAACCTTAAATTTTGTTGTGGAAAAAATAGTCAACAGAGAAGCACCTGTAAACAGAGGTGGTTATTATTTTTTTTCCCTTGCTTTAGATAGTGCTTGCTAAAACGAACCATGCATAGAGCAGGAAAACGATATAGAAGTAAGAGAGGAACAAGTAGTTATTACAGAAGTTTTGCTTATGTAAGTATTGTAAATTTTTATTAAGTACAGTTGTCAGACAGCTGCATCTATATATATAATTGTCTTATCCCGTCTGTCTGTCTGTCCAGGAAATCCCGCGTCGCTCATTGGTCCAGCCTCTGTCTGTCCAGGAAATCCCGCGTCTCTCATTGGTCCGGCCGCAGCCAATCAGCGACGCGGGATTTCAGAAAAAAAGATGGCGGCCGTTAGCGACTCATCTGCCGGACGGAGGTAAGCGGCGATGCAGCCGGGAGATGAGCAGCGCTAGCAGCAAGACTACCCGACCGGCGGCGCCGCTGACCTCCATGCGGCTAACGTCGGGAGATCAGCGGCTAGGACCGCTGATCTCCCGAGGACCGCTCATCTCCCAGCTGCTCGCAGTGCAAGTACCCGCACAGGCAGCGTCGCTCCCCAGTCCTCGCTAATACGACGCTGATTGGTCGCAGCCGCCGGCCGCGAACAATCAGCGGTATTGGTGCCAAATTTAAACACCGCTCTGCTGATTGGTCGCGGTCGGCCGGCGGCGGCGACCAATCAGCGGTATTGGCGCCAAATTTGAACACCGCTCTGCTGATTGGCCGCGACCAATCAACGAGATTGGCGCCAAATTTAAACACCGTTCTGCTGATTGGCGCCAAATTTAAACAACGCTCTGCTGATTGGTCGCGGTCGCCAGCCGCACCCAATCAGCATTATTCATGCCAAATTTAAACCCTGCTTTGCTGATTAGTCGCGACTGCCGGCCGCGAACAATCAGCGATATTGGCGCCAAATTTAAACACCGTTTTGCTGAGTGGTCGCTGTTGCGACTAATCAGCGATTTTATCGCCAAATTTAAACAAGCTCTCCGGTCCTCACAAACACAGTTTGCTGATTAGTCTCGGCCTCCACCCGCGACCTATCACCGATATTGCCGCGAAATTTAAACACCATTTTGCTGATTGGGCCCGGTCGGCCGCATACATATTCTAGAATACCCGATGCGTTAGAATCGGGCCACCATCTAGTATTCTAATAATGTTGCAGAAAATACTCTAAATTACTACCATCTGCTTCTTTCAGAATAAACTCATTAAATCATTTAGAAAACCAATTATAGTGCAATGTCACTAAGGGTGCATTCGTACATCCGTGTGAAATGTCCGAGTGCTGTCCAAATAGGTGTTTTTTTTGTTGTTGTGTTTTACTGAACAGTACTCGGACCCATAGAGTCTCACAGATCCATTCACACATCCATGAAAATCACGGATCCGATCATGAGGTCCATAAAACTCAGTTCATGTCCTATTCTGATCCGATGTTGAGGGTGAGAGTAGTATATTACGCCGCCGATAGAGAAAAAATCAGGCAGCACATCCACATTCACACAGATGTGACAATGCACCTTAACCCCTTAGTGACCAGGCCAAATTTTTTCACTTTGTGGCAATAACTCTGGAATATTTCAACATTTCCCAGGGAGTTTGAGATTATTTTGTGACATATTATACTTTTATGTTAATGATAAATTTAGGTCCATATGAATTGCATTTATTAATAAAAAAATATCAGAAATTTGACAAATTTAAAAAAAAAAAAAAAAAATAGCAATTTTCAAGCTTTGCATCATTATCCATTTTAATCCAGGTAGTCAAATCACACCAAACTGTAATAAATATAACACTTCTCTCATGTCTGCTTTACGTCAGCACCATTTGTAAAATGTTGTTTTTTTACTTTATGATGATAAAAGGTTTAAAAAGTAACATTTTTTTCTAGGAAATTTACAAAACGTATTTTTTAGGGACGTATTTAGTTTTGAAAACAGCACCCCTCAACATATTCAAAACTGTTGTCAGATAGCTTCTTAGGAGTTAATGGAAAGTTGTATGGCAGTAGTGAAAAATCTATTTTTACCACAGAAATGTTGCTAACTTCTGAACAGGTTACTATAGCCGGTAGACTCTAAGGCTGTTATTTGCCTATGAATTTCCATGGCAACCATCAGGACCACACAATCATGATCTCAAGGTGCCAATGGGGTTAAAGAGGGAGCCCCCACACGCTAACCATCTGGATGCCATAGCCACTATTGACAGCATCTAAGGGGTTAAACGGCCATGGTCGGTGCCAGCACTGATCGTGGCTGATGCAGCAGGGTGTCTGCTATAGTGTACAACTTATAGGTGCGGCATTTTTACTCGTCGGTGGATGCAATTCTCATATATCTTAAGTCAGTAAAAAATTTATTTGTGGTCATTAAGGTGTTAAGGCTGTGACTCCACAGTGTCCCCTGTTGGTTATGATTAAAGGGAACTTATCAGAAGCTTTTTGTAAAAATTTGGGAAAGTTATGAAATGTCCAATAAATGTCTGTTCTATTCCTGATCTAAGGATGTCGGCTTTTAGTTGAGATGAATCTGTGCTGCACTTTATGTACATGCTCAGTAGTGAGGCAGCGCTGTGGAGTCTGAGGTTTGGCTTACCGACTCCACAGCCCTGGTTTAACCCCTTCACGACCTTGGACATATCCATATGTCCAGGTCGATAAGTACTTACCGATCTTGGACGTATGGATACGTTCAGGTGATTTTGCGCTTACAGAACCTGTGCGCGCGCGATCACCGCCTGGTGTTCAGCTGATATGACAGCTGATACCCGGCACTCACTGCCAGGAGCTGTGACCGCACCGCTCCCGGCGGAGTAACTCGCTAAATGCTGCAATCGATCGCTGCAGTTAGAAGGCAGGCATAGGGAGTTGGCCCCTCCGGCGTCCCTGCAATGTCCTTGCTAGGGCCCGATCGTTGACATGGTAGCCAAATGTCGGCATGATGACATCCGGGTCACTAACTTGTGTCAGTGCAGCATTGACAGTTACAAAGCATAACAATGCTCGGGCATTGCTATGCTTTATAACTGCGATCAAAAGTATATATAAAAAAAAACCTGTAAAAATATATATTTTACTCATAAATAAATATTTTTATGAAAAAAAAAAATTACACACAATTGGTGTCATCGCTTCCGGATCGTCCCACCCTATGAAAATGTCACACTATTTAACGCCCTTCAGAGAACACACAAAAAAACCTAAAAAACATGACAAAAAAACAATGCTTTATCATCATTCCGCTGAACAAAAAGTGGAATAAAATGTAATAAAAAAAGACAAATGTAAATAAAAATAGTATCACTGAAAACGTCACCTTGTCCCTTGTTCCGCAGGAAACGGAGCTGTATGGCGGCTTATCAGTGGAAAAATAGAAAAGTTATAGCTCTCAGAATAAAGCGATGCAAAAATAATTCTTTTTTCTAAAAGTTTTTTATTGTGTAAAAGTGCCAAAACATAAAAAACTATGTAAATGTGGTATCGCTGTAATTGTACTTACCCGAATAATAAAGCTGCCTTATCAATTTTACCACATGCGGAACAGCATAAAAAAACAATTCCCGAATTGCTGGTTTTTGTTCATTCTGCCTCCCAAAAATCGGAATAGTAAGCGATCAAAAAATGTCATGTGCCCGAAAATAGTACCAATAAAAATGTAAAATCGTTTTGCCAAAAAAAACAAGTCCTCACGTGAGTATGTCGGCAGAAATATGGAAATATTATAGCTCTCAAGTATGGAGATACAAAAAATTGTTTTCCCCTCCCCCATGACAGCACACCTTGAGAGAGAGAGGATCCGCCCCACCAAGGACAGGAAACCGTCTGAAATAAAAGGGCGGTACCTCTCCCTCGCTTCAGTTGGTTTCCTGTCCTTGATGGGGAACCTGTCTGGAAGAAAGAAGACTTACCTGGGGCTGTCCCGGTGTGGAAGAGCGGGCACTGGCCTGTGCACCGGGTTCAGTATCCCAGAAGCGCCGTCCGCAGCTTCCCCTGGGGTCTCTGCGCCGAGCGGGGCGCACGCGGTGAGGCAGGCTTTGTCCTCCCGGAGACCGCGGCGCCGTCCTCCCCCTGCAGTGTGGAACGCTTCCGGGTGTGACGCGCCTGACGTCACGGCGCAGGGCACGCTGGGAGCGGCGCGCTGGGTGACGTCAGGAGGCGGTGCCGATCCAAGATGGCGGCGCCCATCGGAGCGTCCCAGGCCGGTTTTTTTCAACGGAGCTCCGGCCTGGCGAAGGGGGAGGACCCACAGACTGGAGGAGGCTGGATGGCCCTATATTTAAGGGGGGGGAGCTTTCCTGGAAGCGTGGTGCGCTTCTGAGACATGGCTGATCCAGATAGCCAGGAGCAGCAGCTTACCCCCCCCACCTCAGCAACAGAAGCAGAGGGATGCATCGTATACAGACAGCCGCTCGAGTAATCGTAGTGGCAGCCGCAGGAGTAAGGCTTCGAGCGCCTCGGGACCATCCAGAATGGAATCATCAGTTCCGCGACAGCCTCCGAATCCGGAGCCTAAGAAGAGTAGTGCCAAGCAAAAGCATAGGATGTGTGCCCTTTGCCAAGCTTCTCTCTCAGTAGAGTGGCAGAAACCACTTTGCCAGGGCTGTGTGACCAAAACCATAGCTGAGAATTCCCAGGATTTTGCTGCAAATTTAAAGTCCATAGTACATGCAGAAGTTCAGGGGTCCCTGAAGGGGTTCCTTAGAGGGAAGAAAAGGCCCCGTAGAGAGGTTTCCTCCGTCTCTGATTCCTCCCAGTCCGAGGAGCAGTGGGATTCATCGTCCTCTTCCTCATCGGGGGGCGGTAGACCCTGCTTCCCCATTGAGAATACAGACAGACTGGTTAGGGCAGTAAGATCAACCATGGGTCTGGAGGAAGAGAGAGCATCTAAATCCCGGGAGGACATCATGTTTGCGGGCTTGGGAGAGCGGAAGAGACGCTCATTTCCGGTGAACAGTAAGATTCAGGGCCTCATTGACCGGGAGTGGAGGAGACCTGAGAGATCAGGGGCTTTACCCTCCTTCTCCAAAAGAAGGTACCCCTTCGAAGAGAAGGATGCGGAACCTTGGGATAAGATCCCCAAGGTGGACGGGACTGTGGCAAGGTCATCAAAGAGATCTTCCCTGCCCTTGGAGGACTCTGGCGTCCTAAAAGATGCCCTGGATAAAAGAGCTGACCCCTTCCTGCGCCACACGTGGGAGGCGGCAGCAGGTGGCCTAAAACCAGCGGTGGCTAGCACCTGTGTGGCGAGGTCCTTGATGGTGTGGCTTCAACAGCTGGAAGACCAGCTTAAAGATAAAAAGGTCTCCAGACAGGCAATACTTGCAGAGCTACCTTTAATTCAAACAGCATCGGCCTTCCTGGCCGACTCTTCAGCTGACTCGGTCAGACTGTCAGCTAGGGCAGCGGGACTATCCAACGCAGCCAGGCGGGCCTTGTGGCTCAAGGGTTGCCCAGGCGACCTACCTTCGAAACAGAAACTGTGCTCCCTCCCGTGTGACGGTAGACTCCTGTTTGGCCAAAAGTTAGAGGACCTGTTAGAAAAAGCAGGCGATAAAACCAAAGGGTTCCCGGGATTTTCGGGGGAACCAAGAAGATTTAGTTTTCGGAGGAGAAAATTTAACCGGGGTCGTCCTCCGGGAGACAAAAAGAAATGGGAAGCCAAGTCCAAAAAAGAATCGGGCTACATGTTTGGAGGACCATCCTCGAGTTCGAAGAGATCCTCCCAATGACGCCAGGCTGGAAGTGGGTGGAAGGCTTTCCCACTTTTTTCCAGCTTGGGACGCGATAACAACAAACCCATGGATTCTGAAAATTATCAGTGGGGGCCTGAAGATCCAGTTCAGCCAGACCCCCTGGCGGACCTTTGTGGTTACCCCCCTACGAAAGGTCCAGGAAGAACAATTAGCCCTGGAAACAGAAGTGTTAGTTAGTAGGAAAGCAGGTCCTTCTCGAAGTACCAGCAACACAGAGAGGGAGGGGGTTCTATTCCCCACTATTCATGATAAAAAAACCAAACGGGTCCTTAAGGACCATCATCAACCTCAGGAGTCTGAACCAAGTAGTAGAAAACCAGACTTTCAAAATGGAGTCAGTAGGCTCGGCAGTGAAGCTCTTACATCGCAACTGCTTTATGGCTGTAATAGACTTGAAGGACGCATATTATCACGTCCCAATCCATCCGGAGTATCAGAAGTATCTGAGAGTAGCCCTGTTTATTCAGGGGAAGCTGAGGCATTTTCAGTTTGCTGCCCTACCCTTTGGCCTCTCCATTGCCCCGAGAATATTTACGAAACTAATAGCAGAAGTGACAGCCTTCCTACGGATCAAGAATGTAGTGATCGTGCCATATTTAGACGACTTCTTGATAATAGGGAAAACAGAAGCCCACTGCTCCAGCCAGCTCCTAGTGGTCACGGAAGTGTTGCATCAGCTGGGGTGGTTAGTAAATTTCCAAAAATCAAGACTAACCCCCTCCAGGACTCAGACCTTTCTGGGTCTAATCCTAGACTCTCGTCGTCAAACCTGCTTCCTCCCAGAGGACAAAATCTGCAGGTTAATTGCATTAGTCTCGAAGGCCATTCAAGCTCCAGAGATGTCTCTGAGAGAGGCAATGTCCCTCCTGGGTTCTATGACGGCCTGTCTCCCAGCAGTAATGTGGGCCCAGGGGCATATGAGGCGGCTTCAGTGGGAGGTCCTGTCAGCACAGAGGTCCTGCAACGGGCGTTTAGAAGGCAGGCTCTCTCTCTCCCCAGAAGTAGTAGATTCTCTTTCGTGGTGGACAGTCAGGGGAAATCTGACCACAGGCGTTCAATGGTCCAGATCAATAGATCGGGTAGTTACGACCGACGCAAGCAGTTCCGGATGGGGGGGTCATCTGGCAGAACTCTCAATACAGGGTCACTGGGCTTACCACGAGAGGGGATCATCCTCAAACTTAAAGGAGCTTTGGGCAGTAGAAAGATCCCTCAGGGGCTTCCTCCCTCACATCCAAAATCACCATGTCCAGGTCAGGTCCGACAACCGGACCGCAGTAGCCTATGTGAATCACCAAGGAGGGACAAGGTCACGCCCTCTGATGGTGGTGGCAGACAGGATCCTTGGTCTAGCAGAGCGAAACCTCCTATCCCTCAGCGCCCTTCACATAAAGGGGATAGAAAACGTGAAGGCAGATTTTCTAAGCCGCCATACCCTAAGACAGGGGGAGTGGGGGTTGAACCCGGAGGTCTTCCATCAGATTGTCCAATTATGGGGGCAGCCAGACATAGACCTGTTCGCCACAAGGGCAAACAGAAAGGTGCAGAGATTTTGCTCCCTAAATCCGGCAGAAAATCCCCATGCCATAGATGCCCTCCAGATTCCTTGGGGGTTCAGGAAGGCCTATGCCTTTCCGCCATTAGTGATGATTCCAGTAGTGGTGAGGAAGATCCGGGAGGAAGGCGCCAGGGTGATTTTGATAGCCCCTTTTTGGCCCAAGAGGCCTTGGTTCTCTCTGCTTCGGCTAATGTCGGTGTCAGATCCCTGGATTCTACCAGAGAGGCCGGACCTTCTCATGCAGGGACCAGTATTCCATGCCCAGGCCAGGGGATTCCATCTTTCGGCATGGAATTTGAGAGGTCGCTATTGAGTAGCAAGGGGTTTTCACCAGGCTTAGTTTCTACTTTATTGGGGAGCAGAAAACCGATTACAACTAAGATTTATAGCAGGGTTTGGGGTAAATTCCTAGAGGTTATAGATATTCCGCTATCGAGCAAACCTCCGATCAGAGGGATCCTGGAATTTCTGCAAAAGGGGCGGGACCTGGGTCTAGCTACAGGGACCCTTAAGGTTCAAGTTTCAGCTTTGGGAGCACTCTACAATTGTAATCTGGCTGGGAATAGGTGGATCTCGAGGTTTATCAAGTCCTGTGCCAGAGCTGGACCGGTTAGGTCCATGGGTGTTCCTCCTTGGGACCTGAATTTAGTCTTGAACGCTCTTACTAGTGAACCATTCGAACCCCTACACAAGGTTTCTCCAAAAATTCTCACCCTTAAGACCATCCTTCTAGTGGCCTTAACATCAGCCCGTAGGGTGGGGGATCTGCAGGCCCTCTCGGTTAATCCTCCTTACACACAAATCTTTGAGGATAGGGTCACCTTGCGGCCAGATCCAGCATACCTTCCCAAGGTGGTATCTAGATTTCACCGTAGTCAGGAGATTGTGCTACCCTCGTTCTGCAGCAATCCCAAGAACCCAGGGGAAGTCAGGTTCCATAGCCTAGATGTTAGGAGGTCCCTGCTACAGTACATTCACATGACTAGTCTGTGGAGGAAAGACTGTTCTCTGTTCCTGGCCTTTCAAGGGTGTAGGAAAGGTCATGGGGTGTCCAAGGGTACCATCTCTAGGTGGCTCAGGGAGGCCATTTGCTTAGCCTATACGTCCACAGGGGTTCCAGCCCCGGACAATGTGAGGGCTCATTCCACCAGAGCCGTTGCAACCTCCTGGGCAGAGAGAGCAGACGTCTCGATCGAGCAGATATGTAGGGCTGCTACTTGGTCTACACCATCCACCTTCTTTAAGCACTATCGGTTGGATCTATCCTCTTCTGATCTCACCTTTGGGAGAAGGGTACTTCAGGCGGTGGTCCCTCCCTAGGGTGCTCATAAATTCTCCAAAATTCTCTCAAGGTGTGCTGTCATGGGGGAGGGGAAAACACCAAGGTTACTTACCGGTAGCCGGTTTTTCCTGAGCCCATGACAGCACCCGTAGTTTCCCCCCCTTATTTTTTCTATGTTTCTCACACCCTGGTGTGCACTGTGTGGGGTGGTGTGTATTTGTATATTGTGGTGTTGGTTATGTGCCTAACCTGTTTAGGGAGGTCCTCTCAATGCTCTGTAAACAACTGAAGCGAGGGAGAGGTACCGCCCTTTTATTTCAGACGGTTTCCTGTCCTTGGTGGGGCGGATCCTCTCTCTCTCAAGGTGTGCTGTCATGGGCTCAGGAAAAACCGGCTACCGGTAAGTAACCTTGGTGTTTTTGCAACAAAAAATGGTTTTTTTTAGTGTGTGACAGCAGCCAAACATAAAACAATATAAATCTGGTATCGCTGTAATCACACTGACCTGAAGAATAAAGTTGTCTAATCGCTTATTCCGCACGAAGATCAGTGTAAAAAATTATTAAAACCAATTCTTCACATGCTGTTGATTTGTTCATTCTGCCTCCCAAAGATTGCAGTAAGGCTCGGCTCCCATTTATCCTGCGCTCTAAGCTGAGCGCTTAGACTGGGGTTTCAGTGTAAATCTCTGAAATATGTGATTCAGGCTGAACCCCGGCGGAAGATTCCGTATAATGAGGTAGATGGGGACACTGGACACCGTCTGACCTGTTATCAGGCGGTGTTCATCTTTTTAGGCGTGCATAAAAGTGCTGTCGGCCACAGTTTTGTGCACCTCTGAAAAGGACAACGTTGAACGGAGACCAGACAGAATCCATAGTAACTTTGCTGCCTCAGTATAGTGGATGGGGGTTTTATTTGAATCACGTCATTTGGAGATTTTGATGGAAACCCCCAATGTAAGTGCTCAGCATAGAGTGCAGGATAAATGTGATCCAAAATGTTGTAGATTGATTTGAAACATTTTACATAACAAGAGCCTCAAGTCTGTCATCTTTCAATGGAAATATAGGGGCTTCCATGTTACTGGTAGTACAAAGGCTCTGGAAAAGTGCTATGGCTCTTCGCCCCCCAAAAGACATCCAACGAATTCTGCGTTCCCAAATCTAAATATCCCATATTGTGCCTACACCACATTTGGTGTCCACATGTTTGCCATTTCTGTAGTGATTAGAGACAGTCTTTTTTACAGGTGCGTGTCTCCGGAAGCATTAGCTGGGCACAATGTACAGGTACTACAGTGTACTGGACACTACAATGGCAGTTTGCAATTTTCACTCAGCAACATCCGCTGCTGCTAGTTTCTGGTAAACACTCATGGTGTCAAAATCGTCATTGCACCTGTAGATAAATTCCCAAAGGGGTATAATTTCCAAAATGGCATCACTTGAGGAGGGGATTCTGCTCTTCTAGCACTTGGGGGCTCTGTATATGGAGTCCACAAACTATTCTAGGAAAATCTGCTCCAGGAGGCAAATAGCGCTCCGTCCCTCCGGAGTCTCACCGGGTGGCTAAGCCTTACTGTACAGCTACATATGTGGTGTTGCCACATTCAGCCGAAATTGCTGAACAAATTTTGGTGCCATTTTTGCCCATTTCTCCTTGTGAAAATGTAAAATCTGGGGTAAAAAAAAATTTTTGTGGTAAAAATGTAATTCTTTTTTTCTTCATTGCCCAATGGCATAAAATTCTGTGACACACCCATAGTGTCAATATGATCACTGCACCCCTAGATGAATTTGTTGAGATGTGTAGTTTGTAAAATGGGATCACTTATGGGGGGGGGTTCTGCTGTTCTGGCACCTCAGGGGCTCTCCCAGTCGGTCATGGCACCTGCAAACCATAACAGTAAAACCTTCACTATAATATAGCTCTCCTTCCCTTCTGAGCTTTGCACTGTGCCTGAAAAGTATTTCCTGATTACATGTAGGGTAATGGCGCACTCAGGAGAAATTTTTACAATAAAATGAGGTCAATTTTTTCCTGCTGGCTCTTAAAAGATTTGAAAACTTGGTGGTAAAAATGTTATTTATTCTTTCTTCACTGCCCAATGGTATACAATTCTATGAGGCACATGTGGTATCAATATGATGACTGCACCTCTAGATTAATTAATTGGTGGGTGCAGTTTGTAAAATGAGGTCACATAGGGGGTGTTTCTGCTGTTTGGGCACCTCAGGAGCTCTGTCAATGTGACATGACACCAGGGCTGTGGAGTCAGTCTTGTGTCCATTTTGGTGGAGTCGGTATAAAATGGACTGACTCCAACTCCTAAAATATATATTAAATTGGGTACAGTAGTTCAATGCTGTTTGTGGGGAACATTTTTTCATAAGAATTTGGGAAAGTTATGAAATGTCCTATAAATGTCTGTCCTATTCCTGATCTAAGGGTGTAGACTTTTAGCTGAGATGAATCTGTGCTACAGTAAATTTATCACTTAAACATGAGCCATGTATGAGGGAGTCGGAGTCGTGGAAATTGAGGAGTCGGAGGTTTGGCTTACCGACTCCACAGCCCTGCATGACACCCTCAGACCATTCCAGCAAAATCTGAACTCCAATGTGAAGTTTTTCACTGTGCCTCAAAATATGTTTTCGATCACATATGGGATATCCGTATACTCAGGAGAAATTGCACAACAACTTTTGGGGTCTATTTTATCCTATCCTTGTGAAAATAAGAAAATTGGGGCTAATATAACATTTTTGTGGGAAAAATAGATATCTTTCATTTTCACAGATCAATGTTGTAAAATTGTGTGAAGCACCTGGGGGGATTAAGGTGCTCACCAGCCGCAGACCATTCCATCAAAGTCTGCATTCCGGAACGTCACTCCTTCCTTCCTGAGCCCTGCCCTGTGCCCAAAAAGTAGTTATCTGCATACTCACGAGAAATTGCACAACAAATTTTGAGTTCCATTGTTTCCTGTTACCCTTATGAAAATAAAAAAAAATGGGGTTAAAATAACATTTTTGTGGGACTTTTTTTTTTTTTCACATCTCAATGTTATAAACTTCTGTGAGGCACCTGGGACTTTAAGGTGCTCACCACACATCTAGATACATTTCTTGAGGGGTTTAGTTTCCAAAATGGCTTCACTTATGGGGTATATCCACTGTATAGACACATAAAGGGCTCTCCAAATGGGACATGGGGTTCGCTAATGATTCTAGCCAATTTTGCGTTCAAAAAGTCAAATGGCACTCCTTCCCTTTCGAGCCCTGCTGTGCACCCAAACAGTAGTTTTTCCCTACATATGTTGTATCAGTGTACTCGGGAGAAATTACACAACAAATTATGGGGTCTATTTTCTCTTACTCTTGTGAGAATAAAAAAAAAAAAAAAGGTCTAAAGTTAATTTTTTTGTGAAAAAAAGTTAAATGTTCATTTTTTCCTTCCACATTGCAAAAATTCCTGTGAATTACGTGAAGGGTTAATAAACTTCTTGATTGTGGTTTTGAGCACCTTGAGGGGTGCAGTTTTAGAATTATGTAAATTTGGGGTATTTTCTGTCATATAGGGCCCTCAAAGTCACTTCAAATATGATGTAGTCCCTAAAAAATGGATTTGTAAGCTTTGTTGGAAAAATTAGAAAATGCTGGTCAACTTAACTTCCTACCAAAAAAAAAGTTTAAAAAATTGTGCTGATGTAAATTAGACAATGTGGGAAATGTTATTTATTAACTATTTTGTGTGACATAACTGATTTAAGGGCGTAAAAAGTAAAAGTTCGAAAATTGTCCCCAAATTTCAGATTTTCTCACAAGTTAACGCAAGTCTTATTTAACAAATTTTACCACTATAATGAAGTACAATATGTAGCGAAAAACAATCTCAGAATCAGTGGGAAGTGTTCCATAGTTATTACCTCCTCCACCTTGACATGCTTAAGATGTCACTCTCCGCAAGGAGAAACGTTACCCCTTGGATACCGGTCTGACGCCTCTCAACTAGCCAAACCAGATCTCACACTTTGCACTGACGAGGGGCAGTACCCCGAAACACAGTGTTTGCAAATTGAGTTTCTGGTTCTGGCTTTTATCCTAAGTCATGTGACATGGCTCGTTAAAGGGTCACTATTGACTTTTAGTATTGCTACTTCCTAAAGGTGGCACTGGAGTTCTAGTCCTCTTCCTCTCTGAAGAGACAATTTGCATATTTCCCAGAGGAGCATTGCGGCTTAAAAAGTCTCCTCACCATGACATGCTTAACATGTCCCTCTCCACAAGGAGAAACCCTTGGGTTACCCATTGGATACCTCCTAAAGTGATACTGGTCAGAATTATAAAATTTGGCCTGGTAATGAAGGTGAAAACAGGCTTGAGGGATGAAGGGGGTTAAATCAGTAAGTGAACATTTTCTTGTTATTGTAAGGGACTGATTCTTTCTCACCCCAAACCCCCCTTCTGTTTTCACCAAAGGCGAGAGTTCATCCTAGAGGAAAAAACAAACAAATGATGTTTTTTTTTTGTTCTTGTATTCTTCTTTAGTTAAACCACAGAGCAAGCTACTCTAAATGTGAAGAAAAAATGAGATCTGTTTTAAGTTGTCATTATTATATAAGTTAATCCTTCTCTTTGTATTTTAGGAAAGGAAATCCTGCTATAGATGTGTGGTGAGTGGATCTGTAAGAATTACAAAACCATATTTTGACATAAAGGGGGTTGTGTGGTTTTAGAAACCCATAACCAAATATTCAGCCCATATCCTGAAGCAATACAGCAGTTTTTGAAAATGTGTATCTATTTATGTAATTAACGCATAAGATTACATCCTCCTTACAGCAACTCTCCTCTCTGGCTAATAGAAAGATCAGAGCATATAAAGCAATATAGAAAAATACCGATATGTGTGAGAACTGTTCATAGCTTAGATGGTCATTTTTCATCATCGTGCACAGCGTTGTGCAGCACTGTTATTTTCATTTTAATAGGGCTTGCAGTGAGCCTGAAATACTAAAGGCCCCATACACATAAGATGGCCATCGTCTCAACATTGCTTGGGTAGTGCTGTACTTTCCCTGTCATCATACACCCAGCTTTGCAAGTGAGCAACTTTTTGCTTCTTGGCTTATGGAAAATGATTCCTCCAGAGTCAGAGAAAGAAGGGGAGAGTCAGTTTATAAAAGGCATGGGATCTGTGGCATACCATGTACATCAGGAAGAGGGAGAGCCGATAAACACCAGAAACATGGTCATATGACTGCATGTGAGACTGGCTTACAAAGGCATCTCTCCTACAGATAGTAACTCATCTGCTTGAATACAATTTGCACACAATTTCTAAGAGTTAGAAAAACCCTTTTTGTTTTCAGAAAAATGGAAGTCCCTTTAAAAAATGTTTTGGTTAATATTAAAAGTTTAAAATACTTTCCAATATGATTCCGCAAGGAAGATGAGCATAACATATTTTTCAGGCAGCTACGCTGCGTAACCCACCTGAAAAAATGCTAAAGAAATGCTAAAAAGAATGAACATATGCACTGCAGTGTAAAAACTACTTGCTGTGCATGTGTTCAGTCTTTTGAGCTTCTTTATAACTACTTCAGGTTTCCAAAACTGTGGAGAGGTTAAAATACGTGACTTGACCTTTCTTAAGCACTTTTTGCTTGGAAACTTTTCATTTTGTTTTTGTTTTTTTAACTTGTGTGTATAAAATAAACCCTGACATGACTTCTGCTTGCAGAACTCGTCAGGTACTCCGATGTCTAAAAGACGTTGTGTGCACATAACCTTACAGTTTTATTCTCTTGTCCTTCTTGTTTGGGTACACTGTTCTCTACCACTCTTTGGGTTCGTCAGATCTCTAGCAAAACAGTGACATGATCGTAGACTTACAAGTATATTGGAAAGTTTGCTAGATTTATATAGATACCGTGCTGTAACAAACAAGTGTAGTCTAAGCAAAATTTTTTAGTTATAGTTTTTAAGGGGTTGTCTGGCATTGGGGTACAAGTCTGCAGTCACTCTATATGACTGCAGACTTTTGAATCTTCAGTGTGCTGTGCGTGCTGTCAGGACTCTCTGGCACCAGGCACATGATCGCAAGTATATGATTTGCATACATGCTTCCACATGACATCTAAATGGGAGCAGGCCGGATGAGTTTAGTCGGAATGTGGCTGGAAGTATGTAAATCGCATACATAGTGTCACGTAACCGCCTGCTACCCGGTAAAGAAGAATCTTCATACCACGCCATTGCCCTGTAAGATACTGTGCTTTTTGCCCAGTGCAAATACACAGCATCAAAAACTCACCAAAAAGTTATTGTAGGGACTTAAAGGGGTTTTCCAGTCCTAAGCTACAGGAATCCTAACATTGAGTGAACTGAGCGCTGTGACGATTCTTGGTTCTGGGAGCTGGCGGTCATGTGACCATAAGTATACATACCCCCAGCCACATTCCGACTAGATGAGCACAGAAACAGTCTAGTAGGAATGTGGCTGGGAGTATGCAAATCACATACTTGCGTTCACATAACTGCCTGCTTACTGCATTGGGAGAATCCTCACAGTGCATGCGATGTGATGAGCCACAGATCTACAGTCACATAGATTGACTGCAAACTTGTAGCATAAGACCCGTCAACCTCTTTAAGTTCCCACAATGAGTTGTTGGTGAGCTTTTGATACTGTGTAGTTTTGCTGTGTGTAAAAAATAAAATAAATAAATATGCAGCGTTTTAAGTTTCTGCACTGTGTAAACTGACCTGTGGTGCGTGTTTGAAATCAACATGCCAATTTCTGATGCGAGTATGCAGAGTTTTATGTGCGGATTTTCCCCATAGTATTTCAATACATGCGCAAAATCTGCAGTGAAACGCATGTAATCCGCACATGGCTGCATCAATAAAATTTTGCCAAAGTCAAATATCAGGAAGTATAAAAAAGGAGCAGTTTTATTTTAACCCCTTTATGACCGTGGATGTATGAGTACGTCCAAGGTCATATCCCTGCACTCCATGCGGGCTCCGGCACTGAGCCCGCATGTTTTCAGGCGCGTGACAGCTGATCTATACAGCTGACATGTCCCCCTAACAGCCGCTGGTGGAATCGCAACCCACCTGCGGCTGTTAACATGTTAAATACAGCTGTCAATGTCCGACAGCGGCATTTAACATGGCTGCACCAGAAGCGCTTCAATAATCTTGCCCATTGGCGCACGTGTCACATGACCGTGGGTTGGCATGACAACCCGGGGTCTGCAGGAGACCCCTGCAGTTGTCATTGCCGGGATGCTATCAGCGCCGCCCAGCGATTGGCGCTCATAGCAAGTGAGCACTTTTGCTACCCACAGCAGGAGTGAAGCTTTGCTGTGTGTAGCACAGGCGATCGGATGATCGCAGCTTCTAGACTCCCATGGAGACTATTACAGTATGTGAAAATTAGAAAAAATAAAAGTTTAAAAAAATATTAAAGTTCTAATCCCGCCCCTTTTTCACCCTATTCAAAATAAAACAATAATTAAAAAAATCAAATCTACACGTATTTGACATCGCCGCGTTCATAATTGCTCGATTGATCAATATAAAAAAAAGAATTAATCCGATTGGTAAGCGGCGTAACGAGAAAAAAAAATAAAAACTCAAGATTTTTTTGGTCACTGCAACATTGCAATAAAATGCAATAACAGGCGATCAAAAGATCGTATCTACCCCAAATGGTATAAATAAAAATGTCAGCTTGGCGTGCAAAAAATAAGCCCTCACCCAGTGCCCCAGATCCCGAAATATTGGAGACTCTACAGGTCTCTGAAAATGGCGAGTTTTTTTTTTTTTTTTTTCACCACTTAAATAAAAAAGGACATACACATGTTTGGTATCTCCAAACTCGTAATGACTTGGAGAATCATAATGGCAGGCCAGTTTGAGCATTTAATGAACATGCTAAAAAATAAACCCAAAAGACAATTGTGGAATTGCACTTTTTTTGTAATTTCACCGGACTTTGATTTTGTTTTCGAGTACATGATATGGTAAAACCAATGGTGTGGTTCAAAAGTACCATCCGTTCTGCAAAAAAATGAGCCCTCACATGGCCATATAGACAAAAAATAAAGTTATGGCTATGGGAAGACGGGTAGTAAAAAACGAAAACGGAAAAATTCAAGGTGGTAAAGGGGTTACACATGACATCCCAAAAGGAGACAAACACCACAGCGTTGAAAACACAATAAAATGGTGCAGAAAATCTGCAACATAAAAAAACTTACCAAATACTCATTGTGGGGATGTAGCCTTACACAGTCAGCATCTGCCTGTAACACCAGCTGTCAGACCAAGTTCCGCTTACTGCTGTAGCCAGGTCATTTTATTTTTTTTCCAACATCATTTTTCGTTGATTTTTCAAGACACAAATACATAACATACATCTAATCTGGTACATAGAGAGGTAAGAGTGCCCGTACGCAGACTGGGTCTATAGCAACTCTATTCACTTATTTAATTGGTATAACAGATATAATAAACAATAAAATGAATTAGTTGACAGTATGTCTAAGCCAGGTCATTTTTACAGAACAATAAATGCCTCCCTTTCTGCAGTGGAAAAGTTGGCTCCCATAGCAGTCTTGGCAGGGCTCACTTTGGATCAGCAGTGCGACCATTTCGCTTGTCCGAACTGTCAACCTCTTTGAGTGCATCGTGCCGAGGAGCGGGTGTGCTCCTGAAGAAACAAAATGAGGAAACCATTTTTATCAATTTTTTTTATTTTGTAATCTGAGTTTACATTTTTTTTGGTACAATATATGATCAGTTAAATTGTGTTATTTAAAAACTGCGACTTGACTTGCAAAAAAACAAGCCTGAAATTTCAACAGAAAAATTAAGGTGGGGGAGGAAAAATCCAAAACTTGGTTGTAGTTGGAAGGGTTAAAAAAAAAAAAATCTTGCATTAAAGGGAATCTGTCACCACATTTGCCCTATCTAAGCTGTTAATATGGGCATAAAGGTCATATATAGCGGATAAGAGTGTTTCCTGTATGCCTCATATCAGACGCCTTGTTGTTGAGAAATGATCTTTTATCACGTTATATAAATGACCTCTTCCAGGCTATGGATGGATAGGATACTCTGACGAAGTTTGGTCTGTAATTTTTATCGTAGGTACACTTCAACTGTGAGAGACAAAATCTAAAAATAAAAACCAGAAAATCACATTGTATGATTTTTTTTTTATATAATTAACTTGCATTTTATTACATGAAATAAGTATGTGATACAATATAAAAACAGAACTTAATATTTGGTACAGAAACCTTTGTTTTCAATTACAGAGGTCAGATGTTTTCTGTAGTTCTTGACCAAGTTTGCACACACTGCAGCAGAGATATTAGCCCACTTCTTCAGATCTTTCAAGTTTCGGGGCTGTCGCTGGGCAACATGGAGTTTCAGATCCCACCAAAGATTTTCTATTGGGTTCAGGTCTGGAGACTGTCTAGGCCACTCCTTGACCTTGTAATTCTTCTTACAGAGCTGCTCCTTAATTGCTCTGGCTGTGTGTTTGGGGTCATTGTCATGCTGGAAGACCCAGTCATGAACCATTTTCAATGCTTTTACTGAGGGAAGGAGGTTGTTGGCTTATATATACATGACCCAATCTATCTTCCCTTCAATATGGTGCAGTCGTCCTGTCCCCTTTGCAGAAAAGCATTCCCAAAGTATGATGCTTCCCTCACCATGCTTCATGGTTGGGACGGTGTTCTTGGGATTGTTCTCATCCTTCTCCTTCCTCCAAATACGGCAAGGTGGAGTTGATACCGAAAAGTTATATTTTGGTCTCATATGACCTTCTCCCATGCCTTCTCTGGATCATCCAGATGGTCATTGGCGAACTTCAGACAGGCCTTGAGCGGGTGGGGGACCTTGTGTGGCCTGGTGGATTTTAATCCATGAAGGAATAGTGTATTACTAATGGTAATGTTTGAGACTATGGTCCCAGCTCTCTTCAGGTAATTGACCAGGTCATCCCCTGTAGTTCTGGGCTGATTCCTGACTATTCTCTTTATCAATCTTTCCCTCACGAGGCAAGATCTTGCATGGAGCCCCAGACCATGGAAGATTGACAGTCATCGTGTGTTTCTTCCATTTTTTAATAATTGTGCCGACAGTTGTGGCCTTCTCACCAACCTACTTGCCTTTTGTACTGTAGCCCATCCCAGCCTTGTGCAGGTCTACAAATTTGTCTGTGGTGTCCTTAGACAGCTTTGGTCTTGGCCATGATGGAGAGGTTGAAATGTAATTGATTGAGCATGTGGACCGGTATCTTTCATACAGGTAACAAGATCAACATGTTAGGCTATGGGTTGAACTAGATGGACTTAGTCTTCAGCCTTAAAAACTATGTAACTATGTTTAACCCCTTTACAGCCTGTGCCTTATTTGTACGCACAAGGCTGTAACCCCCCAGTTCAGTGAGGGCTCCGGCGCTGAGCCCTCACTGAACCGGGCACATGTCACCTGTAAGAATGAGCTGACATGTGCCCGCAACAGCCGCGGGTGGAATCGCGATCAACCCGCGGCTGTTAACATGTTAAATGCCGCTGTCAATCTCTGACAGAGGCATTTAACATTGCCGCGCTGGAAGCGTGTCACTTACCCTGCCCATCGGTGACCCCCGTCACATGATCACGGGTCACCGATGCGTGGGCATGACAACCCTGGGTCAGCAGCAGACTCCAGTGGTTGTCATGAGCTGATCGCTATGAGCGCCACCTAGTGGTCGGAGCTCATGGCACAGGTACATTTCTGCTGCATAGAGGTGATCTGCTGATAATCTCTATGTAGAAGAGGTGATCAGACAAGTGCTGCTTCTAGTCTCCTATGGAGACTATAGAAGCAAGCAAAAAGTGAAAAAAAAAAGTTTTTAAAAATATTCAAAAAATTTAAATAATCTAAAAGTTTAAATCACCCCCCTTTTGCCCCATTCAAAATAAAAAAACAAAAAACAAAAACCCACATACACATATTTGGTATCGCCACGTTCAGAATCGTCCGATCTAGAAATATAAAAAAAAAGAATTAATCCGATCGGTAAACGGCGTAACGAGAAAAAAATTCTAAATGCCAGAATTACGTTTTTTGGTTTCTGCAACATTTAAGTAAAATGCAATAACGGGCGATCAAAACATCGGATGTACCCCAAAATGTTATCAATAAAAACTTCAGCTCGGCGCGCAAAAAATAAGCCCTCACCCAGCCCCAGATCCCGAAAAATGGAGACGCTACGGGTCTTGGGAAAATGGCGCTTTTTTTTTTTTTTAAAGCAAACTTTGGAAAAAAAATTCACCACTTAAATGAAACAAAAAACTATACATGTTTGGTGTCTACAAACTCGTAATGACCTGGAGAATAATAATGGCAGGTCAGTTTTAGCATTCAGTGAACGCGGTAAAAAATAAAAAAAAATCTGTGGTATTGCACTTTTTTTGCAATTTCACCGCACTTGGAATTATTTTCCCGTACACGATAAAGTAAAACTAATAATGGCGCTGAAAAGTACAACTCGTCCCGCAAAAAATAAGCTCTCATACTTCCATATTGACCAAAAAATAAAAACGCTATGGCTCTGGGAACAAAAGGAGCAAAAAACGAAAATGCAAAAAACTGAAAATCCCAGGGTTGCGAAAGGGTTAAACAGGTGCAATTAACACAGGTAATGAGGGCAGAGTAGGAGGGCTTTTTAAAGAAAAACTAACAGGTCTGTGAGAGTCAGAATTCTTGCTGGTTGGTAGGTGATCAGATACTTATTTCATTCAATAAAATGCAGTTTAATTATTTAAAAATCATTCAATGTGATGTTCTGGTTTTTATTTTTAGATTTCGTCTCTAAGGCTGCGTGCCCACGTTGCGTATTACAAGCGTATATGTTGCGGAATTTCCGCAGCGTAAACGCTTGTAAAACGCATGTATATCCGCACCCCATGGTCCCCAATGGCATTCCGCAATGTCAATGCCCATGCTGCGGTCAAAAATCCGCAGCATGTTCATTAATTTTGCGTTTCCGGATGCGGAATCAATGTGCTGATGGTACCCAAGTCTGGAGGAGAGGAGACTCTCATCCAGACCTGGGTACCAAAGAACCTGTAAAAAAAAGAATCAAATAAAGTTTATACTTATCTTCTGATGTTTTCCCGCTGTTGTGTGAAGGACCTGCCACCTTATGAGTCATGTGACCCATCACATGACTCAATGACGTCACCGCAGGTCCTGCATACAACAGTGTGAGCAGCCCAAGACTCTGGACGGGGCAGAGAATGCATCAGAAGGTGAGTATAAACTTTATTTTTTACCATTCTGATTCTTTTTTTTTAACTATTACTTGGTCACACTATATAAATCCATGCCGGTTGCATGGATTTATATAGTGTGAACAAGTTGTCAAGCACTTTTCCAAGTGATGCTTAAATCACTTGGAGAAGTGCTTGATAACCCGCCTGCGGAAATGCATGCAAATACGCCTCACAAACGCTTCTACCTGGCGGGAAAACCGCATGTAAAATCCGCATGTGATTTTCCCGCCAGGGAGAAGCGTAAAAAATATGCTTCAGTTCCGCAACGTGGGCACATAGCCTAACAGTTGAAGTGTACCTACTATAAAAATTACAGACCTCTCCATTCTTTGTGGGTGTGAAAACTTGCAAAATCGGCAGTGTATCAAATACTTATTTTCCCCACTGTAACTCTGCCTCCAGATCTTATTATACATGAAGGAAGAGTTATCAGTGTGATGTGTAATGGTCGCTCTCTGTTCTCCTGATCTCACTGCAGAGCTGTGTGTGATTATACCTGACACATCTGCAGGTTCCTTTGAGCTTCCAGATCACATGCAGGCAGTGATTTAATATTGCTGCAATACAGGAGAGCTGCAGCGGCTAACATCTTTGTAAAGAGACAAAGTTAAATTCTCCTGTCTTGTTACTTGTCTCACACCTGTAACTACCCCTTCATGTAAAATAAGTTCTGGAGGCAGAGATATCTTCCAGGTAGCACCCTCCCCATAGCCTAGAAGAGATCATTTATATAAAGTGATAAAAGATTATTTATCCACAACAAGGCATCTGATATGAGACATACAGGGATCACTCTAATAGGCAGTCTATAAACCTGTATGCCCATGTTAATAGTTTAGATAGGTCAAATGTGGTGACAGTTTCCCTTTAAAAGGAACCTGTCACCTCCTAGTTGCTATGTTCACTGCCCCCATTGCTTTGTTAGTGATGCAATGTGCAATGCATCACTAACAAGCTGTTTTCTTGAAAATCGGTGGTAGTATAATGATGTTATACCGTTTTATATACAGTGCTGGCGCCGCCCATGACATTTGAATACTGCTCCTGGCAAGCGCTAGGTTTGAGGGGCACATGCGCATCTGCACACGTCGGGCGCTGGTCCGGAGCGTGCGCATCGAGGCTGTGTGATTACCAGCTTCAGTGCGCACGCGCTATGACCTGTGGCTCCTGGCGCGTGCTCGGTCAATGTAGCTTGCGGTAGCTTGAGGAAATCATGTCGATACAAATGACAAAGTTAGAGGTAGGTGGAAGGTCCTTAAAGATGATTTCAGGGAATTAGGCTGCAAGCTGAAAGCAAGGACCTCCAAGGTGGTATTCTCTGAAATACTACCGGTACCACGTGCCACGCCAGAGAGGCAACGGGAGATTAGGGAGATAAATAAGTGGCTCAAGATCTGGTGTAGGAAGGAGGGATTTGGGTTCCTGGAGAACTGGGCCGACTTCTCAGTTGGCTACAGACTCTACACTAGGGACCAGCTGCACCTCAATGGGGAGGGTGCAGCTGTGCTGGGGGAGAAAATGGCTAGAAGGTTGGAGTGTTTAAACTAGGGATTGGGGGGGGGGGTATTCATTTTATAGGTGGGGAAGATAGTGCACATAGTCACCTGGGCACAAATAAATAAATTGGGGGTGGGGTTAGGACAGTCAATAAAGTAAGAAGGAATAGAGGTACAGAGAGATACATAAAATGCATGTACACTAATGCCAGAAGCCTCACCAACAAAATGGAGAAATTAGAATTAATTTTGTTGGAAAATAATTGACATGGTAGGGATATCTGAGACGTGGCTGGACGAGAACCATGACTGGGCAGTTAATTTACGGGACTATAGTCTGTTCAGAAATGACCATACAAACAAGCGAGGGGGGGTGTGTGTTTATATGTAAAATCATCCTTAAAACCCGTCTTGCGGGAGGATATATGTGAATCTAATGAAAATGTAGAGTCCCTGTGGATGGAGATAAGGGGCGGGGGAAAAAATAATAAATTACTGATAGGGGTTTGTTATAAGTCTCCAAAAATAATGGAAGCAACGGAGAATATCTTCGTAAAGCAAATAGATGAAGCAGCGACTCAAGGAGAAGTCATTAATATGGGGGACTTCAACTACCCTGAAATACATTGGGGGACAGAAACCTGTAGTTCAAGCAATAGGTTTTTGACAACTATGAGAGACAATTACCTTTCACAACTGGTTCAGGACCCAACAAGAAGGGGGGCACTGCTAGACCTAATATTAACCAATAGGCCAGACCGCATATCAATTATACGAGTTGGGGGTCACTTGGGTAATAGTGATCACAAAATAATACGTTTTCATGTAACCTTTAATAAGATGTGTAGTAGAGGGGTTACAAGGACACTAAACTTCAGGAAGGCAAATTTCCAACGGTTGAGAGATGATCTTGGTGCAATAAACTGGGGCGATATTCTGAGACATAAAGGTACACAAAGCAAATGGGAGACATTTATTAGCATCCTGAATAGGACCTGTGCACAATATATACCCTTTGGGAATAAACATGCTAGAAATAGGAGGAAACGACTATGGCTAAATAAAGCTGTAAGGGGCGCAATAAGTGACAAAAAGAAAGCATTTAGAGAACTAAAGCAAGTAGGTAGTGATGAGGCATTAAATACAGAAAAATAAAATTAAATTCTGTAAAAACCAAATCAAGGCAGCGAAGATTGAGGCAGAGAGAATCATTGCCAGAGAAAGTAAAAATAACCCCAAAATATTCTTTAACTACATAAATAGTAAAAAACTAAAAAATGATAGTGTTGGCCCCCTTAAAAATAGTCTGGGTGAAATGGTGGATGAGGAAAAAGCCAATATGCTAAATGATTTTTTTTTTCAACTGTATTTACACAAGAAAATCGCATGACAGAAAACATGATTAGTGATAACAAAATTTCTCCATTAAATGTCACTTGCTTAACACAGCAGGAAGTATAGCGTGTCTAAAAATCACTAAATTTGACAAATCCCTGGGCCCGGATGGGATACACCCGCGAGTACTGCAGCAATTAAGTAACGTCATAGATAGACCATTATTTTTAATCTTTAAAGATTCCATAATAACAGGGTCTGTACCACACGACTGGCGTATAGCAAATGTGGTGCCAATAATCAGAAAGGGGACAAAAACTGAGCTTGGAAATTATAGGCCAGTAAGCTTAACCTATACTGTGGGTAAAATCCTGGAGGGTTTCCTAAGAGATGCTATAATAGAGTATCTGAAGAAGAATAACCTCATGACCCAATATCCACATGGGTTTACGAGGGACCATTCCTGTCAAACTAATCTGATCAGTTTTTATGAGGAGGCAAGTTCCGGACTGGACCAAGGAAATGCAGTGGATGTTGTGTATATGGACTTTTCAAAAGCTTTTGATACGGTTCCACACAAAAGGTTGATGCATAAAATGAGAACAATGGGAATAGGGGAAAATATATGTATGTGGGTTAAGAATTGGCTCCATGATAGGAAGCAAAGGGTGGTTATTAATGGAAAACACTCAGACTGGGTCACAGTTAACAGTGGGGTACCAAAGGGGTCAGTATTGGGCCCCTTTTTTAACATATTTATTAATGACCTTGTAGGGGGCATACAGAGTAATATTTCAATATTTGCAGATGACACTAAACTCTGCAGGGTAATCAATACAGAGGAGGACAATTTTATATTACAGGAGGATCTATGTAAACTAGAAGCTTGGGCTGATAAATGGCAAATGAGCTTTAATGGGGATAAATGTAAGGTAATGCACTTGGGCAGAGGAAATAAAATGTATAATTATATGCTTAATTGTAAAACACTGGGCAAAACTGTAACTGAAAAAGACCTGGGTGTATTGGTGGACGACAAGCTTACGTTTAGTGGCCAGTGTCAGGTAGCTGCTGCAAAGGCAAATAAAATAATGGGATGCATTAAAAGAGGCATAGATGCTCATGAGGAGAACATAATTTTACCTCTATACAAGTCATTAGTGCAACCACACTTAGAATACTGTGTACAGTTCTGGTCTCCGGTGTATAAGAAAGACATAGCTGAACTAGAGCGGGTGCAGAGAAGAGCGACCAAGGTTATTAGAGGACTGGGAGATCTGCAATACCAAGACAGGTTATTACACTTGGGGTTATTTACTGTGGAAAAAAGAAGGCTTGGGTTAGGGGTGATCTTATTACTATGTACAAGTATATGAGAGGACAGTACACAGACCTGTCTACTGATCTTTTTACTCTGAGGCCAGAGACGAGGACAAGGGGGCATCCTCTACGTCTGGAGGAAAGCAGGTTTAATCATAATCACAGACGCGGATTCTTTACTGTAAGAGCGGTGAGACTATGGAACTCTCTGCTGCATGATGTTGTAATGAGTGATTCACTATTAAAATTTAAGAAGGGCATGGATGCCTTTCTTGAAAAGTATAATATTACAGGTTATAAATACTAGATTCATTGTTAGGGCGTTGACCCTGGGAACTAGTCTGATTGTCATATGGAGTTGGGAAGGAATTTTTTTCCCCAATGTGGAGCTTGGTGTTTGCAACATGTTTTTTTTTTGCCTTCCTCTGGATCAACATGTTAAGCCCCCGTCTCCCATAGCGAGATCGCTGCTGTGTCACGGTTTTGGTGACGCAACAGCGACCTCACCAGCGATGTCGCTATGTGTGACACTTTGCAACGATCAGGCACCTGCTGTGAGGTCGCTGATCGCTGCAAAGTGTCCTGGACCATTTTTTGGTCGTTGCTCTCCCGCTGGTCAGCACACATCGCTGTGTGTGACCAGCGGGAGCAGCGATCAGGCTGGTAACTATGGTAAACAACGGGTTACTAGGGGCACACGCGCACCTAGTAACCCGCTGTTTATCATGGTTACGAGCCTGCTAAAGTGAGCGGTAACCTCCCGCTCACTGTAGCAGAGTGGTAACCATGATAAACAACGGGTTACTAGGAGCGCGTGTGCCCCTAGTAACCCGATGTTTACCATAGTTACCAGCCTGCTCCTGCTTCAGCAGGCTGGTAACTAGGAGCAGGACATCGTGGAAAGATTCTTTCCACGATGTCGCTGCTCCCCTGATCGTTGGTGAGCCTGCCTGTTTGACAGCTCACCAGCGATCACATAGCAACGCAGCAACGATCCCTGACATGTCGTATCGTTGTCGGGATCGTTGCAGCGTCGCTAAGTGTGACAGGGCCTTTAGGCTATGGGTTGAATTAGATGGACTTGGTCTTCCTTCAACCTTAGAAACTATGTTACTATAAATAAGTATGAGAAAAGACTGCACTCCATCTTTCTTAAGAAACTTTGTATGTATTGTAACTTTGTTCAATTCAACCTTTCTTATTCATAGCTGTTTTAAGAAAAATACCATCACCCTTAAAAATGGTATGTTTTGCCCCGCTCATCGTAAATCCTCAAATCAGGACAGTGTTTGGCAGATATGTATCACATACGAACAACAAACAAGAATATACAGAAATCAATTGTACAATATATATAACACATATGCTTTATAAACATTTAAAAACATATTACCCTATGTTTAACAATGGTAAGTTACTATGTAATGCATGTTCTCCTCCTTCAGATGTTAATGCAGCTCTTCCATATAAAGCTCCTGTCTACAAAGAGAACATGTAATATTTTTATGGAACTTGCTAATACATACTGTATGTTCCCAACATATTTGTTTAAAATTAAGATAAACTGGCCAGTCCATTTTAAGGGAACCAGTGTCGTCCCCAAACGCTATTAACCTGCAGATGTAGGGTAAAACTGCAGGTTAATAGCGTTCTAAAGATGCCTTGTCCGTCACACTGAAACCCTTCTATCGGGAGGAAATGAGCTTTATTCCTCCCAGGAGCTGTGGTGGAAGGCCAAAAGTAACCCCAATATTTCTTCTGTAACTGAGGACAGGATATTACTAGTGATGAGCAAGCACTAAAATGCTCGGGTTCAACGAGCCCAATGTAAGTCTATGGGAAACTCGAGCATTTTTCCGGCGGCCCCCCGGATGTCTGCAGGGGGCCTAAAAATTGCCCAAATAGATGGGAACAGTGCTCAAATGACATGGGGACAGCATGGGGAAGACCCCTGTAAGCATCTCTGACTCCCAGGTCACTGCTGTGAACAATGTTGTCAGGAGTATTACGCCACTTTTCCGGACTCACAATAAAACATACAAAAACAAAACCAAAATGTTTTTTTCCTGAAAAAAATGTTCAGTAACATCCTTTCCAGGGTAATGACTTTGTATATAGGGCAAAATAAATAAAACAAAAATGATCCTCCACACCTTGGGCTATGTTCACACGTAGCGTTTTTGATGCATTGCTTTCAACTGTGAAAAATTCATTTACCAGTAAATGTCATTTTAACATTTTACTACCTTATCTGGCCATGTGGTGTGATCAGACACATCCTTTTTCATTTATGAAGGAGGGATATAAAGGAGCGGCTCTGCTATACTGTTATTGCGTATGCAATGGCTGTTAGAACTCTCCTGTTAGTTTTTTTTTAGTTTGCTGGTCACATGACCATTTTTGCCTATTTAATCCGGCTCCGCCCTCTTGGTCTTGCTGGACTTCATTGTATTTTCTACTCTTGAGCTAGCTTGGTGCTCTGTTGCCGTTCTCTGTTAGTTTTGCTAGGTCTTCTGACCTCTATGCTTTTTGTTGTGTGTTTGTCTTTGACTGCTACTATTTCTGCTAGGAGGTGTCCACCTTATCCCAGTCCCTAGTTCTTGTAGGGATCCCTCCCTCACATCTATAGGTCTTCATACAGACTAGCCGAGGACTTTAGCGGGTCTGATCGCAGGATCAGGTTCCCCGTTACATCGTAGGGATCTAGTTTAGTTCTATTGTAGGGACAGTTCTCCTGTCTTTCCTTAGTCCCTGTAGCAGATCATAACAATGGCTGCCTAAACTTTCAACGCATCCCAATACGAAGAAGAAACGTACAGGAGGACCTCAGTAACAAAATGTTCCCATTATAAAGGAGTGGGTCTTCTATAGTGGTAATGCCCATGCCGTGAATGCAAGGGCTGCCTAAAAATTGGACTCACTCCAGTATCCCTTTTGAAGAGATGTAGAGGAGGTCTTCATTCAAAAAAAATGTTACCATTGTTAAGGAGTGGCTCTACTATACTCGTAATGCCCATGCACTGGGCTGAAAAACATTTACCCCTAGGGGGTATACATGAACATACTGTATATCATACAGAATGTTAGAGGTAGGCCTCAAAAAAAAATAAAATAAAATTCCCTACTGGCATAAACACCCTTAATAAAAATTGTGCGTGTTGCATTACGCTCACCCTGTTGATATGGTGATGAGGAGAAGGAGGAGGACAATGGAAAATAGACAAAATCAGGAAGCATGTACCCATGTCTGTGTGTGAAGAGGTGCATGGGAATAGACCTCCCCGAAAAAAAGGCAATGCATTTGAGTTTATGTTCCGCTGCTATCACTCGGTGGTGTTGAGAAGTCTGGCCCAATCCAGCCTTTGTTCATTTTTTATAAGGCTATGTGCCACGATGCAGATTTAATGCGTTTCTGCGACGCGATTTCCGCTTCAGAAACGCATTAAAAACACTTGTTAAGATGTCTGCCATGTTTCCCAATGATGATCCGCATGTGCTGTGCACATGCTGCGGAACTTTCCGCTGCAGAAAAATCCGCAGCACAACCATTTCTTGTGCGATTTTGCAGCGAAATCACCGCCATTGACTTGCATTGAACCGCATAACATCCGCATGTATATATGCGGATGTTATGCGGTTCAATGCGCGGATGGTACCCGGGTCTGGAGAAGAGGAGACTCTCATCTGACCCGGGTACCATCGTACCTGCAAGTTAAAGAAGAATTTCTAGTAAAAAAAAAAAAAATTCATACACACCTCTCCAGTGGCCTCCGGTCTCCTCCCGACGACGATCCTCTCTCCTCGGCGGCCGGTGGTGTACTGGCAGGACTTGCAGTGACGTAATTTAATCAGCTGATGGTCACGCGACCACTGACTTCAGCAGTCAGGTGATGGTCGCGTGACCATCAGCTTATTAAATGACGTCACCGCAGGTCCTGCCAGAACACCGCGGGACGCCGAGGAGAGAGGATAGTCGCCCGGAGGAGACCGGGGGCCGCCGGAGAGGTGTGTATAAGGTTTTTTTATTTTTAACTTTTTTTTTTTTTTTTTTTTTTTTTTTTTTTTTTTTTACTATTGATGCAGCATTTGCTAGCAGAACTGTCTGGTCAAACAATATAAATCCATGCCAGTTGCATGGATTTATATTGTGTGACCAACTTGTCAAGCCCTTTTCCAAGTGATGCTCAAAATTGCTTGAAAAAACGCATGCATAAACGCTTAAAAAAACGCTTCTCCCTGGCAGAAAAACCGCATGTAAAATCTGCATGTGTTTTTTCTGCCAGGGAGAGGAAAAAACGCTCAGGAAATTTCTGCTTGCAATCTGCATCGTGGGCACATAGCCTAAGAATCAGCCTGTCAGCATTTTCAGTTGACAGGTGGATGTGCCTATCAGTTATAATGCCCCCAGCGGCACTAAAAACCCGCTCCAACAAAACTTTAGCGGCAGGGCAGACCAGGACCTTCAAGGCGTAGAGAGGCAGTTCATGCCACATGTCCAGCTTGGATACTCAATAATTCTAAGGCACAGAGGTATCACGGAAGACGTTGGTACGGTTGGCAAGGTACTCCTTTAGCGTCTTCATAAAATTATCCTTCCTTGTGAAAGTACCACACACATCAGGGCCTGTGCTATGGGGGGGTCTGAGAAAACTCTCTCAGACCTTTAACAGTGTTCCCCTGCCTCTGCTTGATCATATTTGCATCTCCCTTGCCTGTACTCCTTGGTTGTCCAACAAACTTAGCTCTGCCTCCAGCGTTTTCAGATGGGAATTTTTTTTAATTCCGCAACAAGGGCCTTCTGGTACTGCACCATTTTAGCAGACCTGTCTGCCGTGGGAATGAGAGATAGAAAGTACTCCTTGTAACGTCTAGAAGTGTCATTAACCAGTAATGACTGTCACCCAAAATTTGGAGAACGCGAGGGTCACGGGAAAGGCAGCGTAGCATAAATTCAGCCATGTGTGCCAGACTGCTAACAGGCAAGACTTCCGTGTCCTCACGAAGACGACGACTGACCATGCTCTCCTCCTCCCTCTCCTCAGGCCATCCACACTGAACAGACTGTATGACAGTTGTGTGGGTAGTACAGTCTATAGCGCACGAAACTAGCTCCTGTTCTTCCTCCTCTTCCTCTTTGTCACCCAATCCACATTGGGATGAGATGAGGCTGGGCTGTGTGGAATCACCCTGTATGGTTCCTTTTTCCTTCTCATCGTGCTCCGTCTGCAATGCCTCCTCTTTAAGTGTGAGCAGCGATCGTTTCAGAAGACAGAAAAGGGGGATGGTGCCTCAAAGTTTTGGAGGATGGCACTGATGTCGGACATCCATGCCTACTCCTGAGCTCTTATGTGCGGAGGCTGACCTGAATACCGATGGAGGTTTTGAAGCTGGTGCTCAACAACTGCCCTGTGCTGCTTACAAATCCTTCCAAACATATGTAACGTTGAGTTCCAACGTATGGGGACATCGTACACCAGTCATTGAGCTGGAAGCTGCAAACGCTGCTGAAGCACGGTAAGGGCTGCGGAAGCTGTGGCTGACTTACTAAAATGGGCACACACGCAGTGAGCTTTGACAAGCGGATCCGGGTAGGTTTTGAGAAACCGCTGAACCACTAGGTTGAGCACATGGGCCCGACATGGTACGTGTGTGAGCTCACTTCAGAGCCGCCACCAGGTTCCGGCCATTGTCACACACGACCATGCCTGGCTGTAGGTTCAGCGGTGACAGCCACAGATTTGCCTGCTCTTTTAGAGTTGTCAACAACTCTTCAGCGGTGTGCGGTTTGTCACCTAAGCATATTAGTTTCAGCACAGCCTGTTGCTGCTTGGCTGAGGCAGTGCTTCCAGCTTCCGACTGGATGTGGTGATTTCGGAGATGGAGGCTGAGGAGGAGGTGCAGGAGCTGTAGATTGTGGGGGCAACCATGATTAACCCAGGGCCCGCAATCCTCTGCGTCAGACTGGGTCCCGGCTTCCACTATATCAACCCAGTGTGCCGTCAGCAAGATGTACCGTCTCTGCCCACAAGCACTTGTCCATGTGTTCGTGGTTAGGTGGACCTTCCCAGTAACTGACTTGTTGAGGGCACGGTTAATGTGGTGGAACATGTGCTTGTGTAATGCGGGGACAGCGCACCGGAAGAAATAGTGACGGCTGGGTACCGAGGGGCGGCCTCCGCCATCGGGTTGCGGAAAGCTTCCGTCCCCACAAGCCTAAAAGGCAACATTTTGAGCAAAAGTGTGGCCTGTTGGGCGTTGGCTGCATATTTGCTCTTGCGCTCCAACGACTGGGGTAGGGACGTCTGAACGCTGCGCTGGGACAAGGATGTGGTTGCTGATGGTGGTAGCTGCGAGTGTGCAACGACAGGTGCAGTGCGGGAGGCATCTTCACATGAGCCATGGACAGGGGATTGGCGTGCACGCACAACAGCGGAACAAGCAGTGGTGTCACCCGCAGACACTGTTTCTGGACCCTGGCGTTCGGCCCACCTAGTCAGGTGCTTTGCTGTCATGTGCCTGAACATGCTGGTGGTGGTCAGGCTGCTAGTTTTGCTACCCCTGCTGATGCTGGCCTGGCAGATGTTGTAAATGTCCTTTTTAGGGTTATCGGCAGAGGCTTTAAAAAACAACCAGACTTGGGAAGACCTAACAGTATACTGGCAACTTCCGGGGAATGATTGCCCGTCTTTTGTCTGTGGCCACCACACTGCTTGTTCCTGCCTGTTGTGGTGCTACACCTCTCTCCTCCCCCCTGTGTGCTACTGTCCTCGCTCTGCATGTCGCCTTGCCAGGTTGGGTCAGTGACTTCAGCGTCCACCACCTTGTCTTCGACTTCCGCACCCTGGTCCTCCTTCTGACTTTCTGGAAATTGTGTCTGCGGGCCAGACTCACGGCTACTGAGACTTGACCGTGTGGAAAGACAGGGTGGTGGTGGTGGCAAAGTTACTGGAAGCATTATCTGCTATCCAACCAACAACCTTTTGACACTGCTCTGGGTTCAATAGTGGTGTGCTGCGGTCCCCTAGTAATTGCGACAGGAAGGTCGGGCGACAAGATGTGGATGCTTGTTGTGGCACAATTTCAGCTTGCCCTCGGCCTCTGCATGCACCATCACGTCCACTTCCCGATCCCTTGCCACGCGCCTTGCCCATTTTAAATGGTGAATAATATTTTGCACGATCCCTACAAATGGCTGGATTTGTACTACAGTTATATGGGATACATCTGACGGACGCCCACGGTTTTAAATACCGACCTTGTAGTTTCCTATTATTGTCAGCAACCACGTGTCAATAACTTTACCGACACACTGCTGCCGAACTGTAAAAGGAGGATAATATTTTACACTGTCCCTACAAATTGCTGGATTTGTACATCGGCAATATGTGATACGTCTGACGGACACCCACGATTTTAAATTCCGGCCTTGTAATTTCCTATTATTGGCAGCGACCACGTGTCAATAGCTTCACTGACACACTGCTGCCTAACTGTAAAAGAAGGATAATATTTTGCACGGTCCCTGCAAATTTCTGGATTTGTACCGCAGTAATATGGGATCACATCTGATGATGGAAAAGATCTGACTGTATCCTGCAGTGCTAACAAGCAAATGGAGCAGTAAAATGTTGGCTATCTGTAACAGGCAGTAGCAACAGACTGAACGTGCACACTATTGTACTGTATAGTGTTTACCAATTTCTCTGACTGCCTAACTCCTGCTATTACCACAGAATATATGCAGCTCGATTAGTCCTCAGAAGGACTGTTAGTTCGGATGGATTTGTTTCCTGGTGTGGAATAACTATACCTAACTATTACACCACCAATTCTGTCCCTCACACACAATCACCTCTCCCTACTCTGCCTGTCTGAAGGTTAGACTGTGACGAGCTTAGGGTCATCAGGTCTTATATAGACTCGATGACTCTGTGGCCAGCCAATCACTCTAATGCCACAACCAAGATGGCTACGGTATTACAGTGAGTGGAAAGCAATCCATGCATGTTCATTGGCTCTCTAAAGAGCACCAAACATTCAGGACGGGGATCCGAGCTCGTGCCCGAGCATCCTGGAAATACGCGCCAAGCATCTCGAGCAGTGAGATGCTCGGGTGAGCACCGAGCAGTAGCGAGCACGCTCGCTCATCACTAGATATTACTTCTGTTGTCAGATATCTTGGAGGCTGTTTTTAGAGACTTAGTCACTTCAGATTGCAAACAATTATGGTGTACACAACACTTATTTCTCTTTCTACTCTGCTTGACTGTCAGTGTTGTATATGTTACTTTTTTCTTTTTCTGGCTGCTTATTTCACAATGTGAAGGCTATTCCAGATAATATGGCAAATGGATCCTGAGAAATAGCAGTGTTCCCCTAGGCTTTCCTTTTATTTAAATGGAAGGGGTAATGAGACCGAAAATAACGAATATATAACTACAGTACAGACCAAAAGTTTGGACATACATTCTCATCTAAAGATTTTTCTGTATTTTCATGACTCAGAAAATTGAACATTCACATTGAAGGCATCAAAACTATGAATTAACACATGTGGAATTATATACTTAACAAAAAAGTGTGAAACAACTGAAAATATGTCTTATATTCTAGGTTCTTCAAAGTAGCCACCTTTTGCTTTGATGACTGCGTTGCACACTCTTGGCATTCTCTTGATGAGCTCCAAGAGGTAGTCACCGGAAATGGTCTTCCAACAATGTTGAAGGAGTTCCCAGAGATGCTTAGCACTTGTTGGCCCTTTTGCCTTCACTCTGCGGTCCAGCTCACCCCAAACCATCTCGAATAGGTTCAGGTCTGGTGACTGTGGAGGCCAGGTCATCTGGCGTAGCCCCCCATCACTCTCCTTCTTAGTCAAATAGCCCTTACACAGCCTGGAGGTGTGTTTGGGTTCATTGTCCTGTTAAAAAATAAATTATGGTCCAACTAAACGCAAACCGGATGGAATAGCATGCCGCTGCAAGATGCTGTGGTAGCCATGCTGGTTCAGTATGCCTTCAATTTTGAATAAATGCCCAACAGTGTCACCAGCAAAGCACCCCCACACCATCACACCACCTCCTCCATGATTCATGGTGGGAACCAGGCATGTAGAGTCCATCCGTTCAACTTTTCTGCATCGCACAAAGACATGGTGGTTGGAACCAAAGATCTCAAATTTGGACTCATCAGACCAAAGCACATTCCTTGTGTTCTTTAGCCCAAACAAGTCTCTTCTGCTTATTGCCTGTCCTTAGCAGTGGTTTCCTAGCAGCTATTTTACCATGAAGGCCTGCTGCACAAAGTCTCCTCTTAACAGTTGTTGTAGAGATGTGTCTGCTGCTAGAACTCTGTGTGGCATTGACCTGGTCTCTAATCTGAGCTGCTGTTAACCTGCGATTTCTGAGGCTGGTGACTCGGATAAACTTATCCTCAGAAGCAGAGGTGACTTTTGGTCTTCCTTTCCTGGGGCGGTCCTCATGTGAGCCAGTTTCTTTGTAGCGCTTGATGGTTTTTGCAACTGCACTTGGGGACGCTTTCAAAGTTTGCCCAATTTTTCGCACTGACTGACCTTCATTTCTTAAAGTAATGATGACCACTCATTTTTCTTTACTTAGCTGCTTTTTTCTTGCCATAATACAAATGCTAACAGTCTATTCAGTAGGATTATTAGCTGTGTATCCACCAGACTTCTGCACAACACAACTGATGGTCCCAACCCCATTTATAAGGCAAGAAATCCCACTTATTAAACCTGACAGAGCACACCTGTGAAGTGAAAACCATTTCCGGTGACTACCCCTTGAAGCTCATCAAGAGAATGCCAAGAGTGTGCAAAGCAGTCATCAAAGCAAAAGGTGGCTACTTTGAAGAACCTAGAATATAAGACATATTTTCAGTTGTTTCACACTTTTTTGTTACGTATATAATTCCACATGTGTTAATTCATAGTTTTGATGACTTCAGTGTGAATGTACAATTTTCATAGTCATGAAAATACAGCAAAATCTTTAAATGAGGTGTGTCCAAACTTTTGGTCTGTACTGTACATGTAATTGAAATTCAAACATTAGTCTTTTGATTTAGTACACCATAATCCATATTACTTTAGTATATTGTGTGTATAGAGGTGTCAGGCTTCATAAAAACTAAAATCCCGTCCTGCAGTCACTTTTCTATGTGTCTGTTTACACTGTAAAATCATCATGAACGAGCATTCCTATGAAAACTTGTTCACTATAAACTTGCAGTATAATCAGGCTGCCGATGTACAAGCAAAATGCTGGATCGTCAGGTGAAACTATCTTTTGCGCTGCACAAAAGATCATCATTCTTAGCTGTGCATGACCTTGTGTAAACAGATCTGTGCTGGCGATGTGAGCGAAATACGCTCTCTTCTATGCCTTCCAAACTCCAAATTAATAAGATTTGTTTTACGTGCGCTCGGAAAATCGATACAGCACAGCCATGTATGGTGTACTAGAAAAGACTTCTGCTTTATTAACACATGTGGCACTTTAAATAGGGTCATAGACAAAGGAATAGTTCCCTCTGACCTATGAACCAATAGTAACCTTAGGGGAGTGAATAGAAATGTGAAACCTCCCTGCCCATCAGTGTTACTTGATCACTATTACACAGAAGTTACAAGACAAGATGGATACCACATACTCAAAATGGATTCTGTTCTCTCATAATTCCCCCCCTCCCTTTTGTGACCAATTATGGGTATTTCAGTAGGTATATAGGAGCGCGCTAGTCGCGTCCTCGGGACTTTCCTACCTGCTTCAGTTCCCTACCTGAAGACCTATAATTGTAACACAACACTGGATCTCTTCTTGTCTGAGGTCCATAATATACACCTAGGGGATCTTTTGACGAGGTTTCTCATACCCATGAACGCGATTATATGGGCATAACACAGATTAGCGCTTTTACGGCTGCATAAAACAAAATATTAGTTGCATACATGTATGATCCCCAAGAGCCCTCCTGCTTATACCCTTGAAGTATTATAACTCACAGGACTGAGTACAAGTCCAGCAGTCCCTAGATGACATACTCGTGTCCATGTCTTTTAAGGGCACCTGGTGATGTCCGATGAACTTATGTTTCATTATTCAGAACCTCATTTAATGTCCTTGTTAGGGGCAATGATGCCACTACCCCCATTAGAACAGGTAATAACATCATCATTCTGTTGGTGGTGACTCTTTACAGGAGCTGCTTGTATCCTGGTGGGTTTTACTGAAGTTGCTGTGATTAGGAGAACCTGGAATGGCATCAAATCCTGGCTCTAGGCTCTTTCTCATGTATCCTCTATTAGGACCACCCAGTCTCCTGTCTTGAGATCATGTACTCCTGACACTGATTTAGGGTCATGAATGGAAGAATACACCTGTTTATCACACTGTTTAGGCCAATATGAAAGGCTTGTACATCGCTAGTCAAACAATCATCCTGCATCTGCAGTCACTGTAGAAAGTATAAGTCTGTCTTAGCTGCTGAACCAAAAAGTATCTCATGTGGACAGAGACCTATTTTTCTACCTGGAGTGTATCTCATTGAGAAAAGATCTAAAAGCAATCTTTTGGTCCATGACATTCCGATTTCCTCTTTTTCCTTGTGTATTTTTACCTTTAATATCCTATTCAGCCTTTCCCCCTTCCCACTACTTTGTGGATGGTAAGAGTGTGGAAAGTCTGCTAATTCCTACAGAATGCATAGATCTGCCTCATGACCTATCCTGTAAAATGTGAACCCGTATCACTTGCAATCACGTCAGGAACCCCTTATCTACATACCACCTCATTCATGAGTTTTTGTGCAGTAACCTTGTAGCTTCCTGCACCGGATATGCCTCTGGCCAACCTAAAAAGAGATCAACACACAAGCACGAACTCATATACCCCTACTTGTAGTAGCTGTTTATAGGCAATCTGCAATCTCTGGGACTGGTAGAGCGGACAAGGGGTGTGTTTCTGCGGGGTGTTTACAGTTTTTCTTACATTTTGTCGGGCACACGTCATACAAGACTGTGTGTGCCTGGGTACTGCACCATGGCGCCACCCATGCTTTATCTACCAAAGCACACATAGCTGTTTTTGACAAATGCGTTAGTCCATCGGTTACCTGGGCCGTCATTTAGTAAAGAGCTCGCAGCAGGCAGAGCTTACTGCCCTTTTTCCACAAACCTTCCTCAGTCAGCTGAGCTCCCTGTGTCTCCACTCCTTCTTTTCCTGTTGAACCGCCTGTTTCTGCAAGGATTTAAGAATATCGGGAGTGACTGGTGCCATTGAGGTCACGGTCTGTACCACTGCTAGACTCTCAACTCTCAGCCTCTTTGCTGCTTCCTTGGCGGCGGCATCCGCACGAGCATTTCCTCTGTCTTCATTGGTGTCAGCTCGAGTGTGAGCTTTATTCTCGCTATGCCAAGGTTAGTTGGTAACAGGAGAGCCTTCATCAGGGCCCTTACGCTCTCTGTGGTTTTAAAGGTTTTTCCTGTGACTTTAGGCAAGATCTACTATCTGCACACACATTTGGCTGTCTTACCCTCAGCCGCTCTACACGCCTCAGTGAGTGCCCTCAGCTCTGCCTCCTGTGTCGATAGGTGAGGAGGGAGTGGTTCAGCTTTTATTACCTCATGTTGTGAGATCACAACGTATCCAATATAGAACCAACATCTTGGCATTTGCATCCATCTACAAAAATAAATCAAAATCTGCATTAGCAATGGGTTCATCTGATACATGTTCAAACCCTTCCGTCTCTTGTTGCATCAGAGATATACAATCATGGGGTGTATGTATGTATGTCGGCTATTTCCTCCTCTGTCAGAGAATGCAAAAATAGTTAATTTTCCCCATCTTTCCCCCCTTTTTGAATCCAATGGCAGAAGCGTAACTGGATTCAAAACTGTACGTCGTTTGAGTTCTACATTTGGGGGAATGAGGCAGGCACATTAAAGTCGAAGTTGTCGAGCCATTGAATTGTGTCTAGGTTGTACTTGACTAAGGACACCATGAATGTCATGTTGTGTGATCTTGTAATCAAGAACTCTCTGTGTGGCCTTTTCAAGCATTGCTTGAACCTCCGAAATGGCTCTAACACAAGAGGGTGCCCCCCTGTCAACAGGATCCAGCCTGCCTGAGTAGTAAGCCACTGGTCTTTGATGTTGTCCGCGCTTTTGGGTCAGTACTGAAGTGGCATGGCCTGTCATCTCGGTGCAGAACAAAGAAAATGGTTTAGTATAATTGGGTAAACCAAGAGCTGGTACAGAGGTAATCAAGAGTTTTAGAGAGTAAAAATTTTGTTCAGCTTCTGTGGTCAGATGGAAGGTTTGTGTAGACAAACAATCATACAAGGGCTGCATGAGCTGGGATGCAGATCGTATCCATGGCCTGCAATATGACACCAGACCCAGGAAAGTTCTAAGTTGTGTGAGGTTTTGGGGCAACGTAAGCTGTTGTATTGCAACTTTCCTTTCTTCAGTTAGATGTTTAGTACCTTGAGCCAGGAAATTACCTAAAAACACTACTGTCAGCTGACAAAACTGTAATTTTTTTTAGAGGCCTTACATCCATGTTCTGCTAGGAAACACAAAAGCAAGATAGATGACTCATTACATGACATTTGGTTAGGACAGCAAAGTAATAAATCGTCCACATACTGAAGAAACACTGCCTCCAGATAAGGAGGAGTCCATGTTTGCAAAACTGAGGACATTGCAACAGTATACATAGTCTGTGAATTTTGTGCGCCTTGAGGTAGCACAGTTTATGTGTACTGTTGATGACCATGAGTGAAGGCAAATAAATACTGGTAGTCTGGGAGCAGAGGTACAGAAAAAAAATGCATTTGCTAAGTCAATCACCGTGAAATGTGTGGGATTTGAGCCAATAAAGTGTGAGGATTTGGCATTATAGGTGTTATAAGCTCAGTGGCCTCATTTACAGCCCTCAAATCATGAACCATACGGTAGTTTGCTGGTTTTCCTTTTTCAACTTTTTTCTTTATTGAGTACAGGGGCGTATTACAGGCGGAGGTAGTAGGAATGATTGTCCCTGACTTGAGTAATTCTTGAATTGATACTCCAATGGCTGCATCTTGTGCATGGCTGAGGGGGTACTGTTTAATACATGTCAGTGGAACACCTGGTTTTAACTTTACCTCCACTGGTGGGACTGGTGGTCAGCCGATATCAGTCTTCCCAGTCGCCCACAATGTTTCAGGGACCTGAGCTAGAAAATCATCTGGCAAATGATTTTTGTCCTCAGATGTAGACTGGTAAAGGTGCAAAAACGCTCCAATTGCACAGAGTTGCTCTTATGTAAGATTAGAGGTTAATGACACCGTACCATCTCTGTTGTATTGAATGTTTGCTTGCAGCGCACGAAGGACATCTGCTCCCAACAGATTTGTTTCTTGTGTCACTAATTAAAAATCTGGTAATCAGTCTTTGGGATGGGTGTAGTGTCACTGCAAGAGGTTTGGTAAGTGGTGTATTTCTTGGATCACCATCCACTCCAATACATTCAATAAAATCATCGGTGATTTCCCATGGAAAAACATTTTTTGCATGCATGACTGACTTGGCTGCCTCAGTATCTATTAAGAAATCTAATGTTCTATCTCCAGGCAGAGTTAATTTAACCATTGGGGTAGGATCTGTAGAACTTGGAACTAAAATAGGGTGCATGCTAGCTACTGGGTTGCCGAATTCCTAGAGTGAAGAAGAATCCTTCATGGCAATCTGCTGAGTGGGAGGAGGCTGCTGCTTGGGGGGTGCTCTGCAGTTTCTTTGTATGTGACCCTGCTGTCCACAGTTGTTACAGACCATAGAGCCACGCCTCCTGCCATATCCTCCCTTCCTCCCCCCTTCCTGGTAAGACATTAACGCCTTTTTGTTTTGCAAGTTTGAATTCACTCTTGCTCCACCCCTTTGACTACTTGTAACAAATCCTTTGGGTACTTTCCTCTCCACTCTGGGCGTGCTTTTTCAAGTCCCTCTCTAATTGGTTTCTTTAACCCATCCACAAAAGCATTTCCCAATATACGTATATTAAGAGTGTCCCCTGGAAAATATCCCATATCTGTCCAAGTCATCTGTAAACGGGCAAAATATTTTTCTACGGTCTCATCTTTTTCCTGAGTTATGTCATTTAAAGATATAGATTGTTCTTTGTTTTGTCAATGCGCAACACTGCGATATCTTACAATAGCCTTCCCCGGACTCTGTCTGTAAATATTCTGTTCCATATCTGTCAATCAGATAGTCTTTTGACGGTCCTGTCTCTTGCTTTATAATGTGTAGTCACATCTCCTCCTTTTGCATCGAATAACTATTCTAAATCCTGCCATGTACAGTTGTATATAACCTGTATCTGTTGAATTTGTCGGAACAGGCTTCTCATTAGGTTCAGGAAGTTGTTTCATCAGCACTAAGGCTGTGTGCCCACGATGCGTTTTTTAAGCTTTTCCGCAGCGGCAAAAACGCTGCAGAAACGCTTAAAAAACACATGATAGAAGGCCTGCCATGTCCCCCAATGATAACCCGCATGTGCTGTGCACATGCTGCGGAAATTTCCGCTGCGGATTATCATTGCGGAAAAAAACGCAGCACTACCAATTATTTTGGTGAAGTGCTGCGTTTTCGCAGCCATTGACTTGCATTAGACCGCATGGATTACGCATCACTGCATAAGTAGATGCGCACTCCATGCGTTCTAATGTGCGGATGGTACCCAGGTGTGGAGGACAGGAGACTCTCCTCCGGACCCGGGTACCATAGAAACTGTGAAAAAAAAAATAATAAAATAAAAAATAAATATATACTTACCTTCTGGCGGCCCCCGATGCTCTCCTCCTGGCTTGCCGGCAGTTCGCGATGGAATGAAGGACCTGCGCTGACGTCGTAGTCATGTGACGGGTCACGCGACGCTGACGTCGGCAGGTCCTTCACTCTACCGCAGCCGGGACGGAGGAAATCAAGACTGCGGGGGCCAACGGAGGGTAAGTATACATTTATTTTTTTATTTTTTGACATTCTCTCGGGTCACACTATATAAATCCATGCCGTTTGCATGGATTTATATAGTGTGACCAAGTTGACAAGCACTTTCCAAGTGATGCTAAAATCGCTTGGAAAGCGCTTGACAACCCGCATGCGGAAATGCAAGTGAAGAACGCTTCACATCCGCATGTCCCTGGCAGGAAAAACGCATGTAGAATCCGCATGTAGAATCCGCATGTAGAATCCGCATGAACAATCCGCATGCGTTTTTTTCTGCCAGGGAGATGCAGAAACGCTCAGGAAAAAATCCTGAGCATTTCTGCATCGTGGGCACATAGCCTAACTGTTCACTTGGGCTCCAAGGCTTGGTGGTTGTATTCCTTTGTAATCACCTTGTGAAGGGGGGGCATGCCTCATGTGTGAGGAGTACTGGTCTTTGGTATGTGAGAGTATCCTCTATCAGTACCCCCTCTCACTACTCTCTTCCCCCTCCCCATCCCATGTAATTAGCTCTGGGGGAGGAGGTGTATTAGCAGCTCCAACAACCACATGCATCTGGTAAGATAGGAGCATTTGGTGAACTGAATTTAGATTTAGTTGTCTTGCAATTTGAACAGTTATTTTTCCATCCCAAATTCTATACCCTCTATACTGTACATGTCCACCGTCCTTGTCTGTTTAAAAGGAGGAGGTACTGTTATTTTGTCTCATTAAGTCCGTTCAGTCCATTGTCAAAAGCACTCACACAATACTAAGGCTGTGTGCCCACGATGCGTTTTTAATGCGTTTCCGCAGCTGCGGAAAAGCATTAACCTTCGTCCCGCTGAGTAGGTACAATTGTAACTATTCCGTTTTAAAATTGCAATAACTTTTTTTTGAAAAGCCGTAGAGGGCTGAAATTTCGTGACATCTCTGCAGTTTTGGTCCAGAATATATTGGCCAAATTTCAATAAAATATCTCCTCCCCTTTCCGAGATAAGGGGTCGAGATATTTTTGCATCCATAACAAGCTGCATAGGTACAAATGTACCCTCATATATTTTGAATGAAGATAATGCAAGGAAAAAAAATATTTTTTTTTAATGATAATGCTATTTTATTATAAACAAGTAAAAAAACTGTTCATTTACATTATAAAAGAAAATGTAAGAAACTTTTTTTTATTGATTTTCTTCGCAAGTAATGCATGTTGTCTTTGCTACCGAGTGTTCATCGCAAATGGGTTTCACACAAACCACACAAGACTTTCTAGTCTTGCGTTGTTTTCGCCTCAGGTCTCGGCAGACATAGCAACTACCAACAACAGGGGAGGGTCCACGACTACCATGAGGTATTTGAGGGCCAGCTGCTGCTTGCGATGCTACCAGAATGCATCGTCCAAGCACCTTTTCTACTGCACCTCGAAGAAAATGGTTTCTCATCATCATTCGGTTTGTACTACGATCTTCAATTGCAGGCCTACACGGCTAATTTGCGAGATCTTTCAGGAACTTTCTTCGTTGATCCTTTGTCCTGAAGCTTGGATTGTGTTCTCTGTAGATGATGTAGGATGCTAACCCAGTGACGTCAATCATATTGTAGAAAAATGCCAGAGGCCAACGTAATGTTCGTCGTTTCACAGTGTACTCTCCCAACATTTTATCCATAACATCAACTCCGCCTTTTGTTTTGTTGTAGCATTTTATTATCTCTGGCTTGGCTGCTAGTGTCTCTTCAACTTCTCCCGTTATGTGCATAGATGATAGAAGCACGACTGATTTGTTCTTCTTTGGTACATATGAACAGACTGTTGCATCATGATTGTAGGCAAAATTTGTCGAGTTTACAGGCCTTTCTTTGGCAGGCTACATGTTGCTAGGTAGGAACCTTTTGTTTTTTCTCACTGTACCAACTAGTGTCATGTTCCAGGAGTTCAATACCTTAGCTAGTTCCATGGTTGTAAAGAAGTTATCGGTGGTGACATTTCTTCCAGAGCCTTTATACGAGCTCACTAGGTCCGATACTGTTCGTTCACCAATGTTTACTTGTCGAGGACCATCAGTTGGTTTCCCATTGTAGAGCTGACCTTGTAATGGGTAGGCGTTTGACGAGTCACAAGCCCAGAAAATCTTTATGCCATATTTAGCTGGTTTTGAAGGTATATACTGGGTAAATTTAGTATGGCCTCTAAATGGAAATAATTGCTCGTCAACGGTGATACAATTATATGGCTTGTAGGCTCTCTCCAGATTTCTGTTCAGCATTGTCCAGATGTCCCGTATTGGTGCAGCTTTATCTGTTTGCACACGTTCTGCACGTGTATTTTCGTTGTCAAATCTGATAAATCTGAGTATCCTCTTGAAGCGGTCACGAGACATGGCTGCACGTATAAGAGGCAGAGCAGCAACATTCCACATTTCCTCCAGATTCTCTTTGTTGTCTCTCTGCACACCAGCAGCAATCAGTATGCCCAAAAATGCATGGAGTTCAGTTTCAGTAAATTGCTTGAATGTTTTTTGTGGTGGCCGTTCAGAAGAATCAGGAAAACGTTGTACCAGTTCGTTGTTGTAAGCATCACAAATTCTCTTGGCCTTTCTATTCGTTTCTCGTAAATATGATGTCACACATCTCGGGAGTCATGATTGACTTGAATAGCTCTTTTGCTGTATACAGGTTGCTGATTGCTGCAGGGCCACCTCTTTGTCGTAGGACATTACGAGATTTTGTTTGTGCATTTGGCAGTGGATCACTACACCATTGAGTTTTATCCTTAGCAGTCCAAATGTCGCCTGTACTTTGAGGCACAGACTCATCCTCAACACTTTCGTCTGAGTCGTAATCTTTTTCCTGCTCTATGACCATTTCTTGTTCAATGTCTGAATCTTCTTCAGTAACATCCACTTGTGGTACATCGTTTTCATCATCAGATGCAACATATGGTTCTTCCTCATGCTCCGAATCAGATTCTTCTAGCATTCGCATTATTTAGTCAGACGTAAATCCTTAAATATGAAAAAATGAAAAATAAATAATTTTCCGAAATACTACACAATACTACATTATTGGCTTTTCACAAAATGATACTAACCTGGTAGATGAATTTTGGCTTCGTAATTTAGTTCAGTAACACGTGGCAAGTAGAATGAAACTCGATTCTAAAGTGCAGATAAAGTAAATTATTTCTAGTGATAATTATTTATAAATGTCATTTATATATTATGTAAACCGTATACGGTTTCAGAATTTTCATTCCATCTTCGACTGTTTTTTCGACCAATAGGAAAATTGTAACAGAGCCACCATCTTTATTTTGTGCTGAATAGAAGTAAAACATCGTAAAACAATATGTAGATACTAATTATTATCCATTTTTCGTATAAAAATCATACCTATAGTGATAAGTTTCATACAAAATATATGTAAGCCAAGTCCAGGCTCAAAGACAATTTCTGACTGTTCTGTCCCCACATAAGGCGAATGAAGGTATAACTGGCTGTTAGATGCTGTGAGACTTTCCTATCTTCGTATCCAAGAAATTGAAGACTTCACAAGCCTAGAAATGTGTGTGCTCACAGCAATGAGATGAACAGCAAAATGGCTACTGAGAGGAGGGAGGCAGGAAGAGAAGTAGAAGCCACTCCCAGTTTGAATCAACTTAATTGACAGCAACATAAGTGAGCAGTAACAACACTGGCCAATAGATATCAGCATAACATTTGTAGCTGAATGAACTTTAGTTTCTGAAACCAAGTAAAGGAGAAAGTCTTCCCACAGTGGAGGTATATATGAAGGTACAATTGTACCTCTGCCGCCTGTTAACGTTGTAAAATTATGCAGCCTGACGAAGGTTAAAAACGCATGGTAGAAGGGCAGCCATGTTCCCCAATGATAATCCGCATGTGCTATGCACATGCTGCGGAAATTTCCGCTGCGGATTATCGGAAAAAAACGCAGCACTGCCAATTATTTTGCGGAAGTGCTGCGTCTTCGCCGCCATTGACTTGCATTAGACCGCATGGATTACACATCACTGTATATGTAGATGCATAATCCAAGCGTTCTAATGTGCAGATGGTACCCGGGTGTAGATGAGAGGAGACTCTCCTCCACACCCAAGTACCATTAAAAAATCTGTAAAAAAAGAATAAAACAAAAAATAAATGTATACTTACCTTCTGTCAGCCCGCGCTGCGCTCCTACTTGCTTCCCGGCACTTTGCAGTGAATTAAAGGACCTGCGCTGACGTCAGAGTCATGTGACTGGTCACGTGACGCTGACGTCGGCAGGTCTTTCAGTTCACTGTTGTCGGCAAGGGAGAACGGAGTGAGCGGGACACCGGGGGCCATCGGAGGGTAAGTATATATTTATTTTTACCACTCTCTCTCGGGTGACACTATATAAATCCATGCTGTTTGCATGGATTTATATAGTGTGACCTAGTTGTCACAAGCACTTTCCAAGTGATGCTAATCGCTTGGAAAGCGCTTGTCAATCCACATGCGGAAATGTCAGTGGGTAACCGCTCCATTTCCGCATGTCCCTGGCAGGAAAACGCATGTACAATCCGCATGCGTTTTTTTCTGCCAGGGAGATGCAGAAACGCTCAGGAAAAAATCCTGAGCATTTCTGCATCGTGGGCACATAGCCTCAGGCTGCGTGCCCACGTTGCGTATTACAAGCGTATATGCTGCGGAATTTCCGCAGCGTAAACGCTTGTAAAACGCATGTATATCCGCACCCCATGGTCCCCAATGGCATTCCGCAATGTCAACGCCCATGCTGCGGATTTTTCCGCAGCATGTTCATTAATTTTGCGTTTCCGCATGCGGAATCAATGTGCGGATGGTACCCAAGTCTGGAGGAGAGGAGACTCTCATCCAGACCTGGGTACCAAAGAACCTGTAAAAAAAATAATCAAATAAAGTTTATACTTAACTTCTGATGTTTTCCCACCGTCGCGCTGCTGTGACCCATCACATGACTCAACGACGTCACCGCAGGTCCTGCATACAACAGCGTGAGCAGCTCAAGACTTCGGACGGGGCAGAGAATGCATCGGAAAGTGAGTATAAACTTTATTTTTTTATTTTTTACCATTCTGATTCTTTTTTTTTAACTATTACTTGGTCACACTATATAAATCCATGCCGGTTGCATGGATTTATATAGTGTGAACAAGTTGTCAAGCACTTTTCCAAGTGATGCTTAAATCACTTGGAGAAGTGCTTGATAACCCGCATGCGGAAATGCATGCAAAGACGCCTCACAAACGCTTCTACCTGGCGGGAAAACCGCATGTAAAATCCGCATGCGATTTTCCCGCCAGGGAGAAGCGTAAAAAATATGCTTCAGTTCCGCAACGTGGGCACATAGCCTTATAGTGGTTTTCTCACACTTTCTGCACTAATTACTTCCAGAGCTAACATTCTTTAACTGCTCAGCTCAGACTTTTGTCTTAGATCATGCTTTCTCTAATGAACAGCCTTCTCCCAGAACACACACAGACGGACAGACCAGACCCCCCTGTGGGGAATTTCTGTAATTTCAACCAGGGCTGTGGAGTCGGAGTCGGTGCTCATTTTGGTGGAGTCGGTATAAAATGGACCGACTCCGACTCCTAAAATATATAATAAATTGGGTACAGTAGTTCAATGCGGAATGTGCTGAATATTTTTTCATAGGAATTTGGGAAAGTTATGAAATGTCTTATAAATGGCTGTTATATGCCTGATCTAAGGCTACATTCACACACAGCGTTTTTGCTGCATTTTTTGAGGATACGTTTTTCAGCTGCAAAAGCAGATCAGCTTTTTAAAAAACCACATCACCTGAAAGGTTTTTGAGCTCATAGATAATATTTTTAATGGCAAAAGCAGATTAGAAAAACGCCGCACAAACTGACATGCTCATTCTTTGTGAGGATCCGTTTTTGAGCCCCAAAACGGATCCTCACAAAACGATGTGTCTGAATGTCATATCTTGAAACCCATTGACTTTGCTCGGATGCCCAGAGTCACTGCATTTTACTGCAAAAAAACGGATCCGCAAAAACGCTGTGTGTGAATCATGGCCGTAGCCAGCGAGGGGCTGGGGGGGCAGATATGTTTAAAAGATTGCTCATACAGCTTGTTGTGAAGGATGGTGTACCATTATCATTATTTGCACGACCAGCTTTTACAGCTCTTAATGGAGAAATGGCCCGCAAACTTGGTGTTTCTCTGGAAACAGAAACTATTAGAAAATTAGTGTTTGAAGAAGCCCTTAAACAAAATGAAGGTCTTAAAAAGACTCTCAAAAGACGCTTCATGTTTTTTAAAATGGATGCCTGCACATGTCACAGAGAGAAACTATTTTGCCATCAATGTTCAATATGTTTGTGACAACAAAGAAATTGTTACCAAGACACTGGCAGTAAAAGATACTAAAGCTCATCACACCAGCCAGTTTCTCCAGGCCTTAGTGGAAAAAGTTCTGCAAGATAACAAACTAAAAAAAGAACAGGTTCTTGCTATTGTAACGGACAATGCTTCAAACATAAGTACAATTAAACTGATGAATGAGAGGAATGAACAACAGCTAGAAGAAAATGTAGGATTCAGTATGTTTGAGATGGAAGGCCACAGTTCTGTTCATGTAACTGAGGAACAAACAGATATTGCAACAGAAGAACAGCAAAATTATACTTTAGAAATAGATGATCTTGTTGAAGCTGCTTCAGAACACTTTCGTATTCATCACATGCGCTGTGTTGTGCACACGCTGCAGCTGGCAATAAGAGATAGTCTGCAAGAAGGACATGCTGGAAATCTGATTGGAAAAGTGAGGAAATTGGTTATTGCCGCCAGAACCCCTAAAATTGATTCCATCTTGAAGAGACGTGCTGGGAAAGGGGCAATTGTCGATCAAGCCACTCGGTGGGGCAGCACTTATTTAGTGATTGAGCAATTGCTTGAACTAAAACCGTTTCTTATAGATATGGCGAACCTTCAGGTAACCCTAAATGAAGGTCAATGGACACAGGTGGCTGAATTGAAGGAATTGCTTAATCACCCATTTACTGTGACTAAAAAATTACAAGCTGAGAATTTAACTCCTGGCATTTTCATAAGGGAGTGGAAGAACTTGCTATTTTGCCTGTCCCAAAGAGGAGGTTTAATCGCAGATGGCATTTCTGCTTCAATGAAGCGGAGAGAGACACAGCTATTGGAAAATAAAAATTTTCTGGCAGCTGTTTATGTGGACCCAAGTCATCGTATACTGCTTGATGATCAACAGCTTACTAAAGGAAAAGAAGCTCTGACTGAGGTAGCAGTTAGGATGAGTGGCCTACAGGCCTGCCAGGCTCAAGAGGACTTGGGTCCTGACAGTGCTACTGCTGCCATATCTTCATCCTCATCAGATGAGGAGTTTGACTTTGACAAGTAGTTGGATGACATGGAGCTGGCAAAGCGTTGCCGCAAGGAAAAAGATTTCACTCCGTCTCCTATAGCAAGCAGATTGACCATATTTCAGCAAAATGTTTCACTTGCTCTCAAAGAAATAGAAAAATTCAACAATTCATCAAAACTGACTGTGCATGAAGCAATTCCTTTATACCCTGAAATTGTTAGAGATGTTGCCCATGTGGTTACGGCTTTGCCTCCAACCCAAGTTAGTGTAGAGAGGTTGTTCTCTAGCCTTAAAATTATTAGGTCAGATTTGAGGTCCACTATGAAGGAGGATCTAATGGAGGCAATTTTATTTCTTAGAAAAAATTCATAGACTGCACAAATGTTATTTAGAATGTATTTGTTGAAAACTGTTTTTTGCCACTTACATAGTTTGTTACATAGTTATATATATATATATATATATATATATATATATATATATATATATATATATATATATATATATATATATATATATATATATATATATATATATTTCGATATTACATAACGTATTACATTTACAGTTTTTTGTGTTCTAAAGTTGTATTCCAATAATTATATATTATGTTCTATCTAAATATCTTGATTGTCTCATAAAAATGATTAAATGTCTGATGTTCACATTGTGCTACAATAAATTTTTCACTTAAATATAAGCAATATATGTCGGGAGTCGTGGAGTTGGTGTAAGGGAAATTGAGGAGTCGGTGTCGCAGGTTTGGCTTACTGACTCCACAGCCCTGATTTCACCATTCTGTTACTATCCGTTATGGCATCCTTGCCTTCACGTTATCTGAACATTCTACTTTTTGCTGTCTTTCCATTGGGTTTCTGTCTCCATTGACTCGTCAAGTTTCCTATACTTGCCTCAAAATCAGTGCCAGCACAATATAAACAATAGGCACAAAGCAACGGGTCCAATAGGCAGGCACACAGCCACAGATCCTATTATTCTGTAGAGTAGTCAGTCACAAAGCCACAGATACTACAATACAGCCAGTAAATGGTCCATAAGATACCCCTCTGGTGAGATGATCAGTCTCATCAGCCAAACAAGATACAGCAACACCAACAATCCTCTAAGTACAAGTACCACTATATCACACTCATACACTGATCAGATCACATGCACACAGTTCAAAAAGGCATAGGTATCTCTTCCGAGTTCTTGCACTAGACTATTAATTGCAAAAATAACTCACCTGGATTGGAGATGAACCAGCTCACAGTAAAAGTGAAATACTATTGTAAGAATAAGCTTCTTACCTTATGCTGCAGCGATTGAATTCACTTTTACTGGAGGGTCCTCCTCACTCTAGATCCGGATGGTATAATGTGCGTCTAGTCCCGGGACTTTTCGGCACCAAATTTTGTGAGCGAAATACGCTCTCTTCTATGCCTTCCGAACTCCAAATTAATAAGATTTGTTTTACGAGCTCTCGGGAAATCAGTACAGCACAGCCATGTATGGTGTACTAGAAAAGACTATTGCTTTATTAACACATGTGGCACTTTAAATAGGGTCACAGACAAAGGAATAGTTCCCTCTGACCTATGAACCAATAGTAACCTTAGGGGAGTGAATAGAAATGTGAAACCTCCCTGCCCATCAGTGTTACTTGATCACCATTATACAGAAGTTAAAAGACCAGATGGATACCACATACTCAAAATGGATTCTGTTCTCTAACAGCGTCAACTATCTATTTCTGATCATTCAGTGTGCATATGATTTGTGGGTGGTGTTGAAACAAGCTATTAAACAACTGGTCAGTAGACTAGTAGCTGATAGTCAGTTGTTTAGTGCCACCGGTCAGCTGGTGTAAAGGAACCTTATCTGTCCTATATTATACATTTAGTGTGTTAGAACATGGCAAGGAAGTGTCAGTGCAGCATTAACTATGCAGGGTTTCTAGGCTATCATTAATTAGTAACATGCACAGATCTGCGCACAAAATGATAGGATATCATTGGTTATGGTATGCCATAAAGCTGCAGCAAACCTGCCACTCTTTCTAATGCAACAAAGAAATGTATAATATGTAGCAAATTGTCTTGTTCCCTGCTATGTCTTCCACCTCCATGTACTTTTCCTTCTCTGCAGGAATGCAAAATTGCCTGTACATCTTTTAAACAGCTAAAGGAACATCTATCTGGAACAAGACATGTAAGTTCTTTGAATATTTCAGGGTGTGTCTGTAACAAGTATAAAAGATGACTAAAGGCTGTTGATCATGTTAATTATACTTTAAAGTTTGGGTATGTGTATGATACATATGCAGCCAATGTTGGCAGTGGCATACAAAGAACCTAAAGGACCTAATGCCAAAAGTTAGAAAGGCCCCTCCCAAAAAGCATGTTTATTTTTTGCCATTTCAATATGCCATGATTATGATTTTTTTCAGAATCTTAAAACCAATTTAAGCCCTACCTCCAATCAGCTTCTAGTCTTTTGTGGGAGCAGGAAATACAACGGGAAGAAACTCATTGTATAGGTAGAGCAGCGAGACTGGCAGGCTACCCATACCAACCCTTGGATTGTCCGGTTATGGATGACTTGTGCTTTTGAGGCTCGATTTTCTGACACCAGCCATAATTCTAACAAACTAGTAGCATACATTCTATACAAATTTTGTATTATTGTGAGTCTGTGTGCCCACGATGCATTTAAGCGTTTCCGAAGCGGCAATTCCGCTGCAGAAATGCTTAGAAAACGCTTGGTAGAAGGCCTGCCATGTCCCCCAATGATAACCCGCATGTGCTGTGCACATGCTGTGGAAATTTCTGCTGCGGATTATCATTGCGGAAAAAAACACAGCACTACCAATTATTTTGCGGAAGCGCTGCGTTTTCGCCGCCATTGACTTGCATTGGAACGCATGTAATCTGCATCACTGCATCTGTACATGCAGAATCCATGCGTTTCAATGTGCGGATGGTACCCGGGTCTGGTGGACAGGAGACTCTCCTCCGGACCCGGGTACCATAGTACCTGTAAAAAAAAAAGAATAAAATAAAAAATAAAGATTATACTTACCTTCTGATGGCCCCCGGTCTCCTTGTCTCTGCTTGCCCGCAGATTGCGGTGGACTGAAGGACCTGCGCTGACGTCATTTAGTCATGTGACGGCAGGTCCTTCAGTGTACCGCAAGCTGCCGGCAAGCCGAGACGCATCGGATAAAGACTCCGGGGGCCATCGGCAGATAAGTATATGTTTATTTTTTTTATTTTTTACTATTCTTTACGGTCACACTATATAAATCCATGCTGATTGCATGGATTTATATAGTGTGACCAAGTTGACAAGCACTTTCCAAGTGATGCTAAAATTGCTTGGAAAGCGCTTGTCAACCCGCATGCGGAAATGCATGTGAAGAACGCTTCACATCCGCTTGTCCCTGGCAGGAAAATGCATGTACAATCCGCATGTACAATCCGCATGCGTTTTTTTCTGCCAGGGAGATGCAGAAACACTCAGGAAAAAATCCGTAGCATTTCTGCATCGTGGGCACATAGCCTAAGCGTTCTCAAACTTGCACTTCTCACTGTCTACTGTCTGTCTTGCACCTCCTCTCGCATGTTCCTATTCTATGGCTAAGCCTGTCTGTCACATTTGCATTTTCGTGTCACAAATGCGCCAATAGCCATTTGGTCATGCATACAGCAATTTTACACTGTGTGACCATTGAAAAACACAGCACACCAACTATTAGAATACTAAACATTAAACGTGAATTATTAAATGAGAAATACAATATAGTGTAGGTATCCTGCAGAGAACACAGAGGTTAATCTCCTGCTAATTAGTCCAGTCTGCAGTTGTTGACCAGGTGAAATCCTACCCTTTTATCCAAATGGGCGAGACTTTGCGGTTTTTTTTTTGTCTTCGTACACAGGGCATAGCAGGGTAGCTTCTGCTGCTGCCAGTTGTCTTACAGCACGATACAGGATAGTGTGGATGAAGAATGGGAAATGGGACAGAGCTTGGGCTTAGTGTTTCTTTGAGAATGTCTTTTCTAATGGTATCAAGGTTTAGTCTGAATAGTTTATGGTGAAAAAATGTGCAGTAGTTGCAAATTATTTGTAATGTGTGTGTGTTTTTTTTTTTTATAACAGCAAGCACTATTGGAATATGAGTCCATTAAACGTAAGGAGCACTAATCTTTCACAATTTTATTCTAAAGCATGGCAATTTAATTTTTCAGTTAAATAAATTGTATACTTTTTTCCCAATGTGACAAAAACAGTTGATATACTTGCATGCATGCAGTTGATTAGGTTGCTTATTAATTAGGCTATGTGCACAATGTCCGGAGCTGCCTGCGGCCCAGACACAGTGGAATAGCCACTGGCGACTTCCACTCATTTTATGCAAATGAGCGGTGCCATTTTTTTTTTTTTTTTACACTTACGGCCTTTCCTCATAGAGTTTATTCTATGGGGAAAGCCCGCATGCGGACCCGATGGAGAAATTGACATGTTGCGGTCTGAAAAGACGCGCCGTATGTCCGCTTCCACGGGTGAGTCGCAGGCGCGCAGTGGACATGGGATTTCTACAAATCCCATCCACTATGCTGTAACAGAGGCTGTTGCGGGTTTGATGTGGCATAACACGCAGAGTCAAACCCGCAGCAACTCCTGACCATGGGCACATACCCTTAAAGTAGCACTCTAGTTTTTTGTTTTTTTTTATTCATGCGGTCACTAGTCCCCCCCCCATTATATATACTTCAACTTGTTTTACCTTATGTAGTTTTTCCTTTCTATCTGGAAATTCATGGTATGCTACTCTGCAATATGGTTATATGATTTCATAGTGACCCCCTGAAAATTACTTTGTGCATGAGTCACCTTATAAATGAATAGAAGTTCCTGTATGATGAAATTAAATGGACTGTTCCACTGATTATCTCCACTAGGGGAAGACCGAAGCTCCTATCACAGGTTATGATGATGACTAGACAGCTTCCGTCACACAATTGTAATGTAGAAGGTCACAATTCAGCCTCCTGAACTATGCTTAGGAGAAGGATATTCAGTGTTATCTCAGCCGACAGAGATGCTATTGGTCATTGGATAGCTGGTCATGTGATGCTATATTGATGTATTATGGTATCTATAGCATAGAGAAATAGGCAGGATGAGAGCTAGAAATCAAAATGGAGGCTGAAAGGATGGAAATTAAAGGCTACATGTAAGTGAGTACACAATATATAAGAAGTGCAGCTTGAGACAAATCATTGCTTTCTTTAAAGAGGTTATTCATTACTGATTGAGACCTTGTTTGCTGTGAACACAGCTATTCCATAGAACACAGCAAATGTGCTAAGGAAATGTAGGGGGTGTAACGTCTTCTTTCTAGTGATTAGTAAGGCACCAGTGGTTGTACCATCACTGGTCAGCAGGTTGTGGCTTATTCTGTGCAAATTTATATATAGTCAACACTGTAAAATACAGAATTTTCAATAATGGCAACTGCAGAATGATTCTAGCATTTAATTTATGCAAGATGTGGCACTCTTATTTATTACAAGGAATCTTCAGATTGAGGATTGTGAACTTTTGAAATTAAACTGCAGACTTGTGTTTTTTTTCTTATGTCTTTAAAACTGTAGAGGACACTTTTCCTATGGAGGATATGGTTGTATTAGATGAGACTGATGATGAACTACCAATGGCCAGTGCTGCTTCACCCGCTTCTTGTGATTCTTCAGACTCGGTGATTGCAATTACTTCAGGTAATCATCTGATTAGGTAGGTTCAAGCTAGTTACTATATTTTTTGGACTATAGAAAGCACCTTGCTCTAAGAAGCACCCCAGGTTTGGACAGCAGATAAGCATATTTCCTTCTAACTAAAACCTCCCTGGTGGTATAAAAAAGTGGAGGAGTCAGTATCACTCATTTTAATGCCCTCAGGTAGAATATGGAGGTAATAAAGCTATTTGTGTTTTTCTGCAGCATGTATCTTATACACATATAACTTTAGAGCACACACCTTATATACTCTCTCTGCAGCGCACACATGTACCCAGCTGCGTGCACAGTACACATGGACGCACACAGCTGATTCTGGACATTACAAAGTATTTTTCTTGCTAAAAAGTGCATAATATAGTCCAAAAAATATTGCCTGAAATTTTCTATTTGCAGCATTTTACTACAAAAAGCCTCCTGCAAGAAGATAAGGAATTAAGGATACTTATATGAGTAGCATAGAGGTTTAAGGTAACTTGTACACAGAGCAGTGGTCATGCTGCAAAACACTGACTAAAAACCCAAATATAATTACATTTTTCCTCAGTGTGGTTATGTAACAGTTTTATAATGATTATAGTTTGTAAACTTTTTATAGAAGTGTCTCTAGTAGAATGCCATGTTGCAGTACTACAGTGGTAACTGCAAATAAAGTTGTGCTTCCATTCTGGTTGCAGTTAAACCAATTAAGTGAAAGTGGGGAAAATGCATTAAAAGCTCCAAAAAGGGTATTTCAAAATCAACACTATTCCGATCATTAAACAGCGTGGCTAATAAAATGGAATGACGTCCTACTCACTACAGTCCAATATCGGAGAATGCACGTGTAACTCTTACTTGACTGCTGGGTGTGATAAAATATAGTCAGTATTATGACGGTCTTCTTGCATTTGATTTCTATTTTTTCGCTCCAATGTCATTTTGGGCGAGTCCACTCTTGTAAGAGAGCTCTCTCTGCCCTACCTCTCTGTCCCCCTACAGTCCGGGTTCGCTCATCTCTAATCACTATCTTTACGTCCAATGGGATTTCCGTAATGATGCTCTATCCTTAAGGTAGATAATTGATACCAGATTGGTGGGGGTCTAACTCTCCCACATATCAGCTGATTGGTAGATTTGTGGTTCTCTAGTGAGCACTGCATTTGATTGATTGTTTAACCAGACATGGCTCCATACTTCATGTGGTGACTGTACTTGGAATTGTAGCTTGCTCCCATTCTTCTAAATAGCACTCAGCTGCATAGAACTGCAATACAAAGCACAACTATCAAGGGTCCGCATCACTTACTGGAACACCCTGAAGCTTGCAATCAGCTATTTGATGAGAGGTGGGGTGCCAGGAATTGAACCTCACATATCTGATATTGATGACCTGTCCTGAAAGGGAATAACAGCATATTTTAGAGACTGACCCTGATTCCAGCCATGTCACTTACTGGGCTGCTTGCTCTAGTTTTTATAAAATCATAATTTTATCAGCAGGAGATCACTAGAGGACCAATACACCTGCTGCCATGTAGTCAAGCTTATTCGTGATCTCTGTATACCCTGCCCCACCATTGATTGGCAAATTCTGCAATGATTTTATCAAAATGACAGCATTTTATCAAAAAGATAATATCAGTAAGTGATATACAGTTGTGGGAAAAAGTGTTTGCCCCTTTCCTGATTTCTTATTCTTTTGCATGTTTGTCACACTTAAATGTTTCAGATCACAAAATAAATTTAAATATTAGAGAAAGATAACACAAACTCAAAATGCAGTTTTTAAATGAAGGTCTTTATTATTAAAGGAAAAAGAAATCCAAACCTACAGGGCCCTGTGTGAAAAAGTTATTGCCCCCCTAAACCTAATAACTAGTTGGTCCACCCTTAGCAGCTGTAACTGGCAGTGAGTCTTTTACAATGCTCTGGAGGAATTTTGGCCCACTCATCTTTGCAAAATTGTTGTAATTCAGACACATTGGAGGGTTTCAGAGCATGAATCGCCTTTTTAAGGTCATGCCACAGCAACTCGATTGGATTAAGGTCAGGACTTTGACTAGGCCACTCCAAAGTCTTAATTTTGTTTTTCTAAACATTTAGAGGTGGACTTGCTAGCATGTTTTGGATCGTTGTCCTGCTTCATAACCCAAGGGCTCTTCAATTTGAGGTAACTAACAGATGGCCGGACATTCTCCTTCAGGATTTTTTGGTAGACAGCAGAATTCATGGTTCCATTTACCACACCAAGTCTTCCAGATCCTGAAGCAGCAAAACAGCCCCAGACCATCACACTACCACCACCATATTTTTTTGTTGGTAGGATGTTCCTTTTCTCAAATGCTGTGTTACTTCTATGACAGATATATTGGGACATGCACCTTCCAAAAAGCTTAACTTTTGTCTTAGTCCACAGAGTATTCTCCCAAAAGTCTTGGCAATCGAGATGTTTTCTGGCAAAACGTAAACGAGCCTTTATGTTCTTTTTGCTCAGCAGTGGTTTTTGTCTTGGCACTTGCCATGCATGCCATTTTTGCCAAGTCTCTTTCTTATGGTGGAGTCATGAACACTGACCTTAACTGAGGCAAATGAGGCCTGCAGTTCTTTTGAATGTTGTTGTGGGGTCTTTTGTGACCGCTTTTGTCTGCTTCACTTTGTCAGGCTGGTCCTGTTTAAGTGATTTCTTTATTGAGAACAGGTGTGGCGGTAATCAGGCTTGTGTGTGGCTAGGGAAATTGAACTCCGCTTCCCAAAGATGTGAAAAAGCACAGTTAATTTGTTTTTTTGGGGGGTAGGGGGGGCAATCACTTTTTCACACAGGGCTCTGTAGGTTTGGATTTCTTTTTCCCTTAATAAAGATCTTCATTTAAAAACTGCATTTTGTGTTTACTTGTGTTATCTTTGTCTAATACTTAAATTTGTTTTGTAAACATTTAAGTGTGACAGACATGCAAAAGAATAAGAAATAAGAAAGGGGGCAAACACTTTTTAACACTACTGTATTGCTGGAATCAGGGTCTCTGTGCCCTTACATCAAGCTGAGCTTTGATGGGGTAGCATCTGACAGTTTTCATTTAAAGGAGTATTCCCATGTCCAAGATCATATCCCAATATGTATTAGATGTAATAACAAATAGCTCAAATTAGAAATGTAGTATAGTTTTTCTGATTTGCTATGTCGCTTTACCCATGTGCAAGGCATTGTAGTAGCTTAGGTATCCACGGTTGCGACCACTCATATAGTGACAGTTGCTAGTGGCTGTAACCATGGATACCTATGCTGCTGCATGGGATAAGCAACAGTGAATCAGAAGAACTACTACATTTCTAATTGGAGAAATGTAGTATTAGTATTATTATTATTCCTACTACATATTGGGATTGGATCTTGGAGATGGGAGAATACCCCCTTTAAGTCCTGGAAAACCTATTTTAAAGGGGTTCTTCAAGAATGTGAGAAACTTGGCGCTTGTAACATAATTCAAATTGCAACATAAAGATAAACAAACAGCGCCCTGTTCAGTCCATATTTTTTGCAGCTGCTATACAGCCCAAAAAACCTTGCGGGGATTGCCTGCCATGCATTTTGGGTGTCTAATAACCATGAAACATATGGGGGGGAAACATATGGGGCGGGGACTCGAGCATGTCACTTGAGCACCCGCGATACATGGTGCATACCCGAGTACCCGATGCAAACTCAAGTAGCGAGCACTTGCGCTCAAGACTAGTGACAACTTATTCAATATGATGACCTAATGTTATCAAATTCTGTGTCGTACCTCTGGGTTCAAAATGTTCACTATACCCCTTGGTAAAATCATTGAAGGGTATAGTTTCCAAAATGGTGTCACTTGTGGGGGTTTCCACTGTTTAGGCGCATCAGGGGCTCTCCAAAAGCAACATATGGCGTCCGCTAATTATTCAAGCAAATTTTACATTCAAAAAGTCAAATGGTGCTCCTTCCCTTCCGTACTTTGCCGTGCGCCCAAACATTGGTTTTCCCCCACATATGGGGTATCGGCTTATTCAGGAGAGATTGCATAACAAATTGCATGGTGCAATTTCTTCTGTTACCCTTTTGAAAATGCAAAATTGAAGGCTGAAAAACAATATTTGTTAGAAAAATGTGAAAATTTTATAACTGTCGCCTCATTGGGGGACACAGGACCATGGGTGTTATGCTGCTGTCCACTAGGAGGCGACACTAGGCTTAATCTGAAAAAGATCAACGGTGGCCTCTCCTCTGCAGTATACACCCCTGGATGTCGTCAGCCATCTTCAGTTTTTGCTTAGTGTCGCAAGGAGGCACACCTAAAGATTTTTACTCCATTTTTTTCCGATTTTTCTTTTTTCCACGAAATTACAGATGAAGATAAGTGGGTCTCCGGCGAGACTGCCGGCATGGCTCCTTCCTCTGCCCCCTTCTAGGGGTGCACAGTTGAAGTCGAGACGTCTCTTTACCATGTCGCTCCTTCCCCAACCCCTCGGGTGTTGGTTCAAAGTCGATACCCCCCTCCTTCCCCAATTCCTTTTGGTCTCTGGGTTGAGGTCGAGGCGAGGATTACAGCCCCCTGACGGTGACAGCAGCACCCTCCCTAATCCCCCTCTGGGGGTATTAGGTTGAGACACCGCAAGTAGGGCCTGTGCAGGCAGCAACATACAGCTCCCAGTAGCTGACGCTCTGCACCAACTTCCAGGAATCACAGCCATGCTGCAGACTCCTGTTGGGGCCGGGGGGGACAGTGCAGGCAGATAAGGCATCAGAGACACAGGTTATAAATTTAGACCGCGGCTCCGGCCTAGCCGAAGCCGCCGCCTATTCTCCTCCCCCGGCCTGCCCCCCGGATGACCAATATGACACTACATAGTGTCATAGGGGCGGAGACGAACTGAAAGGGCGCGCTTTCCAGCATACTGCCGCCCTTTTCAGCGCTACGCCCACCTTCTCAGCACTCCGGCGGCCATTATCTGCTGAAGGATCGTTAACCCTTCAGTTACCGGTCGGCAGCTAGTCTCCGGGGGGCTCAGGATCGTGGATCTAAACGGCGCTGGACTTAAGAGGCACACTGGTGGGGTAAGATCACAGCTGGAGTCTCTCACTCGGCTGTGAATTCTATAAGCTTCTCTGCATTGCTGGCCCCCTCTGCATAGCCACCCCTGTATACTATGTCGGGCTCAAAGTCCAAGAGAACCAGGCAGGATTGCTGTTATGCACTCTGTACAGCCTGCAGTAATACTCTCCCTAGTGGCAGCACGTATCCACATTGCCAGAACTGCATGCAGACTGCTGCGCCAGAGCCCCATGAAGCACTTGCCAATAATTCGGTGCCTAATAGGGGCCTGTTTACACAATATTCGTCCACTGCTTCCCACCCAGGGACTGCTTTGGGACGTCCCATGGTCCTGTGTCCCCCAATGAGGCGACAGAGTAAAGGAGATTTTTGTGTACTCACCGTAAAATCTTTCTCTTAGCCTCTAATTGGGGGACACAGCTCCCACCCTGTTGCCCGTCTCGGGCCGTTGTTACGTTGAGTTCTCATATTGGTGTTTTTCTTGAGCTCGTACATAGTTTCCTTATAGGCATGGTTGTTATCCATGTTACTTTCCTCCTACTGCTTTTGCACAAAACTGAAGATGGCTGATGCCGTCCAGGGGTGTATACTGCAGAGGAGGAGCCACCGTTGATCTTTTTCAGATTAAGCCTAGTGTCGCCTCCTAGTGGACAGCAGCATAACACCCATGGTCCTGTGTCCCCCAATTAGAGGCTAAGAGAAAGAGATTTTACGGTGAGTACACAAAAATCTCCTTTTTGACGGCTCAATGTTCTAAACTTCTGTGAAGCACCAGGGGGTTCAAGGTTCTCACTACACATCTAGATAAGTTCCCTGAGGGATCTAGTTTCCAAAATGGTGTCACTTGTGGGGGGTTTCCACGGTTTGGGGAGTCTCTGATGTGCCTAAACGCAACATGGCATCCGCTAATTATTCAAGCAAATTTTACATTCAAAAAGTCAAATGGCACTCCTTCTCTTCCGAACACTGCCGTGCGCCCAACAAATTTTGTGGTTCATTTTTTTCTGATACCCTTGCGAAAATAAAAAAAATTGGGGTCTAAAGTAACATTTTTGTGAAAAAAGTTAACTGTTCATTTTTTTTCTTCCACATTCCAAAAATTCCTGTGAAGCACCTGAAGGGTTAATAAAGTTCTTGAATGTGGTTTTGAGCACCTTGAGGGGTGCAGTTTTTAGAATGGTGTCACTTTTGGGTATTTTCTGTCATAAAGACCTCTCAAAGTGACTTCAAATGTGATGTGGTCCCTAAAAAAAAAATGGTTTTGTAAATTTTGTTGGAAACATGAGAAATCGTTGGTCAACTTTTAACCCTTATAACTTCCGAACAAAAAAAAAGTTCGTTCCAAAATTGTGCTGATATAAAGTAGACATGTGGGAAATGTTATTTATTAACTCTTTTGTGTGACATATCTCTCTGATTTAAGAGCATGAAAATTCAAATTTTGGAAATTGCAAAATTTTCACCAAATTTTCGATTTTTTTTCACAAATAAACGCAAGTCAAATCGTAGAAATGTTACCACTATCATGAAGTACAATATGTCACAAAAAAACAGTCTCAGTATCGGGGATCCATTGAAGCTTTCCAGAGTAATTACGTCATAAAGTGACACTGGTCAGAATTGTAAAAATTGGCCTGGTCAGGAAGGTGAAATCTGCCCTTGTGGGTAAAGGGGTTAAACCTTTGGACTGCAGAGTCCCCAACTCAAAAATCCACCATAATTCCTTTCTTTTCAACATTTGGTTGACAATAGGATACACCTTGTTTATGCCTCCTTATAAGACTGTTCGGTGCTTTTTTGGTGGCAGTCAGCTATTGGCTCCTCATATGTTACTTAATACATATTCATTATCCACTCTTGAGTGATTGGATCTAGGTAACTATCACTACGGGGTTGCCATTAATGGATTGGTGGACCACAATGAGGTTTGCTTATAAACAACTGATAAACATTGAATATGGGGATTATTTTCTATTTTTAAATTGTATCATATTAGTGTTTGTGTATTGTTATGAAGGGCGATATGTCCTGTATTAAGTTTTTTTTTTTGTAAAAACTGTTTCTCTGAGTGGGCTTGGTTTCTATGGTGATTGGTACATGTGTTTAGCCACACTATATAAACCTTGCCTATTTGTTTCTGTGTACACTTCATAAAGACCTATGACATGTCGAAACTTTGTAACTTGATGGCGGAATAAACTACTAATGTTTGGAATACATCACCCTGGACTGGACACTGTTTGTTTATCTTTGTTACTAATCCCCCAAGTGGGTTCCTTGGAACTTTGAAGGAGCTTAGTGAGTGTTGTCAGTCTTCTCTTTTGTCTCTGGATAATTCAAATTGCAGCTGCCCTAGCCATGGCTTTGCACCCTGGAGAAACCCTATCCTCCCGCTTGTTCTCAGTCAGTGAAAAGATTGAATCTGTCTCCCATCAGCCTGCTTCTCTGCTGAGAGGTGTGTGTGATTATGATAGTAGTTCCTCTTGACAGTTGGGATACGTCTCCCGCTCTGTTTTGTCAACGTGCAACGTCTTGACACAGGCTAGGATGACAACAATTTGAATTATGTCGTGCGCCATGTTTCTCACGTTTTCGGAGAACCCATTTAAAGAGGTTTTCCAGGACTTAAAGAAAAGCGGTCTGCCGGTTTTTGCTACCTCATCTGGCTAGCATGATGTAGGATCAGAGACCCTGATTCCAGTGTTGCATCACTTACTGAGCTGCATACTGTCACTTTGATGAAATCACTACTTTATCTGCTGCAGATCTGCCACTTCTCTACCAGTTCTATGAATACCAAGCTGACGGCTGTAGTTTGAATTATGTCACGGACCCCATGTTCCTCACATTCTTGGAGAACCCCTTTAACCTTACAATAAGAGTGTTGTTTTATGGGACCAGTAAATCTAGAAAATCTTTATAGATTGCATTTAAATAAAAATACTAATTTTAAATATAATAATTAGTACTATTTTCTTGTCGTATACTTTTTTTTTTTTAAACAATAGACGATTTTCCCAGTAGCCATATGGTTATCTTAGATGAGACGATTGACGACAATGATCATCCTGTTCCCTCTACATCTTGTGACTCTCCTGCTTCAGAGTCTGCCCCATCAAATTCAGGTATCATTACCATCTATTTCTGCCACACTCCTTTTTATCTAACAGTTTTTCATTTTTATCCATCTGCATTAGGCTGTTTTGTTTTTGCATATCTGTGCCATATGATCTAAAAGTAGCAGCATATGCATCTTTTTCCAAATAACGCATGTTTTCCCCAATAGTATCCATTTCCATGGCTGTTGTCCCTGGAATTACTTTTTCAAGTTAGTTATTTCTTAGCCAAATGCATTTTTCACCACCTAACAGCAGTAGCCGTGCATATTGTTGTACTTTATTTGCCCAAATTAGATGAAGGAGAAGACCAGCAACACTGTCCTTTTAAAAAATAGTGTGCTCAAGGAAGGGACTCGCGGTCCAGACCAATTGATATAGGAACCTCAGCACCACAAAAGCAAATGAGACTGTAGGTCTTGCTGCAGTTTTTAATTTATTATGATCCAGCCAGGAGTCAAAAACGAATATATGGTCCAACGTTTCGACTCAGAGCGGTCTTAGTCAAGGACATCCATGTGGGGCAAGAGCCGGGAACCAGGAAATGTGGCTCACACCGCTCTTGGTCGAAACGTTGGACCATATCGGTTTTTGACTCCTTGCCGGATCATAATAAATAAACACTGCTGCGAGACCTACCGGCTTTATTTTCCCATCATCTGTAAAATCCTACTTTTTCCATTATGATGAGAAATGCAATAGTTTCACAGATTTGCTGGCTAGGGTATGCTAGTTTTCATATCTGCATGAAACCACTCAATAACTGTAAATTTGTCAAGGAGTCCAGTCTGGCAAATACTGCTTAACTAGCATATTGAAATAATTGAAGACTTGCACAACTACAATGGTTACTAGATGGCACTCAGGAACATCTATCTACTTAACACAATATAAGCAATGCAAACTAGAACATTAAAATGATATACAAGATTTTAGGTCTTTCATTTGTTTCATCCACCTACTATATGATCCCTACCAGCACATATACCATTTATGAAATATTACCTTGGCATATATAATGTATAGAATTAAATCAAAAACTGAAGGTAGCATTCATAAAACCTGTTTTTCTTTAGCTACTGTAAAAACGTCAGCGGTAACTGCAAAGAAGAAAATCAAAGCTGAAGAACTTGAAGATCAGACTGCACAAGTGTCACCACGATCTGTTAAATCCAGCTCTTCCAAGCCTGTCCCAAGTAGGTTGTATGGAGTATCTACATCGGTGATGGTCATTTTGTAAGGGCTTGCACCGTGTCATTTGGACATGTCTGTAAAAATAAGATGTGTATATACATATAGATATAAATACTTGGCCAGAAGACTACAGATCTAGGGCCAGTCTTGGTTTTTAAGGCTACCTGCCTGTGGGGAAATATATTTCAGTCCACTTCGTCCATTAACAAATAAATGTGACGTCGCTCTGCCTCGGACACAGACAAATGTAACTAAAATATTTCTACTGCATTTCCTGATATGGGTTCTCTGGAAATGGAAAAAGTCATTATAATTAAATGCATATGACATGTTCCCACCGGAGTTCCTCCCCACACCCTCTTTCAAACATTTTTTGAGAGGCATTTTTTTAGGCTGTTTAAAAAAAAACAAAAAAAAACCCAAACTATTTTATGCTGTTTTTCTACGTGGCGCTTCCTTTTTACTTCCGTTGATTCAGAAGTCAGATGTTGGGCATTTTCCGAGCCAAAATTCCTCAAAGATTAACATGTTAGTTGTTTTTCAATGTGTATAAACTGCACCATGTTCGCCACAGGTTTGTTTTATCAATCAAATGAATAGGTAGTTTATTCAAAGCATATTATAAGTGCCTTTATCTTAGCGAAGACTTGAGGGCGCAACACAAGAAGCCGAAAATGGCTTCTTCCAGCCCCAGCACTTTATAAAGTAGTGGTGCTGCTGTCTAGCACATTACTATGTGAGAAGGTGCAATCTCGAATGGTCTTCACATGTATAAGGGATAGTAAAGGATTAGTCAACTTCCATTTTCTCACTGAATATTTACTTGTTTTTGGCAGAGGCGGAAGCTGCTCCTGGCACATCAAAGAAATATTCTAGGTAAGTTTTAATTCAATGCTCTGTATTTACTATATTATTTTAAAATAAAATGTTCTCTAAAACTGTGCTAACATGAATCTCTTTCGGGTTTCTGAAGTCTGGATTTTGAATGGCTTTTTCTTACAATGAAGGATGAAATAAAATCCCTTTTAGGGGGGTAGCTCTGGTATTGGTTACACAACTTTACAGTGGGGACGGAAAGTATTCAGACCTCTTTCAATTTTTCACTCTTTGTTTCATTTCGGCCATTTGGTAAATTCTAAAAAGTTCATTTTTTTCTTATTAAAGTACACTCTGAATACTCTCCATACCCACTGTATGTAATTTTCTAATGTACTATGTGTTTTGATTTCTAAGCATTTTTAACAGCTTACTGCCACAGCCAGTTTTGGCCTTTGACATGCATGCAAAAATGAAAAATATAAACAGTCAAGTCTTTCTTGAGCCACAACTTGATTGTGTAGGACCCTAAGAGCCCTATGGTGTGAATAACTAGTCAGTCGGCACCCTTTAGACGCAACACTGGTAAATTTTTGGCTCTGGAAATGCATCTGACAGTATGCCTGCCAAGACTGATATCTTCAGGTTGAAGTTTTGTATTTAAAGTTTATTTGTAGGTTGTATATCTTTCTGTTTTAAATTGAATCAAAGATAATGTTTTGAACTTTAGAACTCTTTTGAGGCCTATATCTTTAGTCTACTATTTCTGATAATCTATAAACCTTAGGTCCACCATGTCACCATGTCAAACTGCTTGTGAAGTTTTGTTTTTTCCCAAACCATGTATTACAGCAAGAAACGATATGCAGAAAGAAACCAGAGAGAGCAGAACCAATCCATAAAGGTAGGAATATTTGATACTGACTTAAATATTAACTGGTAATATTATTTCCAATTTAAAAGGAATCGGTCAGTAGAATCAATCCTAGATCATAGAAAGTTGAATAAAATTATATCTTTCTATTATCTGTTAAGATCTATAGGCTCGACATAGATCTCTTTGATAATCTGCCTCCAGAGCTTATTTTAAATTAAAGGGGGCATTACCAGTGTGAGACATGAAATGACTGATAGTCTGCTCGACTGATTTACATGTCTCACACTGGTAATCAGGCCTGTGGAGTCGATAAGCCAAACCTCTGATTGCACAGCACTGGTAGGAGGAGCCTCACTACTGAGCATGTACATAAAGTGCAGCACAGATTCATCTCACGGCCTCACTACTGAGCATGTACATAAAGTGCAGCACAGATTCATCTCACTACTGAGCATGTACATAAAGTGCAGCCCAGATTCATCTCACTGCCTCACTACTGAGCATGTACATAAAGTGCAGCACAGATTCATCTCACTGCCTCACTACTGAGCGTGTACATAAAGTGCAGCATAGATTCATCTCACTACTGAGCATGTACATAAAGTGCAGCACAGATTCATCTCACTGCCTCACTGAGCATGTACATAAAGTGCAGCCCCAGATTCATCTCACTGCCTCACTACTGAGCATGTACATAAAGTGCAGCACAGATTCATCTCACTGCCTCACTACTGACCATGTACATAAAGTGCAGCACAGATTCATCTCACTGCCTCACTACTGAGCATGTACATAAAGTGCAGCATAGATTCATCTCACTGCCTCACTACTGAGCGTGTACATAAAGTGCAGCATAGATTCATCTCACTACTGAGCATGTACATAAAGTGCAGCACAGATTCATCTCACTACTGAACATGTACATAACGTGCAGCCCAGATTCATCTCCGCTAAAAGTCTAGATCCTTAGATCAGGAATAGAACAGACATTTATAGGACATAACATAACTTTCCCAAATTCTTACAGCACTTTCTGCATTGAACTACTGTACCCAATTTATTATATATTTTAGGAATTCTATACCGACCACGACTCCGACTCCACAGCCCAGCTGTTAATGTCCCCTGTCCTTTTATCATTAGAGCTGTAGACAGATTCTTAGGGAGATCAGTGTCTGGCCCATAGATCTTAACAGCTCATTTACATATTAAGTAAAACGTAAGCATCTCAGGAATAAGACATCAGATTGCAGATATTAAGGTATCATTTTATTCTGCTTTCTATGATCAACATGCCCATATAGACTACTTAGGAGAGTTGATCTTACTAACATATGTCCTTTAGTAAGGAAAAGGGAGGCTTAAGGCAGTTTTGACATCTGTTCTACTGGTCTCCACCACTCATAATTCTGTAAACCAGAACATTTAGTTAGCCAAAGCGTTGTGTTGCCAAAGTACAGAGTCTTTTACTGCTACAATACATCTAAACAAAAAATGTAGCAACAGTCTTGATTAATAATATTACCTTGCATTTGGCATAGTTGTATACACTTTTCTGTCTGCTTCATCATCTTGCTAGCCTATTGTGTAATGAAAACAAGAATGAGCTATTTCTAGAATACAGTGACTGCAAATGTTTGATGATAGAATCTGGTTATTTTTGTATTTTACAGATTTTTCATGTAGAACCAATAGAAAACAACCAAGATGTGTACAAATTTCTGGTATGTACTGAAAGCAATGTAACTTTCTGTTACAGAAATACACTAAACTAGTGACTTGGGCATGTTTGATGGAGTTACTCAGGTTTCATTAATTAGTTTTTTAGTTGCTTTTTTTTCTACAAAGACCACACTTCCTTCCTGTATTGTCTGTTTATTGAGAGAAATGGCACACATTATTTCAGTGACAAGTACAGTACACCCCTTACTCCATGAAGCTCTGCATACATTTTCACTGATGGCAGTCTAGTTTAAAGTGTAACAATTGTTATAATTTTCTTTTCAGAAATCAATAGGTACGTGAAAATAAGCAACTTTGTTTTATATCTTATCAATAGCAACTGCCATCTCCTATCTCAATAATGAAAATCTGCTGTCTCTGTATACAGATTCTACCTATGAATTGAGAATGAATGATCAATTCTGGCAGAGAAAGAAACAGAATTTACTGAGATATGTTACACAGTTGCTATTTTCACACGTACTATTGATTTATTGGATATTGTTAACCACTTAGTGACTAATAGACGTCTTTTTACTGACCTGCGATATAAGCGTCTAGTGTTCCCCAACAGGTGACAATCCTGTAACTGTCACCTGTCCACTATAGATGACAACTTGCTGCATCAGTCATGATCAGTGTTGGCACCGACCATGGACGTTTAACCCCTTAGATTCTGCTGTCAATAGTAATTACCGAATCTAAATAGTTAACAGAGTGTGGAGGCTCCCTTTTTAACCTTATCGGCACCCTGAGATCTTGATTGTGTGGTCCTGATGTTTGCCATGGTTGGTTGGCAATGGCCAAATAACGGCCTTGGAGTCTGCTGGCTATAAGCGGCCTGTTCAGAAGTTATCAAAATTTAGGTGGTAAAAAAAACTTTTTCATTCTTGTCATGCCACTTTCCATTACTTCCTGAAAAGAACCAGAAGGGTTAATGAAGTATCTAAAAGAAATTTTAAATACGTTGAAGGGCGCAGTTTGTAAAATTGTATTACTTTTGGGTGGTTTCCAACATATAGGACACCCAAAGTCACTTCAAAACTGAACAGTTCCCTAAAAAAATAAGTTTTGTAAATTTCCTTGAAAAAATGAAAAATTACTGCTGCATTATTAAACCTTCTAAAATGCTAACAAAATAAAACAACACTTTACAAATGGTGCTGATGTAAAGCAGACATGAGGGAAATGTTATTTAATGTTTTTGTGTGGTATGACAATCGGGATTAAAGGGATAACCATTCAAAGTTTGAAAACTGCAATTTTTAAAACATTTTTGTCAAATTTCTGATATTTTTTTATAAATAAACGCAAAATATATCAACATAAATTCACCATTATTATAAAGTATCATGTGTCACGAAAAAGACTCAAAATCAATAGGATATGTTGAAGCTTTCCAGAGTTATTACTACATAAAGTGACACTAGTCAGATTTCAAAAAAATTGGTGTGGTCACTAAGGGGTTAAAATGGCAATTACTCTGTAACTCCCCGTCAATCAATTGTCTGGGGTTCCCGTACACATTAGACTCGGAGGAACCCATCACGATTGGCTGATATTAGTTTTTGTATGGGTTTCTTTATAGCACAGTTCTCTGCTGATATCGTCCTAATCTGTAAAGCAAAGCTGGCCATTGAGCAGTAGAAAACGGGAGCATTAAGGAGGTTAGAACGCCTATCCACAGGAGCTCGGCTGGTTCCCTCAGACCCATAGACTATGCATTCAATAGTAGTCTGTATGCCTGACCCTAACTCCATTCAAGCAGGAGACTCCTGAGCCCCGTTTTCAGGTTCGGTGGGATCTCAGCAGCCATGACCCCAGTGGTCAGTAATTTTGGATCAACTAGGTGATGAGTTATGATGGGCCTACCCATTTTACTTGTGACTTCTTTAATGACTAGTAAAACTAGAATATTTACAGATTTTTTTTTTCTATAATCACAAATTATAGATTAATAATTTTCTGATGAGACATTTCCCTGATAAAATAGTTGACTGAAGCATTATCACATTCATCACACCATTAAATATAGTGCAGTAGAGTCCACACAAGTCTCTTTTTACCAGCTTGGATATTTCTGTAATTCTACATGTATTGCAGTATTGGGGATACACTGAAATAGCTAATACAATTTCCAACAAAAAGAACAAACACAATTTGTCATAGTTTATTGCAGTAACAGTACGTATGATTTCATTGTTTTATTTTTTCTTTTGTTAGAAAACATTTGCAGTAGCAAACGCATCTGATGTAGCATTCGCACAAAAGGTTAAAGAAATGTTCTCCGATGCACTCAAGAAATACGAACAAATGAAGATGGAAGAAATGGTAAGTCTTCCACTCTGTCATCGTTCACTTTTACATGCATGTTAAAATGACTGTATTCATCTGAATTGTTTTTCTTATTGGCTATGATCTTTGACCACAATGGGGCAGATTACTAAGCTAATTGTGTTAGTTATGGCTTTATTTGCCTTAAAAGGCACAAAGACGATATAGCTAGCTGCGAAAGGTTGTGTGGCCTAACATGCAATTTAATGCGACAAATATTACTTAGAAACCATGCATCATGGAGCCCACTGACATGAATAAGGAATTGATACATCTTCACAATATCGAAGCCTCTCTGGTGTTTTATAGATATCTTGCTGGGGGTTGTCATCATTTTAAATGAACCATTTTATTGATCAACTTTTTATTTTATCAATTCAAAGTTGCCTATAGTGTTTGTCATCATTTTCAGGAGGTCATGGACCCTTTTCAACTGATTAGCTCCATTTTCAGCTGTTAAACGACTGATAGGATGGGGTTTAGCTCAGAGGCAGTACTTGGAGGTTTTCCACTACTAGGATATTCATAACCTAGAATAGGCCATCAATATCAAATCTGTGGTAGTCGGACACCTGACTCTTACCAGTTCCGGTCATGGCTGCATGTAACCAGTGTACGGAGCAGAACATCACTCCTCAGTCACACTGTGCATTGGCCTCTTCTAGGTACTGCGGATCATCAGCTCCTGATCAGGTGAATAGCAGATGATCTGCAGTACCTTAGAGGCACGATAATCACACCTACCACTGGCACTTATTGTCAGTACATGGCCAGGCTTGTTAACCGCTATTGATTGGCTGCAGCAGTTACATGTCCCTGTTTTGGTGTGCCATGGCTTCAACAACATATAGAAACCTGTAAGAGGCCAGGCAGCATCTGGATTGGAGCAGTGGGAGTTTTGTGACTTAAGTATGGCTTTTTCTTTATTTTTGCACATCATTCTGGTTTAGAAATGTCTTTTTTTAGTTGAACAGCCCTTCTAGGGTTGGTGCTACCTGGTGACTGATTTTAAATATTGAGAAATACATGGACAGCTGAAGGCCGAAAGAATGCTTTGCAACTCCCTGGATGAGTGGGACTCTAAGTTTCATGGCTAGGGGCATCTTTTCATGTTGAATAATGATTTTTACATTTGTTGTTACTTTTAGTACATCAAATTGCAACAAGTTTTAGCTTGCAGTCTTCATTTATTTTCAGACCTGATGAAAATGCAGTTTGCGGTCTGATCAAGGTCTCCCAATTTTTCTTTTGTGGGAGTATCTCTCTGGGCCAGGGTTATGGGCAGCCCAGGTCAGGCACTTTCCTAGGGCGCTATTAAACTTTAGACACTGGGGCTGCAAATTAATCTGAATACTGACCACTGTTCAGCCCTGTGCCTGAGCAGCTGAGCACTCCTGTGCCCATTTCCTCTTCAGGTGCTTTTTTATAGCCCATTTTCCCTGCCCTTCCTGAGACTGTAGATAATCGCCCCTCTGTCTACATTGTGGAGATCAGTGTACAACCCTCATACCTCCTGCTATCCCTAAGGCTGGGATCAGATGAGCATATAGAAAAAAGTGTCACATTTTCATGTAGAAAACTTAATACTTTCATCCATGTGTCCCTTTTAAATGTCCATGTGGCATTCGTTTTTATACATCATTTTTAAATGTGTATGATCAAATACAATTTCCTAGATTAATAAAGGCAATATATTTGGAAAAATTAGATGCTGCACAGATGATCCTTATGACATCCAATTTTTTTTGCACATCCATAGATTTGTATAAGTGTTCTCATCCAATACAGTGCATGCTGAAGTTTTTTTTTCACATAGACAGCCGTATTGAATTACATTAGTGAGTGCTGTCTGATTTGTACTGTGACCGCAAACGTTCATATTATAGAGTGGTCTGAACGAGCCCTGACACACAGAGAAGGGAGGGTGAACAGAGGCAGCAGCGCTGACTGATTTGTAAAATCTATGTATCACCCAGCAAGAGAGAGAATACTATGCAGCTACAGAATGGTTGAAACCTTTTATTGAAGATGATTTAGGAAGCAAATAAACAATACAAAAAAAAATCTACTAGGGTGTATAGAAACTTTAAATCTGTATATCAATCAGTACAAAAGATGTCAATATGGCCGCGTGCTTATAGGTGATAGGCACATCACCCAAAGAACAATTCTGATAATTGGTTTGTCTAAAAAAGAAAAAAAAATGTGTGTATATATAGATAATAATATATATAGATAGATAGTTTGGACACATTGAGATATTGTTTTTGCCCTATTTTGCAGCCCTACGTTGAACACTCAATTTCCTGACTTTTCAGTCCCTGCACTTGTACTGGATAGATAAATTATTCATAATTACATGTCTTAAATGCCATCAGGAATATGGTGCCTTTTACCATCTCCTTTTGTAATTCCCTAGTTCCAGGGTTTCTGACCCCTGATACTCAGATTCCTTTACTATGACTGGCTTCGCACATGCATGCAGCATTTGGTGGTCACAGGTATTACTTGATGGATTTCCCCAGTTATCCAGGACCCAAAACATTTTCCTGCTGTCATCTCTTAAATGTAAAAAACAGATTTGCATGAATCCTGGTGTTACCAAGAAATTTCCTAGAATTTGAAGTTATTGGCATCTCTGTCATAGCTTTGTTCTCCTTCAGTTACCCCATTCTTTGTTCCCAATTGCTGCAATAAACATAACAGAACAAAAGATAGGGGATGTAGGCGGTGTCATAAAGTTGTGGTGTATAACACCTAACTATGGTAATAAGACTGGTAAAAACTCATATTGGAGTTGGTGGGATGGACCTCACCAACCCCTGCTATCCAGGATTGCCACAGATACTTTAGTAGGCTCCAAGCTTCACAAATACATATGCTCAGATAATGTGATGAAATCCACGATTTATTGAAGACCACATGAGCTACAGTTAATGGCAAAATAGTAAAAAACTCCTCAACTTGTTTTGAGGTACACCATATTCAGGAGTTAAAGGGGAGTTAAAGGGGTTGTCTGCCACTTTCATATTGATGGCCTGTCCATTCAATATCTGATTGGTGGGGGTGCGACACCTGGTACACCCCCTGTTCTGCTGTTCCCGATGTCGGCTCAGTTGCGGAGCAGAGCTACACAGCATTATTTAAAGGGAATCTATTACCAGGATTTTGCTACTCCATCTGAGAGCAGCATAATGTAGAGACAGAGACCCTGATTCTAGCGATGTATCACTGGTCTGCCTGCTATCATTTTGATAAATCACTGTTTGCTGCAGATCTAGTAGTTATTTGAATGTGGAGCTCTATAACCCCGCCCAAACCACTGATTGACAGCTTTCTGCCCATGTATGGTGTACAGTCATGGCCAAAAGTATTGAGAATGAGACAAATAGTAATTTTTCCAAAGTTTACTGCTTCATTTTTTGTAATGGCAATTTGCATATACTCCTGAATGTCAGAGTGATCAGCTTAACAGCAATTACTGTACTTGCAAAGTCAATATTTGCCCAGAAAATGAACTTTAACCCCCAAAACACATTTCAACATCATTGCAGTCCTGCCTTAAAAGGAGCAGCTAACATCGTTTTAGTGATTGATCCATTAACACAGGTGTGGGTGTTGATGAGGACAGGGCTGGCGATCAGTCAGTCATGATTAAGTAAGAATGACATCACTGGACACTTTAAAAGGAGGCTGGTTCTTGGTATCATTGTTTCTCTTCAGTTAACCATGGTTATCTCTAAAGAAACACGTGCAGCCATCATTGCACTGCACAAAAATGGCCTAACAGGGAAGAGTATCGCAGCAACAAAGATTGCACCTCAGTCAACAATCTATCGCATCATCAAGAACTTCAAGGAGAGAGCTTCCATTGTTGTCAAAAAGGCTCCAGGGCGCCCAAGAACGACCAGCAAGCGCCAGGACCATATCTTAAAACTGTTTCAGCTGCGGGATCGGACTACCAGCAGTGCCGAGCTTGCTCAGGAATGGCAGCAGGCTGGTGTGAGTGCTTCTGCACGCACTGTGAGGCGGAGACTCTTTGAGCAAGGGCTGGTTTCAAGGAGGGCAGCAAAGAAACCACTTCTGTCCAGAAAAAACATCAGGGACCGACTGATATTCTGCAAAAGGTACAGGGAGTGGACTGCTGAGGACTGGGGCAAAGTCATTTTCTCTGATGAATCCCCTTTTCGATTGTTTGGGACATCTGGAAAACAGCTTATTCGGAGAAGAAGAGGTGAGCGCTACCACCAGTCTTGTCTCATGCCAACTGTAAAGCATCCTGAAACCATTCATGTGTGGGGTTGCTTCTCAGCCAAGGGAATCGGCTCACTCACAGTCTTGCCTAAAAGAATAACAAATGGTACCAGAATGTCCTCCAAGAGCAACTTCTCCCAACCGTCCAAGAGCAGTTTGGCGCCCAACAATGCCTTTTCCAGCATGATGGAGCACCTTGTCATAAAGCAAAGGTGATAACTAAATGGCTCATGGAATAAAACATAGAGATTTTGGGTCCATGGCCTGGAAACTCCCCAGATCTTAATCCCATTGAGAACTTGTGGTCAATCATCAAGAGACGGGTGGACAAACAAAAACCAACAAATTCTGGCAAAATGCAAGCATTGATTATGCAAGAATGGACTGCTATCAGTCAGGATTTGGTCCAAAAGTTGATTGAGAGCATGCCAGGGAGAATTACAGAGGTCTTGAAGAAGAAGGGGCAACCCTGCAAATATTGACTTGCTGCATTAACTCATTCTAACTGTCAATATAACCTATTGGTACTCATAATATGATTGCAATTATATTTCTGTATGTGATATAAACATCAGACAAACACTAATAAAAACCAGAGGCCAGCAGATCATGTGAAAATATAATTTTGGTGTCATTCTCAATACTTTTGGCCATGACTGTACACAGAAAGCTGCCTATCAGTGATGGGGGCGGGGTTATACACAGCTCATGAATATACCTGACTACCTGACAGCAGGCCAAATAGTCCTCTAATGGCAATGTACTGCTGATTAAACAGCGATTTCATCAAAACTAGTGGGTGCCAAATTGCTGGATCAGAATCTCTGTCTCTGCATTATGCTGCTCTCAGATGAGGTAGCAAAGACCGATTCCCTTTAAATGGGGAGTATATCAAAAATTTGGAGATGCAGAAAGTCTCGAATCGCAGAGTTTAAATTGCTGGTGGAATGAACTGTCAGTCTGGCATCAAGGGCCCCAAACAGTATGGCATTTAATAGGGCATTTCCTATGTTTTTTTTCACTGGAGACTGCTGTTTTCACTAGTTTTTTTTCTACAGTGTTAAGCTGGGGGGTTCTACATTGTCACCCATCTTAATGGAATAGCTTTGCAAGCAATAAAGAAATGAATACAATTATTGTGGGTCCAAAGTTCATAATTTATAAGGGAGACCTCGGAGTCTAGTGGGACCAGTGCATCAAGTATTGCGGACACAAAAAATTGGTGACTTCAGGCTAAAATGATGGAATATGAGGGTACTATATATACCAAACCATATACCAAGAATCGGCTGAATCTACATAGCATTTAGGACAAAAGCAAATGAGGATCTGCCCATTCTGAAAAGTCTGAACGGTATTAAGTACCATAGGTTTGATGGATGTAATACAGCTGTATTAGGTTTTTTTTCAGTTGAGGACAGATAACAATGTGATGTTCATAAATCAGTTAAGGCCTGTGCACACATTGCAGATTTGTCACATTTTTTTCTGCACAGATTTGTCACGGAGCCTAAAAAAGTGTCCTGATGCCAGCACAGTGAGTGACAATCCTGGCGTCTCATGCACACGTTGTTTATTTCTGACTTGGAGATATAAATTTGCTGCACGTCAATTTTCAGTGTTTTGCTGCAGATTTCATATATACTGTGTGGAAAAATCTGCACCAAAAACACATGAAAAATGCTGCAAAATTGTGCTTATTTTTCTCTGTGCTTTTCCTGCCTAGAGATGCTGAAATTTCTGCACAAATACTTAACGTGTCCACATACCCGTAGTGTCTTCTATCAAAGCAGGTATTAGGTCTTTCCATTTATCCAGAGATGTTAACGGGATTAACCGCTTAACATGGGGTATTAAAAGCTTTGCAGACATAAGACTATGGGTGCATGTGATTGAATATCTATAAGCGAGTAAGAGAGGATGGGTAGGCGAGGTTAGGGGGATTGCAATGAGAGGACATGTCTAAGTTGGAGATCTCCCTAAAAATTAATTTTGGAAGTTTTCTTGTATTTGTTTAAAGGTGAGCAGGACTTTGGTATTATAAGTTTCCTAGTGCACATTCACCTAGTATAAAACCAGTATTGTGCACCAGGGAAATTAAGTGACGAAGAGGTGAGTTATTCCAAGATGTCTTTTTTTTTTTTTTTTCAACCTCTTATGACATACATGTACGTCATTTGTCGTGTCTCTACCTTTGATGCAGGCTCGCACGCTGAGCAGATGATGGCTGATTTAATCAACCATCATGTGCCTTTAACAGCCATGGGTGGAGCAGAGCTATTAACCTGTGAAATGCCGCTGTCAATCTCTGACAGTAGCATTTAACAGGCACTGGCAGGGGGTGCGTCATTCCACGCTTCCATTGGCATGCCCGTGATGTGATCACGGGACGCCGATGGGTTGCTATGACAGCCAAGGGTCTGCTGAAGACCTCCGTATCTGTCCTTATGATAGGAAAAGCCAGACTTTTGCCCCATTAAAAATTAAACAAACCAAAAAAATACAAAATGTGTATCGCTGCATTCGTAAAATTCAGATCTATCAGAATATAAAATACATGAATCCAGTTGGTAAACTGCGTAACCAGAAAAAAAAATCAAAACAGAATTACGTTTTATTGGCCGCTGAAACATTTGCACTATATCCCAAAAATTTAAAGCCTTATAGGTCTCTGAAAATAAATTTTTTTTCCCCTACCATTTAAATAAAAAAAACAAAAAAAAACCAACTATGCCTGTTTGGCATCTGTGTAATCATACTAATGTGGAGAATCATATTGCCAGGTTAGTATTGCCATATAGAGAACATGGTAAATTTTAAAAAAAAATTGAAATTGCACTTTTCTTTTGCAATTTTAGCGCATTTGGAATTTTTTTCCCCACTTTCCAGTGCATGGCATAATAAAATGAATGGTGTCATTCAAAAGTACAACTCGTCCCTATGAGAAAACAGAAAATGCCCACGGTGTGAAGGGGTTAAATTATTATTATTATTTTTTTAGCTCCCAAATAAAAACTACAGATTTTGTCACTTCTTCCATTTTTCATATTTCATTGGACTATTGTGTTTGCGTTTAGTATTGCACAGAAGCAGAGCACGGTCCAACTGAAGAAGCTACAGAAGCTTCTGATGATCCCTGTGATCATGGTAAGTTTAACACAGCAGATGTTTTTTTATTCATTAGTCCATTCTTATGCATGTACTATAACTTGTTTTGCTCTTGCCTGCAAGATGGGAGTTAAAGGGATTGTGTCATGAGAATATGACCTATTGTTTGTTTAAATGAGTTTTTTTGTGTTAAATGTATTTAAAAAAAAATGTGGCCATGTTTTGTTTTATTTTTTACGTATCACAATCTATATTAAATGGAATCTGTCAACCCCCTGGGAGATATCAGACCTCTACTATGGGCATACAGGTTATAGAAAAGTAAATCTATACATACCTGTATGGCCCATAGTAGAGGTCTGATTGCAGACACTCGGTTTTCCACAGGCTTGGCGTCCGGGGGACACCGAGAAATCCCCGCCTAACTGTTTAATACTCCCCGAAATCCCCGCCTATATGCTCAATTATCATATCCCCCTCTCCCGTGCACTGTGCTCCCTGACTTCCCGGGCATGCGGAAAGAGCCGCTCACATAGAGCGCACTTTGCTTCATCCTGGCCCAGTCTGCCTGTGCACTGCGCTGCAGGGTTCTATTGCGCAGGCGCCAGGGAGTCAGTGACTCCCCGGAGCCTGCGCAATAGATTCCTACTATGGGCCATACAGGTATGTATAGATTTACTTTTCTATACCCTGTATGCCCATAATAGAGGTCTGATAACTCCAAAGTGGTGACAGATTCCCTTTAAATAAAGAATAGAAAGCCTGCAATTTTCACCCTGGCCACTGGGTTTTTTAGACTGCAACTTCCTGTTTCAGGAAATTAACTTTAGCTGTCATTGCAATTCTGTCTCTGATGATATGGAGCCTGCTGAAAACTTTTCCTGAAACGCCAGGAAGCTTGAGTCTAAAAAAGCCCAAGTGGCCAGTGTGAAAATTGTAAGATTACAATTTTTTTTTTAATAAAGATGATGACATGAAGGAAAAAGCCATTTTTTTAAATACATGTAACAGAAAAACCTGATATAAACTTATTTTCTGTTGATAGCTTCCCTTTTAAACATCTTGCTCTTATGATATGTCATTACACCAAGCTTCATATTATGTTGGATGAGAATTGTTAAAAAAATATGTATTCTTTTCTTTGAGGACCTCAGTTGATATAGTTGTGAATATAATTTTTCTATGTATTAAATGAATTCAAGGTTCTCAAGCAAGTATTTTGAGGCAGAATGCCATAAGATTGCTCTGGAAGTTGGAAATCTGTAAACTACTAAGAATTGAAGCTTGTGTCATGACAATGAACATACTGATGTTTGCTAAAAAAAAAACCTTGTATTTGTTCAAGAACTCTATATATACACTACTGTTCAAAAGTTTGGGGTCATTTAGAAATTTCATTATTTTTGAAAGAAAAGCACTTTTTTTTTTCAATGAAGCGAACATTAAACGAATCAGAAATACTCTATACATTGTTAATGTGGTAAATGACTATTCTAGCTGCAAACGTCTTGTTTTTATTGCCTTATCTACGTAGGTATATAGAGGCCCATTTCCAACAACTACCAGTCCAGTGTTTTAATGGTACATTGTGTTTGCTAACTGTGTAAGAAGGCTAATGGATGTTTAGAAAACCCTTGCACAGTTATCTCAGCTGAAAATGGTTTGGCTGAGAAGCTATAAAATTGACCTTCCTTTGAGCTAGTTGAGAATCTGGAGCATTACATTTGTTTGTTCAATGAAACTCTCAAATGGCCCAGAAAATGAGAACTTTCATGTGAAACTCGACAGTCTATTCTTGTTCTTAGAAATGAAGGCTATTCCATGCGAGAAATTGCCAAGAAACTGAAGATTTCCTACAACAGTGTGTACTACTCCCTTCAGAGGAGAGCACAAACAGGCTCTAACCAGAGTAGAAAGAGAAGTGGGAGGCCCCGCTGCACAACTGAGCAACAAAACAAGTACATTAGAGTCTCTAGTTTGAGAAATCGACACCTCACAGCTCCTCAACTGGCAGCTTCATTAAATAGTACACCAAAACCCCAGTGTCAACATCTACAGTGAAGAGGCGACTCCGGAATGCTGGCCTTCAGGGCAAAGTGGCAAAGAAAAAGCCATGTCTGAGACTGGCTAATACAACCCCTGGCAAAAATTATGGAATCACCGGGCTCAGAGGATGTTCATTCAGTTGTTTAATGTTGTTGAAAAAAAGCAGATCAGACATGGCACAAAACTAAAGTCATTTCAAATGGCAACGTTAGGGCTTTAAGAAACACTAAAAGAAATCAAGATAAAAAATGTGGTACTCAGTAAGGGTAATTTTTTTCATGCCATGCAGAGGGAAAAATAATGCTCAATTCTGAGGAAAAAATTATGGAATCACCCTGTAAATTTTCATTTCCAAAACAAACACCTGCATCAAATTAGATCTGCTTGTTAGTCTGCATATAAAAAGGAGTGATCACACCTTGGAGATCTGTTGCACAAAGTGGACTGACATGAATGATGGCTCCAACACGAGAGATGTCAATTGAAACAAAGGAGAGGATTATCAAACTCTTAAAAGAAGGTAAATCATCACGCAATGTTGCAAAAGATGTTGGTTGTTCACAGTCAGCTGTGTCTATAATCTGGACCAAATATAAACAACATGGGAAGGTTGTTAAAGGCAAACATACTGGTAGACCAAGGAAGACATCAACGTGTCAAGACCGGAAACTTAAAGCAATATGTTTCCAAATCAGGAAAACAAAACAAATGAACGAGTGGGAGGAAACTGGAGCAATGTCTGTGACCGAACTGTAAGAAACCGCCTAAAGGAAATGGGATTTACATACAGAAAAGCTAAACCAAAGCCATCATTAACACTTAAACAGAAAAAAACAAGGTTACAATGGGCTAAGGAAAAGCAATCGTGGACTGTGGATGACTGGATGAAAGTCATATTCAGTGATGAATCGCGAAGCTGCATTGGGCAAGGTGATGATGCTGGAACTTTTGTTTGGGGCCGTTACAATGAGATTTATAAAGATGACTGCATAAAGAGAACATCCAAATTTCCACAGTCATTGATGATATGGGGCTGCATGTCAGGTAAAGGCACTGGGAAGATGGCTGTCATTACATCTTCAATAAATGCCCAAGTTTACATTGATATTTTGGACAGTTTTGTTATCCCATCAATTGAAAGGATGTTTGGGGATGATGACATCATTTTTCAAGATGATAATGCATCCTGCCATAGAGCAAAAACTGAAAACAGTCCTTGAAAGAAGACACATAAGGTCAATGTCATGGCCTGCAAATAGTCCGGATCTCAATCCAATTGAAAATCTTTGGTGGAAGTTGAAGAAAATGGTCCATGACAAGGCTCCTACCTGCAAAGCTGATCTGGCAACAGCAATCAGAGAAAGTTGGAGCCAGTTTAATGAAGAGTACTGTTTGTCACTCATTAAGTCCATGCCTCAGAGACTGCAAGCTGTTATTAAAGCCCAGAGGTGGTGCAACAAAATACTAGTGATGTATTGGAGTGTTCTTTTGTGTGTTTGTTTTTCATGATTCCATAATTTTTTCCTCAGAACTGAGTGATTCCATTATTTTTTCCCTCTGCTTGGTCTGAAAAAAATTACCCTTATTGAGTACCACATTTTTAATCTTGATTTCTTTTAGTGTTTCTTAAAGCCCTAAAGTTGCCATTTGAAATGACTTTAGTTTTGTGCCATGTCTGTGATCTGCTTTTTTTCAACAACATTAAACAACTGAATGAGCATCCTCCGAGCAAGGTGATTCCATAATTTTTGCCAGGGGTTGTAAAAGGAAAAGATTAATATGGGCAAAAGAACAGACATTGGACAGAGGAAGAAGATTGGAAAAAAGTTTTATTGACAGACGAATCAAAGTTTGAGGTGTTTGGATGATACAGAAGAACATTTGTAAGACGCAGAACAACTGAAAAGATTCTGGAGGAGTGTCTGACACCATCTGTTAAGCATGGTGGAGGTAATGTGATGGTCTGGGGTTGCTTTGGTGCTGGTAAAGTGGGAGATTTGTAAACGTAAATGGGATTTTGAATAAGGAAGGCTATCACTCCATTTTGCAACGCCATGCCATACCCTGTGGACAGCGCTTGATTGGAGCCAATTTCATCCTACAACAGGACAATGACCCAAAGCATGCCTCCAAATTATGTATGAACTATTTAGGGAAGAAGCAGGCCGCTGGTATTCTATCTGTAATGGAGTGGCCAGCGCAGTCACCAGATCTCAACCCCATTGAGCTGTTGTGGGAGCAGCTTGACCTTATGGAACTCAAAAAGTGCCCATCAAGCCAATCCAACTTGTGGGAGGGGCTTCAGGAAGCATGGGGGGAAATTTCTCAAGATTACCTCAGCAAATTAACAGCTAGAATGCCAAAGGTCTGCAATGCTGTAATTGCTGCAAAGGGAGCATTCTGTGACGAAAGCAAAGTTTGAAGGAGAAAATTATTCTTTCAAATAAAAATCATTATTTCTAACCTCGTCAATGTCTGGACTATATTTTTTAATCATTTTGCAACTCATTTAATAAATAAAAGTATGAGTTTTCATGGAAAACACAATTGTCTGGGTGACCCCAAACTTTTGAACGGTAGTGTACCTTTATTTCATTCTCAGTCAAAAGTGTACATAGTCATAATTTTCCATAAAGAAAGAAAATGTTTCATCCCCAGGTTACAGGGGTCTTAACATATCATGGGGTCTGATTTACTATTGAAATGGAGACAGAATTCTGTTTAAATTGAACTATAATTCAGGTGTAGATGCTAAGCGACGCATTTATTATAGACACTTAAATTACTGTATAAATCAGGCAAGGGCTGCGCAATTGCAGCCAGTAATGTTTTACTTTGAAATGTTGTACTTTTTGTCTCTTCCGATCCTTTTGATTGACAGTTTTCTTTTTATTTATGTATGTGGGGGAGACTTGTTAGTCAATCGGGCGGGGAAAAGCCCCTGGGGACTTGCCACGGACTAGTCAGTTGAGACAGTCGTCGGCTTTTTAATTAATGTTTACCTTAAAGGGGATATCTGGAACTTTATATAAAAAAAAAAGTGGCTAAACAATACCGGCAGGTAGTTGCTAACTGCCTGTTGTGCTCGGCGCCGTCCTTCACCAACAGAGAGTGGTCCGCCGATGATTCCTCTGCTTCCTGTCAACACAGCAGCCCTTCTTCTTCCAGGCTGCTCTGAGGAAGGGGCATGACTGCTGACATAATGCTGATTGACAGCTGGCTCCCCCAGTTAGGCAGCAGGAGGCTGGCTGTCAATCATCATGATGTCAGCAGTAATGCCCTGTCAACAGAGCAGAGCGGAAATGAAGCTGCCGCCCTGTTGCCGTGACAAGACATCAGCAGAAGCGGCTGAATTGCCGACCGGAACGGTCTGTGACCATTGTATGCTAGCAGAGAACGACACCTAGCATAACGGGCAGGTTGTTAACAACTACTTGCCTGGTTTAAACACTTTGTATATAAAGAAAAGAAAAAAGTCCCGGATATTCCCTTTAAACACTGCACCGTTTCAAAGTAAAATATTACTGGCTGCAATGTCACAGCCATTGTCTTCCTCATACTACCAGTGGTTCGGGGAGCATGAATCAGATGACAGGAGAGTTCAACATTTGGGGGCATTTTAATACTATTGTCTTTTAAAGGAAACCTGAAGTTTTGAGGCATATTATCAAGTAATGAGCAGCTGAAAGTTCTGCAGGCACCAGCCATCCGAGGAGGATCCAGGCACCCTAATGTTTTCATATGATATTATGTTATCGGTTAGAATATGAAGAAATTGTGCATCATATCACATTCAAGCAGCTCTTTCTGGCATGTGGATTTCCATATCATCCATTTATTTAATTTTCTACTGTTAGATTAGGTTATTGTGGGTGTAAAATGCTAAACTAAAAAGGGGCTATATTACCGCCACGGGAAAGAAGCTTAAAACAAAATTTTCTTTGTTTTGCTGTACAAGCTTGAAGGTGTATTCCAAAGCTTTCACTTTTAATTCCCATCCTTTTAGGATCCACTCCTGGTTTTGAGCACAAGTTAAAACTGTATCTCCCTATAACATTTTAAACTTTTATATTTCAGAACAGACAACATATTCTGTACCTCAAGCAATAAAAAAGAGTGACTGTGAAAGGATTCATTCAGCCCCAGGTTCTCCACCTAATTCATCACAGTCACCACCTATCTCCATTCGCACCTCTTCAGTGGACTGTCAGCCAGGCTTGCCTATTCTAAAACAATCGGACAATCCAGATGCTTCATCTGTTGCTTCCAGATCACCAATCTACATATGTGAAGACACCTCAAGCAAGCCATCTGCAACAAATTCCACAAATAGAGGTAAGTGTCATCATCAATGTTGGACTGGCCTGGCAGAGCTACTGAGAATCCTCCAATGGGTCCTCCTTCTTGCATTCTAAGGCTGTGTGCCCACGTTGCGTTTTTGGTGCGTATTTGCAGCGCGTAAACGCGCCAGAAACGCATTGCATACCTTATCCCATGACTTCCTATGACGTTCTGCAAGTTCTGTGCACATGGTCCGTATTTTTTCTGCGCAGATTTTACTCGCAGAAAAAATACGGACATGACCAATTCTTGTGCATTTCTGCATGCGTATTTGCCTATACAATGCATTGAAAAAACGCATGGCAAATACTCATGCAAATACGCGTCAAATACGTGTCAAAAACGCATGTAAAAAGCACATGCGTTTTTCTGCCAAGGAGATGCAGAAATGCTCAGGAAAATTTCTGCTTCATTTCTGCATCGTGGGCACTAAGCCTGAATGTTTGGAGCAAAGACACTTCGGCTGAAGTCTGACGCATCATTAAAGGTACTACTAGCATCTACATTGAGTTCTGCTGTACTACCTTAATAAAACTCCCTGTACTGCATTAACACTTCCTTCAGTCCCCCTCACACACATACTTTTTTGTCTTCTTTGTTGTAAGGGAAGAGTGTGAGGGGGGTCTGCAGGCTGCAGCTACATTGAGTGGAGCCTTTTTACCTGCACTCAGTACTCGGCTGTAAGTAAGGTTCTCTGTGTGTATATTTATTGGATATGTGTTTGCGTACATGTGTACACTGTGTGTGACCACTCATACTTATGTATAATGTTTGGATAGCTATCAGTGTGAGTGAGGGGGCCCTTATTCAGTAAATGGTGATATGGATGGTGAGGGATGGAGCCCTCAATCAGTTATGGGTGACTTGGGGCCCCCAGTTATAGGTGACTTGGGGGCCCCCATCCCACATCACCCATATCATCTTTACTGAATGAGGGCCTCCTTAACTCATGCTGACAGCTGTTCATGAGTAGAAACATTCATACTCTATATACACATGTACACACGCACACGAACTGGAAGCTGTGTGGGTTGAGCTATGGGCTCTCAATCAGTAATGACCTTATAGGTGATCTAGAAACAGAACTTTTCATAGTCTATAATGGTGGAGTGTTAGAGAAGGGTCTCTTTCTATATTAATAAAATCATCATTGACCTTTCTTGCCGGCGATTTGAGGGCTTCCTCTGACGTCACGTCGACAGAGCAGCTCTTTCACTCCACTCTGCTCTGTTGACTGATTGTGACTGACTTCATGCTGATTAACAGTCAGCTCCTTGCTGCCTAACTGCAATCGATTGTCATTCATGACGACTGAGGTCACAACCTGTCTACAGAGCAACCTGGAAGAGAAACAGCTGCTCTGTTGACATGGAGCAGCTGAATCACTGTCAGGAGCAGTCGGTGACCACTCTGAGCTGGCAGCAGATAGAACAGGCAGGTTGTTAGAAACTACCTACCTTTTTTAGTTTTTAGGCCCATAATTTAAAAAAAATAAAAAATCTTGCACAACCTCTTTAACTACCCAAACACAGGGGTATTGAGAAGAGCCTGGTTACATTCAGAATTGAACCATTCAATGTGAGAGGCCACCTCTGGCTTGACTGCTGGCTGGTGTGTTTAGGGTGTGAAGGGATCATTATCCATAGACCTTCCCATCTTGATAGTATCAGTGTGCTACTGTCATTTTTACCTGTTTTGGTTATGTGTAATGAGAAGAGCCCATATTATTTTTTATTTCTAATAATTCATTTCTACAGAATTGTGCAGTATGTATCTAATATATCAGGGCCATTTTTTTCCTTCTTGAGCCTTCGGTTATGTAACATAGTAACGTAGGTTGAATAAAGACCTAGGTCCATCAAGTTTAACCTTTCTCCCCCAATTGTACTCCCTACACCAGGGGTCTCAAACTCAGCTGTATTTTTTTCTATACATCTTTTGAACTGGTCCTCATCTTTGTAGTAATGCCCCATCCTGGTCCTCATCTTGTAGTAATGCCCCATCCTGGTCCTCATCTTGTAGTAATGCCCCATCCTGGTCCTCATCTTGTAGTAATGCCCCATCCTGGTCCTCATCTTGTAGTAATGCCCCATCCTGGTCCTCATCTTGTAGTAATGCCCCATCCTGATCCTCATCTTGTAGTATTGCCCCATCCTGGTCCCCATCTTGTAGTAATGCCCCATCCTGGTCCCCATCTTGTAGTAATTCCCCATCCTGGTCCCCATCTTGTAGTAATGGCCCATCCTGGTCCCCATCTTGTAGTAATGGCCCATCCTGGTCCCCATCTTGTAGTAATGGCCCATCCTGGTCCTCAGCTCGTAGTAATGGCCCATCCTGGTCCTCAGCTCGTAGTAATGGCCCATCCTGGTCCTCAGCTCGTAGTAATGGCCCATCCTGGTCCTCAGCTCGTAGTAATGGCCCATCCTGGTCCTCAGCTCGTAGTAATGGCCCATCCTGGTCCTCAGCTCGTAGTAATGGCCCATCCTGGTCCTCAGCTCGTAGTAATGGCCCATCCTGGTCCTCAGCTCGTAGTAATGGCCCATCCTGGTCCTCAGCTCGTAGTAATGGCCCATCCTGGTCCTCAGCTCGTAGTAATGGCCCATCCTGGTCCTCAGCTCGTAGTAATGGCCCATCCTGGTCCTCAGCTCGTAGTAATGGCCCATCCTGGTCCTCAGCTCGTAGTAATGGCCCATCCTGGTCCTCAGCTCGTAGTAATGGCCCATCCTGGTCCTCAGCTCGTAGTAATGGCCCATCCTGGTCCTCAGCTCGTAGTAATGGCCCATCCTGGTCCTCAGCTCGTCGTAATGGCCCATCCTGGTCCTCAGCTCGTCGTAATGGCCCATCCTGGTCCTCAGCTCGTCGTAATGGCCCATCCTGGTCCTCAGCTCGTCGTAATGGCCCATCCTGGTCCTCAGCTCGTCGTAATGGCCCATCCTGGTCCTCAGCTCGTCGTAATGGCCCATCCTGGTCCTCAGCTCGTCGTAATGGCCCATCCTGGTCCTCAGCTCGTCGTAATGGCCCATCCTGGTCCTCAGCTCGTCGTAATGGCCCATCCTGGTCCTCAGCTCGTCGTAATGGCCCATCCTGGTCCTCAGCTCGTCGTAATGGCCCATCCTGGTCCTCAGCTCGTCGTAATGGCCCATCCTGGTCCTCAGCTCGTCGTAATGGCCCATCCTGGTCCTCAGCTCGTCGTAATGGCCCATCCTGGTCCTCAGCTCGTCGTAATGGCCCATCCTGGTCCTCAGCTCGTCGTAATGGCCCATCCTGGTCCTCAGCTCGTAGTAATGTCCCCCATCCAGGTCCCCGTATTGTCGGAATGTCCCCCATCCATGTCCCCGTATTGTCGGAATGTCCCCCATCCAGGTGCCCATATGTCCCCATCCAGGTGCCCATAACAGAGGGAAAAAAAGATTCTGCTCACCTGTCCTCTGTTCCCTCGGCGTCTTTCTGCACATGCGACATGCAGGCACCATAGACCCTTGACGATAGCGGCCTGGTTCAGGAGCCGCCAACATCAGCGCTGTACTGCAGTGTATTGCCACGCAGAGACCAGCTCTCTGCACAGCAATACCAATGCCATCCGCAGGCCTATCAGAGGCCAGCAGCTGATGTCTGCGCATGTCAGTGACGTCATACGCCGCTGTGCTGGGACGCAGATGTCAGCTGCCGACCTCTGATAGGCCGGAGGCTGGTACTGGTATTGCTGTGCAGAGAGCCGGTCTCTGCACGGCAATACACTGCATTACAGCGCTGATGTCGGCGGCTCCTGGACCGGGCCGCAATCAGAGTCTATGGTGTCTGCGGGCCGCATGAAGCAGCCGTAGGGGCCGCATGCAGCCCGCTTGTTTGAGACCCCTGCCCTACACTAACTTACTGGAACTAAGCCTTACAAATGTATTTCCATTTTTATTATTACTGCACTATAACAATTACAAACTAGTTTATAATTTTTTAATTAGTTTTATTTTTTGTATTACTCTTATGGTATTACTAAAATCCTTATACCTAAATTTGTTGATCCAGAAAAAGGCAAAAGCCCCAGGACACATTCAGCCAATTTGCATCACGGGGAAAAATTCCTTCTTGACCCTGAGAAAAGTCGATCATTCCTAGCACCCTGGATCAAATGTTCTACTATAGGTGTAACATTTTGTCTAATTCAACTGTAACCCACAATGTTATGTGTATCGAGGAAATCATCCAGCCCTTTTTTGAAAGCTGTTATAGTGTCGGCCATCACTACCTCTTGTGGTAGGGAATTCCACAGTCTGACTGTAAAGAACCCTTTACTGTTTAGGTGCCGGAATCGCCTTTCTTTCGCCCGTAATGAGTGCCCCCTGGTCCGAAGTATGGTCTTTGGAAGGAATAAGTCATGTGCTAGTCCTTTGTACTGACCACACACATATATTTATACATGTAAATGAGATCCCCTCTGAGGCATCTTTTTTCTAAGCCAAACAAGTTCAACTTTTTGTTTTCAAGCTAACACAGCATAAAATGTTGACATGGGAAACAACCTAATTTATTCTTTTTTTTTTTTTTTTTTTTTGGGCCAGTCCACACATTTTCAGAAGCAGCCAATGCAAAACCAATACCAGCAAACTGATCCTCTTGGGATAGGAATTTCCTTAAATTTTGGTTACTTCCTAATTTTAAAATAATGGCTTGCAGCCATCCCAGTCTCAAACTATCACATTGGATGGTCAATTTCTGAAGGGAATCCAACTCCTTCCCAGTTCATGTGGTGCATTAGACAATGAATTAATAGTGATGGGATGGCAATTTTTGAGGCAACAAAACAACGTTGGCTGACACTAAGCCCCAGCAATGATAATTTAAAGGTGTTTGGCAGATACTTCCATTACTAATGTTATAATAAAATGTTCCAAAAAACAAACAAAACCACTACCCTACACCATCCCCCTTTGATCTTTTTATTAACCAAGTAGATCCTAGGTTGGTCCAACGTAGTCCATCAAATCCAATGTAGTCCATTTAGTGATTAGAAGAATTAAATAAATCTCAAAGCGTGTGAAACTAAATAATCTTAATGTACTTAGTGCTGTCCTCGTTTTTGTTGAAGACTTTAGCCTTTCATATTTCTATAGTAAATGGGTGGTGGGGCCCAAGAATGATGTTCTCTGGTGGGCCCTGTTTTCTCCAGTCCGACACTTTAAGACTTTAGTCTTTCCTGTGTCAGCACTATGTTTCTCTCTACTGTAGCTTTGCATTGTACTTTGTGGTGGCACCTGAAGGTATGTGTGCACATTAAGTATTCACTGCAGACATTTCTGCACCAAAAATGTGTCTCCTGTCAGGAGAAACGCTGTGTAAAATGCTCTTTTTTTATGCGTTTTTTCCCCCCATTCATTTGTAAGGGTGAAAAACTGCAAATACGCTGACAGAACTGGCATGCTATAGATTTAAAACGGCTTCCAATCTGTTAGGAAAAGATGAGCAGCATGTAAATGATATTTTCATTCATTTAAGCAGCAAAAAAACACATGTGAACATAATCAATGCAGCCCATAAATACCAGAATCATAGGATATGTCTCTTTACCTCCTTGCCCCGTTTGCAATTGACAGTCTCCTCTCATCAGTCCTCATGAATTACAAATAGGGCAAATTTGATTAACCAGTGAATATTATGAATACTTCAGACACCAACATATTTTTAAACCACTTGCTGTTTTGTTTTTCACAGTCCAGAGTTCCGTCATTGAAGCAGATCCGTTGATGGAAAGTGAAGATTGCGGTGCTGCTGAAGCAGCTTGCAGTGATGATGAAGATGAATAGAATATGTACATGTTTATACCTTGTGTCTTAGGACCCAAACATTTTTTCAGTTCCAAGGATTTTTTTTCTGCATTGTGATATTAATAATTGAACTAGACTTTACCACGACTGGCAGTTACATTCAGCGAGACCTTTGCCAGGGATATTTCTAGTTATGCGCCTGTACAGTAAAAAGTCTACCAATCTCATTTAATAAATATACAGTAGTATGCAAAAGTTGTAATCAGGTGTGGAAAAAATGCTGCAAAGTAAGAATGCTTAAAATATACTAATATACAAAGGGAATGAACAAAAGAGAAATCTAAATTAAATCAATATTTGGCGTGACCACGCTTTGCCTTCAAAACAGCATTAATTCTTCTAGGTACACTTGCACTTTTTTCAAAGGAACCTAACAGGGAGATTGTTCCAAACATTTTGGAGAACGAACCAAAGCCAAATAATTCACATTTTGGCTCGTAAGTTCAGAGCACCTGCTGACATTTATCTGTACCCCAGTTCCGATGTTTTCGTGCACAGTTGACTCGCTTGGCCATTTTTCCATGTTGAAGGGTATGACTTTGTGGCCACAATTCTTCTATGAAGATCACCCCGGGCCAGACTTCTCCAAACAGTAGATGTGTGTAGCTGGGTCCCATGCTACTTCTCAGCTGATGGCACAGATGGACATTTTGATGGGAAATAAGCATGATGGCCTCGAATCATCAAAATGATTCAAGACACTGGCTAAATCTTTCAAAAGTTGCAAATTTTCCAACTTGGCGTTTTCATGCCAATTTTGCAAAAATGGGCAAAGATTGGGTTGATCAGGGGCATGATGCCACAGCTCGTCTAATGTATGATAAGCTGTAGCATACATCACTCCAGAAATCTTACTTAAGCCTCCTTTACAGGATGACTGTTCAAACAAAGTGCAGGCGCTCTGTGCACGCATGTTGTGGCCAAACCTTTAATTGTACCTTTCCAGCTACTTGTTTTCCCTCTATCCACACCCTTCCCTCTCCTCTTCTTTAATTAAAGGGACTATGTCAGTACAGAATGTTCAAACAATGTCCCCCCACTCAGTGCTTCATGGCAGGGCTAATCATTTAAATACACCTTCACACTTGCTTTTTTTTCTTTGACAGCTCTAGTTTTTATGGAGCCAGTTAAGGGTGGAGATTGATGGAAACCCAGCCGGTGTGAAGGTGTATTGTAATGACTGGACTTGCCGTGAAGCATTGAGCGCTTGTACTTGGTTTGAACAGTCATTCTGTGCTGACAGTCCCTTTAATGACCGTGTTTAAACCTACATACGAATATGATGATCATTATCACCTGTTTGGTATCATTGATTGCACTCCTACAAAATATCTGACTTTGTGTAAGTGTGCTAAGAAAAATTGTTGTTTTGAAGGGAAAGGGTGGTCACACCAAATATTTGATTTAAAATTTTCTTTTGTTCTTTCTTGACTTTGTATTTTTGTCATTTAATAAAAATAACACGTTTTGAAAGCATTCTTTGCAGTCTTTTTTTCCACACCTGCCAATTACTTTTGCCTAGTACTTTAAATCACAGTATATATTAAGTTTTTGCATAGCGTTGTTTTGACGCATTCTACTGTACTTTTTAATAATGATGTTGTTTGGGAACCATATATTTAATTTGATTGGGTGCCATCAAAGGCATGCAAAAAAAAAAAATTCCCAAAGGATTTTTTTTTAGTTGGGTAAAGTTTTTTTCTGCTTTCTGTGCTAGAATCTGATCATATTTTTGCAGCTAAATATATAGGTTGTCCACAGAGCGGTAATATTCCCCTGAAATTAAAGACTCGTTTTGTCATCATTAAAGGGGTTATCCAGGACTATGTTGTTTTTTTTCTCATGATGCTCAGAACTGACAGGCAGGTAGTTGGCAACAACCTACCTGTTGTGCCTCGGCTAAGAGCAATTACAGACCTCGCATGCCAGTGGTTCTGCTGATCAGGTCAACAGAGCAGCTCTTCCTCTTCCGGTCTGTTCTATTGATGGGGCATGACTGCAGACATCATGCTTATTGACAGTCGGCTCCCCTTTCCACAGTTGGGCAGCAGGGAGCCAGCTGTCAATCAGCTTGTCATCGGCAGTCCACACCCCACCAACAGAGCGGAGTGAAAAGAAGCAGCTGCTCCGTTGATATGACCTCACCGGAATTTGCAGAATTGCCAGTAGGAGTGGTCCGTGACCACTTTGAGCCAGCAAAGATCGGCGACAGGCAGGTAGTTAGCAACAATCTACCTGCCTGTAAATTTTTAGGCCCATAAGATAAGAATAATGTAGTCCTGGATAACCCCTTTTAAGTATTTTATTTTCTCTTCAACACTGACTTCCTTAAAAAAAAAAAATACATTTTAACTATTTTTTACTTAGATGCACATATTTGTATATAATTGATTTTATGTGTTTTCATTGTATTTGTTTTTTTTTTGTTTTTTTTTACTGTGATTAAATTGAGATTAAGCAGTTTTCTCAATAAATTAATTTAACGTTTTGGAAATGTTTTAAATAACATTAGTGAGATGGAAAATGACATTCACATTTTATTAAAGCAGCACTCTATTTATATTGTCTAAACCCTTAGTGACCACCAATATACCTTTTTACTGGCCTGAGATATAGCATCCTACAACCTGTGAAAATGCCGCTTCTGTCAGTTGTACACTATAGCTGAGATCCTGCTGCATCAGCCACGATCATTGTTGGCATCGACCATGGCTATTTAACCCCTTGGATGATGCTGTCAATAGTGAGTACGGCATCTAGATGGTTAACAGTGTGTGGGGCTCCCTCTTTAACCCCATTGGCACCCTGAGATCATGATGGTGTGTCCTGATGGTTGCCGTGGCGGGGGTGTGTTTTGCACCTGGCTTTTAGTAGCAGCAGCCACCCCCCTGATGTCATTCACTGCAGCAGGGGATGAGGGGGCGTGGCTTGCCCTCTGGCTTTTAGTAGTAGCCAGTCACCTGATGATGTCTCCTTCACTGCAGGGCTACTAGCAGGGAGACCTTATCAGGGGGCTAGTGTGACCGGAGCTGCTCTTCACTGTTCACCCCTCCCATCTGGGACATTACAGCAGTGCAAAAATTGAAAAACTGGCTTATTTAATACTAAAGTCCCTCACCTATAGAAGCCGCATAGAAGTTGTTTCCACCAACTGACTATAGTCGATGCAAAACAGAAGACTGCACAACAACTTGTTTTTCATAATTTATCCAATAATGTTTCATCCAGTATATATGTGTCAGAAAAATATTAAGAATTTCTCCCTCCCAGACCCCTCTTCATCCCCCCTCCCCTATAGTATTTGGTAGTGGAGAGGAGCAGACACTCCACGCAGCTGTCCCCATGCAAATTAAGCCCACACAGCAGAAGTAGCTGTAAGCAAATGCTAGCACAAAAGGTGCTACTGACCCAATTAGCATGCAGATGTTTCCCAGTGACACAGACCTGCAACAATTTACATCTAGCTGAGAAGGTTGTATTCAAAAGACTTCAACAGAAATCTCTAGTCTTTTTGGCGCCAACGCAAAATATGGAATATCTGGAGTTCTATACTTCCTATAATAATGGGGCCCATATTTTTAGTGGCAGGGTCAGCTAAAGAACAATATGCTTATTATCTCGTAGCTGTAAGGCCCTCCGAGGAGTTGTGGCCCAAAAGTATCAGAATAATGGATTGCTGCTACACCATGTGTGGTCTCTAAAGAAAGGTAAATTCAGAACGTAAAATAAGGCGTCGCTTGCAAGCTTCTGCGGTCAACCAGCGATAAGTTATCCCAGAAGTTAGAGATTCTAATAAAAATATGAAAGCTGGAGCCCAGCCCACGTGAGGTCATTACAGGGCAGTGTCGGCAGGTCTCTCCCTTCAGCATAAAAGACACAGTGGAAGGGGGGGGGGCAGTATTAATTGTGGGGAGGTATAGCGTCTATAAGCAAAGGATAGCGTTCAAATCAAAGTGGAGCGCCTCCCGTCCTGCTATACTAAATCGTCTCTGCGATCTTATAGTAAGATTCCTCTTTAATCCTTATTGTTTTATGTAACTGCATATGTATTGTATTGTCTCCTTTTGTAAAATCTTTGTATATTTTTCCTAAATACTGCCGCCCTTTTGGATTAAATATAAAATTTAATAGTCCTGTTTCTTTTGTTCTGTAATCATTCCCTCCCCTGAAGCCATATATGCTACCAGAACACAGGCGTCCGACCCGGCCTGTATTATACTTCAAATTGGGTCGGTGGTGGCATCGAATAATAATAATAATAATTGGGCTATCGTGAAGCTGACAGTAACCGTACGGTGCCTTATACATTCCATGCGTTGGAGTCCGGAGGTGTATACGCCATATTCTTTCTGCTCGCTTGCCGATACCTATGTAGTGAGCAATCTGGGTCGTGTGCGTGCGAATCCCTGACCAATCTTGACAAAGTGATGGCAGCAGTGAGATATTGTGTGATCTCTCCAGTGTCGTCACTGACAAATTGGTGGCAAGCTGTGGGATATTACAGAACATCAGTGGCTGGATTGAGCAACTATTCCTGTCATTGAAAACCTGCACGGTTCTTGGGAGAATTCTGTGCAAAGTTTTAAGGAACCAGACTGTTTTAATATTTTTTTTTATCTGGGACATTACCGTATGTGTAGCAGTTGCACCCCTTCCCCTTCTCTTGTTTTTCTGTCCTATCTTTTATTTGGCAATAATGGCTACGAGTGAAGAGCCCTGGGGTCTACCCAGCAGTCGAAGGCCACTCGCTGCCCTCTGTGAGCTGAGACAGATTGACCCCACGGGCAAAACCAGGCACCAAATGATTGCTGAACTGTTGCAAGGTGCTGCAGAGCCCTGATGAGGGGGCGGCCAGCCAAGGCCCGGATGGCGCTGCTGCAGGGCTCCCACCTGTGATTGCCAGCCCGATCCACAGCCATGGTAGTGTGGACCCTCACCTGCAGATGGCCTTGGAGCAGCTTGCCGCAGACTATCGTGACGGACGACTGCAGTTGATCCTGAAATTCCAGGAGCTTGCTGAGCAATGGGCCCAAGCTGACCGAGAGGCTGCTGAGCGCTAGGCCCAGGCTGACCGAGAGGCTGCTAAGCAGGAGCGACAGTACCAGCTGGAGCTAGCCTGGATTCAGAAGGAGCTATCTCCCACTCAGGCCCGTGAGTCCAACAGTGCCAACTGCCTTAAACCCCGTCCTGAGTATTTTCCTGTAATTGAGAGACTGAGACGTGGACATATTTCTGCGAGGGTTTGAAAAAGCCTGCAGACAGTACCAGCAGCCTGAAGCCCAGTGGGCCAGGTATTTAACCCCAGAGCTCAGAGGAAAAGCCCTGGAGGTGTTTGCCTCTCTCCCTCGAGAGGCCCTGATAAAGAAGTACCAGCTGATTCTGGAGGTTTACCGGAAAAAGTTCTGAGCCCTCCTGCGGGTACCACATGACAGCTACGGCGATGTGGTAGGTGAGCTCAGAACTCACTTTGAGCAGTGGGTCCAAGGACTGTCAGGCACCACCTTGGGGGGCCTGAAGGATCTGATGGTGAAGGACCAGTTTCTTCGTCTTTGCTCAGAGGAATTGCGGCAGTTTGTGCTTGGCTGGGAGCCGAAGGAAGCTGCCAAAGCAGCCCAGATCGCGGATGCCTATGAGGCCAACCACACACCAGAGGTGCAGAAGTCGGCCGCCGCCAGCTGGAAAGGTGGTAAGTATACAACCACCCCCAGTATTCCAGCCAGTTGACCCTCAGCGGGTTCTGCCCCATCTTCCAGCACCTGGCCTGCCTTTGACTCCCGTGTTATATTTGTGACCAAACGGGTAACATCAGCCTTGTCTGCCCGGAGAGGCAGAAGATGAACACCACACCTGAGGCCCCGGAGCCTACTGCAGCCATTCTTTTTGTGGGTGGGGCGGTTGGCTGGGCCTGTGAGAACTTACAACCGGTTACTGTGGGCAACACCGTTACTGTTGGCCTTAAGGACACTGGCGCAGAATGTACCCTCATCTGCCCTGAGTTCGTGTTACCAGAAGAACGCGTTCCTGGGAAGTCCCGGATTGTCCCTGGGTTTGGGGGTGTTCGCCGTCCCATACCGATGGCCCAAGTTTTTCTGGACTGGGGTGTGGGGAGGGGGTTAAGGGAAGTGGGGGTGTCAGAGAATCTCCCTACTAATGTGCTATTAGGAACTGAACTGGGACGGTTGGTTGCCCAATACGTTCCTGACAACCCTCCCAGGTCTGATGTGTCATGTAGTGTAACTGTCAATAATGTCAATGTAATGCATAATAAAAATGTGTGTTGTGATAGGGGGGAACCTGGCCGCCCCACACCGCAGGGTGATTTTCGCTGAGGAACTCCTAATGCGAGCCAGCTATGGGCAATGGGAGCAGGCACGGACGCAAGGAACCAGGTCGTCCCGTGCAGGTGACCAGTGTCACACCAGATGGTGACATGGTTAGTGGTAGTTGTCCCAAGATTAGCACGGCTCCAGGAGTAACGAGAAAGGATGGGGAGAAACACGGGGATCATAGGCAAAGTGGTCCTGTGTCACGACGGTCTGTGACATGGCTGGTCGCAGCTGCCCCATAGCTAGCACTGCCCCCCTGGTAGCCATGAGGGATGGAACGGTAGGCCCCACAACAAGGTAAGAGAAAGGTGTCTCCCCCTGTTTGTCAGAATTATGGGAGGAAGGTACCCATAGCCTGTCAGAGGCGTGGGAAAAATGTACCCCGAACTGGTCAGGGTGATATGAAAGCTTGATCCCCAGGTGATTCAGAGTGGTGGGCAAGTTGGGCCCACAGCTTGTCAAATCAGCAGGGAGGGTGGACCGCGAGGTAGATTTAAGGGGCGATTGGTAAATCGGCTCCTACGCTACGTCACAGGGGGAGATGTCAGACGAATATTAAGAATTTCTCCCTCCCAGACCCATCTTAATCCCCCCTCCCCTATAGTATTTGGTAGAGGAGAGGAGCTGACCCCCACGCATCTGTCCCCATGCAAATTAAGCCCACACAACAGAAGTAGCTGTAAGCAAATGCTAGCACAAAAGGTGTTACTGACCCAATTAGCATGCGAGTGTTTCCCAGTGACACAGACCTGCTACAATTTACATCTAGCTGAGAAGGTTGTATTCCCAGGACTTCAAAAGACTTCAACAGAATCTCCTAGTCTTTTTTGTGCCGACACAAAATATGGAATATCTGGAGTTCTATACTTTCGATAATAATGTCTGTGATAGTGAGTGACCCTAACAATCAATAGCTCATTATGTCCAGGAATATAACCATATGTGATACCAACATAGTTTACCTGTAACATCACACAGAAAATGGCGGGAAAATAGTAACAGAGCTCTCAAGACAGTGTCTCAAACGTATCGTGTCTCAGCCCACAAGAACCTTAATACATTTACACAATTGATGGTGAGCCTTTAAACACCTATAAATATGTTAATGGAACGACCTCACCAGATAGAATGTTGGTTCTTGCTCTGGCTTTAAGACAGCTCCATGTGATGGGGCATCCAAAACCTTATTCAGCCTCCAGCAACTCACAGCACACCGCTCCCAACGCGTTTCATTGCCTCAGCTAATCATCAGGGGAGAAGAGGGTGTCATGCGGTATAGAAGCTGGCATCAAACGCTCAGCTTATCCATTAGACAGTGCCGATAACAGGCAGATAGGTCCTCCTTTTGAATACGTCCGCGCTTACAAGCGGGCGCGTCACTTCCGGTTCCGGCCAGACGGCATCCGGTATGTGGAACGCAGGCGCCGGCTGTGACACGCAAACGTCACTTCCGGCTAGCGCGTCCCACAGGAAGCCAATGCACAGACCAGGAAGCGACTAATTGTAGCACTACACTCGCTTTAAATACTCCTTTTTCCTGTGTGGTTTTCTTGAACCCCTATTGCTGTACCTTGTTTCGATAATAATGGGCCCATATTTTTAGTGCCAGGGTCAGCTAAGGAACAATATGCTTATTCTTCCATAGCTGTAAGCTGTGGCGCAAAAGTAACAGAATAACGGATCGCAGCTACGCCATGTGTGGTCTCTAAAGAAAGGTAAATTCATAATGGAAAATATGGCATCGCTTGCAAGCTTCTGTGATCAACCAGCGATAAATTATCCCAGAAGTTAGAAGTTGTAATAAAAATATGAAGGCTGGAGCCCAGCCCACGTGAGGTCATTACAGGGGGATGTGGGTAGGTCTCTCCCTTCAGCATAAAATACACAGCTGAAGGGGGGGTCAGTATTCATTGCCTGGAGGTAGAGCGTCTGTAAGCAAAGGATCACGTTTGATAACGTTCAAATCAAAGTGGGGCGCCTCCCCTCCAGCTATACTAAATCATCTCTGCGATCTTATACTAAGTTTCTTCTTTAATCCTTATTATTTTGTGTAACTGCATATGTATTGTATTGTCTCCTTTTGTAAAATCTTTGTATATTTTTCCTAAACACTGCCTCCCTTTTGGATTAAATATAAAATGTAATAGTCCTGTTTCTTTTGTTCTGTAATCGTTCCCTCCCCCGAAGCCATATATGCTACCAGAACGCAGGCGTCCGACCCGGCCTGTATTATATTTCAAATGGGGTCGGTGGTGGCAGCGAATAATAATAATTGGGCTATTGTCAAGCTGGCAGTAACCGTACGGGGGCGTATACACATATTCCATGCTTTGGAATCCGGAGGTGTATACGCCATATGCTTTCTGCTCACTTGCCGATGGCTACATAGTGAGTAATTTGTGCCTAAATCCCTGACCAATCTTGACAAAATGATAGCAGCAGCGAGATATTGTGTGATCTCCCCTGTGTCGTCCCTGACAATAAGTAATAGAAATAACTGCAGTATATTCACCACTGTGAACAAATCATCCAGACTGCGGTGCGGGCTTGAACAAGCTTCCGACTTGCAGACAGATCCTGGGTGTGGATGATCCCTGCGCAAATATGCACTTCCATGGATTGAGCAGGAGAGCAGAGACACTGACCGATTAGGGAAACAGATCTGCGGCTTCTATTCCCTCCTTATAACGACGCACACCATGTGACCCAGCACCAGTCGTCAAACCAGGGAACTAAAACGTACAAAACAGCTTACATCCATTAGTATAGAAAGCCATAGTAATACATCTTTTCATGATTGCATTAAAAAAACAAGTGTTATACAAAAACGCATTAGAAACGCATCCATGGAAGCAGATGTCTGCACAGGGATTACCCATGGCCAGGATATCTGTCTGCAAGTCGAAAGCTTGTTCAAGACCGTACCGCAGTCTGGATGATTTGTTATTTCTAATATATACACTACCGTTCAAAAATTTGGGGGTCATTTAGAAATGTCATTATTTTTTGAAAGAAAAGCACATTTTTTTTCAATGAAGCCAACATTAACTGAATCAGAAATACACTCTATACATTGTTAATGTGGTAAATGACTATTGTAGCTGCAAACATCTTGTTTTTTTGCAATATCTACATAGGTTGATAGAGGCCCAATTCCAACAACCACCACTCCAGTGTTTTAATGGTACATTGTGTTTGCTAACTGTGTAAGAAGGCTAATGGATGTTTAGAAAACCTTGCACAAGTATGTTAGCCCAGCTGAAAACTGTTTGGCTGATTTGAGAAGCTATAAAATTGACCTTCCTTTGAGCTAACTGAGAATCTGGAGCATTACATTTGTTTGTTCTATAAAACTCTCAAAATGGCCAGAAAGAGAATTTTCATGTGAAACTCAACAGTCTATACTTGTTCTTAGAAATGAAGGCTATTCCATGCGAGATATTGCCAAGAAGCTGAAGATTTCCTACAACGCTGTGTACTACTCCCTTCAGAGGAGAGCACAAACAGGCTCTAACCAGAGTAGAAAGAGAAGTGGGAGGCCACACTGCCCAACTGAGCAACAAGACAAGTACATTAGAGTCTCTAGTTTGAGAAATCGACGCCTCACAGCTCCTCAAGTGGCAGCTTCATTAAATAGTACACGCGAAACGCCAGTGTCAATGTCTACAGTGAAGAGGCGAATCCGGGATGCTGGCCTTCAGGGCAAAGTAAAAGCCATATCTGAGACTGGCTAATAAAAGGAAAAGATTAGTATGGGCAAAAGAACACAGACATTGGACAGAGAAAGATTGGAAAAAAGTTTTATGGACAGATGAATCAAAGGTTGAGGTGTTTGGATCACACAGAAGAACATTTGTGAAACGCAGAACAACTGAAAAGATGCTGGAAGAGTTCCTGACGCCATCTGTCAAGCATGGTGGAGGTAATGTGATGGTCTGGGGTTGCTTTGGTGCTGGTAAAGTGGGAGATTTGTACAAGGTTAATGGGATTTTCAATAAGGAAGGCTAACACTCCATTTTGCAACGCCATGCCATACCCTGTGGACAGTGCCCTACAACAGGGCAATGACCCAAAGCACACCTCCAAATTAAGCATTAACTATTTAGGGAAGATGCAGGCTGCTAGTATTCTATCTGTAAGAGTGGCCAGCGCAGTCACCAGATCTCAACCCCATTGAGCTGTTGTGGGAGCAGCTTGACCGTATGGTACGCAAAAAGTCAATATCAAAATATTGTAATGTATGAATCATAGCCATTTTATTTTCATTTTCATCTTGTTACTGCCCTCTGCTGTCTTACCGCAGCCTGATATAGAGACAGAGATATGCGGAATATAGAGGGATATCCTCCCTCTATCTCTATTAGTGCTAATGCTGAGGATGAGTGAGGGGAATTGGAGTGTACCCTATTTTCGGTGTTTGTCACTGGAAGAAAGGTGGAGGTAAGATCTCTGGCTACTAGAGTGTGGGTGGTTAGCAAGAGCACACTGTACTCCTGGTCACATGGGACAAGCTGCTGGTGCACAGAAAGTGACTAAACCAGAGCTGCATAGGGAAATAAAGCAGCTAAAGCCTAGAAGGGATGGAACATTACACTTTAGAATCAAAGGGATTTTTTTTTGCATTGATATAGTTTAAAATATATTGTGAGGGGGGTGGCTAGCCATGATAGTGTGAGGAATGCTTCTCTGTGTCCTCTCCCTGTTAATTAAAATCTGCTGGCCTCAGCCATTTAATATGGGCATATCTATGAGGAAAGGCAGGTCATCTACAAAATCTACACCCCCTGAACGAGACATAGAGGCATATCTTACCCCTCCACAGCAACAGCAAGGGGATTCCTCATGGAGACTACCATCTGTCCCTGGTAAGGATTGGACCCATACACCATCTTGCCCTCTGAACTACTGGAGCCTGCGCGACTTGACCCACCATCGGCCCACCATCCTTCTGCTGCTGCCAGCTGTTGCGGGGGCTCGTCAGAGAAGCGGGAAACTGGAGGCGGCCTACTCTAAGATGGCTGGTAATGACAAATGTCATGGCACTCATAGAGAAGCAAGTGCTATGTGCATTTATTATGTATGTTTGCGTGGGTTTCCTCCCACACTCCAAAGACGTACTAATAGGGAATTTAGATTGTGAGCCCTAATGGGCACAGTGGCAATAATGTTTGTTAAGCGCTGTGGAATTAATGGTGCTATATAAGTGAGTAAAATAAATAAAAAAATACCTGTATCTCCACTACCGCTGAGCACCAAACATTTACCACTGAATGCCTGTCATATTTTTCTCTACACTAGTTTGGCAGTCTCCACATGTGTCCCAAAGCCACGCCGCTACACTCCGGGTCCATGTAGGAGGAGGTGATTGATGTAGAGAGCGGATGCCACTGCACAGGGTGCACTGTTTAATGTGAAGCCGCTGGGGAGCAGGAGGACAGGCAATCAGGAGAAGGGTTGAGCACAAAATCTTTCTACTAGTTTTTATTTCCATGCATTGGGAACATTGCACACTGTTTTCTAATTCAAAACAGAGAAATGTATATAATTTGTAACTACTTTACAGAAAATAACAAAAAATGAACATTGGGCTGTTCTAAAAAAAATAGTGTCTGCATTTGTCTTTACAAACTCACAATATGTACTCTTATTTAAAAGTTAGCATTCCTGTGCATCACTAGCCTAATATTTAGTTGTATATCCACAGTTGTTTTTTTTAGAACTGCTTCACATCTATGTTGCATAGAGTCAACCAACTTCTGGCACCTGTCAACTGTTACTCCAGCCCAGGATGCTTTGATTACATCCCACAATTTTTTACCATTTGTTGACTTTGTTTCAGAAACTGCATTTTTAATGTCACCCCACAAGTGTTCTATTGGATTAAGGTCGGGGGATTGGGCTGGCCACTCCATAACCTCAATTTTGTTGGACTTGAAGCAAGGTTTTGCTTCTTTACTGGTGTGTTTAGGGTCATTGTCTTGTTGAACCACCCATTTCAAGGACATATCCTCTTCAGCGTAAGGCAACATGGCCTCTTCAAGTATTTTAATGTATGCAAACTGGTCCATGATCCCTGGTATGCGGTAAATAGATCCGGTAAAATAGTAAAAGAAACATGCCCATATCATGATGATTGCACCACCATGCTTCACTGTCTTCAGAGTGTACTGTGGCTTGAATGCAGAGTTTCGGGGTCGTCTGAGGAAATGTCTGCAGCACTTGGACCCAAAAAGAACAATTTTTCTTTCATCAGTCCACAAAATGTTTCTCCATTTCTCTTTAGGCCAGTTAATGTGTACTTTGGCAATTTGTATCTGCTTCAGTACATGTCTTTTTTGTTTTTTAACAATGGGACTTTGCTGGGACTTCTTGCTTAGAGATTAGCTTCACACAGGCGTCTTCTGTCACAGTACTCACAGGTAACTTGAAACTGTCTTTGATCATCCTGGAGCTGGTCATTGGCTGAGCCTTTGCCATTCTAGCTATCCTTCGATCCATTCGAATGGTAGTCTTCCGTTTTCTTCCACGTCTCTCTGATTTTGCTTTCCAGTTTAAAGCATTGAAGATAATTTTACCTGAACAGCCTATCATTGTCTGCCCTTCTTTATAAGTTTTACCCTCTCCAATCAACTTTTTAATCAAAGTACGCTGTTCTTCTGAATAATGTCTCAAACGACCCATATTTCTCAGGCTTTCAAGGAGAAATGCATGTACAACATGTGCTGGCTTCACCCTTACAGAAGGGCCACCTGATTCACACCTGTTTCTTCACAAAATGATTGACCTCACTAATTGAACTCCGCACTGTTATTATTTTGAACACACCCCCTTTCAATTAATTATTCAAATACACAGACTCAAAAACATGCAGATCATGAATGCTGAGTCTGTTGGTTTTCTTAGAATCTACTGCACCAACTGGTAAATTGTTTGACATGCGGTAATATAATTTATACCAAAAACAGTGATTAATCTGGTTAGTCATATTGGACTGTTATTATTTTGAACACTACTGTATATCATCTAGACCCCGCATTTCTATTTGTGAGGCCGGTGGTGTCAAACTTGATTCCTGATTGCGTCACAAAATCAGGAATCAGGGTCTCATAATTTTCGGGGTGCAAGATCCATACAGGGTCAGTAATGGGGGGGTGCTGGTTCAGCTTCTGTCCTGGGGCGTCTTCGTGGTGGTTCAGCATCACCTGAGGAGGAAAAGGAGGAGGAATCAGAATCAGAAAAATAAAGAAAGGTGGGATCCTCCTTCATGGTCAGTGTCAAGAGCAAGGAAAGCGTATGCCTCCTCCACTGAATAGCGGGTTCGGGACGAGCGGGATGACCTGGGGGGAGAAAAAAAGTCAGTGGGGAAAAAAAAATGGAAAACAGGCAGAACAAGTGCGGATCAGTGCTTTGTGTCACTGATCAACGCTAACTGGATGTGTACACGGAGGTGGTGCAAAAGGGAAGGGGGGTGAACAAAAAAGTGTAAAGCAGCGAGCACTAGTGTGGATCAGTGATTTGTATCCCTGATCACTGCTCGGTGGCTGCTGGATGTGCACACGGAGGTGGTACAAAGAGGAGGGGGTAGACAAAAATGGACAGGGACAAAAAGTCTTGGAAAACAGCGAGCACGGATGTTGATCAGTGATTTGCGTCACTGATCAACGCTCAGCCGCTGTAGGATGCATGAAAAAGAAAAACTGCCAAAAATCGAGTATTGATCAGTGCTTGGCCGCAGCAGAGAGGGGGAGGGGATTGGGGTGGATGAGGAGAGATCAGGCAGGGATATTTTTACAGTTGTTTTCTTTCTTCTTCAGCAGCAGTAGCAGGGATTGTGGTGTCACAGGCTTCTGTGGCACCACAAGGCCCAGCACAGCAACAATCGGACAGTGTCACCACCCTGTACACATCCTCAGATGTCATTGTCAATCGCACCAATCAGAGCGGGCTCAGACGAGGCTTGGCATCGTTAGGCATCAGCCTAGGATCGGTGCTCTTACAGCACGGATCGTAGGCTGGACATCAGTGTTTCAGGCAATCTGATTGTCTGAAACACTGAGAAATGCTGCGATTGGCCGTTCAGAATTGAACAGCCAATCACAGCAATCGTAGTTGCGGAGGGAGGCGACACCCCCCGGACGATGCTGCCATCTACCCTGAGGTAAGATGGCGCCGGAATTTTAATGCGATCACCGCTACTGCGGTGACGGTGCCGCATTAAACGTGAGACGTAATAATGCGTAGGGACATATTATTACGCCTCACGTCAGAAAGGGGTTAACTGCCGCAGTGAAAAGGCATGGGTGGACAATTGACCTGTAGAAGTGTTGGTACCCTACATTAGCACTGGCATCCCCTGCTGTGACTTTATTTAAAACCTCCCTCCTTACAGCTGATAGCACAGATCCATCCAATCAGTTCTCAGCGCTGTATGAATGCAGAAATTCAGTAACAGGAGGAACTATTCAAGTATAATTGCAATACTGGCTCCTATGCAGGTGATGCCAGTGCTTACAGAGGCAGTGAGGAAATGGCAGGGAGGGTGCATACCTCCCAACTGTTGAAGAACAAAAAGACAGAAAGCATGCAGCATGAGCAGCGGATCGTGACAATTTTGACAGCACCGCCAAGCCACACCCATTTACCATTTTTTTTCTACCCTGGCAGGAGGAGTTGTCAGAGGGGCGGTGGCAGTGAGGGACATTCAGCAGAGGCCTGAGACTGCAGGGCGTAGACCCAAATCCGGGACTGTCCGCTGTTTTCTATTGAGATATAATATTAAAGCGGTCTATGGAGCCAGTGGCGTACCGCCAATGACGGCAGACCACGCGACTGCTATGTGGGCCCCATAGCAGTCTAGGGGTGGACATACCGCCGCCGGTGCAGCAGCGCCGGGTCCCCACCATGCAGCTGCACCAAGGGGCCCGCAAGGTGCAGCTGCTCCCTGCACGCGGCGGTCAGGGAGCGATCCCTGCAGCGCAGCTTCGCTGCTGTCAGGATGAGAATAGCAGCGGAACTGGAGGGTTCACCCTCTGCTTCCTCCCTGACCCAGGCGCGTGCAGCTTGATGACGTCATCATGCAGCGCGCGCCTGGGTCAGGAAGAAAGCTGCCGGCAACCAGGAGGATGCAGCTGCAGGGGAGCGAGCTCAGGTAAGTTGTTTTTTTTTTTTGGTTTGTTGTTTTTTTACTGAAATGCTGGGGAGGGGAGGTGGGGGGAGAGCAATGGTGGGGCTGGGAAGAGGAATGATGGGGCTGGGAAGAGAAATAATGGGGCTGATGGGACTGGGGAGAGAAATATTGGGGCTGGGGAGAGGGCTGATGGGGCTGGGGAGAGGAATAATGGGGTTGATGGGGCTGGGGAGAGGGCTGATGGGGCTGGGGAGAGGAATAATGGAGTTGATGGGGCTGGGGAGAGGAATAATGGGGTTGATGGGGCTGGGGAGAGGAATAATGGGGCTGGGGAGAGGAGTGATGGGGCTTGGGATAGGAATAATGGGACTAATGGGGCTGGGAAGAGCAATAATGGGGCTGGGGAGAGGAATGATGGGGCTTGGGAGAGCAATAATGGGGTTGATGGGGCTGGGGAGAGGAATAATGGGATGGTGGAGCTAGGGAGAGCAATGATGGGGATGGTGGGGCTGGGGAGAGCAATGATGGGGATGGTGGGGCTGGGGAGAGCAATAATGGGGCTGATGGGGCTGGGGAGAGGAATAATGGAGTTGATGGGGCTGGGAAGAGGAATGATGGCATGATGGGGCTGGGATGAGCAATAATGGGGCTGATGGGCTGGGAAGAGCAATAATGGGGTTGATGGGGCTGGGGAGAGGAATGATGGGGCTGGGAAGAGCAATAATGGGGCTGATAGGGCTGGGGAGAGCAATGATGGGGATGGTGGGGCTGGGGAGAGGAATGATGGCATGATGGGGCTGGGGAGAGCAAGAATGGGGCTGATGGGGCTGGGAAGAGCAATAATGGGGCTGGGGAGAGGAATGATGGGGCTGGGAAGAGCAATGATGGGGCTGGGGAGAGCAAGATGGGGATGGTGGGGAATGGAAGAGCAATGACGTGTTGCTGGGAGCGAGCAATGATGGGGGTGCTGGGACAAAGCAATGGTGGGGGGCTGGGAGAGAACAATGATGGAGGTGCTGGGACAGAGTAATGATGGGGGTGCTGAGAGGAAATGATGGGGGTGCTGAGAGAGCGCAATGATGGGAGTGCTGGGAGAAGCAATGATGGAGGTGCTGGGACAGAGCAATGATGGGGGGCTGGGACAGAGCAATGATGGGGGGCTGGGATAGAGCAATGATGGGGGTGCTGGGATAGAGCAATGATGGGGGTGGTGGGACAGAGCAATGATGCGGGTGCTGAGAGAGAGCAATGATTGAGAGAGAGCAATGATGGGGGTGCTGGGAGAGAGCAACGATGGGGGTGCTGGAAGAGAGCAACGATGAGGGTGCTGGGACAGAGCAATGACGAGGGTGCTGAGAGAGAGTAATGATGGGGTGCTGAGAGAGCAATGATGGAGGTGGGGGGAGAGAGCAATGACGGGGGTGCTGGAAGAGAGCAATGACGAGGGTGCTGGGAGAGAGCAATGATGGGGGTGCTGGGGGAGAGCAATTATGGGGGTTTCACTTTGCTTGTACTGTGAAGCCTTGTATGTTTTCCTTGTGCACATAGCCTTACTGTTAATTGGGGAGAGTCACAGAGACTGAATAATTTATATTATTGGCCGGTGCAGATTATAGTTAATGGGGGGGGGCACAGTGCTGCTTATCACTTTATATTTTGATTACTAAGTGGCTAATATATTAATGGGGGGGGGTTACATATCTGTATTCGAGGACACAGAGCGGGGGAGACACATGTATGCATACAATATGTGACCTTGTTATTTTCTAGGCTGGAGATCATCATGACAAGACGAGTCGTGGCTGGGAGATGTCGACATGAAGGTCTGACCAGATGGAGAAGAAGCAGCAGAAACTGACTCTGATCAGATGAGACGTCAGCGGTAAGTGCCTGGATGTAAATATTATTCTGTATCTGCACTGTGTGACTTGAAGTGATAATGTTATCTGTAAAATCCCTTAGGCCACATTCTCACATTTGTGTGAAATGTCCGTGTGCTGCCAGATCTTTTTATTGGATGGTCCACGGACTCGTACAGTTTTATAGATCCATTGACACATCCATGAAAATCACGTATCTGAGAATGAGATCAGTGAGGGTCAGAGAATGTCCTGTTCTGATCCGATTTTGAGGATTAGAATAGGACATGCTCAATGCGTCAGTAAAACAGGGCAGCACACTGACACTGCACACAGATGCAGGAATGTAGCCTTATTATGTATAGCACAGTCCCTTAGTACATAGTGCACTCACTTATTATGTATAGCGCCATTCTTAGTTATATAGTTTCCTCTTTTATTATGTATAGCGCCGTCCCTTATTATGTACCATCCTCTTTAGTGGCTCACAGTTGGGGGATCATACTGTGTTGGGGTCAACATACTTTACCCTGGGAGCTGAGGTGGGGTACAGTAGGGTCATTATACTGTGCATGTGGAGGAATTCACCATGGGGGTTTCATACTGTGTTTGGGGGGCCCTTTTATTGGCATCACACTTTATGAGGCAATGAAAGAGAGATCTAGGACGTCAGTAGGAGGAAAATTACTATGTAAAGGATGGAAAGTTGTGAGATCTGATCTTTGGTGACCCCCACAATTATTTAGTTTTTTTTTTTTTTTTTGGGGGGGGGGGGGGCCCAATTAGAGCTTCTGCTATGGGGCCCCATGATTCCTATGTACGCCCCTGTATGGAGTGCTAGGGTAATGATCACTATGGGAACAGGATTATGGCTTTGCAAACCTTTTATTAACCCTCTCCAGGGTGAGAGTTAATAAAACCTGGAGAGGGTTAATAAAAGGTTTGCAAAGCCATAATCCTGTTCCCATAGTGATCATTACTAGTGTTGCGCGAGCACTGCACTCGCCCGAGCATCACGCTACTCGGGATGTTCGGCGAGCACCGAGCATTTCCGGGTTACTCTGGCGGGAGCTCGGGTCTCCGCCCTGCATGTTTGGCGCTCTTTACAGAGCCAATGAACATGCAGGGATTGCCAGCCAGTCACTGTAAAGCCACAGCCATGTTGTTTGTGGGCATTACAGTGATTGGCTGGCCGCACAGCGTCACCTCGAGTATTTAAAACCGGGCGCCGCCATCTTGGACACAGTCGCTCCGGATTAGACAGTGTAGGGACAGCGCTGCTGAGCTAGGGAGAGATATATCCTGCAAAATAGTTAGTGTAGGGTCTGTAAAGGCTGCCAGATCAAACAAACAGTCCTTCTCAGGACTAATATCCATCCCAGATATCAGGCAGGCAGGCTGTATAGGAGACGCAGTGGTTATACCAGCAAATGCTGCATTACAGTCCTGTGTGCTCCTGTTTCTGAAATTGCTGGACTTAGCTCCAGGTCTCGGGGGCCAGTAAAAATCCTTTTTTTTTTTATCTAAATCCTCTTTTTTTTTTTTTTCCTCATTCACACTGTACAAATACCCATCTTATTAACCTATTGGTTCCCCCCCACACCCCACTCCCCCCCAAAAAATAGTGTGTCTCTGATTTTTCAGACACAAATATATCTGTTGAAAAGAGTCTGGTATAGGCCACAGAAACAGAAGTGTGGTTTTGCAGTTCCACGGGTCAAATCTCTGTAGTATCCAGTTCTGGGCTTGAGTGTGTCGCTCACTGTTCATCTGCAAATATATATATATTTAAAATTTTATGGTATACCCCAGTAAACAATAACTGTGGTTTTGCCATTCCACAGTAAAAAATCTCTATTATTCAGGTTTTGGTATTTTTTATGTAAAGAAAAACAGTAATAGTTTCTCCCTGATTGTTCTGATTGTTTAAAAGAGTCGGGTGTAGGCCAGAGAAATAGAACTGTGGTTTTCCTCTTCCACGGTTCTAATCTACTTATAATTACCCTTTTTCCATTGATAGTGCGAGTGTAAGCTATTTTACTTCCTTTACAATGGGCAAGGCGCGTGGCAAAGGACGTGGAAGCGGACGTTCTGGTGATGGTGCGTGCAGAGGATGGGGCCGTGGCCAAGGTGAAAATGTGCCACAACCAAGAGCCACATCTTCTCGCTCCCACTTCTTGACCGAATTACTAGGGAAGCACAGAACAACACCAGTATTGAGAACTGATCAGTGTGAACAGGTTATCAATTGGATAGCAGATAATACTTCCAGTTACCTGGGCACCACCACCTCCGGTCTGTCTTCCACACGGTCAACTCTTAGTAGCCGTGAGCCTCGACCGCATACTCCTCCTCACCCTGATGTTCCTTCCTCCCACCATGTCGAGTGTCGTCAGACAGCAAGTGATCCCACACTTGGACACTCTGAAGAGCTGTTCACTGGTAGATTTCCATATTTGTGCCCCTCGCCTGCTCCGCTTGAAGTGGTGGAAGAGGAGATCCCATGTAGCGATGCCCAAATAGTTGAACAGCCACGGCCACAGGAAGTCTACGCTGGCAATTTGTCACAAGAGGTGGACGATGACGAGACACAATTACCAGGAAGTGAGGAGGAGCATCGTGGTGCCCAAGTGGAAGAGGAGGAGGTGGTGGATGATCTAGTAACTGACCCAACGTGGCAGGAGGACATGCAGAGTGAGGCCAGCAGCACACAGGGGGAGGGAGGCAGAGTACCCCAACAGGCAGGAAGAAGCAGTGTGGTGGCCGCAGACAGAAGGCGGAGAACCGTTCCCCGTAACACCAACACGAGGGACGTTGCCAGTACAAGCGGTAGGTCTTCCAGAGTATGGATTTTTTTTAAAGACTCTGCTGATAACCCCAAAAAGGCCATTTGTACCACCTGCCATGCCAGGATCAGCAGGGGTGACAAAACTACCAGCCTGACCACCACCAGCATGATCAGCCACATGGCAGCAAAGCACCCGACTTTGTGGGGCGAACCCCAGGGTCCACGACCAGTGTCAGCGGGTGTCACCACTGCTTCTTCTGCTGTTGTGCGTGCAATAGAACCCCCTGTTGTGTGTGCAAGGCAATTCCCTGTCCATACTGCATGTAAAGATGCCCCTTCCTCTCAGTCTTCACTTGTTATGGCAGTTTCTCAAGAAACAGCATCAACGTCCACGTCCCACCGCAGCGTTCAATTGTCCATATCCCAGACCTTTGAACGAAAGCGGAAATTAGCAGCTAACGCCCCACAGGCCACAGTCCTAAATTTGCACATTTCACGACTGCTTGCGTTGGAAATGCTGCCTTTTAGGCTGGTGGAGACGGAATCCTTCCGCAACCTTATGGTTTTTCCATTGATAGTGCGAGTGTAAGCTATTTTACTTCCTTTACAATGGGCAAGGCGCGTGGCAAAGGACGTGGAAGTGGACGTTCTGGTGATGGTGCGTGCAGAGGACGGGGCCGTGGCCAAGGTGAAAATGTGCCACAACCAACAGCCACATCTTCTCGCTCCCACTTCTTGACCGAATTACTAGGGAAGCACAGAACAACACCAGTATTGAGAACTGATCAGTGTGAACAGGTTATTAATTGGATAGCAGATAATACTTCCAGTTACCTGGGCACCACCACCTCCGGTCTGTCTTCCACACGGTCAACTCTTAGTAGCCGTTGCCTTAACCGTGACCCTCGCGTTGTCAAAATGTTGGGTGACAGTCATTACTGGTTGGTGACACTTGTAGACCCCCGCTACAAGGAGAACTTTCACTCTCTTATTCCTGAGGTGGAGAGGTCTACAAAAATGGGGCAGTACCAGAAGGCCCTTGCTGCAGAACTGTTAAAAAAAATTCCCATCTGAACACGCTAGCGGCAGAGGTCACAGTTCATTGCCCAACCAAGGCGTACATGTGAGAGAGACGCAACTCCAATCCAGCAGAGGCAGGGGAACACTGTTAACGTTCTGGGACAGTTTTCTCAGACCCTCCCTTCGGACAGACCCTGAGGCGCGGGGTACTCTCACAAGGAGTGGAAAGTTTCAAAAGATGGTGAGGGAGTACCTTGCCGACCGTACCAGTGTCCTCCGTTATTCCTCTGTGCCTTTTAATTATTGGGTATCAAAGCTGGACACTTGGAATGAACTCGCTCTGTATGCCTTGGAGGTCCTGGCCTGTCCTGCCGCTAGCGTGTTATTGGAGCGTGTTTTTAGTGCCGCTGGGGGAATTATAACTGATAAGCGCACTCGCCTGTCAACTGACAATGCTGACAAGCTGACCCTTATCAAAATGAACAAGGGCTGGATTGGGCCAGACTTCTCATCACCACCAAATGACAGCAGAGTAACATAAAGTCAAATCCACTGTGTTATTTCGGGAGGTGTATTCACATGCACCACTTCACACCCACACATGGGTATACGCTTCCTCATTTCGGCTGTTTTATGTTCTTATCCTCAGCCTCCACCACCACTATACCACCAGGGTGACCGTGGTCCGTGTTGCCATTATTGAAAGTTCCTCCATCCTGATTTTTGTCAGCTTTTGCTTGGAAGGCATATGCAAAGACTGTGGGAGACCCACTCCCCAATAATGTGAATAATATTTTTAAGATGCTGTACTGTATGGCTCTTCCAAGGGGCATTAAAAGCATCTTGTTATACCACTCTGACCTCCACTTCTCTTCTGAAGGGCATTAAAAGTGTCTTGTTATACCACTCTGACCTTCCCCTCTCTTCTGAGGGGCATTAAAACCGTCTTGTTATACCACTCTGACCTCCAGGTCTCTTCTGAGGGGCATTAAAACCGTCTTGTTATACCACTCTGACCTCCAGGTCTCTTCTGAGGGGCATTAAAAGCGTCTTGTTATACCACTCTGACCTCCACGTCTCTTCTGAGGGGCATTAAAAGCGTCTTGTTATACCACTCTGACCTCCACGTCTCTTCTGAGGGGCATTAAAAGCGTCTTGGTATACCACTCTGACCTCCACGTCTCTTCTGAGGGGCATTAAAAGCGTCTTGCTATACCACTCTGACCTCCACGTCTCTTCTGAGGGGCATTAAAAGCGTCTTGCTATACCACTCTGACCTCCACGACTCTTCGAATGGGCATTGCATTTCCTCATAATTTTTGGAAGCTTTTGCTTGGAAGGCATAAGTAAATACTATGGGAGACCCACTCCCCAATAATGGGACTTATGTTTGTAATATGCTGCACTGCATGGCTCTTGTAAGGGGCATTGCAAGTTGCTCCGTCCTAATTTTTGGAAGCTTGTGCTTGGAAGGCATAAGCAAATACTATGGGAGACCCACTCCCCAATAATGGGACTAATGTTTGCAATATGCTGTACTGCATGGCTCTTGTAAGAGGCATTGCAAGTTGCTCCGTCCTAATTTTTGGAAGCTTGTTCTTGTAAGGCATAAGCAAATACTATGGGAGACCCACTCCCCAATAATGGGACTAATGTTTGTAATATTCTGTACTGCATGGCTCTTGTAAGAGGCATTGCAAGTTGCTCCGTCCTAATTTTTGGAAGCTTTTGCTTGGAAGGCATAAGCAAATACTATGGGAGACCCACTCCCCAATAATGGGACTAATGTTTGTAATATGCTGTACTGCATGGCTCTTGTAAGAGGCATTGCAAGTTGCTCCATCCTAATTTTTGGAAGCTTTTGCTTGGAAGGCATAAGAAAATGCTATGGGAGACCCACTCCCCAATAATGGGACTAATGTTTGTAATATGCTGTACTGTATGGCTCTTGTAAGAGGCATTGCAAGTTGCTCCGTCCTAATTTTTGAAAGCTTTTGCTTGGAAGGCATAAGCAAATACTATGGGAGACCCACTCCCCAATAATGGGAATAATGTTTTTAAGATGCTGTACTGTATGGATCTTGTAAGGGGCATTGCAAGTTGCTCCGTCCTAATTTTTGGAAGCTTTTGCTTGGAAGGCATAAGCAAATACTATGGGAGACCCACTCCCCAATAATGGGACTAATGTTTGTAATATGCTGTACTGCATGGCTCTTGTAAGAGGTATTGAAAGTTGCTCCATCCTAATTTTTGGAAGCTTTTGCTTGGAAGGCATAAGCAAATACTATGGGAGACCCACTCCCCAATAATGGGAATAATGTTTTTAAGATGCTGTACTGCATGGCTCTTGTAAGGGGCATTGCAAGTTGCTCCGTCCTAATTTTTGGAAGCTTTTGCTTGGAAGGCATAAGCAAATACTATGGGAGACCCACTCCCCAATAATGGGACTAATGTTTGTAATATGCTGTACTGCATGGCTCTTGTAAGAGGCATTGCAAGTTGCTCCGTCCTAATTTTTGGAAGCTTTTGCTTGGAAGGCATAAGCAAATACTATGGGAGACCCACTCCCCAATAATGGGAATAATGTTTTTAAGATGCTGTACTGTATGGCTCTTGTAAGGGGCATTGCAAGTTGCTCCGTCCTAATTTTTGGAAGCTTTTGCTTGGAAGGCATAAGCAAATACTATGGGAGACCCACTCCCCAATAATGGGACTAATGTTTTTAAGATGCTGTACTGTATGGCTCTTGTAAGGGGCATTAAAACCGTCTTGTTAAGGTACTGTGACCTCCATGTCTCTTCCACGGGGCATTGATATTGTCTTTTTATTCCACTGCGACCTCCATCACTCTACCAAGGGGCATTAAAACCGTCTTGTTAAGTTACCGTGACCTCCACGTCTCTTCCAAGGGGCATTAACACCGTCTTGTTAAACCACTGTGAACTCCTCAGCTCTTCCAAGGGGCATTAAAATAGTCTTGTTAAGCTACTGTGACCTCCACGTCTCTTCAAAGGGGCATTAAAAGCGTCTTCTTAAGCCACTCTGAACTCCACAGCTCTTCCAAGGGGCATTGAAATGTTGTTTTTAATTACCTTACCTCTAATCTCCACGACTCTTCCAATGGGCATTGCATTTCCTCCTAATTTTAGTCAGCTTTTGCTTTTCAATGCAAAGGCGAAAACTAAGGGAGACACACTCCCCAATAATAGGTAGAAGGTTTTTAGTACGCTGTAATCCACGTCTGTTTCAAGGGGCATTGCAGTTCCTCATAATTTTTGGAAAGCCTTCCATTCACTGCTTAGGCCAACAGTGCACAGGAGACCCAGTTGCTATAAATGGAAAAAAAGGTTTAGTGTTAAGGCCCTCTGACCTCCATGTCATTTCCAAGGGGCATTGGAGTGTCTCAAAATTTTTGGTAGGCATTGCACTCACTGTATGCCCTATAACTGTGTAGCCGAACCGCTCCTTTTGTTACAGAAACATATCCTACAAGACATATGTGGTTGACTGGCCTGATATTGATGTGAATGGTCCCTGTTCCTCCTGCTCTTTCTTCTTTGCCACTACCTCATCCATCATTTATCACCTGAAGCTTTGTTTTAACGGGAGTCATAGAACTTGGATAGTAGCAGGAAAACATCCAGCAATCCTCAGAGGAGGTAGGATATGCGCCAAAATGCTGACCACCTCAGGCCTAGCTGCTACTACATACATGCGCTTGCATTCCTTGAAAACAAAGCAGATGCTAACTTCTATCATCCTCATCATGCTCCTCACCTTGGCACTCTCAACTCCCCTGATGGAGAAGCCAGGGACCACCGAAGGAGTCGGGTTCTCTGGTGGGCTCGTCCAATGCTGCCCTAAAGCAGGCCAGTCTAAGAAAAGTGTGTGGGTCGGTAACAGGAGAAATAGGGGCGGCTGGGGACCATTTATGGACACCCGGCCGCCCCCTGGCGGCTGGGGACCGAGCGTGGACACCCGGCCGCTAGGCGGATGGGGACTGAGTATGGATAAAAGGGCTGCCGACGCAGCCATGACATGGTGGCCGACGTCTGCCTCCACATGCCTAAAAGCCCAATTTCAAGTGCAAGCAAGCTAGCAGTATGGTATTGCAGCCTGGGGGTGGGTGGGTGGCAGGTTGCACCCTTACGCTTGCATTCCAACAAAACAAAGCAGATGCTAACTTCTATCATCATCAATCCTCAGAGGAGGTAGGATATGCGCCAAAACGCTGACCACCTCAGGCCTAGCCGCTACTACATACATGCGCTTGCATTCCTTGAAAACAAAGCAGATGCTAACTTCTATCATCCTCATCATGCTCCTCACCTTGGCACTCTCCACTCCCCTGATGGAGAAGCCAGGGCCCACCGGAGGAGTCTGGTTCTCTGGTGGGCTCGTCCAATGCTGCCCTAAAGTAGGCCGGGCTAAGAAAAGTCTGTGGGGATGTTCCGCGGAGAAATCGAGGCGGCTGGGGACCGTTTATGGACACCCGGCCGCCCCCAGGCGGCTGGGGACCGTGTGTGGACACCCGGTATTGCAGCCTGGGTGGTTGGCTGCATATCTGCGCTTGCATTGAAGGAATGGGGGAGGTACAATTGAACACTGCCCTGGGACAAGGACTTGCACGTGGATAGTTGCAAGTCTGCATCTTCTGATGCGGTAAGGATCACTTCTGATGGGCACACTTTTAGGCAGTGACCTGGGAGTCAGAGATGCTTCCAGGGGTCTTCCCCATGCTGTCCCCATGTCTTTTCAGCACTGTATGCATGTGTCACACAGCACATGGCCAGATAAGGTTGTAAAATGTTCAAATGACATTTCCCGGTGAATGCATTTGTCACAGTTGAAAGCAATACAAAAGTGCAAAAACGCATAAAAAATGCTACTTGTGAACATAGCCCAAGGTGTGGAGGAGTATTTTTGTTTTTGGTTATTTATTTTACCTTATACACAAGTCTTTACCCTGGAAAAGAAATTCCTTAACATATTTCACAGGAAAAAAGTTTCACTTTCGTTTTTGAATGTTTTATTATGAGCCTGTAAAAGTGGCTTAATACCTCTGAACACGTTGTTGACAACAGTGACCTGGGGGTCAGAAATGCTTCCTGGGGCGATCCCCATGCTGTCCCCATGTCATTTGAGCACTGTCACTATCGTTTTGGGTACTTTTTAGGCTTTCTACAGACTGCCGGGGGTGCCGCCGCAAAAATGCTCGGGTCTCCCATAGACTAACATTGGGCTCGTTGCTCAGGTCAAGCACCTGAGTATCACGGCGAGCTCGGCCCGAGCTTCGAGCACCCGAGCATTTTAGTGCTCGCTCAACACTAATCATTATCCTAGCACTTCATAGACAGTTTTAATATTATATCTCAGTTGTTTCATCCCTCCACCTGAGGGAAAGCGGCAGGAGCAGCTTTGGGTTGATCCTATCCCATATTGAAGATACTAAAGGATCTGCGGTGACTGGATTAACAACTCCTTGTCTGAAGGACCTGCGGTGACGTACATCTTGTCCTCTACCACGTGATCGGAACGCGGAAGCGCCATTAACGGGCAGCGGCAAGCAACATCCTCCCCAGATGAAAGCGTAAACTGGGGTTGTGCAGGGGTGCACAACCCCATTAGGTAAGTGGCCAATTGGCTCCTGATCTTATAATCCAGTAGACCAGCAGGTTCTTTCACAAAATGCGCTCCAGTTTCCTTTTGTCTTACATGTCCGCTGTATGCAGAACAGCTGGGACTAGAGATGAGTGGATCCATCCATAGGACTCTGGCACAGTATCTAGGCCAATCTCTTACCTTCTGGTATCCCCAGTGAGGCTTCTGATTAGGCAGGTACGGCGCTACCTGGAGTCTATGGATTTATTTTTTGTTCATTCATAGTCATAATAACCAGAACTTTAGCATTTTTATGTAAGCTTCACTATATGACATGGCTTTTTTGTGTGTGTCTGTAAGACCGTGTTCACACGTTGCATAAAGACTGTTTTTGCTTATTGCAGGTGTCTGCACCAAACCATACAATAAGTCTTCTCTGGTTATAGCATTTTTGCTACATTTTGTTATGACTTTTCCCTCTTATTTGATGTGGTTTTTTGTGCAGATTTGAAGCTACATTTTAATGTGTTTCTATAGTATAGAAAACCTGCCATGTTCTAGGTAAACTGCCCCCATTGCGTTTAGTGATGTAATGTGCATCATGAACACGCTTTTTTAATTAAAATCGGCTTTAAAATTAGTAAAACCCCGTTTATATACTTACATCCTTCCTGCTCGTTTAGTCATAGGGGTGTAATTCCTCGCATTTAGTCATTGTTAGTGCCGCCCATGCATTTGAATTCTCAGTGCTCCCGCCTTGCGCTGACGTACGTATGGGGCGCTTGCACAGTATTTGTCATCGCCAGCTGCGCATTACATCTCTGGGACCGGCGCATGCGCTGTGACGAGCGGCTCCCCGCGCAGTGAAACTGGGAACTACTCAGCATCACTGATGGGTTTTTTTACATGCGTTTTTTTTAGGCTCCAGATAAAAGTTCATAGAGAAAAACTGCACCAAAACCGGACACTTCAGCAGCGTCTTTACACGTACATGGGGCACTTTTCATGAAATCACATCCACTTTCCTTGAACAGTTAAACGCAGTAGAATTTGCGAGCAAAAAAAAAACAGCAGAAAAACCACAGCATTTATACTACATTAGAGAAATGGATGTCCAAGCAAATGGATGTGATTTCATGAAAACTCCTGCCCTTGGTGCATCTAAGCACAGTTTGGTTTTGGTGTTTTTTCCCCTCTACTGCCTTCTATGTAGAGCTTTGAAAACAAAATCATGTTAAAGACAAAAAAAAAAAAAGTTATTGCATTTTCAAAGCTTTTCTGTTATACTTGTAAATTGTAAGCTTGCAAGCAGGGTCCTCACTCCTATTGTAACTGTCTTACCTTATACTGAATTTATTGTCTGTATGTGTCACTGCTTAATTGTAAAGTGCTGCGGAATATGTTGGCGCTATATAAATAAAATTATTATTAAAAACGCGGCTTCACATCTGCACCAAAAACGCATCAAATAAGGGGAAACCACTTAAAAGAAATGCAGCAAACACGCAATAATCAGAGAAAACTGTTATTGCATTGTTTGGTACTGATACACATAGAAAACATGCAGAAAAAAATGCAGCACAGATATGGCCCCAGTGTTAGATTGTTATAGGTTCAACAACATATATATTTTTTATTTATTCATTTTTTTACACCATTTACTGATACATAATCTGATCATTTTTGCTGATTTGTGATGCTTATTTATTTATTTATTTTTTTTAAAGCACAGCAAAATTACATTGAAATTGTTTTTCATTATTTTTTAGTAATTTAGCAGGTACGGCAGGTAACAGGCAGGCAACAGGCAAGTGCTCCCAGGTGAGCGGACTAGCAGGCAGGGCAGGTAACAGGCAGGTAACAGGCTGGTGGGCAAGACTGGAAGTCAGGCTAGCAGCGGGACCTGAGGGCTGAAGCAGAGGTCAGAAACACTGTGCAACAACATTGCTCGGGCACCTCCATTTTGGAGGAGGTGCCTTATATATGGGAGGACCCTCGGCTATTGGCCGGGGACTCCTTAGGACGGCTCGCGCGGCCCCTTTAAGAGAAAGGGAGCGCGCGCGCGCCCTAAGCACAGTGCCCGGGAAGCTGTGCGCGCCGGCCGCAGCAGGAAGAGGAGCGCTGGAGGAGGTGAGAGGGACGGCGTCTCTGCCTGGCAGGGGGCAGAGACGCCGATGCTACACTACAATTAAGCTTCAAGTATAGAAAATCCTCCTAGCAATGTCAGTGCAGTCAGTGGCTCATAGCTTACACACATGGTCAAAATTGTTGGTACCCCTCGTTTAATGAAAGAAAAACCCACAATGGTCACAGAAATAACTTGAATCTGACAAAAGTAGTAATAAATTAACAATCTATGAAAATGAACAAATGAAAGTCAGTCATTGCTTTTCAACCCTGCTTCCACAGAATTAAAAAAAAAAAAATTAAACTCATGAAATAGGCCTGGACAGAAATGATGGTACCCCTGAAAATATTGTGAAAAAATGGACATGTTAAATCTAGTTGTGTCCACTAATTAGCATCACAGGTGTCTACAATCTTGTAATCAGTCAGTGGGCCTGTATCTAGGGCTACAGATACTCACTGTGCTGTTTGGTGACATGGTGTGTACCACACTCAACATGGACCAGCGGAAGCAATGGAAAGAGTTGTCTCAGGAGATTAGAAAGAAAATTATAGACAAGCATGTTAAAAGGTAAAGGTTATAAGACCATCTCCAACCAGCTTGATGTTCCTGTGACTACAGTTGCACATATTATTCAGAAATTTAAGATCCATGAGACTGTAGCCAACCTCCCTGGACGTGGGTGCAGGAGGAAAATTGATGACAAATCAAAGAGACTGATAATATGAATGGTAACAAAAGAGCCCAGGATAACTTCCAAAGAGATTAAAGGTGAACTTCAAGCTCAAGGAACATCAGTGTCAGAACGCACCATCCGTCGTTGTTTGATCTAAAGTGGACTTCATGGGAGACGACCAAGGAGAACACCATTGTTGGAAAAAAAAATCATAAAAAAGCCAGACTGGAATTTGCCAAACTATATGCTGACAAGCTACAAAGCTTCTGGGAGAATGTCCTATGGACAGATGAGACAAAAATGGAAGTTTTTGGCAAGGCACATCAGCAATATGTTCACAGACGGAAAAATGAAGCTTATCAAGAAAAGAACACTGTCCCTACTGTGAAATATGGAGGAGGTTCTTATGTTCTGGGGCGGCTTTGCTGCATCTGGCACAGGGTGTCTTGAATCTGTGCAGGGTACAATGAAATCTCAAGACTATCAAGGGATTCTAGAGAGAAATGTGCTGCCCAGTGTCTGAAAGCTTGGTCTCAGTCTCAGGTCATGGGTCTTGCAACAGAATAATGACCCAAAACACACAGCTAAAAACACCCAAGAATGGCTAAGAGGAAAAATAGAATTAGACTTACCGGTAATTCGGTTTCTAATAACCCATCACGACAGCACACAGGAGGATGTAACCCCACCTTAATAGGGACAGGAAATACGAAGAGGTTTAAATAGCTCCTCCCACATCCTCCCTCCAGTGTTATTACAAATGACCACAAGAGTATAGATGCTTCAAATTCATTTTTATTTCTACTGATCCGGCTGTCGTAGAAACAATAAGCGAGGGGGAGGGAATTACCCGTGCTGTCGTGGTGGGTTATTAGAAACCGAATTACCGGTAAGTCTAATTCTATTTTCTCTAATAACCCCCCAAGACAGCGCACAGGAGGTACAACCCCTGGCAAAAATTATGGAATCACCGGGCTCGGAGGATGTTCATTCAGTTGTTTAATGTTGTTGAAAAAAAGCAGATCACAGACATGGCACAAAACTAAAGTCATTTCAAATGGCAACTTTAGGGCTTTAAGAAACACTAAAAGAAATCAAGATTAAAAATGTGGTACTCAATAAGGGTAATTTTTTTCAGACCAAGCAGAGGGAAACAATTATGGAATCACTCAATAATAAGAAAAAAATTATGGAATCACCCTGTAAATTTTCATTTCCAAAGCTAACACCTATATCAAATTAGATCTGCTCGTTAGTCTGCATCTAAAAAGGAGTGATCACACCTTGGAGAGCTGTTGCACCAAGTGGACTGACATGAATCATGGCTCCAACACGAGAGATGTCAATTGAAACAAAGGAGAGGATTATCAAACTCTTAAAAGAAGGTAAATCATCACGCAATGTTGCAAAAGATGTTGGTTGTTCACAGTCAGCTGTGTCTAAAATCTGGACCAAATACAAACAACATGGGAAGGTTGGTAAAGGCAAACATACTTGTAGACCAAGGAAGACATCAAAGAGTCAAGACCGGAAACTTAAAGCAATATGTCTCCAAAACAGGAAATGCACAACAAAACAAATGAGGAATGAATGGGAGGAAACTAGAGTCAATGTCTGTGACCGAACTGTAAGAAACCGCCTAAAGGAAATGGGATTTACATACAGAAAAGCTAAACAAAAGCCATCATTAACACCTAAACAGAAAAAAAACAAGGTTACAATGGGCTAAGGAAAAGCAATCGTGGACTGTGGATGAAAGTCATATTCAGTGATGAATGGCGAATCTGCATTGGACAAGGTGATGATGCTGGAACTTTTGTTTGGTGTCATTCCAATGAGATTTATAAAGATGACTGCATGAAGAGAACATGCAAATTTCCACAGTCATTGATGATATGGGGCTGCATGTCGGGTAAAGGCACTGGGGAGATGGCTGTCATTACATCTTCAATAAATGCCCAAGTTTAGATTGATATTTTGGACAGTTTTCTTATCCCATCAATTGAAAGGATGTTTTGGGATGATAACATCATTTTTCAAGATGATAATGCATCCTGCCATAGAGCAAAAACTGTGAAAACATTCCTTGAAAGAAGACACATAAGGTCAATGCCATGGCCTGCAAATAGCCGGGATCTCAATCCAATTGAAAATCTTTGGTGGAAGTTGAAGAAAATAGTCCATGACAAGGTTCCAACCTGCAAAGCTGATCTGGCAACAGCAATCAGAGAAAGTTGGAGCCAGATTGATGAAGAGTACTGTTTGTCACTCATTAAGTCCATGCCTCAGAGACTGCAAGCTGTTATTAAAGCCAGAGGTGGTGCAACAAAATACTACTGATGTATTGGAGTGTTCTTTTGTGTGTTTGTTTTTCATGATTCCATAATTTTTTCCTCAGAATTGAGTGATTCCATATTTTTTTCCCACTGCTTAGTCTGAAAAAAATTACCCTTACTGAGTACATTTTTAATCTTGATTTCTTTTAGTGTTTCTTAAAGCCCTAAAGTTGCCATTTGAAATGACTTTAGTTTTGTGCCATGTCAATGATCTGCTTTTCTTCAACAACATTAAACAACTGAATGAACATCCTCCGAGCCCGGTGATTCCATAATTTTTGCCAGGGGTTGTGTACCAAAGATATACTAGGGAGGGACAATAGCCTGAAGGACCTTCCTTCCAAAGGCTAAATCTCCAACAGACATTAGGTTTAGTCCGTAGTGTTTGGAGAAAGTATGAATTGAGGACCACGTAGCAGCTCTGCAAATCTGTTTGATGGATGCGCTGGCTTGGATCTGGTAAGCCTCCGTAATTGCCCTCTTAATCCAGTTGGCTATTGTGGATTTTGCAGCCTTCTTTCCTCTGTTTGGACCTTGTGTATGGACAAATAGGTTCTTGTCTTTCCTTCCTTCTTCTGTTTTCTGAAGATAGTGCAGTACTATTCTCCGAACATCCAGAGTTTGCAATTCCATTTTTTTCTTGTCTTTTGGGTTGTCACAAAATGATGGAAGAATTATCTCCTGAGATCTGTGGAAATTTGAGACCACCTTAGGCAGAAATGAAGGGTCAAGTTGGAAAATTAGACGATCTTCCAGGATTCTCAGGTAGGGTTCGTTGACTGAAAGGGCCTGTAGTTCACACACTCTTCTGGCTGTAGTTAATGCCATCAGGAAACCAATTTTCCAGGTCAGCCTGTCCAGTCTTATGGCTGATAAGGGCTCAAAGGGTGGAAGGGTTAAACCTTTCAGAACAATGTTAAGGTCCCAGGGGGATTCAAGTCTGTTACTCTAGGGTGGATGCGGGTGGCTGCTGTCATAAATCTCTTCACCCACTGATGTTCAGCTAGTCTTTGATCAAAGTATGAGCTTAACGCCGCTACCTGGACCTTAAGAGTACTAGGTCTGAGACCTTTGTCCAGACCTTCTTGTAGAAAATGTAGAATCTGTGTCACATCGGTCCTATGAGGGTCTGGGTGAGTGGGTGCACACCACTTTAAGAAGGTTTTCCAGATCTTATTGTAAATGGTGTACGTTACAGATTTCCTGCTCTTCTGGAGAGTTTTGATGACTTTCTCTGAAAGGCCTCTTGTTTTTAATATCAGGAATTCAGAAGCCAGGCAGCTAGGTGTAGTCTCTCGGGATCTGATGGTGAATTGGTCCCTGGAGAAGGAGATCTTTAATGGGAGGAAGGATTAGAGGGCTCTCCACACTCAGACTAGTTAACGTCCCGAACCAACTTCTTTTTGGCCAGAGAGGAGCCACTAGGATTACTCTGGTCCCTTCGGTCCTTATCTTTTGTAAGATTTTTGAAAGGATAGGCAGAGGGGGAAAGGCATATGCTAGTTTGAATTCCCATTGGTGAGCGAATGCGTCCATACCCAAGTAAGGGCCGTTTGGATCCAGGGAGAAATATTGAGGTACCTTCGCGTTCTGGTGTCCGGCGAAGAGATCTACCTCTGGATAGCCCCATCTCTCTACTAACATCTGGAAGACGTCTGGGTTCAGGCTCCACTCTCCTGCATGAATCTTTGTTCTGCTTAAGAAATCGGCCTGGACATTGACTTAACCTTTGATATGAAGAGCCGACAGGGATAGAAGATGTTCTTCGGCCCAGGAAAATATTCCCACAGAGACTGCTTTTAAGCTTTCGCGTCTTGTGCCCCCTTGATGACAAAGGTGGGCTACTGTGGTGATATTGTCTGAAACTATCTGTATGTGGGTTTTCTGGACCAGAGGCTCTGCTGCTCTGAGGACTTCTTCTACGGCGTTTAATTCTCTGAAATTTGATGAGCGCTGGCTCACCTCTTTGGTCCATATACCCTGAAATAGCTCTTGGGAGACCATGGCTCCCCATCCCTTCCCGCTGGCATCCACTCTTATGGTTACCATCGGATTCTGGATACATGGTACTCCTTTGTTCAGATTCTTCATGCTCAGCCACCAGAATAGAGAGGTCTTTACCCGTGGTGGTACAGGGATTCTCCTGTTCAGAGACCGTGGAGATCCATCCCAATTCGTAAGGATGTGGGTCTGTAATGTTTGGGTATGTGCCTGAGCCCAGGCCACCATCTGGATACAGGATGTCATAGACCCGAGGACAGACATGGCATCTCAATGATACTGATCTCCTGCTTCTTAGGACATTGATCTTTGCTTTTAGCATGGCCTGTTTTTGTTTGGGCAGAAATGACATCTGGCTGTGGGAATCCAATAGTACTCCTAGAAACGTTTTTGTCATGGAGGGAACCATATCCGATTTTTTGAGGTTCACTAACCAGCCCAGAGACGATAGGATCTGAGTGGTCAACTGTATATGTTCTTGGAGTAATGGTACGGAGGGCCCGATTAATAACAGGTCGTCGAGGTATGGTACTATTGAAATATTCTGACCCCGGATATAAGCCATGACTTCTGCCGTGACCTTTGTAAATATTTGCGGGGCTGATGATATCCCGAATGGGAGAACATTGTAGTGGTAGTGGACTATTTGTTCCCTTTGAGCCACTGCGAATCTTAAGAACCTCCTGTAAAGTGGATGTATGGGGATGTGGTAATATGCATCCTGGAGATCGATTGTGGCCATGACATGGTCCTGTCCTATCAGGGGGACCGTTGATCTGATGGATTCCATCTTGAATCGCTGGTAGTGGATATATGGATTCAGTGGCCTTAGATTGATTATAATTCGGTGAGAGCCATTTGTTATTTTTATTAGGAAGAGTCTGGAATAATGTCCTCTGCCTATCTCCCTTGTAGGAACCAGGGATATCACCCCTGAGGACAATAAGTCTGTTAGAACGGATATCAGGGTGGCCTGCCGACTCTGAGAAGAGAGCTGTGTTAACTTTATTCTCTGTGAAGGATAGGAGGAGAAATTTATTTTTACTCCAAACTTGACTACCCTCAGGACCCATGGGTCTGAGCAGATTTCTTTCCACTGAGGGAGAAAATTGAGGGAGATGCGGCCCGCGACTGTCCTGACGTCATGGTTTGTTCTGACGTTGATTTTGGGAGAGAAAAAGATTCTTGCCTCCTCTACCTTTTGGGTAGCTCCATCGTCCTGTTTTCCCTTTACCCCTATGTAGCGTCGGCGCCCCTGCCTCCTGCTAGGCAGGGACGCCGTTCCCCTCACCTCTCCGCTCCGTGCCCGGCGTCCTCCTTCCGCTCTGCTGGCAGAGCGCGCTGCTTCCCGGTCACCGTGCTTAGGGCGCGTGCGCGCACTCCCTCTCTCTTAAAGGGGACGCGCGCGCCGTCCTAAGGACTCCACGGCCAATGGACGGAGGATCTCACCATATATAAGGCACCTCCTCCAAAATGGAGGTGCCCGAGCAATGTTGTTGCAAAGCCTTTCAACTCTGCTTCAGCCCTCAGGTCCCGTTGCCAGCTTGTTTTCCAGTGCTCTCTATCTGCTTGCAATCCTGCGGTCCGACAGTCTGCCTACCAGCATCTGCCAGTCTGTCTATGGATCAGTCCGCCTGCGGACCAGGAAGCACCTGCCACATACCTGCCTGATACCTGTCTACCTGCTTGCAATCCTGCGGTCCGAAAGTCTGCCTACCAGCACCTGCCAGTCTGCCTATGGATCAGTCCGCCCGCGGACCAGGAAGAACCTGCCAGATACCTGCCTGCCAGCCTGTCCAGAGACTCTTACCCGCTCACCTGGGAGCGCTCACCTGCTACCCGCCTGCTAGCCTACCTGGAGGCTTATCCGTCACTTGCTGTGACAGAGACTCTTATCCTGCTGTCACTTGCCGTGACCACCCGCCTGTCTAGAGACTCTTATCCTGCTGTCACTTGCCGTGACCACCTGCCCGTCAAGAGACTGTCCCCGTCACTCGCCGTGACCTCCTGCCCTTCTACCCAGAGACTGTCCCTGTCACTTGACGTGACTGCCTGCCCGCTTTCCCTGGGAGCCACCCGCTTCCTTATAAGGACTGCCCCTTTGTATAGTAGCTCAGAGGTTCCACCTCCCAGACCCGTTACACCCTATAGTGAGGGGTCTGCTCCTGGGAGGGACAAAAAGGCCTTTTCCTTATATTTCAAGCTTCCGGGAGGGCCGTCTTCTTGTCTGAGGCTTTCTCTAGAAGATCATCTAGGGCAGGCCCGAACATGTATTCCCCTTTAAAGGGGATGGAACACAATTTCATTTTTGATGCCACATCGCTGCTCCAGTATTTCGACCATGGGGCTCTTCTTACAGAGTTTGATAACCCAGATGCGCTCTTACCGCCACTCTCACTGATTCTACAGAAGCAGCTGCTAAAAACCCAGTAGCTTTCTGTAGAAGCGGTAGGGATGCTAAGATGTCTTCTCTAGGGGTGCCTGAGACTAGGTGTTCCTCCAGATGATCTAGCCAACGAGCCATTGCTCGAGCTATGCCTGTAGAGACTGCGTTGGTGTTTAACCCCTTTACCCCCGAGGGTGGTTAACGTAAGGACCGGGCCAATTTTTACAATTCTGACCACTGTCACTTTATGAGGTAATTACTGTGGAACGCTTCAATTGATCCCCCTGATTCTGAGATTGTTTTTTCGTGACATATTGTACTTTATGATTGTGGAAAAATTTCTTCGATATCACTTGTTTATTTATGAAAAAAATGGAAATTGGGTGACACAGGCTGTGTCGATCGCAGCATTGCGGTGGCTAAGGGGAGGTGATCGCAATACTCACCTCCTCTTCCGGCCTCCTGCGCTGTCTGCCGCGGCTTCCCGGTTGTTGCCATGACGACCCAATGTCGTCATGACAACATCCAGGTCACCAGACAGCAGGAAGATCGTTTGGTCATGTGCAGTACATGACCAAACGATCGTCTCACTGTGCAGCGCTGACTGCCTGCATGGCACAGGGATGGTGCTCCATCCCTATGCTATGCAGGCGATCAGAATAAAAAAAGTGAAAGTCCCAGAGTGAGAAAGTAAAAAAGTAAAAAAACTCTCAAAGTGAAGATTTTTTTTTTTTTTAAAAAATTGTAAAAATATTAAAAAAAAAAATAATCCACCAAAAATAAAAATATAATGTACCCATCAATAGATATTATGAAAAAAAAAACAAAACAATAAAAGTACACATATTTGGTATCGTCGCGTCCGTTTTGACCGGACCTATAAAACTGTCCCACTAGTTAACCCCTTCAGTGAACACGGTAAAAAATAAAAAAAAAACGAAGCAAAAAACAATACTTTATCATCATACCGCCAAACAAAAAATGGAATAACACGCGATCAAAAAGACGAATATAAATAAAAATGGTACCGCTGAAAACGTCATCTTGTACCACTGAAAACAAGGTGCCAGACAGCTCCATCAGCCGAAAAATAAAAAAGTTATAGCTCTCAGAATAAAGCGATGCAAAAAAATAATTTTTTCTATAAAATAGCTTTTATTGTGTAAAAGCGCCAAAACATAGAAAAACTATATAAATGTGGTACCGCAGTAAACGTACTGACCTGAAGAATAAAGCTACCTTATCAATTTTGCCACACGCAGAGTAGAATAAAAAAATAAAAAAAAATAAAACAATTCCTGAATTGTTGTTTTTTGTTTATTCTGCCTCCCAAAAGCTGGAATAGAAAGCGATCAAAAAATGTAACGTGCCTGAAAATGGCACCAATAAAAACGTCAACTCATCCTGCAAAAAAACAAGCCGTCACATGACTCTGTCAGCCAAAATATGGAAAAATTATAGCTCTCAAAATATGGCGATGCAAAAACTAGATTTTACAAAATGTGTCTTTTAGTGTGTGACAGCTGTCAATCATAAAAACCCGATATGATTCTGGTATCTCTGTAGTCGCACCGACCCGAAGAATAAGGTCGTCTAATCACTTATACCGCACTAGGAACGGCGTAAAAAATAAACGCTAGGGCTGGGGTTGTTTTTTTTTTCAAAAGTAAAAAAAAACAAAACGATGACGATATGGCAACTAGTGTTGAACGCATGTGCTCGCTACTTGAGTTTGCATCGGGTGCTCGGGTATGCATTGAGTATCGCGGGTGCTCGAGTCTCCGCCCCATATGCTTCATGGCCAAAAAAACCTCGCGGGGATTGCCTGCCATGCACGAGCGATCCCCGCATGTTTTTTTGGGGGTGTCTTATAACTGTGAAACATGCAGGCGGGGACTCGAGCACCTGTGATACATGGTGCATATCTGAGTACCCGATGCAAACTCAAGTAGCGAGCACTTGCGCTCAAGAGTAATGACAACTTATTCAATATGATGAATAATGTCATCAAAGTCTGTGTCGTACCTCTGGGTTCAAAATGTTCACTATACCCCTTGATAAAATCCTTGAGGGGTGTAGTTTCCAAAATGGGGTCACTTGTGGGGGGTTTCCACTATTTAGGCACATCAGGGGCTCTCCAAACGCGACATGGCGTCCGCTCTCGATTCCAGCCGATTTTGCGTTAAAAAAGTCACACAGTGCTCCTTCCGTTCTGAACTCTGCCGTGCGCCCAAACACTGTATTTTCCCCACATATGGGGTTTTGGCGTACTCAGGAGAAATTGCACAACAGTTTTTGGGGTCCATTTTCTCCTCTTACCCTTGTGAAAATAAAAAAATTGGGGCTAAAACATCATTTTTGTGGAAAAAGTTTGATTTTTTTTTATTTTCACGGCTCCATGTTATAAACTTCTGTAAAGGACTTGGGGGTTCAAGGTGGTCATCACACATCCAGATAAGTTCCCTGAGGGGTCTAGTTTCCAAAATGGTGTCACTTGTGGGGGGTTTCCACTGTTTAGGCACATCCGCTAATTATTCAAGCAAATTTTACAATCAAAAAGTCAAATGGCGCTCCTTCCCTTCCGAACTCTGCCGCGCGCCCAAACAGTTGTTTTCCCCCAGATATGGGGTATCTGCTAACTCAGGAGAAATTGCACAACAAACTGCATAGTGCAATTTCTTCTGTTACCCTTATGAAAATGCAAAAGTGGGGGTTGAAAAACATTTTTGTGGGAAAAATGTGAAAATTTTATTTTTACGGCTCAATGTTCTAAACTTCTGTGAAGCACCTGGGGGTTCAAGGTGCTCACCACACATCTAGATATGTTCCCTGAGGGGTCTAGTTTCCAAAATGGTGTCACTTGTGGGGGGTTTCCACTGTTTAGGCACATCAGGGGCTCCCCAAATGCAACATGGCGTCCGCTAATTATTCAAGCAAATTTTACATTCAAAAAGTCAAATGGCGCGCCTTCCCTTCCGAATCCTGCCGTGCGCCCAAACAGTGGTTTTCCCCCACATATGGGGTATCTGCTTAGTGAGGAGAAATAGCACAACAAATTTTGGAGTCCATTTTTTCCTGTTACCCCTGTGAAAATAAAAAAAATTGGGTCTAAAGTAACATTTTTGTGAAAAAAGTTAAATGTTCATTTTTTTCTTCCACGTTCCAAATATTCCTGTGAAGCACCTGAAGGGTTAATAAAGTTCTTGAATGTGGTTTTGAGCACCTTGAGGGGTGCAGTTTTTAGAGTTGTGTCACTTTTGGGTATTTTCTGTCATAAAGACCCCTCAAAGTGACTTTAAATATGATGTGGTCCCTTAAAAAATGGTTTTGTAAATTTTGTTGGAAAAATGAGAAATCGCTGGTCAACTTTTAACCCTTATAGCTCCTCAATAAAATAAAAATTTTGGTTCCAAAATTGTGCTGATGTAAAGTAGACATGTGGGAAATTTCTTAACTATTTTGTGTGACATAGCTCTCTAATTTAAGGGTATAAAAATTAAAATTTTGAAAATTGCAAAATTCTCAATTTTTGCCAAATTTCCGTTTTTTTCACAAATAAACGCAAGTGATATCGAAGAAATTTTACCACAATCATGAAGTACAATATGTCACGAAAAAACAATCTCAGAATCAGGGGGATCCGTTGAAGCGTTCCAGAGTAATTACCTCATAAAGTGACAGTGGTCAGAATTGTAAAAATTGGCCTGGTCATTAACGTGCAAACCACCTTGGGTTGTAAAGGGGATTTAATCAGAGAGATATGTCACAAAATAGTTAATAAATAACATTTCCCACATGTCTACTTTACATCAGCACAATTTTGGAACCAATTTTTTTTTTTTTTATTAGGGAGCTATAAGGGTTAAAAGTTAACCAGCAATTTCTCATTTTTCCAACAAAATTTACAAAACCATTTTTTTAGGGACCACATCACATTTGAAGTCACTTTGAGGGGTCTTTGACAGAAAATACCCAAAAGTGACACCATTCTAAAAACTGCACCCCTCAAGGTGCTCAAAACCACATTCAAGAACTTTATTAACCCTTCAGGTGCTTCACAGGAATTTTTGGAATGTGGAAGAAAAAAATGAACATTTAACTTTTTCACAAAAATGTTACTTTAGACCCAATTTTTTTTTTATGAGCACGCAGATACCCCATACGTGGGGAAAAACCACTGTTTGGGCGCACGGCAGGGTTCGGAAGGGAAGAAGCGCCATTTGACTGTAAAATTTGCTTGAATAATTAGCGGACGCCATGTTGCGTTTGGAGAGCCCCTGATGTGCCTAAACAGTGGAAACCCCCCACAAGTGACACCATTTTGGAAACTAGACCCCTCAGGGAACTTATCTAGATGTGTGGTGAGCACCTTGAACCCCCAAGTGCTTCACAGAAGTTTAGAACATTGAGCCGTCAAAATAAAATTTTCTCATTTTTGCAACGAAAATGTTTTTTCAGCCTCCAATTTTGCATTTTCATGAGGGTAACAGGAGAAATTGTACCATGCAATTTGTTGTGCAATTCCTCCTGAGCATGCAGATACCCCATATGTGAGGGAAAACCACTGTTTGGACACACGGCAGGGCTCGGAAGAGAAGGAGCCCCTGATGTGCCTAAACAGTGGAAAACCCCCACAAGTGACACCATTTTGGAAACTAGACCCCTCAGGGAACTTATCTAGATGTATGGTGAGCACCCTGAACCCCAAAGTGCTTTACAGAAGTTTATAACATGGAGCCGTGAAAATAAAAAAAATCAAACTTTTTCCACAAAAATTATGTTTTAGCCCCAATTTTTTTAATTTTCACAAGGTTAAGAGGAGAGAATGGACTCCAAAAACTGTTGTGCAATTTCTCCTGAGTACGCCAATACCCCATATGTGGGGAAAATACAGTGTTTGGGAGCACGGCAGAGTTCAGAAGGGAAGGGTCACTGTGTGACTTTTTGAACACAAAATTGGCTGGAATCGAGAGCGGACGCCATGTCGCGTTTGGAGAGCCCCTGATGTGACTAAATAGTGGAAACCCCCCACAAGTGACCCCATTTTGGAAACTACACCCCACAAGGATTTTATCAAGGGGTATAGTGAACATTTTGAACCCAGAGGTACGACACAGAATTTGATAACATTAGGTCATCATACTGAATAAGTTGTCATTAGTCTTGAGCGCAAGTGCTCGCTACTTGAGTTTGCATCGGGTACTCAGGTATGTACCAAGTATCGCAGGTGCTCAAGTGACATGCTCAAGTCCCTGCCCCGCATTTTTCACGGTTATTAGACATCCAAAAAAAAAACATGCGGGGATCGCTCGTGCATGGCAGGCAATCCTCGCAAGTTTTTTTGGCCATGAAGCATATGGGGTGGAGACTCAAGCATGTCACTCAAGCAACCGCGATACTCAGTGCATACCCGAGCACCCGATGCAAACTCATGTAGCGAGCACTTGCGTTCAACACTAGTCGCCATGTCGTCATCTTTTTTTTTCTTTTGAAAAAAATCCCAACCCTAATACAACCCCAACCTTAACCCTAGCCCAACCCAAACCCTAGTTAATTTTTTACACCGTTCCTTGTGCGGTATATGTGATTAGACGACTTTATTCTTCGGGTCGGAGCGATTACAACGATACCAGAATCATATTGGGTTTTTATGATTGACAGCTGTCACACACTAAAAGACGCATTTTTTGTAAAATCTAGTATTTGCATCGCCATATTTTGAGAGCGATAATTTTTCCATATTTTGGCCGACAGAGTCATGTGACTGCTTGTTTTTTTGCGGGATGAGTAGACGTTTTTATTGGTACCATTTTCAGGCACTTGACATTTTTTGATCGCTTTCTATTCCGATTTTTGGGAGGCAGAATAAACTAAACAAAAACTAGCAATTCCGGAATTTTTTTTATGTTTGTTTTTTTTTCATGCTGTTCTGCGTGTGGTAAAATTGATAAGGTAGCTTTATTCTTCGGGTCAGTACGTTTACAGCGGTACCACATTTATATAGTTTTTCTAGGTTTTGGCGCTTTTACACAATAGAAGCTATTATAGAAAAAAAATATTTTTTTGCATCGCTTTATTCTGAGAGCTATAACTTTTTTATTTTTTTGCTGATGGAGCTGTATGGCGGCTTGTTTTTTTGCGGGACAAGATGACGTTTTCAGCGGTACCATTTTTATTTATATTCGACTTTTTGATCGCGTGTTATTTCATTTTTTGTTTGGCGGTATGATGATAAAGCATTGTTTCTTTTACCGTGTTCACTAAAGGGGTTAACTAGTGGGACAGTTTTATAGGTCAAGTCGTTCCGGATTCGGTGATACCAAATATGTGTACTTTTATTGTTTGTTTTTTTTCATAATATTTATTGATGGGTACATATATATATATATTTTTACAAAAAAAAATGTTCTTAATTTTTTAACACTTTTTACACTTTAATTCTTTGTCCCACTATGAGACTTTCACTTTTTTTTTATTCTGATCGCCTGTATAGCACAGGGATGGAGCACTTTTTCTTCCTCGACCTCCATAGTTACTGCCATAAGTTCCTCCAAGCTATCTGATGGAAAGTAATATCTCTCTCGCTGGGAATTATCAGGAGTTAGACTCAGTTCACCTTCCTCTGGAAGATCTTCCGAAATATATATTTCCTCTTGAGAGTCTTCCTCCCCTCCCTCTGGTGGGCTGATCTTCCTCTTTTTGGCAGCTGAGGGAGTAGATGTAGTATCCTGACTAGGTGAGGGCGTAGGGAGAGCAACTGAGGCTAAGGAGGATTTGATCTCTTGATGTACAATCCCCTTTATCTCTTCCATTAAGGAAGGTTGTTCCTGCCTGATAATCTTCTCCGTAAGTCCTTGCATAGGGGCTTTCTATAGGAGGACAATAGTTTTTTTTTGTACAGATGGGACATCTGCGTGACGGTTTAACTTTCTCCAGATGCAGGTTCCTTGTCCCCCCTATGAGAGAGGGGAGAAGGGGAGGGGAGCTAGAATCACTATTACCTGCATCTGGGAGATGGACTACCAGTGCCATACTTACTGGGACCGGACCGGTGCTGGGCTCTACAGAGGCAGAGTGAGAAGATGCTTCAACAGACATGGTTTTGTCCTACCTGCAGATGTCTTCCTGTCCAGGGCTCCTTTATGGCTCACTGGACCAGCGCCTCCCTCTGATTAGAGGGCTCCTCCCCAGGTGTCCAGGTGAAGACATGTGATCACCGGTGGCTATTACCACTCTTTTCCCCCCTTCCGTTTGCTGCGCGCTCCACCGTGGAACACAAAGCCGCCGCAGTGACGTCATCATCCACAGTCCGACGTCACTTCCGGCGCCGCGGTGTGCGTTCTACATCCTGGAGACTGCAACCTGTGGGGGGAGGAGGAGACGGGCCGGAGAGCTCAGAGTCCTCCGGCCAGAAGATCCTGCAGACCTTCCCCGAGAGTGCGGCCTGGAGGAGGGGGTCCCGAATCTGGAGGAGATGGGAGCAGCGCATGTGAGGAGGAGGGGTAAACCGCTCGATCCTCTGCTGCTCGGCTAATGGCTTTCTCCCCAGTGCCTGTCGCCGGCCCAGCACACCGGGGACCCCTCTTCATCCCTGATAGGGACAGGAAATAACACTGGAGGGAGGATGTGGGAGGAGCTATTTAAACCTCTTCGTATTGAGCATCTTTGGAAAGAGCTGAAACATGCCGTCTGGAAAAGGCAACCTTCAAACACGTGACAAATGGAGCAGTTTGCTCATGAGGAGTTGGTCAAAATACCGGTCGAGAGGTGCAGAAGTCTCACTGACAGTTACAGGAATCGTTTGATCGCAGTGATCGCCTCAAAAGGTTGTTCAACAAAATATTAAGTTAAGAAGTACAATCATTTCTGTCCAGCCCTATTTCATGAGTTTAATTTTTTTTATAATTCTGTGGAAGCCGGGTTGAAAAGCAATGTGACTTTCATTTGTTCATTTTCATAGATTTTTAATTATTACTTTTATCAGATTCAAGTTATTTCTGTGACCATTGTGGGTTTTTCTTTCATTAAACAAGGGGTACCAACAATTTTGACCACGTGGGTAGCAGCCGCCTGTAATGATAGTAGTTGTGGATTCAATTCCCAGGGAGACCATGCCAGCATACATTGATTCTTGTCCCTTCAAATATTTATAGAAAACCATAGTCCCCTCATTTTTAGGGTATGTGCACACGATGCAGAAATGAAGCAGAAAATTTCTGCATCATTTCTGCATCTCCCTGGCAGAAAAAACGCATGCAGATTGTGCATGCGTTTTTCCTGCAGAATACATGCGGATCCACATGCAGATTGACATGCGTTTCCGCATGCAGATTGACAAGCGCTTTCCAGGCGATTTTAGCATCACCTGGAAAGTGCTTGACAACTAGGTCACACTATATAAATCCATGCAAACAGCATGGATTTATATAGTGTGACCCGAGAGAGTGTATATACTTACCTCTGATGGCCCGCGCTGTCCTGCTTTACAAAGTTCCCGGCTGCCGGCAACTTTGAATTGAAAGACCTGCCGACGTCAGCGTCACGTGACCCGTCACATGACTCTGACGTCACCGCAGGTCCTACAACTCACTGCAAGTGCCGGGAAGCAAGCAGGAGCGGTGCACGGGCCGACAGATGGTAAGAATACATTTATTTTTTATTTTATTCTTTTTTTACAGCTTTTTTAATGGTACCTGGATGTGGATGAGACTCTCCTCTCTTCCACACTCTGGTACCATCCGCATATTAGAACGCGCCAATAACACAAGTACAAATGCTGTCTTGCGGAATTGGCGCGTTCTAATGCAAGTCAATGGCGGCGAAATCGCCGCGTTTCCGCAAAATTAATTGACATGCTGCGGATTTTTGACCGCAGCGTTCACGCTGCGGAAAAATCCGCATCATGGGCACAGCACATGCGGATTTCCATTGGGGAACATTGCTTCCCTTCTACCATGCGTTTTTCATGCGTTTCCACGGCGTTTACGCAACTGCAAAAACGCCGCGGAAACGCATGAAATACGCATCGTGTGAACTCAGCCTTACAGTATATTTATACCCTATTCATAAGAAATTTCTGTATTACATGCAGGGCTGTGGAGTCTGTAAGCCAAACCTCCGACTCCTCAATTTCCATGTCTCCGACTCCCTCATACATGGCTCATGTTTAAGTGATAAATTTACTATAGCACAGATTCGTCTTAGCTAAAAGTCTAGACCCTTAGATCAGGAATAGGACATTTCAGAACATTCCCAAATTCTTATGAAAAAATATTCCCCACAAACTGCATTGAACTACTGTACCCAATTTATTATATATTTTAGGAGTCGGAGTATTTTATACTGACTCCACCAAAATGAGCTCCAACTCCACAGCCCTGATTACATGTACAGTCCATTGATTTCATGCAATGCTTCTTTTCCTCTGCAGTAAAACCGAAAGGAAAAATTAAAAGACTCAACGGTAACTTTCCATAAAAATGTCAGGATTATAGGTTTAAAGAGAACCCAGAGTCAGTTCATGGTAAGATGCACATATACTGTAAATTAAAGGAGCTGCAACTTTTCACAAAAAAACCCTACATCCACATGTACTGTAAATTGGACAGAAATAAACTGTAGCAGAATCTGCATGTAAAAGATGCAATGGGTGAATTTACATGGTGCAGTTTAAAAAAGAAAAATACCGGAGCTCAATTTACCAATAATTTTTTTTGTTTGGCCAGAGCCTGTGGGTAAGATTGTAAAAATCGGACAAACTTTTCTACTGACTTGTACAGCAGATTTTGCTCCCTGAAATCTGGGTAGTATATCTGTGGTGTATGCGCCATTTGAGAAAAGAATTATTTCTCTACTACTTGTTTTTCATAACCGCTTTTCAAACACTAGAGAAGAATATCACTATGATCCTGAATCTGAAGGGGTAGCACACTTCTGGAGAAGTAGTGGTATTGAGCAAAATAATTAGGCACGATTCATGAAGAATGGCTTTTCACATGACAGTCTTGATGAAAGGGCAGCTGGAGTAAAATGCATCTAATTCATGAAGTAGCACACACCACTTAATGAATTTGGAGGATCATACAACTGGCATCTGGTTCCACCACCAGAAATCTTACTGCAGTCAGGGTACGAAGTGCATTTCTGGCCTAATTTAAGCCATCAAAGTGGCATACATTTTGATAAATTGGCCGGGTGGGCTTGACCACTCCCCATCCCAGATTTGCTGGCTGGAATTGGCGTCAAAAATACCAAATGTCACCAATTTTGTACAATTTCGAGTCTTGCAAAAATTTGTGACATTTCAACTTGATTTTTTTTTATGCCATAAGTCAGAAATAAACACTTTGATGCATCGGGCCCTTAGTGTTAAGGCCCACTTGTTCTAGGGACTGATGAGAGCGTTTTATTACTGGACCCTATTTAACTATGCCTGACATATTTGTCATCACAGACAATAGGGTTTTGTTTTTTTTACTACAAATTGAGCTGACAAAATAATATTTCAACAGCGATCACTCCTTTATTAAGTTACTCAAGACAGAAGTAATATTTCTATTGTACTCCTAACCAAAATGACTTAAAAAAAAAAATAAAAAAAAAAAGATGAAATCCTGATATGAAAAATATATACACAGACACAACAGCACTTCTTAATGGTTATGAAGCTGTAAAGTAAGTATGAAACTATTCTGGATGCGACAAGGATTGATGATATGACCCACAATCTTTTCTCTTAACAATATTATATATGTGACCTGGTCTTTAAAGGATATCATTGCTTGTTTGGAAAATAAAGCTGCATTTTCTCCAAAACAAGAACATATAGGTTATCCCGAACCTCCATAGTTCTCCAAGTCAGATGTTTTAGAAAAAAAAAAAAAAAGATACTGGATTTTTGCAAAATAGTATTTTCTCGTGCACGTGACGCAAAAGAGCCGGTCTTCATTGGGGCTCTGGAGCCCTGCTCCCAACAATTCTTAAATGTACATTAGATATTTCTTCTTAGAAATTAGGATGTAGTGACGTTAGCAAAAGTTAAAATATGAAATCCAAGTTCTCAATTTTTGTTCGGTTATAAGAAAAAAAAAAAAAAAAGGAACTGTTAGATTAAATTTAAAGCAGAACAAAATATCCCACTCGAAGACGGACAAATTTACTTTAGCAGTTTGTAACATGGGGCTCCAATTATGTAGCTGGAATCTGTGGCAGTCCAAATTCATCTACCAACACGCCATCCTGTGGGGAAATTGAAGACCAAAGTCAGTAAAATATTCCTAATTACTTTGTCTTCACAGTAAGTAAAGTTTTGCTCTCATTCATCATTATTTATGGAATAAAAGTACATCCTGGTACAGTACTAATACCTTATTTTTGGAGTCGCTTGGAATGCCTTCGGGAATTGCGGGAGCGGAGGCGGCTTCATCCAAGTAGGAGCTGTCATCATCTGCCAAGAGTTCATCTCCCAATGCATCCAGCTCTGTCAGACAAAAAACAGTTAACAGCAGACCCCCCCAGAGGTATACATAACCAAGGACACATGACAAAACGAGAATTATTAATTATAATTAACCAATACGACATAATTATGAGTCATCTGCCTAGAATTGAAAAACACCTCTGTATTAAAGTCTAAGTGACAGCAGAAGTGGATATCACACACATATGACCAAGGCTATTGCTATGGATAAATGTGTTTTGTTGGAGCAGGTTAACATTCGCACACATTATATTACATATCCCTATGGGCATTTCTGTGATATATATTTTCACAAAAATCACTGCTTGTACAGTGTCAGTGAGAAGGAGATCCAGGCTACAGCTTTGAGAGAAGAAAATGCCTACTGTGCTCTGAACATTTAAAGGGAATCTGGCAACAGGTTTTTGCTATGTAGTCTAACAGCAGCATGATGCTCAGCGCTATTTAACCCCCATCACCACCGATTAGCAGCTCCCTGTGTACATTGTATATTGACAGAAAGGTGCCAATCAGTGGTGGAGGCATGGTTGGACCAGGCAACATCTGGTCCTGTAGCGATTCTCTCCTGCTGATAAAACTCTAATTTTATTGAGACAGCACAACAAAGCCTAGTAAGTTACAGATCAGTGAAATCTGGGTCTCAGCCCTACATCATGTTGCTCTCAGATTACATAGCAAAACCTGTTGACCGATTTCCTTTATGCCCACATGCAGGAATGTTTAAAAAAAAAAATTATTTGCATTCAGACCTGTTAGAGATATGTATTTGTGCATCATAATATTGCCACTGGTGAACGAGGGCCAAGCTGAAACTGTGTTGCCTAATGATACCAAGCAGCTTTTTCACCAATTTTTTCCATCATTTCCCAATATAAATGGGCACATGCTTCCTTACCAGCTTCAAGATCATCCTCATCAATTTCAGGTGTCCCATAACTACGGCTCAGCGCTTCTTGGATATCGTTTGCATTCTCCATCATATCTTCTAGCTGATCTTGTAAGTCCTGTATAAGGTACAATGTTATTTATCACACACAAAACACATTTATAATACAAGAAATATTGAAGATCAAAGGATTATGTAGTTATCTGACTTAAGTTATTGATGGTATATCACTAGGATATGCCATCAGCTTCTGATCAGTGGATACCTGTGTGATGTGACTCATATCAGTAAACTAGTAAAGGCACTATATTGGACTGACCATACAGCCACCAAAAAACACTGTACAACCCCTTTAAATGCAACTTATAAATTAAGCCCTGTATAACAAGTTTAAATAGAGAAAATAATATCCACAATTATATTTTTAAATGTTTTATCAATTAGCAAGTTATTCATCTTCACAACTTAAGCCCCCTGTACAGATTGGATGGCTCTGGGCAGAACGGTGCTTTGGCTGAGAACTATCTCAGCTGCCTCCCCATAAGCAGCAACGCTCACTCGGCTGAGTGTTCAGATGTTCTCTATGGGAGAGTTGCTGGTTGACATCGGTCGGTGGTGTATCTCCAGGAGAACAATGCAATCTGCAGTCCGAAATCATACATGTGCGATTGACATCTCGCCCAACAATCAGGGAGAATGGAGACCTTTAGAGTATAGTGAACTGTGCTGCTAATAGCTTCAGCCTGCCCTGTGGTTAATCATTGATTGCTCAAATATGCCTCTTAACTTTATTGTATTGTTCTAATCATGGCGTTAATAAAATCTGATAAAATAAACACTAATACATGTTTTAATATTTACCTCAATCTGATCAATCTTGACTTGCTTATAGGCTTTTTTCATCTCCTTTGCGCCAATTTTCATTGCTTCCACCTTATGATACAAAATTAAAAGAAAGCCATACATTATTTTTTATACACATACATATTTTTTATTAATTATATATTACACACTATAGGTATCACTGGGGTCTAAGGGGCAACGTCTCTCCTTGTGGAAAGTGACAAGCCAAGCCTGGCATTTCAGATTAAGGACACTTATAAGCCATGCGTGCTCCTCTGGGCAATTAAATAAAGAATTGTCTCTTTAGAGAGGGAGAGGGCTGGAACTCTAGCGCCACCTATTGGAAGCAGTGATCCTAATACGGACTTTTAGGATCGCTGCTTCCAACTGGTGGCGCTAGAGTTCCAGCCCTCTCCCTCTCTAAAGAGACAATTTGCATATAAAATGATCACTGAATTTCAACATGCCTGACCCTTCAACTCGGAGGCCCCATACACATTATGGCATTATTCTTAAAAGTGGTTTGTTAATATAGATAAAAGCTTCCCTGAAATGCTCACCTTGACCCCTCTAAAATTAATAGTGGCCTGAATGGCACACATTCTATCAGCTTGAGCGCTACATGGAAATAGACCGGAAAGCAGGAATGTTCTATACCAGAAATCATGGTAGTGTTTTTCTCCAAAAGTCTGTATATTTAATCCTCCGTGCATAAATACCCATAAACCTGATAAGGCATCTAAATATTTCTGTCAATGAAAATCACTTCCACATTTGAGAATGGAGTTGTTTCAGCACACGCGCATATAAGTTGTGCAACCCCATTATGATGAAAAATGCACAGAAATTTCTGCAACAATTCTGCAAAGTGTGAATTCACCCTAAGGCCAAACTGGAAAAGTATAAAGTACAGTTCTTCTAATTAAACTTGACTACAGATTCCTTTATATCTATTGAAATGTACATATTCAGGTTTAAAACTGTGAGATCACATTAAAATATCTTTTTTTTTTTTTTTTACAGAAAATTAAAAAAAAAAAAAAATTTAAAGCCGCTCTGTCAGCTAACGTTTGGTGCCCTAGTTGAAAAAATTATCTGCTTTAGTCAAATCGTGATGGGATATTATGATCTTTTTTTTTAAATCAGATACATTTTTATTAAACATAACAAAACTTGGAACAGATATTACATGACAATACTCGCTTTACAATATTACAGTAAGTTCCTCCCCCCTCCCTTATTTCCTCAACGTACCCTAATATACATGTCAGTGGGTCCCTAGGGACAATACACCTATACACCATTCCAATACGGTTCAACACTACAATCCAAAAGGAGGACAATCTAGGACAATGCCAAAGCATATGCAGTATGTCTGCCTGAGATTGCGAGCACCTTGGGCAGTCTGAGTTAGACTTCAACCCTGCTTTAAATAACATTGAGGGGTTCTATACACCCTGTGGATCACATACAGCTGTGACATTCTCCCAGGCTCACTCATGGATAACTTGGGTATATATTCTAGAATAGACTCCCACCTATCGTCATTTATCTCTCCCAAGTCTGTCTCCCACTTCCTTCTAGCTTTGATAGGGTGTCCTCCAAGAAAGGCGTGCAGCAGGTCTCTATACACTTCAGATATTGCCCCTTTCGTTCCTCTGTTTTTAAGCATAAAATCTAACATCAGATCTATTTGTATTCCAATATGCCCTCTTCTGCTTTGGGTCTGAAATGCGTGCTGAACCTGTCTATATTGAAAGAGGTTTAGTCTTGGGAATTGAAATTCTTCCTGCAACATTTCATATGATTTCAGCTTCCCTCTGTAAATCAACTGATAGATCAGGCCAATACCCATTTCTTTCCACTCACCAAACCCCTTCATATTACTGAACTCCTGAAAATAGATGTTATCCCAGATAGGTGAAAACTTAGTGAAGTGAGTTACCCCCCTACTCTGCTTGATTTTCAGCCACATCTTATGTATTAGATTTATGGTATGGTAATGCGATCCTCATTTCTTGAAGATTCCCAACTCCAGTCCCATACTTAATGGCGAAATCTTAATTAAGCGCTCCAAACTGACAGGCACCTGTCCCTTTCCCATAGTCTCACCCCACCACTTGAGGTGTTGGCTTTGTGCAGAAAGAAAGTATAACCAGGGATTAGGGAGCGCTAGGCCTCCCTCCTCTTTTGGTCTCTGCAGTGTTTCTTGTTTAAGTCTGGGACTCTTCTTACCCCACACTAATTCTCCAAATAGTGATTTTATCCTGCGGAACCTGCTCATTGGGTTCCAGATAGGGGAATTATGCAGCACATATAACAGTTGCAGCATCACAATCATTTTGAGGAGGTTCACTCTGCCCACCACCGATAAATGTAACTTATTCCACGCTGTGATTTTAGTGCGCAGTCTTTGTAATAAAGGGCATATTGAGCTCCTCAAATGCCCTCAATTGAAGAGCTATATGAATCCCTAAGTACTTAAATTGTTGGACCACCTTTAATTTGGGGAATAGTTCCACCTCCCCGGTACAGTCACCCTTTCCATCTATCGGCAGAACACACGACTTATCCCAGTTAATGAGTAGTCCTGATATCTGTCCAAATCCCTCAATTAGTGTCACTACATTTCTCAAGGCTTCCCCAGGATTTTCCAAAAATAGAATATCGTTGGCATATAAAGCTATCTTCTCCTCTGTTTTCCCATATACAAACCCCTTCACCTTCTGCGATCTTCTTATTTTGGCAGCTAATGGCTCCACAGCTAGGGCAAATAGCAGCGGGGACAACGGACACCCCTGTCTCATACCTCTAAACAGAGGGAAGCTTTCCGACAGTTTGTATTCACTTTAATTCTGGCTGTTGGAGAGGAGTACAGCAATTTTACCCATGAGGTAAACATTGGCCCGAACCCAAAGCTACTCAGCACCGACCACAGGTAGTTCCATTCCACACTATCAAAGGCTTTATGTGCATCTAGAGATACCACCACTCTCCTATCCGCATTTTCAGCTGGAATCTGCATGTTTAAGTACAGCCTCCTTAAATTGACAGCAGTGGATTTATTTGGCATGAAGCCTGATTGGTCCGAGTGGACTACCTTGTCTATTACCCGGATTAGTCTGTTCGCCAGAGCCTTGGCCAGTATTTTGATATCTGCAGTTAAAAGTGATATTGGTCTATATGACTGGCAGCTGAGGATCTTTTTCAGCTTTGGGAATGACCACAACAATGGCCTCCCTCATAGATGCGGGTAACACTCCCCTCTCCAACGCTTCATCAAATACCCCTAACAATTTAGTTATTATTGGATATTATGGACTTTAATGCTCCTGAATTCAAGGAGCCCACTGGATATGTGCGCAGTAGGGGGCTTCTGCTAGAATACTAGTACGCGGGCACTGTTAAAGTCACTGGATATGATATTCTAACAGGAACCTACCGTTGTTTTGGTGTCTTTCAGGGTTTGGATGGTGTAATTGGCTTGCTCCATGTTGAAGGATTGCTGATTTAAATTATCTCTTTGCTGTTCATACCTGAAATATATATTCATTTTTTTTTAAAGAAAGAGTATTTTGTTAAATGCAGCTGTATGTACAAGTTAAATATGTATGGTCCAAATTGGGGATTAGCAACTTCCGACACACCAGCTGTTGTGAAACTACAACTCCCACAAATGACAAGATAGTAGCCCAGGGATTCTTGGAGTTGTAGTATCACAAATAAACTAACGTACAGACCCCTATGTGAACCAGACATAGTTTATGATGAGCTTCACAACAAGTCCAACACAGGAAATAGGTAGCCCCGTAACAAAACTAATTGTGATTTTAAAACATTTTTAGGTTGAATCAATTCAATTATTATAAATGGGCTGTCACGGTATATAATATTTTAAAAAAATGTGACTTCTGTATCTGATCACCAAATCGCTTCTTTTATGAGCAGTTCAGTAGGAGTGGACTCTCCTGCAGTCAGCCGCATGTAGGCACTACATTGTACAGCCTGTGTGGCTGTATTACAGGCCTGAGGAGAGGGAGCCAGGGGAGATTTGCTGGTTTTTGTTCATTCTGCCACCCAACAATTAGAACAGAAAACGATCCAAAAAAGCCTTTATACAGCTCTGTCAGCGGAACAGTTAAAAAGTTAGAGCTCTCAAAAAACGGCAATGCAAAAAAAACTTTTTTTTTTCTTTTCACTTCTTACTGTACTTGTTAGTCCCTTTCGGAGGCTTAAACCTGCAATCATCTGATCGCTTGTACTATACACAGCAGTGCTACAGTACTGTTGTGTATAGTTAAAATCAGTCCCCTACGAACCCGTTATAGGCTGGCTTTCACTAGTGTACTGTCAAGACTGACACAGGGGTCTTCAGTAGACCCGGGGCTGCCATGGCAACCTTTAGCGCCCCACGATCAAGTCATGGGCATGCTGATCAGTGCATAGTATGATGGGCCCCCCAGCTGGCATGCATTAAATGCCGCTGTCAGAGATGGACAGCGGCATTTAACAGGTCTGATCGCTATTTCCCTGAGAACTGCCTCCAAAGCTTATTTTAAGTAAAAGGCGGACTTTACCCAGTGCGATAAATGTAGCTCAGGCAAACAGACTGTCAGTCACTACATGTCTCACACTGGCAACAACCCCATTTCATTTACAATAAGCTCTAGAGGCAGATTCTCAGGGAGACCATGTCCGGCGTATAACAGCTCATTTACATACAAGAAAAATGTGAATTACTCTAGAAGATTAAATCAGATCGCAGATATCAAGATATCACTTTATTCAGCTTCGTATGACCTGCATGCCCATATACACGGCTTAGGAGGGTTGATCCTACTGACAGATTCCCTTTAAGTAGAACACTACTTACATTCTTTTCTGCTTCAGGACTCGCATGGCTTTTTGCTTGACCATATTCTGAAAAAAGGTAATAAAACATTTCAACTGCAGGTACATGCCTGATATTTTTACAACTAAAGTATTATTATAATATTTAAAAATGTTATTATAAGCCCTAAAGTGAATGCAATATAACATGACCGCTACCTTTCTGAAATAACTGAAAAAAAACAAAAAAAAACTTTCTACACTGAAACGTTGGCTAAAAATACTACAGAGAAACTTCAGAAGTTGTTTCTTTTTCAGTAATTTTTTCACATAGGATTAGAAGAGTTCACTATAAAACAATAGCAAGCTTCTTTTTAGACAAACTGTACATTAATCCAGAGCACCATCAATGGATGTCTCAGTTAGTAATGGCCTATTTCTGTAGAGCAGCTGAGAAGAAAGGTGGATACACCCAATAATGAGATCAGTCCTGTTATCATATGACGTCATAAGAAACCCACAGATAACACATGGTCTAGTACCTGAAACCAAAGCGGCACACCCCACACCCAGTTACTCAGCAGGATGGCATGTCATGCATGTGATCAGCTCCTACACACAAGATCGGCTCAGCCATCCACAGGTGATCCTCAGGTAGCCATCTTCCAAAACCTTCCTCGCTAGGGATCCCAGATTGCTTCCCAGTCATATCATCCCCCATATCATCTCCTGTGCCCATACTCCCTCTTCTATATCCACTGACACATAGACAGACTACAGTGATGGCTGTGTGCAGATATACACAAAAATACAGAGAGCACCAGACCTGATCCACATTAGTTCTGTACTACCAATTGAATAGTTAATGCATCAGTTCAGACAACCATTTACGGTATGTGGCTATACTTCACATTTGTTTCCATAAGGCACAGTTCACATCTGCATCAAGGCCATTTCTTACAATCATAACAGCTGACATCTAGACAAAGTGCGATGGACCACATTAAAAGTTTATGCGATCTGCCGGGTGCAACCAGGTTCTTCCTATCCCCAAAAAAACAAATCAGTATTTACATCTGCAATTTTGCGATAAAAAAATAATATTTAAGCCATCAATTTATGGGTTAAGCTTTACTTGAAAGTTAGGCAAGTAGTTTATCAGATAATTGCCATACAGACTTGGCGCTATTGTTCTTACTGTGGTACTGCAGGCTAATGCACACTGACACAAAGTTGGTATGACAGTGTATACGGACAAAGTACATCCTTTAAATGGGCTGTGCAGTAGACTTATACTGATGACCTACACCGAGGATAGGTCATCAATATCATTTTGATGGGGGTATGACTCCCAACACCCCCATGATCAGCTGTTATAAGCTCTGGTGGCAGCTGAATGTACACACATTGAAGAAAGCAGCACTGGGTCCTGCAGAACTGCTCTCATTCTCTCAGGAGATCTTCTGCTGTTCAATATGTGAACATCTAGCTGCCCCGAGAGCTGAGGACAGCTGATCAGTGGGGGTGTCCGAAGTCAGACCCCCAGCAATGTAAATCCATGACCTATCCTAATTATTCCCTTACTTAAGATTTAAACCATACTAATTTGCCGTTTTCTACCTTCCTGCATGAAAAACTTGAGATACTCCCTATATAGTACATTTATGCACAGGTTAATGTCCTACCTTGGAGGGTCCTTCCCTCATTTTCTTCATCTGGTCTTTATACTTCATGAGTTCAGCATCAAGCCGGGCAATCTTCTTGTCAATTGATTCTGCTCTGCCGTCAACCTTTAAGAAGAAACAATATGAAATACTGTGACTGGCTATACATAGACAGATATGGCTAATGATCCATCTGTGTAACGACAACAAGGGGGCATCGCCCACATCTAGAGACCTCCAGCATCACTATAGAAGTGATTCTTTACTGTAAAAGCAGTGTGATTGTGGAACTCTCATTGCACTTTGTGACGGCTGATTCATTTATCAGGTAGAAGAAGACCTGGATGCCTTTCTTGAATATATTACAAGGTATGGGCACTGGATTTCTGGAAGTGAATTGTTCCATTATTTTCATTGTTATGTTTGGAGTCAGACCTTATGAACTGATTATTTGGTTTCCTACTACTAAAGTGGACCCCTCCCTATTTATCTGTGTAAGCTGAGTGTGGCTACAAAAAGAATCCACATGCTAACAATCCAATGCCAGTAATATATTGTAGGCCAGGTTCACACCTGCATCTGATGCTTCTTCATACACGCAGCAACCAAGCACAAAGTGCCCATCTCTAAGCCCCTGTTGACTTTCCAATGAAGCTTTGCCAATATTTGCTCAGTGTTCTCTATGAAAGAGGCGCCAGCTGACAAGTTCCAGAAAAACAATCGGCCGTCTGGAATCGACAAGACTGATGCTGATCGGGCAGTCGGTTGAACCAGCGGGTGCAGCGGACATCAGTCTAATATGGGGCCCTTCGGCCACATTCCCATGATGAGCACATGATGAGTCTTTGATGTTGACAATTTCCTGCACCTATTAGGTAAATCTGATTACCTGCGTCTTTTTCATTGCATTTTTGATGCTGCGGTTTTTGTCTCTTTTTGGTATGTCAGGTTTTAAAGAAAGCTGCTTTTGTTTGGAAACTTCTTTGTTATTTAATTGTGACAAAACTTTATTGAAAACACGCATGTGTGGATTTCTTGTGTTGTCAGTCCATGTTCTGCAGCGGAAATGGACTAACTGCACGCGTGGGTCTATTACACATGTAAGGCAAGTCTATGAGGAGAATCGGCACATGAGACCCAGAGTGACCACAGGAGACACCGATGTTACAGATCCCAAGCACGCACCGCAGGTCAGTGCACATGGCACAAAGAAAAGCCCATGGGCAAGAGATGGCCGCAGCCCTGCACATGGTCACTGCTAGAGATGACTGAACTTCGGGGTTTGTACTGT